>NC_051189.1:24190442-25570442 GCF_015220075.1 Falco rusticolus
AGGAGTGTCAGAAAAGTATTCAGTATCATCTTGCCCTCTCTAAGGGCATCATTTCCCATCTCTGCTGAGAGGCTTAACTGCCAATTTGTAATAAAAAATGCAGTCTTTATAATATATCACTTATAAATTGTTTCTTGTTGAAAGATGTGGTCTAGGTGTTCAATGGTGGAACACAAAGCATACTAAAAACGTTAATATGGTCATCAGCACATTCATGTCATCCCATGGTATCAATTCCTTGTAAAACACAGGAGCAGCAACCTTACCTCAATAAACATGCCTTACTGTTGTGCTTCAGAAGGTCCAGCTCTGTATCACCACCTCTAACCTTTCAATTTTTGAACATTTAGTACTGACTGAAGCTTGTGAGCTTTCTCTCCTCCCCACTATGAGCATTAGTTTTGGGCCCTCACAATTACCACCCCACCCCACTTCTCTTAAAAAAAAATCAAACAATTTATCTGCTACTCTTGTACATTCTTTCATTTTTTTTTTTTTAATTTTTTAATGTTTTAATTACCACAAATGAAACAAGAAAGAGTTCAGGCTCAGTGGCATAGATGTCATATTAATAACTACTTCCCCCTAAAGATTTTTTTTTTTAATTTTATTTAACAATGAGGTTTTAATATTTTACTTGATGTTGTATCTTCTAAAATTGATTAAAGCTGTAATTATTCTTCTGTAAAATTTTTAATTCAATGGAAAGGAAATGAAAAAATAAAAAAGTGGAAAATACCTACCCCTTCTTGTCTATGTTCTGTCCTCATTTCTATTTGAATCAGTTGTAATCACTTTCTACCTTTCCACCAACAATAAGCATTTACCTAAAAAAGATGCTGCTGCACATTAAGAAGAAAGAAGATGAAATTGTTCAGATGTCACACCGAGAGGTGTTACACTAAAGACAAAACCCCAAATAAAAGCAGGTAGAGGCATTAAACACATAATATAACTGCTTTTGAGATGCGGAGATCTTACGTATTCCATAGACATTGCTCCCTCTAATGGGAAATTAGTGTTAAAAGTTGCAAGTAGAGCCTGCCTAATATAATCCATAAACATTTGTGGATAAGGTTCATGATGCTTTTGGGAGGATTTCTGGTCACCCTTGGGAAAAAAGTTACCAGAAGTTACATAGGGAATGAGGTGACTGCCATAGCAGGGGAAAAGAGCTGAGGCACAGCAGGACTGATGGGGCAATGGTGAAGAGAAGAGAAATGATACAAGTTGCATGAAGAGGAGAGGCAACTACGTACAGCACCCACAGGTAATAGAGGCCTAGTGAAGAGGACACAGAAGACGTCAATGCCCACAGAAGTAGCTGCACAGTGGTAAAGCTAAGTTTCCGAGAGAGCCAAGAGACGGAAGGTGAAAGAGAGAAAGAAGTGCAACATGCTCAGGCCCAGTGTTTTGTAGTTTCAGCATACAATAAGACAGTGAGGCACCTACTTCTCTTTATTTTCTGTTTCAAGTTGCAGATCAGTTGGGAGCCTTATGTATTCATGTGAAATCCCTGTTTTTTCTTGGACTTCAGGAAAGAACATTAACACAGGAGATTTGGTTTTACTTGTTCCTCTAACTGTTTTTGCTCAGAAAGCTCTTAATGCATCATTGAATCTCACCTCTGATTCATCCTTTCCAACCTGACCTCAGAGGAACCAGGGACTGAGACTCAGCTCAGGAACTACAACTCTGGCCTGAAACTAACAACAATTACCACAATTACCATCTGCTTCCCTCAAAACTGGAAAAACAGAACCTCAGCTTTCTTCCATATTGCCTTGGCTGCCTTCCTTTGAACATGGTAAGTCTTCTCAGGTTTTGTTGCGGGAACTGACAAGACAAGGCTCGCAGTCGGGAACATATTGGCTTCCATACTAATATTCCATCACTTAAGAAAAGGGTTAAGAAATGAAACTAGTATTGTAATTCACAAAGAAAGTGTGTTCCAAAGTCCTCTGAAGTCAGTGGAATGAATCCCACCAACGTCACCAAGTACTGGCTTAAGGCCTTAGTAAATACAGTATTTATAAAGGAATCATTGTTACATAGTGGGTGCGAAAAACCGATGTCTCAATAATTCAGAAACCACAATTGAGGGAAGGAGTAGATGCAAAGACTGAGGCAATGATGGCTAGAGGTGAAGGCTGAAAAAAGTGGATGTTAGACCAAAGTGAGGTATAGAAGTTGAAAGACATGAAAGCTAGACTGAGGTTGGTCCAGTATCACCTACTCCTAGAAGGCGGCAAGCATGTTGTCGTACTCTGATATGCCTTTTATTCCTTGAAAAGCTGTGGCCTCTGCAAATTTCTTTATCCTTAACTGATATTTACTACTTCTTTTCCTGACTGCAGCTGCACTATACATACTGTTAAATTAACACCTTAATTCACATAATCTGCCCAAGAATAATTCTCCCAGTCTTCTCAATCCTTTGCAGGTATAGACACTTCTAAACACACTGGTACCACAGCCCTTTTCTTGTGCAGAGAAGCAGTCCATGAAGAGATAAGACAGGAGTACTTTGAGTGCTGGGATGTAGCACTCCTGAGATCTGAGGGTTCCTAGGCACAGTTTAATAAGAATTTCTCTGTGCTTTGTGAAAGTATCTTAGTACACTCTGTCTTTCCATAAGGGGTTAGAGGGTGCTGTGCCCATCACCTTACATGAGGCTAAATCAAGTGGGTTGGAACAGATGTTCAGAAATTGGCCTAATCCGGGACAGCTTTTGAATGTATTTTCTGCTTAAATGAACTTGCATAAAATGGGTTTGCATGACAGCTTGTCCAGCTAGCTCACCTCTTGTAAATCAGATCTATGATCTTATGGCCTTGTCTTCTCCCAGTGATATCCAGCACACGATCTTCAGACGTCAATGGACATGCTTCAAATGTCATAACTTTAGGGTCCGAGTTCATAATTGTTGGCAATGTTCATCAGTCATAGAAGAAACACTCTTTGCCTGCTTCTCTGCATTTGTATGCTTGATATAAGATAGGCAGCTAAGATCATTCATTCATTCACTAGATAACTTGGCTCTTTATGCAATAAGTCAATGGGAATAGCTCTGCGTTTATAGGCATGTAGACATGCTGAATTTCATCTCAGGTACAAGAGCAGCCACCAGGTGGTCTCTACACGGCTTCTCTTATTTCTCTCTTGTACTGCCAAATCCTCGGCAGGGAGGGTGCCTCAGCACTTGTGATGTCTCCAGTGCTGCAGAAGAACAGCCCTGCAGAACAGGAGGGGTAGTATGAGGTCTGGCAGCACTGCACTAACATTGATCCATCAAGAGTTTGCTCCCTGGGGACTGCACTTGTCTGGTTTTGTAGTAGATAATTTACATTTTCCATCATCACCTTTTTCATAATGAAAATATCAGCGAACTGCAGCATACTAAGAGTTTCCAGCAGGGAGCAGCATTTATTCATTTGCGGAGGAGAAGAGGCTCCAGCCTGAAAGGCTCAGGCACCTGAAGCTGAAATAGGCAGAAATTCTTTGCTTAAGAAAAAATGTGTGCAGATGGGCAGACAACCAGCAGTGTGAGGGGTGTAGGAGGGGGAGCAGGTTAAACGGTTGGCACTAGGTCTCTCTCGTCTTCTTCATCGGTTTGATGCCTCTGAGAGCATGGCTTGGTATTTAGGACTAGAGAAGTTGGATGCTCAGAGGCAGTGCCAGCAGATGAGCTGGATCTAAACATTCCCATTTAGGGAAGCATTTTAATCAATAAGTTCACAATGTTCTCCCTGATTCAAACTTTTTACTTCAGGTACTTGCAAACTAAGCTTTCATTGATAACAGGTGCATAATATTATTACAATCCTAACCATATAGCGTATTTTGCTTTTAGAAGACTCATATAGTTCTTCATCCATCTAGGCTACTGTTTTGAACGCTTTCAGTTTTAAAAATACCCTTCTAAGGATGTTTGTTACTTAACACTTTCAAATCCACAGTCTTAGAATGTCACAACTTTGAAATCAGCCCTCACAGGGAGAGACAGCCCAGCTGTGAACATGCACAAAGGAGAATATTTCAGTACTTGGAAACTATAGTGAAAAACCCTTTTCACTACATAAGTGAATTTCTATTAAAAACAATTTTATAAAAAACATATACCTCATTGACAGCACTTGTGGTTCTGTCACAATGATTCCTACCAATCCTTGTGCCGGCTGTGTCCCAGTGGTGGAGTCTCGGAGTGAGTGAATCAGTCCATGCAGAGTTAGGTAACTACTACCGTGGACATACACAAATTGACTTCAAACCCTCAGGTTAGATTTTAAGAGCAGTGAAGCTAAATGTGCTTCTGTGATCCTCTACAGGATCCTGGGACTGTCAGTGTGTGCTTAACAGGTAAAGCCTGTGCCACTGGCACCTCAGGTTTTCAAACCTAGGTTAAGAAAACAAAAACAAGTTCCATCCTACCTCTAGCTAAAATGGTATATAACTTTCCAGTACCTCGGCCTTCTCTGCAATCAGAAATGTGCATAGTCACAAATTAAACTGACTTTTACAGACACACTTTACTTCAATCATACTTTTTCTCGTCATGTTGGGGCTAAAGGTTTGTTTTACTATGATCATTCAGCAGTCTTAAATATGTATTCCTACATTTTCATTTGTCTAGATTTATTTTTTAAGTTTACATTTACTTTGTGCAAACTTAACTTTGCGTGTCCTGGGTTCATAAGGCTTGGTTCTGAGAGAACAGTAACATTCCTGTAATATTTTTTACTTCTCAAATTACTATATTCTTTTAGCAGTAACTAAGATTAATGTAGCTCTGTTTCCTGGCATCTCTTAAATGTTTTTAAATAAGTAAAACTGCATGTATGATCTCTGTATGAAAATCCCAAAGCCAATACCAACAGTATGTTTTCACTCATTTGAAAAACTGGTAGACTTCGTATTAAATTCCTTTTAAAATTTCAACTTTGAGGAATAGATCGGCCTGTACAGAAGTGTCCACAAAACATCAGCCAACACATTTCAAATGGCAGCAACTCTGCAACACTGGTATTATGCAGTGACCAATGTACCTTACTAAATTTCTCTCTTAATTTGTAACTTGGTGGAAACCAAGTATGCATACCTAAATTAATGAAGAGGCTTGTGGACAATAAAGCTAGCATGTAGCTTGAAAGCGGGTAGGAGCAAGGGGCACATCTGTGGCAAATGGGAGAATTCTGGGTGGCGGGAGAGTCCAGCGCAGTGCTTGTCTCCATCAGTTGCAGATGGAGATTTTGCAGATTTCTGGGGAAGAGCGTAGGAGCAGCACAAGGATCTAGTGTTGCATGCCCAAGCACTCTCAAAGCCTACAGCATCTTATAGTTTAGGAACTTTCTGAGGAAGAGTCACTGTATTCATAGCTTCAGGAGCTTTTTCTTCAAGAATGGATCCAGTTTCCTTTTTAACTCATGGGAGCTGCGTTTTTAGTTGCCTGTGGTGAGGACTCGTGCAAGTCTCTCACACCCTGAGCAATGAGCTCCCTCACTTTGTCTGTCTGAACCCATCACGTGCTAGCTTCATTTGGTACCTCCAATTATTGCACCAGGAAAGGAGGCAAAATCTATCCACCTACTACACTTGATAGCTCTCCACCACCTGCTTCTGTGATCTCCTTGCTGTGCTGAAGATGCTTAGCTCTTCCTTTATGGGAGTCACTCCCTGAAGTGACCAGCCACTAAGAAAAGGATGGCCAAGGACACTGACATCTTTTAGGACTACTAAAGCCATCAGGTCTATGACTATGACCATCCCCCAAGGATCTGATCCCCCGTGCAAAGCAGAGTCAGGCCAACAGCTCTCGAGGAACCCTTCAAGCCCCGCTGCCCAAGCTGCACGAAACCCCACATTTCTTTGTCTGCAGCATATGCTGCAGTGTGGTGTGGTAATAGCTGAACTCGATTTAAATGAACCACAACCCAGCCACAGCAGCACGGAGCTCAGCATAGGGTAATTCACTCTGCCTTTTAGCAGGGATCCTTAAAGAGTCATGACAGGTCCAAGTAATCTGTCAAAGAGCAGCCTGACTAGCCAGCAGTCTCTGGATGCTAATCCCTTACAAACAATAGACTGTTTATATGCAAATTAACAGGAGAAGTGGTGATTGGCTACTGCATCTACCCAGACAACTGCTCAATTTAAAAGGAACTTTAAGTACCCTGAAATCTATAAGTTAAAAAAATTAAGTGACCGCAGTCTGCATCTCTTTAAAAGCAACCTGATTTCCTCAGACAGTCTGTGAACGGATCCTGTGGATGCTGCCGACATGGCAAGTTGGAAGTAGTGCTCAGTGATTGAAATCCATGGGGAAAATAACAATAACAAATCGATGCAGACACTGAATTTCTTAAACAGCCCTGTTTTTAATTACTTTTCATTCCTTACTCCATTACAGATTTACTTGTTAAATGTCAGAAAATCCATCTGAATCCAGGGGATTGAGCTGTGTATTTGTGGAACAGACACATGGGTGGGTTTTATACATTACTGCTTCTTTACAGAGGAGTCAAAGCTGAGCCAGAGGAGCAGGTCAGCAGCTAGATACTGCCTGACAAACTGGAGCAGGTTGCCACCTTGGTTCAAACTTAAACACCACCTCTGCAGTCAACTGCTTACTGCTTTTTCCAGTTGATATTTGATTGTGGGAAGGTTATGAGTTTTCCAATGCCAGTGTGCAAAGCTGATCTTAATTAAAATATTCCATTGAAAATGTTTCATAAGATAGGAATACAAGACTGACGCCAGTCTGCCACAAGTCACTAGACTGCTTGAAATCTAGAATCGGCCTGGAAGGTCAGAAGCTGCTGTTGCTGTACTGTGGCCAAATGGAGTCCCGGACAGAACATATGGCTTCTAAAAGGGTGGCTTTTTTGGGATTTGTGTTTGTTTTCTTTTTTTCTTTTTTTTAAAGCACACCATGTCAAATATGTTTACGGTGCTTTTCAGTAGATAAGAAGCCTGTAGGGTCTTTATGACCCTGTTTTGCTCATGGTAATAACATGTAGGATATGTAAATATTAACTTCCATAGACACAGCAATAGATACAACTTTTTAAAAAATTAGTCTTATATGGATGGATCTAGTTATGCAAATATACACATCTGTTTTTGAAAATCTCAGCCAGAGTTTGACAGAAGTTGACTCCCCAACTCAACTCTCCCCTTTATAGCTCAAAATCCCATTCTCATTTTCAGCTTCGGTTTGAAGCAACAATCTATCTCACATGTTGGAGCCCACTAAAGCACAGCTGATTTCCTATGCCAGTTCATGGATAAAGCCCAAGGAGCTGAAGCTCACATGATGCTGTGGCTATTGCAGTTATAGCATGCTTCAGGAGTGATAGGGAGCAGTTATCCAGTGGCTCATTTTAATCCTCTGTCCTACATCAGATATTGTCATAATTGGTACCTTTTTATAACATATCAAGTTAAACAACAACAGCAACACTTGCGTCCCTCTTCCCTGTGAAAAAATCTACACAACTGGCAGGTTTAAAGCATCTGCAGCAGATGTATGCATTGATAAACGTGGCTCACCTGTGTTCCTGTTCTGTTCCCATTTTTGAGGGTTTTCTCATGAGAAAATACTCAGCACACACAACCTTAAGCACCAGTGCTGTTACATCAGTGATGACCATACCATACAGCACACAGAACACTTTGCAGGCTTTTCCTAATTAAGGCTAATACTAAACAGCTATTTCAGCTGTACATATAGAATAGGGGCATGTGATTCAGCCTACATAAAAAAAATACTTTGCACTTACACTGTGCTCTCTTCCAAGGATTTTAGTGTGCTTTCTGAAATAACTCATTTAGTCTCATAATATCCCTGGGTGCTTATCGAAGGAACAATTTCCCCACGCTTCCTGATGGAAACATTGGCAAAGAGGTTATAGGTGCAATTTTCAGATGTTTTCAGTGCAGAAATGTACATGTACAATGCAGGCATATTGCTGAAAACAATTCTTAATTTCACTAACTACACACACAGATGACCAGCCAAACACATGAAAGGTCACTTATAATCCACATCCAGCTGTTGTTTCGCCAAAATAAACATTACAAAATGTATCTATATTTGTAACCCTTAAACTTCTGAACTTCAGGCTTCAAGGTCAGGAAGGAAATCTGTAGGTTTATTTGGTGCAGCCTTGCAGATAGCTTCAGTGACCCTGCCTGTTTTACTATATGCTTTTTTTACACCAAAGCCATGCATGCTCTTGGGTCTACTGAAACAAACCTTTAGCAGAGTTCTTTGGGGATGCTGTTACTGGTGAGTGCAGCAAGGATCTTTGTGATGAGCAGGAAGCACACACATTGAGAAGTTCCACACTCTGGTGGACCCACTTCAAATTCAGGGGAAAGTATAAGCTGGAAAGAGAGATACCTTTTTATTTTGCAAAGTTTTGCAGATGAAAATATTTTCCCATATGCAAAGAGTTGTCCTTTTTTCTTTTTGCACTGCTCATTTTTATGATATTCTGAGTAATTTCCCATTTAAAGTTCTTTTTCTTCCCTCCACAGGCCACCATCCCCAAAAGTATCATATTCAACTTTCTTCTGACTGGATTTTTGAATGATTGTTTTGGAGTCTGGCTTTATCTCCCTTGAGTGTCATATCTAGGGATCAGCAAACTGGCTCATATAACTTACAAGCTGACCTGAACCATAATTCAGAACTAAGGAAATGTTTTGAGGTTTAAAAAAAAAAAAATCAGTGTGCTTTTCACATTCATACACCTCTCTACTTCCACCGCCTAGAATGAGCTGGAATGCCAAATGATGCTGGGTTACCTGCTGCCTCAGGAGTTTGGATACAGTTTTGAAAGCCCCATGGGTTTACAAATCATCTGATTTCTTGAGTCCTTGTTTCTACACTAAAATGCCAATTGTTAGTGACTGTCATTGAGGTTTCTTTTTCTTTCTCTTTTTTTCTTTCATTCAGTTGTGCAATAATGTCTAATCCCTTTTGTGTTTGGAACCGGGGGGTGGGGGTGGGGGTGTGTGCGGGAGGGCACAGCTGGAAGAGAACATTCAGAAAGGAATAGGAAATCCAAAGTAATGAATGAAAAAAGAACTCTATGTTCTTGATTTCCAAATCCCCTCCCCCCAAAAAAACCCCCCCAAACTCCCCCTCAAAAACCCAATATTCTTGCAATGTTCACTGTGTCTTTTACCCCAGATGAGAAATTTTGTGTGTTTTTCTGCTCCGGCCCCTATTGTAAACATGTAATGAAGTCCACTACATTTTTTGAGAGTGCACCTATTAAATAAATCCAATGCAAAGGCTTTCAATATATGATTTTTATCTTCATCCTCACAATTAGATGGAGATAATGTGGCACAGCTCCACACCTTGGAGAAGACACAATGCCCCACAGGATCAGTGGCTGGGTTTTGCCACACTGCCATTTGTTTTGTTTGATTTACCTGGCATCTAACCTACGTTGCTCACTTCTTTAAAGTAAGACTGTATGAACATGCAGGCTCATTCTCTAAAGGTGAAGAGAGGTAGTGGAGAATCAGCAGAGAAGTTTTTGCTGAGCTTATTTGTTCAGAAAACACAAGGTGGCCTTTCATTTTTATTAGTTACATTCCAGTTAGCAATGACATCACTAAAATTCTCTCGTTACACTATATGTAAGTCCTTTTCATGGTACAGAGTATTGTTTCTTAAACAAAGAACGTTTGTTGACAGTTTCATCAAAACAAAAAGAAATACTAGATATTGTCAGTTCCTGACATAGAACTTATTTCTGCTTTCACTGAAAGAAGCAGGAGTTTTGCAATTGATTTTAAGGGAAATAGTCTCAGGTCCTCAGCTATCACAGCAGTTTTAATGTCTGCTAGCATGACTTTTTTTTTTTTTTTTTTTAACAAAAGTGCATCTGTTTTTATGTCAGATTGTGCACACCAAGTTGACAAGGCTTATTTGGAATGCATAGCTGAGTGGATGTGATATTGTTGAAATAACAGATGGTCCAGTAGCTGAACTAGGCCTCCAAAGCGATAAAATCAAAACTCGTTTGACAATTGGAACCTGTTTCAAACATGGTAGTCTGATAAAAGATCACCATGCTGCCTGTCTTTCTCTAGTCCTGGCCTTACAATCATATTAAAATCTGAGAGGGAAAAAAATAATCAATTGATGTCCAGTGTCTATAAATTATTCTTGAAGATATCCCTCCTGCTTTAACTATTTGTCTAACTTAGCACGCTTGCTGTTGTGCCCATCAGCTCTGTTCAAGTGCTTTCCTTGATATACCATCTGCCCCTAGATAACTAACCAGAGAAGACACTTAGCAACACTTAAAAATTCACAGACATAGGTCAAAACTATTGGGCATGATCTTGCCAGAAGATGAAGATATATGGCTAATATTAAAAGACTGCTCACCTAAATGGAGGTATTCATACTGGTAACTTTTTTCCAAGGGTTGCAGGTCTAGGACCAGGACTTACTGAATATTCATTTGATGTGACATTTTTAGCATTTTAGTTTCACCATTTGTACGTGAACCATCTTTTTTTATGTATTAAACTGCACTGCTGGGTTTTGGATTTAATATTTCAGGAAAAATAGGGAAGGTCACAGATTTAATAGAACAACTGCAAGACTGAAATATTTTTCAGGGGAACTCACCCATGGATATTCCTACGTTTCAGCAGTGTTAATTCAATTAGTCTGAAATTAATTCAAATAGAGCATTATTGTCTGCAGTGGTGGAAGTTCTAGGATGTTCCTTTGAAAGCATTTTTATTCCCATGAAAACTGAATGCCAAAACCTAACTTAAATTTTCCTGCAACAGTTTACAGAGCCTGATCCAGTTCCTGCTGAAACTAAAAGAGCCATTTAAATTACTCCTCCAGTAAGAACAATTTATTATGACAGTGACTCACTCTTCATTGACCCCTGTTCAATTTATCTTCAGCAATAACCCCCCCCCCTCCCAATCTCTATGTTAAACTACTACTGAACCAATTTCCCCTCTCTTCACCTATTCTTATCTGTTTCATGATTTCTTCTCCTTCAAACCACTTCATACTGGCCTTTGCTGGATCCTGTTGATTGACTTCAGTTCAGTTTCCCAAGATGTAATTCTAAAGTTGATTGGATTTTCAGGCCTCCCAGATCTCCTTCACCCACAATTTGAAGTCTGCAATTGTCAGTGAGGCAAATATGGGGACTTCAAATTGCTGGCAAATGAAGTAGAAAAATGTATGCAGCCCGGGATTACTGGAACATTGGGATCTTCTTTTCTCATATCTTTGCTTTATGGATGGCAGGAATAATGTAAGAAGAAATGCAAAGCCACTTTATCATTCACACCTTTGGCAGTTCATTCCTTTAGAAAAGCATCTGCTACTGCCAAACATTTTTGTTGCTGATGAGTATCACTAAGAGAATTACTGGAGGTGCAGGATGCAGGAGACTAATAGATACTCTATTTCTTGACTGACAATTTGTATCATCCTGTTTGCAATTAACTAAATTAACCAACTAAAACACCTTGGCATGATGATTTAGTAATCACTTAAACACCCTGTTGAATTAGGCCTCACAAATGACATCAGTATTAACTCAGCTATAAACTGGAAGGAATTTTAACAGCTAGAAGCCTTAACAATGAATTTTAAATTCTCAAAGTCCTGGGCAAAAAATTGACAGTCTTAGAGTTGCCCATAAATTTGTTTCAGTATCGTTTCGTGGCTATCACTGTCAGCATAATGATCTGCTGTGCACTAGTACTGTGCTCACCTTGAGAACACTGTAGGCTCACACTCATAATTAAGGCGTTACAGCTGAACATATTTCTAGAGGCCACAGTGACAGGTCTTACAGTGCTGCTGGTCTCTGTGCAGGGGTGTAAGAACAGCTGTCAGGAGTCAAACAAAAGATCTGGTGGCCAAACTCTGTCAACAGCCAGTAACAGAGGCCAAGAGAAGAGTCCAAGGGCAGGTCAAGCATATAGTGATGATTCCCCAGCCTCCCCTTCCAGCCTACAGCAGTCTGCAGCTCAGCAACCTCCTTTCCAGAAGAGGGATCTATGTATTCAATAGCCCTTAAGGGATTACTTTCCTTTTCTTTTCCCACAAATTTGGCTACCCAAGTTAGAAGCTACGTAAACCTTTTGGCATCCACCACTGACCATACAACTGTGTGTTCCACATCTTCACTAGCAAGGGATGAAAAAAATCTCATCTTCTCTTTAATTGAAACTATCACTCATTTAATTTGATGTTCTCTACTTCTAATATAGAGAGACAGTGAGTGAACAGCCATTTCCTACTTAGATTATTCATTGTTTTATAGACCTATGTCCTCATTTATCTCTTTTCCAAGCTGAAGAGTCCTAGACCATTTGCTCTTGATGTTAAAGCTCTTCCACACATTTGATCATCTTTGCTGCCTTCATCTGAATTTTTATTTTTACTGTCACATGCTTTTGAGATGGGGCATCTGAACTGTGTGAATTCCTCTGTAGATGTACCATGCACTTACAGTGTGGAAAAAAATATGATTTTTCTTGTTCTTTATTTCTGAACGTTTCATCTGAGTTTGACAGCACACAGGCCACAGTTCTCTTGCTTTTAGTTGGAGCCTTGCTGTTCTTACATACATCTACACTGAAAGATGATGCATTTTAAATAAATTTATTTATTTTGCCTAGCTGGCATTAAAATAACAGTGGGAATAAGGTTTCATTTCCTACTGACAGTTTGAGTTTGCCCTCTGACTTCCCTGTTGTCTCCAAGTCAAGTCTCTGACCTAAATTGCCCTTTATTCATTCTCATTTTAACCTAAGATAGCCAAGAGTTTGTCACTGCAAAGAATGTGTGCTTCTCTCCACGCATCTTCCACTGAGCTAAAACATTTTTGTTTTCTCACTTCAAAAGCTCACAATAGCAATACTGATCAAGGACCTTTTTAAAATAAAGCATTTTAAATTAACAGTTGAAATGACGCATTGGAGACATAAAGATGTTAAAATAACAAGCAGTTGACACACCTAATTAGTTTTGTTATTTTGTGCTTCACAATGTAGATTGTGTTCTACATCCCCAAGATTTTAGCTAGGAGGAATATTTTTTTCAGCAGAGTTTGGCTGAAAGACTCAACCATAGACTATGTTAATCTATTCAGTCTTTGAATAAATTATTCAAACTATTTCAAGGCAGGATTAAATTATCACAAAGTAAGCATTTATATGTATTCTTGCACACTTACACTCTGAGAGGCTTTTTGTTTTAGCTAAACCATACTCATCTCTCAGATCAAGGACAAACACAAATTCTGTGGATCAAAGAGCGGGATTATAATGCCCTCTGAATTAGAAGTGTCACTAACCAAATGAAAACAACATCTGACAACAGCTGTGGATCTTGAATGATGCTCAGGTGAGCCCCAGTAGAGTTCAAACCTGGGTATCATCAGTAGGTTAAAGACAACACAGGCTAATTGCCTCACTCGGTTTCTCACCAGCCTGAACATGAGAAGGGACTGAGGGAACAAAGCGTTGATGCACAGCAGTGAACCTTTGATGCTGACAATGAATTTTACAATGTTACCATCTGGTCCTCTGGGTGAGGAAAGAATATGATCATTCTGCTTCTGCCCTGCTCACAGAGAAATGCAGGCTTTGATTCAAAAATGACTGATGACAAGCAGAATGGTGAGAAGATGCTTAACCATCAGCTTTTCTCAGTTCCTTCTGCAAGAGGAATTTCTTTATTCAGGCTACAACATTTCTAAGTTCAGTTTTGTCAGTGAGATGGTTTTGCATTTTCAGCTAGTGGTGTGAAGCTCTCAAAGGATACAGGGCATCCAGGAGTAGCACAGGCCCACCTCATGTAGAATTACTTGCCTTTGTCATGCACAAAGGACACAGTCAGTGCTCTGAATCTGAAAGCTGTTCACACCACTGTGAAATTAATACTTCCTTCTGGCAAAAAACCGTGCAACTCCTCTTTCAAATATTGAAGCATTATAAGTACCATTGGTAAAGATATGACATGGAAGTAGAACAATACCTTTAAATTCATAATTAAAATTAATTATTTGAATGTAAAGCCAAAGTCACACTACCACGACTACCATTTTCTTGTCTGGCAGCAGCCAGATCTGAGCAGCTATCAGTCTTGATGGCAGTCATCTGCACCAGTCGATGAAACAGTCACTGATTTTTCAGTAAGCTGGAAGCAAAAGCCAACACCTCTCCAGCTCTGGCTGTTCTCTGGGGGATCTCTTCTTGCTCAGACTTGGCATTGGTTCTCAGTTCCTCTACTACAAGAATTACAAGAGTGAAATAAAGTGGAAAACATCAGATCACCAAGGTCATGTGATATATGAGGCTATTAGAGCAATTAGATGAACAGTTACTGAGTTTTATCTGTTTTGCTTGGTAAAATAAATTTTTAAGTAGGCTCATCTATCTCGCCACACCTGATTACTCTAGAGGTCAAACTTGCAGAAAATATTTAGAATGGTAGCAGCATGAAAACTGCACATATGGGCATCAAATTACTTGTAAACACATTTTGCCTAGCCTATACAAGAGAAGACTGCAAAAACCCTGCAGTAAAGGTAAGATCTGCTTGACTGAAGAAAATCTATCAAATGATTAGGAGTTTAGTTTAAGCCAACTCTCCATGCATATTCTGTAACCAAGGGAAAAAGCCAGACCCCTCCAATAAGACATCATTCGCTCATAAAATAAGTCTCTGAAATAGGTGAGAAGAATCACTCTTCGCAGATTTCTTTCTCCATTACCCAAAGAGCAACTGCAGATGTTTAGCTCAGACATGACACCTGACGTTTTGATGGCTGAATTTATCCCACTCCCAGTGACTGAGCAATGGCACTCAGCATTTCATGTTGATTCATGACAAGTGATTCACCCTGGAAGACACAACTTGAATGACATCAAATGAGCTCTGCAGTAACTGCACCCACCCTGAAAAGGACCCAGGCTTCATATCATAGCCCTAGGAATGCTTTGCTTACAGCAAAACTCCTGCAGTCTGGAAAGCCAGGCTCACACGGGGCTGTATCAGCAAAAGCATAGCCAGCAGGTTGAGGGAAGTGTTTATTCTCTTTCGTTCCGGAGGGGAAGCTCTGTGTCCCGCTCTGGACTCCTCTGCACAAGCAAAGCCAACAAACTGAAGGAAGTCCAGCAGAGGGCTATGAAGGCAATTAAGGGGCTAGAGCAAAGAGGGACATACAAGAAGAGGCTGAGAGAACTGGGATTTTTCAGTCTTAGGAAGGCTAAGAGAAGACCTTATTGCTGTTTAGAAATACCTAACGAAAGCATATGGAGAAGTCGAGCCAGACTCTTCAAAGTGGTGCACAGTGGAAGAATGAGACACAAGAGACATAAATAACAGCAAGGGAAATATAAAATAGTTATAAGGAAAAAATCTTCATAATGAGAGTGGTCAAACACTGGAACACCTGTCTAGAGAGGCTGAGGAGTATCCATCCCTGGAGATATTCAAAATTCAACTGAGCCAGGCTCTGAGAAACTTGACCTAAGTTGGCTCTGCTTTGAGTAGAAGGTTGTGCTAGATGATCTCCAGACGTCTCATCTAATCTAAATCATTCTATGACTTTTTTTTAAGGAATGGTATGGAATGTGATACAGAAAAGACTGGGTGATACACAAATCCATGATAATGATTCAGGTTTGGTCATGTCTGTAGGATCAATCTCACTTAACTTTAGCTGTGCAAAGTATCAGTGTGCAGTTTCATAGTCGAAACTACACTTCCCTCTGTAATTAGAAGACAGACAGACAGACCGACCTTGTGGATGGGAATTGTCAGAGCTATTTCAAACACTTATCTTCAAATGCAGTTAGATTCTTGCTGGATGTTAGTCTTCCTATTGAGAGGTTCTAGATGACTGTCTTGGACTAGACGCTACCTTTTAAATTGTTATTAGGGAGGACAAAACCCAATCTTTTATCAAACAACAGAAATAGAAATATATTCAAAGGAATACAGAAAACTGACAAGAGTCATTAAAAGGAACAGTCATTTTAGGAGAGAGAAGAGTCAAAGTAATAAACACAAAGGGGTACAAATATTCCAGGTCCTTTCACATCCTACAGTGGACTTTCAACAAAACCAAAGAGCAAGATTCAAACTGTTAAGAGATACGTCATCTTCCCACAGTTTATAACACAGTGTAATTCACTGCCAACAGGGACCGTCAAGCCAAAAAGGAAACATAAATTAAATATTAACCACATCTTTTCTTTTCTGAGATAATATGTTCTTAATCCCAAACACAATTACTTTGGCAATGCTGAAGATAAAAGCAGCAACCAATCAAACACATATTAATATAATAAACTATCCAAAGTTACTTTACCAGACAGCAGCACAAAATAATCAGTTTAAGATAATGTGCTTTGGCTAATAAATAAAACTAGAAGAGACCCCAGACTAGACACAGGAACACACACTCAACGTTTTCTCAACAGCCATACCAAATAAACAGCAGACTGGCAGTTACATTAAATTAAAACAACAACAACAACAACCAAAACAAAAACAAAACAAAAAACTCAGTCATCAAGGTACAAGTGACTTATTGGTATGAGCTAGGAAATTCCCTGCATATTACCACATAGATGGTCTGTTCTCCAGCATATCTGCTGCTGACCACTCGATTGTTAAAGCTAAATACTAAATTAAGTGGACAAAAATTCAAAGGTGTGGTCTACTATAGGAGTTGCCATGTTTCTGTGTCTAAATCCATTTAAAAAAAAACCTCAGTATTTTAATCTCTCCCTTTTCACTAAAAATGTATTTTGGTCATATCCCTTTCCGATTTAAAGAAAATAATCTTTTTCATATATACTTCGTATTTTGTAAATTGTATAGACAGTTCAAATCAGCTAGACCATTTTAATAATGTAATCCATCCACCATCCAAAAATCTACACCAATTCTTGAGTCTAGTCAAATGTTGTCCTTGAGAAGGGATGGTCAACATGGACCTACTCCAGTTTGTCAGATTTTTCTACTCAATGATCTGATTCCTCTTTCCAGCCTCCCTGTGGCCCCTCAGATGCAGTTAAGGGCCCAGAGCAGCTCATGCTTCACTGCTGCTTTCTTTTTACAGATGTGGGGATCCTCTTCTGTCATATGGCTCCTCTTCTGTCAAAAGCATGTTCAAATGAAATTCAGTTAGCTGAATTAGGTACATAGAGTCCACTGGCCTGCTAAGCAGTGAGGGAATATCGATTTTTTCAGTGACACAGCAGATGCAAGTCCTCCATAAGGTGAGACATGTGAGCAGCCTTCAGCTATCTGGCACACACGTCCTCCAAATGGCTGGAAATACTCATAGCTTGGTGGAAGACACCTGGATTTTGTTTCTGTGAGCAGTACCATTCCTGTCACAACAGGAAAAATTGCTCATTCATACCTTCGGGCTGGAAATAATTTATTAGAAATTTGTGTAAACTCTTTCTAGAATTAAAATCGTCACCATTAACATGATCTTACTACCAGCTTCCACTCTGCTCACTTCAGCTTCCTGGCTCTAGGTCTATTAAAGGTCTCTATCTGTTATCAACACTTACTACTAACAGGATTATTTACAAAAAAATCATTTGACTGACCCTAAAATTCCTTTCTTATTAAGTTAAATATATGCAGCTCTTTTAGATATCTGGTTTTAATTTATTGATTTTTAACCCAGTGTCCTCTCCGCAGTTATTCAAACTGTTTCCAGTTTTTCAACGCCCTTTCCAAAGTGTGGATGCTGAAACAGTGCACAGTGTATCTGTGCTGGTGTGGTGGGTTGACCCTGGCTGGATGCCAGGTGACCACCAAAGCCGCTCTATCACTCCATCTCTTCAGCTGGACAGGGGAGAGAAAATATAAAGGAAGGTTTGTGGGTTGAGATAAGGACAAGGAGAGATCGCTCAGCAATTACCATCATGGGCAAAATAGACTCAACTTGGGGATATAAGTTTAATTTATTGCCAATCAAAATGAAAGTAGGATAATGAGAAATAAAACAAACCTTAAATCACCTTCCCCTCACACCTCCCTTCTTCCCAGGCTCAACTTCACTCACGAATTCTCTACCGCCCCCCCTGCAGCGGTGCAGGGGGATGGGGAATGTGGGCTGTAGTCAGTTCATCATGTTGTCTCTGCCGCTTCTTCCTCCTCAGTATCAGGACTCCTCACACTCTTCCCCTGCTCCAGCCTGCAGTTCCCACCAGCTGCAGTTCTTCATGGATTGCTCCAGCGTGGGTCCCTCCCATGGGGTGCAGCCCTTCAGGAACAGACTGCTCCAGCGTGGGTCCCCCACAGGTCACAAGTCCTGCAAGGAAACCTGCCCCAGCCTGGACTTCTCTCTTTCCATGGGTCCACAGGGTCAACCACCACATCATGTAAGTAAGAGCATGCGTGTCCTACATAGTCAGTAGAGAAAGTTGGGTAACTCTACAGATTAGCAGGATGGCTATGGTATGAGGACCCCTCATATGTGAACAAAGCAAGATTCAACACAGACTTCTGCATCACTTATTTCTGCTTAATTTCTGTCTATTTTCTTCCAGACTTTCCTAGGCACTTGGTATGAAGTTCAGTGTTGCTTAGTAGCATGTAGTTGTGCTTTGGGACCTTTCACTGTAAAGAAATTATTTAAAAGTTAGAAAAATCAAAACGATGTAAAGTTTCAATAGTATCAATCTGCTGGATAAATCAAGTTTAAGGGGGTGGAAGAAAAATTTGCTCATCATCTCTTACATTAAACCCTGTGGCAAACCCTTCCTGGATATAAGACTATTCCTATCAATTTTTCTATGTCTAGGTAACACGAATAATTGGGGCAGCCTTCTCACTCATCACAGCGCTGAAGACCTTCTGTGACTTATTGTTTTATAGTCTGTTACAGCCTCCTGTTTTGTGGCAAAATTTGAAGAGGCAGCAATGAATAAGAAATAAAGTATGCCTGGGATAATACCTAGTCTGATATGTTGTTTCTTAAAGTGTAATTTTTATTTTAATAAATATGGTAGTAAATAAAAAATGGTGTCTGCTACGCATGAGAGAAGATAAGAGAGTTGTTTATAAGGAATCCAAATATTCCTGAAGTCGAACAGTTGGTGTGATTCACACAATCGGTTGACTGCCCTGTATCCTCTTTGGATGCTTTTTTTCCTCAGCCAACAGGTACGTCAATATTTTCTATTTTACAACTTGACTAACTAAGTATCCATATTCTGTGGAATCTTAAAGATTATCCCCAGACAAAAGTAATGCTGATTCAGTTTTTTAATGTCCTGCACCAATGCAGACCGTCAGATATTGCTAATCCCCACTATAGACAATGCTGTACAAGAAGATTCTCCACACTCATTATGTTTGTCAATGTATAAGCATTTCAAATAATATTGCTTGCCTGAGGTTTTTAAAATAATGATTCAAAGTAAAATTATTAAAAATAAACTGGAAAAAGGAATTAAAAAAATCCATAAAGCTTCCTGTATTTGAATTTCCTTCTAATTTATTGAAAGGTTTCCAGTAACAGAATCCAATATCTCAAATTCTGAAAACTTGGGTGGATCTTTACTAACACTTAAAAAAACCAGAACTGTAAAAAGTAAACTTGTGAAGTGATAATTGACAATGGATGACTAGAACCACTAATCATTTGCAACCCATAAAACAACCGGTATGACTGTAGGACGTATGGTATCTAAATGGAACAGGAGAACATTAACACCATTATACCCATGTGAGACTTTAGCCAAAACAATCAGCCATATTCTAACCTCCCAGTTCAGAAAAGATCAATCCAAGCTGTAGCAGACAACAAGTGTATCTAAGACATATGAGTTAGTGAAGAAAATGATGTAGAAAGAAAAAAATAAGAAAAAATACAGATTTGCTTTAGTAGAATAAATTAAAAAAATAATATGGTTTACTTCTGAGGATATGATTGTTGTCTGGAAGTTCTTTAAGAGAGGAAAGGACAGGCAGGGAAAAATATTCAGCGTACCAGGCAACACGCCCATTAAAAGTAGAAAAGTGAACTTGCTATGAATACATTCTGAAGAAAATCAGAAGACAGTTTTTGACGATCAGAGGAAAGAAAGTCTGACTCAATTCCTATTAGGAAGCCTGGGAACAAAACCTACCTGCTTTTAAGTTGCAGATTCAGCAGTTTGGAATACATACTGTCTTTGACATTAAAGAATTGTGCAAAATGTTCTGAGGATGTACAGTCTTCTGTAGTCCTATGAAATTGTTTGTACTCAGAAAACTGTATTGCTCCTGCAGTGTATTGAAAACTAAATCTTTCAACCATTTCTTACTGCATCTGCTACCAAAGACATAATTTAATGGGAAAAATATGATACCTGAACAGGATTACCATGGTAGCAGAGTCAATCTTGAACAAAATGGGATTACTGTGATCATTTGTGCTGCCATCATTCACCCAGTGTTACTCAGAAAACTCACAAGTCTTTGGCTTGGGACTCTTCACACATATAAGTTTATTTGCCTGTAGGGGAAAACTCTCATGGACTTCGCATCACTGCAGAAGAGATTATAATTGGGTATAATTGCAGTTTCAGGAAACAACTACTCAAAATCAGTCAGTAAGATAGTAATACTATCATTAATCATTCTTGTACATAAATGTATTGAAACTATTTTTCTGAGATTCCATGTTAGTGCAATGTGGGCATCACCTTTCACTGAACCAAGTACTATAAAATTCCTTACAAAAGTTACATTCTTAATGCAGAGAAACTGTCACCAGGGAATTAATCTAGTTCTTCTGGAAAAGGGCAGTATTTCAAATCATGTGCAGGTAGATCCATTAGGTGCAATTAAAAGGTCTAGCCAGTTTGACTAGGATCCCTGGGTACTAGTACTCAGGTTGTCTGGGGAAACGTTGTGGGTAGTCCCATGCCTGACTGTTGTGTCTGTGAATGCAAGTGTCACAAGCTGCAGATGCTGCAGCACACTTCCCACCTGGGATGGGAAACACCTTCAGCAGGCAGCCCTGGACCCGTGAGTCCAAAAGGTAAAAAGAAGAGATCCAAAAGGCAATAAAATTATGTTTATAGCAAACAGATAAATAAACCAGAAATCTCCTTCTATGACTATTTGAGAAATGATAAAAACCCGTTGATAGGGCTGGGGCAAGATAATGTCTGTGGGTAAAGAAAATACACTTTCTGGGCCATGATATATATCTGGACAGAATGGAGAGGCTTCATCAAGTCTGAAACAGAAGAGCAAACTTCAAGTTCAGTATTGGCTGAGAACCTGACAGGACAAGCAGACTCATGTCCACTAATAGTAAGACTTCAAAAACACAGCGCATGCACATAGTCATACTTCTGGCAAACAAACAAAGGGACCAGTCTTTCAACAGCAGTATCTAGTGGAGGCTGAGCCATTGGGGAATATGGCTTTAAATCATTTATTTAAACGAGACAAGATTCTGATCTCGTTAGACTGGTGAAAATCCAAACTAATTCCAAAACCTTCTAGACTGGGGTTCAAAAACACTTAGTATCAGGGAAAAAAAAAAAAAAAAGAAGTACAAAGATCTCCTTTTTCAATAACATTGACATAAGAATTCTGTTTGATCTTTGTGGGCATGTGCTTCAAACATTGTTTCCTTTTATTAAATAGGAAGCTTTTAAATTTTTTCTATTTTTTGAAGGACTCTCTTTATTATTTCTTCACTTTTGCAGTCTCACTATTCCAAGTTATTTGGAGATTTTTTATTTTCTGGTTCCTCCCTTGTCAATAGATTTATAACAAAGTTTGCTGTATATAAAGATCAAAGCATTCATCCTTAATTTAACACAATTATGAGAAGTGAAAAATAAAACAGAAAAATAAATATAAAGGTTTCTTAAAAAGCAGGGTGGGTGGGAAAGATGGAGATCAGTTTTGCAGTCTGAAGCAGGACACAGGCTGACACTAGGGAATACCAGTTACACAAAGCACATGTTTTTCCAGAACCTCTGAAGATGTCATGAGCAATTCTCCAGGCCCCCCTCTCCCATTCCTTAACCATACCAGCCTCCCCCTTCCAGCCCTGTCCTAAAAGCCCTGAGCTTGTAAACTTTGTGCCTGGAAACAATTGCATTGACCTCACTGAAATTTTCCACATGTGTGGCTGTGGGTGCTCTGCAAGGTGTACCTGCAAAGCTGGACCCAAACTCCATCAGCTGTGAGCTCTTTGCCTGCCTAAGACATAGGAAATGCAGGTACATCACCAGGGGCTGGGGAACAGAGTGTCTGCAGCCAGGCTATGTGTCCTGAGGCAAGGTGAGGGGCTCCCCAGCACCGACCGACAGGCTCTGCTGCTCCAGCACATCGCACTTCTTCTCCGCAGGGTGTCCACCCAGCCCCAAGAGCAGAGGCCAGCCTGTAGGCACCAAGTCGGCTCTGCAGGCAGGAGTCCCACTTGTATCTCTGACGAGCTACTTGAATATGAGACAGCCACCTCTACAAACTCGTCCCCAATTTCTAATGAATGATTGATCGTTTTTAAACTGGTGTGTTGTATATTTTGGGAAAGAGTTTATGATTTACCAAAAAATTTCCTGCTGAAATAAAGCCAAATGGAGACTGGTCTGGGCCAAGTTGCTCAATGTCCATGAACAAGAACATGTTTTTCGTTTTCTTCCTTTCTTGTTTTATGCATGTTTCTGGACTCATTTCATCAGCTGTCAGTAGTTAAATACCATTTCAGAAAAGGGTTTATTATTGTAATTTCCTCAATTATTCTGTTTGTCTCTGCTATCGTCTCTTGAAACAAAATCAGTCAGCTAAAGTACTAATAAAATATTTTCCCCTGCTGCTCCTTGCAAAGGGCCTAAGCCTTCAAGGTGCTGTATTTCCTGAGCCAGTTTGCACCTTGAAGACCATGACCTCAAATGAGGGGGTTTTAATGTGTGCTGCATTACTGCTTTCCAAGGGACACCACTGACTTCAGTTCACAGCCAGCTCGTATCCCCAGGTCATACCCAACGGCACAGCAGTGAGTGATAACCGGGACAGGAAACTAGGAGAAATAAAATGGAAAGCAAGAGCCCTTTTTCATCACATCAGCAAAGAAATATAGAACAGATATGGTAAGTGGTGAAAGCAATCAAGCTTAAATATATAGCGAGATAATGGATTAGCTTAGGAAATTTATGGTTTTTATGTGTCTTTTGAAATGTTAAATTAAATGTACAGTAAAACATTTGGAAATTTCTGTTTTTAAAGCTATATAGTTTATAGGAGAGAAAAGCAATTTTCTATATAAGGGATAAGCAGAGCAGAACCCAGCCTCTGGCAAACAGGACATGCTCTGACACCATGGAGGTCAGTGAAAGGCTCTTGCTGGACCTTACAGGGTTTTGGATGAGGAACCTGGCCATAAACGATGGTGGAACATGACCACATGCAGCGACATCGGGCAGCCCTGGTGCTCCTTTGCCACTCCCCCCAAAGTGGGTCTGGAACACAATACGTGACAAAGGCACAGAATGAAGCAGCCAAAAAATCATAAGCTTTTTAATTTCCCTGTGAATCATGAAAAAGTAGGACAACGCTTCCAGCATTAGACATTCAAAATCATGAATCAAGCCTTGAAAACAAGCATCTGGCTTTAAGAACTCAGATTTTTAAAAATAATAAAAGCTGGATTTTTTAAATTAATTTCTCTACATTTTGGCATTCATACCACTGCAGTCCTTAGAACTGGAAATTTACATCTCTAAAACTCAGCTGAGAGTCTCCCTTGTTCACTTGACACCAGGGGATGAGGCTTTAAAGGAGCAACCAACACTTCTGAGTCCAGCAATAATTTCCAAGATTGGTTTGTGTTTTCACTGCTCCACATGGGCAGGCTAAACAGGTATCAAACACAGAATCTCATATTAGAAACAGGCTGCAGTGAAACAGCTCAGTGTTTTGGTGTTTCAGCATATGTGTTTCACATACATAACTGCTGTCATCCAGAGATGGGATAATGAAGTGTCATGCCTTTGCAACCCTCAGAAATCTTTCAACTGTGTCTCAGGACTTTGCATCCTTCATACCGTCTACTTGAATCTAATATTTTAAAATTAATAAAAACCAATAAATAATTTTTGCACTTTACTGCAAAAATAGACAGCAGCAGAATTTACAGAATATTTGTAAATCAACACATATCCACTCTGTAATGCATCCCTCCCTCGTTTCCTTTGTTGATGGTAGATTCACGAAGGCAGGCAAAGCTGTGCCTGTATGTTTGTATAGTGTCCAGCACAGAGGAGATCTGATGGGGCTATGTTTGGTCCCTTACTTTCAGTTTACTCTCACCTCTGTGCTTCAAGGCTGCAGCAGGCAATAAAAGCAAAAGTGCCAAAATACTGCAAGTGTGCATAGTCTCACTTCATTTCTAGCCTACCTGGAAGCAGGGGCACCAGGGACTTTGTGAACTCTTGTAAGACTTCCAACAGCCCTAAACTATTAGATTAGATAAACTGCAGATTATCATCTGAACACTATGATGTTTATCTACATGAAATCAAACCTTTTGAAGTTCATCTGTCTCTCTAACTACTAGTATCTGTTGCTTTGAGATCCTGCATCCATCCCTAACAGTTATGTAAGGTCCTTGTGATGCTCATAAACAATCCCTCTATCATTTGTAAAAATGCAGCCTCTCATTAAATACATTTATGACTTCAACATTTGATGCATACAGTATTTTATTGGCTTTTTCTCAGAAATACACATTTATTTTATCATCCGATACTTAAAAATAACTATTGCAAATAAATAAAGAAAAAATGTGTGTACAACAGAAAAAAAAAAAAAAAGAAAAGCCATACAAAAGCTTTAGCTATGCCAAGATTGCTTAATTCTGATTAGCAATGACCATTAGGCAATCACTTATGGATTTACTGTGAGTGTTCATAGATACTAATGGGTTTTAGAATTCCTTGGGAATCCTCAAAGGTCAAAGGAAGAAAATGAACTATGAAGTGATAAAAAATGTATTAGGTGACTAATGGACAGGTTGTATATAGAACGGTTCCAGCAGAAAACATTGAATTTTACCACTCCGATTTAAGCAAAAGTAAATCTTGGGAGCAGTGGCCCTTTCTCATTGAAGGAACTAATGAAGAGAAAATTAAAATGCTTCATGGACAGGCATTATGTTGTATGTTTTTCCCTGTCACTAAGACTACATAGGATATGGCAAGGTCACTGACATGAAGACAGAACTTATTAGATTTTTCTTTAGAGAGGTAGCTTCTTGCTCTTTATTTAGCTTCAACTTTTTAACCATAGATTTACATTTTTTAATATTTTTACACTATTGCATTCTGTGCAACTCGAGACTCAAAGCTCATCCCAATTTAATGAATTTTTCTTTATACCACTCAGGTTAACAGTTTGGTGCCCATAGCAGGAAAAGCAGTAGGGAAAGCTGGAAGGGACTTGCATGTGTCACTTTAGGCATGACCTCAGGATCTAAGCCCAGGCTTGTGTGTCTGCCCCGGACCCTGACCCTGTCTTGTGCACCATGGGGCATCCTCACACCTCCACAGCAAACCCAGTTCCCAGGGTCCTTCAGTGAGACTAAACCCATTGAAGGCACACAAATCCAAGTGTTCAACCAACGCAAACTTGTTTTGCAGTCAGATATGTTCAAAAATTTCTGACAGGGTGAATTTGTCTCAGCAGACCTCAGGCCAGATCAGATACCGTGTGCTGGGGCTGCCGGGAGCCAGTGCCAGCTCCAGCTGTCTTCCCACGGCTGGCAAAAAGCCAGAAGCCAGCAGGCATCCTGCGTAAACACTATAGCCCTTGCTCTGGCTTATTTGACAGAAACACTAGCCTGGTCCACAGCAGATTTATATGGGTGGGTGACTCAGCTGTGCATAGATTAATGAATGTGGAGCTGTGTGCAGAGCACACATCCAGCTTGTGAGTGGCCCACAGAGTTTACTCAGCCCTCCTCCTGGCTGAAGTCACCTCGACCATGAAGTATTCTTCCCGGTACCATCATTCAAAGAGTGATGACAAATCCAAAGGGTTTTTTTGGAGGCAATTTTAGTGTATTTTTGCATAGTGAACAGCAGTTTCACTGTGCAGGGAAATGGATTTGGATTCCTGTTAGAAATACTTTCATTCAGAGCAGAAGCAAGGAATCAGAAGTAAACACAACCTGCAATGTGATATATGCCTGTTACCCACATGGATTCTGAGGACTGATACCACACTGCATACCTTTAAAGTTATGCTATTAAAATTAAGTAATTCCATTCTTCCATTCCAGTTTTTCAATCAGGTGGATAAATACAGGCCTCATTTTTAGCTTGTCAGCAAAGTTACTAATCTAAGTAAGATTGTCCACATATAAGTACAATTAGGTTGGGGTTTTTTTTTTGATTCCTAATTAGTCATTTTCTGCAAAAAACATTGCTTTGTTGGGTCTGAGTAGTTTTTAAATTTGAATTGCATACATATATAGGGAAAACAGGGCAAGATAAAGAGGAAAGAGAAAGGCAAAGAGCAAAGGCAAAGGCAAGAGCTGTTGACATAAACATTTCCAAATCAGCTATGTTGATTTCAGAGGCTGAATGCACAGGAGCAGAGGAAGCAGTTTCCTGCCAGTTTCCCCCTTCCCCTTGCTTGTCCTCTCTAGCCCGGTAGTTAATAACATGCACATGGGCTGTGAGAGATCCAGGTTCTGTCCTCCTGCTGCCTGATTCAGCATAGAGGGCTGGTGTGAGGTCTCCCACTCTCCATGTGGGTGTCCTACCTGCTAGACTAGGGGGCATGCAGAGGAGGAACTCCTCAAGCTTTTCCGCTCTAAACTGCTTACACATGGCCTGAATGAGGAAGAAAAAACTGTGGTAGATAGTGACTGAGGCGGGCGCTGAGACAGTCAACATACTGAACAGCTACAAAAATGCTGAATCATTTATGCAAAGGACAGTATCTTCATCTAAATGGATTAAGACAATCAGCCCATAAAAACTTGCAGTGCACTATCAAGTCCTGGTCCTAGAAAACAGAAGAGAGACTCCTTAGATAAGCACTGTAAATACTGGGCCATACATGGGAAGACTATTACTTCTCACTAGCTTCATGTGAGTGAAGTGAACATAAAAACCTTTGGGTTTATTAAGTGTGCCTAAAAATTACTTGAAAGCATTTACTTAGTGAGCAAAATGAACTGTTTCAATACTATGGAAAAACTGAGTGAATATTGAGTGATTTGCTTTTTATTTTTAAATTACAATTTATATAAGGAAGGAGGAAAAGGAAAGAAAAACTAGCAAAGAGAGTGGATCCAACAGACCAAAGCAATTGGGGATTTACCATGACTAATACTGTAGGTATCAGTACTTCTTTTGCAGGAGGAAGATGATACTGGAGAAGCCACTTTGCTAGACTTTGGTATATGCAGGGTAGGAGAAATCTTTGACCAGTTCTATTAGCTAAGAAAACAGGCAAGGTGTTTATTTTCTTTAATCTCGGTCGATACAATGAATAAAGTATCACTGAGAATGGCCCGAGGACTCGCTGTACTACTGGATGTTCGTATCTGGAGGAAGAGAGTGTAACTGATCAATGGTTGTCTCCATCAGGATGTATTTAGCTGGGATTTTTGCCTTCCAAATTGTTGTCTGAAGCTAGTAAAAGTTGAAAGGAGGATGGATATCTGCAAGGATAATCTTTAAGGTGTGTGTACTGTTTTCACAGCTATTAGATCAAAGCCCTTTACCGAACCATTTTATTATCAGATTTACAAATCAGCCTCAGTTCATTTTACAAACATTAGTACTGCCATCAATTACATGCATTTAGGACTAATGGTTTTACAGGAATGTTAATAGTACAACACTATTTCCTGAAAACCAGCAATGAAGGCTGTTAAGAGGCTATTAATTGCTATATGTATCATGTAGAATTATTTGTTTCTAGTTGTAAACAATCATTGAGTTGGCATGTAAGCACATTTCTAACCAGTTAAACTTCATGGATATCAAATTTAGTAAAAACAAACCATTTATAAGCTATCTTTGTACAGCTTTCCTTCATAGGCATAGTCTGAGTAGACCATGGACAATTCTGCTGCTTCCCTTTGAAGCCACTGGTCTTGCTACAGCACTCCAGACACTGCCACCATCCCTGAATTTTGCTGGTCAGGGCAGACACTGTCCCCAAGCAGAAGGCATTTTACCAGACAGGGACAGGTGTCTGCTCTCAGCCTGTTTGCTGGAGTAGCAGTGAAAGGTGCAGTACTGAGACCTGAACAAAACATGAACCGCACAAGCAGATGCTTGAGGAGTGAGGGGTTTGCAGGAGAGAAACTTTCCTGTGTAGGCTGTGAATCCTGTTGCAGCTGACCTCTGGGCTCTGATTTATCCCATACCTCAGAAATTATGGAGAATGTCCTACATTTAGTCAGACACCTCCCGTTTTACTATCCAGCCCCCTGCTACTGCAGTAGACCTCCTCTCCATGCACAGATTTAGCTCCAGGAGTACATAATACGTACTGCTAAATATGATGTTCTTCCTTTTGTGCTGAAATTGACTGTCCACCCCATCCAGACCTACCCATAGCCCATACTAAGTGCTGCAGTTCCATTTCTGGTACACTAAATAATAAAACAACTGAGGCTCAAGATGTGAATATCATACAAGTTCACCTTATCTCCTTTCCCTTTCTAACTGTGTCACGAATCTGAGATCTCTGCTCATTAGTATAACAGGCTGTTTACACATAAAAGAAAGAAGGAAAGACAGATCCTTTGAAGCACATGGAACTACATTGATTTCCAACAGCTAAGGAGACAGTCTCAAAAGAGCTGTCAGGCAATCTTTAATGAACTACTATCTGGAGTGCAAAGCAAACTTCAGATCTCAAAGACTAAGCACTATTCAAGTTCTGTTAGGTCAGATATTTATGATTACCTCAAAGGTTTGCAAAGTAGGAGCAGAAAATATCCAGGAAAAATCATAATTACCTTTCATAACCCATTCTTAGGATACAGCCGCTGGCCTTATCAAGCAATGGATATACCCTGTTTGTTCACAGCTCCTAGTAAACCATGCTGCCTAAAGGAATTTTAGTAAGTTGTAGGTACCATTTTACAGCTGAACCTTTATGTAAATCCTTCATTCCAGAGTGGTTCAACATTGCAGTGACCTTCACATCCCCCTTCAGATTGAATCTGTTACCCTCAGTGAGTATAAAAGCTATAAAGAAGCACCTGATCATAAAATCCACTTGGAATGCTTTCTTAAACCTCCACTGATTATCCATTAAAAATTCTGCTTTTTACAGGCTTACTCTTCTAATGAAAACCAAATAATAATGTATTTTAAAAAAAAATCTTCTAGCTGTCTGGAGAAAAGTCTTGACAACTTAAAATAATCATTGATTGATGTGAGTAAACAAAACCATCTGAGTACCTCATGGATAATAAGAGACAGTAATTGTTGCTTTATAAGCAAGGACCTGATCTGTAAGAAAAGATGTGGATGGCCTGACAATCACCTCCCTAGATCAGCCACCAATAGCCTTGGAAAAGAAATACAATTGACATGATACTGTTAATGCAAAAAAATGGATTTCATTCAGAGGAGACTGAGGTGCATCAGGAGTAAGACTTCAGCAGGAAGCCTTTTAATTTGCAAGGAGCTCTTAGATTGTAAGGAAACACACACCAGAAGCAGCTGCAGCGGAGTTTGCAGTGAGTCACCCTGTGAAAGCCAAGCCTAACCAGGAGCTGTAAGGCTTTGGCAGGCTTAAGTCAGCCCAAGGCAGGAAGCTGAACCACGAGGACAGAACAGCAGCTCAGGGGGAGATTTTAATGCAGTACTGTAATCTATCTTTAAAATAAAAAAAATAAATATGGGTTTGTTGTTTGTTGGGGAGGGGTTTTTTGGTCATTTTCACTTGCTTCTCTCCTCTCAAAATAAAGACCTAACCTCTCTGCTTTCAAAGAACAGCTCTTTGACTTGACTTGATTCTGCAGTTATCACCTCATCACCCTTCTCTACCAAGGAGCACTGGCCACAGCCACTGGGTGAAGCTTTTTTCCAATTTTATTGTAAACTGCTCTAAGTGCAGCACCTGCCCTTGCTGCCCCCGACACCACACTCAGAGCTGTCTGTAATGACCTGCCTCGGGGAGATCTCTGACCCTACCCTCTTTCCTCATCATCTTCAACTTATCTGAAACTCTCACACAGCTGACTGTGATCCTTTTCTCATAATGCTGGTCTCTTCTGCACGCCCCTTTGATATAACTTCTACCATTATGCAGAGAGAAAACCCCCAAGGCAGCTGGCTTCCCTGCTGCCTACTCCCAAGTGAAGGAGTAGAGCATGCTCTCTGTCTATCAGTGAGTCATCTCCCCTTGTTCATACCTCATCTGTGGAGCTTCTCCTCAAAGTTTGCTCCCAAGTATCTTCAAGCAGGAAACAAAAGTGCTCGTACCCAACTAAATACATGAGGAGTGACAAGGCAAGTCACACAACCCTTAGCTGCAACCTTTCCCCTGGTCCTCTCACACAATTAGTTGTTTCCACGTACTAAATGCATTAGTTTATTTACTAACAATATAATCTGTGTCATGGAAAATCATGTCATGTTTTGTCAAAGAGATCCCAGTGTGAAAATTACATCATTTTGTAGTATGTACAGGCCTTTGCACCTCACCCTTTGTTAACCAAAAAGGGCAACCTTCATGTAAAGCATCTCTATTACTGCAGTTATACTCGCATTTCATGGCGTGTGAAGTTCCTACAGATTGGAAAACTCGAGAACTAGTTATAGTTATGTATTTCAGTAAGGAAAAAACAAGCAAAGCCAACTTGAGGAGTTTAATCTTAAACAGAGTAGCACCACACAGAGGACAAATTCTGCTTCAACCCCAGGCTAAATACCAAAGACCAAAGCTGTAATTCAGGTACTGCATGTCCCAGGGGGCACTGACATTTTATAAGTGCTTCGGTTTTCACAGGGCTAAAGGTATGCTGAGGGCTGGCTGCACAGTCCTGCTGAGGGGCAGGGAGGGCCCTTGCTCATGCCAGGGTGCACCAGGACCTGCAGACCAGAACGGGCCATGCCTGTAGCCTCCCTGCCAGCCTCCCTCTGCTAAAGTAGAAGAGCAGAACTCAACTCTTCCTTTTGAACATGCACTGGAGCCAGCAAAAGGAGCAGACATATTTTGAAAGAAGGGAACGGCCACAGACTGGTTTCCAAATGGCTTACTGGCACTGACTTTCAGAGGAGAGCTGAAGGCCCCATGCAGGAGAGAGATTAATTTTCACACTGCAGGGTGAAGTGAGTGATTTGGGACATATCCTTGCCCTGAGCATATTCCACTCACAGGGAGAGGGGTCTGCTCAAGGCAACGCTGTCAGCTTTGTGGATGCCTGCTCTCATTCCATGCTTTGGAGGAGAACCTAGGGATTTGATTTGGGGATGTTATTATGATTTGGAGACGCTATTATAGTCCTGTGGCTATGGGGTCTTTAGTGGAGATTAGACCAAAAATAATTAAATTCAAAAGGATTACAGAATCCATGCAGAGCCAAATACCTTCCTTAGCCAGGAGCATCCAAACTGTAGTTAGAGCTTGCTTGTCCAAGTCGCTATTACAGCTAACAGAAATGGATATATTTTTGGTCTAGGAGCTTTAAAAAGAAAGTCGACAGCTGAGAGACAAAAGATATTAATTCTGAGACTAGTTTTTGGCAGGACTGATAAGACTACTGAGATTGCCTGAAAAGTCTCTGGAAGTTCGGCACTGTCCTAGCAACCATGAGAATGACATTAAAGAGAACAGATACAGACCCCGTCCAGACCACAAACCCCACATGTACTGATCCCCAGGTCCACTGGGCTCTTTTAAAACGGCTGACATTATTTTCCAGCTTTTTAAATTATCCCAGCTTTTCTGAGCTGACATAAATCTAGACAGTGAACTAAGCCTGGAGACAAGAGAAACATATCCAGATTTTCAATTCCCCGCTGAATGCTGTGATGGGACTTGAACTGGCAAGAGGTTTGAAGTGAGGCTTCTCCAGACCTTTTGTGAAGCCAGCATACCAGAAGACCTCCAATCCCTAAAGTATTTTTTATTACAGAACAAAATAATGAACCAAACACTAAATTCAGTAAATAGGAGAAAACTTGGGATGTCTGGATAGGACTGATCAACTAAAAGGCTTTGAAGCAAAGCTCCTTGCTGTCCTTACAGGATGGGACAGGTACTCCAGCCCTGTGCCTCAGAGGTTTTCTGAGCCATGCTAGCTTATGTCATCCCCACTGATGCTCACAGCTCCTTTCATTCAGGAGCATCTGGGACCTTACTGTGCTGCAGACATGCTCATTGCCCCTTGCTGAGCCTCTAGATGCCAGCTGCAGGCCTCCTGTGCACCCTTCCAGCAGCTGCCTGGGGGCAGCTAGGTACTGCTGGCAATGTGAGCTCCAACAGCTCGCAGATGGGAGTTTAAGGAAGTAAATGTTTGCCTTTGGATCTGAAGCAGCCACTGTGTGCTGTACTCTGGTTGTGAAGATGCAGAAAGGTACCATCTCCAGCTGCAGATCCAGTTCATCTTAGAAGGGTTTTGTGAAAAGATGCAACAAGATAACCCCCCCCACCCCCCCCCACCCCGTCATCCTGGCTGAGTGCCAGTGGAGGCTTACATCTGATACACCAAATTACAGCTCTGTGCGCTTCTGTCAGACAACGATGACTGAGGAAGATAAATACAATGTGTATTCCTCTGGCCTCCAAGTGCCTGTGTGCTGCATTGAGCTCCTTGTTTCAGCTCTTGAGAGTTTCTTAATATGGACAGCGCAAAAGCCAGAATTGAATTAAATCCACTGTAATGAGTAAAAACACTTCAAGAATTTGGTCTGGTGACGTTAATGAATGTCTGAAGAGTATGTGTCTTGGAAGACATCTCAGGATTACCTGAAGGAGGATTAGTCCGTTCCACAGCCCATGCACATCAATCATTTAGCCCCTCATGGATTCCTTAGCAAAGTAATTTTCATGACCCTTGATTTCTACTTTCTGTATGGATTTATTATCACAACAGAATAATTAATTTCAAGTGTTATCCAGAGCAATCCCTTAAAACAGGGATTCACATATATGCATCTTTTCAGTATTTCAAAGATATTTGAAGGCTTTGTATTGTTTTTAAATATCAAAGGTTCAGGAAACATATACAGCAAGTAGTCACCATGTTATTTGGACTCAGTTTGGTACACCGGGCCTTGAGAGCATAGCTCAGAGCTGTCTGAGGCCACTGTCCTTCCTAATACTTGAAGAGGAATGAGACTGTGCTGCTCCACAGGGAAAGTCGGTATTGATTGAGGAATCCAATGTCTTTCAGAGCAATAAAACCTAGATGTATCATCACAGCAAAGACACAGTTTCATTTCATCCTTACCTCTTACCGACTCTACATCAAAATCAGCTGGTTTTGCATGTAATTCAATGGACTTCTACCTGGACTGGAGATGTGGGGACCATAATCAAACCCTTTGCTCCAAAAGTTGTATGAACTATTTCTTCCTTAAGGAGGGTTGGTTCCAGATCTAATGATGACAGTGGGAGAGCCTAGCTTATGGACTGCAGGTTCATCTGCAAAGTAGGTCATCATTCATGATGGCTTACATATGCTATGGGCTAAATATCATACAGATAGACACTATTTACGCCAGGATGGAAAGCAGAGGCTGAATCTCAGATCTTATTTCTGCCTTTTCCTTGGGAATGTTGATATGATACAAATAAGAGTATCAATTAAAATGTTTGTAGTTTATGCACTGCTAGCGCACTGCCATTACTGTCACATCAAAGCTGTAATTCTGCTAAAATGAACTGCAGTGATGAACTAATTAACTTCTGCTATGTGAAGAACTGGGAATCACATCTGTGCAGGATGTTTATAATGCAAAGAAAGATTTGAGGAGTTTGGGATCAATTACCACATCCTAACAATGATATTTAAGAGAGAGGCAACCCAATCATTTTCCATGGGCTCAGCTGCACACCTCCTTCTTGCACCTGTGCAGGGCAGTGAGTGGGCACCACAAGCAAAGGGAGCAACAGGGGCAGACACAGAGGAGCAAGAGGTAGTGGAGCTTTGGCTTAGCATCCCCAAAGCTTCAGCTGATGAAGCTAAGAGGGTGGAAGCAGGTAATAAACTGAGCCAGAAAAATAGGTGGTGGCAACCTTGTTCCTCCCCCCAGGAGCAATAGGGAGCAGGAACTGAATTGTGACTTTCATTGGCAATTTGATCTTTGCTATGTTCCCGAGACAGTGAGACCATGCCCTGCCCCTCACCTTAGTGTGGATTGCAAATTCAGTGCTAAAGGAGATAACCAGCTGTAGGTCTTTCAGAGAGCCTGAATTTAATCCCCCCAGTGAGAGCATTCAGTTATGTATTTAGAAAGGAAAAAGGTTTCTACACGGTATAAATCCTTGCTTGATAATCCCAAAGCTAATGGGGAAGGCATTCGGTAGTAAACTACAGTCCTTGGACAAAGACATCTGTAACCAGACCGGAGCTCTATGATTAAATTCAAATTCACAGATTGGTTACATGCAGCTAATTTTATTCACTGAGAATACATGACCCCCCTAAGCGGATGTTTAAATTAAGTAAGAATATTGATGACAAATGTTCAAAATGTAAGACAGATGCCTGCAACTTTTGGCATGAAATTTGGAACTGCCAAGAGGTTTGGGAATACTACTCTGGGGTCATTAGGAATTTGGATATCCAAAATGTTCCCCAGCTGCTGATCTCTTCAGAGGCTGCTATACTTGGTCCTGGAAAAATATAAAATCAGTGCAGTAAGTGATGCCATATACGTTGCTGGGCTAGTAGAACGCATAAGCAATTGAAGAAACTTTCCCCCTTTTCTAGGAAAAATGCACTAAGCAGAAGGCTGTTGATCCCAGTCTGGGTTTAAAAATAAAAGACTATAATTAAAAAAAAAACCAAAACAACAAACCAACCAACAACCAACCCTGGTTCTTTAACTGTCTCATGAAAAAATTCATGCTTGAACTGTCTGGATCTAGTCTTTCTCACTGTTTCTGAGCCTGGGTGTGACCACTGGGAGTTCAGTTGCGTGTTGTGTTTTTGTTTCCCACGGGTGCGTGCAGACCTTGTCTGCTACAGTCAACAGTACCACTGCACCACTGCTGCCAGCCCCTTGCTGCTCAGTTGGCATCTGCAGAAGGCTCTTTCTCAGGTAAATAAACAGAATAAAAACAGAAAGAAAAGAAGATGAAGGCGTAGTGTTTACCCCACAACAGACATGAGGTACAAATCCCCAGGGGGTGTGTGTGTGGGTCTGATCTGACGCCCAGGAAGTTAAGGGAAAGAAGCTCATGTTATTTTAATTAGCTTCACACTAGAATTATTATTGCAATGCTATAAATAAAGTAGAGACATTTTGCATGGATCAGACATCAGACCAAAACTGGGAATAGACTCTGTGTTTTCTGACTCTACTTTTAACTACCAGATAATACAGTTTTCCAGTGCTGAGTCCCATAGCTCCTTCACCTAGGGTTTTGATGGGAGCTCCAGATTCTGCTTAACCATGCCAAGCTGCCATAGGTGGGGCCCTCAATCACAACCCAACATGTACCACTGCTTGCCTAACTGACCTGGGAAAATCTTGCTTCAATTTATGGAGTTATGTGATCCGGCTACACTAGAACTAGGAATTCTAGAAGAACATTGAGGTGTTTGGTGTCTCATTTTCCTGCCAACAGCAAGAACAATTTATCCACTCATAACTGTTTTGTAGCTAGACTGATAACTGGGAACAAAAAAGGTGTGTTACTAATACTATGTTTTTCCTAAGGTTGTATGAATACACACCAGAATTACAGAAAAAGAAATAAATCTTTGAATTTAATTTTGAGAGAAAAAAAAAAGGCAAAATTCCTTTTCTCTAAACTACTAGGAAGTTTAGTTTTTCACAATGTCCACTGGCAGCTTTCTCAGCAATTCATTTTAATAGTACACACTTTCTGGCAATAAAAAGGAGATAGCAACTAATATAATTAAGTCTGCAAAACAACCTCTAAACTGAAATGTGTCTCCCGGCAGAACAAGCATAGGATTGTTCATTACAGTGCTCTCCAGGAATAACAAAAACAATTCCCAAAAATGCATTATTAATGGACATTCCCAGAATTAATGATAAAACAAACCAGATGTTCCCTTACATTTGTCTCAAAAATGCAAAGTCAATATGCCAAACCAAAAACCCATCTTTGGAAAGCTATAGGCTATTTACGAAGGCACTGTAACTGTATTTCCCTTTACTAGAACACACAGAATTCCTTATCTATAACCTAAGACGACCCAGTTATGATTTTACATCTATTAATGAAAGGAAGTCTCATGCCCAACAGGAAATGTAGGTGAAATGTATGATTTTACATAGCCTGCATTTACCATAGAGTTGTCCATTTCAAATTAGACTTGTTTTTTGTAAAACAGAAAAATATAATATTCTCACATGAAAAACAGTCCAGTCACAGCTCCCTACTATAACAAATCTGTTCAAACTATGGCTTAAGACTAAAAAACGCTTCACCAAATAAGTTTTAGCTATATTAGTAGTAATAGTTTTATATTTATCATTTACAGAACGTGACTACTCACATGGAATTGATTTTATTCCCCTGAGTACAGGTTGCAAAAGTCCACTGAAGCTGATAGAAAGCAAATACTACTGATAAAGAAAAGTACAAAGCAAATTATATATATGCTAATACCTTAATGTAATAATATCAAACATGGTGGGCCATCTGGTGTAAATCATCATAGCTCTGATGAAGTCAATGGACCTGGAGCGATTTGTGTCAGCTGAGGACTTGGACATTTCTTAAGAGACTTTTTTTAAGAAAACCATTATTAAAAAAAAATTCTTTTTAAAAATTACAAGTGTGTGTTAGGATTGAACATTAATAAAGCACATGGGCTGACAGCACAAATTTAGTATCATTAGTTAGTAAATAACATTAGAAGCACATACAAGATTTATATAAAAGTTTCCTATTTTGTATAAATACTTGAGTCTAAGTGTTGTTATTTTTAATTATTGAACAGTGAACATTTTAATGTTCATTACTAACACTTTCAGCTGCCAAATGACATACAGAAGAAAATGGCAGTGTTCATGCTGAAGGATGCTGTAATGACAGGCTCCACTGCGATACCATGTGCAGAGAGACCTAGAGCCAAAGCCACCGAGAAAAAGGTAGAGGTGATTTTTCGCTTTGTGAACTTCCTTAAACATGACATAGTTTGTCGGGCTTTTTTTCAGCACCATCATTCTAATCTCTGTAATGATCACCAGATATTGCCACGATCTTGTCCAAAGATTCAGAGACTTTTAAAATCCTTTGGGCCTCTTGCAAAGCAGCAATGCTGAGGTGTCATCTGCCCTACTGCTCCACCTGGCTGTGGCATTGTGCCCTCTGCACTGATTCCCTGATACCCAGTCTAAGTAACACTGCAAATTCTCCTTATCATTATTGCTCCTCCACTTGTCAGGTTCATGAGATGAACTGCTAGGTAAAGCCTTCCTGGATCACGCTGTTGCACCCTAGCAGAACTGAACAGTCTTCCTGACCTTGCAGGACCAGATATGACATAAGGTCCACTTTGTAGTTCTTGGAGAGCTCAACAGTTCTGAGCTCCAGGACAGCTCAAACACATGCTTTTCACTGAGGGCTGAATACTGCACAGCCCACTTTGTGGTCTCAGTGCAAGGAAAGTCCAGATACACCGTATCTTCTTCCCAGACCACAGCCATCTTTCCTTCCAGCAGAGTCAACACAGGAGAGGAACAAGTACATGCTTGGGTCTTACCCTGATAAGGGGCTGACCTGCTGCCAGAATGCATGCCTGGACCTAGACATGCAGATATCCCATGTTATTTCCCATATAAGCATGGTCTATTGCTCCTCAGACCCCCAAGCCCTCCATTGCATGCTGGGGTAGGCTGCAGGACAAATGCTGACTTCAGAAATAGGAGATCCTGCTAACTGACTTTCATCCAAGCCTGGCAGCCTGGCAGTTATGGGATGCAGCTAAGGCAGAGAGCCCTGTGGAGGAGCCACATGCTGTACTTCTGTCCTGCTTCCTTGGCTGTGAGGCCAACACCAAATGCTGGCCCTGCTCAGTTTTCCAAAATACTGACTAGGTGAGCCTGAGACACCTCTGGGACTCCCTGAACCTTTTGCAGTTCTTCTCGTAAGAGACAGCAGAAAAATAAACCACAAAATTAATGTTCAGTTGTGCAGATGATGAGTTCCTCTTGAACCCCACTTCCCTACGCTGTCTTAAGGCCACAGACCCCATGGCTCCCAAGTGAATCACGAACAGCAGCTGTCCTGACAGAGGGGTCATCTTCAGCCTTCCTCTCCGAATGCCACAGAGTGCTGTAGATGCTTGTAACAAATACACATATGGCCTTTATTCACGAGTGGGAACAAGGATGGGAAGGTGTTAGTCTCTATGTCTCTAACAGAAGCTCAAAAACTAAAATGAGAAACATGAGAAAAACTGCTAAGCAGAGTAGAGCTATTAAAAGTATGTCCCATTTTGGTTTGTATGCTTGGGATCAGTCAAGAAAAACAGCAAGCAAAGGTGGATGGGGTTCTTAGTAGGTAGATACATCCACATTAAATGAGAGTATTAAATATTTAACTAAAGGCAAGAAATAATAAATATAATAATAATAACAACAACAAAACCAATAATAATAATAATAAATCTTGTTTCTCCATTTCACAGCTGCTGATAATTGTTCAGTCATAACAAAGGTTGTAAGGACCAGTTGATAGCCACCTTGTCCAAACTCATGCTCAGAGCTGGGATTATGCAATGGGGAACACCCTTCATGGTTAGTGAAGATGGATATTTAAAGCAGATTAAGAAAATAATCAAATAATACTAGGAGGATGCATTCTTCAGCTCTGCAGAAGGCCACAGGAAAAGAATTTGGTATTGTTGTACAAACTAGTCCATTTAACTTCTGTTAATCACCTGTTTTCCAGTGATTTTACATTCCACTTTTCATCCGTCAGCAATTTTGTTAGGGAAATGATGAAAAATATTTTCAAATAGTGTTTGGGGAAGGATGTTTGCAGAAAACATCACAGCAATTAATTCTGACCAGCTTAACTGGCCAAATTAGCAGAAAGCACATTTGTAAATCACATAGAGGAACAGACCTGGAAAACAAAATTTTAGTGGGTGCTTAACGAAGTGTTGGAAACTAAGCCTTCAGATTTGACAGTCAGTGATAACAAAGTGAAACAAAATTTAAATATTCAAGAGCTATCTGCGAAGTCAAAAAGAAATCAAACAATGAATACATACAAGGAGAGTGAGTGACTACGATAAGGAAAGTGAGACACAAGGGTGGAACGTTTGCCAGCCCTTGGAGCTAATATATTACAGTCCTAAAACAGCCTCCATAAGTGTTCTAAGTTATTGACACAAATTTGCTAAAATCCATTTAGTAAGATCTCTCATAATTTGGGTAGTGCAACTCTGAGAGAATAATTGTCTTGAGAGGACTTTTAAACTGATGCTACCAGATTTGTCTTTCTTGCCGCATATATCCAGTACTGATTTCAGAAAGCTTTTATTGTACATGCAGGATACTATAATTCAGAAGGGCTTCAAAAATGTTTTTGGTGCATTTCCTTGTGGCACCAAGAATGTACAGCACTTTGTAACTGACTGGACATTAATGAGGTCACATACATAACTGATACACGAAATAATCACAGGCAAGAAAAAAACTTCCTTTCTTTTCACACCATCACATTTTTTTAAAAGGCAGCTTTGGAAATGAGTTGGCTTCGCTGACTTTTAAATGGGTGGCAGTATCATCCCTACCAAAATGTAATTACATGTACGCCTACAGGACAGTTTGCAGTATGTCAGTGTTACTGATGTACCTGGGATCTGACTCCAGGGATTCTCGTGCAAGTACAGCATAACCCAGGGATGAATCAGGACCTGCATGTGGCCCTGGCCAGGATGCAGATCGTTAGGCCCGTCATGTGCAGTCTGCCCAGGTGACGGGTCTAGCAGGAGAAAAAAAACTGTATTAAAGCACATAACGCATTTTTCATGCTGTAATGGCCTAATTCTCATTCTCTGCATTGCATCCCATACCAGGTCCCTCTCTGATCCTTTCTTTCACATGCTGATGTTACTTCAGTATTTTCACATTAATCCTCTGTGCCTAGAGATAATTAAGAGCAAATTATCTGGCAGAAGCCTAACATCTGTAACTAGACCTATTAAAGCTTAAAATGTCTCAACGATCCTTTATTGCAAAACATACAGTCAGAACACTTTTAAGCAAAGAAAATTATTATTCCCATCAGAAAATTCTGTGAAATATTCACCCCAATGCACCATCAACAAAAGGCATGCTGAAGCCTTCCACTATACCATCCATAAGAAAGAAGATCTCCTTCAGAAAAAAAAAAGGAGCAGCAGATAAACTTCAGAGGAGGCGAAAATCCTGTCGCAGGAACAGTGGCGGCAGCAGCAGCTGTCAGATCCTGCCTTGATGCACGGCCTGCCTCACCCCTCGGTTTCGGCGGGAATGCGCAGTGCCTAATCCAACCCGTATGACAAATGAACTTGTGTACACTGTCATGTGCTCGCCTTAGATATCTACCCAGCGCCTATTAATTTTAGGGCAAAGTAACACATGTAGTACTTGTTTTTCATGTGTCATTGCTATCTATAATTTACAGAGCATCACAGAACTAAGTAACGAGTCATCATTTGCGCTACAACAGCTCCCAAAGGCCTTGCTGGGCCTGCTTCCCCACCCACCCCACCCACAGCCGCCATGCCCCAGCTGCTGCCTTCACTGCCCGCACCTCAGGTGCAGGGGCAGCGCTGGCGGGCAATGCCCACCGGCCGCAGGCTGCCCAGGCACCACGCCGCCCCACCGCGTGTGCTGCGCGCCTCCCACCCCACCCCTGCCCAGTGCGGCTGAAGCAGGAAGGGGCCTCTGGGGGTCCCCTGGCCCAAGCCCCCTGCTCAGTCAGGGCCACTCAGAGCCGGCTGCCCAGCAGTGCCAGCCCCGTGCTGCCTCGGGGAGCACAGCTGGGTGGGGGTATGGACCCTCACTGGCAACATTTGCTGCCGTGTTCTGGGTTACCATGCGGCAAGCCAGAGAAATTACAGCTATCAGTTTGCATCTGGCTGGTTTTGTGGTAAAGCTTTTATGACCAGAATTAACATTTTCTGATTGTGACCTGATGTTTTATATTTAATAAACATAAAGGTCAGAAACATTTTGGTTCTGAGGTTGGCTGTTGCTATTCTCTGTAGCGCAAAAAGCAGAGGTATGATGGTTTTCATGTGCAACCTCGAGACGTTTTCTTGCCCTTGGCATAACTCCCTCCCTCTGGCCACAGCTGAGCAGAGCCAGGGTAAGCTGGAGACCTTTTTCCCTCCTCTAAACAGAGACTACAAACATACAGTTTTTGTGTTCCTTGTACAGACTTCCCTGTTCTATCACTGCTGCACGTATTCAAATATGTCTCCAGCATAACATTTGCACTGTCCTGCATATCAGATTTCTTCCCCTCTAAAGCATCAGATACAATTCCTCAGTGTCAAGAGTAAAACATATTACACAGCCCTCGACTTTTCAGCTTAATAAAAATAATCTCCATTCTTATCCAAATGTTTCAGAGTTCTGTCAGCAGACACAGTAAACCTTCACAGCCCCCAGCACCTAGCCCCAAGGCATTAACCACAGCTATGTCTGTACCTGAAGTGACAGGGCATTAGGACCAACCTGTGTATGGGGCTTTCCCTGGATCTCTCTCCACCTGTTTGCAAACTTCCACGTGAAAAGCTGTCCCTCCCTGCGGTGGATGGGACCAAGGAGCGGGTATCATCTCGGGGGACACCTGCACCCCATGGCCCCTGAAGGGAGGACCTGTCCCCTCCCCATATCTGCCCCCAGGCCTGCCACACACCACTCGCGCAGGGGGGCTGGGCAGGATGGCCTGAGCTCCTGAACTATGGGGAAGTTGCTGGCTCTTCCATGGCTCCCAGGTGAGACCAAGCTGTGGCAGGAGGTGGTGGGGTAAGGGTACGTTAATAGTAGTATGTGGGATCTATCTCGTGCTTCTGTATTTGCTCCTCTCTCTGCCTTACCCTTGCCTCCATTAGCACCAGGCACAGGCAGCAGCTGAGCATCTATCAGGCAGATTGCGCATATGGCACATTCCTGAAAGACTTCAAACACCATTTCCAAGCATGGGCAAGAAGAGCTTCTACATCGTATTCCCTGTTATTGCTATATCACCCCAGGTGAGCCACTCAGAGTCTTTCTGCAGGTCTTTGGAATCAAAGCATAGTCAAAAAAACCCCATCTACATCTCATTATTACTACTTTTCTCCGCTTTTTGTCTGGTGCAGAAAGGGAGAGAATTCAAAGATTAATATATAGCAATTATGTTTATAATATCAAGGCATGTTCATGTAACCATTTGGTCAAGCCTGGGAACTGTTGCTGGTAAAAATTCAACAATATGTCCATGTTTGCAAAGCAAAACTAGACTTAGGTAAGTCATATGACCAACGTAGGTAGACACTAAGAAAATGAGCAGGGTTAAAGAAAGGTAAGGGTTAAAATTACATGACTGTTTAGTGGCTGGAGATGTTATTTACAGCTTCGGAGTAGAAATTTTTATTTATCATTTTAGGCATCTTAAAGTGAGTAGTTTATGATGTGGAAATCCAGAAAGGAGTTACATGCAATATGTTAATCTAGATGAGGAATTCTGCAGTACCCATAATTAAGAAAAGTGACAGCATGCTAAATACTAGCTAACTAACCTCTGGCAGGGAAGCCTGCTCCTGGAACCTGGGGAACCCAGTGGTGATCCATCTCCTATGCGTTTTTAAAACAATAATAGAAAGACTTTAACTTTCCCAGATTCCTGTAATGAAATCTCACACTACAAAAATGCTTCCTGCAGCACACCCTGCACTAAGAAAAATCACATTTGTCAGTGCTTTGGAACAGCAATTAGCACTACAGTGACCAGAAGGGAAGCATTTGAGTATGCAAAAGAATTTTATTTGAAAAGACCACCAAGAAAAAAAAAATATTCAGAAGTACCAAAGATTGATCTAAATATTCTCTACTAGAAGCAAAAAGAGGTGCTTTGAAAGACCTAATCAAAAATGCCTCATGGCAAGCTGGCTTTGACTGTGCAATTCAAATCCGTGCAGATGAGATTTAATTCTTTTTAAGCTAAACTGAGCTGTAGTTTGATTTGACTGGTCTTAGGGTGCAGTGAGTCATCTGCATCATGGACAGACATCCCAACTCCTTCTGCAACTGGAGGGTGAGCTGGAATAAATTAGCAGGGGTTTTGGTCCTGAAAATGCAAGAGGAACCCTAATTCACTCTGCAGATGATAAATGTGCTCTCCCGGCTGAGGCAAACAGTGGATAAAACTCTAAGGTATAAACATAGAGTCTGTTAGATGGTTTTGCTGTCTTTGAAGACTGTATGTGATGTTACAGCTAATGATGTAAATGTGCCCAGGTGTGCTCTCCGGCACTGAGAGCAGCAGGCACTGGACAGTCCCACCTGGACCATCGAGCTCCTGCACCCTCGCCCCAAACAACATGGGATGCATCTGGGTTCTACCCTGGGGGCAATACCCGGCTTGTGACAACTTCTGCACCAGCTGAAGGGACCCTCCAACATTTCCTGAGGCAGGGAGAGTTCTGGCTACTGCCTAGTTTACTTGCACAGAGATAACTACACACACAATACGCTGCTCTGAAAACGCAGTATGCTTCACCTTTGCAGGCAATGGTGGAGTGCACGCAGGTACTCAGTGCCAAGCAGCCAAACTGCCCTCACTCGCTTGTCAGCTCCCTCACAGCCATACCCAGGTCAGGGCAAATGAAGGCAGGATTAAGCCAGTGTCACATCAGGACCCAGCATCACACTGCAACCTGGGTGCCTGTGCACTCTGCCTAAGCCAAGTGTAATATAAGTAGGGGGTGTAAAGTATCATTTCAAAACCTAAGTGTCAGAAAACACAGGACTAGCCAAGGAGCAGCAGAGGGGAGGTGCATCACCGCTGCTGCTTCCTCCTCAATTCTATGCCCTGTCTCCGGTGGGACCCAACACAGCAACACTCACTACAGCTCTATGGGGAAATCAAACTGGGACAGGAACCAAGCTCAAGCACTGGTGTGCAGCTGTCCATGCTGTTTAGTTATTAGGATGGTCCCACCTTGGGCAGCTCTTGTCCCAGCAATGCAACGTACCGTGGGGGCAATGAATGCCAAGGACTTTTCAGGGTAGGCAGCAGTCTGGGGGATGAAAAGAGCTGAGCTGCATGGGCACAATCCTGGCCATGGTGCCCACCTGTGGGCTATTTGATTTATGGGTGCCAGCCAAGGATGCGAGCACAGCGTGGAGAGAGGAGTGCAATGTGCAAGGCACTGTTAGATGGAGAGGGAGCATTACAGCCCCATAACCCTCCTGCCTCCAGCCCCCAAGCCTCTTGAGAGCGCAGCCCAAAGAAAAGAAAATGCTCATCTCAGCATATACAAGGAAGCAGACAAAATGTCTTCAACTTTTTAATACGCTTCAACTTGGCTTTGTTAGTTGTGTGATGCTGGCACAGGGCATGCTTTTACAAAGAAACATGATTTTTTAAAATAGCTATAATCCTATCCTAATAAGTCATCTTACTTTACATCTTTACCTTAAAGCCACTTTCTGAATAAACTGTATTTTAAGCACGATAGAATGTCAGACTTCAGGGGGACAAAGTTTAAATGAACCAAATTCCTTGCAAAACTCAGTGATGACTTTTATGACTCTTCAGGAATGAAAACGACTAAACCCTTTTTTCCCCGTTATAAGCCAAAGTTCAAAAATTGGAGCAAGGTCACTTTTAAACAGACACATTCCACCCGATCATCGTTTAGGTGAACAAAATGTGAAAGTCACCACAGATTTATGCAGTAGCCACCAAAGAAATTCTATTTGATATAAATCAATGAAATTGGATCTATTCAGATTGATGGGGATAGGGGTCAGGGAAGCATGCCCGTTCCTCAGCAGTCAAAGTGACAGATTGTGTAGGTTTTCCACAAATCTGACGTGGTTTCTTAATTAGAAACATAAAGGAAGCGGATATACAAATCCCACTGGTATCCGGTGGAAATGAGAGGAGAATGCCAAATGATAAACCAATATTTATAGGGGATTGTTTCCAAGAATTTATTACATTGTTTTTCCATTTAATTACCTTGAACTGGTCCTATAGAAATACTATAAAGAATATAAATGTGATTCTTTTAACAAAATAGAAAATTCCTGTTTAAAATGAGCTAATTAGTCTTACTAAATACATTTGAGATCTGCTGTGAAATCCCAAGGCTTAGTCTGCTTACAGCATAATCACCTTAGCTGACATCTCTCAATGGAAAAGTCTAACCTTTATGGGGCACTGGGAAAGACGATCTCATATATTATCCCAACATTTACAAATCTCTAAGGCAGCTGGATCCATTTTTAGAATAAAATCATACATATTGTATGATTTGTGGTTCATTATTCCCATTGAAGAAATGGTGTGTTTGTAAAAGAAGGAAGCTAGCAGCAAGAAAACTGCCACAAAAAAACACCTTGATTTTTTTTTTTTTAGGTAACTTTTTCTAAAAGAAATTCTTAGGAGAGGCTGACTTTAGATTTATTATTCTTTTTCTAGCAGCATTCAGAATTAAACAGGGGCAAATATGTACTGTTTTCTCTGAGTCGTATCTTTGAACCAGATTCTGTTTTGATTTTAACTTAAAAAAAAGCCACTTGGGAAACTGCTGGAGTCAACACCTACTTTGAAATCAGAAATTGTAGTCAGGAGCTACTATTCCAGACCATTAAAACTATAACAGTACATATGAAAACATACAAACACTGTGAGGCAGCAGAAGATAGGGTATATTTCCTGCAAAAGAAGTAGGGCCAGGCACTTTTCCAAGTACTATTATTTTTAAAAAATACCCTGTACTAAGTAACATGTAAGAGTTTTATTCCTAGACCTGTCTCATTTTAAAAATATAGCATCCCTCCTCCAGAAGAATCTAAACCCAAATTTGCAAAAAATTGAGCTTCATATATCCTGTTAAAATTAATAGGCTTGACAAGCTTAAACATAATTGCAAACTTTGGCTTTTCTATCAAATTTAAAACAAACGTCAATGGTTAGATATAGATTGACGAGACAGTATAAATGGATATGAGCTATTGGTAGCCAGTGACACTTAATATTTGTCTAGGCAGCAGGTAAAAAGATGTGCATATGGCTGTAGGGAATGGAGATGTGGCCAGAGGTCCTGTCCATGTTGTGGGACAACGAGGGAGAGAGCTTGGCAGTGTTTGTCTGAAAATCTACCGAGTAGGTAATGGAAGCTGGAGTCAATCCTTTGTACTAAATGATGGGCAGGATGAAGATAAAGGTTTGAAAGTTTTTAAGAACTGAGACAAAGGAGCTTATTCTTGAAATTATAAAGAGGGAGACAAGGAAGGATTATAAAGAGAAGTGTCACAGCCAAAGCAACAAGGCAGAAAGATGACCCATGCAGCAATATGATCGATAGAAGTGAAGAGCAAGTCTGCATTTAACAAACTAGAAAAAGTGTATAGAGAGATCAAGACATGAGCTGATGGAAGCTACAGGGTGAGCTTTAGCTGTGCAGTTAGATAGGAAAAGCCATGTCTTAGAGATGCTTGGCAGACTTCAACCCTTTTTTCTCCCCACAGCCTCTCTGCTCTTTAAAGGTATGAAAACTTTCAAAGATGTAGGAAGGTGATTTGTTGGTTAGGTGGAATGACAGACATGTGGTGCTGCTATCTGCAGGAATGAGGATGGAGGGGAGGGTTAGAGGCTGGGAGGCTGCTTCCTAGTATAAAAGGGACAAAATCTCTCAGCTATGTATGAACCTTCGTTGAACAGAACCAGGTTATAACTGGAGAACAGCTTTTTGTGCCCCTTCATCAGATGCTCACTTACCTGTTGCTATGTTATGACACCAAATGTGCCAGACTTTTTCTGGCTTTGCACAGCATAGCTCATGTCCATGCAGCTGTACTCGTTCCTCTCACTCCTCCAAGAGGGTGCTCTCAACAGTGCTGGCCCTTGGAACAGCTCCTTGGCCATTGTCTTCCCCAGACTGTTGTGGATGCCCTTTCCATGGGCATCTTCCACAGAGAAATGATGCTAGAAAGTGTACTACCAGTTACACCATGCAATTGACTGCACAGCAGTGCTGTATCTTGTTTAGTACACCAGAAGTTTCAAAGACTTATTTAGTTTACCAGACTAGTGCTACTTTACTAGAGCTAACCTAAAAGTGTCCCTATGGCTGGAGGGAGTAGAGAGGGTAGAGGGAAATGGGTAGTGGGGGGAGTCTGCAAAAGAAAGCTCCTGAATGAACTAATCCCAAGCTTAACTAACTCATGTAATCTCAAGAAACAACATTAGCAAAAGCCTCCCCCACTCCATATTTACTAGCTGGAAAAATTCTGCAAGTGGCAATTTTCTGCATTAGGCTGTGGGCCTAGCTCTCCACCCACTGCAGGCTGTGGGGCTGATCGGATCCATTTTACCTGTTACATATCACTTCATATATATTAACCAATCACCCCAGTACCAGGAGATGTGCGCAAGCCAGCCACCCGTTTTACCAGGAAATAAGGGCCAGATTGTTTCACAAAGCTGTATGTTCATTGCAAAAGTCACACCTTAAAGTTCTCCTGATTATTAGTATTTATTATCTGCACTGCAGTGCAGCCTATGCACCCCGAGTCTTAGTGTATGAGGTGCTATACACAAAACCAGAACAAAAAGATGTTCCCATGCTCCAATGAGCTTATTCTGATCTGGCTGCTTAGCAATATTGAAATGTTTTGTTGAATATTAAGATTGAATAAACAGACAAGGTACATGGCATGTACTCAAATATTTTTTAATGAAAATTTCTGACCCAAATGACCCTTGAAAGGTAGAAGATGTCATTCTGAGAAACGAGTAGGGGCAGGCGTCATCTTTTACGATGCAGAATCCGACACGCTTTCAAAACACTGGCACCAAAAGTAAGAGAGACTTGGGGACAATTTTTGGCATAAATGTTAAGGGAAACTGCCTAAACACTGGAAGAAACTGAAAAGTTTACACCTTTTTGAGAACTTAAGCTAATCCATGGTGCTTCAGGGTATTTTCCTTCAGAATAAGTATTCTCTCTTCTACGGCATTGTACAGTACTTAGAGCAGAGGATACCACCTTTGAGGAGGAAAATAAGCCTCATGACACAAATCCTGCTCACCTCACTTAAGCAAACATTCTTCATATTGAATCCAATAGGATGACTTATGAAAAGTAGAGAAGAGAATTCGGTCCATTATGTGGCTATCAGATTTAAATTACACCAATAACTGAGATGCATGGGGTATCAGTGACAGGAATACTGGACCCAGAGTGTATGATTACTCAATTACTCCAATATCTGTTGGATGCTTAAAGGCTAAAACAATTTTGGGTTCCTTCCAGTCAGTCCATATCACTGTCAGCTCTTCAGACAGTTTACCTTTCCCAAGAAGCTTTTGCTTACCTTATCACCTTCCCAGATCTGCTGCCTGCATTCTCCAATTACTGCACTTAACTGCAAGCCACGTTACATATACTTTACACTTCATCTTTATCTGTTCCATTTCGGTGATGTGATATTAGGCAAACATCTTAAACTTACAGCACTGGGCTTTAAGTCACTGACATCTTAGATTTATTTCCCCCAAAGCTTTCAGTTTTAGCAGGAGCTCAAATGGAGCACTGAGAAAGCAGAGCAGGGAGCTGTAGCCACAAATGTGGAGGCAGTCTGGCAAATGAAAGTATTTTTTTAAATGCGAGGCAAAAAGGGGCAAAATTCAGCAATACTCTGCAGTTCTGACTCATGAAGGAGATCACAAACTTGAAAATTGAAAAGAAAGCTGAAACAGAAGATAATCTAAATCAAAAAGGAGGAACGTGTGAAGTGTTAATTAACCTAAGTTAAAAGAACGCTATAAAACAGAATACATTAGTTGGAAGTATTTCTCATTACTGTTGTTATTTCTATTTTAAAAAAATCTTAAAGGAAAACAGCTATTCGCAGAGTGAGCCAGAAATAGCTATTTCCTCCATTAAACAGTTTTATCTGATTTAGGCTTACCCTCCAGTACCACTATTTGAAATGCAGTGCATCATTCAGGGAAGTAAGAGCCAACCCGTAGATTGCTCATGAAAGGAATGCTGTTATTACTTAATATCTAAAATCAAACTTCTTTAGTTCATTCTAATTTGTCACATGGGTCTTAAACTTGCTTCTGTGTGCTGATAAAATGAATCCATTACCAAGTGGCTTCTGCTTCCATCAATTACACATTTTGAGCATCAGTCATCACTTCTTAAAAATGCTCACTAATCCTTTCCTTAGTTTACTGTTTCTCTGAACACTTTTCTGCTCCAAAACTAAAGGAACAGTTTTGTAATGCAAATAAAAAAGATCATCAAATGAGACAAATTTATCCCAGCCAGTATATGCAGACAACTCATACACCAATAAAGGGAAATAGTAAGAAAATCAGCAATGACTACAAAACAACCAAATTATTAAACTGATTTTCTAATATTTTTTACAGCAAAATACAGTTGTAATATGAGGTAATAGTGGACACATTGAAAATGCTGTCTAAAGAAAGTGGGGCTCTCCACGTAACTTCAGAATATTTCTTATCCTTATGCTGTCAGGGTAAGGGCTCAGGGCCACAAAGCTATTCAAGGAGGGTTAGAAACCTAAATACCTCTTCAGAGCCAGGCTACAGTCAGAACCAGGTCTCTGAAAGAGACTTCACAGGCATCGAATGCACAGATTTAAAACTATCTTCAGGTTACTGACATCTTTTTCAGGGAAACACCTAAGCATTCACTTGACCATAAGCAAATGCTAAATGCTGCTGATTGAAAAAAACATGCTTTCTTGAGAGGGTATTATCAGCACTACTGGTTGCTTAGCAGCTCTGTAAATCATTTTTTTCCTGAAGGTGACCCTATTTAAAATTAAAGACATGAAATTTTAAAATATCAAGTCCAAGTCCCACAGACGTACCCCACCCATCTGTACATAAAACTAAATCATATAAATTCACAGAGTGCCTTGCCCAATAAGGCCATATAAACACACTCCATTATTCACAGTTTAAGAAAAAAAGCCTTCTCTGGATAGTTATATTAATCACTGATTGGAACTTTGCAGACTTCAGAGCTAGTAACCCCAAACCTGCCTCAAATTAGAAAGAAATGGATGTGGTAGTAGTTATCGTTAAGGTGGAATTCTTCTGATTGTACTGTTTATCTGGTAGTGTTTCAGATAATGAAACTGAGCTCTGAGTAATATGAAAGGGTATAGTTATGGTCAGTTTTTATCTTCTAGCACTGCAGAGCTGTTGGGACTTGAAAATTATATGCAGGCAGGTTTGGATTGGGTCCAATGTAGACCACACCGGACTAAGTAACATCTGGTGTATGGGGCTTAGGTTTTTTAAAAGTGTGTCTGGACAGCTGTAAAATAGAAATGACATACATCTCTGACTAAAGGCTATACGTAAAGTTGGCAGCAAGTTAATTGTATGTTATTTGGAAAGGCACTGTTCTTGTCTCAAAGCTGGGTACAACCATCCTGGAACATGTGCAGAGACATTCCAGCTATGCTGTAAAAAAAATATTTTACATCAAGTGAATGAGAAATACTTGTAAAACCTTCATCTTTGACCAGCATTTCTCCTGCCTCATTTTCATGTTTAATAAGTTGGAAAACAAACCAAAACCAAAACAGTTCTAAGGCCTTGGTCCAGCCCCAGGATGTTACTAACACAGAGAGTATATGTCAGAAACTGTTAACATGGTTATGAAGTGCTGATATACATCAATCTAGTCATTGGTGAATTAAAAGTAATATTTTTTTATTCTGACTTACTGTATACATAATAACTTACTATTATAGGTAAGTTACAATATACAAGGAATGTCTGCCATAAATTGTCTCTGTACATTTCTCCATTCTGGTGTTGAAACATGGCAGTGCTTTCTCCTGTGAATCCATAAAACCACCTTCCCATAGATTAGGGCAAAAGCCAGGGGAACAGAGATACTTTCCCCACCCCTGCCCTGGGCATGTACTGAATGTTGGGGAAGGCTGTCAATGGTGAAAGGAAGTCAGCGAAGGCTAAAGTTTATCACCATTTGTTTGTGGTCCACTCAAGTGCCAAAATGCGTATCTGCACATTTTCTACAAAGAGAAGCAAACTAGCTCCCAAGTGATTATAATCACTCTTGGAAACAAGGGCCAATGCCCACTTCTGTGTTTATCATTGTCAACCTGCTCTCCTTTCCCCTCTCCAAATGTTTATTGCATATCCCTGTTGCTGTCTTAAATAAAAATGCCCCTGGGACAGGTCACGTATCACAACATATGCCCACAGAGCATCTTAGCAATCTAGTGTCTCTGAGCTTTACTGCAATGACACTATGTAGGCAGGAAAGAGCATCTGACCATAAGGAAAATTCCCTAAAAAGGCTTCTCCATTTGGAAAGAAGGGAAGAAAAGAGATGCATCTAAGAAATTGCAGAACAAATGTGTTTGAACACAAATAAGAACTTTTTTTTAAAAAAAACCAACTAAATTACATCTTCATGATTTCAACAAGAACACCAACAACTATTTTCTACCATTTGAAATGCAAATTTTTGTTGAGAAAAGAAGATTTGGGTAGAAAAAGCGTAATTTCACTTTGCTAAAACCAGTAAAAGTCAGAAAAGCAATCATGACACTAAAATCATGGGCTGTCTTTAAAGTAAATTATGTATTTGGGTCATTTCAGATGCACGTACAGCCAGTTTTACCATTCCTCAAGGAAAGCTGGTTTTAAGGGATAGCCTAGACCTCAGCTCTCCAAGATAAGTTCCACCTTGCAGCTGTATGTGCTGAAACCTTCAGAGCATGCGGTCAAGTGGTAGGTTGGGGTTTTTTTCAATAGAAGCAGCTGGAATGTCTGTTCATCAAATTTGCTTTGTCTGTACCAGGACAGGGACCCTGGCCATTTTTGAGTGACAGGAAAACTTCAGGTGGTCTCTGACAAGGAGCTCTGACCCAACAAACTTCACTGTTTCAGCCATTTTGTTGTCGTGACCCGAAACACGAGCGTAGCATGGAGGGGGGGCTCCCAGCGGGGTGGGGGTAGGGCAGCACAGTGCATGCTCCGGGCTCTGCCCCTTCACTTGGAAGAAGAGGAAAAGAGAAGTGGGATAGTTTCCTCTCAGTTAGAATCACCATGAAAAATATGCTTTTTCTTTTTAATTAAGCTCACAGCTGACCCAAATGCACACCTGAGACAGTGAAAATAATACATATATAAAATGATAAATATCTGAGACAGTAACGTTAGTGGTTTTTTTTTTAACAAATCCTGTGATATGTAAAACATTCTCTCTTACTCATCATCTGAGAGGCCCATGGGCTTCTGCTGAGAGCAAACTTTTCCCAGTTAACGACCGGTTTGGGTGCCCAGCCAAGTGCCAGTTGTGATTAAGTCCAGCCAATACTTCAGTTAAGACTGGGCTGCATATGTGCAACAGGCCAAGTCATTAGTAGTCCTTGAGACCATAAGAGATGAATCTTTTTTCTTCTTTCCATGCAAAACATTTCTTTTCCAAGGGAATCAGTGAATGCTGTCACCTGCTGCAGCCACCCACCCAGCAAGGCAAAACTCTGGCTGGCTGGAAGCTGCTTTATGAAGGTTTGTGACCTGTTGCTTTCACAAAGAGTCATACTGAAAAACTCTTGAGATACACCCCAGGACAAAGCACCTGCAAAATACACTTACTCCAGAAATATTTTTTTTTATTTAACAGCATCTGAAACCATTAAGTCAGCACATAATAGTGTTCCTGAAAGTGGAAAAAAATAAGCCAAACCATTTTCCTCCCAAAGTCTGAAACATAATTCCTAGGCTGTGAACAGCGCCAATTTTTCTCCCACAATTACATTTTTACTCTTTTTATATCTAAATCTATTGCAAACTGCAACTGAGATTTTATGGCGTATCAACTCCATATTTAAAACTCACTAATTCCAATACAACAGATTTCTTACAATAGGCAAAATAGACCTTAAATGGCAATGGTTTATATTTTAAAAGGGCTTTAAAAAAGTTAAGGAACTCTTACAATAGGAATGCTCATTGAAAAAGTAAAGCAGAGAGAAGTTAAAATGCAAGAGCTAGAAACAGTATGATTTTGTCTTCAGAGCAGAAGATTGCCTTTGGAAATAGGCCACTATCCAGCAAAACTTTTCAAGTGACCTGGGTGAAGGACGAGCAAAAGTTTTACTATAAAGAAATAAGATTTGGTAACAGGTCCAGCAGATGCTGAATGATAGGTGAGCCGTGCCACCTTACACCCACTGCCTGTCTTCAGAGATGAAGAAATGCAGAGAGGTGAAGGACTGAAAAGCTGAAAGACTGGGCACATAACACTTTCTGTGCAACAGTGTCACTTCAAGTCTTCTCTTCAGAACTCTGCCTGGCTTGAAGCAATGCTCCCACTTTAAGAAACACTTGCAGGCATTTGGGTGTGGAAGACAGTACTTACCACCACAGCCAGGTGTGTAGTGGCATGCTGAGCCACAGATGATTCAGTAAGGGCATGCTCTTGCTTCACCATCTTGCACTGTGCACTTATGTGGACAGTCCAAATTCAGTCTCAGATCAAAATCTTCTTTAAGCAGAGACAGCTGCATCCATCCTGCCTCAGCTGCCTGCCTACCTGTTTCTGCAGTGCCAGTGCCATAAGCTGCTTCCCTCCAAGCTTCCTCGGAGTTGGCATCTTACCCGCGGGGTGAAAATTCATTCCTCCTTTCAGTTCCCCACATACACCATCTAAAAGAAGGCCATGCTTTAAAATACTCACAGTTTCTTATTTCAATACTCTTTCACTTTTACATGGAAAATACTATTACTTGCAATGTATTCACAGCTTTTCTTCTCCATCTGAGAATACTCCTCCTGATTTGAAACAGAGGGAACATGGAGGAGGTCCAGCTACAACCTGAAATTCAGACCAGCTTCTAAGAAACACCATGGCCAAGGGTGACTTCACACTGACCTGTAATTCAAGAAAAGCTTGATCAATTTTCATAAGGCCCAACTACCTAGAAGGTCAAGAAAAAGGCAGACATACTTCCTACAATAAATTTTGGAAGGAGTAAAAATAATGACATAAAACCACAACCTGGGTGACCTATAAGCGGATTCACTCCGGAGCTGTAAGATGCAGCTGTGGGCTACTGGAGGAAAACCAACACAGCTCTACAGCACGCATCCAAGTCATGCCTGAACCCACCCACAAACCTGAACTTGCCTCATACTCACACTGGGTGGACAAAGCAAGCCCAAGGTGGGAGGCAATGCTTTATGGTGACCGAACATCAGAAGCAAAACCCTGGGTTCTCAGAAGTGTGGGTCAAAACGTACGCCAGCATGTACCTGCCACATGTGGACACAGCGTTACAGACCAGCAGTTGTCCTATGCTTCCATGATCCCTTAATTTGCTGTCCAAGCTTAGACACATTTTAGATCATACCTCTAACCAGCCTGCATGCAGTAAATGTTTCCAAGTCTTGGTGTTTTCCAAGCTATGTTCCTGACAAGTGCTTCTCATCCCAGTGCTGTCCCTGCTCTGCCTGGCTGCACCTTGGCTCCTCTCACCATCCTACAAAGAAAAAAGCCAAACCCATCCCTCACCTGCCCAGAGCAGTACAGGGGAGCGTCCCTGTCATTACAAATTTCCTTCTTCCCAAAAGACAGGAGTGCTTTTGCTACTCCCTACAAGAAGGATTGTAACTTTCACCTGCAGGAATTTACACTCGCGTGTAACAACTCAAGTCATAGCTGAACTACAGCTACTGCTCCAGTGCACACCTCCAGCCACGCTATGCGCTTAACCAAAACCTGTTTCAAGTCAACATAAACTGAACTGAAATCCATGTGGTTGTTTACCCAGTGTAATTACAGTGGATTAGGTTTAATTCCCCATTTAGCTTACCATGGCAGTGAGCACTTGAAACCACCACTGCAGCCTCCAGCCACGAATGAAGCACCTCACTGCTGGTTCTTTTCCCAGTGTAGTTCATGTGCGTAGCCATGGTTGGTGATTTCCTTGGCTGACCTGGCTACTATATGAACAATTTGACTGGATTACCAGGGTAATTGATGTCCTAGCTTCCTCTCTCAACATTCATCTTCCAGTCTTTAATAACTACATTTAAAAAGAAGCCTTGCATGTGAGTTTTCAAAAAGCTTTTACTCTCTGCAAACCTGAATACTATGTTTTCAAACTAGGCACATGCAAAAAAGCACGTAGCAGGTGACACAATGAGAACCAAGAAACATCTCTGACTTGTGCAGAAAGACTCTCCTTAGACCTGCAGCTTGCTCTTCAGTTCCTGCTAGAGCAATATTCCCAGTAAAAAAGCACAGGATAGGAGGAGAAAGGTAATACAGCAGCAGAAATAACACACTGTAGAAGTTAATGGTTGCAGCCATAACTGTACAACCTTCACAAGCAGGTGATAAGGCTTAGCCCAGTTTTAGCCTAAAAAGCACTGGGCCCTTGCTACACTCCTGTTGAACCCCTCCAGTTCCCCATGAACCCAATGAGATACCACAAACAGGCAGAGGCACATCTCCAGCCCTGTGTGCAGAGCCCAGGCCACCATGTGTTCACTGTACACTGCCGGGCACCCCTGGGGCACGTCCCTCACCAGGTTTGCTTTTGAAAGTAGCAGAAGGTTGGCACTCAAGAGCATCCTGGGTCCCCCAGCTTCACGAGCGCATGTGGGATTTGTCCCCCAGACAAAAATCCTCTGTACAGCTTGGCTCTGGGGAGGGCTGTCTCACAACGAACAAGCACAGTGAGTTCGGATATACTATACCTCATCAGGTAGATGGTTTATCGGGACTTAAACCTGACTATACCCCATAAACATGTCCTTTCAAAGAGCCACTCATAAAGTGGAAACAACACATCCTGCAAAGGGTAAAGTGTGGCCCACGGTTAACTTATTCCTATCTAACATACTACAGACGTCCTGATTTTTACAGCACTACATGTTTTGAACCTTTTCAGTAAAGTGGAGGTTTCTCATTTCAGCCTAACTGCTGTTAATCTGTTCCAAATGTTAACATTGCAAATAAGGTCTGGTTACCATCTCTGCCCCAAGTCGATAATAGGAACAGAGCTGATCAGCATCTGGTTTAGTTCAGAGTACAACTTGCTGCCTAATACTGCAGAATTTGGGTTGGAAGATCGTCGCGTTTCATGAACACCACAAAAAAAATTAAACTAACAACACTCACATACAGTCATGTGTCATTATTTATTGCTCTATAGGCTTGCTAAAGATGGAATATCGCATTACTAATTCTGGCAAATTCCAGCACACATAAACAGGCCAAAACCTCTTAACATAAATTATACCAGAGCTGCCTAATGATAATTAAAAGAATTCAGTCACTCACTTTCCAGACTTGTGATAGAAAAATAGTTTAAAAATAAGAGAAAATTATAAATCAGTTTCTTATTTTATCAAGCACCCTGAACACTTGAAAATGTGTCTGATTCACTGCAAGGTACTTGGCAATGCAGCGCTTTCAATATACCAAAAACTATGGTTATAAATGAAAATGTTTTTAAACTGATTTATAAAATACAAATTAGTATTTTAATGGAATATAATCATTAACGTAAAACTCAAAACACCAAGTTCATGTTTAGATCAAAATAAAAACCCCCGCTGAGTGAAATCAGAGCTGAATGCAACTCTTAGTATACAGAATAATTCATCTCAGGATTAGCTGTGACCCCTCTCACATTCAGAACCACTTCTTTTTTCCTTCAAGCACTTTTTATACTTTATTCCAAACTCCTTTACTGTGTGTTTCAACATTTTGCAGTTGATCATATAAAAATTCTGCATACCACATATTTAATTTCATTTCTTTTGTTAATCTAAATGGCAGATTCTTCTTTACAAACTCAACGAAGACTACAGGACCAAAAGCTCTTGACATGTATAGAAAATAAACCACAAATTATTAATGAACATTTTACATTAGCAAGATATGCTAACTCAAATCCATCAACCATTCACATTAAAGTTCAGTTTGAGCAAAAGGCCCACCTCAAATATTAAAAGACCATTTTTTTAAATGAATGCACAGAATGCTCTAAAACATCTAGAGCCTGTATAAAATGCACATGAATTCTGCCAAATTTACCCTACACTTTCCTGTCACCCGACACACTGACTGGGGTGACTCACATGACATAAATTTCTTGTTACCTGTGAGAAATAACTGGACACAGAAATTACTTCTCTCCCCAGACACATGTAGCCGGTTGACCAGCCAACTACTAATACAATATTTATGAAGTTAAGCATGATAAAACTGATACGCACTGTATTATTTTCATGGCAACACCTAAAAGCAGTGATTTTTTTAGGCACAACAGATTCCACCCATCCTATTTTACATTTGAGAAATCTGAAGCAGAAAAATCCTACATTACTGAATTGCGTCACATTACAGAGCCAAGTCAATTAGAAAACATGGAAAATGGCAAGCTGCTTCATGCTTCACAAAACTATACCACTGCCCTCAGCTTAGCAAGGTTTCTCTAATCGTAACAGATTGAGTAACTCCTCTTCTACTCCACAAGGGGAAAAATAATCAGAGACCTCCAGCAAACCTACCTATCGTCTGCATACAGATTTCATCAGAGAGATATTAAACTATCTAAGAGGGGGAAAAAAGGAATAATCCCACATATTCAATAACTCAGGAGATAAGACACATTACTAGTAACAAAGATCAGCATTTTCAGGTGCCTTTTACAAAAACACTGGCATAGTAAGGAAACCTACCTACTCAACCCTACTAACATCATACACAAAACCACAAACCCACCACCCTTCAGCAGATAAGAGAAACAGACTAATGTTTAGAGATCTGTCTTTGCTGAAATGTCATGCATCTTCCTTAGCAGCACGTTACACCATTTGTCCTCTGAACCAAGCAATGTGCTAAGTTAACTGATTGTAAAAAAGTGAAGATGCAGCTGTACATCTGAAAGATAATTCACTTGATTCAAGCTGTTACCGCTTCACTAGTTTGCTGATATATGTAGTTGTCCAGGACAGGCAAAGTGTCTAAGCAAGGTCTTTTCTCCTTTCAAACGGCCAAGAGAATCAAGACTTAATGAGGTCGGTCCATCTCTCCAGGTCCTACTGACGCATGCAGAAGCAAGTACCTCTTTCCCTATTTTCCTCGTCCTTTATGCTTCTTAGAAGTAATTTATCATACAATGTTTACGTGACAAGAGCTTAAATTATCAAAATACTGAAGTAATTCAAGGCTTTTTTCTATGTTGGCCCTTAAAAAGAAATATCTGCCAGGCAACATACTTCCTGGCTTCTTCCTTTTTTCATGGCCATTACCTGAGCTGCAGCCGGCCCCTGCAAATGCCCACATCATGAATTTCTTGGGCAACCATCAGTGGATAAAGCTGGGAATCGGGCTCTGCAGAGACAGCAATGATTTCAGAAGTTTCTTCACCTGGTTTATCTGCACTTGAGAAGCCTGGGCTGAATTTGGTCCCTGTAAGTAGCTGAGTCCTTACTGCCCTCTCTCCAGTTTTCACTAGGGGCTCTCTCCTTCACTTGCTCTTTGAGACAACCAGCTGTGCATGAGCATCCACTCACCAGCCACACTCCCTCCTGCCTCCGCCTGACTCTACTCTGCATAAAGCAGTGATGCTTCCCCTCATACCTCCTCCCAAGAACAGCCACAACTCTAGAGGTGTCTCTTCCTTCAGAGAGAAAAAGAAGATGGCCAGGATGAGCAGCTCAATGCTGCTTTTACAGCGAGTTAGAAAGGAGAATGGGGAAAGCTATACAGAACAGAGCTGCCCAAACCCACACGTGAGCACTGACCTTTCCCTTGCTAGATTCTGTTGGAACAGCGAGCAGTGCACAGAGAAGGCAGGCATGCTGCTCAGACAGCCCACCTTCGCCTTCTCAGACACAGGCAACGCTCCGTAAAACCTCCTGTTCTGTCCTGCTGCCTGCATTGCCTGCTGTCCTGAGCTGCCTCAAAGCACAGAGAAACCATCCACATCTGTACAGGACAAAGTGCATTAGCAAGCAAAGAAAGGGAGCAAGCACCAAAAGCAGATTTGTGTTTTCCTTTCCCTGTAAAGTTCCAGATTTGTTAGCTGAAAAAGACCCAACTTGATTATTTTTAATGCCTCTGAGCCACTGTATATTAAATAAATTGTGAAGTCCATGTCCTGGTTGTGAAAGATTGAAATTAACGGTGCAGTCATTAGGACCCATAAAAGCCAGATGCTTTCCGCAGAAATGCATTTGTTTCACTGCAGCTTTCTCAGGGCCGAGTTTATTTTAGAGAATTTTAGTGAGACAGGACCCAACCTATCAAAGCTAATTGTCCGGTCCCTTCTATTGAGTTCTCCCATTTTCCCAGCTGTCTGTGAGCCAGAGACTGACTCAGCAACACGATGGTTAGGTCACTTGCTAGGAAGACAGAGAAACTCCAGTTCAAAGTCTCTCTCTTAATCAGGTAGACAGCATAAACCTCCATCTCCTACAACCCCGGGAAATGACTCAGTCATTAGGTTACTAGTAATTCAGTGTGGAGTCAACCTTGTGGGTATGGCTTTTTCAGCAGTGAAAAGGTTCCTGTTTTTTTCTAATATGGAACAAAACCAGAAGTTAAACCTCAGTTTTATTGTAAATATTGTAAAATAAAATTCTTGCCTTCTGGCCAGTCCTCAGTAATACCACTTCCCATTTGAATAGTCTTCTTCATCCAGGGTGTTTGTGCTCCCCTCCCTCCCATCCCCATGATGGCACTGAAGCATTGGTTCCACAGCTTTCCTCAGGTCGCTGGGGACCTGACAGCAGATGGACATCCTCCTGACACCTTCAATTCCTCCGTTTCCTCTACCTGAAGTGATGAGAAATAAGTGAACACAGGCAGTATCTGGCAGCCTTCTGGTATTTTTTGTTAACTGCAAAGAACACACCCTCGGTTCTCAACCACCACTGAAAAGGAGACAGGACAAAACAACAGAAAAACCACCACCCTGGTGTGACCAGATGTCATCCCTCAGTTCCCATGCGTGTCATGGTAGGCCACAGCACACGGCCAGAAACTCTGCCATAAAGAACCCACAAAAGATGTAACTGGTGGGAGGCAACAGGCATGAGACTGCAGGGATGGACAGAGCACGAATTAAAAGGAACACACTGCTCCAGAGCCCAGCAGCGCAGAGGATTTGTTTCACCTTCTCTATTTCAAGCAGACGTTTTACTTCGCAGATTTCTACCCTTTCAGTCACTGCAGCCTTTCTTGCATTAATGTTGTTTAAAATGTTCTTGCTGCATTAGTCAGCGGTCACTTTTGTTGCTTTCTTCCTATGATTTTACACATAGGTGGCCATGTATGAGAAGGCCCTTTTCGTTGCTTGCAAACACACAGCCAGGGTGATTTAGTAAACTACCTATCCTGCTTCCGCTTAGGAGTCTGGCAAATGAACGACACAAAGAAAAGAAATAAAATTTGGTACCTAAATTTCAGAATCGAATCCATGTCTAAGCACTTAAGCACTTAAATATGTGGTCTGATTTAAAAAAAAGCACAACTGGAATAAAAAAAGTGCCAGCAAGGCCAAATGGGAGCCGATGACTTGTAGAATTCCATCCCTTATTTTGTTGCCTGAATAGCATTCCAGGAATATGGCCCAGGAGCCCATTTTAAACAAAATATTTGTACGTATGCTAGCTAGAGCCGGAGGGAATAAATTGGATCGCTGATCCGCTCCGAACTGGCAAATCAGTGGGATTTTTAAAAAAGCACTGCTAATATACAGAAATTCAGAAGACTGAATACGACAGTTGGGCATTGGGAGGACACGAGACAGACTGCTCTTGCCCTAGAGAGGGACGTTAGCGCAGGGTGACATGCCGCACCGCCTCGGCACGGAATGCCCAGGTGCTCCTGCCCGGACCGCACGCGGGGCACGGCTCCCACCCACACCCGCCCGCCCACACCCACTCTGGAACGTGGTTAAGGCAGCTGAAACCCAGGTATCAGCCAGCCTAAAGGAACTTTCTTTGCAAAGGGCTTTTTCTTCAGCAAACGTTGCATTAAAAAAAAAGGCTCAAGAAAATTAGACATGGATCTCTTGCTAGGCTTCATCCAATCCCCTCCCAAAGGGATGGTGTCATGTATCGATTTGTTCTCAAACTGCTCCCAAATGACCACATCTACTTCTCTGCTTTGCTGAGAAGACGGTTTGTAAGTGGAAAGGCCTTGATGTTCCTTGAAACTACTCTGATAACAGGCGTAGCTGCTTCTTTCGGCTAATCAGGCTCAGATTTACCTGAGTACGGGAGCTTCCAAAGAGGAGCAAATTATCTGTTTCTTTCTCAGTCTGGGTGGTGCCTACACTTTACTAAATCAAAGTTTACTTAAAAGCTTATTAAAGCTTTTGGCTCCATACAGACATCACATTTCTGGGAAGTTTTGATCAAAAAGCCTGGCATGGCTACAATTACAATATTGTTACAAGTCACTAAATGTTATTGATATGTTTAAAACAGAAATTTTGTGTTCATTTTACATATAATTTATCTCAACTGCAGTCAGCAAGACCAAGGTATTTACAGGTTTTCCAGAATTTTCCTCCTCCCTTTGAATCTTTCAAATGTATTTCCAGCTTATAAAAAAGCCTGCTAGTAACACCCAAGCAGTCCATACAATAATTGTTCAACTAAAAAAAGTGAAGGAATAACAACGCTGATTACACAATTAAAAGGACACAGCAGCTATTGACTTCCAATAGACCTATTAATAATTTCTCATGGTTGTCATTCTTGATTCTACCTTAAACAGAATAAACTGCAGCAGCTGTCCAGGGAAAGTTAGATATTCTTCTACTGGGTAGTTTTCTTACACTGCTGCTCATATCTTGATCTATCCAGATCTACGCAATTTCCAAAGTCTAAACTGAAACAAACATTCTCAGACAGCCAGTGACAGCTTTGAGTGTCGCATCTGTACTTAATGGAATAAAAAACACAAACCAACTTGTCAGACACACCACTGTGTCAAGCTCCATTACCTAAACAAACAGAGGTAATGGTTAATTTTACTTGCTGCTCACTTTTTTGAAACTGCCTCAGCGTTGATTTTTGCAGCCTTTTCCCAGGAGGATTACATCTGCCTGGTTTAAAGTTTCACTTCCAAACATCATGTCCAAAACCTAAAAGCTTGGTACAGAAAACCTGTATAAATTTGGGGAAAGATCCTTCATTCTTTGGGGAAAATTGGCTTTGATCCTAAGAGGACTCTTAATTAAGCAAGCCCGGTCTGTGGGACAAGCAGTGCTCCTACTGCTGACGCAAACAGGTCATGACCTGCCATGATGGGATCCCTTCAGGAGCTTTTCCCAAGTGAGCAGTCACTCTAAATGTGTCTTTCTCCACTGGTAGCCCTGAGGCAGATGCCTACGTGCTAGCCAAATGGCATGAGGAACCCTAACATCAACAAGGTCACACAGAAAGCAGTTAAAATGCATAGGGATGAAGAGAAAAACATTTTTTCACTGTAACTCCAATCTTTTTTCCAAAATAACCTTACAGCTCTTACTATTTATGCAATGCAAACGCGCAGCATATATTGTAATCTACTGCAGGGAAGAGAACTACTGGACCTATGCTTACTTAAGCAAGCTGAAAAGGTGGCTCTTCCTCCCTCCAGCCATCCCTTTGACCTTGGATAACGGGCCTCCCATCTGGAAGCGTTTTCCCTAAGTTATTCACTCCATGCTCTTTCATATATACACACACACACACAAAAAAAAGGCCCAGTGACTGTGAGAACTAAACTGCAGTCACCATGACATGAGGAACAGATCTTTCTATGCATTTGCACGTCGTTCAGCATGGATAACATCCACCCTCTTACATTCTCTGTCAAGCACCCACAAAGGAGCAAAGCAGACTGCAGATCTTTAACAGGGCAGGTCTGATGTCTGGTGTCTTTTCAGTCCAAGGCAAAGGCTTACACGCTGACCTTCAGGTGTGCACTGGTAATTGAGCGCACTGAAGCTAAGAATGTGTAAAACCTCCACAGATCCAGGATCAACCCTGCAAACTGATCCATCTCTACCCTCCTCTCCGCACCTAGCCCCAGTGAAACTGGCAGGGTACCACATCAGGAGAATCTTCTGCAAGATTCTTGCTGTGCAGAGGCCAAGAGGACAAAAGTAAAATACAGGGGCAAAAACCTGCAGGCAGATTCATGCCAACATGCAGCCCTGCCGAGGCCAGAGAGGACACTCACGTGCTGTGCTGGGTGTCAAAGCACTTGTATCGGAGCTCCTATTCCGTAGGCTCTGGGCTATGCTGGTCCAGCCTGATTTAGCCCTCTTCAGTTGCAACCGTGCCTGCTCACCACTGGGATCTGAAGTGCAAAAGAACAGCGTTTTCTTTGCAACTTGCCACAGGATGTCCTACAATGGCATACGGGTGGGGCAGGCCTTTGTGCCGCTCTCCATCCTTTCTTCTAGACAAGCATCAGAAGGATTGTACTGCTTTATAAAGGGGATCTCATCATCACAGGACAACATAAATTCACCTATGAAGTGCACCGATAAAGGTTTTCCATTTTGCATCCAGCAGCTGAAAAACAACTTTCTCTACCAGAGGTGGTTTTTGGGGGTTGATTGCTTTTGTTGCTGTTGCTTTTTTGGTTTGGTTTTTTGTTTTGTTTTTTTTTTTTTTTGAGGGCGGTGCTTGGGGCTTTTCAGGCTGGGTTTTTTTGGGGGGTTGGGTTTTTTTGTTTCTTTGTGGGTATGTTGTTTGGTTTTGTTTGGCTGTTAGGAGGCAGAGATATTGATGATCATTTATTTCTGAAAACTAGTCTCTGGGTTGAATCCAAGTTCCAGCTGATACCTATCAAGAGGACTGAAATCTAAAAGGGTGCCGAGTCATTCCAGAAAAGACTAACAACTAATTTCAAGTACTCTATTCTCCATGTAGACTTAAGTATCTGTAATTAAGCAATAGCTAGTCCTAAAATTCTATTCATGCACTCAGCAATGCAAGTAATAACCAATATTTTAAGACATATTAAGGACTATTTATTTGTCTTTTAGATAAGACCATATCCACAAAGTGTTCTAACACACCGAGCTGAGGGAGGTGGGAGAGCCATCCTTCCCCTGCATACCAGTGTACGTGCACACTGTATAGTATTGCTTCACTGGAATCTGGATGGTTTAGATTTTAACGGTGTTGGTTTTAGAGCTGAATCTGTGGAAGCTTTTGAGTTACAAGAAGAATTATTATTGCAAACCTGACTACAGCTAAAGTTGGTGTTCTTGGAAGATGAGGCTGCAAGTAACAAGAAGCTAACACACTCATGCCAGTAAGTCAAGTTTAATTTGCTTTCCTTTTCCCCTCCCTTCTAAAGCTGGCTGAAATACAAGTTCCACTGTAAACGCAGTGACTAGCAAACATGGATGCCATCACAAATACAGCGCTGCCAAGAGGAAGTCCTCCGTTGACTAATAACAGAGTTTCCAATAGCAACTGCAACATATTCTGGGCACCGGACTGAAGAGATTTAAAGATGTATTCTAAACAAGACGTGCTTTTTGCAGCTACAGAATATGAATTGTATAACATTTGGAGAAAAGGCTTTTAAGAAATTACAAGGGCAGAATCAGAGGTTTTGCTAGCTCTTCAACGACCTTTACTTCAACAGGTAACACTAACTGCTCCCTACCAAGCCTATTATCAAGGCTATTAGACAAAAAATAAAGACACAAGCCGCTGCTGCACAGTGTGGCATTGCAAAGGTCTCAAGGGTTTTGCTGTTGATTGAAACAATATGAAAACATAGCCTTTTATTCTGGAAAGAGGAGACTGCATGCTTAATAATAGTATTTTTGTGTAGCATTAGTCACTGTCAGAGGACAATACAGAACATAATCAAGTTCATTTGTTAACTAAGTAACCCATTCTTTGAAAACCTATTATTTAACGCAAGACAGCGTCAGTGACACGTTACAAAATCATTTACTAGAATTGAAAAATTCCTTTCATAAAGATCACATTATATCACAGCTTCTCTTCTGTACCCTTTGCTTGCCGAGAGTGCAGGGCATTTCACACAGTTACTTCTCCTGCAGTCACAGGATCTTTTTTAATATATTTTTTTTTCATTTGAGTACAGAAAACCCCCTGAATTTCCATTGCTGCAATGCAATAGTTCTACCAAAGACTGCCCATGCCCTTTCATAGGAGTAATTTATTTTATCTTTGAAGTAAATACAAATTTGTCAGAAATATTTGCTAGGTCAATTTGTAAGCTCAAACTTACTTGTGGGAACTATGCCAAAACACAAGCACAAATCAGAGTGCTAAGAATTAATTTCAAAAAGGTGCCAAGCAGTAGTGAAAACTAGAAGGTTCTAAGCAGCCAACTGAGATGAAATTTGCCATCAAATCACTGAAAACAAGAAACAGAACGAATTTCCTGACAGAGAAACTAATATACTATATGCCCAAGTCTGGCATTCTTATGTTAAATGTTGCCTCTGAATAAAACATTATACAAGACACTTTCCAGCAGCATAGATGGCTGCTGCACAAGACGACTGCACTGGTGTTCTTTAATACCTTGGAGGTAAAATGTTAGCATCCCCAAGTAATTTTAGTCTACAGTACAGCTTCCCACCATTTTTAATTATAGAATGCAACCAAGTTATTTGAGATGTAGGCAAAACAAAGGAGGACTAATGAGGGTTTAAAACTCTAGATGGCACACTCATACAGTAAAATACTATAAATCTGAACATCTGAACAGAAATACATAGGTTCACCGATGGTCTTTTCTTGGTTTTCCGCCTGAAACAATCTATCTGCAAATACTATTCTGAGGCCAGTTTGTGAAATATTATTATAAAAGGGTCTGCATTACTACTTCCCCAAGTTAGAATTGAGCAATTTAATGTAATACTATGCAGTATTTGCAGTTTTATACTTCAACAGTATGTTTTTTTCACATTAATTAAAGATTCCACATACAATTAATTCTCATGGCATAGCATCCTGTCACGTTATCACACTCCAACCTACTTCACGGATAATGGGAATGAGATCTTAAGATGTTTCTAAAAAGCCCAGTCTCATTCAACAACCAGTTCAGTTATACACATTTTAAATCTCTGAACTCACAATGGAAGTTTTTGTTGCTGCTTTGTTTTTAAGCAGGAGCTCAGCTTTGTTTTATTACATCAGGTCCAGGGTCATAAAATGGACACTTTAATACACAGCCTTTGACCTACCCATCTATGTAGAGGAGGCAGCATAAAATCGTAAACTCAAATCAGCTTGGATGGTGTAACAGTCATGAAAATGACATTGCAATATTTTTATTAGAATTTGTCAAGGCTTTGTTCCTGCTGTTATGCAATCTCACTGAAGCTGTAATAAATGAAACGATAGCTGTGCAACTGAACTGCCACAGTACACATCTGAACAACATTCAGAATGATCAGAACTGCGAAATGCATGCGTTAGGGTGTTTGACTAATTATGTGAGTAAAGAAGCACCTAAAAGTAAATACAATATAGATTTACAGGGTGCTAGGTGCTTCATGCTAATGGTGTAAAAACACTTTTATCCTCTAGTAAGTACAAGGAGCTGAAGAAGCTCTCATCTCTACAGTGCAGGAACACTTGGCTACTGTGGAGAAACCTATATACCATAGCTTACACCACCCATACCGTAGGTACAAAATTAGTAGAGGAGCATGCAGACCTGCATTCAGATGGGTTTGAAATTTATGATGTAGAACATATATACAACAAAGGACACACAGAAGGAATAAAAGAAGTGCATATGCATATACCGATTGAAGAGCTACATGGGACATGGAAGCATTTGCTCACAAAGTCAGAGATGACTTTGGCCTTAAGCCAGTACAAGAGCACCTCTGAAGCAAAGTACACAGTCTTCTCCATTTCTACAGTACTGGATATTAATTCATTAATAAAACCATTAACACCAACTGCTTTCTCTAATAAAGTGTATTTGATAAACACTCCTTGCTGTACGGTAAACATTTACCAGCAAGTATACATCTCATGCCTTCACTATTAAATATGCAAATAAGATAAAAATGCCTAACATACATTATTCATCTACACACATAAATTTGTAACTTCTATTTGCAAGTCCAAATGAATCACTGTAATTTCTTTTTAATCATTTAACAAGTTTATTTCTACAAATTATGGCTTAAAAGCAGATACTGTAGATACAAAAATCTGAAGAGACTAACGTGCAGCATACATAATTTCTTTATGTTGTCTGTGTGGATAAGTTATTCATTTCAGTGAGTATTCATCACATTTCTTTTAGCAGCAATAAATAGGCATTTTACTTTCCATAAAACATTATTTTAGATAGCACATTAATCAATACAAAATTAACCTTTTAACAGCACTAGAGTAACATAACTCATAGGTCATTACAGGTTGATCACGGAAATGGAAAATGTAATATTGGATCTCTGTGCCAACCTAAGACTGAGTGATTTGCAGGGTCTCCAACATGTCTTCCACTGCCTTCAAAGAGTATTTAGTTTCCTTCTTACTGCGACCTGCAAACTAAACAATAAAAAAGGATTGTTATTTGTCTTGTATCAGAAAACCTGTATATAGATCCTGTGCAAATAACAGTTCTAAACTTTAAGTACCAAAACTTAACTCTTATTTACTACAAACTTAAAAGCACAGCTTCTTTATTGTTTCACTGAAACTCAGCATTTTTAGTAGCATACAAGCTGTGTCAGCCTTCCTCTAGTAATGAAAAATACAACAAACTCCTCAATTTCACTCATTTGCTCTGAATTTGAATAATCAGCACAAAATACTTTGAAATTTAACATTTATCTGAACAGAGATCTTTCTGCTGTTTTGTTTGCTCTGTAAACTTTAACATAATTTTTATTTCTGACTTGATTTTTTTATGTTATCCAAATTAGATTATATTCATAATTAAATAGCAACAAAACTTGGACCTATTATTGAAGCTATTCCATTTTCTATTTTTGTTATGGTGAGACAAAGTTCCACTTATCATAATCTACTTATAAAATAATCCAGTCATCATATAATGATATTTTATGGTTCAAAGTAACTGTGAGTAATGACCCTCTATTTGATTGTAACCTACTATTACAACAGCAATTTCAGAGAGCATCTGAAATAGCATGGCTTGGTAACAAAGATAGATACAGCTTAAAAAATACTACTTATGGCTTAGCTGCACGTCTTGGGGAATCTGAGATTGGGAAAGGAAGGGGTAGAAGGGCAGGAGATGCTGATCACCCCACATTGACCTCAGAAGGGTTCTTCTAACAGTATGACGGTTCCCATCACTCACCAGCCTTATCTAACACAGTGGATTTATTGACTACGTTGGTCTTCAGTTAAATGAAATTCTCAACCATTTTTAATACACCTGCATTAAAAAGTTTTGCATTTGGGGTTGCGAGGGGTGGTAAAGAAATTACAGAAGCAGTAACTATAGCTAGTTGCTGCTAGTAAAATAGCATATCCTCTACCTAAATGTTAACATCTAAACACTCAATAAATTTTCAATTTAATGTTTTTTATTTCAAATACCACTGGTGTCTTGCATAGTTAGTCCTTGATTTATAATGTGTCCCTTCTCTCTTGTAATTAACTTAATTTAGCAAACTCTTCATGACCTGTTAAGAAAGATTAAGTCATCAAACCCAGGTAATATCACACCAGCAACAAGCTGCAGGACCTGTTAACCTGCTTTTGACCCCCAAGCTACAATCTAACGCTGGGATTCCCAGTCAGTACAGAGTTCTTAAAAAAACAGGTTTGGAACAGTAAATGAAAAGCTATTTCAAATTAAATAGTTAGGAGAATGAAATGTTGTTATAACGACAACACTTTATAGTTAAGAGACATACTGAAAACACCATATTTTCCTATTTCATATTTCCAAATGATGAACTGATGTGCCATGTTTTGACTCTAGTAGTATGTATGAACTCCTTCTTTACGTTGTGCAGGTTCCATAGTGACCTGCAACAGTCAACTTCAGAGGAAAATCAGAGACTTCTTAACACTCTCCCAGGTAAGAGAAGTAACTTCTGCATCAATCTGACTTAATACAGTATCCTCTTTTTGCTGACACTAAACAAGAACAGTCCCAAGCAGATACCTGGGGGGTCCAAATCCTTTCATAAAAACAAGCAAATGAAAAAATAGAACTTTAAATCCTCGACTGAAAAACTGTTTCAAATTCAAAGCACTCAGATTTCAATAAAAAGCACAGAAGCCTGAATATACTGCGGTCAAAAAGCATGCTTGGCAAGACACAGAAAGTACAGAAAGGAAAGCTTCAGAATAAGAATTTTACTTATTTTACTTCTCTTCAGGGACCCTGAAAGCAAAACCAACATAAGACATTAGTTTAAAAAATGTTACTTGCTAATTTCAAGAGTGGTTGACTTCATGATACTGACATGTACTTTAAGCTGAACAAATAAAACCAAACTCTGCGTCATAACAAACAGAAGTATACTTGGAAATGTAATCACTTCAAATTTGCCCTGACGAACAATTATTTTGTCTATTCTGCCATTACACAGCAATTTGACTGATTGAGCCGGAATCTATTTCTTAAAATCATGATTTAATTTTCTGTTTCCCAAATGGTTTGTAACAAAATCACCTCCCTCCAACCATAAATAACATGTGGATTGCTAACACAGAAGAATTTAGCAATGTACCCAAGAAGCATGTATCTGGAAAATTACTACAAGTAGGATCACATTAAAGATTTTTGTGAGCATTAATCAAACTTCCCTGCCTCTGCTGAAACACTTCTACCGAGGACATGCTAAACCAATTACCTAATTGAAGAGCACTAGGCAGCCATGCTTTGTTTCGATGTTAAAGTAACTGTGACTCATGTCCTCAGTCAGAATAGATAAACTTTCTTCACAGAGTCTGCACAGAAGGAACAATCCAGTTTCCCAGTGATAAGGTAAAACTAAGCTTATAATAATAAACTGAAAATAATTCTTTGAATAATGAGTAATTCTCTAACACCTGAAATAAAAGATTAAAATTAGATTTGATTTTTTTTTTTAACCTGGTCAATTATATTTAAGTGGCCTAGAGAATAAGGGCTTTTTTTTTCCAGAGCATGTGTTGGCAGCCAGGAATTTCAGCTCCATACAGCAGCCCTAGCTACAAAACCTTTCTGTCATCCTGCAAAAGTTTACATTTCTCCTAGATTAGGCACAGATGAGAATTAATAATCAGCCCAGAGGGTTACATATACAGCATCAAATATCTTGTGCTTTTCAGAAAATTATTTAATTCAGTTATTCTTTATCACTATGTTTTCCTGTAAAGAAACTGCTTCACAGTCCAACCAACTCTGGTGAAAGTTAAGGTTTTCTTTTTACACCCAAAGATTGTTTTCTTTAAACGACAATAAACTAAAAGTTCCTCTGATTTCATACAGGAATGCACAGGAAAAGCAAAAACCAATTGCCAAAGCAAAGTGCCTGAATGAGAGAATAAATTGAAAGAAGGGGACCATTAAAAATATTGCAAGTAAATTGCATATAAAATTAAAACCAAGCAACTACAGCCAGTGCTGAATTTCAAAAACTAAAGGTAGTTTTCCAAAATTACTGAGCAAACTGCTGGTAATTCAAGTTCAAATCCAGACTGGAAATGGGGAAAGATCTCACTGCAAGACAACTGCTTTAACGTAACTTTTTGAATTAGTAACTTCAGATTTTAAACTCACAACTTCATATAATTTTTGTAGGCACCCAAATCAGAATTCTAAGTGCATCCTATTCTCTAGAACATGACTACCAGAAAAATTGCATTTAACAGTGTAAGAAGGTCCAACTAATAAAAAGAAGTTAATGCCAAAGTCAACAAGCTCTTAAGGCTCTTATTACACTTTACAAGGTGTTTTGGATAACGCAAGGAAAGTAGGGAGGATTTATAGAGATAATGTAAGTATCTAGCTTAAAACCTGGCTAGAAAACCCTCCACTAATGGAGGAATGCTGTAAGGGCTTCCACTGGCACAAGCCACCAAAGTTTCATCTTTAGGTCCAAAAGACGCCAATTTCCAACCACTCAACACACTAAGGGAGCAACAAACCGATACTGACTCATAGGGGAAACTGCCACCTACTACATCACCAAACACCATTTGCTGTAGCAGTTGGATGTTGTAAGTCTCTGACATACACACTGGAGCAGCCAAAAATTTCTGCAGTCGTGTAACAAGCTCAGTAGGGTTGGGCTGGGGCAGTCCTGTCCAGCTGTAGTCACTAGAGCTTCTTCTGGTACTTCTGTGAAGAGGAAGGGGGTGTTCACACCATTTGCTCACCAAATCCTAGCTTGAGAACTTACATTTTCTGTATAGCTAAATTCCCCCTATGACTCCAGTCAGATATGGTGTTTGTGACTTTATGGCCCAAACAGCCAAAACCAGCAGCTGAAGTATGCAACTTATCACAAAATTATGAAGTCACAAAGAAGTTATGACGTGTTTTAAATAAGTGTTAGTTGTGTTAATGCGATCTGTTTTGGTAAGCATCAACCAAAAACACTTAACATAAGATACAAAAGAGCTTCACAGAAACAGTGGAATTGAACTCGCCAGTAAAAAAAACCTCAAACCACCTCCACACACCCAGAAACTCCATGACTATCACCTCCTAGTACAAGTCATATTTTGTTAGAGATATTGTGATGTTAATAGACAGCCACATGGGGAGACAGATAAAAAAAAAAAAAAAAGAAAAGAAAAAGCCCAGGCATGCTTACCTGCTGTGAGTCAAGTTACTACAAACTGTCATAATTAAACTTTCATTATATTTAGAACCAGGAGATGCCTATTTCTAGGTCTTAGTCTTGGTATGCCACCATTCCACAGCCAACTCTGGTTTTACATTTCCATCCTGATGCACCCTGAAAAGGGCTGTACCCCAGAAGTGCTTCCAGGTTGGAAATCTCAAGTCTTAATGTTCACTTAAAACATGTTCAGAAACAATCTAATCTAAGCAGTTAATTTTATTAAGATGTAAAGCATGTAATACAGCTTTCACTCAAAATTCACACACCTTTTAAAACCTGTTTTGTTCTATCAATGGTGAATCCACTGTGTATTCTGTTCTTCAAGGGACTTTTTTTTTTTTGGGGGGGGGGGGGTGTTTTGTTTTTTTTTAAATCCTGCAATACTCGAGTTTTCCATCAGTATTGCACTTACAGGAATGTCAGACATGATGAAGCCAAAAGAAATCTGACTTATTTATGGGACAAATTTCGTAATTCATACACACCTTACTGTCAAGAGCAGGTAAATGATTTATTTATGAAAAGCATTTAAAGAGCAAAACAAAGAAATAAACTTTTAGGTACACAAGTATAAAAAGCTTAATTATGTCCTCAGGGATACAATATTCTTCACTGTAAAATACACACAGAAGCTACAGGGTCAATCAGGGGAAATGAAAAATACTTCTAAGCTGTAATACATCAAAAACGTGTTAGCCACAAGAAGCTGCACTCTTGACAATGAACTGACATACAGTGTATTAAGAAAACTGCATTGTCTTAAAAAAAAATACATGTAGTTCCATAACAGAGGTGGTCAAAAGGCCACTTGGTTGTATTAACTGTGTAAGAGTATCAGCAAGAGAAAAACTAGATATTGGGTTCTGATACCAAAATACTACAAGAAGAAAGGAGCGTTACATGTATATAAAGTCTCTGCATCAGCAAATTTTTTGCTCAGAAAATGCTCTGAGGAAAACTGGACAGCATGATCATGATGTTCAGGATTACTTGTACATAAACTTTGGCCTATCCTTAAGAATAGCTGTAAGGGAGTCAAATATACATACTATGTTTGGGATTCACAGACAGCAAAACCTATGAACTAAAACTCGGTTTAATTCATAGAGAAAAAATACAGAGGCTTATAACACCAAAAGCAAATATAGATGTTTATGCATAACTTTTCAAATAGCTGAAAAGACTTCTAATGACTTCAATAAGCTCTGATCGTTGCCTAAAAAGCGTATACTTTCACAATTCAATGGAAATTTTTCTATGTAACTATGCAAAACCAATTTCAGTCACAATTACTAAGGTAACTATTAGAAACACCACTGAATATGATTTCGAAAGCTCAGAATAAACTGAAGAAAAATAAAATTTTATGGTTTTCATTTGTTTTCTAGTAAAGTAGCTGACCATGTCACTCTAAGAAATCTTTATTAAAATACTTAGCTGTAGAACTGCCTTGGAGGTCAACACTACTCTAACGTACATTCAGTTAATGTTAGTAGAAAAAAATATCTGTTTAAAGCTAGTAAGTAAACACTAATCAAGAACTGTAAAATATCAACTTTGTATTAATCAAGGCTTCCAGGAAATCAAACAGAAGCAGAATACAAAAAAATCCAAGCTAATTATGCTGATTTATACATCGTATCTAACTTCTTGGAACAGCAGTTGATATAAGTGCAGAAAAGAACTACAGAGCATGTTGAGAGTATCAGGAAACAATGATGTACTAACCTGGTATGCTCTATTTATTTGGTTAGCTGCCCAGCTGGCATATTTCATATTATCTTTTTTCATTTTTGCACTTGCTTTTGGATTAGAAGCAATATGGCTGGCGGACTAGGAATACAAAAATAAAAACAGTGTAACTACAAAATATATGTGCATGAATTAAACTGAAAGCATTCAGCACCTCTGATCCAGGGCCCCACACACAATGATAGCAGAAAAAGAGACAAAATAAAACGAGTTACTGGTAAACAGTACCCAAATAAGAAATATCTGAACTTTTTAAACAAGCATTTGTTTCAATTAAAGCTAAACTAGACTTCAGTTGTGTAGTGAGTTATGAACCAAACCTGGACATGATCAGCTAATCCAATTTGCTTTCTGTAAAGTGAGAGTTATGAATTAGTTTTCCCCATTCAATCTGTTACCGGAGACAATATAAAATACTCCATTTGTGGGTCCAAACTGCCATTAAAAACATGACATTTTTTCCCTGTGGCATCAGAAAACGTATTTTAAAAGCAGGTAAGACTCTCTATATAAACTATGCCCATCTTCACCTGAAAAAATAAAGGAAGATTACTTAAGAACTGAACTCATCTCAGACACTTTTCCACCTATATAAATAAATCTACTTTGCAAGGAATCATTGCTACTCCTTCCCTGAATATCTTTGAGTGCAAAAGCCCTTGAATGCAAAGAGCCACAGAACTTTCACCAAAGAAAAACCTCCAGATGTTTTAGAAAGGACTATGGGAAGCAAATGCCTACATGAATACTATGTTTCAGACTTGAAGAACAACTGTTTCCCCAAAACTACCTCCAGAAATGGGAGAGGAGTGGGACTGTCAAAAGCAGCAGCCTCCACACACTCCAAACACATTCTGTGAAGCCATGCCCACATGAACTGAATACGTGATCTAGTACAAGGTCAGGATCCTAAAACGAGGCATAATTCTCCCTGTTTCCTGAATTCGATGAAGTACTGACCAGTTTCCTCAGCAGATATAGCTGAACACCTTTGTGGTGAATTTATTAGAGTTACAAATATTCTTTGGGGGACTACAAACAGCGGGCACATCTGTCAAGTACAAAAGCAGCAGCTACAACAAAATCAGATCCTAAAACTTGGAAACAGCATTACAAAGAAACCAGGACCCAAAGGATATACACAGAAGCAGTGATGGCAAGTTGTGCTTGCAAAAAATACCTAGTGAAATGTTGACAGCAGCCAGCTGAGCAAAACTAAAGAACTGAAACAGAGCACACATGCACTTTTAGCAGTAATAAACTTGCATTATGGAAATTGGGGTTTGCATGTATGACTTTCAGGGTCTGCCAAAACAAAAAGTTTCTCAAATGCTTGGGTCATATATTAGCTCAAGGTTGCCAGCCAGATCGGTCACCATAGGTAACAGGCTCTAAACCTGCTTTGCAAGCTGAAAGTAACAGGCAGGGTCTAAGATCTGACAGAGGACAAGCCAAGATTGGCCATAACAAACACCCAGGCCTGTTCTAGAATCAATGCAGAAGTCTCTATGTAAACACACCTTAAATATCAGTTTAGGCCAATAAACAGATCTGCTACAAAACTTACTCCTAAAAAGCTAAATGACCTAAGGAACAGCAAGGAGTCAGTCTCTCCTTCTTGAGCATACTATCACCAAACCAAGAGTCTCTGCAGATGGGCTGAGAAGATTAGGTTCAAGTCTCTTTGAGTCTTAAAGGTGATGCCTCACAAGTCCTTGAAAGGAAGTTCCTCTATTGCCTGGTATTTACTAGGAAGCCTCAAAGTTACCTGCCTGATGTATCTCTGTAAACTGCCCCCCTTCCCAGAAGATAAAAGGGTGGCATAGAATTAAAAATTAAAAAAAGAAAAAAAAAGAAAAAGAAAAAGAAAAAGGAACTTTTCTGGTTTTGTCCCTAAAATGACTTTTTTAGAACATCTAAGATCTAAAGGAAGTTCCTCAATAGAGGCCTCCGTATCTTTGAAGAAACTGAAGAACTGCTGTGCTGTAGTTAATGTGGTCGTGGCCACACTCAAGCCAACGACGCCATGCAAGCTAAAGACTCATTTTGAAATTGGAAGTAGAAAGTTGTATTTAGAAACTGGAGTGAGAAAAAACAAACCCCAGGCTCATTAAAAAAAAAAAAAAAAAAAAAAAAGAGAGAGAGAGAAAAAAGAAAAAAGCAGCCATCATACTGTGCTGGTACTCTTCATCAGTTCACCATCCTGTAAAGAGGAGTACGACTTTAAATCCTTTTTCAAGAAGCTACCTTCATGTGTCAGTAATTATAATTCTTTGGAAAACATGGGCAAGACTTAAAGCTTAAGATTAAAAAGTACTTACTGGCATAACATCGTCCATACTCAGTATTTAAAAAGTGTCAATAATCTGAGCTATTAGGTTAAAACAACAGGAAAAAACCCCAACCAATCAGCAAATGGTAAAATACAATATACATGCATAAAAATGTATTCAAAATTGTAACACAGAAAATACATAATAGTGCTTACCATGTAAAGTCCAAACAAAGCTCTCATATTTCTGTTGTTAAGCTTCAGTGCTTGTGCAAAATATTTTCTTGATAGCTCAAGGTTTTCAAGTCCCCCTTGAGTGTATTTAACCTGGAAAAATTATAAGCTCCTGAAACTTGCACATCATCCATACCTCAGGCATTCACTCTTAAAGCAAAGGTTTGTTCACTTCAGGTTTGTTTCACATACTTCAAATCAGGTGAGTCCTACCAACTGGCTTGGGAGCAATCTGAGCTCTTTTCAATATACAAATTCTAAAACACGTAACTCCAAGACAAAAAAAGCCAGCATTAATTTAATTAAATTTATTGCTACAAGGATACAAACTTATTATTTTGCACGTATACACACTTACAACCTTGGGATAGTCTTTTATGAAAAGTAACGCAAACCTTAAGTCTAAAGCTAAATTCTGACTACTACAAATCCATACTAACTCCATATTCCTTCAGCATGTGTTATACCAGTACACAAAATAAAACATCTTTCATTACCTATTCAACTGCAAAAAAGTGCACAAAGTTAAAAAAGACTAGTCCATTGTTTTTCTATTCATTTTGCCTATTATTAGATCAACAAAAAGGATAAAATAGTAGAAGACATGCTTCATAGTTTTTCTATCAGAAAGCTATTTAGACTTTCAAGTTTTAATGTTAACCCAATTTTATCCACATTAACAAAACAAGTTAAATCCATTCTAAGCAGTTAACAGTATAACTTAGGAAAAAAAATAATATAAATCTGAAAAACCAGAGTGCAAATGGCTGAAAACCTTCCGCTATAAACTTCTAAGGGCTTGCTCTCCCCGTAGATTTCAGCCAAAATCTGTGTGGATTCCAAGATCTGGCTCCAACCTCCCAGGCAGCATTGTTGTGAAAAAGTTTAAATTCTCATGCACTGAATTTGAAAAGTGCATACACACTTCAACAGGAATAGCTCATTTAAAACAAATTTTTATCTTCAATTATTCCTGTCCTTACTCTTATACGTAGCTTAGTCACACTGAGTAAGAAAGTTTTCTTTACATATTAAGTTCTATGAGATGTTAACATCCTCTGTGTACTCGCTTAAATCTCCTAGGGAAAAATTAAATAAACCATTTTTATTCCATTTTCACCACTTCAGTAACACAGAAAAAGGAAATGTATTCAAACTTAATTGATTTTTCTGAAGATACCTACTTCAGCATACTGCTGACAATATAAGTGGTTGTGTGGATTAGTCATCATAAGCTCCTCTAAGCAGAAAGCTGCCTTTGCATAGCTGAGGAATATAAAACACAGTGACAAAATGAAACAGAGTATACAGTTCTTTGCTTCAGTTTCTTTACAGCACAATAAAAGAAGTGTTACTTCCCCCCCCCCCCCCCCCCAACTTCATGTGATTCACAATTAGGAAACTATGTTTGAAACCTCAATTTACTATTTTTACATCATAGGTAGTGAAAAATATATATAGGTATATATGAACAGCTCATGGAAAGCATTTAATATACTCGTATCATTAATAAGTGCCATCTCTAATCAACAAATGATGAGCAGAAACAGGCATTAAGTACTATAAGATAGCAAACTCAGACTACAAAATAGTTAATTTTTTTCCTGCAAGAAAATTCAGCTACCCAAAGATCTACAAACCAAGCTACAGACCTGAGCACTTACACTGTCAGTTAACTTTACCTGCTCACAGTTAACCACAGAAGAGAGATAAAAAAAACTATACTAAGAACGGTTCTAAAAATAAATTCAAACCTATACGTGAAAATAATAGCATCATACCAGTCCAAATGGGCAACAACTTATCATTTGAATAGAAAAGCCTAAAGCTTTCAGGTAGAATTAAGAAGTCAAGCTCAAAATTTAGGTTTATTTAATTATAAAAATGTTAGCTTCATAATCTTTCAACAAATAAGGTTCCTGAAGAATGCGCATGTTCTACAGGTATGCGATAGCACTGTTATACAGAGTTCACATGACAGTTCCAAAATTCAGAGATGCAATGTTTATAACGACAGTGTGGATAGATATTTCGTGTCAGAGTAAAAGCAATCTAGCAATTATGAGACAGTGTAACACCATATATTCTGTAAAATCTTATTTCTTAAAATAAATATATTGTGGTTTTCTCCTGTGCATATTATGACAGTCGCACTTGTATTTTAAATATTCATTTTGACATAAAAGGACAGCCACCTCGTTCTCCAAAAATGGAAACCACAGTCCTCATAACCGAATTTAGAATTGAGGACTACATAAACCTCGTATATCTCAGTGTGTATATGAACAATGGTGATTTCACAAGCGAGACTAAATTTGTGATACTGATGTTAAAACAAGTAACGTGATGAACTGTGTCCTTTTTTAAAAATTGACTTTTATTTGCTTTTTAGGCAAGATCCCGAATTTTTAACCCACTTAATCATCAAAATAATAATAAAGCTCATAAAAGTACAGTGAGAATTGTCAAATCTTTCAATGAACTGGAGAAAGTTCTAAATATTTTTTTTTATTGGAATTACAGACCAAGACAAATACAAGAAAAAGTAATTTCTTTCTCAGGATTTATTACACAATTTTGTAAAAAAGATTGTAGAAAAAAAGCCCCAACCCAAACCCAGTAACAAAATATGTATGTTTGCACCACTCTATCATTCACTTTTGCACCTACAGATTTGACAGGCTTAAATATCTAACTTTTTTTTTTTTAATAGCTATTTTCTTGGAAAAGCGGCTAGTGAATTTCCCAAAACAAATGGAAATCTGGATATCAAAATTCTAGATTATTCCTTAAGTCAGCATTTGAAAGAGTTTAATAATTATTTTCTTTGAGAATGGGGTGGAATAAGAGGTGATAGGGGAACAATTTTTCCATCACACTGAGAACAGCTATTTCTTCCTTGAGAATTAGATCCTTTTACTACTCTCTGGAAAGGAAGGAAGGAAACAATGTGATATAATTCAGGCTGGGCTGAAGAACTAAATAAAGGGGGGAAAAAGATACGCCTTTGGGTGGAGGTTAGAATTAATGCGGTGATATTAGAAAACTTGCACTAAGGCTTTGAGCTAATCCTCTCACACTGGGATTTCCTCCTGTCACTACAGCAATAAAAAAAAAGCTAACAAAACATTAAATATCCAATAAGCAAGTTACTACAACATTCAGCATTCTTGATTGCATTGGGTTTTGTACCCAGGCGACCAGATGCCTCTAGTTCTGGATCTGTGTTTTGGTTTGGGCTTTTTTTAAAGGTTACTAAAAGTTCTTGCAGAGGTAGGCTAAAAGAAAATCAGACTATCAGCTGCCATGATCAATTGATTTTAGAAGTAAAGAACTTAAAGTCCAGAACTAGTAAAAAACATCACTTGAATGAAAAATTATGGGAAATCAGTGGTGTTCCCTGCTACATTCAAACCACTTGTTTTAAAATATTGGTTTTAAAAAAATTACTGAAACACAGGTAATTAAGTAAACCGTTTCTGTTTTAAAATCAAATGCCTTTTTAAAGCATTTGTTAGTCAAATAAGGCTGGTAATTATTCCTGTTGATGCTTGTTACATTGGAAATGAATGAGACAGAATACTTTCTAACACAAGTTCTTGAAAATAAATTGCTGAGGTCTTTGACTTACACAGAGTAGGTTTCAATTTAACAGTTTTTATGCAGACTTAGGAAACAACTTACTCATGTTCATTGATGTAAAGTTCTGCAAGTTCATGCCAAGCTTCTTGGTCTCCAACAAATCTGTATAGAGCAGACAAGAAGGGGGAAAAAAAGGAAAGCGAAAAAGAATATGCAAGGGATTCTGTAAATGACCAGCATGGAAGCAAGAGTGTAAATCAAATGCAAATTCCATTTTAATTAAAAAGATTTATCAGAATAGCAAAACACAATCCGTATTCTTGTAAGACACTCACTGTTCCAGATACTCATTCAGCTCTCGGATGGCCTCAAGATTTTTCCCCTGGGCTTTTCGAATGGCAATCTTACGCTTTCTTGCTGCCTATGGGTTGACATTAATAAAGGATTAGGGTCTCACAATTCCCTGGGTTTTTGTAAAGAAAGCAATTTGACTGTGCAAATTATTATCTCAATACCAGTGGAATTCCACTGCAGAGCAACTGCTAGGTTGAAGTTTATAAACATACCCTATGACATCCCACTGAGAGACTGAAAACCTCTTCTTACAATCACATTATGTATGCTTTTCTTTGGAAGCACAAACTGTATGCATTATTTCATTCAAATAAATGATTGTCCAGATTCTGATAATTACAAAACAGCAGGGGATGCTAATCTTCAGTCATTCCAAAGACCCCCACCTTGTCATTCACAAGATCCATGACTACAGAAGAGAGATGGTGACTCTTAGAGAATCCCAGAGGCATCTTGGGTGCCACTGTATATAGATTTTAGCCATTTTTAAAGATTGTTGTTGGAGTGCCAAATGCCATCTTTAATTAATGTTAAATACACACCAATTTCATAATATAAGTCTCATCATTCCTGGAGCACAAAGTAGGCTCTTCAATGTAAAGGGAATACAAAACAGCCATTTCAATGGCAAAACTGAGCAGTACTTCCATATGTGGGTGGAAAATGTATTTCAACATACACAATATAAAAACAAGTTTTAAGAATTATAACATATTTAAATTTTGATCTCCCTAAAAGTTGTTACAAACCACCACAAGAAAAAATACACAGAATTTTAAGTTGATTGTTCTGTACTTCAATATTCCGATTTCTGAAGTATGTTTGTTACAGTTCTCTAAAAGCAGTTTTCCGACCTTTAGCAGTTGTGAGTCAAGATACATTTGAGGTGTAATTCAAAACAGACATCTTCCCAGCAGCCTGACAGAGTTTGGAGCATACAGCTCTCCATCTCAGCCAGCCTGAAAGCCACCAGATCAGGAATCTGATAGAATGAAAGTAGAACCAAATTCCAGCATAACATGCCTCAAAGAATGAACGCCATCAGCCTCCTGCCTTGTCTATAACCCCTGTTTTCCTGGGTGACCACAACCACTGTAGTCAGACACAACAAGACAGACTGTCCGGTGTGCGTGATGTATCTGCGTACACACACACTTACAGGCCATTTCTCCATGAGATAGTATTAATGAAAAGAGAGGAAAAAAAAAGCAAGCACAATTTTCTAGTAATGAAGTCCCACTGCTTATTCCCCTCATAGCTCTCATCCCATCTCATATCTTATGAAAAGGTTATATAGTTGGGTATTACCTTACGGAATTCTTGACAGCACGGGAATGGACAACTCTTCACCTAAACCTTAAACAACTTTGATCTTTGAATTTAAGATAGCTCTGAAATTAGTTTCTTCATGATGTATCTTCCTAAAATCAGTCACATATATCCCAAAAGAGTTCTTGTATTTCTACAGTATTTTAAACTTAACCATCTTCTCTTAAATTGTTTCTTATCCTTTGATCATCATTTGAACAAATTAATTTCTTCCAGAAGAAAAGTGTAACATTTAAGTAAACTAGCTCAAGCTACCAAAACAGCACAGCTAAAAATGCTTTTTAACACTAGCTGTAAGTTAATTCTTTCCTTTGAGTTCATCCCCTTCACCTTCCCCACAAACATCTATTCAACGAAAATTCAGCGAAAATGACTCAAGTGAGGAAAAAATATTTCACTCTTCTGCTTAAATGTAAGGCACATGCAGACAGAAAATTCATCAGAACAACCAGGAGACAAATCAGGACACAGGCAGTGTGGTAGGTTTACTCAGTGATTTTTTCCACTGCTGCTTTATCAAACTGCAACCTGTGAATTCATCGTTCTACTTTTACTGGGAGACACCCAGCTAAAATCCCTAACTGACTTGGGACATTTTAACTGCTGACCACATTTATCACTACAACAACATACACTCTTTATTTTTGAGTTTTTAAAATAAAGCTAGCAGTGCAATTAAACTTACTTTTTAATATAAAAATAATCCCACATGTTTATCATATCACTACTATTACTAAACAAAAAAAACCCCCAACAAAACCATTGTTCTCTACCACATTTTATGAAGAGGTCTCAAAGCATTTCACAAAGCAGGTCAGCATCCTTGCTATGGTGGGAACACCAGGGCTGAGTTAAACTCACTACCCAAGGCTGACATTATACACAGCCCAGTGACCTGCCCACTGAGCCTGAAACACGAAAGAATGGGAAGAGAGGATAACAGCGTGCACAGCCAAAGGAGTGTATCACGCAGTTACGGCTTACAAATACAGAATATTCTGTTTTTTGCAGGTAACAGACTACCTAGTTTAAAATGTAGCTTTTGGATTAAAAATTCCGTTGTTATTTTTCAAAACGTAAAGAAAAAAAAATAATCAAGAGACTGATCAAAACTAAACTACTTGAGAACTGAAATAATCTGCTTAATATATAAAATCAATCATTGCATCCACCAACTTCATTTGCAAGGGCAAACAGGAACAGTCTACATAAGCCACTCTTTTGTTTCTAATGCAACTCCTTCAATCGCATGCAAGTCAGTCCTCCAAAAGAATCTGGAAACAGATTTTCTCCATGGCTGCTTTATTCCTTAACCACAGCACTCCTAAGTAACATAAATCACTGGAACCTCAAGACATTAATTTATGAAAAGCTACAACTATTCCTAGTCACAAATATAAACTGATGTCTACTTGTAACAAGCACATCATCTAATGCAATCAAATAACGAGGATAAGAGGATTAAACATAATTAACATGTTCTGATGGTAGCATTGAGGAGTTAAATGAATTACATATACATTAGACAGAATGTATCTGCTTCTAAACTGCACCAAATCCCATGTCTTCGAAATTACACTTGTTTCTTAGTTGAGGAAAAAGAGTATTTAAAACTTCCTTTTTTATCCACCTTCTTTATCACCAAAAGTAAAGCAGCATCTGGGCTTGAAATCTGCACTCTCTTCACCCTCAAATAAACCTTAAAAAATGCTAGGATAAGTTTATTTACAAAGAACTCTTAGTACAAAAAGGAGGCTCAGCCACTCAAAGCAGTGCTGGCATTCAGAGGACAAACAAAACGTATAGCAGCACAGAATTTTTTTAAGTTTCTTTAAGCTGCGAAGAAGTCGGTGAGGGTGTAGGGTTTTTTAAAGCTATTATTATTTTTCCATCATATAAATAAAATTATAACACAAATATTCTGACCACATTGCCAAGAGGCGTACACATAGGTGTTCACTAGAACTGAAGTATTCAGACCTATGATTCCAAGGAGTGATAAGACAGGCTAAAAAATAGACAGAAAAGCAAACTGCTATTGCTTTTATCTGTATTCACAGGCTACTCTCCCATTTCACTTCCTAGGGTGTTGGTTTTTTTTTAATCATAAAGACTATCAGTATTTTTTAAAAATAGAATCTGACTCTAAGAACAACATATATGAAAAGGCCTGCACTGAAAACAAGGCATGGGCCATTTTGTCTGCTGTAAACTTCTAGTTCTTATTTTGATTTGTATTGTCCCTGAGCCCCCATCTAGCTCCCTGTGTACCAGCTTCCTCCTCAGTGAGCTGGGGCTCACACTCAGCATACTTACTGAGTGTCCTGAGGAAAGCAGTATAACTAATGACAATTTACATGCATAGCATCACATTTTACTTATCTCCATCAAATTAAACTAAATGCTTTACTGTGCAGAACACTGCCAACACTAGTAACCACTTCATGAGTCAAAAAAAGTAGGTTTTTGATAAGGAAAGCCAGACTCTCACCAACTCTACAGAAACTTTACCTAGCATTTATTTCATATATCTGATTTATTACCTGCTTTAGTATCAGCTGATACAAGAAAAGCAGGCAATTTTATCTGTTTTATTATGTTTCAGGCCTTTTTTGGATGAAAATCTCACATTTCAAAATATAAGCTAACTTTTAGGGGACCTACTGCAAGACACTGAAAAACTGCAAAATGCAGAGTGCAAATCTGTTCAATCATTAATTTCAAGTCCACTAAGAATATTAACGAAAAACTTCTTTTAACTACAAGATCTGAGATAATTTTTAAATCTACAAAGCATACTAAAATAGTTATAGCAATTATGTTCATAAAGGTAAAAAAAATAATGTTTAAACTTCTCAGTTCTTTTCATCACAACAGTAAGATTTTTAAGAGCAAGCCTGATACAAAAATGAACTCAACCTCATTTCTCCTTCCACCTTAAATCAAAAGCAAAAGACAAAACTCTCAGCGCTGCAATAAGATCTGCAGTGTTTGACCATGCAGAACTTATGACATGGAGTTCCTCCTATCAATTTTCCAGCATTTAATACAAAACGCTAGAATGGTTATTGGCTGATTCTGTAAAACCAGCATTCTTAATTGAAAGATATATGCTATGTTAAAGAAACATTTATACCATAATCAGTATCATATGGACTAAGGTACTTCAGTATGTCACATACTTATTAAACAGTGAACCTTCCTAATCTATTTCTTTATAAAGACTAATAATCCCCAATCTGGCACAAGAACTAATCCTCCATTTGTCATGATTCTTTTTAATTAGCATTAAGCAGACTCAAAGTGAAGTGAGGAGTTGAACATTTATCAACTTCTGCATTTTATTAGTAAAACATATCAAGACAGAGTCTTCAGATTGTTGTAAATTTAATGGTTGCAAAGAACGCATTAGTAGGAAAAATTTCAGGGACTGACACCTCTAAGAAAGGAACGATTTCCTATCTGTATAACTGTTGCAGTGTTAAATCACATTTTGCATCTTAAAATTCCTCCAATTTTTAAAATTTGTCTTTATCAAGGATTTAACACTTCAGAAAATATGAATTTGGTCTAAGTTTGATACATTAGAATAATTTCCTTCGAATCGCAATATGCAAATCAAAACAAGTGTAAACATCTACAACAACAACAAAGGGAAGATATTATAGACATCAAAAAATAGCACATAATCTGAATACAACCACAGTAATGAATGTATTCTTACCAGATGTAAGTTTTTTTCAGAGTTAGGCATGGAAGACAGTTAAATCGGGCCAAATCTTGCGAATTAATCTATGCAGGCACAGAGCTGCTGAGTTGAACATGTCAAAACATAAGTAGCAATGGTGAATGTAACTTTACAGGATTCTAGGGGGAATCCAATAAACAACAGCCCATAAAGTCGAACACCAGCACACAGCAAATTGGTAGAAGCTATAAAAGCTAAAGCCTGGCATTGGAAAACATGAAAAATGTTATACACCAAAGAAGAGTAAGAACAGCTCACGCAGAGGAAAGTTAGGCTTCTGTTCCACTGGAGTTCTCCAAAGGAGTTACTAAGAGTGTGGATTAATAAAGATCCATATAAAAGTCAACTTCAAAAGTGACTTCAAAAATAACTTCAACAAGATCTTTCACTCTGAAGCCGAAATCTCTGAAGGAAACTAAGCCACCACAGCACAAGAGGGGAAGGTCATCACATGGATAAACAGATTTGTCAAAAGTTATGAAATAGAGGAGAAAAGAATTCTTGTCCACCAGTGACTTCTCTGCACTGAGAATCCCAGTTGCCTGTGCTAAAAACTACTGCACAGCATCTTCACAAATAATCTAACAAGGGAATGAACAGCGATGTGCTAAAGTTAACTGATGATGAGTTACACAAGTATAAAGAATAAAAGCCAACGGCAAAGAACAGCATTCACAACAGTGTATGTCAGCACAATAAAACAGCCCCTGAAATTTAAATTAGAAAAAGGGTTGCATGTAGGGTAAAACAATACTACTTGAAAGTACACATATAAGCTGTCCGAATTTGCCCAGTTAGGAAGGAGGCGCTAGAGTTGCAATACACAGTTCTACAGAACGTCAGTTCAATGTTCAGAAGAGGTCTTTAAAAATAAAAAACAACTGTGATCATTCCAGTATCAGAAAAGAATACAGAAGCAAACACATCAGTGGTATCACTTTGCCATTGTGTAACTCCATAATGCTCCTTCATTTTTAATACTGACTGCAGTTCTGTCCTCTCCTTCCTCACCCAAATACAGAAAAAACCCCAAACAAACAGAAAGGACACTTTCACCAGGGTTTCAGGGCACAGTATGGCAACAAGAATTTCTGAACAGATGGGGACTTCTCAGCTTAGAAGGAAGAAAAATGTGAAAGATCCCTAAAATCATGAGCATGAATAAAGTGAACAGAAAAAGAACCATCGACCGTAACAAGACGCATTAAGAGTGTCAAACACAATTGTCAGATTGAAGGGGGGTGTGTGTGTAGATTTGTGCCCAATCCATTTAGAAATTATGAAATTCCATAATGATTTTTTCATAATTTCTGAATGATGTAGACACATGCACACCAAACTTACAGAAATTCAAAAAACAGTTAAAAAATAATAAATCAACATAGACATTTCATGAGAACTATTAGAAACAGTTACCACTTCTGACACAGCAAAACTGTAACATTAAGATGAAGAGAAACTGGCAGAACAGACCAGAGCAACCTGTGATTGCCCTGTTCTTACACACCTCTCCTGGCATCTGCTATTGGTCGCTGTCAGAAACAGGACTTGGGGCACAACTTCAGAACAGCTGTTCTTATGTTCTCAAATACTTAATTTCAAGGGACAAAATCTCCAGCAACATTTAAAAGTGCTACGCTTACAGAAGTAAAACAGGAAAAGTACTGGAATGCACTCTGTTCTCTCTCCACCAATCATGACTGAACAAGAAACAAGAAAACCCTTGCAAAGGTAAAATATGCTCTGTCAAAAGAAGAAGATTCCTTTAGGATCCATGTAGCGCATTTCCAGTTGAACCATCAGTCCCCCTGGGGACTACCTGCAGCAACAGCTGCAGCTCTTCACACATTTCACCAACTCCATCCTGCAACGGATACAATGCCAAACTACCTTTTTTGATTCCCTTTAAAACTACCACTATACATATTTAAATTGAGGACTAGCTGTATCTTTCCTGGCAGTGCTAGCAATATATCTAGTGAAACATACACGCCACCTCAGAAAGTTACCTCTATTAGTAGATACTTCATTTGATGAGCAATTTTCCTTTCTGCAACTTAAAGCAGCCTGTAGGTAAATGTAAAAAGCTGTAAGAACTTCACAGGAGGTCTCTGTTCAAAATGAATTCACAGCTACTGCGGGAGTTTCAAAGAATTATCACTGTTCATACGACAAATAAATGCTCAGTCCTGGTGCTCATTATTCTCATCTTATTTAGCAGAGACAAGAAACTGGGCGAAAAAATTACCTATACAGTCAAGATGGTAGTAATGCACAATGGCAGAACGAGATACTAGGAAGAATGAACTCAGATATTCGTAATATAGAATTGCTGCCTGTTTACATGACACTAAGTACTAAGATTTTGCTCTGAACCTTTCTAGTATCTGCATCTCAACAACCTCCTGTGCCTGTCTGAAACATGTCCACCTTGGCTAGAAAGAGTATCAAAATAGTACAGAAAAGTGTAACCTCATGCTACCATATGAAGAAACTTGTTCCTGCCCACCCCCATAAACAAGAGTTAGTGAAGTATTTTATGAAAGCCTGAAAGACAACAGCTTCACCAAGCACATTATCTTGTTCTGAAAATTCTAATTTTTAATACTTTGTTCACACAATCATATTACTAGACCCATGAAGTTAATAAGATTATCCACATCGCCTAAGCTAAGTAAGCACATACGGTGTCTTGTTGTATTAAAAGCTTAGTTGAAAAAGCAGCAAGAAAAACAGCAGAATTATCCCTATAAAGACATCATATTTTCTGTGGATTAGAATTAAGGCAGAACTTTGTGCTTTATCTCACTTTCTCCTGACGCTGGCCAAGTGCTCTGCAATCTTCTTGATGGCCGAGCTGAAGAATCAGGAGAAACTGGAGATGCACTAGGGTGACAGTGGAGTGGGTTAGACACCAATCTCAGTCTTGTACACATGAACTCTATATCCTTTCTCATCATCAATTTCTCTGCACTCTGGAACAGGCCACCTTGAGAAGGGTCTCACTGACAAAAATATTTAGCTCTAATTAAAAGGCTTTCCTCCAAAGCAGGTCAGGATTTCTCAATGAAATACATTAACAACAGCAAAAAAACCCCCAAAAAGTCCTTTCTACCAACCCTGCTAAAAAACCAATGCCCCTCTTACTCTGTCCTGAGAAACCAACTAAGCACTTTATCTAAAGATCTATAAACAATGCAGCCACTGCTCAGCATCAGTATAAAGATTTTCAAATGAATACATTAAATTTTAATTAATAAAAAAGACTCTAAAATGGAAAATGTTCTACAGCCTTAATAAGCCTTCATTTCAACCAAAATGGATGAGAAAGGAAAAGGTTCCCATTCTTACCCTATATAAAATGCACACAAGTTGTACTTTTCACAGGAGTCACATCTCATTCATTACTGTTAAAATCTTTAGAGAAGGAACAGGCTCTTACTCAATGCCTACATGCTCTGAAAAATGAAACACATTCTCTCAAGTGACAGTATTAACATTGTTCCATTGTCAAATGAGTCGCCTTTTTCAGCAAGCAAGCTCAGACTAAGATAAAACACTGAGAAATGGTCATTTTTTTAAAAAAAAAAAACAAAGACTACTTTGAATTCTCTCCTAAGAAAGGAAATAAAATAATTACTGTTATCTTAATTTCAGCATTTTGTATGTAACAAAACCTCATCTGAAAGTGTAAGTGTCCATTACATAATCTGAGTTCAAAGTTCACTTTTCAGGATGGAAAAGTCTGCTAGGTGTCTAAAATAAATGTTTTTTTGAAAAAACTTTTTCCATGCTTCTATTTGAAACTGTCAGTTGATGCAAAGTATGATTTTTACATGATTCGTGTGAAAAAATGTCCATGTATCACTTACAGCACTTGCCAAAATGTTTAATGTATAAAAACAACTCCGTGTCAGCAGACCAGAAGAAATTGCTACAAGGTAAGGAGTGCCAGGACAAACTCAGCAACAGTTTCTTTTTTAAAATCTTAAAATATTTATTCTCCTACAGCAGCCACATGTGTGCATGGCATAATCAACAGGTAAAAGACACAAAGAAATCTGTACACAACAATTTATCAAAACTTTCAATTTAACTTTCACTCTTCACATGCAAGGCTTAACCAACCTATTCTACCGTAACAGAGCAAGGAACCTTTGCTTTGCATTTTACACACACCACTTCTACTCTCAGATCTTAAGAAATCAAATGGATCATGCAGCTGTTCTAATATTTACATCTTATGCTTCTAAACTTTATCATGTCATAGATCTTTATGATTTTCTTAAGGCGGTGATCCAAATTAGGTAACAGTCATGCATATTATTTAAATATATAATTTTGTTTTATAAAACCATCCACAAACCACTCAGATGACGTTAGCCATGTTGAGACAGCTGAACAGTCAAATTGCCAAAAATGCACACTCCAAAGATCTGTGGTCTACAGAAGTCATTGTAATACAGTGCTTTGTTTTCCACTGGCTTCAGCAAAGCATCGTAAAATGTGCACCTAGGTGACCTGTTCTTGGGGATTCACAGCAAATGGGTTCCATCTTGTCTTAACATGACTCTGAAGAGATAGTGTCTCTGAAACTCTTTGGGCCATACACTGATAAAATCCACCATTTATCGCAGGCAGCTATGCACCTTGTACTCAAACTTCTACTCAAAACCACTATGGACTTTCAAAGAACAACTTCAGATGACCTACACTTGTCTCACAAAACATAGTTTAAGTATTACTGCTCTAGGGAGGGCAAAAAATAAAAGACTGAAGAATTGAAATAGTTCTTTTTATCCTTGCACAAAAAATATGAGTTCTACCACTGCTAAAAGACACAGAGTTTAATCTACCACTGTTGTCCCAAGTGCTTAACTTGGTATTAACATTTTCAGATGTGTTGCTTTGAAAATAATTTTCTGATTTGGTGTGTTTGGGTGGGGTTTAGTTGTTGCTTTTTAAAGTTTTTTTTTTTTAATGTGTTTTGTGGGGTTTTTTTAAATGGTTTACCTAGTTTAAGTGATGGCACTTCTTCTATATCCATCTCTGGCATAACCTAGTGAAGCCCATTTATATGTGTTTCTGTGGGTTTTCCCCTCCTGAATAACAGACCACATCAAATAAGCTGACTGAAGAAAGGCAGAGGTTCAAAACACACCAAGGAAGGTTTACACAAGACTGCTAGAACATCCCCAATAGAAGTTTGCCCAACAAAGAGAACCAGTTCCTCGAAATCAAGTAATACAGACAAACATATACGCTCAGCCAATGATTAATAATGACTTTGCAACATGCAACAGAAAAATTTGACTTCGTATTTCTAGTTTTATCCTTGTGGAAAATAATGCATGAAAATATATTGCTACAAGTTTCCCTAGACACTGATTTTGGCATCTAATATCTCAAGGCAGCTTATACAACCAGTATTCAAAAAAAGCTTAAATGAAAAGTACAGTCTGTCTCAGATTTTGTTTTATACAATTGGCAAGTTTTATAGCATTTTGATTCGAAAGCTAGTAAAGTCACCCAGACAATACATAAAAATAACTGCTATTCAAGCACCACCTGACTGTTTTCATACTTAATCTTTAAGATTAAGCATTAGGAAGAGAGAAGACACATGGCAGGCTGTACTGGTCCTTTAAATAGCGAATATTCAGGGAAAAATGTAAAAGCTGAAAGGCTCAAACTAAACTCTACCAAGACTGCTGGAAAGGTTTCTAGTTATAATCCTGTCTTCTAAATTCAATGTTTAAGCAGGTATTATATATATTACACCTTCTCATCATGAAACTAATCTCATTTGTTCTAATTAAGGTAACACAGGTTATTATACTAGGAAACTAAAGGAAATACAGTAATACAGACATATTTTTCCACACTGAAACCCACAAAACATAATCACAACTTCAAACAACAAACCACTGCAGTTCAGAAAAATATTTTAAACTTACTGTGTTAGTTGAATCTTCTTGTAAAATTCTATCATATAACTGGATAGCATCATCATACCTGTTCAAAGAAATCATTTGCATTTATTTCTGCTAAGACAGAACTCCTGACATTTTGACTGTCCTTGCAAGAGTTAATAAATCCCCTGTACTATCTATACTGAATATATTTAAGCAAACTATATTCATACGTAACACTCGAGAATTTTGTATGAACTGCAGTATTTTATGTCACTAGTTATAAAAATACATAACTGCTTCATGGAATACTGTTTCAGCAACAACTTAGGTATTTTACACCCAGTTTCATATTCTCCTGTCTGTTCTTTCTTTTTCTATACCAAATAGGTAAAATCATCACATCCTAACGCTCCCTTTCACCCCTCCCAAGAAAAAGAAACCTTAAAATTTGAAAGGCCATCCAAACTAATGTCTTTTTGCTTCACTGCTGTAATTTAAAACTTTATGTAAGTTTCTTCTGTTATGATTTTATAAAGTATAAGCAGCCCCATACAGTAAAATGCAGTAAAATGGGAGGATTCACACAAAAGCCCACCCCTAGACTATACCACAAATCTTGAAAGAAAATGTTTTCCACCATCACTGTATAGGTTTTATTAATTCAGCTATTTAAAGCATGCTCATAACTGTTTACTCTGTCCACTATAAACACTTTAAATCTTCTGGGAAACAGATCTGTGTGTTCAACCAGCTGTGTACATGACCCAAACTGGACATACGAAATAATTCAATCCAAAACACATCTGACTGACTACACAGCTGTTGTGCTAGCACCACATAACTAGGGCACACTTTGTGTCTTCATGTATATTTCAACAATTGGTTTTTCAGAGGTACTGATGATTGATTTTGATGCTACACATCCCCTTCTTACCTTGGACACCTATTTATGTACTCTCACTGCTCCCTAAGCACTGCTGACAACTGCTCAGCTGTCCAGTTCAGTTACCATAAGGTAAGAGAACAAACGTGAAAGGAAGCACAAAAGCAGGAGTAGGTGACTGCTACAGACTTGAGCAGACGTGCTGTAAAATGCTGGTTTCATGTTCCCTATTAGTTGCTACTACATCAAATGTATTTTTTAATACTGAACATGATGGCCATAATCCCAGCTTTACAGTGTGAAGTTCCAGAATACTGTTCTTATGATTAGCAAACGTCTACTGGGATGTTCTTCGCTGTTTCCTCTTCCTGCTGGAGATGACAGGATCCTTCCTAGATCCTAGAAGTCACTTAAATTTAAAAAGAAGCTCACTTCTGAAGTTGAAAATCCAGCCTAAGTCTCTGCAGGCTTCATTTACTATCAGTGGAGAGAGACAGGGTTCTTCAGGGCATGGCTTACAGCATCTGCAAACAGGTTCAAGAGCACCCAGAGCTGAAGCCTCTTTCTTCTCTGACTTCTGAAGAAAATCTATGAAGATGAAACCTTAGCTTTCATTAATGCTTCTGCTCCCCTGATATTCCAATCTCAAGGATCTCAACTGGGACATTTTGTCAAGAATTTTTATGAGCATCTTCAGAAAACTATGGTGCAATAGCACTGCATAGCTGGAACAACACATGTTATTGCATGGGAACAGATCTTTGTGGAAGATGACTACTGCACAAACATCTTCCACGTACTCACAAAAGCCTGAACAGACTTATCATCTGATCAGGAAACTGCCTGTCTGAACAGGTTTTGGGATGGTGGAAAATCTGCTGCCATTCTCTCACTGTCTTCCTACCCTATATCCAATGAAGACACAAAGAGAGCTATGTTCAATGGAAATTCCTCATGAATGTTTATTTGATACAAAGTGAGTGTGAAATATGGATAGTATGACTACTCCTGTGGTTGTGGAGTCCAGTTATCCACTCTTTTTGATCCAAGCTCATCAGTGGCTCATAACAAATCACATCTTTACAGTTAATTTTGCAAGAATGTAGTGCATGAAGAACATCTCCTAAATAAATATATTAAAAAAACCCCAAACATATAGAGTTTACTTCTAAATTCTAATTCCTTCTTATCAAGATGGCCCAGAGGCGCCAAATCCCACTAATACTGCATGCAAAATGTAGCAAGGAACAGACTTCCTAGCATTCAAAGGCACTGGAAGTCCTTCTCAACACCCAAGAAAAGTGCTTTAGAACAGAATGTTGATATCAAAGATGTACGCAAGGAGAAAGGCAGGCAATAAAGGCCAGTGTCAAGCCCTGAGGTCATCAATCTTGTAAAGCTGTAAAGTTTTAAGCTGTTCATTACTTTAATAATTCCTGTTAAACTTAGTATGTTGTAATGCTTCTACAGGATATTTCAAAAAGATCAGTCTGAGTTTTAAATTCTGCCATTCTATTCTATACATTTTTTGAGCTGTTTCTATAACAAACGCTATAGATTTAATCCTTCTTAAGTTCTACTGGATTTATCCACACTCAGAAAACAAGGAAAAAGAGCTACATCCTGCAGTAATTAGGAGCATAGGAGAACAATGAAGACAAAAAAATGCTGGCACTGATTTTCACATGCTGCTTTAGCTCTGTAAGATGAAACTTGTATCTCTCAGACTTTGCCAGAAAAGTGCCTGGTGCTTTTACTGTACAGTGACTTATACTGTCAAGTAAGAGATATTTCTAATCTACAAAGTCCGATGGGAAGACTGCAAAAAATGTAACGCTGCAAAATACATGCAAAAATGCAATAAAAAGGTGTCTAAACATTGTAATATGATCATGCACACCATTATTTTCTATAAAGAAACCAGCCAGCATTGCTTTGCCACGTTTTTGTAGTGCCTGAATGCCTTTTTAAGAAATAGAAAACACCTTTCCTGACAGAAACTAATTTTTTTTTAATTCAGGTTTTACCTTTCCATAGCTTCAAATCGCATTCCAGTCAATCGTTTAACTCTGTGGCTCCCAGGAAACTGCCGCCTTAGTTCCTGAAGACAAAACTATACAAATAAAACCAAAAATAGTATTTTGAATATAATTATCTACACAGAAGATGTAACAAAAAAAACCACCTCCTTGGCTGATAATTCAACAACCTGAAATGGCACTTCTGAGTGAAAGCGAATACCAATTTTTGAAATATGCAATGAAATGTACTGACAAAGACAAGCTCAGAAACTGAAACTTTATCTGTTACAAGACTAATTCTAAGCAATAACTTCCATGCAGGTCATTAGATTGTCAGGCCTTATGGGAAATATTTATCTAGAAAATTGAACCTCCTAAAACAGTTCTGATACTATAAAAACTTGAAGTCTATTCAGTTGCCTCATAATAACACAAGACAGTAAAAAACCAAAATAAAGACGGTAAGGGCTTACATGATACTTCTTTCATAAATGGATATCTAACAATGGACCAAACTATGCTAATACTATGCTCTGTGTTTATTTTTAAAATAAAACTTTGAAATCCAAAGAAAATGTTTGTCACTGGTTTGGGCTGAGTCTGCTGGCAGAAGAGGCATGGCTTTTAACTTTTGAAATCAATGAGACACCTGGGCTGGATAAAAGGAATTCATCACAGGCAGATTTCTCTGGATTAGTGAAAAAGGATGTTTGTTAGAGGGACTGAGTCACAACTTCCCCAGAGCAAACTAACTCTAACCATATCATGAATGCGGCTAGATAGCATTGTAAAGTTTGTAGCTGACTCATTACAGTGAGATGCAGGACAGTCCCCAGGCTCTCAAAAAGACCAGTGGTTTAAATCACATTAAAAGCCTGGAAAAAGAGGGTTCTGTCTGAAGTTTTTATTTATACAACTCAGCTTATAAACTACTTCTTCAGATCTAAGGTTCAAGCAGAGGCCTATTGTTCCATCTCATCATACCCACTGGTCAAAGGAAAAGTACAGAAGAGAATCAGTAAAAATTAGTAGGTTCTGTCTCTGTTGCTGTGGATAAACATGTTGCTAGAGCACAGTAAAGAGAAATATTCTCAGATGCAAAAAAAATAGAGAAGGAAGACAGAAAGGAAACAGTAATCAAAGAACTCACACTTAGCCTCAAGTAAGCACAGACTACCTTCAACATGATCATCTCGGCTTCCAATGAACCAAAATCTTAACAATGCAATTTCACACAGAAAGGCTCAGGATTAGTACAGAAAGAGTTTACTGGCACTTTGAGTGACATCTAGGTTAGAACTGCTGCTGCTCTGGACAACAAATTTGTCATAAAAAACCTACATGTACTTAGCAGCACATTATATGACATCTGAACTAATCTGTGAACATTCTTAAGAGACAGGAAAACTTGCATCAAACTCCAGAAGAGTAGTTTCACTGCAGCTTTTAAAATCCCACCAACCTTCTACATTTTAACAAGAAGTTTTGCAGACAATAAATCCACCCGGTGGCCCAATGATCTGGGAATCCTGAAGGACAGTGATTTTCAGTATAAAAATGTGCACTGCTTTTCTCCCATTTTGAAATGTCACAAATTATAACATATGCAATACTACTAAACTCCACAATCTGCAGATGGACTTTTACATCTAGAAGAATGCCATCAACAATATGTAAAATGCTGATGAAGTATTATTCACATGCAGGAGTACTACGAGAACACAATTGTTCACATTAAATCTGACTACACAATCATTATTCACCCAAACACAGCAGCCTCAAGGCCAAAGTAAACTCCTGTAAATCAAGACATCAGACACAAAGTAACTAGAAAAGCTGCGAGACAGTCACGAACAACTCACTGTAACACTTTCAAACACAAAAGTGCATGATAAACTACACTAGCTATATCTTCAGAATATTCTGGACTCAGCAGCACTGAATGTCCCGTTCTTAAATTGAACCTGCAATCCCCATAATCATTTATGTTACTGAGGACTGGTTCTGCACTGTGTCAATAATCTACTTTGGAGATTTTCTCAGTAACTCGGCAGTTAAAATGGCAAATCTCATTTGTGAAACTTTAATTTGCAGTTAATTTGCTTTCTGATTTATTTAATCACATCAGTTTTCAACTGCAAAGGTCTGACATAAGGCAAAGAAATATAAACCTGGGCTTCAGAATGTGAAACTCCGGTAGTGCAAGTGCCTGCCAACAGCAGGTGATTGCACTGAAACATGCACATGAAAGAACTGGCTGATTGCAGTAGGGGCACGCATCATGTGTAGTCATTTTGTGCAGGACTGAGATGACAACAGTAATAAAAAGAGGAAAGAAAAAGAAAAAACAAAAGTCATATAAATTACTCTGAAAACCATCTCAGCCTCCTCATTTGGAGCAGATGAGACCTATCCCCCTAAGCAAAATGCATCACAGCTGTCAAAAGCTCACTGCTAAAAAACAGAAGTTCCAAAGCTGTTTGTCTGCTTTGGGACTACAGCTGTAGCAAAAAGCCACATACAATGTTGGCTTGTTAGAATTAACTACTTCTTTATTATAAATCAATCAAACTTAAAAAAATAAAAATACAACTAAGTTTCCCCCGAAGTTTTTAACTTCCTTTCTGAGCTGCATATAAAATGTTGCACTCCCTCATTTCAAGCAATATTCCTTAGAGGGCACAGAAACTGAAATTTAAAATCCCTGCCAGGGTTAGTAAAAACAAATTGTTTCACAACTGATCTTTCAACACTGGCTCCCTCACCAATTTTGTGAAAGTCCTCCTAAAAAGACCCTGAAAATAAAGACCAAAACTGTTTTTGATATAAATCAGAACAGAGAAATATATTTATTTAAACAGTAAGTCTATTTGTTTTCATTTAAACAGACAGCTATATTACAACAGTATCTTCTTCTGAGGAACAAAAGACAGGGAAGTTCAGTGGGTTCACAACAAGTTCAGAGTGTTGTGCTGTAGTTTCCAGTGTACTCTATTTTACCATATACATATGGGATGTGAGATAAACTTGTCTAGTTCTGCCTACTTTCAAATTGCCCTTCTCCCAACTACATCCTCTGGTCTGACCCCTTGTATATCACAGACCATTAAGTTTCACCCAAATGACATCACATGAAGCTCAAAGACTTTATGAGGTATTTTGCCATCTGACAGAGAACAAGGCACTGGAAGAGTAATCCCCACGAAAAGACCTGGACTCCTGAAAATAACTTTCTTTTTACTAAGAATAATCTCAAGCTTGCTGGCTTTCAGGGCACAAGATACGCTCATGAGCCCATGGGGGTTTTTTCAGCATTCTGTGAAGGAGAGATGAAAAGATTCAAGCAATACACATTTTTGCCTTTTTCAGTTGCTGCCTTTAAAGATTAGCTAAGCTTAGCTAGGTTTTTTGCTTTGTTTCAGTAGTTTTCTATTTTTAAACTAGTGAACAGGTGTTCCAGTTCCAAATAATCTTACTTATCTAAATTATTTAATTCAAATAAATCTGCATACAAGTTGACTAAACCCAAATACCCATTAACAATATTTTTATCAAGAATCACTGTATAATATGGATTGCAAGGGACCTTAGGAGGTCACCTGCTCCAAATCCCCACTCAAAACAGAGCCAGCTTCCAAGTGAATGCTGGGCCATATCCTAATCCACTTGTGAGCACCTCCAAAGCAGATTTCACAACCCCTCTGTGCCATTTGTCCTGAAGTGTTCATCAACCCCACCATTAAAAACTTTTCCCTAATACCTGATTAGAATTTCCTTTGTTGCAACTTGTCTCTTGCACTTTTGCTGGACATCCACAAAAATTCATGTCCAGATTCTTTACATCTTCCCATTTTTACATATTCAAAGACAGCAATAAAATCCCTTCTTGGCTTTCTCAAGACTTAAACTCACATCTCTCAGCCTTTCCTCATACATTATGCAGTCCAGCTCCTTATTCATCTTGAAGCCTTGCTCAAATATGTCAATGACTTTCTTTGATGATAGCCAACATGACATATGAGATGCATGACAGGACTTTTTAACCTCAAAACATTCGAAAAACCAATATAATTTGATAGGTTTTCAATAAACAAACACTGTCTGTACAATATGGCAACCTCAATATTATTCTTGACATTTAGCCCATACCAGAGTAGCTGTAAATATTTTCATGGCTGTTGGAAGAGACACAATCTGTCTAAACAAAAGTTACACATTATAGAAGGTAGATGGTGGTGGTTTATTCCCAGCAGTGTACTTCTTGATAGATATTCTACAAGTCCAAGCTATGGAGTTCAGAATATCCTGTAACTGACTGAAGAACTATCTGGAAGAGATACTCAGAAAGAAAGCTTAAGGTTTGAGGGAAAAGTCAACTTGAAAACTTACCAATGCCAAATCATCTCGACTGCAGTCCAGGGCAGCAATCATCACTTGTTCATATATTATCCAAACTAGACACAAAAGAGGCATTAAATGCAGATAACAGATTTTTTTAAAGATAATGTGAAACACCTAAATGTAAAGAAGATTCGTTAATTCTGTCTGCATATTCTTCCCCTCCTACTCCTGTGGATCACTACTGAAATGGGGACATTTTAAGAAACTGCTGGAATTAATTAAAAACGTATTTAAGTGATTTTATTGCTTTTAGTAACAAAGTACCTTTTGACATCTTGAAAGGCAAAAAAGCTCTAATTCTCTACTTTTCCTAACGTTATAGCTGCAGTCTTCTAAACAGATCCCCATTAGGGCTTCCTCTCTGATCAGACCTGGAGATCAGCCATTTCGGCTAGAAAGAAACACATCTCTCTTAACTGTTTCACTGCTGAAAGTCCTACAAACATAGTCTTCTTCCTGGAGTTGAACAACTCCAAATCATTGCCAGATTACATTATTTCTGTTCTAGGCTATCTACTGAGTTCTTGTCTGTAAAAAAACTTAACAGTGCAGCTACGCTAGTTGCAGAAGAGAGCGGTTATGTTAGAGGGAAACATGTAATGCAAGTACTGGAAGTACTAAGTGTTTTGAACTCATGTAAATCCAATCAGGTGTGTCAGTGAACTAAAACAGAACCAAATGTCTTAAAAAATAAAGATATATAATAAAAATAACAAAGGTTCTCCGATTTTTTAAAATAATTTCTATGATACGAATTTCCACTATTTTTTTAAGAAAATACTACTTCTTGCTAACTATACAAAGGAAGAAAAAACAGGCATAAATTTGCCTGTAACCCCTCTTCCTCACTGGAAATAGTTGTAAGACATATATTCTATCTTTATTATATAATGTATACAATTTTTCCATAATTGTAAAAGTACATACATAGATACAGACAAAATACAGATAACATATATCCATGATATAAATTATATATTATGTCTTTTTAAGTAATTCTAAACAGAATAATAATATACTTTCATAGTCTATGAAGTGGCTCTTCCCATTTGATCAAACCTCTACTTTGATACTGTAACCCTAACACAGGTTAATGTCAGATATTAAGCAAAAGAACACTTGTAAGAGAATCAAGTAACCAGTCCAGGGAGACGTGTTGTTCTAAGCTGTACTAGAGATTTCTTCTTCAAGCTTAAAAACAACAAGCCACAGGTCTTACTCCTCGACTTTGAAGTCCAAACCTATAGCTTTGGACTACTGATTATCCATTAGAAAATCCCAACTTTTCATTAAATTATGATGTGTATAATAGTATCCCTCTTAGGCAGAATTGTCAATGAGTTATTTTTATTTTAAAAACTCTTAGTAATGATTCCCCCCCCCCAGGCAATTACATTGGATGTCTTCTACCAAGTAGGTAAATTACAGATACACCCAAATAATCTACTCCATTGCATTCATTATTTTCCCTTCTACATGCATTCTGAAATAAGCCACTGTAATATCCAGGTATTTTCTGAAACTACACAAAGCAACAAGACTAACATCCATGATATACAACTCCTTCACCTTCTGTGGCTACCTTCTAAAGCCTACTATAGCTGTTCTGGGTTTTTTTTTAGTTGTTTTAAAACTGTATACAGTTGCCATTCTGATGCTACTTTTTTAAAAAAATATTAAACAAAATGCAAAGATGTAAATAAATTCCAGATAATTTTACGCATTTGCTAAGAACCGCATGAACACTGCGTCTAATTTATCTAATGAATCATCAATGTCAAGTTTATAAAAGAATAAAATACATATGTCTTAAAAAGAAGGACAAACTCAACCCTGACAAGAAAGGAATGACTCAGCCTGTATTACAGAGAACAGTGTTTCAGAAAAGCATTGGTAAAATCTGAAAGTAATATCAAGCTCCTCAACAACTTCTTACTAAAATACAGTTCTCAAATTACTAGCAACATGGTGAGAAGAAAGTAAAATCAAGGTTAGTTCTCAAAGGTCTCCTAAAGCAGAAAGCACTTATGACAACTCTCTTGCAACTGGGTGTATTAAGCCTACCCATGCAGTCTAAAAACAAGCATGTTCCTCACTGTTCCAGTGCAAGACCCCCTCACAGTGCAGTATCTTCTTCAGGCACTCAATCTACACACACACTCCACAACTCACTGCTACGCACAGAGGTGTCTTCAATACATGACACTTTGAGTAGATTATCCATCTATCTATATACAAAAAAATACAACATTTGTAGTGGCCAAGCTCCTTAACAATGGAAAGGGCTCTAGAACAGAATTACAGCTTGGAGGGTGCAAGACAGAACCAGAGCAAAGCATCAATATAAAACAAATCCTATCTGCAGAACCCCAAACCCAATACTGAAAGATTCCTCACCTGACAAAAAAAAAAAAAATATATAAAAAAAAGAGCCAAAGTTTCTCTGAAATTACTAAGTAAATTTTAATTCCTGGAACATTGTAAGACGTTAGGCATTTGAAATTAAAGTTAACTCACTAAACTAAGTGAACAAGTTAACTAACTGAGCCAAGTTAATCATATGGAATACTGTAACTTTTATTAGTAAATACAATGTACTACTGTGGCTGCTAAAATCCACTACACAACAGCAGCTAATAAAATGAAAGAACTACAAGAGAAATGTATTAAAGAATATCTACATTAAATTACCCAAATTATAAAAAAAGGAAAAAGAAGAAGCAGCATTAAAATAAAAGCCTGTGAGGCTAATATAGAAATCTATACAATCTTTATAGCACTTTGTTTTAATTTATGGTTATAATAAGAGTGCTGCTGTACCGTGACATGTTCCTAAGCAATTCTTTTTCATACATTCAAGCCTCTGTCTACTTAAGTTAGTATAAGGTAGTTAAAAAACCCTGAAAAGAGTAATTTCATGAATAGTGGAAACTTAGACTTACCCTCAACAATAATATTACAAATGTAACATTGTAATAAAAACTGCCTTAATATTAATTCTTGCAGTATCTATGACTTGATTAAGGAATAACTTTCTCCGTTATAAAAAGATACTTCGATTTTTGCCACCATGTTGAAAACAGAAAATCAAATGCCAGCTAGATAACAGTTTTGTGCTAAGTTTTAATATAATGACCTAACTTTTTTTATATAGCTAACCAACAGTTCTAGTTTTTCCATCTGTTTTCACTGCAGCTCACACTTGGGAAAGAAAATATAGGAATTCTGGCAGCCTACTGGACTAAGAAAGTAATATATATTTCATCAACATCAGCAGACACAGAAAGGCAACACAGAAGTACAAAACAGAGGCTGAAAAGAGAAAACATAATCAGACAATTGGAGTTTTTAAAATAATGGTTGTTCACTTACTGTCATCTCCAAGTTTAGATGCATATTCATTAATTAACTCTTCTCCAACATCCACTATCTGTTCACTGTTTCGGTAGTTTTCTTCCCTCCATTTCCTCATTTTATCACGCATATCTGGGGGCAAAGGGGAGAAAAAATAAAATGAAAATATTGAGATTTCCATATAGTAATGTAATCTGAATGTTATTTCTGGAAAATATACATATGACGAATGGGTTTAGAGAGCAATAGATCTAAAAAAGTGACTTCTTCTAATACCAGAAAACTACTAGAGAACAGATGGGGGTACCAGACCTCTGAATCCACGTCACACAAACCATGCTCATGCTCTAATATAAGTAATTCAACTTCTAAGGTCGTAGTCTCAGGTTAGTAACATATGCAGTACAAAACCCCTTATACCTGCTTGGCAAATAATTAATAACATTTAACAGACATTAACCACGGTTAGGAAAAATAGGCTACAAGAGACTTCTCCCAGACTGGTTCATCCTTAAATTTACAAACAATGTTAAAATTGCACTTCTGCTCCAGGTGAATAATTTTTCACTTGAAGTATTAGAAAAACTAACAACTCAATCACTGCTTACATTTATCAGTGTAAGCAAAATGCTGTGAACGTCCACTCCAAAAATAATCTACAGGCTCCTGTAACAAGGAGCCTCAAGAAAGGCAGACATGGAAGTGAAGGCTTTCTACATTAGGGAAGTGCCCAAAGATATAAAAATCATCGCTGTTTGTCTAGGTGGGATAGAAAAGACATCTTAGCATTAGGATTTTTGTTTCAAGAGTACATTTACTATGGATCTGATCTCCAAGAGAGCGAGCACGCTCATGAAGTCAGCTAGAGAGCACTACCTAGCCTAGACTTTATCCATCCTCTGGACCAGGAAATTGCTAAGAATGTGATTTTATATACATACATACACTTATATACACGTAGATGTTCCATTCACTAGAAAAATTCTGAGGAAACTTAAGGAAAATACTCTTCATTACTAGATAATGGCTTTATTAATATGAAGGTACCAGGATAACTGTTGGCAATATTGTTTTTAAACTGTACAACAGCTGGGAAAACAAACACCACAATAGATCTAAACACTGTCAGTTTTTCCTGCACTTCAAAACACATAGTTAACATAACTGACAGTTTAAAACTAAGTACTGAACTTTCTCCCATCTACCTGAAGTGATCTCAAATAGCTCATAAGACTGTTATTGTGCTATGTTTTGTATTTTGAAATTCAACCAAAACCACCACAGGGTTACATTTCATATGCATGGGTAAAGTTAAATGGTTCTAGACACATGATGGTCCCTGGAAATTCAAAGTCAGACAGCAAGAATGTGAAAGAACACAAACATTCTCAAAAGCTGACAAGCTAAAGGCATGAAAATAAATAAGCTGTCTGATTTCTACCCACTCATTTACTTGGAAATTATCAATGCCTCCATGCCAGTGTGATTCCAAATGGAATCACATCTAAATTATGTTTTAACAGAACACACATCTACCATTCATCACCCAAGTACAGCATCTACAGCAATGGAAAAAAAATGCAGGACAGAGAATAGTATATCAGCTGATGACCAAAAAACAAGGTTAAAAAAAAAAAATGTTCTCATTAACATGACTCTATTGAGAGGCTCGTTAGTTTTAGAAGTACTGAATTTTAAGCAAAAGGTAAAGGAAAGAGAATGCTAAAAACTGCCGCAAACATCACACTAGGCTTTTTACAATGTTATTAAACTTAATTAATTTTTTACTAAGAAAGCCATCAAGAGTCAGCCAAAAATAAATTAAGTCTTGGAGAAAAATCTACATAAAGCACGTAATACAAGGTTCGGCAGTAGCAATCAGGGATTTTAGAAAAAAGAATTGTTAAAGAAATGTCTAGTTTGAATTACAATTACTCCTGTCACATATATAGGCTGGTCCAAAGCCACTGATACATTTTTTTTTAGTCGTAGTTTCTCTTAAATTAGCAAGCTTTGCACATATAAATCAAAACATTACAAGTTCAAAGGATCAGACGCACTTGTCACAGTGTTTGCTGTTTCCAAAAAACACGCAAGCAGTCTACAGCAAGCCAAAGGAAATAACCTGTGTTTTATTCTTGTGTCTGTTAAGGCATCAATTAATTTGGCCTGAGCAACCAGATATGAAGTAATCCTCTTATAATTACTTATACTGCGATTGTTTAGTTGGATAGTAGTTTTCAGGTCCTTGATATCTAACGCATCTGATGAAACAAAGGTAGTTGTCTTATAAAGCATTTTATGGTACCTTCCAAAATTACAAAGAATTCCTTGAAAAAAAGTCTCACATGAACATGTTAACAAAAACTCTTTAACATGCCACTACTTAAGCAGCACAATTTTTAATACAGAAAATATTAACACTAATCTAATGATACAGAAAACATAAGTAACTTAAGCAACAGTTACCATGAGCTATTAAAAATCTTCCAAAACATCCTTTTCACTTCTTTTCAATTTATATTAAAAGAAACCTAGTTTAGAGACTACACCATTCCTTTCTTTTTTTGGTTTTGATAGACAGTGAAGAAAAATTACTGACTGAAACAAGAGTTGCCATGACAGCATTCAAAGATCTCCAGAAAGCCCATCTTAACACTAGCCATTTTAGCTGGATTTGAGATGTTAACACTACTATGCTTCTGTGCAAGGTAAAGAAAAGAAAACCTGGTTTATTTTGTCCAATTCTGACAATATGTCAGATTAATTTTCTGTGGAAGCCAATTATTATTTTATTAGTTCCTGACTATCATGACTGCTGCTGGTTTGCAAACCACACTAATTCTGGACACACAAGTAATTTGTGTGCTCCAAAACCTGCTCTTAAAATAAAGTTATACAGGTGTCATTTTTTTTCTATATATATTTCCACTGATGGGCCAAAGTCTCCTTTAATGTATCACTAAAACCATATTAAATTTTTCCAAGTGGTCTCTATAAAGTTCTATACAGCTTAAGAGACTCCTATAAGAGGCTTCACATCACCAGTTACAACTGACATGCTAACCTACCACATCAAGCTTCCCTGCCAAACCTGAAATTCTTGGCTCCCTGTCACTCCACTTGTAAATATGAAGGAAGCAGGAAATGTAATACCATTTGCTACAGGATAATGAGCAACAGTGACAAAAAAAAAAAAAAAAAAGAGCAATATACCATCTTCATCTCAAATAAATAAGCTGTAAAATATATGATGCATATCCACATGTAATCACTTCTTTTAATACCACAGCACCCCAAAGTCATGTTTGATCCTCTAAGACCCTGAAGTTTAATGAGAGGTTTTCCTGCTCCACTGATTCCAAAATATACTTCAAAGCTCAAGACACAGCAGCACAGAAAAGAAAGAGAAATAATGACAACAGCTCCAACAGTGGAAAACACAGTTATTTTCTGTAGTCTTTCCTAACCGCCTGTGCAATCCATTCACCTAACATAAAATTTAATCATGGTTAAACTCCCACCTTTGTCACAAAGAACCCAAGTGAAAAGCAAAGCAAAGCACCAACTGTATTTCTTTTGCATCTTGTTATTCTTTTTTCCTAACCTCCAATCACAGCTTCCATCTTTGAGCAATATGTAAATAAAAACTGTCTTGTTTTGAAAGGACTAAGTATATAAAGGCCATTTTCCAGAAAAACACCAACCATACACCTGCTTTCACAGAAATTAAGCATTTTAGACAAACTCAACCTGAGCTACATTAAATTCCTGTAACTGTGTTCAAGGTCTTTGGTAGGGACTAGGTCACAATGCTGCTGGGACCACCTCACCCATGAAAAGTCTCATTGCACCACGGATCTGTTAAAAGTACGTATGGAGAAGAGAGCAAAAAGCCTTCTTCTCCAAGAAAAGTCACGGCACGGTCTGTCGCAGGACTCCATTCATTTTCACTTGACTTCGCATCCCTTAAAATAAAGGAAAAAATATAAGGTTTTTTTAAATGTATGCTTCTACAGCAGACAGCTCCTGTATCAATCGAGATCTTTCCATACACTCCAATTCTTTCAAATGGACATAGACTGTAAGATACCAACAGAGAATCTGATATGATAAAACTCCCCAGCTGGTCCACAAGAATTTCTTGTTCAACATACCCACATGCAAAACTGTGCACCAAGCACAATGCCACAAATTGTTGATCAAAACTCTTGGAAAATGAATATGGAGGTTATTTCTACAAGTAGGACACTCAGAATGAATTAGCGAAGTCTAAAAATAGTGAGCTTGAGCATTCTGTACCTGGCTTTTACATTAGAGGATAAAGACACCAACTCTGCAATACTCTCAGCCAAAACAATTTCATGCTATATGTCCAGAGACCCCATACACAGTGCACACCACCTATCCTGTGAAAAATCTCATTTCTCTTTCCAACAAAAGAACAATGGGGGGGGGGGGGGGGAAATCTCAAGATCTCTGGGTTTTGTAACAATGTAAGTTCAAGCGAAATAAAAACTGGAAAAGTTCTTTACACAAGCTGTTTTCCAGCAAATTCTGGGAAAGCCTAACAATAACACCAGTAATGCCCCATACTTCTGTACAGTGGCCAGCCTGCTTGCTACCCAAGCCAAGCTTTACAACTGCTATACCTTCTCACAAGAGATATAAAGGAACACACAACCAAGCTTTACCCAAAATGCTAAATTAGTATAATGACATCATGATGATACAACCAAGTATCAGAGCAGAATTACCTACAAACCAACCACCAGACACGATAGCACAAAAGCCCTCTTCTTCATCATTAATCACTCAGTTACAGCACCATTTTCTTCAATAACAGATAAAATACTTCCTAAGATTAATGCAAGTTGAGCTGAAAACTCAGTATCTCGAATTCCCTTGTTTTGCTTCACAGTCCTACAGAAAATGGTGCAGGAGAGACAGCACAGGCATTATTTATGACGGGCAAGTTACTGGCATCTGCTACAATCCATCACATGCAATGTCCTCCCCTTATCACCATACCACAAAACTCAATAATTAACGCTTGGGGAATTACTCTATTCCTTAGTTATTTCTTCACAAATAAGCTGTACCTAAACAAAAAAACCAAAGATCACACAGCTTCTCTCTGCGTTACCTTCTCTAATGTATAATGTTTGTAACGTAGGGGACCACCAATCTAAAGGTTTCCCCCTTTATGGCCACAATTATGCAGAAGCGTTAATTTATTGCTGATAATGAGACTGTAATGGGGTCGAGTGCTGCATGAACTCGCATTTAAAACACGTACTGCTCACGAGAGAACCACTGAGGACGTCTGGTAAACCTCAGAAAACATTGCTATACGAAAATAATCATTATGATCAAACAGACGTGAACACTACGAACATCTGGACAGCAGGATTTCCAAAAACTTTTACATTGCTTCAGAGCTTCCAGGAGTTCCTGCGCACACATTTATCATCGGGTTTTAGCCAAGTATCAGGCAGTTTTCAGGCGCTCCGAAGGTGAGCTGGGGCACGAACTGCTGACCCAACCGAGAGCCATGTTTTCCCGTGAGCGCCGTACTAGTGCTGGGCGGCGGGGGGTGTCGAGGAGCAGGGCTGTGAGGGCGCCCCGCCGCCGTCCTCTGGGGCACGGGGCCCCAGCCCCGTCAAGCGGAGGCCGCGGCTGAAGCGCCTGGGCCCGCACCGGGGCCCGCACAGGCGCCCTCCGCGCACCCCCGCACCCGGACGGTCGTCAGGGCCCACTCTGCTCCCCGGGCGGCGGCGCGCCGCAAGCAGGCGGTCCCCGGGCACCGAGCGGCTGAGCACAGCCCGCCGAGCCCGTTCCTCCGGCGCGGCCGCCCCCGCACGACCCGGCAGCTGCCAGAACCGCCGCCCCCCGGCCCCGGCTGGATACCGCCACTGCCCGGCACCGGCGGCCGGGACACAGGCGCCCGCCCACCCTCGGGCCCGGCGCGCAGCGGGGCTCCGGCCGGGGGGGATGGGGGGCGCCGCCCCCTCCCTGCTCCCGGGGGTCGGTGGGCCGGCGGCCGCGCCGTTACCTTCCCAAGTTACGTCGTACATCTCCGACACCTTCGCCATCTTGGCGGCCGCCCGCGTGACGCGGCGCCGTGACGGCCGCGGCCCTCATTGGCGGGGCGGGCGGGGGGCGTCCCGCGGCGGGGCCGGCCCGGGGCGGCGGGGCCCGCCCGAGGCACCGCCCGCCAGCACCGCCCCGCCCGGGCTGCGGCCGGCCCCCCTGCCCCTCGCAGGCCGGCGCGGCGGGAGGGGGACGGAGCGCGCTGGGTGCCGGTCCTCGGAGAGCCGGAGCTGGCGGGGACGGAGAATTGAAAAGGCTCCGCGGCTCTGGGGCCACGTGTAGCCTGTGTGCTCGCAAAGCGCGGTGAGCGGGGCAGACGCGTGGTCGCCTTTTCCGTGGCACCCGGAGATGCCTGGTTTAGCTGAATTAAAATGCGCGGAGCCTAAACTGGCTCTGGAGGTGGCACTCAGGGCTGCAGGTTAGTTTCTCCTCTTTTATAATCCATGCAAACACACACACAACCCCCCTCCAGTTCACGTGGCGCAAAGTTTCACAGCTCAAATACGCGGAGCATGAGGAGGCGCCAGCTTTGTTCCCAGCGTGTGGACTGTCAGGGTGTCTCATGTCCCCAGGCTCCTGGAGGCTGGGATGAACCATGGAGGGTGAGCCATCTACTTACCCGCATTCACTCCAGCCACCCCACAAGCCGTGCCGCCAGCCACCCCAGCCACGAACTGCTGGCATAGACTTGAGAGGAGGCCAGAGGGGGCCGACAGCCCGGAGTGGGGCCAGAGGCCCTCACCAGCCATGCCCACCTCAGTCTTCACTATTTATTTTCCACCGCTGAGGCTCCTGCTGACCACCAGTCACAGAGATGAAGCGTTTCTTACTAAAGGCGGCTCCTGATTTCAATACTGCATAGCTGTTGAAAAATCAATATCTTTCTGCTAAAGATCTTGAAGAAATGGTTGTGGATTTTTAACTTAATGTATTCTGAAGGAACTGGTTTTTAGAAAACTATCACCAGAAGCTTACTTGTCTGGCATTCAACTCTTACAAGTTCTGTTCTGGTAAATGCCTCTGACTCCAAAATTAATCCCCTAGCTCCATTAACAAAGGTACCCTAGTATCAAGAAAACAGTTTCTGTATTTTTTGTATTGCTTCCTCTGAACTAGAATAAACTACTAATTCTTGATACAATCTGCAGTGTAATTACATGTATTGACTTCAACAGCTAAAAGGCCTTGACTGGAATTCAAATGGTGGTCTAGAAAGACTGTGTATGCCTAATTTTTCTTCCCTTAAAAGTGGTTTGATCCTCAAAGTCACTACTGAACTGTTGGGACCTTGTATAGCACAGCTATGCTTCCAGCTAATTTTTACAGTGCCAGTGTCTGTATTACCTGAACACTTCCAAAACCATGTACGTATTTATTTTTATAGTGTGACTATGAGTAGGGAACTATTACTCCTGTTTCACAGGTAAAGGAACAAATGCAGAACAGTTATGTGCCAGATTCATAAAGGGTTTAGCACATACCTGCTCTACATGTTACACGGTAACATTGCAATAGCTGAGTTAAAATGGTAGGTTCGCTTGCAGAGTTCAGAGCTGCTGGATTGCTGAGCTAGCTGTAATGCTTAATGTAGGACACAGGCAGAACTTTTAAGCATATAAATCCAAAATTTTGATCCTTTCAAAAGCCCCGTCAGCTGCCACCTAATGCTAGAGGAACTGAAATTTGAGAAATGTGTATTTTAAGTGTTTGGGAGGGGTTCAGACTTTCAGGTCCCTGGACATCTACTTCTGTACCTGCCCAGAACTTTCTGTCTGGGCAGGAGACGGTACCTCACAGGTGTTCCATCCAGTTACTGCTCTCAGGAATAACTCTGGTCTCTCTCCTGGCTAGATTTAGACAGCTCCCCAGTTGTGCAGGATTGCTTCCTAAGACACGCAGCCCTCCACCTGCACTGTAAGAGGAGACTGGATCCTGAAGTTACATGCTGTAAGTGTTGCCTGTCACCTCTTTTGGATGTAACCTTGAACAACTTGCCTAAAATCACATACACTGTGTTCTGCCGAGCTCAAAACTGACCCTTGCACTGCATTCCTCTGCTCTTACTGTGGAAGAGAAAACCATCCACGCTTACCGAGAGACGGGAATTATTGTTACAATATCCCATTATGCTAGATACTGTTATAGTTGGAAATAGAAATGTTTTTGGTATTAAGCTTTTTCTTCTTGGAAACTAAAACAGTGGTTTTGAAAGCTGATGTCTAATGCCAAGGACCTCCATTACTTAATTCAAAGTTTAAACTGTTTTGCTAATAAAGCTTAAAATGCTCTGAAAAGGGAGTAGTCATGTGAATTTTCTTTTCTGGATCTGTCTTGTGCCAATTCTTCAGGAACCCATCAGAAAAGTAGCGACCCAAATCTTGCATAATAATGGTAAATGCAGGATGTTTTTGAGAGGGCTAATTAAAAGTGCAGAAAACTCACCATGAGCTTTTTGTGGGCAGCACTGCTAGTTCTACGTGTTACCAAATGACAATGAAAAAAAAAAAAAACAAATACCCTTTTTTTGCTCAGTTTCCTGTTAAAAAAAACTTTCTCTTTTATTATGAAACCCATCAGTCAGTTCAATAATAATTCAGTCAGAATTACAGTTCAGAGGAGTGATACCTACCGAGGAAGAACATGGCAATTTAATTTATACCTTACCAATATAGCAAAGCATGGAAGCCTGCATCCTGTGCATGAGCTACACGGCATATAAAGATGCTTGGGTTCATCACCTAATAGGATCTAGAACCTATTTTAGTTCAGTAATGGGAGGTTAGTAGTGTAACAACAGTGCCATCTGGAACAGTTGTGGCACAAAGAACGTACACGTGTAGGACTTGTGTATGCTGTGAACAAATAAAGTGGTAATTTGTTTTCTCTGTGAACCAAATGATTTATTTGCTTGTTGACATGCACATTCCCACTGTGCAAGAGTATGGAAAAATTTTTATGTATGGAGCATTTACAGATACTATTAATTTGTGTAGTGATGGTAAAGATGAGTCCCAGAAGATAAATTTGTGGATGAAAAGTACAGGAGATGCAAGAAATTGGAATCATGCAACTGAAGTACTCTGTGCTTTAATGTATCTGCCTTTGAGCCTGTTCCTGCTCAACATTGGTTTATTAATGTTGAAACTTCAGAGGTTTTTCGTACACCAAGTTTAAAATTTCCCAACATGAAAGAAAAATAAGTAAGAAAATAAATGAATAGATTTGCTCTAAGTGGATTACTGTAATGGTTAGTATATAGAGGAGAACATTTTAACATCCTTTTAAGTTTTATCATAGCATCACCACAAATAAGAAATGCCAAGTAAGATTTTTGTAAGTCATCCTGAAAGATTTTGAGGTTTTTTTCCTTATCATTTTGACTAGTACAAACTATTAGATGTTGGAACATACTTAGCAAAGCAGTAATGTGTTGAATTTCTAATTCAGAATTAGTATTTACAGTCAATTTAAAATTAATTCCCTCTTTCTGACTTCTAAACTAAAAGACAAGAGGAGACCATAGCCGGAGGAATATTTTTTTTCCCCCTTAAGCTATAAATCTTCCTGTCTATTGACACTCGCAAATGAAGAACACACCAGAATTACATCATTCAGCGTGCCGTGAAAAAAGGCAGAGAGGAGACACTTTTGGAAATCTGGGGAAAACAAGAAATATAAATCAACTTGATGAATTGACAACGTTAGCAATCCTTAAGCAAGTCAAACAGCACTTCCTCTACAGCTTGATACTCTAAACTGTATCCTGAGAGCCTCCTGAGACAGAATTTAAAATGGCAGTGAAGTGAGCAAACACCGCCGATCCAACTTTCTGAGTTCATATGGTAAGGTAGTATGTGCCTCAGTTTCAGCATTTACTAGCTGAGTATACACAAGTTTGAAACTGCTGCCCCAAAGACAACTCTCTGCATGCTTAACTAAGAATTTTTGTAGAGTCTTAACTAGATGCTGTGGGCATTAATTAAATGTAAGAATACATTAACAATAATATGTTGCAGAAGCTTAAATTTGGTGCTGGAAGCTGTTGCTTCCTATAGCTAAAGTGAACATATTTGCGATAAGGAGCGGCCCTTGCCGGGGGCAGGTGGGGAGCTGAAGAGGGGGCATCCGGGCCAGCAAAAGCCCCCATGTGCCCGTTGCCCTCCTTTTCCCCCTGGTGGAGCCCAAGAAGGGGGCCAGCCCTACTGGGAGGTGGGCAGAATCTGGTCCTGCCGTCCCAGTACCAGGCAGGGCAGGGAGCAATGTGTGCAGATCACCAGCTGACCTCATGGCAGTTTTCACCCCATCTCCCTCCCGCTCCCCAGGCGGTGTGAGTGCACCATGCTCCTCAAGCAGGCCTGCAGTACTCAGCGGTCTCGTGCTTGCTTGTATTCAGCAGCAACACCTCTCTAAGGGCAGAGCAGAAGAAATAAATGCCTTGCTCACGTGCCTGCTGGGCTGAGTTGAATGCTTCACGCTTGCACAAGAAACGAGGACAAGAAGCGGCAGGACCGGAGAGATCCCCTCTCCCAGGGCAGCACACATGCATGCGCTCCCGAGCCATCAGCTGTAGGGGAATGGATGGGGAAGAGACCCAAAGGGAGGGCGCGGGACCAGGGGGCTGCAGGTGGGCAGGTCCCGTGGGCTTCCTTGGAGGGCGGTGGGGGACACTGCAGGCAGCTGTATGCCTGCTGTATGCCTGCAGGCCTGTGGCCAAGGGGCATTGGACATTCCCTTCCACACTCACCTCTCCAGCTCCCAGCCCAGTTACGCATCTCCTCATAGCTGCAGCAGTGTGTCATATGCATTTGGGGTCTTTTTTGACTGACTTGAAATAAATTGTACTGAAGTTAAGGGAATTACAGTTCTCTCCCCAGGCTGAAGTCTGCTCTCAGAATGTCTTTTTAATGCCCTCCTGACATCCTGACCATTTAAAAATCTTCTCATTTCTGAACCACATCTCTGTCTCACAAAGAAGTCTCCTGTGCTTTCTCCCAATCCTTATTTATTAACTTTGTTCCTTTTTCCAAGTTCTCCCCTTGTGTTCAACTACATCTCATTATTTTTGCAGCGTTTCTGAGATGGTTCTGTCAGGACAATCACCGGACTCACAAGGTGAAATGATCTCTTTGTAAGGCAGCATGTTTTATTCATGGCTACAGTGGTTTGTGTTCCATGCTTAAAAAGAAAGGTAAAGCCTAGTGGAAACAAGGACTGGTTATCACACCTGCCAAAGCAAAATGATGGTAACAGTTTGCCAGTGGTAGCCGATCCCTTCTTGCTTTGGTTGAGGCAGGAATGACTTCCATGCAGTTCCTTGAGCAAGGTGTCTCCTCATACTGAGGAAAAGAAGTCTCTGTGTGTATGTGTTTCTCGTCTCAGTATTAGAGATGAGAAAAATCAAAATACAAGGAGCTGATACAAGTAACTTACCTGAACTCCTAAAGCAAAACAAATGCACAATCTAATTGTCCAATTTGAAAGTCTTTATTCCTAGTTTTAACAATATCACTATTTGGTATTCACATACATCTGTTTTACATGCTGCTCACAACGTACACTGCCAGGTCCTGCTGCAGTTTGAGTAGGTTTGTGAGGTGTCGAACTTCAATATAAATTTTTGTAGGTATTCCAGCCCTTCTCCTGCCTTGACTTCTTAGAAGCTTAGTGGCAAGGTATACCCTGTTATTTGTCATTTAACTTTTCATTTTCCTTACAAGCTGTTCCAGGCTTCTTGGCCAACTTTTATGAGTTTCCACACCACCAGCTAGCTGCTGTTTTACCACTTCAACCAATTGCTCTCACACTCCAAGTCCCTGGTTAGAAAAGTAAAGTCTGTATCCAAAGGATGGGTCACGTCTGGAGGAGCTACAGTGAACACCACCATTGCAGTAGTAACACACATCAGTATTGGCAGCAGCCTCCTCAGCTGTGTTTTTATACTACCAGAGACATGAGCACAACAAATATGAAACAGCTCAACTTAGAATCAAAAGAAATTCATTAGAAGGTCAAGAATGCCTTTACATACCCTACTACAACAACCTGAATTAGATACTTGCTGGTTCTCTGAATGCTAATCTACCGATCGCTTCATCCAGTTCTTACTCAGCCTGGGACTTATGTTTGGAGGCAAAAGCAGACTAAAGGAGCAGGGGTAGAACATGGACACTGCAATATCAGGTATCCCTGCGTAAGCGCAGAACTGTACGCTCTGAACCTGCTCAATGAAATGGTGTGAGGAGTTTCTCTGCAGATGCTTTTAGTAGTGCAGCCTCAGCTGCACCCAAAGCTACTGGGAAGTCTCAATTTTTGCCATCTTTCTTTGATTCTGGAAGAAAACTTTCAAAGAAGGGAGGAAGTTTTGTGAACAAAAACAGAGTTAAAGGAGGATTCTGACTTTCCAGGGGTGTCACTAGATTTGATTTGATTTGGGGTAGAAAATTTAGTGGATGATTTACACATCTCCCCTGCCTTGCCACATCTTTGGCAGTGTGGCTGCCAAAGGAGAGAAACAGCATTTTAAAAGCACAAGCCAAGCAAAAAATGCCTCATAATAATCTAAACTGTGATTCTAATTACCATGATGTTGTTACACACTAGAGCTGTTACATAAGATTTTAAAAGAATATACATCATTACAATCTGCATGAGTGAGTGTTAATGGACTGCAGCTTCAGAAAAAAAAAGTTAATCAAAACAAGGCTGTGATTTTCCTGCAAATAATATGACTCCTTCCATGGAAACTGTTAATGTTAAAAGTCAGCAGCAGAAGGGTTCATCTCACTTCACTATAAATCCATAGAGTCTAGATGTCTATACACAAGCTATTTGTCTCAGGTTCAATTTATAGTCAGTGGAGCAAATTATGTGTTTGTGGGGTTCATCTCCTCCTAAAGTAGGTGTCCAAGGCATAAGCTAAATCATAACCCAAAAGCAACTCTTTTGATCAACTGTAAAGGGAATCAAGAAGACTAGCCCAGCTGCAGATGGCTTCGTTGACAATGTCTATGTTTAGTCAGATGAATTCTCCCTAGATAAGTGCCTCGTGTCCTTGCTCGAGCCTTGCTACAGCCACTGAAAATGGGAAAGAGGAAACAATGCTTTTAGCGAATCTCTCTCTGTTAGGGAACTAATCATTAAAGTTCTCAACACAAAACTCCTGAGTGTCTTCTTTCTTCACCCCAGTGATATTCTTGCTTTCTCTCACCACTGTAAAGAAATGACATTTGCAAGTTTTTATACATCTAATAATCAGCAAGTTGAGGAAATAAACATGCCCACTTTGTTCATGTGTATATTTTGCAGTCACCAGACTTGTGAAAGAGTGTCTTTGAAGAAGACTTCTCTGGTGTGAAGTACCACCACACTTTTCCAGCCACGAACCTGTGAAATAGTTACGTTCCTAACAAGATGATTCGTTTGCAAAAGAGCAATGGAGCCCTAACTAGTGAAAGAGAACTTTTTTATCAGCCATAACTGTGTCCCAGTTACAGAAAAATTGCTATCCACCAAGACAGGACACCAATGAAAAAAAAAAAAAAAAGTGAAGTTAATTAAACACTGTAAGAGACTGCTTGAGCAAGTTACAGAGTCTTTGTTACTGAAGGGTGTTAAGAACAGACAAGATAGCAATGATTGCGTTAGGGGATGGATTTCATGTTTCTATGACTTCCTATATGATTTGTATCAAAAAGAAGGAAACACCTTCTGATATGACTACAGTTGCTTTGTCTTCCAATATTCACCTCCAAATTACCCATCTTAGATATATGTAGGCATGATAAAACCATAAAATGCAAACTGTAGCTTTGTAATACTCAAGACAGGATACAAGAGGAAAGGAGGAGAAACTATATGTACTTAATTTAAAACAGTGAATGAACTACTTTTGTTTCACACTGAAAGCACATGGGGTTTTGTGGGGTGAGCTGCCTGCTGATCAACAAGAGTATGGCACTGCTGCTTCAAGAGGCCAGAAGATGAATCCTGACAGTCATTCCATAGGTGCTGAAGCAGCCCAGCTACTGCGAGGCCAAGGCTGTCCCCTCTTCTTTCACACTCGTTCACTGGAGAAAGGATGGAAAAGGAAAGTAAAAAGCAAAGGGAAAACATGGTAGAGGGCATCACGTCTAGGGGGACCATACTTACGCCACATATAAGATTAGGCAGCAAGGCTGGTGTAAAGGGTTGCCTGTCTTGTCCAGACCTATTTTCTCACCCCTGACAAACACGGTGTGCCCTCAGTTGCGCTGGTACAACTGTTTTCTGGTTCTCAACCAGTACATACAGGCAGGTGAAAATTAACCCAACAGGTTTTAAAAAAGGAGGATCATTTGCTCCAGCTCAGGGCCAGAGATCTAGTCTCTCTAAGTTAACTGAACTGGGAGCAATACGCTGTTGCCAAGGACAGGAAAAAATGGTTAAAGATTTCCTTACATGTGGAATGATGAATCCCTTCTGTAGTGGCACTGCAGTCGAATGGTGTGACTATTCTTCTCTTGAACTTTCATTTTATACACACTTCAGTTTTTGAATTATTATGCGTGTTAGATTTGCTGAGCCTCATCTACACATTATTTTGGCATTTAAAAGAAAACACTTGTTTGCTTTTGGCACAGCTGACTGTGGGCTTGTTTAGCTTTCTTTATCACATATTTTGCCAGTTTAATAAAATTCAGTGTTTGTTGAACAACTTATTGCTGTAAATGCGATTGCAATGAAACAGAAAGCCTCAAGACATTACAGAAATATTAGAAACCACCAAGCAATGTGTACAAGCCCCAGAAATAGCATTCCATGATCTCAAAATTGCAGGCAGAAAAGGCTCCAATTAAATCAATACCTAATTCGGCAAAAAAAAAAAAATCAATGTTTTATACACTACCACACTTAGAATTTATCAGAAGTAACATCTGCCCTACAGATCACCATCTTCTTCAGTGCAGCATTGCAACAGTAGGAGCACTTCTAGTCTGCAGAATAGCATGAGTTAGCAGGTGACTTCTTGAAAGGATAACTATGTGTGGCATGAATGTGAACACATACATACTTGGAGCGCCATATGGGCTATATTTGTTTGGTGAATATATGCAGAGGAGAAAGAAGTATATGTGTTACATTTCATATAATAAAACAGGTGTTGTTGCTTTTTGTAAAACGCTTTTTGTCCTTCTCATGCTTTTCTGTGAAGGCAGAAAAAGTAAGCAGGAGAAAAATGTGAAGAATTTCAATAACAAAAGGTGCTATAAAAATGCTATTGACCATAAAGTGATCCTGAAAAATTTGTAATCGTTACACACTAAAGTTCCAATGTGACTTTCCTAATTTCCCTAGTCTCTTGAACTAGGGCCTGCATTGCCTTTGGGAGCTCTTTCCAGATTTTCAGTTCAGCTAATGAGTTCATCAGTATCCAGATATTATTCCAATAATAAAACCCCCCTACCTCCAGTTTCCCATATGTTGCAGAAAGGTAAAGCAGGTCATCATCATATGTGCAGTATTTATAATATTGGCATTCAAGTGACTCTGGAAACCATGCCTTCTTGCCTCCAGCTTTCCCAGTGAATAATCCACCACCATTCTGCAACCATTACAGGCTGTAATAATATGCACTGGGTGGATGCACTTGTGTATATTTGGCTGCTTAAGTTCTGGCAGGAGAAGCTAGATGGAATTCCTCAAAATAACAGGAGGCACCTGCACCCTATTGAGAATATTATTAGTGGGAGAGACTAAGGATCTCAGCTTGTCCAGGGGTTTGTGTGTCTTATCTGCCTCAAACACAGATGTTGTAGATCTTGCCAATGCCTCCCAGGCTGGTGCTCATAAGCTTGCTCCATGGTTCTCAGGGCTCTTATAGTTCACTTACTCACTGGCTTCTTTGGTGAAAGGAAAATAATGAGTATATTTGTACCACCGACGATCTTACTGCAGTTTGAAAGCCCTGTTCTCTGAAAGACAGACTCCAGTGTTTATTGCTCAGAGGTTAACAACTTTTAGAACAGCATTACAGATCTGTACTAATACACACAAGCGTTTTTCAAGAACAGATGCTAGTCTTGATTGGCTTTCAGATCATGATCTGCTTGCATAATTGGTGTGCTTCTATACTAGAGTGATTGGTAGACTTTGTAGGTTGACTGAGGGATAGGAGATCATTTGGGCCAATGAATTTTGCAAATCTCTGACATTTTGTCACAGTCCTCAAGATCTTCTGGCCTTGAACATCTTGGAAGATTCCCGAAGTCATTCAGCTTCTCTCTGACCATCTGCCTGCCTCACAAATATTTGGTCCACATTCTAAGAAATTCTTCTGTTGGATCTGTGGTTGTTGCTTTGTACCACACAACCGGTTTTTGTCCTTTGATTCACAGAACTTCTGTGAATATTTTTTTAAGATGATACAATCATTCCACATCTATTGTAACAGGAACCTTGCCATGGCACTCCCAAAGTGAAGAATGGGTTGTGGCCTTTTTCTGGTTCCACAAGGATCATTTTGCCTGCTGGCCTACTCTTCCAAGGCTTGAAACTAACACTGCACTCACCTTTCAGTTCTACCCTTCTGCTATCCAACATTGCACATCTATTAATCTTTAACAAGGGCTCTTCTGTAAGACAGACCTGCCTTTTCTTAGTGTGGGTCTTTAAGTTCTTTCTATTCTCTCAGCTTTCTGAATATCACTCCGCCTTTTGTCCTTTCTGATGCTCTACTAAATACCACCATGATTTCCACTTAATCTGTGACCATTGACCATCTCCAGCTTACTTCTTCTCTACTTAATACAGAATCTCCTTTCTCTTCAATCTTTTGTTTCTCCTTTTCATTCTTCCATGAAGGAAATACACCAGTAATTCTCCTTTTTATTCTGTGTTGTCTTCCTGGTCATATGATGGGTTACTGTTACCACTCACAGATCAGTTTTTCAAGTTTTCTCATCAACACCTTTCTGAAAATCTTGGTTCTTCCTCTCCTTTTCTCCATTATGTGCCTCTCTCAACTGCAGTGTGGACTCCAGACACATTTCTGGATCTTCTTTTCCTTGGGGCCTATCAGATGACCTGATATGGCACAAACTCCTGTTGAATGCTCAGTGGTAACATTCAACCCACAACCGTTGTGTGCAGGTGATCTTCATTATCTCTGCAATCTTCCAGATCTCTTCCACTTCTTTAGCAGCTACCATCTTCCCTGTCAGTAAAAAACCCAGCACAACAACCACAAAAACCAGACCCCCACACACCTTCTCCTTCTATTGTCTGCCTGCTGTTAAAGGACTCGGGTACTGGCAAATTGAGTTTTAAGTTTCCTTGATCCAAAAAAAAAATATTTTTCACTTTGGAAATAAAAAATTTGAGAATGGCAAATCTAAAAGTTGCAGAGCTTTTCCTTCCACAAAACATTAACAGTGATAACCGTACCAGCTGAGGATGAAAATGGATCACTGCTAATCCAGACTTCCTGCCCGTTCTATGATGAAGCCCTGTTGTTACAAGGAAGGGACTTCCATCTATCAAGGTCCACTCAAGTGTCCAGCAGAGAGTCTGCCTGCACTAAATCCTGAGGGCAGTTTATGAATCCCCCATGCACCTATGGACGAGATCCTATATGCTTCCCAAATGTGGCTTGATTAGCTTCTGCATTGCTTACCATGTATGCACAGCCAGAAATCAGAGGGGTATCTGCCCTCTTTACATTTCACACCACACTTAAGTAGACCCAGCCTTGTAACAGCTCAGTTGCAATAATAAATTGTATGAAGTGCTGATATAATGCACTTTAGTATATACTTCTTTGCAAGCTACTGTACAAATGGATATATATTATTTCATATTCTGTGTAGAGGCTGATAAACATAAGTAAGTACTTCCTAAATTCCCTAACAAGCTACTTTTTATGCTGAAATATATCTGCAGGCAATTCTTTGGTCTTTTGTCACAACTCACTCGTTTTTGGTAAAGGCCAGCAGCACAGAGTCGAAGTGAATGTTATGCCTATCCAAAACTGTATAAGCATACATCCAACTTCCTTGGAAATTCGAGGACATAGTTTCTGACCTGATATTTTCACGCACCTGCTAATTTTGTTTTGTGTCCTAAGCAATAAAAACTTAGTTACGTTAATACCATTTTGAGAGGATCAAGCAAATATGCACCAAGACCTGCCTAGGTTTTAATGAGATTCTGATGGGAGTATGAGTTTAAAATGCATTATTTTTCCTTTAATTCCAATGATTTATTCTATTCTTTTTTTAAAAAAAAGATAAATATTTCCTCTGCATTTCTTTTTTATTACTTGTTTGCTGTTCCATGGAACTGCAATTTTTGGAAAATGCAGCAATTAATGATGTGTCCATAGAGATGGGTAAGTAGAATGCTCATGTAGGATCTGTAAAAATTAATTTTGAAGGACATCAAAATGAATTGCATATGGTCATTTTTTAAATTTCTGCTTCACTTATCTCTAGGTCTTAGACCTTAGTATCTCCAGATGATTGTGAGTGGCTATGCATCCAGACTTACCAGGGAACTCAAACATTTCTATAGCCACATAAAATATTCAACTGCCTTTTGTCTAACTACAACTTGTCTCAAAAGGACCAAAATATAAGGGAAGTTAAAATCTCAAGCTGCACTCCAGACCTGCCTCAAATACAGCTTTGACGTCAACAGCTCTTCCTTGCAAAACAACTGCTTGTCTTCCAGCTTCTGAAAGTAAGCTGCAGATGGAAACTTCGAGCAGGCAGGAACACAGCTTACATGCTGAAATTGCTTATTGTGGAAACCCAAAGAAATTGTGCATATGTCTTTAGTTTAGCTCCACAGGCAAGAGGAAAATAAGGGTGAATATATATGTATTAACAGCCCCTCTGAAGTGTAAGAAACCATACCATGTTGTCATTTACACTAATAACCTCTCTTGAAGAACTGGCATCATAGAAACAGAAGTGAGAGCTGATGGCTAGATCACCCCTAACTATAACAACAACCATATGGATGTTAGGAGAGAAAAATCTCCATGATACTCCTACAATGGATTTGCCTCTAGTGAGTGAATCACAGGACCTGAACTCAAACCCAGATGCCAGGGTGTGAGAGCTTTCTGGTGAAAGACCCCTTGTAGTGAGAATTAACAGGGTTACTGAAACTTCATGTACTTCTCTGGTAATACAGAAAAGGTCATGCTTGTGAGTGATGCTATTTGGACTGTCATATTCTGTATCCTGAAATTCTTGGTGAAAGGACTGCATTTACCATGGGTGAGGTCTCAGAGGCTGTGCTCTGATGTGGTCCTCACTGGCTGTGCCCATGTAGGTGAATCCATGTGTGCAGGACCATTCTTTGGTACTGAAGCAAATTGGCATTGAATGGTCTGCATCTCTACTGCTGACCTCTCCTGTCCTCCAAAACATGGTGGCTGCATCCAAACTGCAATGGTCTTTGGCCTATGCCTCTTCCTGAATTGCACCCGGGAATTACTTGGGAGATTGCCAGCTGCCCTGGGACACAGCCATCCCAGGGACTATTCGGGCAGTTTAATAGTGGAGGCAGTTGATTTTCTGCTCCTGGAAATGCTGTTTGATTTACTAACCTAGATGTAGTCATTGGATACCATTTAGAAGAGTAAATGAGACCACTGGCACATGTAAATTGAGAGATAAAGGCAGAGATTAAAGGAATGGCAAACAGTTACTGAGCTTAGACACTCAGCAGTGAATAGTAGTGGATTTGTGACATCCTGGCTTTTAGATGATAATACACATTGTCGCTGTATTATTTTGAGATTTTTTTTTAGTATTCATAGTTTTAGTATTTTTTCTGCCTGTACAAGCGTGTTACAAATCTAAGGGAAAATTTTTCACTTTCAGTGAATGTTTTTTCACTCTGTGACTGATCCTACAAATATTATTTCCAGGGTATGTTCATACTCAATGGGTAGAAAAGTAGAAAAACATATCCTTCAATGTTTAGGGGAATGAATTGGCTATGCTTGCAATCTCAGTTCTCCTAGACGCATCAAGGAGAGCTTTGATTGCAAAAGACAAGCAGAATCTGGACCAGTACATATGTAACAAATTATTTAGTCATCAGCACTTTGCTTGGCAAATAGATGGCTGCTAAAAATAATAGTTTTTACTGTCTTGCCCTCAATTGCACAGTAGTTCTACAATAAGTATCAGAGATGCATTAGTACAGCAATTGAAAGTTTCAACCACAACATTCTTTTCAAAGGTATCACTGCTAGAAACCCCAGGGTTATTAAGTGGAAAGGAATAAGAACTTATTCCACTACATGAACCACAAACTATTTCTGAACTAAAAATGTGCAAAAGTTGTCAAAAAAGTAGCTACTGTGAACCTCACCATACATAAAATATTGTCACTGCATCAATTCTCAGCTGGGTAGTTCAGGCTGTTGCTCAAAAACTATTTTACTTTTGAAAACCAGCATGAAAGAAGTCTCTACTGATGAAGGGAATTTATCATTAGCTTCAGTATCATCTTTCATTTTATTCAGTATTTATTTTGGTTTACATGTACTGACAGTTTAGGTAAAATATTTTACAAACTGGTAAGTATGATCGTATGAAATAGTCCATGTTCACCAATGCATTGAAAAGATCCATAGATAATATGTGGCACTTATTTGGTCCTGAATTTTCTGGACTTGATCCTACTCCATAAATGTAATTTCTATTTCTGTAAAGGGCAAGACTTTGCAATGTATTGCGGTATATATTTCCAGTAAATTAGAAGCAAAAGGCAATATGTTAATACTGCCCAAAGTGTTAATATGAAGTCACCTAGAGCTGTACAGTGTGCTCTTTTTACCTCTTAGACAATTCCTATTCCGTATTTTTGTTACGAAAAGAGAACATGGGTACTACCAGCACAAATAGTTTCCTAGGTCATCCTATGGGTCACAGTTTGTTCTGCTGTGATCCTGATGCATCAAGCACAGTTGATGTACTAATAAAATGATGGAATGGTATATTCAGGCATTTGCAGGGACTTCATGTGAAATGGTCCAACCCACATTAAAGTGGGCATCTTTTAGATAGAATGTGTTTTACTGTATCTATATGTCCTGCTAGTAAACAAGAAAATTAACAATTTTCATAACTGTAAAAATCAAGGAATGCCTGAATTCCTTAGAAATTACAGCTTAGGGTGCTAGAGATGGTATGAGAGCTGTTTGTAACTCTTAGTTTGTAATTTGTGTGGATTTACTGCTTGTATGTTTACATACAGTTAATGATATGAGCTCTTAGCAAACAACTGAAACTTTTACAATCTAGGTCAAACTCAGTATGCATCGATACTTTACCAGTGCCTTTTTACTGTTCTCATTTTGTATCTTTATTCAATAACACAAATGCCTTTTGTTTCTGTAGGAGAGGATCTGCCCAAAATTCTTTGGAGATCCCATGGATGCCAGAAGAAGTTGTACCTAAATGTCTTTAATAATTCTAAGCAAAGACCTTAGGATTTGTGCCATACTTACTTTCATTTTACATTCCTCTCTTCAGACTATCAAAACGTTGTTGATTTTTTTCCTTCCCTGTTATTTTTCTGAAGGTCAAAAATTGTGTTGAAGCAATTTTAAGCAGAGAAAAAGAGCTCTTTTGTCCTGTTAGGAAGTTCTAACTGAACTCCTTTAGTCACAGCTATGAGAAAACTTGGCTGAGGTTTGAAAACTGAGATGCCACTGCTAAATTGACTAGACAGCTATAACGGTTACATTTGACTGAAAAATCACTTCTGAAAATACTCGCTGGACATCTGTCAAGAAGCACCTCCTCACTCATGATCTCACATAGGAAATGGGAAGGGCATATGTTATTATTTATCTGCTGAGTTTGATAAAGCTGAGACTGAAAAAGCAATTGTATAAAGAAGATTGCAAATGCCTCGTTGCTAACTTCAGAACAAATTTCTCCCCAAAATTGTTGCCTTATCCTGTGGGAGAGAGTGGAAAATCCTGCAGGAGCTAAATACAGTTAGTCAGATGCTGGACTATACAGTGAACAGTTTAAAAGGTCAGTATGCACAAGAAGCAGTATGGTTACACTGTCACCTTGGCCTCGTTCTGCCTGTGTATTCTGTGACAGCAATGCACACAGAACACAGGGGAACAAACACATACCACGAAATCCCCACTGCAGGGTGGGGGAGTGGTAATGCTTTCTTTCCAGTTGCGGTTGCTCCGTGTTTACCACACACTTTTGCAATATTTTGCTTGTAGGGAATGGATTTACTTCATTTTGGGGATTCTTTTTGGTGACGCTTTTAGTTTCATTTTGAACTCTACAGGCCACTAATTTACTACAGAAATTCAGTATTGAATTACTCTGTGCATTTAGTAGTTGCAGTTCCCAAAATTAACTAGCCAGCTACACAACCAGGAAGTCCCAGCCCAAGAAGCCACTGTCACAGGTACAATACAATCAAACGACTTTAACCTCAGCTTTAGCTTCCCAGGTTAAAAAATCTTGACTAGCTGTACCAATTTGTTTCATAACAAATAGCTTGTAAAAGCTTTTGGCCCATGAAAAGCAAAGGTTTCATACACATGTTACTTTAATTGCCAATTATGAATTTGTGACTGCCCTGTACTTGATGTGTATGTGCATGGCTGAATACCGCAGCCTACCAAAGGAAAAGAGACCTCTGTAGTCCATGACAGCTTTCACGATCTTCTAGAAGGCAAAAGCTCACTTGTGGGGAAACCAGAAAGGTAATTCTCCATGCGTTCTACAGCTGTTGTTCTGAAGGAAATGAGTACATCTTGTGGGTACTACAAATTATAAAGACAAACTTGGACAACCACAAAAAAGCATTAAAATTAAATGCAGCCTGACTCCTGTTTCATTTTCCTGTTAGAGGTACACAGCTCACTGTCTGTGTTCGTGTTACCTAACCACAAATAGCCTTCTCATCTTCTGCAAGCTGCATTGCTGTCAAGTGATAGTGATGACCTAGCCACTCTGTCTAAAGATGTCAGGGGAAGAGAAAAACCAGACAACTACAAGTGACACAGCGAATACTCCTTTCCTGTTATAAATTCCACACTAAATCTAAGTAATTACGTGGCTGCAGTGATACTTAGTCTACAGGACAATGCATTTACAGGCATTTAGGAACAGCAGTTTACAATAATGCTTGCATATGGATTTGATATCTTGTGTTGTTAAAACAAATCAGCAAGTCTAGACTGTAATTTGCTGAAGCAATTTATGGTTATTTCACGGCTTTTTTCTCTAAGTAAAGGTGAATATATTTGACTGTCCTAAGAGGAAGGATGGTAGTGCAGATTCTTTTCATTTTAACTGTAAGACTGATCTGAAACAGAAGCATTAACATCTTGATTTTCATATCACATAAAAACTGCCCTAAACTATTTCTGCTTTATTCCACTATGATGTTCAAATATTTTGTGAACTGCTGATTAATCATGAAAACAGCACCACAAGTTGGTCAACACTGCTGCAGCTCTTTCTTCACAAATTAGTAAATCGAGACTGTCCATACAGTAAGTCAGTAGCAGAGCAGGGAGCCATCTGGAAAACCATCAGCTGCCTTATATTGTTACTGAAGTCATCGAAGTGTAACAGCTGACAGTAGCTGAGTAGTAGCTCCTCACTCCTGAGCTCCTGCTTCAGTGCAAAGCAAAACAAATACTTTTTGTATTTCTGGAAACGTCGTTTTATGACACACTTGCCAATAATTTTCTTCTAGGTAAGCAAGTACTTGCAGTAATTTTCGTATCCTATTTTCCCATCTTACTGCAAGTCTCACACGACATCAAAATCTGTATATCACAGGAAGACACCATGGTCATTCTGCTCAGATGTGATTGCATTTCTGAAGATTGTAACATGATATACAGCTAAAAAAAAGTAAATAAACATGGGCTCTCCAGAGCAAAGAAAGACTTTCCCAGTCAGAGTCTGATTTCCTTGTAGTGTTCAGCCAGGAAAGCAAGTCCCCAGTCCCACACGGCTGGTGCCTGGCTCACCACTGTGGCACACCCAGTGCCGAGTCCCCACATGGATGAAACCGTTCCCAGACCAAAGAGCCAGAGGCATGCTGAGATTTGCAGTGAACCTTCACAAAGACGTTTCCCACTTAGAAGCTGTCTATCCTCCAAAAAGGGAGCCTCCTTGAACAACATGGATTACAGCTTCAGGGCACTCACCGATGAATCAGTATACTTGGCACTGCCAGAATTGAAAATGGATTTATACAAACTAGTCATTAGCTGACTACTAATTAGAAGAATATCTAGGCTGTATCTTTTTCACAAAGATTTGTAAGAAAGGTATCAACTTAGCCAACAGATACATTTTCATTTGCCTGGACTGCAGTGCTTTCCAAAGCTGGTCAGTTATTATAAAGATGCTTATGGACTTGATGGAGCCTTGTACTGTACTATTTCCGTTTTCTCTTTATTTTTTTTAATGCTCATGTAGATGCATAGGAATTACATTCTGACAATGTACTCTTTAGATTATTTTTTTTTGCATGCTGTAATTGTCATACTACTAACAGAAAAACTTTGAAAAAACAAATGTATTTATTTTTCCTAGAAATCATCAGATTTTGAATTTACAAGGAACTAAGTCATGTCTTTTTATTAAGAACATAGATGGCCATCATCCTGTATTGGTACAACGTGGCATAACTCCACTCATGTTAATGATTTGCTATGCTACCATGTTTTCATTGGAAGTGGATGTATGTTTCAAAAGACATAACTATATACTCATTGCTCATTGCCCTTAACTAATACCCAAGCTTCTAGATATCCATCTTACCCTTGCCATTAGCTCATAATTTCTGTGCTTCAGACAGGCATTAATACACCATTTTTTGGTAGAAAATGAGAATTGCTGTTTCTCACAGCACTGTACAGAGCATAACTAATTGAGCCTTTGGACCTTTCTGGACTCAGGAGAAAGAAGTTGGATTCGACTTCTGTTCCAAATAGGCTGCAGTTTGTAACAAGCCACATAATTTCAAATTACTGCTCTTCTGATATTATTACACTTTGGGCTATGTTTGAGTAAGCACGCTTACTTTGTGCTGCCCATATGGACTGTGGTTCTTCTGTAACTTAATCCTTAAAACATCAGTTCCCAGAAAGGATCCTCCTTCATGTAAAAGAGATGTGCATGTTTATCAAGGTTATCAAGAATCAGGCTTGAGCTTCTACAGGCTGGCACTTAGAATTCTCCTGTTCTGATCAGATCACAAAAAAAGATCATCAAAAGCCAGTTTTGATGATCTAAAAAGCCTGTAGGAAGTCAGGCATGAAACTGTGTGATTGTATTGGGGTAATCTACAAGTAATAGCTGAGTATCTGCCCCTAATTGTTCAGAGAGGTGTGCCAGGTTATTCAATTCACAATCATAAGTGAAAAATGTCCTGGGGCTCACATTGGTGTTTGTAGGAGGCCTTGCCCACGTAAGATGTTTTTCACATTTCCACGCGCCATTCCAGGATGTGTGTCATGGCCTCTTCTGAGAAGCATGAGGTCACTTGGCCTTTGGCCTTGTGACTTCCAGCACACCCCAGGAAAGGAGTATCTCATCAGGAGCCATAGCCTGTAATGTCTTCTTCTTTAATTACCGTTCTAGCTGTGCCAAGCTGTATTAACCCTTACTAAGCGCATATGCTGCCATGCTCCCTGAGACATCTATACTGGGGTAATCTTTGAAAAGGCTTATTGCAGTATCTCTGTCTGTTGTAATTATCTAATCCCAGCAGGGGTGATTTCAGACTCTCCCAGTAAATAGTTCATGCACACAATCTGATTTATTTTCCTGCTTTTCAACATCTTTTCTATAACACAGAAAGTTTTAAAATGGGATAAACCCCAATCAAATACACAGCCCCTACAGTCAAATCAGATGCAGTCACCTCATATTCCCTTTTCTCCTATGACTTCTGTGAACAATTTGCTCTTCAGCACAGGATAATGACACTGGAATGTGACTGTGACACCACAACCACTGACAGTCTGATCAGACCAAAGCTGTTACTGTCACAGACAGGGCGGATCTGGGCTTAACAGAGATATGCATTTAACCCTTCCGGGGCTCTGTGACTGATGGGAAGGTAAAATGGGTGTTTTGGTGCCATCACCCTCGTGTCCAACCAAGCACTCACATTTCTGTGTATATGACAGTCACTGTATCTGGCAAGATGTAAATATTTCCAACTAGACCCTTGCCCCTTACTGCTATATTAGATTTGTTAATGTGTTCAGACAAATATGCTACCTGGTGGGTTTTTTTCCATACTTCTAAACACTTTGATAGCATCTTTCACAATCTCCAGTCCAAATGTTGTTCCAAACCTCCTAGCAGCTAGAAAGTGGGAGAGGTCCCAGGTGTCATCCTTTGCTGTTTTCTCTGCCAACACATGTAGAAGATCAGAGAGAATTTATTTTCTAAAAATTGAAAAACTACCTGTTAAAAAAGCGGAAATACTGGTTAATGAATGTCCCTATGTAACACAGGACTTCTCTGTTATTCCACTTCTGCTAATTAATGTGCAAAATTATCACTTTAAAACAATGGTGCTTTGTATCTAGCTTTGTGTACAGCATTACATTCTACTGATGTAAAAGCAGAGTAACTATACTGAAATTAATTTCCTCCTGATTTTCACCAATGTGAAAACTTGATTGGCCTGTCCTTTTTATCAGAGCCCTTACCTTTCATCTGGAAATTCAGCCATTGCTCCAGACGAAATGACATTTGACTAATGGCAGGAAACCAGTGTCAGAAAAACAGCCTATAATGTACCACATACAATACACATAGCAATCAATCAAGACTGAGGCATAATGGCAACCGTACTATTTATCACTGTTTAAAACCCATGTAAAGCTTCTCTCAGGGGGCAAAATGAAGAAAGAAGTCTGAATTTTTCACAGTAGGCATAACTGTGAAAACAATCCATTGCAGAAGGTGTTTTAAAGCCCTTTATCTGACTGCATGCTGGTTTCATCTGCTGCTGCTGTTCGTCCTTGTCCTGGCCATGGCTCTTGGCTGAGAATGGCCCTCTCTGTCTTCTCACAAACCACACTGAAAGTCCATCAGCTGCACCACAACTATCTCATAGACATATGTCTTGTTAAAATACTTTTTCCAAAGTAAATGCAACCAGTGATCATGAAATAACAACCCCCATTTGCAGCTGTAACAGAACAGTGTTATATTATATATTAGATCCTGAAACCAAGTATTTGGTAGGAAAGGACCAGACCTTCCAGGGCACTGCAGCCACGTTGGGCTATACTGGGCCGTAAAGTATTCTGTCCAGTCCAAAGATCATATTAAGCAATACTAGAAACTGGCCAGTGGGTTATTTAGAACCTTTTGCTGCTTCAGACATGAGAATATTGCTGGAGAAAAGAACATCCAGCAGAAAAGCTGAAACTCACATCTTTGTTTCCTCGTTATGATTATGCTTTTTCAGCTGCTGCTAGACTTACCTTGAATTCTCTCATAAGTAGATGCTTGGTCCTTCTCTTGAGAATAGCATTTTCCTTGTTCCTAAGAGTTTCACTGGAAAACCGTCACTTGACCTACCTCTGCCCACTAGAGACATGGTGAACTGCCCAGAACCACAAGCAGCTCCTGCACCTCTGGTTTAGGGCCTGACTCCCCAGACGGTGATCCCAGGGCTTGCTTTGCCAAATCTCAGTTCCTGGCCTCAGTCTCTGCCTCACAGAGCATTCAGCCAAAGTAAAGTACATTAAAATGGTATTGCACAGATCTGTACAAACTTCACCCTGCATGCTGTACACAGCAAAGAGCCAGCGGGGGAAGGCAAAGGGGAGATGGCTGTGCCACGTCTTACAGGCTTTAAAGATAAAAAGTATCAACTCTGGCATGTGAAGGGGAAGAATTTTTTGTATTTCTTTCTGTGGTTGTAAAACAAGATTTTCTTTGAATTCTTTGGCAGGGCTTTCGAGCCTGATTGGAGAAAAGCAGCCACTGGGCCTCTTGGAGGGAGTTCCGTGTTCTTCTGGTACTCGCCAAAGTAACTTTGAACTGAAGGAGGATAGACCAGCCAGCTGGCTTCTGGTTGACACTGAAAGAGCGATGAGGGGGACAGGGACAAGAGACTGAAAGCAGACTAACCACAACACATAAGAAAAATGAAGCAGAAGGACCAAACAGCGCTGTAGAAGTGGCTGCGTCTGGAGGACTTTAGTAGCGTGATCACCACCAGATTTGGGGTTCATGTTTCCATGATCTGAGGCTACCAAACAATTTTTAGTTACATAATGCAGGATTTGCAGGATATGCAGCAAGACATCCCAGGGCCCATCCTACAGTACCTGTAGAGATACAAGTGCAGATCTTCAATACAGTCTCTTGCTGGTAAGCCTGGCTAATCAGCTGTGCATTGAATGAGCTAAGCTGTACCCAGATGCTTAACAGAAATAAACCCTTCCATGAAGATAGAGTCTGCTCCTATACATAAAGGAATAATATGGAAACAGCAAAAACATTTCAAAGAAGCCTCCTGACTTTTAGTATTTGAAGCAACTCTTGTTCAGTAGCAAAACCTACATTATACCTATTTGGTTGTTTGCTTCTACTTCTGCTGGGAGGCTGTTCTGGAACTTCACGTGGCTGAAGGTAAATGTCCGCCTCCAGATGCGTACCAAACAAGCCAGGTTATCTCAATGTTTTGACCAACATGGTAAGTTTCTGGGAAGGCAGGAAGAAGCTGCTTTTAGTGGATGAATGAAGAAATAATCCTACCTTGGATATGAGTTCTGCAATAGAAATCGAAGCAATAAACATAATCTGATACCAAGACCAACAGAAAAGAAGTATATAACAATGCCAAAATTATGAAAAGAGAAGAGAAAGATAGTTGTGGGAAAGATAGTCCTAGACATAAGTAGTTCAGCTGAGTTGGTAAATGGAAAAGCGTGCCACTGAAGATGCCTGCAATCTGGTTTACTCTTCCATCAATCCATTAGATATTTCTCTAGTACTGTGTAACATTATTCTTTTATATTCCTTGATATTGCCACTTATATGTCATGTGAAATACCATTTGAATGCCAAGGCAACTGAGATTCTGGCATACACTGTTGACAACCGTTTTGAAACTACAAATATATGTGTGCTACATCTGGTGAGGTTGGAGTGGAAAAGTACTGTTTCCCTTTTGGCACTGCTGGGAAGAGTTTACAGTATCTAAGTCCCTTATTCAGTAAAGGCACTCTATAATGACCTAGCCATACAGAAAGCCTTATCAAATCAGAGCCAAAGGTTGATTTGAGTATTTCATGATAGAGTCCCTTATTCAGTAAAGGGATTGAATTGAACATGGAATGTGAAAGAAGAGAGGTACTTAAATGAGTGAATGAGTTAAATCAGTGAATCAATAAACAATCTAAAAATACTTTTTTCATTAATTTTCATGACACAGATGTGACTATGCCAAGCAAGGCATCATGTGTACTCAAGCCTAATAAAGTCTAATACCTATGACTCATTGGCAGAAGTGGCAGCTGGCCTCCTGGAAGCTGCAATGAATAATCAAGGGATTGTTGGTGTTGGGCTAACATTATATACACTACCAACTAAAAGAGAGTGAAATCAGAAGTGATGTGCTGTAGAAAGTTTGCAGCATAACTGCCAGGTGAGCAGGGTTATCTCTGCTATCTCCAGATCTGACTATTCCTCACAGTTGATTTTGGTGTTTGTATGTGAGTAAATATGGGTGATATGGATATCCGCACTGATCTGTTCTTCTCCTAGTCCTGTTGTTTTACCAAAATAAAAAGTCATCCCTAGACAGAAAGATTAAAAAAGCAACAGAAGAGACTCACATGGAGTCTACGAAAGAATACGTTTCCTTTTTCCTTTTCTTTTTTTTTAAGCAGATACAGAGATGTCAGACTGTGAAATAGGAGTGTCAGACATAGTGAAGGTACTCTGGGTTCCTGAGATGATTCAGGACGATCATCCAGATCTGAGAACCTCAGAAGATAGTGCCTTCAGTACTTAAGGGAATCTGATGGGGAGCTTGAGAAATCATGAGGTCATCTGTTAATTCAGACAGTTTCCTTCCAAATTAAGGTTAAACTGATAGACTTCTCTCAGTACGTAATTTAAACATAGGACCACGAGAGTGACTGACAGCACTGAAAATACTTCAGATGAGAACTAAAGGAATTTTTTTCATTTGTGCTGCAGTCATTCAGTTTCATTGAGTAAGGAAATGAGCCCATGCACAGTAAAAAAAAATAAAAATAAAATTATATTGAATTGTTTCTACCACCCTCCTGGAAAAGAAGTCTTAAGGCAAAACCAAGAAATACTTATAGAATATAGTAACAGCACCTACTAGGAGCAGTATGTTTCAAATCCATCCCTGACCCAGGAGCGTGTAGGAAAACCACTGCCTATTCCAGCTTCAGTTTAACCTACTCAGTTCTCAGAGCCTTTATTTTGTGACATGCTGCATGATAGTCCATCTTTATCAAAACAGAAGAAACGCTTAGACCTTTCCAGCCTAACCCAGGGAATCCCTGCAGATGCGAGATGTAGAATTGACCTCAATAGACAGGGCTGGACCCACACTTAGGTATCCCACTTTCATGACAGGTATCCCAACTGCTCCACTATTAAGTGTAAAAATGGCCTTTTTTTGGCTGCGTTTTGACAAAGCAAGCTGCTTTTCAGAACCTAAGAGCTGTCTTACTAGCTGTGTTTGGTTTGTGACTCTCCTCAGAGCAGTGAGTTAGACAACTAAGTCTGAGATTGACAGGGAAAACTTCAGCTACATCTTGGCACTGGAGTTTCTCACTGGCTTTTCTGTTCAGTTTTCTGATTGCTATGAATCCTTTCACAGGATCCTAATGCTTCTGTGTATTATACTGAGCTAAGAGAGACTGCGTGGTTAGGATTGGTAATACTACAGTCAATCTGATTTATAAAGTTTGGCCGACACCAATGTTTAGCCTTAGACAAATGGCTAGGTGAGAGAGAGTGAAACGCAGCTTGGGCAAAGTCACTAACTATACAAGATTCCGTTGCAATTCACTAATTTTTGCTATTAGATAATACAAATAAAAAGGACTAGAATGCTGTTTCTCTGGCATTGTTGTTTCTATATAGTAAGAGAAGTAACAGCACGTTAAAAATGAACAGTATAATGTAGAAAGAAATCCTTGGATGTTTTTGAAACTTCGACTCTTAAGACACTAAAGCCTTTGCAGCAGATGGCTTCCACCACTGGGGTCCTTGAGACCTGCTGGAACTGCATATTTGCAACCAAATTTAACTGGCAGGTTTGTTCAGAAATAATATAAACACACGAATTTAGCTTTTTCTTTGCAATCTGCCTTTCATCACTTTAATTTTCATATAGATAGATAAATTTAGGCAACATATAGCTAAGATGTATTAAAAATACAGCTGTAAAGAAACGTTTTATAATCCAAAACCCATAAAACCCACTGAGAAAGTCCAATGATGGCAAATAGTAAAGGACAAAAGGCTTTTCTGTGGGGATGCAAGAAGTTCATGTGTACATCAGTGATGAATAACCAATGATTCTGAAACCGTCTGGTTGCCACAAATGAGTCTACATGTTTATGAGTGCCTAAAGTATAAATAATTAAAAATATACACAGTGACATTTTAAATGTCAAAGAAATTACAATTCAGGCTTTCGTTATATTATTATATCATGCTGAAGCTAACAGTTTTCCATTACTGCCTGAAAAAAACGTAATAATGATTTAGTGCACAGAATAAAAAATGAAATATCCAAATTCAACACAGAAGTTCTGGAAACATATAACATACGGGTGCTGAATAAACTTTAGACCACCCAACCATTATTTGGTCATTGGTTCTGCAAGTAAAACCTCACTATCTAGAAATCTGAAGTACTACATAATCTTTCAAAGCTATTCTAGATAAAGTGAAACAGAGAATGAACATTTCATACAGGCAAAATAGTAATTGGAACTTTCCCTGATATATATGTAGATAAGAAGCAAAGTTTCTTAAAAATAATATATAAATCAGGAATATACAGGTCTCTCACTTAAAAAACAGCAGCTTGTTTATGATCAACAAGGTTTTGTTTCTCTTAAAATGTGCGGTGAGTGGAGCTGACTGAGTAGCTTTGAGATTTTCTCAATTTTCTTTTCCTAACAGCAGCTTTCACTTAATGGAAAATTACTCTGCGGCTGATATTCAAATCCTTTAAATTAAATACTAAAAAATGTAATTTTCCCAAAACTAGAGTCAAGTTCTTTTGCTATTTTTTTAATACAGATTGATTAGACTGAGTGTCAGAACTCAATTAAGACCATCTGATGATGGAGCTTGCTCGGGGAAAGTGAGTGCATCAACAGCAACACTAATATTTTATTTCAGATGGAGAAAGTCTTTCTGTTGAGGTTGCACTTTTCTGTGCAATGGAATGATTTAGATAGAATTTCACCCCCAAAATATGAACACTTACATTTTGTACTCCTATGTGCTACAGGGCCTGCAAGAAAGAGTTGTAGTGCTGTCAGGCTGTCCTAGGCTCTACTGAATTTTCCGAAATATGACCATGGTGGAAGTTTATTTTGATGACCCCCTTATTCTTAGTTGGCTGATTTTGGCAAGGATTCCTGCATTTCCATGAAACAATGCCACAAGTGAAAATACAGCCTTGAAATTGGAAGTGAAGAATTAGTACAATGCCATGCTTGAACAAGAATATATTCTGGTACAGCCACAGAATGAAGCATTCAGTAGGAATCACCACAAGGTTGAAGACGAGTCTGGATTTTCTGTAATAACCCTCACTGAAGCATCTAAGCACATCACATGTGCATCCCCAATGGGCTTTCTCAAATGTTCTGTTCTTCCTTCCAGACCCTGCGAAGCTTTGCTGTCCTGGGCATTGATGTACCGATGCTGGAGAAGAAAGGGCACCTCAGACACCTTGTCAGCTCCTCTGCTGCAAAGGGGATTTGTGGAACTGGGCACAGCTGGGGAATGTTCCATCCAGGACTCAAATAATGGGGTACAATGAGGTCAAACTGTTGTTATGTGGCGTAATACAGCTTCAAAGATGGATATAGTGTGGACACGAGAGATCTTCAGCTCCCCACTGACCCCACCTTTGTTTCAGAGATGTATTAGTACTCATAGCTGGCACTCAGTTAATTGGAAGTACAGCCTCTAGAAGCCAGAAGGATGAAAATATTTAGGAAAAAAATCAAGAAAATGCCGATAACCAAGCCAGTCACCTTTTCCCAGCCAATCCTGTCACCTCCTTATGCATATATAAAATACCCAGGGTACTTTTATTTTAGAAGGAACGTTCTGGATTGATAAATAGAAACCTAAAATATTTGGAAAGTACTACTCTCAGGAATAAGTGCTGCAAGAGGAAGCCCTGCAGTTCCAAAAATGCATCACTCCTCTAATGCTACAGTGTGTAGAAGAACTTGGCCAGCTTTATTTTTTAAATACGCTAGTGTACAAAGTAGATTTCTATTTTGCTCTGAAATTGAGCAGTATCAGTTGTGTTTCTATGTGGCACTAAACCCTGAAGATTTCTTGTAAGAATGTACTATTTTTATGTGACTCAAATGTGTAAATTAAAGAGTTTTTGACTAGACAGGACATGAAATCATTAATAAAGGATCATCCTTTTCCCAGAACAAAAATGTCAAGAGACCAAGTTTAAAAAAACCCAAACTTGCCAACCCCCTTCCCTTCCATTCCACTCCTTTAAGACACACTGCATCTCAATTAAATAGGTTTTAATTTCTTGAGAATGATAGTATTATTATTTTAGCAATTCTCCAGTCATCCATCAAGTGTGCTATAGAGTCTAGACCCAACTTCTCATTGATACACAGTAAGTAAACAAAAACATAGCTTAAAAATTAGGAGAAACTCAGACAGAAAGCTTACACCTTTTGGCTGCCATTTCAGGATAGTATAGGCAATGTTCATGAGTCCTCTAACTGAATATTTAACTTGTTTTTATTTAACTTATTTTGTAGCATCACAAAATGTGCCATAGAGTCTTTGGCTTTGATTTTGCAACGGCATCTGCCTGAGTAAATCCTTATGGAGTCCCCTTCCTGAATGAGAGCTTAGATATTGTAAATCTACCCCAGTCATCTCTGAAGAGAAATTGGGCTTTTCCACTGTCTGCACTCAAACCTCAGCATCTCCAGATGTAGCACGCATTGCAGCCTTCACTTCAAAACAGCTGTCAGGAATGCGTGCCAGACTTTCAACTGTCATGCCATACAGGCAGGATCCCACATGACATAAAAATGGCAAAATAGAATTAAATAATGGTACATGATACGAGAAGAAAAATGCAATAGAGTTACAAAATGGTAGCAGCCATGCTCACTGACTTTATAAAATTCAAAATTTCTCTGCTGGAGTGAGTTTAATACCAGACACTTCTAAAAATCATAAGGCTAAGATGTAGCTGCATTTGTTGAGAGAAAAGTAACTCTGCTTGCCTAATGTATTTTAAGAAAGGTGTCCTAAAATTTATCTGGGCTGTTAACTTGTCTAAAATATGCTTCCATTTGATTTAGCTGTTCTTTACTGTGTATATAATGCTCTTCTGTTCATGAGTGATGAGGCACAGCATGCAGCTTGCGGCCTTCACACTGTAGTGTAAAAAAACCCCTATGAAATTGCCTTTATATAGAATTCGGAACTATTTCATCATTTACTAACACTCTTCCTAAATATAAGTAGAATTTTCGTTAGTAGTGTATTTGATGAGGCAGATTAAGCTGACAACTTTCATTAGTCAGACATACAACCATTGTAAACATCTTCCAACTCAGAAGGTTAGTCTTCAGAAACTAGACACTGATGTTGGCAGGTTCAGAGATTTTTTTTCAGCTTTATACACCAGTTCATCTGTGCCATTATAAATGACTCAGAAAGTAATATACTGAAATATATACTGATGGCCTGACACTGAAAGAGGCCAAAGAATAAGGAAAACCTGGATGTTCCTGATTAAGTGGTTTTGTTTGTCAGATGCTATGACACCAGAAGCAAACAACTTGAACTGAAACTCAGGTAAATACTAGGAATCAAGTTTTGCATTGGATTTTGAAATAAACACCATCATAAAAATTGGTATTCGAGAAATATATTGTGAGAATTGTTTCATTAAAGACCTATATGACAAAGCATTTTATTTCGGGTAATAGCACTGTACGTTATTAGCTATACATTATCAAATAAATTGAGGAAGAGCCCTCTCAGAGGACTCTATAGACGTTGCTTTTATACAAGATCAAGTCAGGTCAGATGATCTAATAGTCTTTTGTGTCAATAAAATTTATAAATCTATGAAAAAGTTTTAATAAAATGTAAGACCAAAGATGATCTTGTATTTCTAAGTCTTTAGAGCTTTAACATTGCCTGCCAGCTCCCCTCTTTTGTGTTTATCTCAAAGTATTTTGACTTCTTATTTCACATTTTCTTGTATAGTTAAGCACACTGGTTGCACTAGTTGTCCCCTTTCCTGTTGTTATTCTTGAATTCAGTAACCTACGTTTCACAATTTCTACTATGGCCATGGTCTAAGTATTTAAGCTTCTTATAAACTATTTGAAAACTTAAATAGAATGTTCAAAACAAAGTACTGGATCACAAAAATCAATCAAAATTGTATTTTAAATGAATACTGTATAGGTTTTTCCCTTTCTCCTCATTGTACAACTTGCATGCTACCTTAAAAACTTGTCCCTTGTTCTTAAATAAGAATCCCATTAACTCCTCATGTACATAATGCCCTGCCAGTTTAGCTCTCAGTAATGAGATAATTTGAGTATTATAGTATTTTAGTTGAGTTTTTTTAATTATTATGGGGGTGTGTGTGGTATTTTTTTATTATAGTTTTTTTAGAATAGCTTACATTATTATAGTATCTTTAACCAATGAATATAAATTTAGATGCCACCACTCATTATATGATTTGTTCCCTGTTAACGTAGTCTGTCCTTTTATTCCTACCAAATGGCACTCATCTACTTCAGTGAGAACTTCCCACGTGCCAATTAATTACTGTTTCTTGAGTGTCACTCAAATAATATTTCACTCTTTCAGTATTTCCATTTTTATTGGATATCACTCATGTTAGTCAAGGAATTCTGAACAGGTTTTCCTAACACAATGGCAACTTTCTTAGTACAGGCCATCTAAAATTAACCATGTAGTCACAGAGTGCGTCTGCCTTTTTTTCTGTTTTTCAAAGACTGTAGTGACTATGTAAAGCTAATACAAAGTTTGGGCATTTGTTTGTTTGTTTGTTTTTAAATAAATTCAGGGAACATTCCACAGTAATAAGAAAATGTGTATGTTCAGATGGTACTAATGAAAATAATTTTAAGATTCTACATAAAGAGATGGACTAAACTAGTTTTCTTTTGCTTTGTATCCACTCAACAGCAACTGAAAGCACTCAAAGAAAATTGTACTTACTTGAGTTTTGTATACCAGTTTCACAGACCCAAAGAACTGTATTTAAGTGAGCCACCAAACCTGGGTTTGGTGCCAGTCTGAGTACTCTCAGTTTATCACCAGCTTGTCTGCTGCTACAGTTCTACAACCCACTTTCTTGCTATACACCCATGTTCCCTTAAGGATAAGATTCCACAGTCACTGCAGCATATCCATGTTTTCCAGGGTGTAAGCCTCAGTTCAAATATGCCTGGAAAAGACTGTAGCCTATAAAGCACCTTAATATTCACCTGAGTTTCTACCTGTGCTTATAATCTCCATGAGGTATTGGAATCACTGATGTTTTATGCGCATCTGTATCTAAACTGACAGCATCCATTGTAGCCTGACACTATCCCAATTGGTTTCCCGTAGAATTCATGCCAGTGGGCATGATCTGGATCTGATTTGGAGGACGGTGATGGAAACAGGGATTGTTAAAAACACCCCATTATCATATGGTCTGGTAGTTGGCTACAGTGCTGTTCTACAAACATGATTTGGTACAGATGTTTCATTTAAACTCTAGGTTTATAAAGGTACACATTTTTTTGGTTTACTCTGATTATAACCACAGTCTACTCCTCCCCAGTAATCAACTGCTAGAATTTGTCAAATGTTGTCATTTAATATGTGGGTCACTTCCAGTGCTGTGTTTGTTGCATGGAATGCTCCACTTCCATAGAAACAGATGTTTTAATTTAACAGCCAAAAGAGCTAAACAAGTGCATGTGAAGGCGCAGTGCAAATAATGTGTTTCATTTCTGTTATTTATAGCTGTCCACAGCTATCATAATTTTTTTATTTGAAAATTATTAAATCAATTACAAGAAGTTTATTTGCAGATACTGCCAAGAATGATGCATGCTAGGCAACTGCTTCTGGGGAAAAATGTCTTCTTCTGCACCATTACAGAGGCATTTAAGTGAAGTCAACACATTTCTGAAAGACTGCAGTGTGACAGGGTCCATACACTGAGCCTCAGAATATACGCAGAAAAAAATGTATCCTTTTTAGGTCTCCCAGCCCTTCTGGCAGATGTGCCAGGTGGCAAGGGCAGTGGAGCTAGTACTTAATTCCTCAGCATGTTTGAAAAGAGCAAGGCCAGCTGAGATGGCGTCTAGAAGGAAGACTCCAGGGAGGGGGCTGTGGCTGGAAGAAAGCTGAGCTGAGAGGACGGGTTTGTTCCTTCTTTCAGTTTGATTTGACTGAAATACATCCCACCTAAACTGGGAATTACAGTTGGGTGAAAAACTAGTAGCAGTCTTACCTAGATTGCAAGGGAAAAATATTTTTTTGAAACACGCAACTGTTTACACATACCACAATGAAGTAACAAATCAGCCGTCTGTGAAATTCTTTGCTCTTTAAAATCCTACCTGACTAGCTTCAGGTCACTGTAGGAGCCACTGATTTTTATAACAAAAGTGATGTTTGAAAATCAGCCATACTGCATACTTTCCAAAGCACACAGACAGAATAATTCGTAACAGTGCTGCAATATTCCACATCCAGGGCTGGATCATGTAAAGAGCAAGCTGCGTGCAACCAAGGTAAAGGCTGAGAGCTGATACTGTCTACCATCATTTCCCAAACAAATCCTGTGATTTCTACACTTGAACCGTGGGCAAGCCTGAGAGTACAGCCCTGACTATTCCAAAAGTTCACCGTGTTCCCCTTTACGGCCCACCCAAATGCCCTGGACACGTACTCCACCCACCTATACCAGGGTTTCTGTGCAGAAGACAGAGACAGGCCAGATGAGAGAAAGATCTATGTTTGGAAAGCCTCTGCAAATGTGGGACACAAAAGCAGTAAACAAATCAAATGGGATGCCAGACCAAATGTGTTCCACATTTGCGAAAATAACAAAAGTTGAGTCAGGAAGAAAGGTTTATGTGTCTTCTCCTCATCCAAACCTTCCCAAGGTACTTTCTTTCAATCCCCCCAAAATTAAATCCAGTACAGACAGCAGCAATATTTGTGAGTACACAGTATTGACCAAATGCATTGCAAAGCCACCGACAGCTCCACGTGCCTTGGCACGAAACGCAGCTCAAAGGGATGAGCAGGTGTTTCCTCCTCCCACAGTCTTCCTCTGCACCTGGGCATGCTCTGAGGGACACAGATGTGCCACCGCAGGGCACTGCTGGAAGCAAGCCTTTGCACCTTACCTGCCACTGGCAGTGGACCCAAGCTTAGGAGCCAGCTTGGCAACTTTTTCCCATGAAACTCTCCAACCTCTGTCCCCACCATGAATTCCTGTATGGGAAAATCTCTGGATCATTTCTGTAGCCATGAGAAAGACATTGATGGAAAGCCTCTTCAAAGATCATTTTGAGGAACTTGCGAAACCACGGGAATCAGTGCACTCTTCTAAGCGGAATACACAGCATCTGGTAGTTCCACAGCTTAGTGCCCAGTAGCTATACTGCAACAATAGGAAGCAAGATGCAACTGATAAACATACAGGGAGTATGGGACAGAACTGCTGTTCAACATCGACTTTACATTAAATGTTAAATAGAAAAAATATAAGTTACTGAAAAGTTTGTCCAAAGTTTCTACTAATTCATTTTTCTATGAAAATCTCGATGTGAGAAAAAAATCACTCAGGCCTATTCATTAAAAGCGTGCTTTAGCACATCCTTAATGTGAGATGGGAATTTCTGAAAGTTGGGAAATCTGGAAAGCTTTTACAGCTCTTTTCAGTGTATTTAAACTGAATATTTAACATCCACACATGGTAAGTGAGCACAGTCCAACCCAACCCTGCAATAAAAATAATGTCAGCTGATGTTTTAAAATCCTATTCTTTACACAAAAGTCAGTCAGTCATCATAATTGTTTGGCAGCAGATCAATATGACGACATCTTGCGTTAATGTATTATATATTAAAGGGTATGGGTATATAATGTATTCAGTTAACTCAGCCCCTTCCCTGACTGCAATTTTTCTGCAGAGCAAGTGCTATAAATTTGTTTTGAATTAATTTTTGTCTTACGATTAGAAAGTGAATTTATGGTTCATTTTACATGAATAAAGGTAGTAATTTAATACTTGAAATGTAGAATTCATTGTCCACCTGAGTAACCTATCATTATTTTTAGTCTTAGTTAGATAACTTAACCTTATAAAATGGGCAGAAGGGCCTCATTAATTTACTGGAACTGTCATTCATTTAGAAGTCTGGTTAAAGAAGGAAGATGTATTACACTAGTGCTGGATAAGCAGATTAAAGGAATGCTAGGGCATTACGTATTTTTCTTGCTTTCTTAACTAATAAAAAAATTATTTTCCTGTATATATATGGTCTTCATATTTAATGTATACTCTCTTCCTGAACAAATGAACCAAAATCCCATATTGCAATAAAACTCAACTGATTTAGTAGGCCACAAAATCCAGAATTGTTTTTATGTATCAGATATGCAGTTTTACCTGCGCATTATAGTCACATACATCTTTCTTTCCTTGATAGGGTTATTTGCCATAGAGTCAATGTCTGGAACAAAGATTTGAGGATCTAACTTTAAATATCAATGAGAAAAAATCTTCCTCTGTGACATTAGGTCTGGCCTCTTCCTGCTTTTCTTTCTAGTGGACCTATTTTCTGTTCACTAGCTAACTAATTCTCAGGATTTAGTTCAGACTAAACTTAAAATGTAAGGAAGAAGTCATAATAAACTTACAGTTTGCTTTCTGTTCCTGGCACCATAGCCATGTGTCCCCTACCAAGCATTTCAATGTTCTTTAACTCCTTTATTTTCTGCAAAAAGTAATGGAAGAATATATTCTCCTGCAGAAATCTTGGCCTTTTCATAGATTCGTGTGCTGAATATCCGGGGGTTCCAGGGAGCCTCTTGCCATGCCTGCCTTCTCCATGGGATTCTGTTCATTTCTCTGATGTGTGTGCCCATGCCTTCAAAGCAAAGGCTCACAAAAAGGTCTTTTCTCACTCCCCTTCTTGACGTTTTTATTATTTTACCTACGTTTATATCCTTGTTAGCAGTTCCATAGATGTAACAATCTGTGCATTGCAAGCTCCAGTATCTTCTTCATCTGAAAGACAACCAAACAAAAAGAGAGCTGATAGGAAAAGCATTTTCACAAGGCAAAACTATCCTGTGACTGTAACATGATAATAACCACCGTTGTACAAAATTGAGTTTATCTATCACCCTTGCTGTTTCCATTAGGTTGGTTTTGATTTTTTGTCTTCTGCAGTTACCACCACTCACACCTGTTATTTTGCAGGCAACAGGTACAAGAACAGAAATTATCTGCACATACGTGTCTGCCAGCTCAGCAAACCCCTTCTCCCAATTTCAACTTGTGCTTGCACACAACACGCAGATGAGGAAACTCATCTCCTTGGGTGAGCACCAGACTGTATCCTGGGAAGGCAAGCAGCCAACCAGGCATGAGTGGTACCACCAGCAAAAAGTACCAGCTAACACCTGACGGCTGCAGGCTTTGATTCTTGTTTGCTGCTGCTGCACACCTCCCACAGCCCTGCTCCTAAAGCACCCCCTGGCACGTACTGACACAGATGTTTAAAACTAACACACACATGACCGATGTATGAGTCAGTTTGATTTTCCCCCATTATTGCATTTAACACACGTTTGCTAAATTGCAAGATTCAAGACTCCAGGCACCTCTCCCATTCTTCTTGAGCCCTCTTCACACACCCCAATCGCACACATCTCTCAAAAACATACAACTACATTAACTGGACACTGCTGCAGCTCATAGGTAGATATATTTCTATGCTGTAAACTTCATTTCATTAAAATCAATGGAAGACCTAAAAAAAGTAAACAAAAAATGCAGGACAAACAGTAAAGTCAGGTGAAGTCTGGCATGAAACATTCAAAATGAGTTTTGTTTTCTTTGGGTGTTCTACCTCTCCTGGGTAAAGGTTTTGTGTTCTGGGAAAATGCATTCATCCTAGAGCTCCCTGCTGAGCCCTGCCAGCCTGAGCCCCCCAGCCCCTCAGAGCAGGTCTCCTAAAACCCAAATCCTCGCTCAACCTACCGCACTGTCAAATTCAGTAGTGCTGCAGTTGCTTTGATGGGAAGATCAAGCAGTTAATTCACAAGAGTGGAGATAAATTAATGGTCTCTAAACTACTTAAAAAGACTGAGGAAAAAGCTGTGGTTTTTTCAATTTCTATTTAGAATTTCAGAAATAAACTTGTCTATTAAAACACACATGGAGCTAAATGCTGTTCCATTGCAACGAGCATATATGGGAAAAACTCAACTGGACAAAAATCCACAAAAGCAGTACTTCAAAATCCGTTCCTTCCATGCTAGAAAGCTGCCATTTAGAGGGTTGCAACATAGTATTTTGTGATGTTGTATTTGTTATTTTACTTTACATTATTTTATTATGCCTTGTTAAAAGCAGAATAGTTTATATTTTCAGAATCCTTAAAGATACCATCATTAAGCTCACATATAATTTTCACTGAAACATCTTTTATTTCATTCCTAAACCAAAAGACCTGGTGGTTAATAATGAAACAGCTGGACACATGGAGATTGCATGTGTTTAATATACATTATCATTACTAGATCTGAATAAAGCAAAAGTAAAAATTATACCAAAAAGAAAATTACTATAATATAATGCAAAAATTACTCTTAAAATCAACATTTATTTTTACAGTATCTTCAACAGACTTTTCATGAAAATAAAATTTAAAGGAAATATTTCAATATAATCCAAACCAACATTTCCGTAAGAAATACTTTGTGGAAAAAATTACTCACTTTTATAGGGATTAATCAGGAAATTAGCTTAAATATTAATCCCAGAATTAGGAGATACAAACATCCACTTCCCTTTTATTATTTTTATTATTTATCTGGAAATATGAATTCCTGTGAATTGATGTTATTCACTTCTACTTCCTGTAAAATAGTATAAAATTATAAAATATATAAAAATAAAAAATATTGTAAGATAAAACTGAGGGAAATATCTCGACTTAATACAACTTTTTTCCTAAACTTTATGATGTGGAATTTCTGAGGTTTGTGAGAGATACAGAAATGTGGATAATTTTTATTATATTTCTTCTAGGAAACTCCTTTTACCTGTTTGGGGTACAATGGCAAACTCAAAATTTCACGGAGATGCTAAAATGCTGGTTTCCACTGCTGTAAAATTAAAGCCCTAACTTTCATTCGATGGTTCTTTGGTTTTCACCCCACTGAGGAGCCAGCAGCAATCGTTCATTTTACAGAGGTGCAATGAAACATTTCTTTATGCATTTTAGCTTAGGATGCTTATTTTCAGGTATTAATCTGATCCTTGTTTTCATTTCCATGGCTGCAGAGAAACATTTTACTCTTTTAAAGGAGTGGACTAAATGCTTCTCTTACCCTATTTTTTGATCTGGCCACTTGTGATTAAATCTGAAATCTTTTAATCTCCCGTACGGTCTTCCCAGCACAGCAGAACCCAGGAGATGGCATGTTCGCCTGGCTGGACTATGCATCTGCAGCCCACAAAGCACTTCAAAATGCCTTTGAGCAAAAGCCATCTTGTGAGACAAGAATAGCAATAGGTATGAATTTCTCTGGAGTTACAATGCGGGCAATATTTGAAACTACATTCAGAACTTCATTTTGCAGGCAGCTCAGTTACAGTGAGTACATGCTTCACACAGGCTCTGCCCAGGATTTTCCTCTGAAAGTACCTTCAGCCATATTATCCATGCAAGATGCATCATCACATATCCCCAACAACAACATCAGAACCACAGCTGAGCAGCTGCTGCTCGTTTTCCCCAGGCATATTGTCTCCTCTGTGGCAAATGTGTTCTGATCGCATCCTCCTCACAATGGTGACAAGAGGGCTGGGGTGTCCAGCAGCAGCAGGAATTGTTTGGGCCACGGTCAGTCACAGAGTGCAAAAATCAATCAAAAAGCACTCCGCCGTGTGCCTGGGGTTAAAGCGGGAACAAAGCTACATCCAGGAACACATGGATTTTCCCGCCATTTCATCTCTAGTGTGCTCATATGAATGAGCTTCCATTTCCTATTTTAAATCAGTTCCCTGAACGCACAGTTCCTATCTTCCTACCCTACAGGTCTGCTCCTATAATGCTCTTCTTGCCCTCCCTGAGAAAGGAATATATCTATACCAGGAGCTTCCATATTCTCTGAGTCCCCTTTGCAGCTACTGCCTGTGATCACTGACATTGCCTAGCAAGCAGTCTCCTCATGAGGAAAAAGCCTCCTGTTTGACCAATCCAAGTATCCTCTGGAATTAAATATTAATGACTACTACTACTACTAAATAATAATAACAATAACAATAACAATAACAATAACAATAATAATAATGAACTTTGTGATTAATTTTGCAGATTCTATTTTCTACTTGTCTGTTCATACCATGATTAAATTTTAATTAAAACCTTGCAGTTTTCAGACTTTTTTTTTCCTTGGGAACTGTTGTTACTTAGCAATAATGATATTTTAAAATAAAGTTCCCAAAAAGTCTCATATTTGAAATCCAAAAGAATAATTTCAATGAAGATAAGTCATTTACTGTTTGAGGAATGTATCACCCCGTGTTGATAAAAAAAAGGATTAAATGAAAATGAATGAAAACTTAAAAGATATTAAGTGCTCATGGATTCAACATAACTCCACTTCCCAAACCATCGTCCTGAACTAAAGCCAAAGCGAACCCAGTAGGATTCTCCTAAGCTCAATAAGCTTTAAATTAGATCAAATTAGGTATGAGCCAGAAGTTCTTCAAGCTCACTGCAGAGCTGATTTCTACTCTGCATTTTCCCAGGATAAAAAAATTGGTTTATCTTTGCAGACTCACAGGATGTCTACTGGAATCGCACTTTTGGAGAGACAGCAGGTCTCCAAGACAACAGCAACCCAGTGCACCCATCAACAGAATGGGGAAAAGGGAGAGCTGGGAAAGTTGGTCCTGCTATGAAAACAGAAATGCTACAATCTCGCTTTGCTTGTTATGGAAACATGGCTACATCTTTTCTAGCTTTGAAAAATAAAAAGATGAATAAAAAATGTTATTATTTGTTCTGATAGTTATAATGATGTTGAAACCTAAAATTTGGGCAGCTAAGGCATTCTGGCTTTACAAATTTTCTTAATTCATATGCAAAAATGAATGATGCATGTGCACTTGGAGGAACTGAAATTACTCCACTGTCCGGCTGCAAAGCAATTTTCAGCAAGTCCACTCCAACAGCCGACTCTTATTTTGGAGGAGTTAGCCCATCAGGTGGAGGCCACTGCACAGATTTTTGCTTGCAAGGTTTTTGCTGCAAGGGTTTTGCTTGCTTTGGTACTTCATCTCACATAGAACCCAGTTAAACTCCCTGGCAGGTTCAGATCTCCTTTGGAGAAGTCAGCTGGGGGATGTCATCATTCCTGCCAGCCGGGCACTGCCTGCTCTGCACTGCAGTTAATGGCCTTTTGCAAAATTCAGTAGCTGTCTCAAGAGTTCAGAAGAGAAATATGAGGCTTTCACTTAACAAAGTAATTTGATTACTTGGAAATCAATCCCTTGCTAGGATTTGATAACTGCAACAAAATTCCTACCAAATTTGACAGAACATCTACTTAAATCAATCTATAAGCTTGTGCTTAAGCACTTTGTTAAATGAACACTTAGGTAGAGGAAGACAGTGTCTGTGTGCTCTTCTTCGTGATAATAACCTGAAAAGCTTCAAATTAGGTTTGCAGCCCCTTACATCATTTAAATTGTTACCTAAATCAGAACTATCATCTACAGAAAAAGAGAAATGATGGAAATTTCTCATGCTGGAAACTGTTTCCAAGCTGCATTTTTCTTGAACAAAATTCTAACGTTGTACATTACAACTAAAATGTAAATGTTTTAGGCTGTAATAATTCTAAATGTTGCCAGTGGGCTTAGCACACTACTCCTGGAATGCTTGTAGTCTCCAATTTGTTTATTGCAAGTGTGTTTCCTGAAGATTTTTCTTTTGCTTCTTATATATTGGAATCCATGGCTTCTTTTTTCCTTCTTTTTTGTTCTTGTATTATTAACTATATTTATGTCGGAAAAACCTTTGTATGTTTATAAGCTCTGTCTTTTCTTCCAGATGTCACCATTTTAGTGGGGAAGGGGGTTATTTTCAGAATGGGAGGTAATATAAAATAATATATAAAATAATATAATAATATAAAAACAATTTCCTTTCATAAGACTTCTCTCTCTCCCTCAATATTCTGCCTCTAGCTCTGCATCCTTCACATCTTGGAAAAAATGTTTACAAGACGCAACACTTGGATTTTCCTTATGGGCAAGTAGAGTCAGCCCAAGACCTGAGATTTAATGATGCACATAGATTATATGCAAAGAAGGATAAAGTTTACCAGATACAAAAGGCAAAAGCAAACCTGGTTATCTGTGTAGTCCTTTGTACACCATTGGCTTGTCTCAGTTAACTAGATGGAAGCACACATATTTAGATTAACATCTGCAATTTAGTGGTGAGTAAAAATTCTGTAAAATGTGATAACTGTGTAACACTTAATTTGTTCATTTTTTCATCCAAGGTAAAAAACCCCTTGTTCTATAATGCACTGCTGATGGAAAGGCTGTGTTCTCACTGAGATGTTGTATTTCTCAGCAAGCCCTCATATTCCAACAATATTTTTTGGTGGTCTAAGCACAAAACATTAATTTCCTTCGAGAGTCAAAGGTTATCACATCCAGGCCCAGCCTCCTGAGGTGCAGTCAGCAGTGCTTCTGTGCTTCCCTCCATCTTGCCATGAAGAAGCTTTGCATGCAAAGACTGAGACACCACAAGATGCTGAACTGCCACCAGTTTGCCCTCAATGGAGAGCAGCTTGAAGCAGTACTGTTGGAGAGCTGATCACACCTCCTTTTAAGCACAGTGCATAATAATGTTGTTTTTCATTAAATTATGAACTATTAAATCTGCGTGACATATAGATGAGAGAAGAAATGTTCACAGGCCCACTGTAATTTATGAACATGTGGTGCACAGATGTTCCATGAGATTTTTCTTCCCTTTACTTTTGAAAATTTGGATTACATTTTCTCTCCTCTCTCGTGTTCAAACTCTGTACTTGATAATGTCTCTGCTTAATAATTAATCTCTGATTAATAATTGTTGATGACAGAAATTTGGTTTCTATAAGCCATGGAGTGAAAGATAAATATGATGGGAATGGTCCTATCTATGTATGACAGCTAAAGCTCTTTAAGACTGTGTTAGGGTTACCCATGATTTATGGGGATGTCACCACTGTCCCTGTATATGGAAAACTTCTTGCAATTTCTCTTATTGTAATCATCACTTTTTCTTCAGATACCTGGGGGAAAAATACTCCCCCAAAAAAGAAAAGAAAAAGAAAGAAAGAAAAAATTAACTTTTTCAGGGTCAGGAAATATTCCATAAAACACCCAACTCCTGATAGTAAGACTGTTAAGAACTTTCTTCAGAGAAATGCACACCCCGTGCTGCCATCTCTCAATTAACCCTTGAGAACACAGCATCAAAATGAGACCATGTGGTGTGTGTGCAAGGATCCAGGGCTGAACTACACGTTCACCACAGACTATCTAGTCTTCACTGTTGTGTTGCGAGGAAAATCAAAAAGACAGTTCTGAATCCCTCCTGAGTGGAGATGAGCCAGGCTGTCCTGATCTGGATCCTGGAGAGCTATACACCAAGGTAAGGTTTTGCTTTGAGACCATTTCTTTTGTTATAAGGAGTGTCTGGCCACAGGCAGTTAAATCCAATTTGCAGTCCTTTAAAATCAAGGAAGAGATTTTAATGGATGAAGTAGGTCAACTGACAGGAATAACCAAAACAGTTGGCAAGCTGAAAGCCTTCCCTCATTTTGAAGTCTATCATAATTTAAAATACAAACCCCTCATTTGCAAAAATATAACAATTCTGTTTCTTCAGGTCAGATTTGTTGGATAAGCAGAAAAAATCCCCAACAATTTCCTTAGTAGTTCTGATTTCTTTATGTCTTCTAGAAAATTACATAAATATTGCCATTGTGATATTAATTTGTTTCCAATATCAACTCTTGATAACTGAAGAACCCTGAACAAAACTGTAAATCCTATAAGCAAAAAGCCATTCCAGACAGGAACAGAGATGAAGGTTGAAACATAACCAAGGGCAGTCAACTATAGCAGTTGAAAAAAAGAAAATTTGCCTTACAAGTATATAACAACTTAATTCGTAACTGTAGTAACCACTGATGATACTTTTCTTACTCAAACCTTTTGTTCTGCAAAAAAAAAGACATTTTCTGGGAACTTTCATTTCTCCTGAGGTTAAACAGTTTAAAAACTACTACAGATTTATCTGACTCGTACTGTTATTGTCACCCCTCTTTGGGCCTGTAAGGAGGACAGAAACTATGCTTTTCTGCATCTGTCTTCTAATCTCCATGAAACTTCCATGAGTTAAATTTGCATGTGGAAAGAGAACAACTCCTTCACACATCTGCTAGTCTGGGAAATGCACTGATGCAAGAGATTCTCCGCTGAAGAACCACAGTCAAACTATATTTCTAGAAATTATTCTTCCTAATTAGTAATTGCACATGTTGACGGAAGTCTCATTCGATTTCTGTTTCAAGAGAGTACACAGCTTTTTAAAAAAGGATAAGAAGTCCACTTTCTGTTTCCAAAGGAAATACCTGTCAAGCTAAGGTTTGGCCCTTCCACTGTTGCTTTGATTCCCAAGCCCATGCACACCTGAAAACCTAATGCAAGGCTGCCTGAAAGCATGGATGATTTGGGGAGATAGGGAGGGACTGCGTGCTGCAAGAGGCTCAAATCCTCTGCACTGACATACTGGCCATCTTCTCCAAGACTTCAGAAAAAATAGAATAAATTTCAGATAAATTTATATTCTCCTATCTGCCACTTCGATCTGAGCTGCTGGCAAAGCATTTCTCCACAACAATAGGAATTACCAAAACCAATAGAAAACTCCCCTTAATTTTAATTGGGTTTGGAACAACTTATTTTAAACATTACTAAATTAGCTTTGATTTTGATCACAACTTAATTCTGGACAGAAGGGGTGGAAAACTTAGAAACAGGGAACCTGTGCCAAATGTTCCTCTGAAGAGCTGTTTTTGTTATGAAATCCCACTCCGTCATGCCGAAGCAAAACGACAGCTCATAATTGCTTCAGCAGACACAAGCCTGGAGGTACAGCTCCACTCACACAGCAGCTCCGTGGCTGGGAGGAGGCATTTCAGGGACACCCAGTACTGCTGGTTCTTGGTAGAAACTCTGAGAAAAATTAGTAGGAAAAGCTTCTAGGCTAAAAATGGGATATAAAGCTCTTTTAACCTGATCTCCCTTGCTGCTGAGGGCTCAGAGAAGCCCTGATGCTCAGGCTGCAGGGAGGGTCCTGGTGCTTCCCACCAGCTGCAGTAGCCTCTCTTGCTGATTGTAAATGACTTCTCATGTGAGGATATGTGACAGTCAGTGTCATGATAACAGTTTTGAACCAGGGTCTCCAGAGCTGAGACCACTGTTAGTTTCAGCTACACAGGCAATTTTCTTCATCTCTGCCCTCCCCTCGGCACAAAGAGGGATTAACAGAGGATTTCACAGGGGCTTAAAACAAGCTCCATTAGGAAAAAAAGATAATTTCTAACAGGTGGAAACATGTTTTAATTGAGAGATACTTCCCTCTGGAGCAAAGCTCTCACTTAACAGTCTGAAGCAGGCTATGCCTCTGCGTGTTTCCAGGCTGAGGGAGGGGAGCGACCCGACCCAACCATCCTCCAGTGGTTTCCCAAGGCTGGAACATGTATCTTTCGGGTTCAACAGTAGGGGTAGATGGGCCAAACCTTTCAAGTTTCTCCAGATTCCAAAAATGCTCAAGCTGGCACATTCTCAGACATAAAGAAAAGTAACCTCTTACCGTACCAGAGCACTGAGCAGAGCTTAACTTATTTTAGGATTATCAGTAGTTTTCAAGCCAGTGAAAAACAAGAGAGACAGCTGCCCCTGTATTTCGGCTGTTCTTAAATTTTCATGCCGCCCACAAGGCTGAGATGGACCTTCACATCAGTTCTAGATCAGCAGTGCTGAAGACAATGAATAAATCGATTGCATAGGTATCAAGTCTTACCACCCATGGTGCTCTTGTGATGGTCTTGAAATCACTTACCACCTCTGAAATGCATTATCTTATAGCCTAGTCACAGGCATTATTTTATAGTCAATACTCTTATAGTCTAGCTCTATAGGAGAACAGCTGAAGAAACGTACTGGAAGGAATTCACACCACCATGGATGTCCAAGTCAGCCATGTGCACAGGAATACATTTCTGCTGGTCCATACCTTATTACCACAAATCCCATCCCTGGGAGCTGACTGACTCTGGAAATGTGCACATTTACAAAACAGAGGAACATCATGCCAGTATTACAAATATTAAGAACTTGCCCAAAATCAAAGCTAGTTTTCTTTTCTGTTTTTCTCTTTTCACCGTAGCCGAGACAGTGTAGTCCTCCTAGGTGGATCAAGATGATGGACGGTGCAGTTTTTTCCATAGAGGCTGACAGATGGGACAGTGATGAGTAGCATAAAGCTGTAATAGATACAAGAGATTTTCCTGGGTTTTTTTCCTCTGGTTTTTTACCTTTTTTTTAATTATATATTTATTAAGCTACTGATTGAACAGTTTTACAGAGGTTTTTTTCCTCAATAAGCACTTAATAATAAATACTAATTAATGAACAGTAACCCATACAGACAGCAATGAATTCATCCAGATATTTCTGATCATCTCATAGTTCCCACCAATAACGCAGAAGAAACCATGAGAGGAAAAGACGTAAGGGAAGAGAAGTTAGCGATATTGTGGTTGTTAGTCTTCCTTCTGGAGTCTGGCATGCAGCACCACTGCAGAGAGAAGACCAGCTGGACTGCTTACACTGATGCAAAATAACCTGCATCCTTATAGTCTATATCCTGGACTGAAACATGCAGGAGGATCTGAAGTAGTATCACATTTAGGTACTAATCCCACTCACTGCTTCTTTCAGTCACCTCCAGAATCCTCAGGTTAGTAGCAAACCACGAGGCATGAAGGAAAGGAGAGCCTGTATTTTATTACTGCTAAGAAGAAATCGAGCACTTACTACTACATTATATTGAAGGATTCATGCATAAATTTCAAATATTCCTGCTTTGCCTGTTACATTTCAAATATGCTGCCCTGTGTAATGAGGGAAAAAGGGGATAAGCTTTCTCCTTTCCCCAGATGATCTGAGCTGGGCACAAAACTGAGGTTCTAAAAAGTCTAACTGGTTCCAGCTGGATTCTACAGTGCCTACGAAGGACTAGTTCCTTTTAGGCAGATTACAGGAATGTAAACTCTTCTTATGTCATGACAGTGACGAGTATTCAAAGCCCCTACCACTGGGAAAAGTTGTGGAGGGCACTATAAGAACATGTAGCAGAGAACAACGGAATTCTTTTAGGGGGAAAAAATAATCCACGCAAAAGCTTGTAATAACTAGATGTACACAGGAGTGGACTTCATCAGGGAAGTACAGAGAATCATATCCCATGAGTTATTAAAAAGTGGACTGGGTAAAGCAATGCAAAATACACTGTAGTGAACGATCTTTCATTAGGAGCAGGAAGGACACAGTGAACTATCAAGTAATTTTTCTTATTATGCATGTCTTTTATTGCTTTTGAAAATAACCTGGCTTGCCAGACAGATCCTTGCTGTGGGACAGAAGAGCCTCACGTTTGTAATAACAGTCCACAAAGAATGAGTCAATGGGGAACCCTCCGGATAATGCATCTTTGACAATGCTTTGCAGGTTGAAATGTGTTGCTTTTTATTTTATCTTTCATAAGTTAAGTATAAATCCAAACTCCAGCTTTTAATGGCATGCACATTGTGCATAACTGAAGCAGATTCTTGTAAATATGTGAAAGTATTTAAACAAACGATCTAAGGCAAACTTACCACAGTGAATGACAAAAAAGAAAATCAATATAATCCTGAGCTAAACTGGTGTGTGCTCTTGCAACATACACCTATTGGGTCTTAGTTTAAAAGTGTTTTGAAATATTTCTCTCTTTAATGTCTATTTAAATGGAAGCTTTCCCAAACGTTGATGGCAGGTATCATATGCTTGTGTTGATAACAAAAATGGCAAATTTTCTGTTCCTGTGGAATGTCTCATTTTAGCTGTATACAAAGAAACACCATATTGTAAAGCTGAGTTGGAAGCCTGTCAGTGACACGAAAATATGGAAGAAATGTAATTGTTTCCATAATTTCGGATTTGAGTTAAATAAATCTACTCAGACATGTAAACCCTAAAAACCTGAGAAAGCTGCAGATGTTCTGAAGTTAAACAGTTTGTGGTTCTCTTGATAGAAAAATGTATTAAAGGTGAACCGATAGGGCATATGCAAACATATGAGATACAAAATAGTAGGATCTTTTAATTTAACTCTGATAACAGCTGCCAAATATAATCTGTACATATTTAACCAAGGGACAAAAGGTACTGTCTTTTACAGATCTATATACAGCATTTCATTAAAACCAATAACCTAGTATATTCAACTATAGTATGATGCTGGCAATGACTGCTGCTCCATCCAATATTTTCTCATAATGTCAGTTACTTTCTCCCATTTTGTGATTGCCCTGAATTTCTCCTCTTAGTTTATCAAAACCAGGCCTGAATCAGTTTGGTTTATTTCTTTCTTCAGACCGAGGAAGAAAAGGTAGTATAATTCCCACTAAGTCTTGGAATACCCTTTCTGTTGTACTAGCAAATATTTTCTTTTTCTAAAAATACAACATTTATCCATTGTTAAAGCTTGTTGTAAAATGGAAACTGAACTGGCAACACTGAGTAAAACCACATATCCAAACCAATTCCTTTACATCTGCTTTTATTTCTTGGACTTCTTCAACCTTGCTCAAATTTCAGCTCCATGTACCAAGTAAACAAGAATTTTGCAAGGGATAAAGCTATCAACCTGCAGGAATCGGCAAAGTTCATTAGGAAGGCTCTGAAGACACTAAGGACACAAAATGGATGTGATTATGTTCTCCCCGAGCGTGCTGTCAGGCAAGGCATCCTAGCACAAAGTGTATACAAAGCCACTGTGTAAAGACAGCTACAGTGTACTGATTACAGATAGTTTACTCTCACAGTTATTATTTGACTAGTATTGCTAACTAGTAGCTAGTCTATTACTAATCCTGTCACACTACCACACAGTGAGATGAAGCATCTTATGGTCTTAATGCCTGCTTGAACTTTTATGTGTCTGAGGAAAGAGGTACCTTTAGAAAGGAGGTACAATCGGTAAAATGGAACCCAGTAACCTGAACCCATCAGAAAGAGGTGTACCAACCTCAGAGCTGACCGGGACTGGCCTTCATACACACGGCTGGCTGGAAAGAGGCAGCTGAATGGCAGCTCTGAGTCCGTCACAAGCACAACAGTCCCTTGACACTGAAAACACTGTTCCCAAAAAAAGACAGGTGACCACTGCTGGCACATAGTAGAGACTAGTCCATGAAGCAGTGGGAAGATTTTAGACCTGAGACAGAATTCCTGCTTAAACCACTAATGCATATAATCATCATGCATGACATACCTGGACATAAATCCTTTAGCCATCTCATAGAAAATTATTCTTCAGAGCAACTACATTTCAGGTACTAACTTTACAGTCCTGCTTTTCTGCTTTGTTTTCCACTAGTCAATTAAACAAAAAAGATGTAGAAGAACCAAGGAGAGAAATACGAGCAGTTGAAAAAGAAAAGTGCTGTCATGATTGTACAATAGGTTGCTGGTATTTACAAAATTCCATGTATTCAGATTCAATATTTTCCATATGAAGATCATCACTTAGTATTAATGCTGAAGCAGTATGGAGGATAAAGCCCCTCTTCCAATAAATAATTTGCAGACACAAGGACAAGTACAATCCCTGCCCTGAAGAGCTTGGAAATAATATCCTGCTTGTGTAAGCTGAACTAGAAAGGTGTTTATTTTTACTACAATAAGTGCTTAACACTCAATAACTAAACCAAAACTATTATTTCAAAAGGATTTAGAATAATATTTTAATTATCTCAATGTTTATAGAATTGAAAAAGCAGGAACTTTTAGCTACTAATAAAGACAGTCTCAAAGAAATTTATTTTTTCTTTGGAAAATCCAGAGACTGGTATAATGATATGCACCTGTAAAAAAAAAAAGCAGTTGGACAGATGAGCTCTTCCACTATAGGATCTGGCCTACAGGAGTGCATGCAAACTAGCGTTCTCTTCAGGGCAATTTATACCTATCAGCCTCCAGAAATTTATATTGTTGAGGAACTTTGGGAGTTTTGCTATGCCAAATCAGAGAACACTGCAAGTTATTTATGAGACCAGCAAAGAAACAGTAACCACATAAAAGAGCATATAATACTTTATTCAGGTTATGTAGGAATACAGAATATAAAAAGCTTAAGACCCAGGAAATGTAAGTGGTGTGGGAACTTTCGTACTTTTTTCAGATAATTCTTATCAACATGAACGCTGAGAAGCATCCATCCTGTGTTGTCAGTCAACTTAGGCTACATCTGGCTCTTGAGAAATGTTATCCATTGTCTGCTTATCTCATTCACAGAATATCCGTTATATTTACAGAATATCCATGATATGTACAGAATATCCATGAATGAGGACTTTTTTGTCCGTAATTTGTTGTTACGGTACTACCCCCTCTATAATACACGGACCAATATGAATAGAGTACATCAAGGAAGAGATTCATGGCAAGTGCACATATGTGGAAAGAAAAAAGAAGTGCTATTTGGAAAATGCTGCAATATGGGCAGCACAGAATCACTCGTGTGAGGCAAATATGAAGCAGAGACAGGACCGGCCCCACATGTGCCATGCAGGGAGCTGCTGGGCTCCCCAGAAGCAGTCCCCACGCTCCCTCTTTTCCTTGCTACGATCCCCTGCTGCTCCAGGCAGTACCAGAGTCTCACATGCACAGGACCTGCTCCCGTGCCTGTCAGCCAGGGCCTTTACAGGATCACCCATCCCACGGAGAAGCTCCAGCACAGACAGTATAAAAGAGCTAACAGAAAAAGAGAAAAGGACCCAGAAGAGAAAAGAGTACAGAAAGGCGAGGAAATCACTGTTTTAATCTATACCACATGTACAACACAGCTGAGCTACAAGCTCCTGGGAGTCGTAACTCTGAATGTCCTGACTTTTGTGTGTTTAAAATCTCAACTGTAGCATTACAACACGGGATTTTTTTTGCATTTAATTTAACTTTTTTCTTTGGGGAAAAAGAAAGTATGCTTTACCATACAGTCAAAGAGACCACATGACAGACAGTCAAATAAATATCATCCACACATTTATTTGCATGATTAAGCCATCAGACATCAAGTAAATGGAATGGAGTATATTTGTTATTTGAATAACCTCCAAGGCATTTTGGGGCACATAAATAAATGGGGACAGAAAGCCATGGCCCTTAATTTTCTCATTGTTTAAAACAGCGCAACTTTAGAGGAACTCCTCAGAAACAAATGTAAAATCAATGTAAGAACAAACTGATATACATCTGAAAACCTCTCCACTTTCCCCATCCTCACAAAAAAGGTACGCAAAAAAAGTTGCTGATTTCATTCTTTCTGAAGGGCAACATGCAAGTAATGTCTAGACAAAGTTCAGAGCTGTAGTGGTTAACCAGATATCTAACACAAGATGGTATAGTTCCCATGCATTCTTGTTCTGTAAGGAAATAAGGAAGCTAAAACCATTTCTGAAGAGATAAAGAAGAAATATAAAGAAGTGGTTCTACTGTTCTCACAACTCCAAGATACTTCCTTCTTCAAAAGCATGTAACATCTGCATCATCTGCTGTGGTTTCTACATCAACAGAAGACCAAGAGGACAGAATTGGTAGAGCAGAACACTGGCTGTGGAAGACCTGACATCACAGTACACACATTTTAAGATTTATTTTTGCTTTTATCTTGTTTTTTTAAAGAGACTTCTGGACTAACTCTTGACTGGTCCCATAGACTAAATGCTCTATTGTGGCTGGAGTGCATTAGGTGTGCCTTGGGTGTCAAAACCTCCAATTTAGTTTCATCCAAAGGAATCCAGCCCATATGCTCCACAACTACCCCACAATGAGAAGCAAAGCACAGTCAGTTGGGACAATCGGCAGTTTTGTTTCAAAAGCGTGCTCCTAATTTGCACTAAAATCTTAACATAAGCACGCCCTGTGAAGGAGAGGAAAGATGACTTAAACTGATGAACTATGCCTTCTACATTTTTCTCAAAGTAAAAGAATAAACCTTAGAAAAAGCACCCAGTTCTCACTTCTCCCATGGTGTGGACAGATTAATGCACCTACAGCTGGGAAAGCTTCAAGTCATAACTGTGGAAATGCTTCCAAGGAAGCGCATATGAATTCAGACATTACTTATACTCCTTTATGACTCAGACCCTGATATGATGCTTAGTCATGAGTCCTGTGCTTAGGGAGTGATGACAGAAAACGTTTTAGTATCCAGAAGCATCCAAATACCAAATGGATCTTGGTTTTACCAGCTGAAATAGTATTTTCATTCAACAATGGTGAGAAAAATGAACTGAGTTTTGTTTAAAATCAATAGTAAAGGCAATTCAGTACAATATTAGAAATTACAAAAGTGGAAAAAGTGTGAAAATGACCTGAAGTGAAGATTATAAACAAAGAGATGTTATAAAGAAGTTATATCAAGCTAAGGGGAATGTTCTTTAACTTTCTTGTGCTGCCTTAAGCCATGCAGTATTTTCCTTATGGGTAGGCTCATGATCAAGGCCATGAAAACAGCAAAGGTTGTAACTTCCAGACCTGGTGAAATCTGGTGATTTATAGTGGAAGCACTAACCACTCCACAAAACTGCCCCAGGAGCTAGGTATTCTGCTTCATATCACGCAGTACCCCAGTTTGACATCATATCTTCCAGCAGATGAACTACAATCACATGGGGACCTCAGCGGACATGTCTACACTGTGCTTAGCTCCTTGACGAACTCCCAGTTAGTGGTCACCTGGCCACCTTACTCTCCAGCTTTCCTTTGGAGAAAATCAACTAGCTCCCTTCAAATCAAAACACAAGGGCAGCTCTGTGGATAGTTCACAAGCAATGTTCGTAAAAGACAGCATGGGCTAGCCTGAGCTCTGGGTTCTGCTTAGTGTAGTCCTCAAACACTATTGCAAATAACCACACATTCCTCTCTGTCATACCCCAGAGCCTGCAGCACATACATTAAAATTCATGTAATGAAATCACCACTCTAGCAGACTGAAGTACAACCCACACATTACACTTTGATCAGAAAAACACACAGAAAATACCAACTTTTAGGGCCACCATGTGAGGCTCAGAAAAGTCAAACACTACAGACATGACCAGCCTGTTTCAGAGTGCAGTCATCCTGAAAAACATGGATGTGACCACCCTGCATCAGACCATCTATGGGCCAGGCATCATGGTCTACAGCAGACACATTTAACAGCATAAATGTACTACTAAGAGCATCTCAGTTTCTTTACAGGAGGCTCCTGAACACCTGAAAAGTTACCTGCGGAGAGCTAGATGGATTAAGCCCCTTCCCGGATCTGCAACCTCAGTGGAGGAAAGTGAGAAGTATTTGATGGTTATGTCACCAGGTACAGCAGTGTGATGAGAGACAGCGGAGCCACTTCCAGAAAAGTTAGCACAGCTTCCTAGAGAAGCAGCAGATGATTATCAATGAACCACTCATGTAGCCCCTTAAACCTGAGCTACTATGGAGGAACTCCTGTGGAGGTCTCCTACAGAGTGGTCTCCCATGGAGAGGAACATCAGCCATACGGTGATGTGCCAAAGTCTAGTAAGTTAAGCTTCACAGCAGGGCAATGATTCTGGTGCCAGGTAGCTATAAATTGTCATCTCTGGCACCAAGGTACCAGCCTGGAAGGCTGTGAATACAGGGTTAGGAATACTGCTTTCCCACAGCAGGCGGGAAGCGTGCATCCTTCAGGTTCTCTGACACCTCTTGGGTGACAACATGTTAAATGCTTCAACTGTGACAGAACAAATGGTTTAATAAAGAGAAATATTCAAATATTTAATTCTGTATTCCTCCTGAGGATTAACTGACATTAAAACAATCATCATTAACAATAAAAGTTTAATCCTGAAATGAGTGGGACATTTGCCTGAGTAAGGATGGCCTGCAAGCTACACTACCACGTGCTTCTACAGACAAAACCAGCACCTGCTGTGAAAATAAAGAGCATTCTTCAGCAAGAAGTGAAATTAAACCATGTTGAAAATACTTAAAGCAATATATATTACCATAATAACAAACCTTAATTACTCTATCACATTACCAGAGGGATTTCATTAACTCTCTCTGAAACAAAATATATCAGTCATCCAATAAAAGATTTAATGATCAATGTAAAATGAAAGGGACCCGAGCCATAACTTCTCCAGATTCCTCATAACTACTCACAGAGTGTGATCTGCTAGCTACCCCTGAACTGTAAGCTGAACATACAGGTTGCTCCTCTGAAAGTGTCTGATGTTAAGTAGACATCTACTTCAGTGCAGTTTTAACAACCCCTTTCAGCTTCTTGCTGAAGAAGCAAAAACTCAGCTGCCAAGAAAAAAGTCAAGGGAAAGCCAAATGCAAAGAGAACACGGGAGGGTTTTTTTGCAAAAACTTTAAAAACCAACATTGTTGTTCATTACAAAATTAAGGCTTGAGCTAGCCAGCACTTACATTTACTTAACTTTACTAGCATGAACTTGCAACCAGTTAAGAGATTCCCTGTGGCAAACTGTGACTGAGCTTTATTCAGTGGGGCACTGACTGGAGTCTCTCTCCTTTAGTATCAATTTTCATGAAATGTGTAAGGCCTTAATAGTTCTGAGACCTCTAATCCTCAGTCAAATTTGGTTGAAATTGGCTACCAGGTTCAGAAATTAATAGAGGACTGTTAGAGAAGCAGATGGATGGGAGGAGGAACAGAAGAGCAGAGTAATAAAGTAATTTGTCTTTCCTTATAAAAACTGTTTAAAAGAAAAGGGGCATATTGAAAGTAGGCCGTGAAGGAAAAAGTTCATACCAATGTTCTTGTTCGATTATCAAGGGTCTTCCAAAGGTGGTGGTGGAAATGTCATCCCTTGAAACTTTTCAAATTTCACTTGACAAAGAATCTGTGAATACACAAATATAAATTACCCTGTAGTCAAAGCATTTTTATAGTGAATGATTATTTTCAGTAGAATTGATAGACTATTATATACAGAGGTGGTTCCTTGTCATCTCTCTCTTCGTGTAAGCATACATATGCATACGTAACATACAGAAATTTATAACGGTTTCTAAATTAAAATCTCCTTCAGTAAGTCTTCTTAGGATAAGAAAAAAATGTCACTATATCGGAATGGAAACCCATAAGGCTTGAAAAGGATACTACAGGCATTAGCCCCAAAATTTGTCACTGTTTGGCAGGGGGTTGGAACTAGATGATCTTTAAGGTCCCTTCCAACCCAACCCATTTTATGATTCTATGATTAAACCACCGCTTCAGAGAAGTACAATGAAAATAATTGGTTTTACTTAACATTTGTATCTGAATGACTCATCCTCAAATTCAGCTGAGTGTCTGGTTATATGTTCTTTGTCATTACTCATTTTGAGGAATAGCAGTCTTAACTATCTCCTCAAAGCACACATGGATAGCTTTATTGAAAAGAACGCACCCTGGCAGTTAATAAAAATCTCTTTACTTGTACACCTATCTGCCAGTGTTCATTGTGTGCACATTTACAACAAAAAAAGAAAATACCATTTATTTAGTCCCTTTGTCAGTTTTGAGCAAACTAATTTTCTTTATGAAGAACCCAGTTTCAATTAGTTTTTCCTCAGCATCTTTAATATTAAACATCATCTTTGCAGAAATTCACCATCCAACATTTGGAGCTGTGTTTCATTTTACTTCACAGACCTAACTACAGCAGTCTTCAACTGCTCTGAGCCCCACAGTGCATATGGCCATATGGTGATGAGAGTTGGTAATGTAAATGCAACATTCATTACAGGGTCACTGGCTGGGAGGTGGTGTTAAGATTCTGGGATCACAAAAGCTGAAAGTATGATCATGTATTTTATTGCAAAAAGACTCAAAACATTCACTGGTATGTACACCCACACAGCCATAATATATATGGGTTATATTAAAAAAATATGACCTCTTTAAAAAAAACACAAAAAATTCTTGAATGCCATATTCATACATCAGTTCTGATTTTCACTGTTTTATTTTTATATTCAGCTTTTTATTAACAGCAAAGGCAAAGACAGAAAGCAGGGAATAATACAACACACGCAAAAGGAAATTCCAGCTGACTGCTCACTGGTAGGCAAGAGAGAACATTTGCACTTCTAGGAAATTGTTAGATGGCTGTACAATGCTGTTGGGTGTCTATGTGCTCACCTTAGTAGTGGCTACAGGGAGGACAGGTAGTACTGCTTTCCTTAAATGAATGGAGGAGCTGAAAGATCACGTTTAAAATTGCTCTTAAATTCTTATCTAAGTTAGCAGATAAAAAAGTTTATCTGTTGAAAAATGAACATCTAATCAATGCCCTACAGCATCTTTAACAAGAATTGGAAACTTTTAATTATAAGCCAAGTATAGGCCCACAAGGTGAAAGTCTAATCCTGCTCAAGTCAATGGTAACCTCCTGCCTTCAAACCTTCCCATCGAATGCAACATGGGCAAGACTTCACCAGCAGATTTTAAGAGGCTTCACAAGTTACTGGAGCCGTATCCTGGGTTGAGTGAGTTCTCAACTCCAAAAGTTGGTTTGATTTCAAAGCTCGACAGAAAGCTGTGTGGAAACAAAGAACTGTCTTTGAGAAGAGGACAGAGGAGCTTTACCTTGGTAACTCCATCCCCCCATACAGGCATACTTCTCCCACGTCCACCTGCCTGTGCCAGGCGCCAGGGCCAACATGCTTTTGTACAGACTACAAGTAATTTCCTTCTATCCTTGCAGCACCTCGTAAGAGCTAGCAACTGATGAGTGGACGACAGAAGGAATCCTGCTCATGAACCATGCCAGACTTCTGACAACAATGTTTAACCACCCATGTAAAGAAAAGTTTAGGGGATATGGAGACTTAGTTACAGTCTGCTGTAATGAATCTTCCCATCCATGTTGCCTACAGGGCTATTAAAAAGACATTTTTTTTCTCAGTGCAGCCAATGAAAATTCACCAAAGTTTCCAGTTTTGCTATGTTTGTTTGGCAAACTGTTTTATGGGACTTGCAACCTAAGACAACACAGAACTGCTTGGATTTGCCAACTTTTCTCTTAGGGACAACTCATAGCATCATCACAGGGTTTTTTTTCTCTTTCTGATCACAGCCCTGCACAGATGTACTGACACCAGGAACTTTGAATATAATTAAGATCTGCAGCCCCAAGCCACAGGGGACACAGGGATGACAGCAGAGTAACTGAAAAGATTAATGATACCTCCTTGGAAAAATCCAATGTAAAATGAAATGCAGATTGAAACAAAGGGGAAAATGTGGGAATTTTACTTGCAAAGTGAATTGAAAGCTGCCATTTCGGCCAGCTATCCTGCATGTTGCCTTTGTCTTTAGCTACCCAGTAACAATTAAAACAATTACTCTCTGCATTCTCTGAACGTCAGTGAATTCAATTACTCAACCTACTGTTTACTTACAGAGGGTTTAGTATTCTGTGTCATGAGCAATTCTGCACATAAGATGCTAAGAACTAGCTCCTTCAGTTTAAAGGCAAAATTCTTATTGATGCTCTGAAGGATCTGAAGGAGTAGTGAATTGGGCATTTGACTTTTTGTCCTACTGAAACAATTACCAAGACTACAGTGAAAGCTGATTTAACACCAATATACCTGGAATTATTTTTTTCTCCTCCTGGCTCAACAGTAAATCAGAATTAGGGATTTAGTCTAATAAATCTAGAAATAGTCTAAAAATCTCTCTTGAGTGAAGTCAGACTTAAGTTGTCAAACTCAGGATGCTGTGGCACATTAAAATGTGTTTCAGAGCCAGCCACTACTTCCTAAGTTCATGTCCTTAGGCCTTGTTGGAATTCAGTCATCTGGTGTGCTTCCACTGCTAAAACCACCATGGAGATAGCACCAACAACCTTGATAATGGCTAAGGTGATTAGAGCACTTAAAACTCAGAAAGGATGGGCAAGATGAAACCTGCTCCAGGACTGCTCCCCCATATTTCTGCAGGTAAACTGCATCTAAGTTGTACTTGAAGCACCTAAAAGCTACTTTACCATTTTCCGTAAGTTCAAAATCACATTCCCACAATCACTGAGGAAAGGTCAGGTATTAATGCTACTTTGGGAAAGGTTAATCTATGCCAGGATATACATTGGCCTGAAAGTAAGAAATATGTCACCTCTAAACATGTGTGGCAAGCAAGGACAAAGAGCTTCCAAAATAAGAGAAAAATCAAATCTGCAAGATACTTCTTTCTATTCCACTTTAGGCTGACTATGTGAGATGCCTGCTCTAGGCCTTGTGCTAAACAGCCGGTATTCTCTAGGGGAGGAGATGCTCATCTCCGCGATGCTCACACAATGCCATGTTTTACAGACTGTTAGTTCTGCTGCGTTACCTCTGAAAGGCTTTCTGATATATCGGCAAGTGATTCCTATGCAAATATTTCTGCTTTTCTACCAGAAGAACTGTGGATATCTGAATCAACAGTTTGGATTGTTAAAATAAACTTGTATTTGTCAGACTGCATTTCTATTTAGTATATTTGCTTTCAGTGGCTAAATCGTCTATAAGGAACATTAAAACATAACATGACTGATCAATCAAACATAACATGAAAAATTCTTCCAAAAGTACGGTCATAGAGTTATACTTCTGGAACAGAGTTGCTTATACATATATGCAGTTGGCACAAAAAGTCTGAAATGATGAGTGAAAAAGTATTTCTTGTATGAATTTTTTTTTTCTGAGCTCTCTTCTGTCAACCTATGAGACAATGTCCTTTTTTACATGACTTGAAATACATCAGGAACATCTTAATCCTTAATTAACATACCCTGAAGTTACACTGTTACAAGCATCTGCAGAAACAGAAGGACTTTCTTTAGTATAATTTTCTGTGTCAATGAAAGCTATCACACTTGAGCTCATGGATTTAAGTGTGCATTAATCAGTACTGTTCACACTTGTTCAGTGAGTAATTCCAATAAAATTAATGAACCACCTGATGTTTCAGCTATATCTTGACACAGAGCCTACAACTGTTTCTATTTTAATCTCCATATAACTAATGTAAATAGGAAAATGTACTGTGCAATGAGCAGTGAAACCCAAAATACAAATACATTGAATTATATTACAAGGTAATTTGAACTCTGTATGATTAAGATCTGGAAAAGTGAATTTTATTTTAGTGAACTGAGATGGCATGTTGTTGTTTATAAGGCAGCATGGTGAATCATCCCTTACGTCCCAGTCTTCAGTTTTAGGAGTTGCCAGAGCAGTATTCAATTACAGTTCAGTTAGCAAAGCTTGGAAGTACACTGAATTACAAAGGGATGGAATAGCTAGTAATATGCATGCAAATATGAAGACACCTTGTAAGACAGCCTACTGGTGTTTTGTAGCTTGCAAACTAAGGTGTATGGTAAACTCTGGAACCCTACTATCTGCCAAATGTTCTGCTTTGGACTGCTGCATATGAGCTTCTGCTACCAAGACAGGCAGCTAGTCACCTTATTGTTTTTTCTATGAAAAAAAGATATTCCTTCTATTGACGTCAACATTGTGTAAATCAGCTTGAACATTTTCATTAAGGGATATCACTAAATTTTGTACCTACAGACACAGTTGAATATTTCAAAATCTACATCTTGTTATCCTCAGGCAGGGCAGAGAAACACAAAGATGAAAAGAAATTTTACCTTCTACAACAGCAACAGCTAGAGCCAGTCAGTTTTTATTTGAGCTCAGAGCATATAGCTATTGAAGACATTTTCAGTATTTGTAGTAACAGCTGTGATTCCTACACATATTTTGCCAACAGAAGGACAAGCATTTTCCTCTGAGTAACTAATCATGCCTCCAAGGGGCCACGTTAGCAACATACAGGTCCTTTTAAGGATGCAGAGAACACCATCTTTGCTACCATCTTGACCTAAGTCCAAAAGATCAAGGCCCTTAGGGTCATGATTTCAAGCCGCACTACCCACACCTTTCCCTTCAGCCATGTATTAGACCTTTGCTTCACCACTATGGGAAAAAATGTACGAACAAGTCCACTTCTGCGTTTGTACTTTCCCATGATTTGAGCAGTTCCTAAAGCCTGATACGTAGAGAGCTCTTGTTATAGACTTGATTATAGGCTGGTTGCCAGAAAGATCAAGTAAGATATTTCAAGCTTCATCAACCACATGGATGTGTCTTGTCTTTTTAGAGGATGTATTTTTCCCTGAGGCTTTCCAGTATTTTAAATTTCTACTATATTAAGTCGAATTTGTAATAGTTCCAGATAAATTTAGGATGACTGTGAGACTCAGCACAGAAGTCCACAAAACTGACAGTAATTGTCCAAAAGCGCTAAGTTTTTTGATGTTAAACTTTTGTGATTATACTGTCAACTGTAGATATGTTACATAGTGATCATTACCAAAATAGTTTGTTTATTGCACACTTGATCAGCTGCAACTAACTATTTCTCGAAAAAGCTGGTTTTCTCCTTGTGCCTCATGGCTGAAGAACACCAGCAGCCCCCTCCTTGCCCCTCCACACACACTCATGTTTTGCAACTGTATCTTCAAGTTCTCCTTATCTACTTGTATTTGTTTTCTGTTGGACATAAGGCATAATAAAGCATAAGCTCTACATCTTACAGCTAGACACACACCTGACGGGCTGGCTAACAATGTAAGTGTTGGTGTACTTGGCTGCCAGGAAAACCAGCTGAAAATCAAGTCTCTCATCCTCTGGCAGATGAACAAATGGGTTTAGGGGCTGTCTTCAGTCGCTGGAACTACTGCAGAGGATTTTCCCTTCTGGGATCTCTACCCTACTTTTAGACTTGACTGAATTGGCCTGCAGGTTAAACAGCAGTTACAAAGGGACTAACAGAGGTACCTGTGGCATGATTGCAGAAACCTTAGCTCTTCAGTGAACTGGGTTAAAAACTGACTTGCACCTATCTCAGAAATTACGACATGCAGAGTAATGTCTGTTGAATGCAAGAATAACTATTCACCTGAGCAAGAATCTAAGGTGTTACCAGATAATGCTCATAGGAGGAAAAAGGAGGTAGCCTTAAACTTTAACGATGCACCTATCTACCTACCTCATGTTTTCCACTATTTCAAATCCTCTAAAGCCAGTGAAGTGCACTGCAAAAGGCTCCACAATGGGATGTCAGTTCAAAGCGCTGGCAAAGAATAACCTTACATGTTTGACAATCCTCCTTCAAGGCCTACCCTATTCATACCTGAAGGAAGAATGAAACAACAGAACAAGTTGTTTATCTCTTGTACAATGTTACTGAAATTTGTAAATTAGGAATTCCTCCTAAAATAGAAAAGTGTCCTGAAATTGTTCTAAATTTTAGGTAGAAAAATGGAAAGTTACACAACTATAATAATGCATACCACATAATGAAAAGCACCCCTTAATGAAAAGCCCCCAAAGACTCTAGAGAAAAATACATATTAAGTGCATGACCACATTCACCAAATCTAATTCTTAAAAATGTGTGAGCTTAGGAATGTCCAAAAATGGAAGCAGAAGATACCAGTGCTACAGAATCTAGAATATTATCTCCCAATAATCTGCAAAAGGTACAGCAGCTGCTTGTAAAAGCAATGCTGTGCTCTTGTTTGTGTGCCATGTAAGATATGTGCACAGTAACCATGAGTGCCACAAATAAATGTTAGGAAAAACTTTCAGTTTCTATTACTTCACAGCAACTTCAGAGCACACAAACGGCACAGGATCAGTCCCACTGTCTTTATGTTCTTTAGCAATGTCATCATTAACAATGCCTTCAAAGGAGATGCTTGCCTACTCAATTCCATTTCAGTCACTGAAAAGACTCCCTATAACTTCCAAGAGAGCTCAGCACAGTTTTGTATGAATTTTATTTCCCTTGTAGATGGATTTGCATTTTGTGCCCAAGTTAAATAATACCAAAACCTCTAAGAGACACAAAACATCCTAGAAATCACCTTCTGCCCTGCCTTTATTACCCAAAAGCAGTCCTGAGTAGAGGCATACAAATGTAATGAACTAGTTTTTGTCAAGTTTTGCCCAACAGTTAAATGTTCATTAAAATAAAACAAGTATGCTCAATCCAAACTGAAGCTTGGAAACACTGCCAGGGAGCTAGCCACTAAAAGGTCTACTACAGAAGTAGGAGAGAGCAAATGTCCCATTAATTTCCACAATCAATATGAACAGCTCAACACCAATACTGTAGCACCTAAGTAGTAACTGCTGATTTATTGCACATTGCAAGCTTTTCTTGGAGGAATCCAGAGGACAAAATTTGCAACCTAGTTATAATTTTATTGAAGTATCAGAAAGACATAGGGGTAACTGTCTAGGGCCTCAGGAGTTCAGTCTCACCCAATGAGCAACACATGATGCAGCACATGCACTTCAGGAATGACCATACATGTGCACAGCCTCCCCCATTCCACCCACTGCTGCATTTGGCACCAACACAAAACAGAGGGTGTTGGCAGAGGCAGAAGTTCAAGAGGAAACCACAGCCTCTCTAAAAAGCCCCTAGAAACAAGTGCACAGGCCATCCACAGCAGCAAATATATGGTATAAAGCACACATGCATCCAGCAGATGCAAACCTCCTCCCACGCATGAATGCGAAAGTCTTCCAAATTGTTCCCCAGCTTGCTCTTTTTGTTCACTCATCCTTCTCTTAGCAGACAAAACTTCAACCTAAAGCTCTGTTTACATAAGATCACAAAGAACTCTACTGTTAAAAGTAATACCTGAATGCATAACACACACACAGAGTTTAATTACTGGAAGAAAACTGTAAGCATCGTTTGCTCTCTCTTATGTAATTGCACACGCATAAGGTATCTTTAACCTACACGATGACAGCTATGACAATTACACTTTATTTGTAGTGTATTCCATTGCTTTTAGATTTAGATGTGCTCATAGTATCTGAAATGTAACATAAATACATTATTGCTGTAGTTATGCTGTGCTTCCTGACCAAATTTCCTTAAAATGTGATGTGTACACTGAGAAGACTTCCCTAACTCCTTCAGGGATATACTAAATATCTTGGGAACACACTGCCCCAAGCAATGTTTTTTTTTTCAATATCCATATACAAGAATATGTCCCAGAGTTTTCACTACCCTCTGGATCTGTTCCCAGAATAATTTCAGGAAATTTCTAGGCCTTTCTGTACAAGCAAGCTTTTCTAAAATACTCTTTGGGAATAGACTCTAGAAGCAGATGGATCACAAACATTGGAGCCCATCAGGAAACAGATTATTAGCAAAGTCGGCATTTACACACTTGGACTTCCTTAGGACTTTTATTTTTATTAAAAAGTGAGCAGTTACTGCTGAAAAAAACCAACAGCATCCATTTTGGTGTTAACAGTCTCTTACTATATCTGTGGCATCCAACTACATTTGTCACGTATCTTTATCCTGCTTACCTTCATGATGTTTCCTGAATCTGTGCTACTGACACAATGCCCTGTCTCATTTGATTAAATAATTGAATGTCACACTGCTTTCTTCTCAATGTGAGAACACCAAAACAATTCTTGGACAAAAATGTGTCTCATCCTTTTTTTAAGGAACAGCCCTTACAGAGTGAGTAAGCTATTCCAGAAAATTAAATGGCAAAAGAGAGCGAAGTTAGTGATGAATCTCAAGGCCTCTTAATCCCAGTTCCCTTGGGAACTGTACAGTGTTTTGCTTGACATTACAGAAGATAGACAGGTGTGAATTATAATCTGCTGGAGGTGAATATGGAAGCACATTAAAAAGCAGTACCGTTTCAACTGGATTTCCCAGGTCCTGCCCTCTGAATCATGTTTTCTTGCAGCTCACAAATAATGCTTATCAAAACTTTTCAACACTGAAAAGCATGAAGTATATTCACAGGAAAATAAACTGGCCAATATTTGGGTACTAGGTCTTCAATTCTTAAATATTTCTAAAAAGCTGTAACAAGAAGTGATTTTTTTAAAGTATTCCATATTGACATAAAAGAATTACTGCATTGTACTTAAACTTATTCTGTAACTACAGTAATTTCATATTTACATTGGATCAACATTTACATGGAAACATTTGCTTGAATGTAACTGCACTTGCAAGCATTCTCACGCACTAATATTTAAATTTTTATCTCAAAGTATTCTGAGACAAACCACTGATGTATAGCTAAACAACTTGGCAGGCAGGCAGAGCAGTACTTCAACAATTTTTCAATTTATTGTTGTCTCAGCACAAAAAAGTCCATACTTACTTTATGAAAAATACTACAACATCTCTAGGGTGTATGAAACAAATTGCTTTTAATGCAGCAGTTTTGGCTCATATTAAAAGCATGTGGAGATTAATTTCTCTCTTTTTGAAGGTAAAATGAGTTAACTCTGCCAACACGTAAGAGGAAAAGTTCTGATGCTCTTAAGCACTCCATAAAAACACTCAGACCCCAGTTACCTTTTAGCGACAATGTAGATATCATGTGAAATACACAGCTAATATTTAAAATTTATGTAACAGATTATTTTTTGCAAACTTTCAAGTATAAACAAGAAATTTCATTCTAAATAAGTCCTTTTCATAAACCAACATAATTTCCAGGACACAATCACCCAGTTTGATCAGATATTAGAAGCAAAGTGTCAATAAATACATGCATTTTTATACTGTTTTGCAAATGAATATTGAATAGAATACTGCCACCTTTTGGCTATGATCTGGACTGAAAAACGAGACTTCTCTGTAAAACTTCTAATTGCCATACAATACGTAAAGAATTTAGTATGTCAACAGGCTAATGTTATGCTTATCATTAACATACTGTTGATGTAAGAATTTAAGAACAGAAGTTCTCGTACCTAACAGCACAGTGTTATCCTACTGTTTCTCAATAACGAGCAAGAACTTTCACAAGGGCTTTTGTCTTTAGCAGAAAAGATGCAGGCATAGCTTTGACATCAGGCTAATGGAATTACTACTTGACAACATAGCAATTCCTCTACTGCTTAGAGTAAAATCACGATACTTCTGTGTAACTCATACACTCAACTTCATAAATACTGATTCACTAACTGATTCTCAGAAAATTCTTACTGGAGAATTGTTGAGTCTAATATTAACATATAAGCATTTTGAAACACATGTGAAATGTGTGTCTTTCAGCAACCTCCAAAAGAAAGGCTCTAAAGTCTCTTACTGTGAACAAACGATGCCACCAGAAAAGGCAGTGCAGAAGAACACAGAGCCTGGGATTTGGGGTTAATTCCTAGCAAGTGTTCCAAGTCATTGCAGAGAGATTCTCCCAACTGTAAGCTAATCAGTTTTAAATTTAATTCATTTATACTGAATAAATTTAAAAAAGGGAGATTTGATCCATCTTCAGGGAAGAGTTTGCTGATTAAAAAGTTCAGGAAAACAAAGCACTCCCTTTTTTTTCAGTATTTGTTTTATGAATGTGGTGAGTGGCTATCAAACTATGTGGAAGGGCTATCAGTTATCTAAGGGCTACTGTAAATCAGATCCTATAAGCCTACAACAAACTTACTGTGAATTCAGCTATCTAAACTCTGGTTTTGCATTTTCAGAAAGTAACTAGTAACTTGATGAAAAATACAAAGAAAACCCTAAATTCCTCCACTTTAAAAGAAGAAAGGTTCTTACCCAACTCCCTGTAAAATGCTAATGCTGTAGTTAAGTGGAGTATGATTTTCAACTCTAAGAATTTTCATACAGTCATGCTTTAAAGAACATGTTAAAAAGCATAACAACAAATCATTTTACTACTGGAAAGGCAGGGTTCTTCTGTCAGTCTTTTTCCTAGTATTGCAAATACTTGATATGGAAACTTATTAAACCATGTCAGAGTTAAGTAGGGGGAATTCACTGCACTGGGGACTTAATTTCCATCCACAAATATAACCATTTGAAATATACACTGACAAGGATATTTCGGAATTCTAAGACATCATTAGTATTTAGAGACAAACAAACAGCAAGATACATAATTCATACACTTTCAGCCACTCACTTTTAAACCAACTCTCTTTAAAATAATGGCATTTTTCTGAGTGTTGGCTATTGGCACGCTCAGTGCTTTTAATGCAGCAGTTTTGGCTCACATTAAAATCACACGGACATTAATTTCTCTCTTTTTGACAGTAAAATGAGTTAATTATGCCAACATGTGAGAGGACAAGTTTTTACACACAAACAAGGAGTTTTTACACATAGACTATCCTAATTTTCTGACTAGAACTGTTCAGGCTCAGCTTGAAACTATTTATACAGAAATTTAGTTCTTTGTAATTAAGCAAGTGTATAAACAATTTAACTCTAGACCCTTTCTTCCTCATCTGTCCTATTCAAAACTATTTTTACCAAAATAATCTGAAAAGAACAATTAATATTTACAAACTACTTGTGTTTTGAAACAAAATTTTAAGCAGCGTTTAACTTTGACAAATAGCCTTCCTTAACCTTCACAAATTTGCCTGTAGGGATAAAATGACAAATGACTCTCACAATGGGGTTTATTAGACTCCTAGAATATTGCTCTAACATGGCCCTTCAGGAAATACTATTTCAGATTATATCAGCACTTCCATTATTCAGGGCCTAATAACACAGCTTGAAAAAAAATAACCAACAAAAAAACCAAAACACCCACACACACCTTCCCTGTGGGATGAAACTTAACACATAACATCATGAACCAATGTTGCTTCAACAGCTTAAAATGTATCACAGTCTCATAACATTCTGTGCCTGTATGTAGCTCATGATGCCTGTATTTCTGAAACAATATTTTTAAAGATTAGCACAGGCAACTGAAATGTTTTCAGTATTTTGGGATGGGAAAGGAAAATTGGACATCTTTAACTATCTTAAGGTGATTTAGTATAGTGGGAAAAATGCTGTGCTGCTGCAGGCAACAGTATTATCTGTTATGCTAATGTTCTGGTCCAAATCATCTGTCTGTTTCTGACTCTCTAAAATCCACCGAAATCAACTGATTCAACTACCTTCAACAGGTTTGGATCAAACTCTCTAAGATTATGTCACACCACAGAAGACTAGTCTACAAGGATACACTACCAGACGTTTTGAAATACCAGTCTTGTTAGGCAAGGAAGGAACAAGTAATTATTGAGACCTAAGACATTGTATTCTGTTGACTGAAAACACTAATACAAATTATGCTGATCAATACTGTATTATGCGTACAACAGTGAAAAAGGAAAGTCAGCGTTCCCTTCACCTTCCTGCCTAAGGCTCCATTTAGGATTGGGATTCTGAGGCAGTTGGTACCGGCAAACACAGCATCTGAGTTAGAAGCTAACCTCCCTTCATTGTCAAAGGAGAGAGAAGCCCATGACCACGGGAAGAATTTGATAATTTGACAGGAATGCCTATACCATCCCTCCTCCTGCTACTTGTTCCTACAGCAGCCATGTTTATTATAGTATCTTGTAAAAACGTGACTGAAGTGGTGGACTCAGTACATGGATGTTGCTAACAAGTTAATATCTTCACTTCAGATACTCCCTTAGTAATAACAAGTTCTCCTCACTGCAGGCTGCATCTTCCCTTTTTTTATCCACTTCTTTAACTTTCTTGTTATAAAATCTGTCAAGATGCTCTTAAAACTAAATTCACTAAGAGTTCACATTATTAAGGTCATACAGTACAACTGATTAATAGTGAGAACAGAAGAGTTGGAAAATGTGAGAATACCTGGCTTTCAAAAACCTTTGTCCAGAGACGGTAACAAATTTATAAAGGGTGTCGCAAAAAAACCAAAACCCAACCAAACTCAACAAAACTACCAAAATTCAAAACCAAAAAGCCAAACCAAACTTTGCCTGCTCACTGTTGTCTATAACCTACACCCTTTAGGAGTGCAGGAGAGTACCACCCACCCACATGTGCTCTGCTTTGAAAGCACTGAGTCCATCTCACACTTTGTAAGGCAGCGATCTCTCTACTGTTGCATCTTCCTGCCTCTTTGTATGTGTCTTGACTGCTCTGCAAGCTCTGTGGTGTCAGCCCCAGACATATCCAGACCCTGCCTGTACACCTGGATTTCCTACCAAAGGGAAAAATTGTACTTAGACCTCCTTCTGATATGGAAAAAAGATGACGGTGCATGAAGAGTACACAGCTCTTGATGAGCATAGAGAATTTGTTTCTTTTTCTGTCCATGAGCTACTTACTGTATTTTTACTGCCTTACCTATCTGTAATACTTCAACTTATGTCCTCTTATGTGACTTGTTTTAGTGAATGTTTTAGCTGCTGTTTCTCTTACCCACTTTTATCCCTGTTTGGATCTGCTATACCATCTCCCACATTGTACCCCACAAAAATTGTCCTTAGCTTATTTTCTTGAGCTGCCTTTGTGCCATTTATTATCTCCATATGATCTTCTAGTAATATTCTTACACAACTTTATCTCATGTATCAATCATCCATTCTACATATTGTCCCACAATTATCACAATGAATGTAGGCTACTGCAGCTGTGGAAGAACAATGGCTTAAAAGACAGCTCTTGAACAAAAGAAGAGAAATGAACATCTTCACCACAACCCCCACCCCCGTGAGAAATTCTGCTTTCCACTGTCTTAGACTCATTACCGACTGGAGGCCCCTACAACAATTAACTACCGCAAGAGACCAGAGTGAGGTCAGATCTTTTCCTCTTTCCCTGGTCCTGCCACCAGTCTATTGTGCTAGCTCTGAGTAAGTCTTTATCATCTCCCTGCTTCAATTTTCCTCCTCAACAAATGCGCCTAAAATGTTATCCCTCCTGGAGAAGTTAATTTGAGATGAGTACAGGGAACACTGTAAGACTGGAATGTTTTTCTTGTAGTTAGCATGGTGTCTCAGTCCACTTCCCATGGACAAAGCCCAAGAACAGCAATGGTTTCTCTTTGTATTTTCAGGCATCTTTGGTGCATTACTGTTGGGGGGGTGGGGGTGGAATAACACCCACCCCCCCCAAGTTTAAACACCAGCAGGCAGGTGATAACTGGATCTATACCTGTGTGAATGTCCAAAACTGAACTTTTGAACTCTCAGGAAGACTGCTGCTTCCTACTGGGAACCAGTATGATCTGGCTATAAATGTTGATAAAACCATGACTGAAGAGTGCCACAATCACAACTTCCTTCTCCAATTAATACGGAGACAGAACCCCCATTAGGAGGCTGATCACACATTGTGTTTCTACACATAGACTACTTGAGAAAACGGGAGGCTAGGGGCCTCAAAGAAGGGCTCCCTGAAAAAAAAAAAAAAAGGGAAAAAAAAAAAAAGACACAGCTTTGGAGAGAAGAAAGGGCAGTGAAAAACCCTTCTGCCTTTGGAAAGAAGGCAGCGAAAAACCCAGCTGGAGGAAAGATCCTGGAGATCAGGGGGTATGTGTGGAAATGACTGCCAGGGGGTGCTGAGGGACCTCAGTCTGTAATGCCCAGTGCCAGTAACTGTGAGCAGCAGCACACCACAATCCAACACAACTTTGTCTCCAGCGCTCCTGGACCAGCAATGACCTCCCTGCTGGAAAGCCAAGACCTACTGAACATAATGCTGGGAGGGGGGGGAGCCCAGTGCATGTGAGATAATCCAGTAGGGTAACTGAGATTATCTTAGCTTTTTACTTATTAGCTATTAATTATTAGCTAATTATTAATTAGCTCTAACCTTGGTGGTTCTTGAATAAACCCAAGTACCCAGACCCACTATGGGCTGTTGGTTACTCTGCCTTGCCCATGAACATTACAAGCTAGTATCCTGCAGCCTGTAGCAGAGTCCCATCCTTTCTGAACCAATGCCATTGTGGGAAGCTGATGCACAAAACCACGGATGTATAAGACTAGTTTGAATACAGCTTTCTTGTAGGATTTGCGATGGTGACTGACCATTATCATGACCTGCTGAAGACAGGTACAATAAAGACATACAAAGGTGAAATATTCTGCTTGTGTTTATACAGCATTCTCCTATGATGTCTCCAGATTGCCGCTAAGTCCACGTGATATACCCCAGAGGGCTCCCATTGCAAAGGCACCCAGCAAATACCTGCAACTATTCACCACCACCCTTTCCCAAGCTACTCATTTCTGCAAAGCTACCACAAGCAGGCAGGATTAGGCATGCCAGCCCCAGTCCTTTCCCATAACTGAACGGGGCACAAGAACGGGTATGGGGCTGCGATCTCTGAGACCCCATCCTCCATGTTACTGGGGCCAGGCTAGACCCCAATTAACAGGGCAGGCTGACAGCTGAGAGATTAATGAACAATCCTGAGAAATGACAGATTATTTCTTCAGTAAATGCAGGCAAATATGCACCTGCCAGGAAACCATCTATTTAAAGAGTGTCCATTTGTAAGCTCTTCCTAAGATAGCTGAAACCACTGTCCAGACCATCTGCTCACAGCAACATTTGCTGTTTGGATAGTGGTACATTCTCAACTTACAGGCCACACCACTTGCCCAGATGACTCTAAGTCTTGCTTCTCTTTACATTTTTTCTTGCTGCAAGAGAGCAATACCCCATCCTTCTTGGGAGAATGAATGAGCTATTTGGCAAACCAGACCAGAGCACACAGAGGCTAGTTTATGAAAAAAAAATTGTAGGTGGGGGAAAAAATGAGAAGTGGAGGAGATACAGCTCCCTTCTTGTTTCTGATTCAGAATTTTTGAACTCTCAGGAAGACTGCTGCTTCCTACTGGGAACCAGTATGATCTGGTTTCTGATGTGTTTAAGCTTTTGGCCAGGCCCACCATCTGATTGCAAAGCTCTGGATTTTGAACCTAAACAAGATGGAACATGTATCAAGCATTATACAGCTCTTTTCCCCTCTTTTTCCCTTTAAACTCTTGGGGCAGCTGACTTGAGCATTATGTTATTGTGGGATTGATCTATCTTTTTGTGATCCAGTTAGAAGGGCTTTTAAGAAGGTTGTGCAGTGTTTGTTCAGAGCTGTAGACTTCTGAATCAGAGTTGACTGGTTCCTAATGAACCTAGAGAGCAAGCAGGGCATGCGCAGTGTTTAAATTTGGGTCCTACTTTGCTCAGGTACTTCAAAATCCTGTATTTAGGAGTCAATTTAAGCTTGTGAATGTTACACATTTGCAGCCCTTATTAGAGCAATATGTAATCCATAATGCGCTTTAATTACTGAAAGGAAGATTACCAGTTTCATCAAAGTTGCATTTAAATAATGCAGTAATGAAATAAAAAAAAAGCTAATGCAGTATTAAATAAAGCAGTAACAAAACATTTACCATATAATAAAAGAAGAAAACACAACAAAAATTAATTCATCACAAGCTGGTTAACTTCTGCAAGTACTACCTAACATACATGAATATGACAGAAATTTATTTTTAGCATCCCTTGCTTAGGAAAAACTTCAAAAAAATCTTCTGTTTCATGAAATGCACCCACTTGCTATATAACGTTTGCAGTTTCCAACCCTTACACTAAAGTCCTCATGAAACAAACATCCTCTTCATTTTCTATGTATCAAAAAGAATTTAAAAACATGAAAACACTAAATCTTGGAGGTAAACACCTTAGGCTAAAATAGTTTCAAGCCCTATTTCCTGAACAATAAAAATGGAAGCAAATTTTTAAAGCCACAGTCAGAAAATATATTCAAGATCAAAAAAAGACTATATTACAGGAACAGAAGTCATGAAACTCATGGCTAAAACCAGGTTTATATCAAATTCAGATGGTTTTCAAATGATTGTTTCAAAAAGCCTGCTGATACAAATGTTTCACCTTCAACTCAGATTTTCATGCATACTCATTCCACAAATGTTTCATTTTTTATAACTGAACTTAAACTGATCCAACAGTCAAGGGATGTTCTTTCCATAGGCAAATTTATAAAATAATATTCACTACAAGTTGTTGTACACTGATTATATTGAAACTTTTTTATAATAACATATTATGTTTCCTCAAATACTGCCTCGGGATATAACATTTAAAAACATTTCCCAGTGGGAAAATATCCTTTTTATTCCCTCCCTTTTATTTCCCTTTTACATTTTTTTTTTTAATAAATCAAAGGAACGGCAATTTCAAGTTACTTAACAGATGATTTATTGTAGCCTTTAATACAAAACGCTACTTTGAAAAATAACTTTAGAACACACTTATTTTGAAAAGTCTCATTTGTTTACCTGATCTCCAGTTCAAGTATACTTGAACTCCAACAGTTTTCCCCCAAATCTCTCTCCTGCAAACAACTTGGGATTGCAAAACTGGTTTCTTTCATGCTCATCCATCATCATCAATAATAAAGATGTGATATTAAATCATGCCCTTCCTCACTGATTCCAATACTCTGGGATAAAGAAACTCTACTTATAATTGCCTGTCTTGTTTTGGATATTTAAAGTACACTGTGTCACACTTACAGAGCCAAATTCATTTATTCCTAAGCAATCCAACTAAGCTCACTGAAGTATTCAGTAATTCCCACATCCAGTTCTGTCCTCTAACAGGCCTTTCAAAACTCTCTTGAGAACATAGAATTGGACAAGCCGGTAGAACTGAAGATGCATTTGTTATTTTCTAATCCAATTATACTTTCTCCTACCTTTTCTTGTTACCTTGCTGAACAAAATCAAAATTGTACCATAGGGTGGAAAGGACTATTTCTGTGTAAAAGATTCCTCCCTCCATTCTTTTGACATACCGCATTCTCTGAAGTAAGCAAGCAACAGACTAAGAACAGGTTCAAAGCCAGCAGTCGTATGTTTTCCTTTGCAATTATAATTTTGACTTGATCATGTGCCAGTATATTATGATACATGATGTATTGCTTAGGAGGATGTCAGTCAGCAGAGACATCTACATTTGTAAGAGATTCAACTCTTAAGCCTTGACTCTAACAGGTATCCTGTATTTGTAAGCTATGAGAAAGGGCATATTTTTCCCCACAAGTAGCATGTAGGCATAAAGCCCCTTTCCTCATGAAATAATTATCTCCTTGCTTCCTCTGTTCTTCATCACCTTTGTGGAGGAGGAAAAAAAAACAAAAAAACCCACACGTATTTATTTACCTGTTTTACAAAAAACCTAAGTAACCAGTTAGTAACTGACTGACTTCTATTAAAATGTTCACTTGATTGAAATTACCAGTGAACCCTGCAACACAACAGTGTTCCATGAATTTTTCAGTTTTTAATGAGAGAAATATTTCCAAAAATTCATAAAATGTCACATTGAAAGCTGGCAATAGAGCCTAACACCACTTATTGGTAAAGTACAATCACATAAGCATTGCTGCACTCAGCTTTTTAATATGGCCATCCTTTCAAGTGAGGAAAACTTGCCTATGAAAGCTCCATTAGTATAAATGCAGAGTAATTCCACTAATTTAATTATCATTCAATTAAACAAGCTCTTTACTAATATCCTTGTGCCAGAAAACATGTATCAAATAATTATAAAGTTTTAATATGGTACTTCCATTTTGGACTCTTGTTTTTCCTCATTTTTTTTCCCCAAATACTTTAAAATACTGTATCATCATAGCCATCTTCTATTTTAGATGATTCAACTGAATTATGGGACACACTTAGTGTAAATTTGACTGCTATCCAGAAACAGTTGACAGATGTGAATTCTTCTGTATGTCACATACTTGATTTTAGGAATATTTTTGTTCTCGCAAGTGTAAAAATTATTTATGGAATGCAGGAATTAGAATCTTTTTTTCCGACACAAACAAAGCTAAAAGAAAAAAAGACAGAAATATTATTTCTGAATTACAAATACCAAAATTTAAAAAATAAACAAGTTACGTAAAGTTTGAATCATATCTTCTGTGTCAAAGGATGTGGAAGAAGTTAGTAGGTTCTATTCCCGTTTGATAACGTGGGACCGAAAAATATTTTACTATGATTTCCTAGTGTTACTTAATTCTAACAATGCAAAGAATGTTGGATTCCATTGCTGTGTTAACAATGAGATAAATGACATCCAATTATGTAAAAGTATTCCTTTAGACAAAATTTCCTCACTATTTCAGAAATATGAAATCAAAAGACTCAGCCCAAGCAAGACACATTCCTGTTGATTTTCTTAAGATATTTTTGCAGATAATTCTAGCCAAGTGGCTTTTATTACATGAACCAAACTAGCAATCTTAAGTACATTGATATTTAAGAATATTAAGTACCAGTGGACTGAAATTTCAGAAGGGAAGAAGTTCAGCTTCATGTCTGGTCTATATCAAAAATTAAATCTGACCTAGAGATTACTAAGCCTTGTATAATTCCTCAGTCAGGTGTTTGTGCAAGAGTTCAAACTAAACTCAATTATCCAGTCATTCACTTAAGGCTGGTTAAGACTTTTGCCATGAAAGCTTAAATGTCTTCTAGAACAATTTTCCCTAAGAAGCTATAGATACCTCACTAAATTATATGGCTAAAGCAGTCAGACACACTCCTCTCTTCTCAGAAGAGTAGTCCTCAGTGCTGAGTACATTTCACGTTGGGAATTTACAACAGGTGTCCTGACAGTTCCTCTTGGCACAGTATTGTCATAGCAGTCTTTCTGCTAAAAATGCTTTGCCCAGCTATTCTTTACATCTTTCAGCTCATTACTGTACTTGGACATAGTCGCTCATCAAATAGAATTGAGCACTGCACAGTGCCTTGGATGCTTTAGCCTTTTGCACTGCTGAGGGCCTTCCACTGGCATCTCCACAGCCTGCTTTCCACAAACAGCTCTGTAACCAAACTGCCATAAGGAGGAACAACTAACAGCAAATCTGAACAGGCCCTGGTGAAACCCACCTAGTTACTATGGGAAAAGTATTACAAGGGGGTATCTTTCACCATTAGAGTGATGTATGCCATCAGCAATATGTAGGTACCATACAGGAACTATTTAAAGCTAAATATATCTACAATTACTATGAAAAACATAAGGGTGCCTTGCAGGTAAAAAGATATCCTTTTCCACAGCTGATGTTCTGAGAAGACTGTTACTAATACAAAACTACACACCCCACAGAATCCTATAAAAAGTGTTAACAACTCAGGGTCACATGAAGAACTGACTTCATTCATCCTGCATAAATACTTTCTTTTACTTACAGAACAACTTCTACCATCGTAATCATTAAGCTGCTATGAAGTCTTGCTTCAAAATGCCAGCCTGTCACATTCTTAATTCTGTAACCTTTATATCTTTCTGTTAAGGTAGGGAGAACATCAGTAGCACCCTGAAGAATGGCTTAGTAAATGTACCATCTCCTTATTTCTCATTTCCCACTTACATTTAAAACAAACCTGCCAACTCTAAAACTAACCTGTACCACAACTAATTTAACTCACTATTCAGCATAAACAGCTACTGTAGCTACCATAGACAAAGTCTGTAGTTACATGAATCATAAAGCAAATGATTTATGCCTCAGCCTTGAGTCATGCTTTATGTGAAGAGATGAGGCTTGACTCACTAGAATCAATCAACGGTATGTCCAGCCAAGTATCAACAGAAAACGTACAAAGTATAAAAGCAAAAAGTACCTTTTATACCTTTCAGTGTTCTGGTGAGTTAACACCATGGTGAATCAGGCACCATTTAGGTTGGAACCTTTAAGATCATCAAGTCCAACTGTTAACCTGGCACTGCCAAGTCCACCACTAAACCACATCCCCGAGTGCCACATCTGTATGACTTTCAAATTCCCCCAGGGATGGGGACTCAACTGCTTCCTTGGGCAGCTTGTTCCAACGCCTCCTTACTCTGGATACAGTATCCAAGTTATTGATATTAGTGACCCCCCTGTTCCTGTTGCTGAACTCAACATTTCCACACTTGCTTGGGTATCACTGTGTAAGCCACTGTCCACCGGCTCCCCAGCCTCCTTGCACCTCACCTGTCATGCCCTCACCACCAAGAGCTCAGAAACACAGCGAACATGGACCATCACTTAACTAGTACTTCACTTTGTGCCAAAGCCCATTTAGGCCTGGTTCTAGTTCCCCTTTACTACAGTAAATCAACACAAGCTCCCCACACAGCACAAAGTGATGGGGCTGGCCTCGCACCGCAGAGCTAGTCTATAACAGTTTTAGGCGAAATTCACCACTTCAAAAATCAAACTCTATTAAGCTGGCCCCACCACAAGCGACTGGCTGTCTCTGAGCACTTATCCTAGCGCCTTCAGCCCGCCGAGGCACGGGCACGGCCCTACCGCCACCTCAAGCAAAGGAAGGGAGACCAGGGCTGGGGCTACAGCTCGGCCACCGCCTCCGCACCGGCACAGCAACAGCCTCAAGCGCCCCGCCGCAGCCCCCGCCGCAGCCCGCGGCCCGGCGCCCGGCCGCCCACCCACTCCCACAGCTGCGCCCATCGCCCCACCGCGCAGGCGCCCGCCGGCTGCCCCCTCCTGCGGGGCGGGCGGGGCCGCGCAGGCGCACGGGCCGCGCAGGGGCCGCGCAGGGGCCACGCAGCCCGTAAGAGCGGCGGCCGCCCGTTGCCTGCGCGCGCGTCGGCAGGCTCCGCCTCTGGCTTTTCTTTTGCGTCGCCAAGATGGCGGAGTACGACCTCACCACCAAGATCGCGCACTTCTTGGACCGACATTTGGTCTTCCCACTGCTGGAGTTCCTCTCCGTCAAGGAGGTACGCGGCTCTCCCGGGGGTGGGGGAGCCGGCCGCGCGGCTGGGGAGGTGGGAAGGTGGCAGAGAGTGACACCAGATGCCGGTGCCTTGCGTGGGCCTGGGCGCGCCGCGGCCGCCTCCTTGCTCAGGCGCTGCGCGGTCTGGCCCGGCCTGTGAGGCGGCTGGGCCTCGGCGCCCGAGGGCGGGCCCGGGGCTCCCGCACCGTGCGGGGAGGCGGGCCGGCCCTGTGGCGGGGGCGGCGGGGCCCGGCGGGCCTGGGGAGCCGCGCCTCACGCAGGGCGGCTTCCCGGGCCGCTCGCCTGCGCGGCACAGGGGAGCGCCTCTTTCCCCTTCCGCGGATTCGGCGAAGCTTCTTTTCCGTATTCAGGGGAGGGAGAAGCAAAATGTCTCCCTCGCAGCCACGGCTCACTTTCTCGCTCGCTCTGCGGCCGCGTGGGGCAGCCGGCTTGAACCAGCGCCGCGGCCGTGGGCACTCGTGTTGCCCCCTCAGCCGTGGGCGGTGTGGAGGCTTGCGTCAGTGTAGGTAGTATTGATAATCAACTTGAATTTTAAACCGTTGTCATCACGAGTTTGTGTTTAAACCAAGTGTAAGTCCCTTCTAGTGCTGTTCCTTGTTGGTCGTTTTATATATATGCTGAATTAAATTACTGTAAAGAACCCACTAGTGCTGGAGATAACTTTAGACGAAAGTGTTACCAGTCTGTCTGAAGCACTCATCTGATCCATCTTAAGATAGAAACAAAATGTGTAAAATTATATAAGCTTTGAATTTAAAATAGGTGGTGTTTGAGGCTTCAGAAGTGAACCAATTAAGCAGGCATGTGTTGAGACAACTTGACCTAAACACTTCTTGTGTCTAGTGTACGGACTTGGCTTGATGCCTGTTATGTTGGCGGTGTTTTTAGTATTTTGACATGTGTAAATCAGCTCAAGTTAATTAAATAACTATTTTTGTAATGTTGATCTTGAGGAATGTGATGTTTGGAGTGGAATTAAACTTTTGCCGGTTCTGTGTCCAGGATGTTCATATAAGTGGTGTGGTGAATTGAAGTGCAGCCTTCGTGCAAATGTATTTTTGGAGTATACTCTGGTATACATGTACTCCACCTATGTCTTGGAAAACATAACAGCCGTTTACAACTCATAGTTAAATTATGGGGTAGGAACTGTAAAAAACTATTTGACTAGCTTAGAAGACTGCTCTAATTACACAAGCTAAATTAAACTTACTCTTATATTATAGACCTAAAACATATTTTAGATTGATCTGTGCTACAATTAAATTATCAGTTTGATCCTGAGTATCTTCTGAGATCGTTCTGTTATTCAGCTAGTCTGCACTGTTCAGCCTGTCATTTTGTGGAAAGTATTCACTACTTTGAAAGACAAATCTGACCAAAGTTATTATTTTTTAAAATATATATCACTGTTGTAATAGGAATTAATATTCCTGTTAAAAGAATAGTAGTCCAAAATGCTTACTATATTCTGACTGAAGTTCCGGCATTTATAACTAGCCAGAAGTTGCCAGTATCTTGCCAAGACTGGAAATACAGAGAGGCTGTGTAGTGAGCACTCTAAGAGCTGTGAGATCTAGCAAAGCTGTGAATTTTGAAGTTTAAAACAATTGTAATTGGACAAAAATCAATGAATAAACTGTGCCATAAAGGTAACTACATAATAAGAATTGGAAACTATTTAATAGTATTCAGGTATTATAAACAGACTTTTTTGTTTCAGATTTACAATGAAAAAGAGCTACTCCAAGGAAAACTGGATCTCCTTAGTGATACCAACATGGTGGATTTTGCTATGGATGTGTACAAAAATCTTTATTCTGATGAAATTCCACATGGTAAGCTGCTCACTTAGAAAGGCTGTAAAACAAATTTTATTTTTATCTAAAATAATATCTAGTGGTAATTTGCTATTGCACTCAAACTTGAATACTGTTTAACTTTGGCCTTAAGGAAAGGATGTGTAATATGAAACAAAGAGAATCCTCTAAACTTGGGAAGTTTTGGTTTGGTCTCTCTGGATGTTAGTCTTTTGAGTGACATCTACAGTATTGCAATGCTGATTTGGTGATTTCAAGCACTTTGAAGGGTATAGCCTGATAGTTATACTTGGTTTACATCTGTCAAATTAAAACTATTGCACAATAGTTTGGGGTTATTAAACTTTAAAGGACTATATTAAGACTAGATTTCCATTGTAAGTAAATCCATTATCTGTCTGTGGCTAGTTTTTATACTTTGAGGTACAGATTTCTTGAAAACAGGTTTTCTTCACTTCTGTTGACATACAAATTGCTATTTCTCTAGAAGAAAATAAATGAGAATTTGTACTGTAACGAGTATGAAATTTAACCTTTTATTGTCTTCTCCATAACTAGAAACTTTCCTGTTTACTTACTAATTTCTATCTTCTTGAGGAGTGTTGCAGAGGTGAAGAAATTAGAATATCTTGCTTTCATGAAGGATAGAAACTAGAGAGATTTTTGAGTTTACATTTGGGTCCCGTCCCGCCCCCCTCCCCCCACCCCCATTGTTCCTTTTTTTCTGGGTTGTTTTTTTGTTTGTTGGTTTGATATGTTTTGGCTTTTTCCTTCCTGATTCTTGAATATACGCTTTCTTCCTGTTTCTCCATCTTTTTTATTTTGTGGAATTCCTCACCTGTTTCTAAACTAGTGAGACTATGGTCTGTCTTCCCAGCATCATGGGAGGAAGAAGCTCAGGTGCTTTTATGTAGTCAGCTACAAGAGCCAACTGTTCTTATAACTCTGGGCCTTACTCTGTTTTTTTTTTAGGCTCTTTAAACTGCAGTGTGGGCAGTTAGCCTCTTTGGAAATACATGAAGAGAACTGATAGACTTACGGATGTTACATTCAGTGTTTTGGCCAAATCTTTGATATGCTGGCATTATATGTTGTTTGTGAGTGTGTATGCAATGATGCATGGGATTGATAACAAATAATGAAAACCAGAGGTTTTCACTTTCGTACTCTAAGAAACAGTTGTAATGATAAATTCATCTTTAGGTTACTTATTAGTTCTACTGATTAAAAAATGTTAGACCATCTCAAGGCTGTGTTTAAAAAAAAAACAAACCACCACACACAACCAAAAAAAAATAAAAATAAACCCCCACCAAAGCTAAATATGTTTTCCTCTTTCATTGCTGGCTCCAGCCTTTCTGAACTGCTGAAGAATAATATTGCTGTTATTAGTAGTAAACAGCACAAGAAGTAACAATCCTAGCACACTTTCACAAAGTAACTAGTCTCATATCTTTAATAATTGGATTACAGCAACTTATTTAAGCAGGTTGCTAAATGTGTAATTTCATCAGGTCATAGCTGCAAGTAAATTTAATGAATTTGGTCACTGGGAGAGCTCACCCTTCATATAGTCCAACAATTTTCACACTTCTAATGTTTTTCTTGCACTCTTTTGAAACAATCTGAAGTTGTTACGTCACCAGTTTGGAAAGATTTTTTTTGTGTGGTTTGATATGTGGCTTTTATTCAACAGCACAAAATTAACAGAAACAGAGGTAATAACTTTTACATGGAGTCAGTTGTTAAGAGTACTTGCACAGCTTTCTATGGAAAGGTCTCTGAAATCATTCTGGTGTATGTCATCTTCATGTATCAGTGCTTATCAGCATGTATGTACAGACAGGTTTTTTTTGTTTGTGGAATTGCTGGCTTTGTTAGAATTTTAAGCTGATTCTTTTTTTTAAGACCTCACTGTTTTAAGTACTCAGGGCTAAGTTCACTTCGCTATTATACTTAGAAATGTTCCTGCACAATTAACAGTTGCTTTCGTCTTCTCTTCCGTGAGATTCAGGCTAATTACAGAGCCTGGAGATATCATAGGAGAATATTTTTGTACTCTTAGTAAGTCACCTGAATGGTTTTTTTCATTTGTTTCCCCTTCCTCTTTTATAATCTCAAGATTCATCTGAAGTTGGAGATAATTTCTCCTTATTGGAAGGCTTCCTATCAGGCAAGTCATTCTTGGGCTTAGGTTGGGTCACCATTGTGGTGTTAATCACATTAAACCTCCTTTTCAACTATATGTAGTCAAATCACAAAAGAAATGCCTAAGAGGTTTGCTGTGAAATTGAGTGTCCTGGTGTGTAGCTCACTTTCCTGGTTTCCTCCACACTGTTCTTTCCTGGGACTTGGGCTTGGCTTCTCTGATTTGGTGTGTTTCTTGGCTCATATAGCCAATATTGGGGTGCTACTGTTGTTTTGTTTTTGGTTTTGTTTTTTTTTTTAGTTTTTTTAAAGCATATATTTGTGTTCTGTATTTTAAGTGTTCATTTTATTGGACTATTTTTTATTGCACTGGTAGCACTTGGTGAAGAAGTTTGGCTCTGTGTAAAATAGTCACCCTAAACCTGTTAGTTCTATTTCCTAACAGTTTTTCTTAAAAGGTTTAATGTTCTAATTAGCATGCTTAGTGCTCCAAATCTTAATTTTGCAGTTTGAGCTGCTTTAAATTCTTCCTGCCAACTTTCAGTTAAGTATTCTAAAAATGTTCTTTCAGAACCTGTTCAGTTAGAGAAAAATCAAATGTTAGTGGTGTAGCACTGTTCGGTTTTTTACCAGGTTTTTTTTGAATAAGTGAAGCTACTTAAATGGTTGTTTCTCCCTTAGTGGAAGCCTGAAGATACCTTGTGTAATACAGACTCTACTCCAGCCATACCGGCTCTTTAGTGGCTTGATGAGCGCTCCACACAGCAGGGAAGGAACCAGATGTTAGAAACTTTTATTGAGTTCATTAATTGTTAGATATCTCTGGTTTTGTGACTTGACTGAGAGTACAAGTGAGGTAGGAATTGGGAAGACATATTCAAATGTGCTGTCAGCACCATCTCATTACAGGTTGGTTTCTGTAAAAACTTAAGGCATTAAAATAAAATCTTTTGTTTGTGTTTAGCTTTGCGTGAGAAGAGAACAACTGTTGTTGCACAGCTGAAGCAGCTTCAAGCTGAAACTGAACCTATTGTCAAGATGTTTGAGGATCCAGAGACTACAAGGCAAATGCAGTCCACTAGGTAATTTTTTAATGTAACTTCTGAGAACGCCTTCTCTGTACCTTTTGGGTGTTGATGGTAGGAATGCTCTCTGTGTAGCAATGGCAAAGACAGATATTTTTCTTTCCAGCCAATATTTAAGTGATGCTTGTGGTCGGGTAATTGTAATTGTTGGACTCAACTTACTCTTTTCAGTGCTTTTACCTGCTGTGCATAAGGCATCTCTGTTGTCCATAATGTTTATGAATAGACTCTGGACAACCGATATTCATCACTCAGTGAAGTCAAATCACAGCCAAGACTGGTTTTGAGGAGGTTTGGGGGGGTTTCTGTTTGGGTTTTTTTGGGGGGTGGGGTTGTTTGGGGAGTTTTAAGGGGAAATACGGGCTGAAACAATGCAGATTCTCTTTTAGGAGATTTTCTGCCCACTCTCTCTTTTCTACTTTTCACAGAAGATTTTGGAGTGCTCTCTGTCTTAGTGTGTGAGGCCTGGTGGATAAGCATTCTTTTAGCCTCATAGTGCACTTCTTTCATGAGTCCTGTCCTTCCCCCCCTTTATCCTCCCTCATCCACCCAAACTGGCCAACTTGTTGGTGTAAGATAGTGCTCATAATAATCTTTTTAAGACATACACAGTTTCTTCTCACTTTGCTTGTGAGAGTAATTGTAAGTGAATGTCTGCATGTTGTGTTTAAGGTCTACAGGAGTTCTATGGTTAAACTCTAACTGGGCCCTGTAGGAAAGAGTTCAGCTGTAGTCATTGGGGACATAACTGCAACTTCAACAGAAGGGAAATAGGTATTTGTTTAGCGTAAATAACTGCTTTTTGCCTTTAAATAGGAAGCATTGTAATTACTGTTGTAAATGTTTTATCAACTCTGGAAAATTAATTAGATCTCTTCTTCAGCCTTACTTGCTCTTAATACTTCAGATAGAGCATACATCAGGTGAAGCATCTGTGGCTTGACTTGAGTTTGAAGGTGAAGCCTGTACTTGGATTTATTGTTGGCAAGCTTTATGTATCTACTGATACGGAAGACAGCAATGTTGCTTCTGGAATCTCCTTAGAAAAATATTGAATGCACAAACTTTTTTTTTTAGGTTCTGCACAAACTGCAGAAACCTTCTAAATAAGGTGTACCTTTATTTGGGAGCACCCCTGCTGAAGAAGATGGGTCTGTGAAGGAGGAGGAATTGATTAGAATTTACTCCTTGTTTGAAGTACAGATTACCATCCTTTTTTCCCTTTCCCCTTTTAGCCAAATTTGCTGAGAAACCCAATTGACCCTTTTGGTCTATGTTTTCTCCACTCTGTGCATTAGTTTTGGTTTTTATTACAGTCTAATGTAGAACTTGATCAGTGCAGAAATGGTGAAGGTGTAGTGTAGAGAGTTTCAATGTGCACACGAAACAAGACATCAGTAGAAATCATGAAATCTGTAAATCTGTTAGCTTTCCAGCACTTCAGAAAAAGCTGTTATTTTTCTGTTTTAATATTGCCATAATGTACTTAAGCTTCTGATTTACTGTAAAAGCATTGTTAGGATAAATAAGCCACCTCTGTGTCTGATTTCAGCATAGATACTTCTCAGACAACTATCTTAAGGAAAAGGAATTACCTTTTTTTTTATGACTTGGGTGGTTATGCAGAACCAGGAACCACTCACAGTTTTGGAAGATAGCTTTGAAATCTTGAAGTGAAAGGCTCAATTGCCATTAGTTAACTGCCTTGAAGTTACTAATTTGGACTACCTTAAGCTTAAAGAAAAGACTTTCTGATACTATCACAACTCTATTCCGATCTAATTGAAATTCTGATCTATATATGTAGATCTTGTTCAATTCTTGCTTTGCTTCTAGCCAGTTTTTATAATAACATTTGGCCTAGGGAAAAAAAATTACCTGTTGCAATTCTAAGTATTAACATTTCTTGGAAATGTGTTCTGTTACTTGACCTTGATTGCAGAAGTTGGGAGTTGATCAGTAGCACATACTCCAAATCAGAAATGCCCTGTTTGGATATAAGGGATGCAGTCAAAAAATGCATGGTATAGAACTTGCCTAATGCTATAAAATACTAGTCCCGCTACTCACATACAGCAAGTTCTGTTTCAGAACTAATGCATTGCTGATTTTTTTTAAATTAAAATATAAAAAACTTGTTTTTAAAACTTCATACTTTAGAAATACTAGTTTTGGTTATTGGTTTGACAGAAGCTCTAATCCACATTGTTGGGATTATACAGTAATGGAAAATAGGCAGACTGACACTTTTCAGCCTGATTGACCCGAGTATAGCATGCTTTGGATGGTAGAAAGCAAATTTCGATTCTTTGGCTTTTGTGCATTTCTGCAGGTGATTTGGAATCTGTATGAAACTTAGAACTGCATATTATCAGGGCTTTAGGTAGTGGTTTTTAATCTGTGACAGTGCTGCCTGGAACATCAAAGTCTAGGAAGTGGCAGAAGATGATGTGTAAAGGAGACTTCGCAAGTGTAAGTTCTCTCAAGGATAAGCCAAAATATTTCACTTGTTTGCTATGCAGCTGTTAGAGGACATTGACTTTAAAATTAGAGGAATAGTTGGTATTCCTGATCTTTGAAGTATGTTCCACTGGAAGAAACTCATGAGACTATTTCATTGCTTCTGTATTACTGAGGATTGTCGTCATTGGCTGCCTTGGCAATGTGCCATTTCCCTGTAGAATCTTATACCATAAACTAATTAAACTCATGGCTTTGCAGTCAGTTGGTTTCAGGGTAAATGGAGATATTTTTTTTCGCTGTGTACACTTTTACTGCTTTGTCCCAAGAGGAATTTATAGCTTGATACTCTTCTCTGTGGTTAATTCTTGGGGGGGGGGGGGGGGGGGGGGGGGAGGGGTGTTCTATCAAATATGATAGTTCCATGAATTGTTCCAGGATGTCTTTATTGCATGATTGGTTGAAAGGTGAATGTATAGAAGAGACGTAGTGGGAGGTAGCTACAGGTATAGAAGCATGCCCAGGGCAGTGGGAGCTGGAGAACAGAAAAACTTGGCTGCCTTTCTACAATACAGAAAGAATTAATGACCATACAATCCAAATGCCAAATTGGAAATACTTTACTGCTATTTATGTATGTGAATTCAGCTGTGGTTCTAGTTGCCAGATGACTGCAGCCAAATTTGTATGGAATTCTTACTGTATTGAAAAGCTAGTGTGCTAAATTTCACTCAAAGAACAGATCAAGATCTATTGCAGATTGGAAAAAAAATAATTCACTAAGTTAAGTATTATTTAAAAATAAGTATCTGAAATCCTGTGGTCGTTTGTAGGAGACTTACTGCTGGTAGAGAATTTCATGCTTGCCTGCTGGAGACTTGAACTTGCCTTTGACCTAGATAGTGCTGTTTATTCTTTTATTATCTTTGAATTAAAAAAAGCTTCAGAAATGTGATCACGTGTGAATTGGATGTTTAGAACTTACTGAGCATGATGATTTTTTTAGTTTTGCATCCTGCAGGCATTTGCTGTGGTAGAGAATTTCTTGTTAATCACTGTGTTCCAGTGCTAATAGTGAGATGAATTTCCTTTCTACTTCTGTTTTACTCTAGTCTTTGCGATCTTTTTTCCTATCTTCTGCTGAATTCCAATTGCATGGCTAGAGTGACTGCTGTGGGAGTGAAGGTGAGAGTGGGAAGAGCTCTACAAGAGGATTTAACTTTCATGCTGAAAGCAAAGAATGCCATCAAATTTAAAACCACCTCCCACCCCTTCTTAACTCTAGTTACTGTTGCAGGTGGCTTTCTTTATTTAAAATTATAATTTTTAAGTTTTTTTTACACTTCATGATACTAGGAATAGTTGGCACACTGTTTCTGCAATTGCTTTTGCACAAGTGGAGGAGTATTAAAATTTATATTCCGGGTATTTTATTTTTAACAGCTAAAGGTTGTCTAGTATGTTGCATGGTGACAATCTGTTTTTTAAAAACAGTGGGGTTTATCTTTTTGTTACAGGGATGGTCGGATGCTGTTTGACTATTTAGCTGAGAAGCATGGTGTAAGTGTTTCAATTTTTGTATCTGAATTCATTTCTAAATATCTCCACTCAACCTCCCTCAACAGCTTTGAGCAATTACGGACTTGCATTTTGGCCTGTCTTACATCAACATAGCTAATAGATAAAATATACTGGCATTAGGAATTCTGTCTGAATACTCTGGAGTTTTGTATAAAACAAAAATGAAGCTGGAATTTAATGTTAACTGCATCCTTGTAACTAAGATGTGCTTTACTTGATAATGCAGAAATCCGCCTTTTTTTCAACTATTGGTGTAATTTTTAATTCAGTGGCATGAATTAAGAGAATTATAGTTTCCTATCGTCTTTCCTGTGTACAATGTCTTCAAAGAACCTAAGACTTAAAATGTTACTTTACTATTAAATTGGCTTGTAACAGCATGTTTCTCTTTTCCTAGTGAAGAAAAATGTTTTTTGTGTTCCTCCTTAGTTTAGGCAGGAGTACCTAGACACGCTCTACAGGTATGCAAAATTCCAGTATGAATGTGGTAATTACTCAGGAGCTGCAGAATATCTCTACTTCTTTAGAGTTCTGGTGAGTTTTGGGTATTTGTTGGGTTTGGTTTCATTTTGCAGTTTGTTTGGTTTTTTAATGGAATACTTAGACCAGTAAGTTGTATGTATTAATCTTAAAAATATAATTTTTTGGAGCTTTTTGAGACAATTGCTCTGCACCAAAGAAAAGGTAAAAACAATTGCTAATAATAATCGCAGACCATTGTCCAGCAATTCTGGTATTTTCATGCTGAATTCAGAACTGTCCTTTAAATGTATGGTAACATTTAATTATGGAATACTACTGCTTTCCTCACTGTAAATGTATTCTGGAAAAAAATACTTTTTTAAAAAAAGTAAAATGAATACTTGTTTTTGTGCATAGATACAATCAACAGCAGGTGGACTGAATGTAATTGGTGGTAATGGTGAACTGCCAACTTCTTATCTGAACTCTCATCTGTCTTCTCTTGAATTTTGTGATGGATTTAAGAGTATAAGTCGTCTGCCTAGGAAATATAAACAGCCTAAATGAGAATTGTAGAACCAGATCCATCGTGTCTGAAGCAACTCTTTTCATGTTGTTGTAATTCATATCATTTGTTAGTGGTGGGAGAGAATTTTGAGAATGAAGGTTTAGTGTCTTGTAAGAATCTCAACACAGTAAATTTATTGTTGGTGGTCAGTGAATGTGCCATTTTACTAACAAATGGAAATTTAAGGTAACTGCTTGAAAATCCAGATACTGTAGCTGGAACAGCTGCAGTATTTGAAGGCAGTTGTTGTGAATAGTGAACTGTAAGTATGTGATTTGGAACCAGCACTGTGCATGTGAACCTTCTCAACTAAAAGCATCTGCTAAAGTGACACCTTGGTTGCATGGAAGGTAACATCTTCTAAACCATGTATCTTTCACGGATATGTGGAGTGAATACTGAAAATGTGTAGTGGTTCCTGTGCTGAGGTTTGTTTCTTGCTGTCTAATTTTTAGTCCCATCTAAAAATATCATTAACTTTCTGAAATACTGCTAGAGTAAATAACGATAATACTTGTGATTGACAGTAATTAAAGATTCCCAATTTTGCTTCTTTAATCAGAATAGGGTTTAAAGTAGGAATGAATTGAATTCTTAGTCTAAATTTTGATGATAAAGCTGACTCTAGTGTTGTAGGTGCATTCTGTGTGCTGAGAGTGGAAATAAATTACATATGTAGGTTTTGGGGCAGCTGCCCTTAATTCTTAGTGCCTTCATTCAGGGCTTAGCATTATGTTCTTACATGTCAAAGAACTAATTTCAAAAAGTGAGTACTGTTTTTGTGCCGGTAATGTCTTGGTATAGGAATTTTGTTACTAATTCTAATAGGAGAAGATTTGTTTAAAGTTCTGTGTGATGAAACATAATCTATGAAAGAGCTATTGTATCTGAGCTAAGAACAGAATTTGACACTGTGAATGACCTAGCGTAATTCATTCCTGTATAGAACTAACACAGCTTGACCTTAGTACTACCCTTCCAGGAAACAGATATACTACTGCAAAGTTGCAGTTCTACTGGACATTTCAGTAAGATGTATGCCTTTTGGCATGGCATTAGCAGAAAGAACTTGGAGTATTAGCTTTTCCAAAGTGGTTACCTACTATCAGGAGTTCTTCAGGAGTTTGCTTTGTAATCACCTTGTTATAGTAGTTTAGAAGCATTGCGGGGGGATTTAAACCAGTGTGTCTACTGGTGCTCAGCCATTTATTTTGTTCTTGTTTTAACTTAAGCTGCAGCAGCATGAAGCTTTATCTTACTTTGACAGGACTTTCTAGTTTCTACTTCAGAAGCTTAACTGCTGTTTATTCTTCTGTACCTGAATACAAATGAAGTACTTTTTTTAAAAGTAAAAGATAGGACCATGTAAATTTGATATCTTGTAAATTAAAAATACTGCCAAAGATATTTTTCATATTTTTAAAGTAAATGAAAAAAAAAAGCAACCCACCAAACCCAAGGAGTATGACTTTGTTGCTGTTCTTGAAAATAGGTTCCAGCAACAGACAGAAATGCTTTGAGTTCTCTGTGGGGAAAACTGGCATCTGAAATTCTGATGCAGAATTGGGATGCAGCCATGGAAGATCTCACAAGGCTAAAGGAGACAATAGATAATAATGTAAGTAAAATCTTGGTCATGTTGGTAGTATTCAAGTTCTGTTATGAATCATTTGCAGCCTTGTTTAGGAGTAGTTTATCACCTTTTCATTGGATACTTCCTTCATAATAGTGGGAGACTTAGAGTGCTTGTGATGAAAGTAGCAAAGCTTCCTTTTTCAGATTACTGCTTCCCTCTTACCACATTTGGAAATGTAGCCAAAAACTTTAAGGTATTTCCAGTAAACAAAAAAACTAGTCTCAAGGATGAGGTGAGGTGTCATTGTGTGAAATATTTTGCTGCTTATATTTCAGAGTTGTACTGTTCATTTTCTGTAAACAATAAAATGCATGTAATTTAAACTATACTCTTTAAACATGAAGATAGTACTGATGACACAAGATACAAGACAACTTGTTTTTATAACTAGTTTTCAGCCAATTCAGCTTCCTCACTAGCTCCTGAGTTTGGATGAGCACCAAGAACATGAAAAGAAAGGGAAGGGCTGCAGTACTAATTCAGAGCAACTGAAGTGATTAAGGTCTTCTCTATCTATCTTCCTCCCTGCTTATAGGGCTTCAGTGGCCATATCTGAAATGTGAGAGTTCTACTCTCCTGAACCAGAATCTTGAAAAGGATGTTTGGTGGCTTGGGTTTTTTCTTGTGGGTACCCCCTGCCCCCACCCCCAAATAATTCATAATCTATGTGATAATGTTAAGAAACTTCTCCAATTTTCTAATCTTTATGAACCTATATGATTATATTAGACTACTGAATGAGTTATTTGTTCGACTCTAGTATTTTTTTTGATGGAATCATAATTGTGCTCTTTAGAGTTATTGTTACTTGCTATGTCAGTTCATTCTCAACACATTGCTTTGCAGGCTGTTTGAAGTGCTGCTGAAATTTGGACCAGATACAGATCCTTAGAGCTGAATCCTTATTTGTGCATTATCAGCTGGTTTAAATGAAGACTCTTGTTTCTGGGCTGAAAGTGGTTATGGTGTTTCCTTGTCTGAGAGTGTATGGCAAAAAAGCTCTTGTGAGGCTTTAGAAAGAGAGAGAAACTGAAAAGCTACAGAAGCAAAGTAGTTCGTTAGATCACAAGAAGAGGGAATACAAGAAATAAAATTCAGAATTCAAAAAGGAAGTAATAATTTACGTTAGCGTGGTGGTCTTTGTTACGGCAAGAGCATAGCTTTTAGTTCGCCAGAATACAAATTTTGGCAAACAACTTAGAATACAATATTGGAAAATATATCCTGGTTATAACTTTCAGTAGACTTATTTTTTTAACAGATGACAGGTTAAAAACCTGGAGGTCAAACTCAGCCGGAGAGTGGTAACAGCTAAAAGGAGGCAGTGGAAAATCATAAATTGTTCAAAAATTACAGGTTTCAACGCATTAGTGTTCATGCAGACTTTGTGTTTTATTTAACTTAAAATGCTGTTATGTTTTCTTCTAGTCTGTCAGCTCTCCGCTACAGTCTCTTCAGCAAAGAACATGGCTCATACACTGGTCTTTGTTTGTGTTTTTTAATCATCCTAAAGGGAGAGACAATATCATTGACCTTTTTCTCTATCAACCACAGTAAGTTGTGTTGTGCTATGTTGGGGTCTTTAAATCAGAATGAAGGCAGATCTCGATTATGCAAACTTGTTGAACGGTTTTCATCCTGAAGCTTTCGGAAGTTCTAATGACATTTTGAATATTTTTTCCCAAGCCTTTTTTTTTGAATTTTTGTGTATAATCTGTTTCTCTTCATGGCTGTATTTCCCCTTCAAGGAGAAAGGATGGTGAAGTAGGAAGAACCAGCTCTTTTTTTTTTTTCTGGTGCTTCAGGCGAAGTGGGGACAAAATAAGTAGTTTTGCTAGACTACAAACTCCTACCACATCTTTTCTAGGGATGTGGTAGGCTGTAGGGAAAGGTATTCTTCTAGTTTGATATTACAAAACATATTTAAGAGTTCTTGAGGGAAATTTGAGAATAGAAATGAAATTTGAAGCACTACAGCCATTTTTGGGATTACTGGTAGGTCTGGGAGTGTAGAACAGCTTAACACTGAGAAATTATTTGTAAGCTTTGTTCTTCTAGTACTTGCTTGGAGGTAATGTATTAGGATAGGAGAATAGTACCAAAGAAAAGCAGTGGAATTTTTCCATGTGTTCCCAGTAGCCTGGTAATCTGTAGCGGGGTTTTTTGTTTCGTAGTGTATGTGTTAGCTTGTTTTTTAATTTTTACTTTTCACTTATAAATGTGGGCTAATTTATTGGACAGTTGAACAGGAAAGTTGCAGGCTTAGATGATAGTATAAAAAACAGACTTTCTGTGGTTCTGTGTGCTCCTGCAAAAACTCCTGTTGTGAAATCAGTGTAGCTGATGGCTTAGGCCGGTGTTGACCTAAACTTAGTGTATGGACTGTTCTTTTGCAGTGCTAGCCCCTTTTCTTCTCTTCCTAGCACACTGCTGCCTTCTCTTCCCATTGTTTTCCTCCCACCTCCCCCTGTCCCAAAAGATGATCACAAGATTAACAAAAATAAATCATCCTTCTATATTTGAATAAATGGTCAGTCACAAGCCCTGGTATTGCATTGCTTAAAAGGCACTCAAGATATTTAGCATGACTACTGTTTTGATGAAAAATTGTGTTATCTGAGCTTTGTCTGTATTTCTTTCTAGGTATCTCAATGCAATTCAGACAATGTGCCCACATATCCTCAGGTACTTGACTACTGCAGTCATAACAAATAAGGATGTTCGTAAACGTAGACAAGTGCTGAAAGATCTAGTCAAGGTTATTCAGCAGGTAAGGACAGAATTAGCTGGTATTTCTGTTCTTTTGTTACTGAGACTTCATAATAACTTGCTTCTAATAATATGCCTGGTTTAGGACTTCTGCTTATGTATTTTGGTGTTCACTTTCTTTCACTGAACTAAGTAATCACTGTGAAGTAAAATGCATGTCAGTTAGTGGCTGGACAGAATAAATCTTTTCCTCCTTTCATGTCAACAAGCAAGGAGTAAAATCGAATATGCACTCCATTTTGCTTTTCCTGTATGATTAAATGCAGAAAATTCAGTGACACGTGTGAAGTGACTTCTTAGCCACCCCACAAGGAATTGTTGTATGAGTAAGGGATCTTGTTTACATTTCAAAACCACTGAATTGTGTGCATTGTTCTGTGTTTATGTGCATTTCCTTGAAACTGCTTCTGTTGTCATAGTTTCATGATGTAGACATGGACAAGAGCAATAAAAGAACTGTGCTTGATAGCGATCAGGGAGTTAGGGCACAGATTATGTGCAATCAGCATGCAAGTTTGTATACAAGCTATTATGCTTCAAACAATAATAACATACATTGTGAATAATAACAGCATGACAGGCTAGCAATCAATTATATATCATCAATGCTTGGCATGGATATACAGAGCACAGTCAATGCAAAGATCAAATTTTAAGCATCTCTTAAGCTGTTTTTTATTTAGCATTAGTGTTAACAAGTATCATATGGACTATAAACTAGTTAAGTGTTAAGACTTTTCTTTTATCTTAAGCAAAACCATGAATTTTGGCATTGAACTTCTAATGTAATATGAACTTGTAATATTAGAAGTAAAGTAACATTTCACACCTATTTTGCTTTCTTTTTTCTTGTACAATTGGTGTGAATAAAAAAGGGGTCATTAGGTTGTTCCTTCTGAAAATACCAAATTTGGCTTTACTTTTGAAATACCTGATAAGAGATTTATTTCTTGGTACTCTTCACTATACTTCATTTTATTAAATCATGAAGTGGTAGAGGTTTTGTAGTTTTGAAAGCAGATCAGACAGGATAACTAGTGACTTGTCTACATAGCAAAAACAAAGCATTGAATGAAGTGCTTTGTCAAATGTCATATGGTAGGCTGATTGCTCTACTAGAGATTGCTGATATGTGCAATACGTTTGCAAATATTGAACTGATAGGTAATCCGTCTGTGTCTAAATTTAGAGGTGATCAGTCCAAGAATTTTTTTTTTACATGGTGGATTTTAATTACATTAACTAAAGTGCAATTTTTATGTAAAAAAACCCTTTACCTATAAGACCTAAATAATGAAAGTATAAATGCACTCCTCCTGGGAAGGAAAAGTAACTCCGATCCAGAAGAAAAAAATACCACTCCTAGTAATTCCCATAGTCTGCTGATCTTGCTCTGTGCTAAAGTAGATATTGACAGATACTGAGTTAAACTGTCTATGAATGTGTGTTAGAGACACATCATAGGATGTTTAATTACATCTTAATTTACACAAATGTGTATAGATCTAGTGTTGTTCCTGCCTTGTAGTTGAGAAAGTTGAGTAATTCCTGTAATACTAAAATAAATTCAAGTATTTTGTATACAGGAAGTAGCATTATTTGTGTTAGCTATGTTGTCCATGTAAGTCATTCAACTTCTAAGTATGGAGGATTTGGTGTTGCAGTAGTCTTTTGAAATTAGAATTTAGGAAGACTATCTGTTCTATATTTTAAGAAATTTGGAGGTTTTATACCGGACTAGCTGTAGTCTGACATTTTTCTAACCCAAAGACTGCAGCACTAAATGCTGCTGGTGAAACTATACTTCTGGTTGTTTAACCAGACTATTGGAGGGGGAAAAAAGCACATTTATGCACTTTTGTGGGAGGAATTGGGAGGTTTAATTTATTTTTTTATGATGATGAATGGACTTGTTTATGGTATGAAATTATGGTTGAAGAATATAAAGAATACTAGAATGACCTTGTGACCTTGATTTCTAATACTGTTATAATTTTTTTTGGCAGGAGTCCTATACCTACAGGGACCCTATCACAGAGTTTGTGGAATGCTTGTATGTCAATTTTGATTTCGATGGTGCACAGAAGAAGCTGAGAGAGTGTGAAACAGTAAGGTTCATAACACTTACAAGAGTTGTCTTCCTTTAAGTAAAAATCTCTAAAATTCAGTGGCCCGCTAATTTAGTTAGGTAGTGTTTGATTCCATTGCCAATATTTTCTGATGGGCTTTAATTCATGCATGTAGGAGGATTGTAGTGGTATGGGGTTTTAGTTAAGCAGTTCTAGAACAAGAAATGAACAGGTAATTGTGCATTTGGCTGAACTTCAGCTTTTCCATTACTATTTGAGAAGTGCTTGAAGAAAAGCTTGGATTTGCCTTTAGTTGTGAAAGATGCTGCATCCTGGAATTGCAGTGGTGAAAAATAATGTGAAATAGCATTAGGATAGTTAAATACATATTCTTGGACTACTGTGGACAGCTGAAGATACCCAACACTTGGGTTGACTGGTGTAAAAGTTAGTATTTCTAATAGCTGAACACTAGTACCAATTCTTACAGCCTCTGGTTTGGCTTTCCTTTCACTAGTATTAGTCACGAAGTAAGTTAGAAGACTTATAATCTTCACTGCATAGGGCTGGTGGTCCTGTAATCTGAACTTTATAAGCACACTTGCACTACTGAATAAGCTGGTTTGCATTGTAAAGAGAATGCTGATCAAATTACAGAGTGAAAGAAGAATCCTACAATATGAGTGAGGAGTTCAACTTTATGTACTGGAGGGGTCTTCAGCAGAATTATGACAGCAGTAGACCTTGTTCTCTTGAGTCAGATCTCAGTGATCTTGTTAAGATGCGATTTTAATTTGGCAAGCTTCAGAACAATGAAAACTTCTGCTATATCTGTAGCTTTTTCTTCACATATTGGAATATACAAAGAACTGTTCACTAATCTTGCTTGTTGATGGTGTCTACCAGTGAACTACCACTATGTTTGTTCTCAGCGTTCCCTTTCTCCTCATATTTGCAGGTGCTTGTGAATGATTTCTTCTTAGTGGCATGCCTTGAGGACTTCATTGAGAATGCCCGTCTCTTTATATTTGAGACTTTTTGTCGCATCCATCAATGTATCAGCATTGGGTAAGATACAGAAAAAGCAGTCATGACTGACGGTTTGACAAACAGTGTAAAACTTAGTATAATATTCAGTCATCAGATAAAACAAACATTATTAACTAAAGTCTAATTGGATAGTGGCCTTTCTGGTTTCATTGCTTTAACGTGATGTACTTAAATTGAAACAATTGTATTTAAAAGTTGAATTCTTTAGTTAAAGTGGTTAACTTTAAAACAACCTCTCTACCACCCTAGCCCCCTAAACAAGCAGTGCTTTCAAGCCAAAACTGTGTTGTGGTGTCAAATTAGATCTCTACTAGATGTAATGGGAACTTTCATACCCAGAATCACCAAAGTCCAGGTGTCGTCTTAATTTGAAGCGAATTCCACACATACTGATACAGAGTAGTAATATTAAATAAAGACAGGTTGCATATACAGCAGTTGCTTAAATTTATATTTGGTAAATGCAGATAGCCTTGTCTGTCTTATAGCTGTGTTCTTGGAAAATTACTGGAATTGTATTGTTTTATTCATTACTTAAATAGAAAACAATAGATCTTATTCCCTGTGGTACAAAGTGATCTGGCTGTAACAAAATGTTCTTGTTAGCAATGATGTCTGTCACTTGGGCAAATATTTTGTAAAAGACGACTTATGAGTCAAGTCCATTGCCTCTGTTGTAAAAGCTAAGCAGGAAGATGTTACACATGCTTGAGATACCGTTCACCTTGGCCTTTGCCCCTGTTCCCCATACTTCCACATCCCTTAAACTCTGAATGCTATAAAAATCTCCACGGTAGGGAACAATGAAGAGATTCTTGAGACAGCAGAAATCAAAGCTGTTAAACCGTAGTATCACAGAATCATTTAGGTTGGAAAAGACTCTTAAGATCATAAGAGTCCAACCATAAACTTAATGCTGCCAAGTCCATCGGTAATCATGTCCCTAGACTGCCACATCTACACATCTTTTCAACACCTCCAGGGACAATGATTCCACCACTTCCTTGGGCAGTCTGTTCCAATACTTGATCACCCTTTTAGTGAAGAAATTTTTTCTAATATCAAATCTAAACATCCCCTGGTGCAACTTCAGGTAATTTCCTCTTGTCCTGTTGCCTGTAACCTGGGAGAAAAGACTTGACACCCACCTCCTTAACAGCCTCCTTTCAGGTAGTTATAGAGAGCAGTAAGGTCTCACCCCGAGCTTCCTTTGCTCTTACCAAGTCCAATGGAGTCTTGTTACCAGCTTGCATCCAGAGCAAATGTGTGCATCTGGTCTTTTGAGGAAGCACTTTAACGCTGCTTGACTTCAAAAGAAAAGGACTTGGGAGAAAATTGTCTTTAGTTTTGCAAGCTTGTTGAAGGGATTGCTCTCTCATGGATAGCTGAAAAAAGGACAAAGATTCTTAGCGCTTCTAATCTCTGTTCACTGGGTGACACATTTGTCTTCAGTGCATTTGGGAAATATTTTTTTTATTCTTTGTGTCAGGTTAAAATAGTCAATGATTTTAAGTGTAAAAGGCAAACAGTGAATTTGAGCATTTTAATTAGCTGTGGTGTATTGCGTTTTAAGCATAGCCATAATAGTAAACTGAATCTAGGCGCTGTGGGCAAAACTTTTCCATACTTAATGTTAATTTTTATAAGGGGGCTAATACTTATTCAAAACCCCTTTATCCCTACATGTGCAGTACTCTGCCTAAAGTGATTTCAGATGAAGTATGTGGAAGAAGAAATGTAAATATAGCCCTCTTAGGGATGAATTTCTGGGGAATGTGTAAGTCCTGATAGTGTCTTGCTACTTCCTATAACTTTTTTTAGTCTGGTAAATACTGCACATACTAAAGCACAAGTTTTCAGTGAACCCGGTTGTTTAAGCTTTTTTAACTAAAGATGTCTTTCTGAGAAGTTTGCTTCTTTGATCTGGCTCTAATCAATGAGCAGAGTCTGGAAGATATATCTTAAGTATGCTTTAAGTCTCTCTGTCAAAAGATACTGCTAACAGTGTGGGTTAACATACCAGTGATTCATTATGGCAAAAATAATAAGCTTTATTTAACAAGTCAAGGTTTATGGTAGGTGGTTATCATTTGTTTAATGTTTATTACTTATTTTACGGTTCCTATTTTTTTGTGCTGTATGTGGTTATTTCAGCTTAAAGTACAATATTCTAGTTGGTTCTCCTTGTTATGTCCGATTCATAAATATATAAGCATTATAGTGTGTTTAGAAGCAAGTGACAGACTTTTGAGACATATATTTCAGATTGACATGGATATTCCTACCATGTGTGTATCGCTTCAGGTAGTCGTATGTGGAATCAATCATCAGTAATGAGATTCTTTTCAGTAGGTCATTGTGTTTTAAATGATGGACGTAAGCCTCAATTTCTGTGCAAACTGTAATAATAGATTTGAGCTGAAGTTGGGCGTATAAGGTTTTCTTAGTGCATATCAGACTTGGTTTTAAAGAAATTTTGAAGCCAGTCAAAGTGCTTTTAATTAAACATTTGAGGCATAGTTCTTGCATTTCTTTGTCCACAAGTGATTTCCACTGGTATTCCTGGAATTGAAAACTAGTCCATTTTACCACGGCGCTTGATAAGTACTGTTTAACTATTCAGAACAAATTTGAAAACAATTAGTGGGAAATCTGCTATTCTTTATGTTAAATGGGAAATAGATGGCTCATTTAATGTTTTTTTAACTACTCGCATCTGTTGGACCGCAGACATTTTTCCAAAGTATGTAGTTGCTTTATCAGTTGTAACTTTAAAATTTATACATCCTGAATCATCCTGCAATAGTTTACTGTTTGAAATATCATGTTTAACAGAGAATAATAGATTGATTCAGAATGTGTTTTGGTTCATTTGATATGCCTGTATTTAATTGAAGAGCTGAATATGCTTTATTCTGCTATATATTTTAATTCTGTGTGCAGTACAAGATAGGCTTGTTTACTGAATTCCGCACATCTTCATATGTAAACTAGCCTTTTAAGCAAAGAAGTTAAATAACACTTGCTCCCTAGCACGACCCAAGTAAGTGAATCTCCTTTTAAAACAAAGGTAGAAATAGTCTAAACAACTATTTTTGAAACTACCATTGTAAAACTAGCCTTTGAAATGACCTGTAACTTGAAAAGGGTAGACAGTATTCTTTAATAAAATTATTTCATTATAATTTGATGATTTTTATTGGATTATAGTGGGGATCTTTATAAACAATGGTCATCTCAAATACAGCTTTTCTTGCTTCCGTTCCTTGGCATTAATGGTATTAATATGTATTTGTAAATCTGAAGGTGTCACTATTACTTGAACTGTAAACATGTATGGGGCTGAGCTGTAGCTTGTGTCTCTTGAGAGTATTAGATACCGATGTTGACAGTGCAATAGGAGAATGGTGGTGTTTGTTATGTATCTGTACTCAGGATAGATCTTCAGTGCGTTTGCTTTGGAAGGATAGAGAATGTTTTTTGGCAGTATGTGTTGCTTTACCAGGCAAGTACCTCCTCCACGTTACACCTCCAGGCACTTGGAGTGGTGCTGGCCACTTCAGTGTAGTGTGCAAGGAGACCCTAAAATGGAGTCCAGTTGCCACAAGTGCTGGAATAAGATCATTTTTTGCATCAAAAGTGCGATAAAGTTTTAGGGTTTTTAATAGAGATACCTGTTTCACTGAAAGATAGCTGTTGCTTGATAACTTCTGTTATTTTATGTTAAAATTTTAAATCCATGTAAATCCTAAAGCTAGAAGTTGAGATAAAATAGTTTTTTATATTCCTTCTTACCCTGTCATTTTCAGTCTCAGTTTTGTAAGCTTTCCAAATGTGTGTGCAGGAAGAAAATACCTGTACAGAAGTGTGCAGCTTCTGTCATGTAGCTGCATATATGCTATATGTTTGTTCATATAATCTTTCTTTTAATTTAAAAAAAGGTTACCGCTGCAGAAGCTGAGCTAGTAAAACATAGACATAATAGGAAAAGATAGAATTACCTGCTAGGTGATACAAAGCACTGCATGGTTTCTGGGCTCTTTCATGACCTCTAGAACTCTGTGCCCTCTTCCCCTCCAAGTACACAGGGATTTTAAGTTAAGGAAAAAGCAAAACACAGGTGCTGTACATTGGAAGGGACCCCTGGAAGTAATCTGGTTTAATTCTGTGTACCCAATTAAAACTCTGAACAGGGCTCACTGCACTGTTCCATTATGCTACTTAAGGTCTTGTCTGGTTGATTCTTGACTGTCTCTAAGGATAGAGGTTCCACACTTCAATCCCATTGGTAGGTTGCTTAATCCCCAGTACAGTGGCAGTAGCCATTCTTGTGGTCATCTGTGGGAGGAGTTATTTTATCTGATTCTTATTGATGTTTCTAAAAGAGAAACACAGGAATTCCCTAACACACCCCCTGCCACGTTCTTTCAGTTAAAAATTATAGTTTCAAGTCAGGTGCTTAATACTACTGAGTTGGAGGTAGTAAAGCAATTTGTAACTTCTTCCTATTGAAATAGTCATCTAGGAAAAATAAGACATCTGATGTTTCTACAAAAATTTACATCCCTGATATCTTCTGTTCTCTTACCTGCATTAACTCTACAATTATAACTTGAGTGCAGATTAGCAGTTACAGTGGAACAGGAACAACTGTGGTTGGATTTTACTTCCCCTTTACCGAAGTCCAGATAGTTTGTTACAGAGTTGTTGTCGTTTTGCTGGCAGTGTAAAGCCAGTATTTTATGTTACTTCAATTTTCTTTCTACTCATCTCACTTCATGTTTGTGACAAAAAATGGAATTTACATTTTAGTTGGGAGAAGCGTGAGAGATCAAGAACGTACAGGAGAGAAGATTGTATAGAGATGAGTATATATATATATAATCTAGTCAGGTAGACAAGCTAATAATTGATAGATATGAAGTATTTGCTTGACACTAGTAATTGTCAAGAGGAAAATCACTTTTTCAAGTGGAGAAAAATATGTTTAAGCAAGAACCTTTAAAATGGTGAGAAGTTGACCTCTTGTGCAATGCAGTGTAGCCAGCTGGCGCTTTGGTCATTTCTGTAGCCCTTACCTCCTATTTGTTACCTCAGTCTGAAAGCTGATGGAAGAATGAGGGTTACAAATACCTTGTGTCAGCCAACTGCCAGCAGGAAACTAAAAGAGTTGGCTGGAAAGCCACAGGAAACACCATCAGAAGGAATTACACTTGGACAAGAGCACTTGTTTCATTAAGAATTTTCACTTCTCCATCTTCCCCCACCATCTCTTCTTGAAATTGCAAGAAGTTTGAGTATAGCATATCTGTCTGTACCAAACTCTCATGTCTCTTGTTCCTGAAACTTCAGACTGCAGTTTATTGCCTAACACTTTCCTGAACTAATTAGTCTAAACTTTCTTGACTGCTGGCTGGATTTAAGTAAGAATAAAAGCAATACAGTTGTTCTCTTTATAGTGACAGTTGCTGTTTTATGTTGTGGTGCGATGACTTAATTGACAATTTTCCAAAGAATGTTAATGTAGACAAGGTTTAATAAGAATACATAAAAAGAAAAAAGCGAAGGTCAAAATTTCAGTGCAAGCTGATGTAGTTCAGAATGAGTAAGTGTATACTTCAGGACATAAATTCCTTATTCACAGTGTCCCAGGGTGGTGGGAGATGTGCAGGAGTTCATGTATGTATTAAAGCCATTTCAGTCAAATGAAAACATGCTTCCCATATATGTGGTATTTATCAAATACAAATTTTGGACTGTGCCAAAATTTTTGTTGGTTTAACTTGTATTCCGTAGTCCTTAGTCATGTTTACTGACATCAAAAGGTAAAATAAAATCCCTCTGACAAGTCTTATCTTTTAGTATGTTGGCAGATAAACTAAATATGACTCCTGAAGAAGCGGAAAGATGGATTGTCAATCTAATTCGAAATGCGCGATTAGATGCCAAATTGGATTCAAAGCTGGTAAGACTGTACAGATGGATCCAACTGAATTTGCTGATTTTTTTTTTTTTTTAAATGAAACTTATTTTGCTTTGTTCAGGAAATTCTCACTTTTGCTGTTTGTTTTTCTTTGCCCACAAAGTCTGGTGGACTTCATTCTGTTGTGATCCTGTGTGAAAAATGATCCATGAAAGCTCTGAAAGCAGAGCCTTAAACTAAAGGCTTATGAATTCTGAGTCGTGGTTAAATTTGCTGTATTTTTGTTGTGTTTTAGGGCCATGTAGTCATGGGCAACAATGCAGTCTCACCTTATCAACAAGTTATTGAAAAGACCAAAAGCCTGTCTTTTCGTAGTCAAATGTTGGCTATGAACATTGAGAAGAAATTGAATCAGAGTGGTAGATCTGAGGTTGGTATAAGTTTACATTTTTCTCAATTCCTGCTGTCTTTTTTGCAATATATTTAAGTATAATTCTTAACCTGTTCCTCTTAATTCATCAGAGGTACCTAGTTCTAGTTATGACACCAGCAATTAAATCGAAAAAGGTTTATTTTCTTATGGTGAGCTTTAGACAGTGGTTCTTGTTGTCTTCTCGCCTTTCTCCTCATGACTAGGTATTCCTTTGTCATTGTTGCATATCTCTTTCTGTTGTCATTTAATTATCTACTTTTAACAGTTTCCTTTGCCACCTGAAAAGGGCTAATTTTGAGAGGTGACATTTGTGAAAGGTGACATTTACTTCAAGTACAACCCACTTGAAAAAAGTATCTATAGATGCATGTATATATTGAGAGAGGAGTGAATGATGCTTAAGACTGGGACATAAAGAAGTTGTGCAAAACCCTAATGTTAACCTCTATATTCTCCAGTATTTCATTAAATGAGTTTTAAGTAGAACAAATGAAAAATAAAAAAAGCTGGTAAGATCATCTGGTTTTGCCTCTGTCCACCTTGCAATATGGAAAGCTTTGAGAGGAAGAACAGCAGTGTAAGGTTGATGACTGACATAATTAAAAAAAAAAACAAACAAAAAAACAAACAACAAAGCCACCTAAAACCAAACCACACATTAAAAGAACTTGGAAAATTTTAGAAGTTTTATTGGGCTTTCTCACTGCTTGGCTGAAACAGTGATGGGAGTTGGACAAGCAGTGGTGCATTAGTTTATTCCATTAAAGGGAAGTCAGGTGAAACTTACATGATACTATTTTCTTTCAAAAATACAGCTGCCAAATTATTTTTATATTTTGGAATCTTGTAGAACTTTTCCTTTTTGAAACTGCTAGCCTGGAGGACTAAGGCTATACAACTTAATTACAGCATTTCTTTCTGCTATATCAACACTTGCTTTAAAGTTAGAGGGTATCCTTCGCTAATGCTATTCCCACTTCATAGCCATATAACAATATTATGATTTAAGTAATTTCTCATAAATGTCAGCAACCAAGAGATAATAGTAGTTTCTTTTCTACTAATCCTTATTTATTGATATTTATTTTTTTTGTAGGCACCTAACTGGGCTACTCAAGACTCGGGCTTCTATTGAAATCCTTCTGCAGAGGGGGGGGGGATTCAGTTTTCATTTGACTAAAAAGCACATAAATATGTAACTTTTTTGAGAAAAGGTAATTATGTATTACATCTAACATTATTTGAATAAAATTGGCTACTTTTAACAGTCTGTGCATCTCTCCAACTTAAATAGATAATTATCTTGTATAGGGTCTTTTTCGCATAGTGGTGTTCTGAAGCATTTTGAATCAGAGTTTGCAAAATTGGAAATGTCAGTTCTCCTGGATTTGTTTGTCTCCGAAGGATGTTGTTGCTCTCAGAGCTGTGTACAGTTTGGAAGTGGGTGATTAGTTAGTTATTATCTATTGGAAATAGCACTTGAAAAAAAAATTAAAAGCAGATGGTACAAACAAATGGATCCCCACTGAACATTTGGCCAAAGCAGAACCTTATTCTGCACTTCCATGTTTTTGTTTGTCACGGAAAGAAGCTTGGTAGAGCAAAGGCACATGTAACCTGCACCTTCTATGAATCCCAACATAATCTACATGTGGTATACTTTGGGTAGACCTGTGTGTTCATGCTTCCGACATCTTTCCTGTTCTGGATATCATTTTTAATCTTGCCCAGTGGTGGAAACTTTCTAGAATAGAGCTTTTTGTTTCAGAGGGAAATGTCTTTCAAAAGGTCGGACTGATGAGCTGCCTATGGTTTGAAGCTTTTATTTTGAAATCTGAATTCTTCAGATTCATGATGCAAACATGAATACAACAAACCCCTGTATTGTTCAACTATTGTGTCTTGAAGGAGTTTAAGTTTCTGGGGTTTTTCATCTAGTGCTTCACACTTCCCTGGGTTTCCTTAGCAGCTTTGCACTGCAGTATCATAGCACCTCTAAGAGAAAATCCAAGATAGTTTTTAAGGTTCCGTGAAGTATAGTGACTGATCAGTGAGATGAATGTGAATATTGGAAAGAAAGAGACAGTATCTCTGCATACAGTTCTGTGTTTAAGATTGAGGGGAAAAAATAATTACTCTCCTTTGCTTTATTTCATATACCTTTTTCCCCTCCTTGCTCCTAAAGTTCTGGAATTCATCTGCATGTAGGAAGTTGTTTAACTCGCCAACCCTCCTGCTTGCTGTCTGCAGTTACGTGTTGGCTGGGAAACAGTTACAGGAACAGATTTGTCCATGAAGGTGGCAGGTGTCTTTATTTAGAAGTGATTTTTTTTTTTTTTTTTTCAAGGCAGGCTTTTATCTTTACTCTCCCATGTCTAATCCTGTACTATATCATACTGGGGGGGAGGGGGGAAGCAGTCCATATGTTGGAGGGCAGGGTTGCAATTCAGGGAAACTACAGCAGGCTGGAGGAGTTGGCTGATGGGAACATCCTGAAGTTCAGCAAAGCCAAGTATCAAGTCTTGCATCTGGAATGGAATAACCTCATGTAGCAGTGCAAGCAGGGGTCATGAACTAAATGGAAAGCAGTTTTCCAGAAAAGGACTTGGGGATATGGTGGACAGTAAGGTGAACACAAGTCAGCAGGTGCTTTTGTCAAGAGACATGCCCATAGCAAAACCATAGCGTCCTGTCTGGGCTTTATTAGCAAAGAGTGGAACCAGCAGGTCTATGGAATGATCAGTCAGCGTGTGAGAACACTGCTGAAGTACTGTGACCAACTTTGGGCGGCTTAATGCAATGCAGATATCGATCCTCTGGTGCAAGTCCAGCGGAGGGATACCAAAATGGTGAGGAGGCAAGAGCATGTGACATAAAAGGAGAAACTTGGGAGTGCTGTGTAATGATCAGCCATAAGAATAGAAGACCAAGACCAGATTTTGCTGTCTTCAGTCCCTTTGATAGGAGGCTTTGCAGCAAGACTGGTCTTGAAAGTGCATGGGGACAGGATGAGTAGCAATGGACACAGATTGAAATATGGGGAAATTACAGTTATAGTTAGGGGAGGGTGTAAAAAATTATATTTTTTACTGTGATGATGATCAAGCACTGTAATCAGTCACCTGGAGAGATTATGGAATCTCGGCCCTTGGAGGTGCTTGGCTTAGTAAGTTACTGTTGTTATTATTAGTAAATTGTTTTATAATTTAATGTGTTTATTAGTACATGTACAAATAATTTATTTTAAAATATATTTTAATACGGCAGAGTAACAGAAGTGGCTTCCAGAAGATGATTTAATCTAACTTCTTGTGCTAGTCTAATCCTGTGACGCTCACTGTTTTAAGATCAGGGCAGAGGAGTAAAGAAAAGGGGCAGAAATCATAGACGGTAATAGGTATTAACAGTACAGGGCATTTGTAAGAAGTGTTCTGCCATTAGATAGAGGACTGTAGGAGAACAGTTAGAACTGGGTTGTGTGGGATGGGGGTGTAATTAATGATTGTTTCTTTAAATTTTTTTCCTAGAAAGCATTAGGTTTTGGTTACTGGCACATTCAGTAGGCACTCTGATTCTGCAATCGGCTTCTCATGCACTTTCTCCTGTGTATGCCACTTGGCCAGTTGTTCTGGCTGTCTTGCAGAACTCCTTTTGTCCAAACCCCTTGTACTGCACTACTGTTTGTGCCTTTGAAAAACTGATCTAGCTATAATAAACGTTGCTTATTATCTTTAATTATGTCTTTTGTCTTAATGACTGTAAGAACAGTTGTGCTGGCCTAGTAGTTGATGGGTAGTTAAAGGTAAATTGCTGCGTGACTGTCTACACCAATGCAGAAGTACTGGTCTACAACACGAGGATTTCCTTGATGTATAGGATTGGTTCCGATGATGGGGATGAAGAGTCTGAATCGGACCTGAAGGTTAGGAAGTTGCCTTTGGAGAGCAGGGTTTTCTAAGACTGAACATGCCGAATTCCTTACTGTTCCTCAAGTTTTCTCTCAAGTCTCAGTTGAAAACTGTAGATTCATTTTATATCATTACAGAACCAAAACACTCACTTCAGAACAATCCAGATTGTGTAATAGCAATGTTCTGTGTTTGATAACACAAGCACAAAAGAGCTGTTGTGTAATAATTAAAGAATTTTTAAATGAGATAAAATTGGAATGCTTTTTGTAAACAGCAGGAAAATGGCCCACATGCAGCTTTGCTTTTGACAGGAAGAATTTACTTAAATAGTTTTAAAATAATCTCATCTCAGGAGCACAATAGTGTGTTATCGTAGCTTTGTTTTGGTTTTTTCTGACCTTTCACCTATCAGGTGTACATGCATAGAAAAGGTACATGCAGATTGTACCTATGCTTAAGTTCTTGGTAGTTTCACTCGGATACTGAGTGATGCACATCAGTTGCATCAAAAGTTTTGAGGCTTGAGAATTTTTCCCCATTTGTAAACCTTAAAGGAATGTATTGCATTAAAATACTTCTTGTCATCTCCAAACTTGGAATTCCTGTACCAACAAGCAGTCTCAAAGGGTCCCCTATTAAAGGGTTCTGTCCAGCTCACAAAAACCAAAACTTTCACTACATTCACATGTGGTTAATGAATGTGACTTTTTGGTCTTTTTTTTTTTTGGGGGGGGGGGGGTGTGTGTGTATATAGGAAACTCAACGGGTAAAGTTTATTCAGTATGCTGTAGATGTAAAGCTAATGCTTTTGTGGGTTGATTTTTATTTATTTGGAGGGGATGGGGAGTGAGGAGTGCCTTGGTTTTTTACTAGTCCAGAAATCCTTGTGCAGTGATCACTGAAATCACTAATTTAAGTACACAGTCAGGTGGGTTTCAGAACAGGAGTTCAACATGAGACTTCATATTGCTTTCCAGAAGAGAATTTTGCTAGTCAGTTCATTAAAATAGAAATCATAAAAATGATGTAAAATTCAGAGTAAACTATATTCACTGGTGATATCTCAGGTAACTGCAAGTATGTTGTAAGTAATGTTTCCAACTTTCTAAAATCCTGATTTCAGATGGAAGGGGGGTTTAAACTAATGATTTCTTTGTATTACTTCTCAGTCACCTGATATTGTCTCTGTCTAGGAGAAGTTGTAAAAAAGTTTGTGTTGCTCTTTTAAAATAAAAACCAAAACATAAAGATGGTTATATGGTTGGAGAGGAGTGCATGTGTTCTGAAGCCTATCTGCTGTTAATGCAGTTAGGGTAATGTTGCTAAAATCATTCTCTTAAATTGCATAGATCCTCCCTGGTTTTGATGGGTGGTGGGGGAATGCTTAGTTCAAAATGTTGGTATCCTGCTGGCTATGTTGGCTTTAGTTCCAGGTGACTCTTGGTGAAGTAAATCTACTTGTGCTTTCAGTAGCCCAGTAAGAATTAAGTCTCCTATTATTTTTCCCCCCCTGTATGTGTCAGCACTGCTATTGAAAGAGGCAAAGCTTTGAACCTAAACCTCAAAGTATGAGCTCTCTCATGGGGTGCATATGACAGTGCTGTAACAGTGCTCTGCCGTGCCAGTGCTCACAGAATGGCTCTTCTGAATGGCTTAGCAGAGCTCACCAGAGGTACTGGTAACAGTCTGCCTTGCACGGTGAATCGGTCTCACAAAAAACAGGGGAAGGCAAAGCATGTTCTCAGCCAAAGGACAAAGCTGGCCAGAGCATGAGCTGGCAATAGGTTGGCAGTAGATGGAACTTACTTCAAGCATGACAATTGCGAATTCTGTCATAACTTTCCACTGGCTAAGCTTTAGCAATCCTATTAGTAGCAGTATTTTATAAACATCCAAGAATAGTTGTTCTCCTTTTTAAATTACATGAAGATAAGATCTGCTTGTTTTGGCTTTGCTTTTACAAAAAATACTTATAGTAACTGCTAAAAAGACCTTGGAAAGGGAGGAGGAAGACCTTCTTAAGACTTCCCTCCTTCCTGTTTTTTGGAAGGGAAGGTGGAAGATGTCTTACATTTCCCCTACTGCGAGGACTCTGCTGTTGGTTTATTTTTCCAGTAAATCCATTGAGCGGTTACAACATTATATAGTCAAATTTTCATTCTTTTGTAGAAAATAAAGTTTGTAGTTTTTAAACAAGTGTAATGTGAAAAGCTGTGGTTCTCTGGGGGTTAAAATGTTTCATCTCTAAATTTTATTGAGAGATGTGTTTAATTTTTAAATAAGATTTTTCATAGTTTCAATAAATGTCTTCTCAACTCCTGTTGTAGAAATGCCATCAGAAATTAAGCTTACAAATGCCATTCAAGGATTTTTAATTAGAGGAGGAGGAAGGTAATGGTAAAAGGAGTAGTGCTGCTTCGGGTAATGGGCTCCTTTTATGGCACGTACAACTGGAACAATGGTGTGAGGAACTCCTCATCTTCCCTGCAATTAGCTGTTGATTATGTAATTGTAATATCCAAGAGGAAAGCAAAATCAGGTGCCTGTGAGCTGTACGTTAAAATAAAGGTTTAAACAAAATCCCACCAGCAGCTTGGAAAGGCAGACACAGTACTCACTACTCCAAGTCCTCGCTAGGGTTTTTATGGCCTAAGGCTGTGCTAAGTGCCAACAAAAAGCACTGACTGCTGGAATTGTCCTAAGTCAGAACCAGGAATGAGCGGATGCGGGAGGTCAGCGGAAGGCACTGAGAGCACAGCATTGCTGAAAAGCAAACTTTGCTTTTCTTGATCCTTCTGTAGCTGTCAGCGGAGGATTCGGAGTGTGTGCCATCTTTGTAAATAAACAAGATGGCAACAAATAGATAGCTACCTCCTTAGAGCAAACTAATGCAGCGAAGGCTTCTGAGGCCGGTGGGTGACTGCGGGGTACAGTGGTTCGTACTGAGAATAGACTGCCAATGAACTATGCAGGAGATGCAAGTGAGCTCCCTGCAGCTGGATTAATGAATTCAAGTGTCCTTACAAAGGATGCCAACTAGGAACAGGAGCAGGGTTGTGAAACATTCATTACCACGACTGAGCGGCCAGCTGACGGGCTGTAAACCAACTTTCTTCTTTACTTGTGTAGTGCAGTTCTGATTAAATAAACTGTATTTGAAAGATGTGATAAATGCAAAACTGCGAGCTGCCCGGTGAGTATTTTCATTTTGTATGAGAATGAGCAATGCTTTGCGAAGTGCAAAGCCGTCATTGATTTGTAGATAACCAAAGATACATTAAGTTGTTCAAGTAGAGGATCGCTATGGTTTCTTAGCAGCCTGGGAATAAGTTAGATCTTGGCACCTTCCTTGGCTCCACTCTGCATACATCTTCATAAGTACTATATTTGTTTCTTGCTCAGTGCACCCTTGGTGATGGGAGGGCATTTTGAATTCAGGCTATGTACAGTCCCAGTCTCCCCTTGTAAAAGATGAGTTACATGGTAGCAGACTAGACCAGGCACAGCACACCTTGTCCATCCACACTGTGCTGTTGGTATGGACTAAACTTCTCCATTTACTATATCCCAAAGTATCTTCTGTGTGAGTGTTCGCGTTCATACACACTTTATGGCCGCTGGACAAATCTCATAGAATGGTTTGGGGTTGGAAGGGACCTTACAGATCCACCCCCCTGCCATGGGCAGGATCACCTCCCCCTCAACCAGGTTGCTCGAAGCTCCATCTAGTCTGGCCTTGAACTTCCAGGCCTTCCATCCACAGCCCTGGGTGACCTGTGCCAGTGCCTCACCACCCTCGCAGTAAATAATTTCTTCCTAATGTCTAATCTAAATCTACCCTCTTAGTCTAAAGTCATTCCCCACCTTGTCCTACCACTACATGCCCTTGTAAGAAGTCCTCTCCAGCTTTCTCGTAGGCCCCCTTTAGGTGCTGGAACTGCACAATAAGGTCCCCCTGGAGCCTTCTCTCCTCCAGGCTGAACAACCCCAACTCTCTCAGCCTGTCTTCATAGCAGAGGGGCTCCAGCCCTCTGATCATCTTTGTGGCCCTCCTCTGGGCTTGTTGCAATGGGTCTGTGCCCTTCTTATGCTGGGGGGGCTCTGGAGCTCCCAACAATTTGAACTTCAATATCAGGTAAATTCATAGCGTAGTATAAGCAAATTCCATAGTTTAAAGAGTTTGAAAATGTGTATGAATTAGATGATTGTGATGTTTGAGCTTGTCTTCCTGGAGCTAACCAGCCCTGAATATACTAAGCTGGCCATGAAGAGAAATTACAACGTAAGCAATATAAAAGCTGAAGCTTGTTTCAGTAGGTTGAGTACGTGGAAGAATTTGTCATGAAAAAAAGAACTGGATGCTTGTGAGAGCTTGCACACACTGCAATAGGAGTGTGGAAATGTGCTGCCTGTGCTGCCCAGCTACAGCTGGCTTGGCTGAAATCGCCACTGGCTGGAAGCTGCACTACGTGAGTTTTTAAGAGGTGAAAATGTGCAGATTATATTCTTCTAATAATGACCCTGGGCACACATATGTGGAACCAGTTTTTAAGACCGCTATCTTTTTATACCTATGTTGGGAACACTTAATTGTTGTCCCTCGGTGATCAGAGATTATGGTATTTAAGGAAAAATCGTGCTGTGCTGAAAAGCCATTTATTGACCTCGTGATTGAATGATAAGGCTGGTTGTGGAAGGATTAAAATTCTACACATGGCTTGGACAGAGATTTCATGTGTAATGTCACAAGAGAAGAAATGCACTTAGGAATTTAGAAGTTAAAATATGTTTTTAGAGTGTTGGGAAATTAATTTACTTATTTATTTTCATAGTAAATGTTTTCATATCCTTTTACAGAAGGGGCCACAGAAATGCAATGCCTTATTTGATAATCATTGTTCAAATGATACTTAATTTGGGGGTTTTTCCCCTGTTTCTACTGCTTTAAGGAGTATTTTCCCACCCATTATGCCAGACTGATGTATTTTTGAAAATGGGAAAAGGTGATGACATGTAGACAGTAGGAGTTTATCCCACATCAAACTTCACTTCATCCTTACTCCTATGAACCTTGTGTTGTATGATTCCCTTCGTGATTTCCTAATGATTTTTTTTTTAAATAAAAGAATTTGTGTTTGATATACAGGAAATTTTGAGTTTTGAGCAGTATACAGAATAAAGTACAACCCGTTTATTTCTTTCCTGCAGGTTTATTTTTGACCAAACTAGGACTATTTGTTTAGTGCCATGCCTTTCTTACTGTGTGTGTAGGAAAAGGCTTATTTCCACTTCTTTTCCTCTCCATTCCTCAGTTCATCTTGCCTTATAAATCTCCCCAAAGGATCTGAAACTCACTCAGGGCAGACAGCTTCCAAAGGTTTGAAAACATTTATTGGAATTTATTAGTATGAAAAATATAGTCCAATATGTTGCATGATTTGTATATAAAGCAAGTGTTACCAAGAGTGGGAAATGTCAGACAATTTCTGTGCGGCTCCAGAAATTCTTCAAATTCGGTTAGAAGAAACAAGGACACTCATCTGTTTTGGCTTTCAGCATGGTTAGATATTAGTTTCTTGTACAAATTCAATCAGTGTTTTCAAAGAATATACAGTTTCAGCTAAAATTACGTGCACAGCTTAAAGGCACTAATAATTTGCAGAGTCCCTGCCCCGCCAAATAAACAGAATTTGTGAGAGGTCAAACACTTGTGATTATCGAGTTGTTACTGCTGTGTCCAACTATAGATTGAGGAACCTGATTTAGACAGCCACGTCATTTTAAATCTTGGCTATGTTTTGTGAAGTGCCATAGGAGCCTTTTGGATCAAAGGTGCTTTGTTTTTACAGTGCAGTGAAGGAATACCCCTGATGTGAAATGAGCTTTCCATTTTGACTTTACTCAACCCTCATCCCCCCAAAAAACTATCCAACTGCATTTCGTTATATAATTTATCTGTCAATTCTGTCAAAAAGGAGAGCTTGTGTTACTTGGAGGGCCTTCATGCCAATTCCAAAATGAAAAGCAATGCACACTGCCAGTACAGCAATTGCCTGCAGGCTTATTGAATTTCTTTCTTCACTCCTACTCACCATGAAAACCAGCTCAGAAAAAAAAAGAAAAAAATCCCCAAAAAAGGCTTGTTAGAAGTCAGCAGAACTGAAAGCTGATAAAATACTATAAATTTCTCCTGGGGAAAAAAAGACAAAATTATATATTAAAGGTTATTAATGGGCTATCATGTATGTGTTTTACTCATGTATACATCCAGACTCAGCAGGCCTGTTGAACATGTGGGCAGATGGAGTCACAATGAGGTGTGTGTCGTGTTAGTTTAAGCCTACATTTTCCAGTACCCCAGTTCTTTATATCTCTACTTGCTCTACAGGTTCTGAGTTGACCCCATGGAGAAAACCAACACAGCCCTCCACTCCTTCACCCTCTTTATGTGTTAACTCTACACTTGTGAGAAAAGTAAATAGTATATGAAAGGATATCTATCAGCTTGCAGGATCCACCTATTTAACTAACGGCACTCATCCTTTTGTGCAGGATGCATCAACTCAAAATCACCAGTTCCAGAGCAGCGGAGAATCTGAGATGTGGTATTTGGCCCCCGTGTTTTTTTCCAGTTGTATCATTCTTGAACCAAGGAATTATTACAGGCTCATATGAGGGAGTAAGGATAAAGGATGTGAAGGGAAGTCCTGGGGGAAGCTTTCACTCAAAAGAGTGTTTGAAAGGGATGTCCAAAAAACCAGGATGTAGCAAGTGGAGGAGAGGCCTGGGGAAAGTACAAAGATGGTGTGAAACAGCATGAAGCATGTTACAGAAAAGAGAGAAAAGAAGCTGTCAGATAAGAATCAAAATGATTCAAAAAACGTATCAAAAGAGATACGGACAAAATAAAAATTCTTGATAGTAATGATAGTTAAATTTGCGTCAGTGTATGTAGCTTGTCAGCCAATGACAATGATTGAAATGTAATTTCTAAATACCTGTCAGCTATATTTAGTAGTAATAATGGGGATGTAAGAGCTGGACAAAGCATGATGGGAAAAGAAAGGATAAAATAGGCCCTGGTGTTTGTCTCTTAATTTTGTCTGTTTTCTGTGTTGGCTCATTAGGAATCCCACCTGCCTGCCAAGAGAGAAACCATTTTGGTTTTGCATAGTTGCAGCCATGTGCGGGAAAAGAGAAACAGTGTCCTCCCTGAAAGAATTTGTTTTCTCTCTAATATAAGATAAGATATTTTGGGCACACCGTACTGTTTGCATGGAAATATTACAGCTGAGGAGTTAAATGGCAGAAAAAATGGAATAATAAGCCTGAGGAAAGTAGTCTGGTTGGCAGCTTATTGGAGGTTTTGGTTAGTAGTTATAATAATCCAAAGGCTTCTAGTACCACAAGCGTCTTCCTTTTCTTTTTGGTTTATTTGTGATGAGAGAAGAATGACAGAAAAGATCCAATTTTAAATTTCCAACATACTTATATTTTTTCTCTTGTGTTTGGAATGGTGATTTATTGAGTGACACCGAAGCAGGCTTGCCACTGGGGCAATGGCACACTGCAGCTCTCACTATCCATTGGGCAAAGGCTCCAAGTGATAATTTGCATAGGAGCTCTTATACAAAATGCCACAAATAAATAAGACAATGTGGAGATGGCCAGGAGCAAGAAGTCACCACAGTCCAAACCTCCCAGAGCTAGAGGAGAAGTCTGGCTGAATGATCCTTCATTTAAACAAGGGAGAGAATACTTCTCATACTGGGGCAGCCTGCCAGGAACCGTAAGAATCAGTTTCTTATTGCTAGATTGATCTAAAATGAGCATAAAAAATTACAAAGCATAGTTGTTCCAACTATGTTCCACTATAGGTGTCTTGTGTGTCTTGATACTGTCAAATGCCCTGGAATATGGAACTTAAGAGATGTAGCTGTCATGTTAGCCGTGAGCTTCCAACCCCAGACCTGCTTTCAGGATCCTTCCACAAGCCCCCTTCCTGCTGCATCCATCTAACTGGCACATTGAGAAGGTACAAAATTTACTGAAGAACTGGGGCCTTAAACTTATTCTTTATATCTACCTGATCTGTCTGTAAAAATCGTGTGCACAGGCCATGGTGAAGCCCAAGCCACTGGTGCTCCTCTGCTGCCTGCCTGCTGGCTTAAATTTGCCAATTTCACTCACAGCACAGATTTAATCTGTGTGTCAAAAATCCCCCAAACTGTAGCAGTTTTCGGATTTCCCTGTAAATACCAGAAAGTAAGGGTGTGCCATGGCTGCTACAGCAATATTGTCCTAGCCACGCTGTGCATTCCCAGAATTGTCTGATTTTCAGGCATAGTTAACTATACTTTTATGTCTGGCATCAAGTCTGTGAGAGGTTTCCTGCAATGTTTACTCAGATCCTCTAAGAATACGGTGTTTTCTTCATTTTTAATTTTTGTTTTCAACCATAATTTTATTGATAAAGCAAGAAAACAGAAGGAAGAGATCTGTTAGTTAACACACTAGGTTATGTTAGTTTAACAGGCAGAAATGTAGGAACAGTCAGAATTCAGCCACCTTTTTTCAGTTGGGCAGTGGGATCACAGTGATTGGGGAATCTCCTTGATAACGTTACATTTGTCGCTGGTAGTGTCCCTGTGTGACCGCACAGGATAATTGCTGACAGAAAATCCTCCTTTCACTTTCAGATGCCTACATCCAAAACTTAAATCTGCAATACTTCCCACATCTGTAATCTAATCCCTGACACTTCTGATTTCCCCACGTGGCTAAATTCCCAATTGCATTCATGCAGGTTGAGCTTTGCAAGAGCTGACAGCGTGTTCCTTCACCTGGAATCTGTCCTGCTTGGTGGCCACTTTCTGAACATACCTATAAGACCTGGCCTAGCAGGATTACAAACAGAAGAGGCGAAGAGGGATATGGCTGCTGTATACACACCTGAGACACTCAGTGGCAGACTTACATCCTTTTTTTTCCTGATTTAGAGCAAGGATTTGAACCTCAGTATCTCACCTCTGAAGAAAGCACCAGGGTGGCTTTTCCTTCTTCTGTTTTTACACCTGAATGATTTTTGGAGCAGGTCTGCCCCAGCATGTTTGAGAGTCGTTTCCTTATAATCAATGTTTAAGTGCTCTATTTAAAGCAAGCCACCTCTCTCTAAGAAAAAAAAAACACAAAAAAACCCAAACAAAAACCAATTGAGAAGCCAGAAAACCTTCTATACCTTGTATAGAAAACAGTGCAGTTCACGGAAAGGTTTTGGTGTAACCAAACCTCCCCAGCAGTGTAAACAGAGCAACAAAGTGGATTTATTTTGACTGAGATATCAGCTAGTGGTATCTGAGACATGAGATATCTTCAACGGGAATCATTCTTAGCATATCTATGCTAATTGCTAACTTCAGGTCATTGGCTCAAAGCGTGGCTTTCTTCTACTATTTGTTTGAATAATGTACACAGTACTGCAGGATTTTTCTTATATGTCCACAGATTCATGCTGGACATGTATGACACTGACAGTTTTGTTATGTTTATATATATATGTATATATATATATTTTTTTTTAAAAAAGTAAAAATATTAAATTATTTTCACTAACTAGTCTGGCATATTTTATCTGTCAATGTAATACTTGATTTTATGAAAGCTCTCTGCTTCCAAAATATTCTGTTGGAAAATTGAAAAAGCAAATCATAAAAAATTAATAAACTTCTCAGTCAATATTGTATGTATTACAGTGTCAAATGCGAGAACAGTTGCAGAGAATTAATGATTTAATTAAATGTGCTGCAACTACCTCAGCCAGATTCTGACCCAGTATAAACAGACTCCACCAGGTGAGATGTTAAAATAACATTTCTCATGTAATTTTGATATGGCCTCTCCTCTGCTGGATCTGGGGTTGTATGTTCATGGCAGTTTATCAGCCTGATTAGATTGTCCACAACCAGGCCCAGATCTTTTGTCCTCGAGCTTTCTAAGCAGCCTCAGGCCTGTGTCCATCTCACTTAGCCTTTCTGTGCCAGCCTGGAATAACCACCTCTCATTTCCCCAGTTCAAGAGAGGCATGGATTTACCAGAGTGAGTCCAGCGAAGGGACACAAAGATGATTCAGGGACTAGAGCAGCTCACACGTGAGGAGAAGTTGAGAGCTGGGAGTGTTCAGTTTGGAGAAGAGACGTCTCGGGGGATCTTATCCACGTGTATAAATAAATACCTGATGGGAGTGAATGAAGAAGAGGGAGCCAGACTTCTCAATAGCCACCAGTGAGAAGGTGAAAGGCAACGGTCACAAGTTAAAACCATTAAATTCAATCTGAACACAAAAAAACCCCTGCTTTTTTACTCTGAGGATGGTCAAACACTGGTTCGGGTTGCCCAAAGAATTTGTGGAGTCTCCACCCTTGGAGATATTCAAAAGCCACCTGGACAACCAGCTCCAGGTGTCCCTGCTTGACCAGGGGGGTTGGAACAGATGACCTCTAGAGGTCTCTTCCAATCTCAGCCGTATTGTGTTTCTGTCATAATCCCCTTGTACATGAGACCGCTGAATGGAAATGTGCCAGTACCAAAAGGTGCAGCTTGCCCGTATTTAATTCAAAAGTATGGCATGTCAATGCAACTACGCCAGAGCTGAAGTCAGGCCCCAGAACTTGCTTGGAGTGTATTCTTCAAGGTTGGCATGATATAGTCCCTCTTGCTTTGAATGGAGGTCCAAGATCTCCACTAGTACAAACCATCTGCACAAGGACAATAGTTGGGAATGTCCAAAAATTGTTTCCAGCAACGGCAATATAAATGTAGTCAGGATCTGGCACAGGACTGGCCAAGGCTGAGTTCTGATGGAAGTCTGGCTTGACAGGTCCTCCGGACACAGAGGAGTATCCTGCTTCTGCTGAGATCATCTGAGTCATACCCTGGGCACAAATGTGAACAGAGGGGATTCTGGAGGAAAAATCTTCATTGAAAGGTAGCTTGCATTTTGCCTTTCTCAGGAGGGAAGCATAATATAAGAATGACTTATGGCCAGAGGGAGTGAGGGAGAAAACCATCAGTGGTATGAAGAGGTCTGCTCTAAGTCTTGCCAGAGAGTTTCGTGCTTCTATTGTATTGCTGTTATAACCACTGGTAAAAAAGATGATTTGCTGACTTCCCACCTCATAAGTTTAGGATTAGCTCTTCAAAAGTTATCCCTCCTTTCCATATTCCTCTTTAATAACAGCTGATCTTACAGTTGTGAGTTGTGGTTTTCCTTTCCTTTGGCATCTGCTGGGTGCACTGCTGCAGGCTGGGTGACAGCCCCTGCTCTGTCCTCTCCACAGCCAATGCCATTTGCCTTTCTTCAGACCTCTTCCAAACAGGCAGTGAGCACTTTGGATAAAAAGGAAGCAGGACAGACTTTCCGGAAAAAACTATATGTTGTGCCCCTATCAGCCTGGTCTTAGTCTTCTTCTGTGCCCACTGCTTTTTGCACCAGGTAGATCACATCCAGGCACAGGATGACAATCCTGAGAATTCAAATGCACACACAGACACAGCAAACATTCCAAAACATTACAAAAAGAAGAGCATGGAAAAACTTACCTAGCTAGGCTGGTTTTATGTGCTGTTCTCTGCCTTTCTTTTCCACCCTCTCCCTGCAGACGATCACAATATAAGCATCAAACATCTGACAAAACATCTGTAGTGATAAATGTGAATTTTAACCTGAGGTAGCAAAGCAATGTTCACCAAACATTTCACAGAATAGCAGCCTCCTTGGCCGACACAGCCAGCAGGCACTTGGCTATATCAGTATATCAAAAGATATTGGAGAAGCAGATAGCAATACAAAGCATTTTGTTCTGGGCTTCCTTTAGCTTCCATGACGAGGTGATTTTCATGCCCCGGGGTGTCACACCACAGTCTGAGGGCTGCCTGAGATGCGCCAGAGCAGGTGACTGAGGCTCAGCAAACATTGTTAGTGCTGGCTCTCTTTTTGACCATTTTCTTGTCCTTGACTTGTGAAGGGCATTTTTTAGAAGTCATGAAGCAGTAGGCAGCTGTAAGCCAGAAATCCAGAGACCTCTGCTTCCCGCACGAATGCCCAAAATCCGAGCTATGTTTGTTCCATGGAGCTTCTCAGGAAACTGTGGCAGGAGTGCTGGTGCAGGACAGAGATGCCCGAGGATGATGTCCTCATCAAAGGTGTTAGGGAGGCAGCAGTGTCCCTACTGCTCTCCAAAATCCCACCGTAAGGGAGATACTGCCCTCACCAGTGAAGGGTTTTGAAAAATGTGGTCACCATGTGCCTTTACCTGCAGCCATTCTGTCAAACACCAGACCAAAGTTCTCCATTTTCTTTCAGAAGGAGCCTGGGAAGTTGGTGTCTGTCTTCAGAGCAGTAACTTCCAGGCTGGGCTACTCAGCCAGGGAGCGAGAGCAGGGTACTCGGGTCCATCCTTACCCTCAGTGTTCACTCACACCCACATCTCCTTCCCCCCAGGCACTGGTAGCCATGTTTTTCTAACTGGAAACCAGCAAGAGATGCATCATTTCCTTCGCTCACAGCAACCTTATCGTTAGTGATGGCAGACAAAGTGTGTCATGGGCTGATTGCTCAAGGACAGCATAGCTGTGAGCTCTCAGCCTCCTGTCCTGAGAGGCTTTTGTAGTTTGACACATGTAACATTTTATACAGTGACTGACGAATGTATACGTACATCTTTAGGGGAGCAGAAACCAAAACCCCAAGCATGGCTCTTTCCTAAGCAGTGGGTTCCTTTCTCCTGCTTCTCTCTAGTCTAACAAATCCTGACCTCCCTCCTGCTAAGGGCCCAGCTGCCATAGGGATGGTATAGATCAGCTCCTCCCCACCCTGCCTTCCCCTCTCATTACTTAGGATACATTCAGAAATACAAGTTCTGGTATCATCAGGCAAACGAGAGAAAATAATCAGTTGTTGTGTACTACGAGTGTACTGTCGCCGGCTGTGTCTTTAGCAAAGAAGCCACCAGAGCTGTGTTTTGCAGACCACTCCCAGTGATTTCCCCAGAATGTGTCTGATAAATCACCCTGACAGGGCTAGGGGGACAGACTGAAAATATGGATACACATTTCATGCTTGTTTTGCATTTAGGGTTTGAGAATGCTCCTGTCAGAGGGGGCCTCGGCCTTCCACGTTTGGTGGTTTGGGGTAGAGGCAAAGCTCTGTTTCTCCAGGACCTTTGAAATCAAGCTCAATGGTGCCACTGAGTTCAAAGCCTCAAAGGTGGTGGCTTTTTTTATTATTGTTATTTCCCTTTTTGATTTAAGTGCATCAATTCAGGTGAAATTTAGTTGCAGACATTCAAATACGTTCCATTTGATTGATCCATAGAGTTCTTCAGTGATTTAGCCCCTAGTTTCTATCTCATGTATACGTATGGGATAGGATATAAGGTATCTTATCTTTTCCTAATATTTAAAAACCATCTTCAGTTTTGAAGGTGGCACTTTGCTAAGGGGACAGCAGTAGCACAAGAGGAATTCACTTCTAAAAATCCCTTGCCTGAAATATTCCCAGCCACATCCCTCTGCATCCGTCATGCTGGGCAGATAAAATGTGGATTTTGATACTGCAACCATTGCTTACTGTGCAAGATGCTGTTCCCCAGATGTACCGAACAGTGGGGAGTGGACTTGGGCCCAGCGTTATTATTAGCTGTATTCACCAAGCCAGCTATCAGTCAGAAAGTATTCAGCGGCCAGCTGTGGGCCAAACCAGGCCTGGGGTGACAGAAGGTTTGGGAGTGTCATGAGGGCACTGCAGATGATCAGTAGCTGTTTTTAGACTGAGCCATGTGATTTGTAATATTCCCTTTGTTAATTGTCACGCTGGCTAAAACCCCAAACTTTGTATTTCCTCCAAGGAGAGAAGCTGACATTAAATAATTAAAATCATCACTGAGGTCCAACCGATCTGAAAATATCCATTAAAGTGATGATAAAAAGTTCAGGGAAAGCAAAGTGAAGTAACTGCATTTGGCATGGCCTCACTTATTCTTCTGCTTTAAAGGGCTCAGTGGAGGGGAAAAAAAAAAAGAATCCAGAAGAAAGCTGAAATTAAAGGCAGACAACATCTTCAGATTATCATATGTATTATTCTGCCAGTGCAGGACTGAGTCCTTTAATACTTATTTAAGCCTTTCAGTCCCTAAGGAGCATGATTTATGGGCTTTCTGCTGATCAGCAGAAGATAGTCATGGTTAAAGGCTACAGCCACTTACGTACTGTGGTTCATGCTTTTGGCTCCAGCACTCCCGTCCTCAGCCCCTGGGGTACTGTTGAAATGGCAGACACCACAGTTTCTCTGCCCTATTTTCTAATTTAATTTTACTCCCAAGAATGATGACCTTAAATTTGCACTTCTTTTCCCCTCATGGTTTAGCTCTATCTTACCATAGGGACCGAAATGCATCAAATTTTTGTTCCAGAAGAAAGGTATGATACACCTTTCCAAAACATGCAATGAAGCAAAAGCTGGCATTCAGCTCCCACCGTGATTAGCAGGGTACAGAGAGCCCAAACAAAACAGGATTCTAGTGTGGTTTATGCACTTTTTAAAATTAAAAGCTGTGTTTTGTGGCTCTCAATTTCTGAAAATATGTCCTCGGGTGCAATTCCTCTGACAAAACAGAACACAAGCTCTTTTCTTGCACTTTCACTGAAAATCTTCATTTCTGGGCTTAGATATTTGTCACAACGTGTCAAGGGCTGGCATCCTGGGCGCAGTGGGATCATACACCCATTTCCTATTAGTGTCACTATCTGCTGCTGCTCTGGTGTAGGATTATTTTCTGATCCAGGCTTCCTTCTGAGCCGGGCTAAAAGAGGTGACAGTGTTTCAAGAGAATGCTCTTGAGTTCTCTTTTCATTTGTTTTCCTGAGCTTTGTTTGTTAGAAGTATAAGACAAGGGGTAATCAACGACGTGAGAGTGGAGAAGTATAATATTCTGCAGATTACAAAAGTGTCTTGAACATATGCTTTTATATTAATGGAAGCAATTTTACTTCTGAAACTCCCTGTAGATTAACCACACAAATTGATAGAATTTTATCTAGGGATTCTTAACTGTCAAAAATTCTTTTAAAACTCCCTTCTTTATTATCATTTGGCAGAGATACTTCTTGTATATTCCAACAAATATTGCAACCACTTTATTGCTAAATAGATATGCTGGAGAAAGCATGTGCTTAACATCACAATGTGTAACACTTAGCCCTTATTAACATTGAGTAGTAAAGTTTTCTAAACTAGACTTGGAAGACATCTCCAAAGCCAGTTACTAAATTAGAAGGTTTCAGACAAGACATTGAATACAAAATATGTCTATGCTGAACAATGCTTCTGTTACAAGAAAATAATCTGAAAATTCTAATATTTCCATTTAAAAGTTTCCATCGTATTGCATCTTCTTAATAAGGGAACATTCTGAAAGCCAGTTTTGATTATCAGTGCTTGTGGTGTTAACAGTTCTGTGTTTACAGGTATCCAGACATCTTTACTCCCCTTCTGTAATCAAGGAAAACAGTGAGAAAACAAGGTAGATGTCTCAAAGAGATAGTGCTAATCTCAAGGATGTCATTTACAAAAAATACATATTTTCTCTATCGGATGTATAGGTGATAAAGAAATAGAGGATGTGCAAAGTAGAAATAAAAGCTAAACATACATTTAGAACACAATATACCAGCAATATATAAATATGAATTGATATATAAATATATACATAGAAACAAGCATATATATATATAGAGAGAATTAAAACGGAGCTTAGAAGAAGATGGGGTGCAGAGAGAAAAGCGAAAGAGCAATGGGCACAGCTTGCAATGAGGAAATTTCTTTCTGAATATATGGAAAAAAATTTTCACCATGGGGGTGGATAGGCACTGGAAGAGGTCACTCAGAGAGGCTATGGAATCTTCTGTCTTGAACATTTTCAAAACTCAGCTGGACAAGGCTCTCAGCAACCTGACCTAACTCTGAAGTTAGCCCTGCTTTGAGCAAGAGGTTAGACAGATGATCTTCCAAGGTCCCTTCCAAATTCCGTTACTCTATGACCTTGTGTGAGTGGGTTTGTATGTGTGAGAGATAAAGCGGTGATTGCATAAAGCTTAGGGCAGAAGATGTGAAATCTATGTAAAAGTATGTAAAAATATGTAAAAACCAGTTCACATTTCATCTTTGCATTCCACAGGTCCTTGTGAAGCCATTTTTCTAAGGCCATAGTAGAGGAAATTCAAACTCATATGTACATGTTGCAAACCTCTACTCTATAGTTAGCATGTGATGAAAAGTGTTGCAAAACAGAAGGCCTGAATTAGCTTGGTATACCTTAATTTTTTAGTAATTTTCTGATCTATACACTGGCAAGCTAAACCCACCATTCTCCAAAAGAAGATTATCTGCAGCTGCCAAGCTGGAATTTGAACTCTCACCTTTAGAATGTGATATCCACACATGAGTGCACTGGCTCTTGCACACTCCAAGAGAAATATGGTGTCCACAGCTGGCAGGCAGGAACTGGTTGTCTTGTGACAGTCCAAATTGGGAGAGGAGGACACACATCATTTAGACCATATTTTTCTTATTACTTTTTCTGAGTTTCTTTTTTTTTTTCTTTTTTTCTTTTTTTTAAACAGAAAGAACTGGAAATTAAACTCAAGAGAGCTACAAAAGTTATTTTAGAGATGTTACCCCTTCTTTCCATTTGCTTCTCTGAGACCTTAGTGAAAACATACAGCTTTAATGAATTTGTTCTTCTTCAGGCAAAATGCTCATGGATACTGCTGGAAGTATTGCGTGAAGAAAGTCTGCACAAGCAGGTCAAAAACTGAGGAGTTTGATCGTGCTTCAGAGAGAGAGGAGAGTCAGAAGGAAGACAATCTTTGTTTTCCTACTCAATATGTAAATGAAATTAATAGGATTTGCCTCTAATCACAGTCTCTTAATAGCTACAAGTTTCCTCCATAAGGTATATAAATACCATTAGGTAATTTTGCTGAGACAAGCCATTTTTTAAAATTAGCCTAGTTTGAAACATGAGGCCAACAGAAGAATTCAGGATAGTCTTGCTTCACTGGCTTTACACAGATAATAATTTTTAAAGAACATAGTAGTTTAAAATTAAAAATAGAAGGATTTCTTCAATCATTTTATTGCTTCAAACCAAAGACAATTTTATGAGATTTTGCTCTTTTTTTGTGCACTGTGGGTGTTGCAGAGGTAGCAGGTGGCCAGGTAGGGTTTGAAGGGAAGCTACGCAGGTATCTAAAAGGTGCACGAGAAAATCTCTCCCTATTTTGGGAGCTCATTATTTTTATAGGATTACCAAATCATCCAGGTTACTGAGGACCTTGGGAGATCCCCAGTCCAACCTCTTGCTGAGAGCAGCATCAGCAGAGTCCAGACCAGGTTGCTCAATCTCTTGGCCAAGGAAGGCGAGCCCACAGCTTCCCTGGCAAACCTCTTCCAGTGCTTATTCCTCCACACAGGGAAAATTATTTTCTTTCATACCCAGTGCAAACCCCTCCTGTTTCAGTACATAACCACTGTCTCCCATTCTTCTGCCTGGCGTGTCCATAAGGATCCTGGCTCCACCTGCTCAGTAACCTCCTCAGAGGTATGGGAAGGAGCTGTTAGGTCTCCCCAAACTGCCCCCTTCTTCAGACTGTACAAGCCCAGCTCCCTCAGCCTTCCTGCACAGGGCTGGTGCTCCAGCCCCAAAACATGGTGTCTCTCCAGTGGTCTTGCTCTAAAGAGCAAGCTTTTAACCTAACCTAAACCTGGGCACAACATTCCATTATTGTCATTTATGATTTTAGATCACATTTTGAAGAATTAATGAATTAAGTGGTTTTTAAGAATTTAAATGAGGTAAAGATTGACTCAGAGTTGGAATCTGGGTTGTATATAGATATATTTCTTTTTGAAGTGTAGATGTAAAGCTTGTCAGGATCACTCATTTCTTTCACTGGAAAAAAAAGATACATCTCTTCTACTGCAGTGTAAAACTATGAAGACTCACCTATTACTGCTGGAACTCATCTTAGGAAAGATCATGACTTCATTGTAGAGATGAGTTGCCCAGCTATAGGAGTATGGAGCTATTTCTTCCAAAACAAACTTTGGTGTTGTTCAATTTGAGATCTCTCTCTGCTATGTGATGAAGTTAGGATACTTACAGATCACATCCTATGGAGCCCAGTAAAGAATGGAAAGGTTCAATTACTTTGTATTGCAAAAGCAGCAGTGCTTTGGCTTTAATACAGCCGAAGCGTAGAAGGTAAGATCTTTCACAGTCAATGAAACCTCTGCAGAGCACAACACATAAAACTGAATTTTCAAGAAACAGAACTCCAGTTCTATAAAATGATTTCTGAACCATGTGTAATGAATCATCTCAGTACTGTTCAAGTGCATTAATTTGGCTGTTGAGACTTTTGAATAGTCTATTTAAAATATGCCCCTTCCTAGCTATCCCCACAGCTAAAGCTGTTGCCCAGACTCTCATCATCTGGTATTTCAATCATTGCCACATCATCTTCTTGGACCTTGACTAATGCATTCTTTCTATGACCATGTTCATCGAACATACTATGGCTCAGATAATTTTCCCCATTCTTCACTTTGACAAAGCCCCCCCTAGAATATTTGTGCAGTGTTCATTAGTGCCCCAGTGCTGCACAATGGTATGCACACAGTAAATTCCTCTCTGTTGATTTCAGTGGAACTACAGACACAAAGGTCTACTACATCTACAGAATCCATCCCAGTACTTTTCCTTCTGCTCTTTCACCTCTCAAGCCTACTGACTCCTTTCCCTCTGACTGTAAACATGTTTTGGGCTCTGCAGACTCTGATTTGGTTTCTGAGTCACTGACACCATTCTTCTGAAAATCTTTAATGGCTTTTTCTTAATCATATCACAAAGTTACCTTCATTCTTCTTGATTTATTGACCATCATAAACAGCTAGCTATGTGCTTGAATTCTTGTCCTCCGTTAGGTTCTTTTTGTTTTCCTCAGCCTGTTTCCTGTTATCATTCCTTCAGAAACTCACCCAAAGGGGATACTCTGGTGATCCTCATCCACCTTCCAGCTGCCTGACAGGGGTTGACTAGTTTCTTCAATGTATCTCTTCTTTCCTCTTCCTACCCTGTCTTTGGGCAGTCTTCTCTGAAAACACAAATTCAAATACTATTTCTGTAATGGTGACTTTGTATTGCAAAAGCAGCAGTGCTTTGGCTTTAATACAGATGAAGTGTAGAAGGTAAGGTCTTTCACAGTCAATGAAACCTCTGCAGAGCACAACACATAAAACTGAATTTTCAAGGAACAGAACTCTAGTTCTATAACTAGAGACTTACCTGCAGGTCTGACAACCAAACTCTATATCTAGAAAGAAGATTCTTTTAATGCAGCCTATTTTAAAACATGGATTTTTCATCCATTGTAGTGTCAAAACTATGATTCAGATTCTTATTGCCAAATATTTTGCTTTTTGCAACATTGTATTTCATAAATTTAAATCAAATTTAGCCTGCTCCCTAGCATGATGGTTTTGGCCATTAACTTTGTAATGCTTTTTTCCCTTGCACACTTCCACTGACTCTTCCTCATAATAGGAAGCATAAGCTGCTTGTCTTCTCTTTGAAAGCACATCTTGCCTATCATACCTCACGCAATACTGAGCTTACCTCCAATTGCCATTTGATCCAGGACGTAGGTCTCCATCACCCAAATTCTGTGCTTTCATACCATCTCCTTGACAGCCCATCATGCTTAGAAAGAGCTCTTGATAAATACTTAAAAAAAAGAGTTAATCATATTCCTTTAAAGTTGTCATAGTCCTACCAAAGTCTTGAAGATGCCACTCCAGCTCAGCCGCCTGCCTGTTACAGAACAAGTGTCTGTCTGCAGATGTTCCTGTTGGCTGTTCCTTGATGGAAATTGCATGAAGATATCACAAGGAAGTAGCTATGTTGTGTACTTACATGGCATGATAGGATGCTAACCCATGGCTAGTCCTGCTAGGTATTATGTGGCTGCGTGTGGGTGGTCTAGCCTGCCTGGCTCAAATGGGACATGAAAAATCCCAGCCAGCTCCTGAATCATTGACTGCAGGCTTCCTCTGCAGAGCTGGCTCCCACCTGGGCTACTGCCTCCCCCATTGCATACAGGAAGAACTCAGTGCTGAGGCTTAGTCCTGCTCTTAAAGTCTAGGAATTTCACTTGGAGATACTTTCCTCGTATTTATTTTCCAGGTCTGAGAGACCTTCAGAGGAGCCCAGTCTAAAGAAGGGTGACAGGCAATCCTTCCTTATGAAATGGCAAAATGTCCAAGATCTGTTTCCCCTGAAACCCAGTACAACATTTTGAGAGACCTCAGCCATCTTCAGTGTCAGTAGGGCACCTTTCTGAAAGTTCATTTATACTTTTATATATTTCAGTCACATCCAGAAATGGAGTTATATTATTAGGGAGGTCCTGATATGACTGTTTACACAAAGGACTCCAAGACTCATCTCCGGATAACAGTTGTAGACTCAAAGTCCCATGGATATGGGTTTGCAGACCTGAAAACAGTAAAGGAGGTCAGCTCCTGGAGTCCTCCCAAAGGTTTAGTTAGCACCTGGGTTTGAATTCCTCTTCCTCTTGTAGTCTGATCTCTCTCTCCCTTCCATTGCAGCTTGAGAGGATCTGTAGGCTGGTGGTACACTTTTTATTTCTGCATCAGAAAATTGTAACCATGTACTCTTAAGGATGCTGCCTGTGCAAAAAGGCTCAGTCTCAGCTACAACCTGTCACATGAAGTTAGAGTGGATATGGGGACTACACATCTTGGAGAACTTCACTTGCCAGTAAATGCCCTCCACTAAAATAAATTATAGTCTCTGTCGCAACAAGTTTTATATATATATATATCTCCTCTGAAAAGTTTCACTGTGTCAGCAGATTGAGGAAGAGAAAACCCACAAACCACATATATACATGTCTTATTTTCTGCACTCTTTCCCATAGCATCCACTCCAAATCCACCTGGTGACCACTGGCACTGAGCTAGACTGACCTTGACTGACCTAGTTCTTAGGCCTGTGTTAATTAGTTGACAGGTCACGTGTCTGTAATTCTTAGATTATGACAACACTGAAAGGTACAAGTGCTCTGGGTAGCACAGTGGGATCTCATACACTGTAACCCCATAATGACAATTATAATAAAGTTCTGATATCAGAAGATATTCTTATATTCTGTAATGTAACTTTTAAAAGTCTTTAAATTTTATACTAGTGATCAGACTAGTATAGTACTACTACTGTACAGCAGGTAAGTGAAGAAGGGCAGCCCAGGGATTACAGCACTTGGAAAACTCAGGTCCAAGTTTTGACACTGTCTCGTACACTCCTTTTGATTCCAGGAAAATTATTTAGCCTCTTCGTAACTGAGCCTTCTGTCTGGAAACTGAGGATACTGATGCTTTTCTGCTTCAGAGGAATATGATAACAATAAATACAGCCAAAATTCTGAGGTCTCAGGATGGTATGGTAAATGCCATACACTCAGACTTCATTTAGCTGTGGTCAAATTGTTCCAGGCCATGGATGAAAAGCCAGCTTGAGTCTAACACGATTTGTTAGCTCAAGCATAGCATCACATGAATGCAGTTACGCTCTTTTTAGGCTCAGCTGTGCTCTGGAAAGGGTACATCTGCTTTTGTGAGAACCTAGCTGGCTCCATCCCCAGGCAGCTCAGGTATTTCAACAACACATGCCCACAAACAGAATGGTTGAGGGGGAGAAAGGAGGAAAAACACCCAGCACAGAGCCAGCCTGGATCCAGTGGGGTTTATGGGACCTGGCTTTGTGCCAGACCCACGCTACCTGCCCAGCTTCTGCACCTGCTCCGGGATGCCCTGGGTCCTGTGGGACTCTAGGTTGGGTGCAACGTGTCCAGCACCGCAAACAGGGAGCCCCAGGCTGTCAGTACCTGCAGCGCTGGGGAACAGGCTGTGAGTGAGGAGCAGAGAAATCGAGTGACTCCGTGGGGTCAGTGTAGCTGATGCTACGAGGAGTTAACATTCTGGCTCAGGGCTAAATTCACCTGGAACCTCTTGAGTGCTCCCTTGTTTCAGCCTCACTTATCGGTGCTGTTGGGGTTCCCACTTTACCAGGTCTACGATGGTTTTGCCCAGTGGAGACGTGGCTTGGAACAGCTGCAAACCACTCGCTGAAGTTGTGCCTTAGGACTTCAGTTGCCCTCTTCCCAGGACGACGAAAGTGGCGCTTCAGGGAAGAGGCTTTGGAGCACGCGAGATCAGATTTTAGGAAGGCAGAAGGAAAGGAGGGGGAAATTAATGGATCGAGGTCTTCAAACCAGCGATGGAAAAAAGAAATACCGTTAATTATCGAACCCGACGGGAACTAAAAGAAAAAAAAAAAAAAAAAAAGAAGAGGGAGAGGGAGAGAAGCGCGGTGGACGAGGTTTCCCAAGGCTATAGGCAGTGCAGGGAAACGACGAGGGGACTTTGCGGGGAGAGGGAGAAGCCCGCCGAGGCAGAGCCTGCCGGCAAAAGCCTCGGCGGCTGCCGCGCCGGGGGGCGCGGGGCCGGCGGGCGTTAGGGCCCGGCGGGGGTGCCGGCGCGGCTGCGGGCGGCGCTATGGCCGGGCGGCGGCACCTCTCGTCCCGCAGCACCACCTACGGCCGCGGTCCCGCGCCGCCGCGCATCCCCACCGGGCCCGCACGGCCCCGCCGCCCGCGCCCCCTGCCCGCCGCATAAAAGGAGCGGGCGGAGGCGGGCGGCTGGTGGAGCCCGGCGCGGACACCGCCTGCATGTGGCCGGGAGCCCGAGCCCCGGCGGCCACCGCCGGCCCGCGCCCGCCCGCGGGTGGCTGCTCCCGGGCGCGGAGCCGCTCTCCGGACCCGGCGGCGGGGCGGGATGGCGGCGGGGCCGCGCCGCGGAAGGTAGGGGGGGCGGCTTCGCCCCGCCGTGCCCGCGACCTGAGCGCGTGTGGGCGGGGTGCGCCCCTGCGCCGGGATAAATAGCGCTTTCCCCCGCCTGACAGCCCGTCCCCGGGGCGCACGGGGGTGCCGAGCGGCAGCGCTCTCCCGCCGCCTGCGGGGGAAAGTTGGGGCTCTGGCTGGCTGCGCTCGGGGCGCCCCGCTCCTGCCCCGGCCTGGGTTTTCCATTTTTCTCTTTTTGTTTCTCGGGGAGAGCCGGAGAAGGGGGAGGACCAGGAAAGCCAGAGGCCAGGCTTTCTCCCCGCCGCCCCGTCTCCCTCTCCCTGCAGCGCCGGGGGGATGCTGGAAACGGCTGTGAGTTCGCAGCGCCCGAGAAGGGCGGCGAGAGGCGTGTGAGCTCCTGCCGCTCCCCGCGGCAGCCGCTGCCCCGCGGCGCCCCGCCGGCCCCCTCTTCCCCCGGGGCCGCTCGCAGCCCCGCACACAGCCGGCCTCTGCCGCCCCTCGCTGCCGCCGGCGGGGGCTGCCCACCCCAGCGGCCCAGGATGCAGTTTCGCCTCTTCTCCTTTGCCTTGATCATCCTGAACTGCATGGATTACGGCCACTGCCAAACCGGCCGCTGGAGACGCAGCAAGAGAGGTGAGCAGCGCCGGCCGCTCGGCCGGGACGCCCGCCCGGGGCAGCGAGCGGGAGCGCCGGCGGGGCAGGCGGGCGCTGCGGCGGGCTGCGTGCGCGCCCCCTCCCCGCGGGCGGCGGGGCAGCGCCCCGGCAGGTGTGGCGTCCCCCGCTCCGCGCCCGCGGGCTCCGGGCCGGCACACGTGGGGCGGCGGCGAGCCTAGGGGGCGCGGGGCCGGGCCGGCGTGGCGACCGCTCCGCGGGGCTGCCCGCCCGCCGCCCTGCTGCTGGGGAGGGCCGGGCCGGCGGCGGGAGCAGCGGCGCGGGCGTGAGCTCCGGCGGGCAGGCACCGGGAGCAGCGGCGCGGCCGCCCGCCACCCGCGCGGGACAGCAGGGGACGTCGAGCGGCCGGTGCGAGCCCGCGGCCGTGCCCTCCTGCCCGCGGCGCCGGCACAGCCAGGGCTCCCGCCGGGAGCCGCCCGCCGCAGGACGTGCCCCGCCGGCCCGTCGGCCGCAGCAAGCGGTGGCATCGCCGACTATCGCCGTCGTACGTCGCCAGCCGGCTTGCAGCAGCCGGGGGGTCGCCGTTACCCGCGCTGTCCGGGCTCCCGTGTGCGTGGGGCGGGCTTTGCGGCTGCCTCCCGTGGGCCGTCCCCGCCGGGGCCGTGGGACCGCAGTTCCGAGGCGGAGGGGCGGCATCGCCCCCTCTCTCCGGCGGGGCTGGGGGCTCGGCCCGCGGGGCAGCCGCAGCGGCGGGGCCAGCCGCGCCTGCCCCAGCCCCGGGGGGCTGCTGTGCTGCTGCCTCCCGCTGCAAGCGTGCATATCCCTGCGAGGAAAAGGGGGGAATTAAAAAACAAACAACAAAACCAAAAAGAGAAACGATGCGTTAGGGTTTAAGCTGTTCTCCTGAAACGCTGGTGTCGGGATTACCAGAGTTCAGGAGTCGGAGCGGTGAAATGTGCCAGTACAGCACCCATGTGGCCGAAAAGCTTACTGCAGCTCTTCCCTGGCTGTCAGCGCTGTCTGGGGGGGTTGTTTTTTTTTTTTTTTTTTTTTTTTTTTTTTTTTTGTCCCCCCCCGGGTGGAAGTACACCTTCGGTATAAAACGTTTTTATTATCCGCATATTCTGGGTTACTTTGCTATCCCTTTTCCTATTTTCTCGGCCGTGTCTTATCTTACCTTTTCTAAAGTTCGCTCAAAATCAGGTGGCTCAGCTGCTGAAAAATTCCTGTTTCTGAAAGAATTGCCCTTCCAGTGCAATTATTTGGAAAGAGAGGGAGCCAGCATCTCCAGTGTTAAGCTGCTACAAATAGTAATAAAGCTGTGAAAGTAAAATAGTTTGCACACTCATGCATATGTCACCTTCACAGTAGGTACGAATAAAATTGTAAAGCAACTTAGTTTTGATGGTTTTCCAACAGATGGTTTCCAGAATTTAATTTTTGTGTGTGTGGCTAAAACGATAGCAGACCTTTAAAGTGACCAGACTATCTGTGCTAACAAAGGGTATACTGTGTCTTTAATTAAATGTGGAACTACTTAGAGTGCTGGCTAGACAGCGGAGGGTGATAGTGGTATTTCTGCTTTACAACAGAGCTTAAGGATTGCATTGTGGGAGTACTGAAATGAATAGACATCTAACTCGAGTTGTGTGAATTGTCCTCCTACAAAAACTTAAGCTGGTTTTAATTGATCTCATGTTCGCTGATTGATCTTAGACCATTTGTTGTGCTTGTTGAACAGTTGGCTTTTCCAAAGGAGATTGATTTAAATTAGTTTTTAGTTTAGTTATTGGATAAATACCGTCAGTATTGACAGTTGACTTACTGGCACTGTTTTGTGCTATCACCTAAGGGTTTGGTTTTGCACTTTGAAGAATGCAGTCTTTTTCAGTTAATAAGTCTAAAGAAGTACGCATAGCCAGTTCTAAGCACTGAAAGCAAAATCTAAGAACGTATTCAAACTATAATAGACGCTTGCCATGACACATGCAGTCTGAAGTAATGCTTTCATACAGGACTTAAAATTCCAATAATTTCACAATTTTTCCATATCCCATCTGCAAATAATCAGGCATTCACTGTGGGGTACTGGCAGTTAAAATTTCTCTGGCATTCTGTTTTGTCTGTTACATGATCTCAGATGCTCCATAATATCATTTTCTTAATGAAATAAAATTTTTGGCATAGGCTAAGTCTCCTGTGCGGTAGAAATCAATTGCATTCAGTCTGGAATTACGGGCAAATATCATGCGTAGCTGTGTGTGTGTGGTTTTTTTTTTTTTTGTAAAGCAGCTAAATGCACAATAAACTTTAAGTATATATGCCTGTATTGGAGTTTGCATGGATTTGTAGCTGATGGAAAATGCTCTACTACACAAGAGCTTAGTAGATTTGGGACGACATTCCCAGATTTCTTCATTACCTTCCTACTTCCAACTTCTTCCCAAACCAAGGCATGCAATATTGCAGTAGGAGTGAAATGAAAAAAAAATAAGGTTTAGAATGTGGTCCCTACCTGGCACTGACTTGTGTTTTGTTAGTCAATGTTACTTCATTAAGAATTCTTTGGTAAAAGCATTATGATCAACAGATTATTCTAATTCCACTGCTGCTTTTAGTTACTTTTGCAGCTCATTAGAATATTGCTTTGCCTAGTTGGCTCGGAGCAGAACCTTACTTCCCTTGAAACACCCCAGCAAATTCTCCCTCTGGAAGTCTCTGTCCTGAGCAAGTAATTATGATTATTTGCCTTTCCTGCAGAAGCTATTCTAAAATGTGTTTAAGGGCTATATAGCTTAAAGGTCAGTGGTGTAATCTCACAGCTGGTTTAGCCTAATACCAAAGCACCTCCTTTCCCTTTCTTATTTATTTGATTTTTCATTTATCTTGGATACCCACTTGTTAATTTCAATGAAAAAAGAAATCAATTCTTCTCTTTAGCAGCCAGTATGAACAGTTTCATGTCTTAGCATTTCACTGAATATCACGGGACACATGAAAGACCAGTCACTTTTTTCCCTTGTCTTTGAGACATAAGAACGCTTTTCCCAGAGTACCACAAATCAAAGTGGGAGTACATAGAAATGAAATCTGTCAGCATTGACAGAAAAGAATACAGGATTCTTCATTGTAAAGAGCTGTCAAAAATCAGAAATTCCCTGAGGAAGAAAAGCCAATGTGACAGCAGTGCCTGCATTGATGGGAAGACTCAACTGTAGTGCAGAGAGGCTCTCTGGGGCTGGTGAGACCAATGCTGGCATAATGAGAGACGTGAATGGGACATGTTCACACTGGGAAACTGGAAGTTACCTATATCCAAGAACTCAAAAACTGTGGGTGTCAAATACTTTTTTTTCTTAGCTCACATTCAAGGAGTATCGTAAGAGCTAAGCTGCACATGCATCTCCTGGATGCTCGCACTCTGTGTTAGGCATACATAAAGGAAGGGGTTATATCTGTAGCAATAAGTGAATAGTAACTGCCAGTGTGATGACAGAAAACCCACAGTTGGAAATAGGAAGAGTGCCGGTGGAAGGGAATCTCTGCGAGTGCTTCTGAGAGCTCAGCATAGCTCTGTGTATGGTGTTCATAGAAGTGTGTGTATATATGGAGGAACACAGTAGCGGGAATCAAAATTATGTCAATTAAAGCTGCATCATATTAATGTTTAATGGGAGTCTTGACCACAAACCAGCTATTAATATAGGAAGCAGTCATATGGTTTTTCAACTAGAAGAAAAACCTGTTCAGATATTGGGGATTGTGATTTAGCTTTCCTAATTAAATACCTGAAATGAGGATAATCTTGGAGCCTGTCTCAGCTGGTTTTTGTGGTCAGGCTTTGGGAAAGAGTGATGATTTGAACATTAGGGAAAAGGAACCTGTGTTGGAAATAATTGATTGAAGTAAATACCACATCTGCTTTTACAAGGACTGTACTAACTTCAAAAGAGTAATTTACTATCTAAAAAGTGCCATACTACAAAGAAGATCTTAATTGTCCAACAGTACCCAAATATTTTACCTATTCTATCCTCCTCTCTCTGAACTTGAAACATGTTTTACATTTGGAGGAGGGTTAACTTTTTTCTGCAGGTTAAGGCTTGAAATCTTAGGAGGAAGCTGTACTTTGAGACACAAGTTTTCCTCAGGTGTTACAAATTCTGTTACAAGATTTTAATGTAAAAGAACTGAGACATGTTAACACTTTCGGGAGTGATTTCCCAGATCAGTAGTAAAGCTTTGGAGGGTAGCTTCTGCTCCTCAGCCCCTTACTGCTTAGGGTAGCTAGTTAATAAACATTCTTTCTATACACATCCTTACTAAAGCAGTAAGAATATCCTAACACTGTAACCACTGAAAAGTCAAAACTTTAAAACTCTGGGCTACTTATGCCCTATTATCTGGTAAGGCTGGGAAAGTTTCTTAAACTAAAATGGCAGCAGAAGTCAAAACTTCTCTGTGAATGACTGAATACCGAACTAGCTAATAATGCAGTGTTACTGGGCGTAATCCATGCTCAAGTGGCTGTTGAAGATTTGCAGAAGAGATGCTCAAAATGCCAAGAGCAGGTTTCACCATGAAAACAGACACCTAAGTTTGGGTGCTTGATTCAGTTTCCCAAAGTAGGTTTCTAGTGCTGTTTGTGATGCGTAAAAGATACCCTTCTGGCCCTGGCATGTACATGACCTTCCTGAGCAACTGGAGGCCAGGCAGGGTACCCTGGAGCAAGTCATATGCATCTGACATCCTTAGGTGTCCCAAGGCCTGTTACAGTGGAGACTGAAAATGGGGAGCATGTGCTGGCACAGTGTTGCTGTATTTATGCTTTTCCTTGCCTGTGTCCATCCCCTTTAGCTTCCTTTACAGGTTGCTTGGGATTAGGATACTGGGCTAGATGAGTGTGTCTGGTCAGACGTTGAAGTCTATGCCTATGCGCTTTTGCATTAAAACCTGCAGGAAGTTTTATGCGGTGATGAAGAACTTAGATTTGTATGCTTAATAAACTTGGCTTAACTTTGTTTTCTCTTTTTTTTGGGAAGGGGTATGTAAGTTTTTCAAGGTTTGGCTGAAACCTGTTACTAGAGCAGCTCAAAATGCATAACAAATACCAAAAGTGAGTCTGTATATTTATATCGGGAAGCTAAGATAACAGCCAGAATGCAGTTTCTCACTTCACTATGTCATTTACAATATACAGGCCAGCATAATTACTATGATAAAGTATGTTAGCATGGTGTTGTTTACATAAGCTGCTTTTAATGAGCAATATGACATTATTTAAAAGCTGGAAGATGGTAAGAGGTGTTCATTATCAAAATTGAAGGCATAAAGAAATAAAGGTTTTTCTGTAAGCTGTTTATGTGTTTTCTTTCTCTCACTGATTCTGCCAAGAGCCTGACTATCCCATGGAGGTCTGCATTTTATTTCTGATCCTCTAGCTATTTTTTTTAATACCTAGAAACCTTACCTCACCATAGATTAGAGGGCACTATCTAGTCAAACCTGCAGACCATCACAGGCTGCAAATTTTACCTGCTACACTGTACATCAAACTCAGAAGTTTATAGCAGACTATAACATCCCTTTCAAAAAATGCTCCCTTGATTATAAACTCCAGGGGTGGGATTCATGTGACTACATATAATTGTCTGCAACATGAATGTCTGGATTTTCTTCTATAATTGATGCAGTGCTAGTTGATACGATCCATAGAGGTGCTGGCACAATTTAACTCATCCTACGGTAGGCACCTGTCTGATCAGATAAAGTATACTCCAAACTTGGGAAATATAAAATAAGATGACTCTGTTACCTCTATCTAGAATTGTGGTGTAGTCCAGATGTGTGCATCTTCATTGTTAGCTCCTGAAGTAAGCTGAAATCACCCGCAAATGAGAAGGGTTCCACCATATCCAATTTTCTCATCTATATTAAGCTTATGTGTTGGTGCAGCTCTTAACTTTAACAGATATGGTTCCTGAAAGTTATATTTTTTCTTGTGTTACAGATTTATTTAGTTTCAGGTATTTTAAAATACTAAATTAAATTCCTCATGCATGCCCTCTCATTTAACCTCAAAATTTTGTTCAGGTGTGGTTGGAGAACCTTCTGTATTTGTCTAGGCTCCAAGTATTTGCTAATCCTGTTCTTAATGAAAAGCATGACTTCATACATGTTGGCTGCTGATAATGCACAAATATAACAGCTTTATCCTTTCATTATGGGCTGCTTCAGACATGAAAATTAGGTGTACACATAGTTTGTGTGCTCCTTGTCTTTGTTGTACTTATTTAGCAGATGGAACGCTTAGGAAAATGTCAGGTGCTGCAAAATCACTTTGTGCATGCAGGGTAGATCTATCACTTTTGGGGATGGTAGTGTTGGATTTAAAGCCTGTTCCCAGGTAATATTTTGTGTAGGGCATGGAATAGGCTTGTGGTATGACTTTCTTGATACTTGAATGCTAATCTAACTTAAGAAGTGGTCAAGTCTATCTTGCTTCTGAGCACCATTAGGCAGATGCAGAGTTTGGGTCATACAGCTATTTCTTCTATCCTACAGGATGGCTTTGTCCAGCTAGCTCCATGCAGAAAGGCCACCTACTGACCAGGGTTTGCTGTTATACTTGCTGAACTTTGTATATCTGTGGGCAGTAAGGTAACTTGTAAGCCTGACTTGAAACCCAGCTGCATCATGCTATTCTCTCTACGTCTGGCTGTTCCAGCTTTCACAGTGTTTACCATGAGGTGAACCATCCTGTCCATTTTCATCAATACTTTTTCAAAACTCTGAGGAGAAATGAAGTTGGAAGGGATCAGGGTGGCAGTCTCTCCAGTGTATGCCCCAAAGAGGCAGGTGACAGTGCAACAATGTCAGACACAGGAGAGGCAAGAGTGAAAAAGTGAATCTGACAGACACTCTCTAATAAACGTCATCTTTCCAGTGCAGTTTCTGCAGTGGAGATGGAAGGTGGGAAGGAAGGATTACAGGAAATTGATGTTTGCACATAATCCTATCACAAAATACTTCACGGATTTGAAAGTCGATGTTCTGAGTGTGGAGATGACAACTGTAACTCCTCTAAAATGATGGAGTATCATGATACTTCCCCTGTAGATTTTCCTCTGAGACTACAAGAATTTGAGACTTTAATTGTTGTCCTTACTTTGAGATTGCTCCATCTTAGCACCTTGATTTCAAAGCTATGCACATCTCTGACCTTTCTCTATCAAACTGTGGTCCATAGAGCAGGTGCTATAATTTTCTGGATGTCTACAAGTCACACTGCGTCATCCTTGTGTTTGTACTGAAGCACTCTTAAATGCAACACTCCAATGAATTTGTATAGCTTTGCTTTAATCTTACTCTATTTTGATGCAATTGTTTGTTGCTTAAATGAAAAGTTATAATTTCAAATTTCTTTTTAGTTGGTACCATGCAAACGATTGATGATTAAATTTCCTGAGCTTTCCTCTTGGTTATGGACTTCAATGTACAAGCTGTGAAGAGGAAAAGGATGTAGAAAAAGGACTAAAATTGTAGCATGGGGCAGAAAGGTGATTTATTTTTTTTTTAAAGGGAAAGCAGAGAAGCAACTAGTATTGTAGACAGTTTGATTATGTGGCGAAGGAGAGTTTTTTAATATCCCATCTGCCAAAATCTGGTGAGCAGTGCAATAAGTGTTCATACTCTTTTTTTACTGTAATAGGAGAAATATCTTTTGATAGCAGGTAGTTGCAAATCTTGGCATCCAGTAATGAATCAGTTATATATTTCTTTTCGAAATACCTATTTCAGTAGAGGCAAGTACTTGATCTATCTGTAACTGTTCTTTTATGAGGGAATAGAATTTATACCCTCTGCTCTCATTCCTTTTTTGTTTTTATGGGATGTTTGTATGACTGTGACAAGGAAAGTGTAAGTAAATACAGGTAATATTTAGGTGAGGCATGCAGTTCTGTAATTATGTTTCAAAATAAACACTTAATTGAATTATGAATGTTAATTGAAAAGGGTAATAGCAAATCTTATATATGGATACCAGAACCAAAATATTGTGAAAATCCTTCTAATATGATTTTCTGTTTTTAAAAATTTTTTTGCTCTCTAGGATTTAAAAAAATCAAGATAATTTAGAGCATATGGTTTAGCAATTATGAATCTCCAATTTACCTCGTGGAAACTTTTGTCTATTTTTTTTGAGAATTGTCAAGATTTTCTTCATCTTGATGACAAACAGAGCCAAACATAGATGTAGTGGGACGGAGGAAGGGACCTAGAAGATTGGTAGTGTTTGTGATGCCAGCTTTTAGGAATTGCCTAAATTGGTGGGGTTTTGTAGTCACTGAGCAGTTGCATGAACAATAACTCCCAAGTAGACCATGTGCAGCAATTAAGACAATATCTGTGCCTTTTTATATATTGGGAGAAACTTGTACTACTTTACACTGCAAAGGGACAACAGTATTTGTGTTAGAGAACTGCAGTGGTGTGACAAAATATAAACTTCCTGCTCCACACTCATTATTTTCTTTTTTGAGCTGAAATGCTGGCTGAAATATGTTACACACAAATATACACTCTGCACAAATGTATGGTCTTTTCAGCCGTATGGCTGCCACCTTTGAAATACCAAAAAAACCCCAAACTATCCACATCAGAGAAATGGCTGTTGTGCATGCACAGATTAAACTGCACATGTATAGTAGTGCTGACAACACCCAGCGCGTCCATACTAAGAGTTGCTGGGCAAGTTGGAAACCACTGAAACAGCAACTATGCTTCTCAAAGATAGGTGTTACTGATTTGCTCTTGCTTCTTTCTTGGATTGCTCAAAAAACCCCACCCCAAATAATTAGTAGATATGATATGTTTTCATTATAAACCTACTAATTTACCTAGTGATTCCACTGACAAGCACGTATCTATGACTCTTTTGAATGGGAATTAAAAGTTTCATCTTTCACTTTATCTATACTGAGATGGTACTTAAGGATCCCAACTGAGGTGAGACCCTGTAGCACTGGCCCTGCATAGACAATAACATCTAAACTAAGGCTGCCAGACCAGAATCTGTTCCAGATTTCCATCCACTGGCAGAAGAATTCTTTGCCTTTTCATTCCAGCTAGTTCAGACCTGGTTTAGGTCTCATTTTACACAGTGCATGCTAATAATGTGATGGACACAGATTCAGTTTTGACTCAGCAAGAGCAGCTGTGCGTCAGCAGGATCACTGCAGTGCACTCAAGGTGCGTTAGGTTATGTTCACAGCACGACACCACAGCAGCTACTTGGTTTTAGTTTGCTTAAAGCTATTGACAATTATTGCAGAATACTTGTGATCTGAGATGCTTCACTCTTGCAAGGGCCTAAACCCAAAGAACATTTTGTAAAAGGTTTGCTTATTTATCTACCACTGAATTACATGTTTTAATACTTTCATCAGGAGCGTTCTCAGGAGGTAGTTTTATGTCTAAAAATTGGTCTCCTGTCCTCTCCAAAATAATTAATCTTTTCTCCCCTACTTTTTTGAATGATCACTTGTGAGGAAAGTTGACTTTCTGAGGGACATCTGAGGGAAGGCACCTTTTGGAGTAGGGTTGCTGTGTGCTTTTGCTCTTGTGAACTACTGCTGTGGCAACAGCTGATGACAGGACAGTTCTTCAGCTTGGGGTCTTTGCCTGGGACATCAAAAATATACCTGGCCTGCATGTGTGTGTCGTGGTTGATTTTGAAGATGTTCAGCAAATACAGATTGCAGGTTGGCAGATGGCCTGTTTTGTCTCTGTTGCCTACCTGACATGGTTCGGTGCTGGGAGGTCTGCCTTCCTGGTAAAAGGGTACCTTCAGCAAGTCAGAAGGATTGTTTTTGTTAGTCTTTTCACATGTAAAACTTTTGATTAATATGTGAATGGCAAGGGTAATAGGAAAGAAATCCTTCTTTTATGTAAACGTCAAGCAGCGTTCCAGTGTGAAGTGCTAATATTATGACAGTATGGGAGTTAATAATGGAACCATCGGAATGAAATGGTGCTTCCAGACAGGTGCTTTGGCTTCCAGCTGTATTTCTTACAGCACTACTCCAGTATGCTGGAGTGTTGCAACTTTGATGGTGCTGAGATCACAGTACGTCATGGTTCCTCTTTTTAGCTGATGAAACTGCAGAATTACAAGTGCTTATCATAACTCTTCTATTCAAACTCACATTTTGCTGAACTTTACCTGTTGCCCACAGTATTCAAAGTTTTTTTTTGGGAACTGAGTTTTAGGAAACATTTGTAGCTGTAGTTGGGAAGTAAAATGAGAAATATCCCTGACATTTTTGTAGTGTTTAAAATAATAATTTTTTTCTTTAAAGCTTTGATTCAGGTTCACTGTGTTTTGTTTATGTTTTTTTTAATATAGCTTGTTGTAGAAACAGGAAACTATGAACTGCTTCAATGCAATACGTGTTCTGTGAAATTGAGAAGCAAATCTGAAAAATCTTTATTTAGTTGAGCAGAACCTGTAGGTCACCTAGTGCTACACAGTGTGTATTTCTACCACTGAACAGGTGTGTAGTAGTAGAAATACATACTTTTTTCGAAGGGTTCAAGTAAACAAAACTGACAGGATAGGAGAGGAAGAGGAGGCACAGAATAACCTTGTGATTAACAGTTTGGGACAAAGTTGGGTATCTGATCTTCAGTGTTAGTTCTCAGACTTGTCTGCAGTCACTGGATTATGTAGCTTCTCTGCATTGAGGGCATGTACTAGCACAAAAAAGAAAAGTATTTCTTTCATTTCAGATAGCGGAGTTCAACCTTACCTCTATCTATCTCAGCAAGAAAGTAAAAAATTTTCCTGTTATTTTCCCATATTTGTGCCGCACATGCTCTATCAGTTGCTCTTTTGCATGATCTCTGTCACCCAATACAGAGACTTCTATATTGTGTGAAAGGGAATCTAGTTTTGTTCAGCTTTGGATACAATAAGAGAAAGATACTGTCTGTTCTGCTAAAAATGTCATGCCTCTTCTGCCAGCAGTATTCTGGAAATCACTCCCCGTCCAGGGAAACCTCAATAGACTGGAGGAATCAAAAGGAACCTCACTGATGTTCAACAAGAAGTGCAAAGTCCTGCACCTGGGAAAGAACAACCCAGTGCACCAATATATGCTGGGGACCACCCAGCTGGAAAGCAGCTAGGTAGAAAAGGCTCTGGGGGTCATGGGTCCTTATGTTGAACATGAGCCAGCAACGTGTCTCTGCTGCAAGAAAAGCTGATGGTGTTTGGGGCTCCATTAGGAGGGTTGTTGCCAGCAGGTGAGCCCTCCCCTCTAGTCAGCATGGGGGAGGCCACACTTGGGTTATTGTGTCCATCTCTGGGCTCCTCAGTACAAGACATGGACATACTGGAGAGAGGTCAATGAAGGGCCCCAAAGTTCATTAAAGGACTGGAGCATCTCTCCTGTGAGGGAAGACCGAGAGAGCTGGGCCTGTTCAGCCTGGAGAAGGCTCGGGGGGGATCTCCTCAATGTAGTTGAAGGGAGGGTGCAGAGAGGACAGAGCCAGGCTCTTTTTGGTGGTGCCCAGTGACAGGACACGAGGCAACGGGCACAAACTAAAGTATAGGAGGTTCCCTCTGAACATCAGGAAACGTGGTTTTTTTTATAGTGAGGGTGACTGAGCACTGGCACAAGTTGCACAGAGAGGTTGTGGAGTCTCCCATCTTGGAGATACTCAAAAGCCATCTGGACATGGTCCTGGGAAACTGCATCTAGCTGGCCCTGCTTGAACAAGCTAGTTGGACCAGATGACCTCCAGAGGTCCCTTTCCAGCCTCAACCATTCTGTGAAAGGTTTGGAAATGTATCAGATACCTAGCTTGTGCTTGCTTGGTTTTTAGGAATAGTCTGCTGTGGGGAAGAAACATAGTGTCCATTCCCTTTAGGAATCCTTGAGATACGTGACTGAATCATGTGCAGCTGCAATCACCTTAACTTGTTGGAGTGCTGAGATCAACCCACAGGAGCTTACTGGTATTTAGCAGTGACACAGGACTTCCCAGCTCTGTCACTTCCCCTTGACAAGACTCCCAGCCTAACAGAGGTCTTGAAATAGCACCTGCTCCACCTCTTACTTCCCTTCTCTCTCCTATTCACAATTCCATGCAAAAAATAGCTGACGATGCAGTGAAAATGAAAGTTAAGAGGTAAAATCAAGGGGAAGATGGAAAACTAGGTTTGTCTGGGTGATCTGAGCCATTTAAAGTTATCATAAAAATAAGGTTCTATATCATGCTATTTTTGCATCATATGAGTTCCTTGCTGCCCCATATTTTTTTTCTTTATAAATATTTACAAATACCAGGGAGTGCATTGTGAATGTAATGATTAAGATACTAGACCTAACTGGTCTCACTAATTTTGGTGTAAATCTAGGGGTAATGTCAATCTGTTTCAGATATAGTATATGTTTCTGAAGTGATGTTTGCTCTGGTGTATTGTCTCATGCAATATTACTGTAAGATCCTACAGAAGGACTGTAAGCCAGGCACTTCTCTTTTTTTAAGAGCTGTAGTTCACTTTGCTAATGCTGTATTTACAAACTCTTTGTCGTTACTTCTAGTTCTTTCCATCAGACTCCTCAAAAATCTTCCTGCTTCCAACTTGTATTTCAGTTATTGTAACATTAGCAGTGGCATCAATACGTAGGGTTTTTTCCAGCTTTTGGAAAAAGTTTGAAATGTGACTCTATTAAACCTGAATCTGAAGACAGACTTGGTTTCATATTATTTTCTCTTAATAGCTTTCCAAGCAGCTGCTAGGTGAAACTACTGCATATTGAGCCTAGTGTAATATGAGGCTCATTGGGTAAAATAACATTAGTCTGTGCTACTTAAACACACTCTGGAAGGCTTAAGGAGGAAAGGAAGGAAAATATTTGAAGAGATCAACTGGATGTGGTCGAATACAAGTAATGTCACCTGAGAAGGATTAGAATTTGCCAAAGCTTGACCTGAACGAAGACCTCCATTTAAGGCTCGTGTTCCTACAAGATCAGCTGCGGTAGTTTTTCCACGCACAGTTTTCTACCGGCAGTCATATAGTGAAAGAGTCCAATGATTTACTTGGCTTCTGTGTCTCAGCTGCAGTAAAGTTGTTTTTTTTTTAAAAAAAAATAATAAAAAAAATCCCACTTTAACATTCCTTCTACTTATTAGCTGCAGCTGGCTTTTTCTAATTACTAAAGTCTTAACATTTTTTTCATCTACTTTCTGTTGCCCTTATCCTAACTGTGGGCTCAGTGTGTGCACTCTAGCTGATAAACAGCTACACGTGTAGTTTATACACTTAGATGTGGACAGCTTCAAAAAATACATGCATTGACTCTTCAAACTCCAGAAGACCCAGTGGAGTGGTTAGTAGCAATGGTACTTTATCCACCATGGCCTTTGTTTTCTGATGATGTGGGGTTAGCAAACACAGTGCCCTCATATTCTTAATAACACGCCTACTGTGATGGTGTCTTTGAAAATCACTTATTCTTCTGTTTTGTGATTGCATTTTGGAGTGCTTGGGGCACTTTCCCATGCACCTCTCTGGAGTAAGGTGTGTCTCCTATAGGTGTAGGAATAGAAGAGTCCTGGGGTTATAGGGTTATAAAGGCCTGAGTTCTTCCATAAGGTGAAAGAGAATGAGGACTGGGAATACTTGGCACCTCTAAAAAAACAAGTCACAAGTGACTTTTTACTCAAGCCTGACAAAGAATTGTAATAGGGGTAGAAGCAAATGAAATGATCAATTCAATTGTGTCCACATCACGTGACTCGGTGGATGTTCACCACAGCAGGTTACTATGGCCATTCCTGCTAGATGTAAGGTTTGACCATTTCAGGGCAAAGTACGAAATACTTTTATATGGAAATAAAGAAAAAAATATGCTTATTAAGTTTAGCGTTTTCCAGAGGAACTACTTCATGTGATACATCACAGACTGGGAATACTCATAATGCAGGGATGAATTTGCCTTCACCACAAGGGTTTCTTACACCTTTCTCTAAAGCGTTATTGACTGCTGCTGAAGGGAGCAGTGCTTTTGCTCAGTATATCGATTTCCATGTAAAACTTTCTTTACAAAGCTTCTTTTTCTACAAAAAAAGGTAATTGATTATAGATTTTCCTGAGGTTCAGCTTCTGGGCTTGAGCTTTCTTCTTAAAAATGCCTCAAGTCACAGTTAAGCTTAGCAGATATGTAATGAGAAAAAGCACACCATAAAATGCAGTATTATGGAGGAACAGCACGTCTCTTGAGACTTGTACTGAAATGATTCAATGTCAGAACTATTTAGTGTTATCCTTCTCTTGCATTTACATCTCACACCGCTAACTTAGGAAACTGTGACTAAGCATTTTGTTTAGCCACAAACACAGCTGACTTGTTTTTCATCACTGCTTGCTGCCATGTTAATTTGTTTCTTGATTTTGTCATTCATGCTTAGTTGTAACAGAAACGCTATCTCCTCTCTACTTGTAGAAACCATGTAGAGATACCCATGATATTCTACTGTATGGAGTAATTTCTCTTTTGTTGATGTATGTTTAGCCAAGGAGAAATCTGATTAGCTGAATGCTCTTGATAGTATTCAAGTACATCCTAGAGCTTTGCATTTGCTGTTTGATGTTCCATTTTACAGCTTTACTTAAATGCTCTGCAGGGATTGTGGTTTAGTGGTGAAAGCATGAAATTTGAATCCAAGGTGCCTGGTTCGCTTACGAAGAGAGCTGGTCAGTATGTTTAAAACCAGATCCTTCTACCCTACCACCCCCATAATAGGTTTTTACATGTGTCTGCAAATAAGTTTTGTCCCCCCCTCTCTTTTTTTTCTTAAATAAATGTTGAGCACTCACAGCTTAAGCAGGCATTGCAAGTCTTTCTTACACTCTGGGCCTCGGTTCCTCTCGTGCAGAGGGCAGTGCTCTATCATTGTGCGGTTTAAATTATACCAGTGATTTGCATGGCTAAGAGGTCCTAGAGTGTTAATCTCTAAGAATGTATGGGGTTATTATGAAGCGTAATAAGCACATAAATAAGTTTCCTGTCTCCAAGTTTATTGACTGAGCACACACCTGCATGTAAAACATTGCATCCATGCCAGTGATCTAAGATTTAGAGTGTCGGCTGTACCTGATGTGAAGTCTTCTGTGTTCTCATGTGTGTCAGAGGAGATAGCAATACCTTGTGACTGCATCACTGCTCTGTAGTGCGCAGAAATTACTGCTGCTTTTTTTCATTACAAGATACATGTCTGAAAAAATGCTTAAATGGGTTTTTATTCTGACATGTTTTCTTAACTTTCAGATGCAATGGATGGAGCTCTTCCTTCGTATGCAAGTATTTACAGTAGGCTAAATTAATTACTGTAAGAACAAATTATATATGCATTAAAAATGTTTTATTTCATACCAAAATAAGATAATGATATCAGATTTTGAAAATTACAAGAGGCTTGAGGCACCTCAGACTTGAGCTGTGAAATTAAGATGTTTGAGAGACCTGTATTTAAAGATACTTAGCTGAACACCTAACTGACTTTGACTGATCTGAAAATGGAACCATAGCTTTAAAAATGTAAGGCATTCCCAAAATTAAGAAATGCATATTTCTTGTATTAAGGATATTTTGAAAAAGTGTATAGCATATTTTTCTTTACCTCCTCAGAGCTGCCAGTATCTTTCTTTTAATGCCAGCCACTTATTATTCAAATTACAAACCTAATCTATGTAATGTGAGCCAAGTGGCTTTTAGTTTTTTATAAACATAATGATGTGGGTTTTTTAAGACTGTATTTGCATTCCCACAAAATAACAAAACAAACAAAAAATCAATAGCTCCTTGCTAAATAATAAGTTTAATTTCTGCTTGAAATGTGCTGAATGCTAAGCACCCAAAGTGCATAGGTAAATGTAATATTTTTTTTTTTAATCTATCTTCTTTATGAGGGAACTCTGATTTGGTTTTTAAAAAAGGCCTATAACCATTAAGTGTCGTTCTTTCAGGATGAGACCCAGCCTGCTGTGACTTAGGTAGATCTGAAATAGAGAAGCTGTTTCATTTAATTCCATTTTAATGGTATTCCAGCAAGATGTGGAGAAAAGGCTATACATATATAAACAGCAAATATGCTTCATCTGTTCTAATTCAAGATTTCTAATTCTCATCCATCATCATCATTGTTTGATGTCTCAAACTCTGATGCCTTGGGCTGAGAACAAGGAGGATGACAGAAGATTTGGTGGATGTTTTGAATGTGGTAAGTACATGCAGGATGTAAAGCACAGGGCTGTTGGATTGAATTAAAGTGACATCCTGCAGCTAAGTGTATATTTTTGTAGCGTGGAGTTGTCTTTTCCATACATCTTTCTGTAACTCGGATGCGTTCATATGTGGTAATATATGCATATTTCTAGAGTCAGAATTTTCCAATCTGGTGTTTCTCCACTATGCTCAAAGACAACCTATTCTGCTCTTCTACCTTCCTCATTTCTAAGTGGATTCCTTTGCTCCTCCTACTCTCAGTCATCTGCAGCTTTGGCATAATTTTTAGCATGTAGTCTTCCTTCATGTTTTTCCCAAGTGTATATAAGCTCTTTTGTCTTGCCTGCAATTATGACCTTATTGCTGAAACTTCCACACTTACCGGGAATATCACATACTTCCTCTTCCCCAACCTCCAAAATAACGTCTTTATTAAAAATGGTTTTATTGGTTGTTTTTTTTTTTTGGAAGAAAACTTTGTAGGACATTTTGAAGTCTTTTAAAATGTAGTAATTTGAGTTTTTTAAAGAACTGCATGATTTATGGTTTTGCAATGATCATGTTCAGTTTTATTAAAGATTTAGAACAGGATGACTGCAATAATGAGCTGTCTCAGGGTACAGAAGACCTATTTTCACTTCCCGACTCTCAGCCTGTGTGACCATGGTGAAGTTGTTCAGTCCTCCTCCTGTCTCTACCTTCTTAATCTGGAAAATGGGACTACACGGTTGCTCCTGGCATAGAGTTGTAACAGCACTACAATGCTGAGGACTGCACATCTGAAAGAAGAAATAAATTAAATTCTGTTATTGTTTATCCAATATGTTATTTGGAAGCTTTCTCCATAAATGGAAACATGATGGTCAAAGCCTCATGCCTGGACTTCAGAGCTGTACACTTCTATTTGTTTAATGTAAGTTCTTCAGGACAAAGATATGAGGAGAATTTGGCCCTATGGAATGAATGGCTCAACCTCTGTTGACTTGAGTGGAACGAGAATATCACCACTGGTTTACAAGTGCCAGGTGAAACCCTGTGACAGTTGGATAACAAACTTTGCTTAACCAGTGATTTTCCCAGGCTCTGGTAGGACTGTGTTCCTTTGCTTATATGCCCAGTACTTTCCATGTCTTAGGTAGATTATAATGAGGCCCTAGGTACCTTAGAAGTAGCTGTGGTGAGTTGGAAAACAGGCTGTTTCCAGCACAGAGCCATACTTGTTACTAATGCTCGATAAAAGTAAGAGAATAGGATTTCCTTTAGGTTTCTGAATTTTATTTATGCAGCGCAGTCTTAGCATGTGAAATCTTATGGGCATGAATGAGATTAAGTAACATACAGTCTTGTTAGCATTGTTTCAGACTGGCAATAAACAAAGTGTGCCCTTTCCAGTCTCTCGGCAGATAAATGCTTCACATTTTATTAGAACAATTTGGCTCCTGACATGAACTGTAGGCCCATTAATCCTGTAATATAGTGAATAAGATTGGAAAAATACAGGATGTAAATATGTTCTGCATTATGCACTTTAATACCAACCAGATATATAGTGTGCATTCTAGAACATGGTAGTTGGAATGTACTAGGCAACTAGCAAATTGTTGACAAGTCTCATCTGCTATTGGTTTATGTTGGGGTTAAGAGCAAAAAGCCTTAAGAAATTTCAACTGTTTGACATTATATGTTGATGCCTATCACATCTTGCTGGACAGAGCTTAAATAGATAGGGCCAGTGGCTTTATTACCTTCAGCTTGGTATTCTTCATTGAATCCAGAAACAAGACAACTTAAAGAATATGTGAAGAGTTTGTCAGCAAGCCTTACAAAAGAAAGACTCCTCTAATTATGAGAATGGTTACATTTTTACATTGGGTATAATAATAATAAAAAATTAATTCTAGTCAATGAAGCAGTAAATCCAAGCTCTTCTATTTATACCGTGATGTTTTCATTTGTGACTGGTTTTCCTTCTGAAATTTAATCTGAGAGTTACTCACATCACTTAAGAAGTGGGAAAAAATAAAATCCTATTGATACTGTAGCATGTTCTACAAGAATCTTAGAAGTCCTAATCATAATGGTCTCAGTGGCCATACGTTCAGTAAATTACTTTGTTAGTTACTCAATGGGGAAAACTGACCTCCAAAAACTGAGCTCCGAACTGGAATATATACTCTAGCAAATAGCCTGTGTATCTTCTCTGTAGCCCATCTGTAGGGGACATCCATGTGGAAAGGAAGCCTGAAGACCTTTGAATACAGATTTTACAGATTTAAATTTCCCATGTGATCTTTTCTTCTTGGATTGTCAAGATGCTAGGCTTCTGCTTGAAATTTGTGAAGGACAGAAGATTGACCAAGGACCTTCATTATGTATGATGTTTCAAAATTTTTTGAAGTCTGGAATTCCAGAAATGGACCCACAGTGTACTGCAAAGTTTCATATTACGTTGAAAGCCAGCACATTTTTTTGGTAAAGTTTTCCTTTCTTCCCCATGGAGTTTGTCCTGATGGTATTTCAGTGTGTTGGCTTCCAAGTTGGACTTTCAATATGTTTGTGTAAGTGAAAGGACCATCCCTTTGTAAGTGGAGGAGACATTCTTTTGTGACCACCTAGTTAATGCTTAATTAATTACTTAATAAGGCTGCAAAATTCTGACATTGCATTAGTGTATTGCCATATTGCTTCCTTCCTCTTCTTAGAAGACAGTATAGCAGAAATTTCAGATCTTCAATAATGGCACTTGTAAAAACATGTTCAGTTCCATGGCACCAGCAACTGAGTGGTAAAAGAGGCAGTGAAAGAGAATTCGTAGCCTTACTTTGTCCCATTCTTAAGCCTCACATCTTTCCTTTAGGACTGAGATCACTATGCTTCCACAGCACAGAGATGGTAATGTGGAAAAAAGAGCAAAGGAACCAGTGTATTAATTGGAGAAAAACGAAGAAGTGTTTTCCATTGGTGGGGGAGGATAGGCAGAGAAAGAGGAAAACCCCCTCCTTTTCATGAAAAGCAGACTTTCTTTCATAGAAAGTATCATTTAGTAAAAAGAAAAATAATTGCCAAACAAGACGTCAGTGTAGAAGCTTACAAACAGCCATAGAAAACAGTACTGAATTCCTTGGTAAGGGATTTTGGGGTGCAGTTTTCATTGGGTCTGACTAAGTGCATTGTGATCTTTTTGGAATGAGACTTCATGGAAATATACTAACAGCCTGTGCACAGATTCAGAAAACATTCCTGCATTTGAAGTGGTTTAGCAAAATTCATTTATCCATTAAATCAAGAATTGTGTTTAGGCTGCAGGACCTGATGGCCCACATAATGTGCACCGGGCTCCTAGCAGTCATATGTAAACTGTCTAATCACTCTCAGCTGTGTTATAACAAATAATTGGAAACTTAATATCTACCAGCAGTGGTACCTGTGTCTGTAACAGTAGTAGACATTCCTCTTACAGTTCCTTAAAAAAAAGACAAGATCTCTCAGAAAAAGTTGTTCAGTTTTCTTTAAATTATTATTTATTTTACTGCTACCTTTAAAAGCTGCTGTTACAGCTTGGCTGCCTGTTCTCCATGTTACATTGTTTTCTTTGAACAAAAGCCAGTCATTTTTTGGCAAGTACTTTGACATTTGAACAACTGTCTTAGGGAGAGATGCATTTATGTGTTGGTTGATACATTGATGATTTTAACAGGTTGCTGATGCAGTGGAGGACGGTCCAGAAACATTCCTTTATACAGAGGTCCTTGCTGTGAACCGTGCATTGTGAATCCCAAGGCATTGTACAGTGGGCAACTCTCTTGTCCACTGTGTTGACTTTCATATAGGTTAAAAGACCAGCAAACCCGTCTGCAGTAGCACTTGAAATTACTCCTTGCTCACTTTGTGTGCATAGGATGCAAAAAATGAAAAAAATTGCACCCTATGTTCTGTAGAAAGATCGTTTCTGTTTTTGTAATGTTACGCAATCTATTGGAATTTTCCAGATACTGAACATGAGGAACCCAAATCTGCTGAAATGCATTCCAAGACCTGGGAGAGTACCCTGAGGGGAGGGTTGTGGTGGTAGATAATATAGCTGTGCAGTCCTTTCAAAAACGGAAAGGACATGTTTATGTGAAAAATTTTGAATAGTTGAAGCAGAGTTGTAATGAGATCTCTTGAAAACTATCATTATGTACACTTTCATTTTAACTGAAATATGAAATGAGAATTTTTAATTTTTTTTCTAAATGGCCATGTCTAAGCAGATGTAACTATTTTGGTGTTCTATAGTTAGCCCAGTAATTTTGCTGATGATTACTTGGCAAAGAAGCCAACAAGATGAGAATATAGAGAGTACAGTGACTCATCTGAGAACATTTGCTGTGTGTTACATTTGATTGTTAATTCTTGGTGTATAATTGCTGTATGAAGTATTCCAGGTTTTCTAACTACAGAAAGGAGGTAATGTAAGAGCTGGTTTTCAAAGGAAAGCCTTTTCTTGGGTTCACATAGAGATGGTCCTTCTCATTCCCATTCAGAATAAAGCCAACAAGGCCAAAATAGGAAGGAAAAAAGCTGCAATCGTGTAGCTGTAAAGATGCAGGTGATAGTACCTGCTTGATAAAGCATTTAACTGGGAACCTTACATTCAGCTAATTCTAACTTCAGTGTTGTTTGTAATTTTTAACAGGTGCTTGTAAGTATTACCTGCAACATCTTCCAGGACGCGATCACCACCTCTTGGTGTCCTCCTGAGCTGAACCAGGCTGGTGATGGGCTCAGTGAGACACAGGTCTGCTCATCAAAGAACCTCGCACATCCTTAGCTTTGTGGCCTTGTAACACTTCACAGGCCAAAGGCTAGCACGTGAGAAGAACAGGCAGTCGTAAATGGACGGGCCTTTCTTCCCTCCCGTTTTCTTCAATGTGTTGACTTCTAATGGCCAGCATGTGCGTGAGATATTGTATTTGTGGACTCTTAGATTTCCTTAAAACTCATGGCAAAAGCTCACACTTTTTGGTGTTAATGTCACCATGTTAAATTGTATGCGGTGGTCACACGGACTTGAAAGAGTTGAAGTTTTCAGGAAGAGGAGTCAGTTCCTTTACTCTCATTTGTGTCTTTGAAAAATCTTTCATCTTAACTACTTGAGAAGCTTACTGAACCTGGTGGTTTTTGCATTTTAACTGCATGTCACTGCAGTAGAGGGATGAGTAAAGATAAATGGGTTTTCCTGTGTTGCTTTCTTTTAGTTACTCTGTGCTGTGAAGTTTTTGACTGACAATCGATATATGTGCAAGTGTAAGGCAGCTATATTTTTCTAAATATCTCTTAAGCTTTACTTCCTTGCTGTTCGTTATTTGGGTAGGATGCTTTGCAAGAAGATAGTCCCTTGAATGTGCTCCCTGGTCCTTGCCTCTTGGGATATTTTATCATAGCTATGATCTTGAAGTAAGGCATATGCAAGGGATTTTATAAGTTCATTATGAATTCAGGAAGCACGTGTAAGGCTCAGGATGAATTGCTTTGATCAGGAAGTCCAATAGAGCATAAATAGAGAAAGGAAGGTGAGAAAAGGTGGTCCTGGTCTAAGAGGGCAGCGTGTGACACCAAGAGGAAGGAATAGTGAAGGTGGCAGTTTTTATTATGGAAGGAAGAGGAGCTGAGTTGATTAACTTCATGTGTGGGATTATTTTTTAAAATATTTGCTTATAGAATTAAATGTAAATTCCTTACTTGAGAATATTGTGGTTACGTATGTTTATGCATATGTGACAGAAGATAGCAACGTATACATTTAAAAAGAAAAAAGAAAAGACAAGCCATTCAAAATGTTGGGAGATTTACAGGTAGAAACGCCTCTTCGTTGACCTTAACAACTGCTAAATTGTGTCCCTGGCTTATTTAGTGTCAAAATTATTCACCTTTCATCATATTAATCTTCTATTTGTTACCGTTTGCTGAAATACAGCTCTTGACATTGTTTCAGTTTTAGATGCTGATGACAAAGTTTGTGCATCTTATAAATTGCATGCAATGTGTAGAACCCTTATTAATTGGTGGTGGAAGTTACAATCCATATTTTAAATAAGTAGCATAATACAGCCATTCAGAATTACACCACAAAAAAGAGAGAGGTTTAATGGATTCCATATGTCTGCTTTTAGAACTGGTTGAGAAAAACTTTGCTATACCACATAATGGTAAACCATCAGTGCTATAATGTCTTTGGGGTCTTTTAAGAACCTTCTTTATAGACACTCTTCTGACAAAGATTGATTCATTAATGGATTCAAGCCAGCAGTATTATGGCTTATATTGTTACAATAAGTAGGCATCAGTGTTGGTTACATTGTCACTTTAAATTCCTGAAAACTGAAAAGCAATATTATCCCTGCTCTTGAGGAAAAACTGATTTTGAACAACAGGCAGCTTTTCAAGTACATCACTGGCATTTTAAAGCACTTGTTTCAATGTATACCTTAGTTTATACTCTTTCAGAATGAAGAATGAAAGAGTAGATGTATATAGGAAAACAGGGATATAGGATGCAGTCTTCCTGCACCAGTGATAATTTTTTATACAAAAATGTTAATAACTAGTTTAAAAAAGCTTTTTCATGGCCAAACATTTAAATAAAGCAGCTCTATTAATAATTTTTAAGAAACTAGTGTTTAAGTAGTAATGGGTAGTTAGCCTAGGGCCATATTATGCAAGCGGTCTGATTGCCTGCTTCACCCCCCCAAAAAAACCAAACCCCAAAAACCAAAAAAACACCCAACAAAAAACACCAAACAACCCCCCCCCCCCAAAAAAAAAAAAAACCTAAACAAAAAACCAACCCAACAAAACAAAAAACCCCACTTATACTTGGGAGTATTTCCAAACCCAGTGACTCTACATGCATGCTGCCTGGCCAAGCCACTCCTTTCATAGTGAAAATCAGATCACTGTATAAGCGTTCCTGTGGGGAGCACGTTAAAGAAATCTGTAGCAATCCCTCCTTCGTTTCCACCCCTTAGGCACAGGCTGGTGAGGAATGTGCATACTTGTATCATGTTGGAGGATGCGCTGCTTCCCCATTCAGGCCTAACTGGGTCTGCTGCTGTGGATCAAAACCACAAAGCAGCACTGAGACATCTGCAAGAGGGGGGACAGAAATTATCGTCAGACCCTGAGCTGGGAGTTCTGGACACTTGCATAAGCGTACCCTAGTAAGACAAGCATGTTTTGGTAGAAAATATAGACTATGACTCCATTAAAAGTGCATAGGCAGGTTTCTAATCTTCTGGGTTTTCATTATATGTCTTAAAATGACTTGTGCTTTCCAGTAAAGTGTGTATAAATCTGTGTGTTTTAGTGTGTGAGCACATATAGGGGAATTACTACATACTGTTGAAGTTCTTACTATGTTCTCTCTAGGTCTTTTAGGTTTTATTTCCTTTAAATAAAAAATTCTAGAAAAAGAATACAAAAATGATCTTTTGCAAGACTTAGAAAAAAATAAATTTCAACCTTTCTATTACTTTCATTCACATTTTTTTTCGTATTGAAATTCCATGAACTATTTAGATTTGCTTAAAAAGGTAGACTGACCTTGAAAGAAGCTGTTTTACTACATGTAGGTGACTCCCTCAAAGTCATATTCAGAGCAGGCAGTTCTTCTGTTTAAACGAACAGACCCACGTTCAGGTGCGTTTCCCACTTCCATAGTCCACATGGATAGTCACACTTCATCTCGGGATTGTTGCCTGTGTCTAGGTGTGGTGGGCTGACCTCGGATGGCTGCCAGATGCCCACCCAACCACTCATTCCTCCTCCTCCTTGACAAGATGGGGGTGGGGAAATGAGATGAAAAAGCTCACAGGTTGAGATAAAGACAGGGAGATCACTTACCAAACTTAATGTTCTTTTGCTATATGGGAGTAATAGCAGTGGGATCCATTTTTAAGTCTGGGAGAGACAGAGAAGGCATATGGACCATCCTCTCGAGTGGTATTGCAGCATTACCTCATGATAATGAAGTAAAACTTTTTCTTCAAAACCTATCAGAATTGTTGATATTTCTATAAAGCAAAATCTTAAAAGTTATCCATGTAAAACAGTTCATGCATTTCAAGGCTGTTAACACAAACTGACTGCAAACTTAGACAGACACTTCTATTTTTCCTTTATGGTTGTGGTGGCTTGATTTTGGGGTTTTTTTTGCTTGTTTGTTGTTCCCCCCCCCCCCCAAGAAAAAAAAAAGAAATCCAGAAAGAAATCCTATTTTTTCCTATTTTTTGCTCTTTATTTATCACAGGAACCTGTGACTTGAGTATTTGGGATCACATTATCCCACATCTTAAAGTGTTGGCAATGCTGCCTTTTGGAGGCTCTGCTCTTTGGCACCAGCCCTTTTCTGAATGGCAACTGGAACTAATTAATCTACCAGGGCTTGTCTACCAATGCATTTCACCAGAAAAACAGATTGCTGCTGGAAGGAAGGGAACGATATAACTGTCAGAGAAGGAAAGGAGAGCTCTCATCTCATGGCAGTTTGTTTTTAAGTCCTCACCTCTGTTTTCCTAAAAGGCTGATAATTAATTAATTTAGTTGCTCATCAGCCCACATTTTTTCATAAAGAGGTAGTTACTGTGGAAGCAAACATCCGTTCGTTATTTCAGATGTTGGGATTTAATACATGCTGGCAGTTACCTTCTGCACATATGTAATACATTCTAGCTTTTTATAAGGCTGTTGGTTACAAATAGCTTTGAAATAACTACCATGCCTTCCAGCTATAAAATCCCATAATAATTATTCATTATATCACCATCATTTTTATTATGCTAAAAGGGATTCCTCCACACCCCCTCCCACAGCAGAATAATGTTGTAGAAGGGATTTCATTTGCCTGCATTAATTCAGGATTGTTCACCACCGCAGCACAGCTATATCGTCTTTGTTTTAGGGGAAACTGAATGGAGTGAGACAGCCGCTCCATGAAACTCCAGTAATTGGATTCATGTTTAAATAATGTGTGGGCAAAAAGACCCTTCAGCTTCCTAGCTTAATTCTTTTTATTATCTGCATGTAATCTGAGTAGGTTCTAACTAGGAGTTCTCTAAGAATTAGGCTAGCTGGCTTTATAGCTATAATTTAGGCATAGTTATACATACCTCTGACAATTCCCGCTTCCTGTTACATATTCAGAACATAAAAGACAAGGATGTTGAGATGGTAATTAATTTCTGAAAATGAATTCTGATTCTTTTAACCCCTTTCCCCCCAAATTTTAAAAGTACTTCTGGGGCTTAGGGCCATTTATTTTTGTTTTGGTTTGGTTTTTTCTCTTTTACATTTAAGACTACCAGAAAAAGTCTGATCTTTAACTTAATTTTAATGTGGTATATGCTGTTATAATATCCAACTGCTTAAACATATTTTAGGCTTTAAAATGCGCGCAGTTAAACTGCTTTGGTTCCAGGGCATCTGATTTAGATACTTGTGCATTCACTTCTTAAATAAAGTGAAAGCATATTGTCATACAAGATTTCTTTTTTTTAGTCCTTCATTATCTGATCCTTATGCATTTGAACTTGGGCTTCTGTGACAAAGACACAGTTGTTTGTCTGCTGATTGGATTTCACAAAAAGCTGGTGTTCAGAGTGCCTCATTTCCTATAACATAACAGTACAGTAACGCTAAATGCACATATGTACCAAAAAGCATTAAACCCCAGAAAATCCCCTTAAATCTCAAAGCTGGAAATTCAACCACTGAAAGGTAATTGTACTGAAATTTAAGCCAAAAGTAATTTTCTTACGTGGTTAAGGAGTTTTAAGTGTAATGAATAAACTGTCATAAAAGGGGTCTTTAGTAGCAACTTCAAAGAGATGGTATGTATTCATGTGCATTGAATGATCATAATTCCCAGTCAAATGTACAGTGAAAAGATGTTTTCAAACATCTTGTGAAATGATAGGCAAAATATCCTTCATTTTACTTCAGCTTCTCAATCCTTTCTGTTAGATATTTATGTAAATGATATATTTTTGGAGCTGTTACCTAGTGAACAGGTATTACTGGCGAGCATCTGCCTGCCTACCCCAGAAGTGTAACGCCCTTGCCTCATGCAGGTTGTTACAGCAAATGGAGTACAAGAATGTCACAGATTAAAGTTCTGAGAAGGACCCATTTTGCTTAGCTTTCGCTGTCTGAAGGTTGGATGCGGTCTGGCTTAGCCAGTAATCAGTGAAACAAAATGGGCATCTCAGTAGGAATGTTCAGCCCGTATAGCTTTTACGTTCTTCTGTAGTCAGTGGGAGAGGATGAGCATCTCCAGAGGGTAAATTACCTTATCCCAGTGGGTTGCCCTAAGAGTGAATCCTCGAGGTTTTAGCTGGTGAAGTTAAGTGAGGTGAATCCATCCCTGGCTTGCGAAATATCATAGCTTGTTACTAGGGCATACTTATTTGTGACTTGAGAATGATCCAGGATGTCTGTGGTGGAAATGAAATCATGTTTATTATGAACTTTAGTAAGGCAGAGCATTTGTTTTACTGTAGTTGAACAAAATGTTTTGAACTGTGAATTTGTGAAAAGAAATACTTTTGTCAAGACTCAGAGTCCTTGCAGGTTGGCTTCTGTCTGGGAAGTTCTGGTAGAGTCTGAGGAAGTTTCATTGAATTTTTTGAGACAGTGTTCCATTATGGGATGATAGCAGAAGGGATTATGGTAGCAAAAGGCTTTTAAGATGAAACTTAAAAGACTTCTGACAAGTATTTTACCTTGTACAACATGCACAAGGCCTTTCTTAATTCCTGTATTTTCGGAAACTTGACTTCACAAAAGTATATTGTAGTCAATGCATCCTGGAAACCGTTGTGTGTGCAAAGTTAGCACTGTTCCCGTGGGTGACATCCCTGTTCTTGCAACTGCCAATGAGCTGATTGAAATGCTTACCAAATAAAGAAGTCTGCTTGTCTCCAATTCTGTTAAAGCAGCTTAGAAGCTGAAAATTTTTCAGCAGTGTTCATGGAGAATATTGCCATGGTATGTTAAATTTCAAGATTGCCTAGAAAGCACTTTAGGATGTTCTGCCAAGCTTGTAATGTTGGTATGTTCACTTGCACAGCAACATTAACCTCTCCATAGTATTCTGTATGTGTAAATAGGTTATATGTTTTCTCCGGTTCCAGTCTGGCTCTGCATAGTTACCATCCTGAGCATTTTTTTGGTGGGGGTGGGTGGGGTGGGTGGGGTGGTGGTTTGGCTTTTAAATTGTTTTGCTTTTTGGCACTGGTGTTTGACTGGCTTCTGCCTTCTGTTTAATTCCTAAATATTTTTTTCTTTGCATTGTAGTTAATGATCTTTATCTCTAATACTTATGTTTGTGGTGATGTGTTTGTTTTAGAGTTTCCATAGCGTGCTATCATTTGTTCTTTGTATCATGTCATATGTTCACTTACTGACTAAGAGAGCAAAGAGGAATAAGAAGAAAAAAACAAACCAGAAAGTATATGTATTTTTTTTCCAACATTTGTAGTCAACACAAAATACATTGTGGAAATCACAGTTGTTTCAACAGACTCTCAAAGCTGAGACCTGGGTAAAGTTTATAGTTTCAATAGGACTCAAGGGAACATACATTTTCTGCCAACTCTAAAAAGACTTGAAAATGTGTCGAAATCTTATATGTATTGTGTTTGTTTTGTCAGCATAGGCAAGTGCTTCTGTGTGGCCCCTGCATTTCTTTATATTCTCTACAGCTGAACTTGTAGGTGGGTTTTATGTCTCCGGTGTCGATCAAAGGGAGTTTGTAAAGTGCTTTTTAAAAGTGCTTTAAGAGTTGGTCTGACTCATGTTTCATCGGTTTTAAGAATTTATTGAAAATATGTCCAGCAAATTAATTTTTATTTCTGTAAGGAGCTTGAATTCAGTTTCTTGAGTGTTAGATTCCCCCCTGCCACTCTCACCCACCCCCTACTGCAAAAAATAGGATATTCCTATGATATTAATGTATAACTTAAGTAGAAAATAGAGAATTCCCATTTTATGTTCTGATTCCTTTTAACTGAGTGTGTAATTTTTCTCGTGGTAAAGTTACTGGCCATGTGCAGCTGAAAATACTTGCATGCACCTGTACATTAAGGTAGGATTTTTAGAGTGGTATGTATGGTGTTGTAACAACTTGTAACACCTCATTAGATTAATTACTTCATTTGTGCTTGTTTTTATTTTTTTCTTTTTTCTTTTTTTTTTCTTCTTTTTTTTTTTTCTGTAAGTCTTTTTATTCCAGTTCCACAAACGCATGTAATTACTGTTAGACCAGACTCAGTACAGCTAGGGAAGGGTTAGGGCATTCTGCTGGACTGCTTCAGTTGGCAAGTACCCATTCTCTCCTTGCTATTTGATGTTAAGTGAAAGAACAGTGTTTGATCTCTGGGACATGGCTTGACTGAATGATTTATTGTCCCAGGAGTGCTTGTTTGATGCCATATATTGTTTAGGCTGCCCTACAATCTCACTTGGAAAGCTACTTTCCATACTCATGTTCCCAAACAAATGCAGATTTCTACAGATGTAACTGATTTTTAAATATCTAGGCAAACCAGGCTGGTTTCAAGACCGCTGAAAGTCAGGACTGTCAATATACTTTCCATTTTGACCATGGTGCAGCTGTTTTCATACAATTGCTTAGCAAGGCGGGTTATGCTAGTGATGGATCCCTATCCCTACAAGCGGAGCTGAGCAGAGCGCAGCCTTGTCTCTCCAAGATGGTGCCGCCTTCAGAAAGGTTCTGTTCTTAGTCTGTGAAAATACTCTGCACAATCAGTATGTAAAGATGGGACATCTCACAAAAACATACTTGCAACTGCATCACATTTGTAAGCAGATGTTATTTTGTGGTTTATAAAGTTTAACTTTTTTTTTTCTCCAGCTGTATGCCAGAATCTTGCATTTGCGCGCTTTCTGGATACGGTCAGAAGTCGATGTATCAGTTTAGCAAAAAATGGTCTGTTCTCTCGTGTATTTGTGCCTAGTGTTGCCAAATACACTTGGATACATTTGGATGAGTTTTTTCACTTTTGGATGTATTTTTTGTTTGTTTTGACACGTGATATGTTGAGATTGCATGTGCAAGAGCAGCAGCCAGAAGGAGATGAGACTAATCCTTAGTTTCAAAGACTAAATTAATATAGTAATTGCTTTTAGAATCTCCAAACTGCTTTGTTACTAAAGTCATATGTTTAACTCTTTCCCTATTTCAATAATTACATTTTTATTTAATCATCATCTCCATTTGGGACCGGGGAAATTTGAGAAAGAAGTGATTTGGGGTATTGCAGTAGGAGCTGATGTCAGTCTGAGCTGATGTCAGTCTGGGCTGATGCCTGCTTTTTTTTTTTTTTTTTTCATTTTTTTGGTGTCTTTAGTCATACTGAGTCATAGTCTTTTCTTTTCTTAGAAGAGCACTTCTCTGATAGCAAATAGTGGAGCTGTTCAGCTACAGAGATTGAGAGTATGTGTGTGTGCATAGCTTTCCTTTCTGGGCATTGCTTTCTCAAATTTATATTAATTCCAGTTTCGAAGGACAGCTACTTTTCCTCACACTCTTGTATTGCATTGTCAAAACGTTTGTACCAGCAGATGGAGAACAATTAAAAAAAAGGCAAATCGACTAGATGATCTCTCCTCTTTATGAAAGGTTACGTTTTCAGAGGTTTTCAGAATATACAACTTCATGTTTCTTGTTCTAAATCTCACTTCAGCCTATCTGGTTAATTTCTGTTGGCTGGAAAGTGCAGAAAAGGGCTTTGGGAGAGATTTCCCGAGCTGCAGGAACTTTTGAGGAGAAACTGATGAATGGGCAGAGATGTTACAGCTGCCCAGGAGGACTCACAGTAGCACTTACTGTGCATGAAAGACCCTGGTAACTCCCTGCCTTTCCAGCTGTGTGCCATCATGGGCATCTTCCCCACAGGGGTGAAAAACCTCCAAGATTTCTCCAAGCTCTGCTAAGTGTGATCTATCCTTTTGTGTACATCAAACTGATGATTCCGACCGCTAAGCTAGAGAAAAGGTTTGGGATTAGCATGTTTGCGGTTCATAGTTTGAGTCTTTCTGCTTTGGTTCCAGAAAGCTTCCCTCCCCGCCCCTCCCTTCTATTTTGAGGACTTTACAGGTAAAATACCACAAGGGATCTAATGGTTAGGTTTTTATTTAGCCTGGTCCAGTCTTAACCACTGGGCATGTGAACTAGGTCAGTTTGGGGTTTGTTCTTGGGAGACAGCAGCAACAGCAGCTCAGGGCAACCTTGAGCTGTCTTGGAGGCTGACCTTTTCCATTCCTGTCTCTTTTCCCCCTCTGATAAACAGCAGCTTGCAGTTCTGCTGACTCTTCTTTCTTCTACGCTTGAAGAAAACTGCAGTGCTCAGGTTTCTCCAAGGCCGTGACGTTGCCGGGTGGCAGATGCTCCCAGCCCAGCTGTGAGAGCGGCAGCTGGCTGTGCTGTGCTGGCTGGTTTGTCTCCTCCAGGGAAAAGGCACTTAGCCAGATTCAGCTTGTTAACTTCCAGCTGGATCTTACTAGCTAGTCTGTCCCAACAGTGTGCAGAACTGGCAGCTGACATCTAGGAGGTAAGCATGGAACTGCAAACTGTTAGAGAACAGAAGAAATTTGAAGCATGTCTTAAAGTATTGACTGGACTCTTACAGCACGCAGAAGTCATCGAGTAATCAGTTGTCAGTTCTGCATCTCAGCTGGGTTAGGTAGGACCTGAAATCAGTCTGCACTGTGAAATGAAATACTAGAAAACTCCTTTGCTGTCTTTACCTTGGTGTTTATTTTCTCTTCCCTTTCCTATGAAAGCTTTGTTCTACATCCACTCCTCTGCACACCACCTTCCCCGAGAACCTTTCCTTGAAGCCTGAGGAAGTGGTTTAGCATTGGATACAGACGCACGCACACAGACACACACAAGCGTAACATCCCATCGTTAGAGAAGGAGTGTGACTTCCTGTACACAGCGGGATTGATGGGGGTGGGAATGGCACAGTTGCTTAAAATGCAAACAGCAGAAAGGCAAATCCCCAATATATATAAAATCTCTATAATTTAAATGACTAAATCACCTGATGATAGACAATATTCCACTGGTTCAGTACAGTCTAAATGCATAACCTGCAGCCTTTCAGACAACTTGGACTGCAAAGACAAGAAAGAATGGGGCAATGGGTAGTGAAAAAAGGTAGTAGGAATGGCTTTAAACATCTTACTACTCAGAACTAATGGCCATTATACCGTTAATTAGGAATAAAGAGGGGGAACCTAGCTGCAGCTTACAAAATTTCTTTGTTGAAATGTAACCTAGGCTTCCTTGTTTCTGTATCTCTGCTTCTCATTGCTAATATGCATCTTGTACAGTAAAGAACTGATGTAAAGAGCTCAAGTCAAATGCATCCTGGCCTGGAGTAAGGTTCCTTGTGGAACTATTTCCTCTGATGGAAGAGCTGGAATAACATGAAAATGATGTGAATGTGATGGACTAATTTTCCTTTTTGAAGGTTTTCTTTTCTATACTTCCCCCATACATGTTCTTCCCCTGTAAAACTGTGTTGCATGCTGATCTCCTTATGAACTTGTGGAAATTCCTTTTGTGTGCTCTTCATGTTCTTACATGCCCTAAGACCAGCCCAGCTTGTGGCCTTCTGGGGTAAAAAGTTGATGTGACCTGCTTCTCTGCTACAGAACACATTTAATTAGATACTTGGGCATGAATACTTGAGCATCTTGGTTCCAGAGGTGTTCCTAATCCTCTTTGCACCTAATCAGTGAATGTCAGCCTTTCCACAGGGGTCCATGCTATGCTAGGTGGTTGTGCAGGGGCTGCAGGAGGACCTGGTAAGCCATCATTTGGCTGGAAGTTTCCTTTACAAGGAAAGGAAAAGTATAAGCTGATGGTGGTACAACAAAGAGTGTTCTGGTGGGCCAGTCAGAAGCCTTAGAGATCTTTTTCCCTGTAGCAAACTCGAGTGGTACCTGTGACACCAGTAGGAGCAAATGTGTGAGAAAGACCACATTCATATTTAAATAGAAAGGGAAAGGGAGATACCAGAGTGATCCTGCATGAACCTAAAATAGTGTTTCAGCCTACACATTACCAACCAAAGCACTTCTTGCTTCTTCGCCAGGTATTTAAAGAGAAGTCCATTCTTGAAAAGAAGTGGCACTGAAAGTACCATGTCTTTATCTGAGACCCCATCTGAGCCTCGTGGTTGCGCAGATTTCTAACAGCACAGCTTGGACTGGAAGTTATGACAAGCTTTTCTTTCTCTCCTAATCACTACATTCTACAAAAAGGCTGCCCCAGTAAACACATATTGTTCTGTATTCCTTTTCTCTTGTGTTTTTTAATATGATAAACTAAGTTTTACCCTTATGTAACCTTGTATGCCTACAAAATTTTATTTAGATATCCATGTTCCTAAAAATAATACATGAATGAAGTGTTCCAAGCAGCAAACCGCAGCTTCCTGAGGTAGTGGTGGCTGTAGTGCAGTTTCTAGTTCAAAGATTTTGTTTTATACGATATAACATTGCAGAGTCTACATCCAGTTTTACAGCATTGCTTTGCTGTGCACTGTTTGTTTGTGTTCCTTTAATGATACTTGGATGCTAAGCATGTGTCATTAGTTGGCTAATATAACAGAAGATTGCTAAGGCATATGTTTTATAGTATGTGTGCCCACTCCACTGCTTAACGAGGCTGTTTAACCTATACGTTGTTTCTAGCCTGCAATGATCAAAATACCGCTCACTCATTTTTGTCATATATTTTATCACTTATGTACTGAAAGTGCACTTACTTTTGCAGAATATATTTAAGACTGAAAGTTTGGGTTTAGTACTCTGACTCTTGGTACAAATTGTTTTCCTGGTGTCTAAAGCCCTGCTTGCTCAAATGGATAAAAAAGGATCTGGCTGAGATTCAGTTGCCAAACGTGTTTAGAAAAGGCATCGTAAATGATAAATAATGAATTTCAAGTTCATTTGTCTGGGACAAATCCAAGCATAATATGTGTTATATTCCAAAATTAATTCAGCAAAATAGGGTGGGGGAAGTAGAGGGGGGGAAGAGTCAAATAGTCATTTGGCAATACCAAAGTACTTAATTCTCTGATGAAGTTCTTGATATTCTAAAACATTTCCATCTTTTGGACAGAAACCATACACAACTCTAATTACTGGCAATAAAACTAAGGGTTTAAGAGCTATGAAAGTTACAGTTGGAGGAAACTATAATTAAGGCTGGCAAGACTCTGTTTCCTTAAGGAAACAGAGCTCAGACAGCTTTTAAAAGGAGATGGTAATTATTTTTCCCATTGAACTTCTCTGTATTGATAAATTCGTGCTCTCTAGTCTTCAACCAGTAAGTTAAGCAGCAAAGTATATCCTAAGTAACTCCTTAATTTGTGTTTCCCAATGTGCTGTTTCAGCTCTAAGATGATTTATCTAGTAATAGTTACCGTTTCTTCTAATTGTAAATCAGGATTCTTCAATTCTATATCTTATATCTTTTGCTGAGAAAGAGAGGTGTAGGACAAAGTAAAATTAAATGGATATGGTTAAAAGATAAGCTGGTTCTAAAATACTGCGCTATGTATCACTGCCTCATGGCCTGTCTGCTTCCAGTCAGCCAGGGAGACTCTGTCACTACCGAATACAATAGCAGAAGATAAAGTAATGAAATAAATGTGGGTGTGCATTAGTATTGCCAGTCAGCAGATCATTACATGCAGCCAAGTCTAGACAATCTTGGAATTACTGCAGAAACCACTGGTGTATAAATCCCTCCTAGTCTGGTGGGCTTCCCTGGGGCAGAATTTTGTAGCCAGGAAAGATGCTGTGGAGGCTGAAGCTGGGAGTGGTGTTTGCTGCAGCTCCTGGGCTCTGGGGCTCTCACTTTACTGTGATGTTCCAGTGGTGTCGGGGCTTTGGCTGCCCAGGTAGCTTCCCAGGCACTGTGGGGAGAGCAGGCTGGTGTGTCTTGGTGCCAGTCACCAGGTTGTTCCCTTTAGCCCACTAAATACTTTGAAAGGGCATAAGTACCTGGGGAGCCCTGGGGATGCTGGTTCCAAAGTACCTGTGTTCTTGCTTCTGGTGCAATGAAATACTCTTGTCAGGTGGGCAGAACCAGAACTTGGTTTATCTTTGAAATATTTATTCCTACTTCATTCTACACTGGAATGAAAACTGATTTTGAAACAGGAAGACATTCTGTGAAGTAGGATTATATTTTCTGCATATCCTTTTGAATGAGAACCATTTTTGTACCATAGAATTTTTGAATTATTTAGGTAGATTATGTAGTTAGGGAACAGAATACTTTAAAAATCTGTGTTTACAAAAAAACATCACACTAGTGGTGTGGAAGTATAGCATAACATATAAAATTCCATTCTATTTTATATAATTTTCTAATAAACTCCCTTCTTCACAATTATTATTGAATTGGCAGATTAGTTGTTGGTTGAAGAGTCAAGCATTTGTGGGGGTTTTATTTGACTTTTGATGAGGCTCTAGCATATAACCAGTTCATTTAGTAAGTGAATGAGTTTATCTTTGAGTCAACTTCATCAGAAACTGGTTGTCCCCTGTTAGAACTGCCTGCAGATAAATTCGTTGCTGCAGTGCTGTGAAAAGGATGTATGGTCACAGCTCAGTGTCCAGATAGAGATGGGTGACAAGTGGTGTCCCTCAGGGGTCTGTATTGAGACCTGTGCTGTTTAATATCTTCATCAATGACATAGACAATGAGATCAAGGGCACCCTCAGCAAGTTTGCAGATGACACAAAGCTGAGTGGTGCCCTCGATGTGCCTGGGGGATGGGATGCCATCCAGAGGGACCTGCAAAAGCTTGAGAAATGGGCCCATGTGAACCTCATGAGGTTCAGCAAGGCCCAGTACAAAGTCCTACACCCTGGGCTGGGGCAACCCCCAGTATCAGTACAGGCTGGGAGATTGACAGCATCCCTGAGGAGAAGGACTGGGTGGGTACTGGTGGATGAAAAGCTGGACATAAGCCAGCAATGCATACTCACAGCCCAGAAAACCAATGGTGTCCTGGGCTGCATCAAAGCAAGTGTGGCCAGCAGGTCGAGGGAGGTGATTCTGGCCCTTGGCTCTGCTCTCATGAGACTCCCTCTTGGAATGCTGTGTACAGCTGTGAAGCTTTCAGCACAGGAAAGACATGGACCTGTTGGAGCGAGTCCAGAGGAGGGCCAGAAAGATGATCAGAGAGCTGGAGCACCTTCCACTATGAAGACGGGGTGAGAGAGTTGGGGTTGTTCAGTCTGGAGAAGAGAAGGGTCTAGGGAGACCTTTAGAGGCTTTCCAGTACCCAAAGGGGCCTATAAGAAAAATGGGGACAAGCTTTTTAGCAGGGTTTGTTGTGATGGGGGTAGACGAGTTTAAATGGGGGTAGATTCAGATTAGATAAAAGGAACAATTTTTTTACAAGGGTGGTGAAACACTGGAACAGGTGGCCCAGAGAGGTGGCAGGTGCCCCATTCCTGGAAACATTCAAGGTCAGGCTGCACAGGGCTCTGAGCAACCTGAATGAGTTGAAGATGTCCCTGCTCATTGCAGGGGCTTTGAACTGGATGACCTTTAAAGGTCCCTTTCAACCTGAACAACTTTATGCTTCTATGAATGTGTTCATGCATCCTTCTGTTTGTTTTTCCACATATGAATTAAGTAATCTTTAAAAGCTAATTTAAAATGAATATGTTTTACAGTGCTTGCAACGAAGCAGAGCTAAGCATAGCACAATGTTTTTGAGCAGGTATATGGCACAATTATGTTTTCCTCGTCATCTTTGGAGATGAAGGAGGCAGCTGTTCAACAAGGACCATAGTGGGAAGTTAGGGAAATCTGTGTGTTTTGGCACCTGGGATTCTTTTTCAGTTTCTAATTTTTACATTTAAACAACCCTAAAAACGTACACAAAATGTTAACACACAAAGTGTTAAAAATACTTTCCAGGTCACAGATCTGGACTGGTGGTGTTATGGTTCCTGCTAATATTTCTGAAGTTGGAAACCTGTCAGTGTTTCCGTTTGGAGAGAGGGAGCTATAACTGTCTATAAAAATATGTTCCCAGCCAAAGCATGCGATGTGAGGTCGTTGCTGAAAAGCAATTAAAGTCTGGCAGCTTTGAAATTAGAGGCACATCAACAAGACTGGGAAATCTGCTGCTTTCTGACTGTGCTGCACTCCTAGAAGTCAGGAAATGTACAACGATAGGTGTCTGGTGGCTGTTTGGGGTCTGCTTTTATGGGTCGCCCTGCACAGAATTAGGTCTGGATGGATGATTTTGGTTTGTGTAGATGTCTTTGCCATTAGATTTTGTTGTGCTCTGGATGTAATTTCATAAATTGTGCTCTCGGTGGATATTTTAACACCTTCTGTCCATTTCCTAAGTCTTTTGTGCGATTGGTCCTTTTCCTCTGGTTCACCACAACTTTAAGTAGCTCCAGCACACTCTTCCAATTTACAACGTCTTCCTGACTCGCCAGTTAGACTCCACACATAGCCTTGGTGCTCCGGGAAGGAAGACTTGGCATCAAGTGAGTTTCGGGTTAATGAAAGCCTGGAGTGGGAAGTTATGAAAATCAGATGGTTATAGTAATTGTAAGAGGCTATACACCAAGTTTAATAGCTCCACGGGGAATGGTGATATATGAGGAGTGTAGGAGGAGAGAATGGGTATAGGAAGGTGTCTTGCTGTATTTATCTATATCCCTCTTCCCCCTCTCCTTTCATTCCCTCGTTGCAAGATATTTTGTATCTTTTTGCCAGAATCCTAGTCTGACCTCACTGCCCTGCATTACCCAGCAATCCCCCCGAAAAGCTTGCAGAGAGGGGAAGCTGTTTCCAACATCCAGTCTTTGGCTGCAATGAAATATGTAAGCCTGATAATCACATGTGATTATCTCTCTTGCATTTTCCATGGTGATTCTAAATCTTCTACTTTAATTTTTATCTTGATCAGATACATATCTGTTCTATTTCATGTTCAGGCAGATGTAAGGCAAGGTTTTTTTAGTGGAAAACAGCCGCAGACTTAACATGACCTTGTATTTTCATGCGGCCCAAGCTCAGGGTCAGAGTCAGGTGGGCCAGTGCTGGTGCTCAGGTGGGAGGGAGCAGCTGGAGGCAGGTGGTCTGTAAAGGGCTGGCTGTAATCACAGACCTGCCGTCGCTGGCTGCCTGTAAGGACCAGCAGCGGAGGCAGCTGTTGCGAGCCAGGGGTCTACAGCTCCACGCGGCGGTACTGGCAGTCGCTGTACATACAGGGCTTGGTGCTCCCATCCTTCCCCTTCGTGGAGGTGATGCCAGGTCCTTGATCTTAGCGAGCTGGATCATGCTGTCTTGTCCCATGATCCCAAATGTAAGGAGACCCTGATGTTACTTATTAGGCATGAGGACACTAAAATTGAGGAGCTGCCTCATGGTTAGGGTTGTGCTATATCTGGATGATTGTAATATTAGCTGCTGAAAACCAGTGTTTAGGAAACAGTTAATAGTACTGCATTGAGACATGGTGATTATATTTTGAATTAAATCAAAAGATAAAGTAATCTTGAAAATATAAAAAAATATTTTTTTAAGATAAAGTCTTTTCTCTAGGACTGTCTTGCATGCATTCTCTGTCATTCAGGATTCATAGAGTTAAAAGGTGCTTGTTTGTTATGTTGGCTTTGCAAAGCCAGCATTGTGACAAAAAATGCTTTAGATTCCGCTTGCATATTTAAAGAATAATGAAAAAAAAATTGCACTGGAAACCTAAATTCTGCCTTTATTTTACAACTCCTTTTAATTATGAAGGCCATGTTTTTTAAGTGGTTTAATAGAAAGCATATTGAGTACAAAATCTCTGAGGGAGATATAAGCACCTTCCATGACATGATTTAATTAGTTGTTTTCTAGGGATGGTTTTGGCAGAGAATATGTATGCATGTATATATGTGTGCATGTACACATTTACATGTGTGCAGCTCATAACTTGAGCAAATTTTGTTCTGGAAACCCTTGAGGCACAAGTGTGGAACACCACAATGTTGGTTTTACAGTTATGTTTTGGAGAGGAGCTGTACTTTGAAGAATATTCCAGCTTTTATTCCATTTTTAAAAAATGTACTTCAGGTTAGGATAGCCTGTTTTCTGTATGCTTCACAATGTCAGAAAATAATAATAGACAGAAAAATCCACCATAGAGATTATGTGAGTAATTTGAAGTTTCAGTTTAAGTAGTTAAGTATTTAAATATAAATTTAAATATCAATGTGTTTAATGATGTTTTTTTCAGATGCAAAGTGTCATAACTTCCTATAAATTTGCTTCTTGTGGTAGAGATGAAAAAGTGCTTATGATTCTCAGCTGCAGATTTTTGTGTCACAAATACCTCCTAAAAGTCTTAAGGAATTACAAACTCAAGTAAATGTGAATGCAAAGTGAAAGATGCATTTAAATATTTTGCTTTGTTCCTGTGCAATAACTGTGAAGAAAACAGGTGTACTAGTGGATCATTTGCATGTACTCTCCTTCTCAGTGCATGAGCTTACCTTAGTATACACAATGAAGTAAATTTGTTCTTGGTTATTTTTGCTTCTCATGTTACAGTCCAGACCTGTCCACACCAAGGCTTCTTTTTACATATAATTATGTGAATGAAGATTTTAATTTTTTTTTTTTGTTGAGACTCTAGTATGTGACTTTGGACATATACATATGCGAGCATGATTACACTGCTGATTTTTAGGGGGCTGTTGTTAGATGACATTATGGCTAGGATATTCTTTACTCAGGTGATGTGTTTGGGCTCTCCAGCGTCTTTCCTAATAGTCCAGTTCTTGAAAACCTTTTGCCTACCTGTTTTCTTTTATCTAAGAAAATTAACTGTATGCTAGCCAAAACCAGGACATTAAAGAAAACACATATCATCTGCTTCCAGGTGGAAAATATATTTTGTTTCTTCCAGTTAATTAGTTCTAGTAAAAAATCTAGTAATGGGAGTTGTAATCACGATGTGATATAGCAGGCTGAGTTAAAGACCATAGTTGCACCAAGGCTGTAGTGCACAGTCCTTCCTTTCTGAAAAATTATCAACCAATATTTATCATTCAGAAAACTGTACAAGGAGACTCAAAATGGGAGTGGTACTGGAGGAAGTGATGCTTTGATGTTAGCCAGCACTCTTGGATCCCCCCTACCTTCTAGAGTCCTAACCCATGGGATTCCTCCGAGTAGTTCTTTGAAGAGGCCAAAGTTAGCTCTCCTGAAGTCCAGGGTTACAATCCTACTTATTGGCCTGCTTCCTCCATGCGGGATACTGAACTCCATCATCTCATGGTCACTGCAGCCAAGGCTGCCCCTAACATTCACATCCCCAAACAGCCCTTCTCTGTTTGTGTGTACAAGGGCCAGCATTGCTGGACTATGTCTGTTCTGAGATAGTGAAGTGCCGTTATGTCAGCTTTAAGAATGAGGAATTCAAAGCAAGAAAACTAAGTTATTTGCCCAAGTAATGAAAACAACTGTGGCTGAATTATTCCTTGAACCTAGGTGTGTCTTATCCTAAGCTGAGGGCTCCCTTGAGTAGTTCATTCCTCCTCTGAGGTACAGCCTTTATAATAAAGGCAATAAAAAATAAATTTATCTACTTAGCGTATCCTATTTTTTTTTTAAGACCTGGAAGGACTGTTATATTACCGATTATTATTACCTTTTACTCAGTTGCACATAGTTTAAAGGCCCAAACTGACACAAAGCACTTCAGTTCACAAGTTACTACTAACTATGTGTCACAGACTACAGCAGCTGCAAAACACCCCAGTTCTTTGGAAAGGCAAGACATTAACTAAATGAAAATTGCCCAGGCAGTCCCAGCAGGTAAACTGTGCCACATGCTGCAAGTCTGTGCTGATTTAATGGAAGAAAATTCCTTTCTGAATGTAATCCAATAACCAGCTTGACTCTGAATATATGGTGGCCATATACAAACTAGGCACGAGTTTTGATCTAGTGTGTTACTTGCCCCTAGTTATGGACAGTCCCTGATCATTCAGAGGAAGAAAAATTTTCCCTCATTCTTGGGAAGCTATACCTGCCAGTTGCATGTTAAAGTCAGTTAGCTTGTCAGGTGATGACTGGCTGGGCCCTGAAGTATGAAGCTATATGTCCTAAGAGGCATGAGGCTACTGAGGGCAGCCTGGGCATTTGTGTCCTGGCTGGGATCAGGAGAGACACACTGGCCATGTTTACGGTAGCAAGAAATGAGGTCCAGTGAGGTGCATCTGTATAATTAAACAACTAGTTCTGGGGACCTAGTGCTCATGCTTTACTAGGGGCTAGCTACTACTTTAAGGGCTTTAGTTTGGCCTAGCTCTGATCTGGTCCCATGAACTGGATTCATACTGTTTGCTGAAGACTGTTAGGTGTACGCTTGGTGCATATGTTCCAGTTCTGGTTAATTTGGAGGAAATGGAGCTCCAGGACTGCTCTGGAATGTAAAGCAGTCATCCATTTTCCCCTGAAATTGATGTCAGGTGAATCAGTCTGTAGTTCCCTGTTTGGTACATAGGCTGTCCTCTGAGCTGTTGGGCTTTCCTCAGTCTTCAAGCATTTATTAAACAAAACCTAAAATATTTTTAGAGGGACATATTAAGTTAATGCACTTAGCAATTGACTAGCAGTGGTAGTTGCCTATTTTTTTTTTTTAAATTTTTTTGGCAAATGGTCTTGCATAGCTTCCTTTTGTATGGATGGCAAACTTTTGATTACAGCTGTGTTAGCTCATTGGGTGGATACATCCTGCTTTATTCCAAACCCGACATGTAACTGTTAGGCTCTTTTGCTTTCTCTATCTGTTATTTTACATGTTAGAAATATGGTTTGTTATTCTGGTGTCTATTCACTGTTGAGTTTTGGGATTTGAAAGTTTAGAGGGGTGGGGTTGTTTTTTTTGGTTGGGTATTTTTCATCCCTTTAGGTTATTTGCCAATTATCTCAATTTTTTAACTTTCATTATTTGCTATTTATGTCTTGGTTTTCCATCCTTTGAAGCTATGCTTTAATACCACTTCCACATAAGTTGGTGTTTGGTTTTTTTTAGTCAGAATGATCTTTTTGCCCTACATTTGTTTTTGTTTTGTTATTTGTGGTACTATGGCTTGTTATTCATCCAGTACAATATCCTTGAACAACTCTTCCCAACATCTAATTTTTGTTTCCAGTCAATTATGCTAAGTAATTTAAGCTTGGCAGATTTGGCCCTTACAATGTTTCAATTAATCTTGTACGGTGGAAATGTGTCCAGTCCAAAACTCACAGGTACATTGTCAACTGCTGATTTTTGATCAGTGTTTACCTACTTTTTGTCATAAAAGTGAATCTAACCTTGAATTACCCCATAATAAGCACACTAAGGTAGTGCTCTTTATAAATACAAAAAGACCCCACTTTATTAAAGAAACTCTAGATAACATTCTTTAAAAGCTCATATCAGACATATGTCAGATTTCTTCAATGCCAAAGTTTCCTGGGATGCTATTTTTTTTTTCTGGTAGCTGATGGCTAAGGAAGAACTGATCCTGTTGTCTTGGGAGGGCTGGAAGTCTACCAGTACTAATGTTTTAGTTTTGTGAGTGAGCTTTATAGGCTGTGGAGTTGCTGTTCTTCTGTGTGTGTGAGACTCTAAAGGGTAATTGCTTGTCTGATGCAGAATATTGCCCCCATCACTGCTTATCAGAGTCTCACCTCCTGGAACGAGAGGGTGTAGGTGGGATTTTCAGCATTTGAATTTACAGCCTTTTCTCCTCAGCCTTGGTAATACAAAGCAGTTATCCCTATCCGAATTCTCCTTTTAGGAGTGTGATAATAAAATCTCTGTTCTAATGTCAGACTAGGGGAGGGTGGCTGGTCCTGGCGGGAGGTCCTCTGCTCACAGGAGCAGGAAGTTGCCACCTGTCCTTCCGGAACATCTCTGCTCTTTTCTAAATAAAGGTATCTCTGGGGGGAACTTTAGGGCTTTTTGGACAATGGTGGATGTTGTGTTGTGCTTTCCTGAATTTCCTCTCATTTCAGATGAACTGCATTGCTATCTATAGGTCTTTTCTTCTGATGCCTTTTTTTTTTTTTTTCTCTTAGGATGGCTCACTTTTTGTGGGAAAGGATACTTCTAGCTGTGAAGATATCCTTTAGGTTCCCTTATTTGCAATTACAGCAGATTTCCAAAATGCTTTATTTCTATTTCATTCATTGAAACTTGTTGCCTTCCTTCATGGGATCTCCAGTGGAAAGATAAAACTACACATCCAGAAATATTTCCATATCCTTGTGTGCTTTGTTTCCTGTTCCTCCTCCATCAGAAGTGCGTTGCACATTATGTAGCTCAGGCTGTCTCCTTCAAGCAAGAAGTGAAATCTTGATACTGATATGCAGGTCACAGGACCACAGGGTAAGCGGGTCTGGAAGAAACCTTCCAGGCAGGAGATTTGACCTCCCTTACCAATCTCCCGCTCAAAGCTGGGTCAGGTGTGAGGCCAGACCAGGTTAGCGTGGGGCTTTAACCAGTTGGGGCTTGAAATGGCTGTGCCTTCCTTTACCTCTTCAAAACTGTTGTGATGCCACCTGGAGTCCTGGACTTACTGAAAGTGGGTGGCTGTTGGAGTAGCCACAGCATCTGTCTAGCCTTGCATTTCCCTCCTGGGCCAGGGGAAAACAGCGTCTTCTCTCTGCCTAGTGCTTCAATGGAGTTGAAATGGATTCAGCCCCAGTACCCTACCTGGGACCTTGTAAGCTCTATGGGTTTTCTAGCGCAAACATAATAAACAGCTACTCTGACAGCTGCTGTAGCCGAGGAAATGTAGTGCTGTGTCTGCACAGTACTCAGGTGAGTTTTTATACAGACTTGTCATATCTACCTGGAGACTATCAGCTTACTCCTCTGCAATACTGTGGGGACCAATTTTACTTCTGTGTGGTTGAGGCTTCATTCTCAACCTAATGCCTAACCTGAAATTCAGGTTGCCTCCATCAGGCTCAGGCATCTGGCGAATCTGCTTGTACAGACCCCCGCTGTAGCTTTGCTCAGAACCAGCTTTTGCTCAGTGTAAGAACCTGTATAACATTTCTTCTGCAAAACTTATGAGACTGTGAATATAACCTTAAATGCATTTTAAATTTTCCCTCTCAGCTCCTTATATCTGAGGCCATTAAATCTTCCAGACTATTCCCAACTATCTGAACCTTACAATTCTTCATTCTTAGAGGCTACTGCTTTCTGTACCTTCCAGTTTAATAATATTCTTTAAAAAAAAACAAACAAAAACCCAAACACAAAAGACTCCTCCATTTACATGCTGTTCAATATTTTTGAAGTCTGGTATTTATGAAACACTAACCAGTGTGTTGTTCACTGCTTTATAAAGTGGAGAAATAGGGCATGTTCTTCACTGTTACAGATTTACAGTCACAGTCAAATATTTATTTGTTTAGCATTTCCTTTACATGCCAGTTCCTGTTGTACAATAAAATGTGATGGTAAACAATAGTTGAGCAGTAGTCGTTAGTTTTGTGGTGCCTGATAAGGCAATGGAAACAACTATATATTCTTTGCCTCTTTTACTTTGTTGAAATTGCTGTACAGATTGTCTAGCTTCAGAGTCCAGATTTGATATCTATCACTTTTTAAAAATGTTTAATTTAATCCTCCAGGAAGTGAAAAGAAAGACTTGATCTCCTTCTCTAACTACTTTTTGTTCTCTTCCTCAATCTTTCCTACCTTTTTAGGAATTGTTCAGTGAAAGTATGAGAAAGCAAAGTGAAATATGCATCATGCATAAAGTCTTCTTGTATGTCATTGTACTTTGTGTCTTAAGCAGAGTGTTCTGGATCTTCACCTCTTTAGCGTTAGTGTTTCCAATAATGTTTTGTCTTCAGCAGTTTGGGTGGATCTGGGTTTGGAACTGTGTTTTTGTTGGAATGCTTCTACGTTGGATCCCTGCAGTTTTCAGTGCTTGGAAAAGTTATAACTTAAAATAGAAGACAAAGTAAACATGCCATCAAAGGGGAAAAAATTAAATCTCTGTTTATTCACCTGCATGCTAGAGATGAATCTTATTCACAGCAGCTAGCTGAAATATTCTAGATATCAAAAGGCTTGGAAAAAAATGAATTTGTTTAAATGCCTGAGACTTTGTTCCAATAGGATTTGTGTCCCAGATGTTGATTTGCAGCAGCAATATGATGGATGAAACTTGCTGTTGAATAGGCCATCAGATAGTGGCACACAGAATATGAACATGAGGAAAATACATTTCTCCACTATTTTGTAATTAAGAAATAGGCTGTGAGAGCCTGTGCATTTCTGGATTACTGTAGCACCGGAACCTGAAACAGGAAGGTCTGAAACTCATGTTCAAGTGACTTTTAACCACCTAAGAGGTAGAAATACACTGCCTTGTGAACTCCACTGACCAGGCCTCCCCCCAGCATGGTGTTATGAGGAAGGTAAAGGAGTCACTGTTTTTTATTTTTGTTTCTTTTAGCAGCTTGCACATTAACAACATATATAAAAAGTTGGTCCAAGGTATAGTAAGTCTCTGTAAGGAGCATGACTATTTCTTCTGTATTAGAAGTGGAGCTAACAGCTTATGTGTGAGTGTCTGCTCATGCTTCCCAACACAGTTTATTTTTAATGGAAAGCAAATAAACTTCCTACTTGAAATAAGCTAGGGAACATGAGTGTTGTCACATACTGTATTCCTTGCTTCCTTCTTCCTACAACTAAGCCCAGAAGAAGCTCCTCCTGTGCCTCATATATAGGTGAGATATAGGAGATAGAAGTGAAAAAAAAAAGATAAAGCCTCAACTGAGGAATGTGATTTTAAAATGTCTGTTTGGGAGGATACTGCGATTGGCTTGAAAATTCCCGATTCCTTCCACAGAGGCTTTAAGGACAGCTCTGAGCATGTACAGAGCTGCTGGTGCCGAGTAGCAAGGCTGCACGGTACTCACGCTCTCTTACACTTCACCGCCTGCAGGCTAGCTGCCACTGGTGGGTGGCAGAGTGGTGGCCTGGTGGGGGGGCAGCTGGAGATGTCCCTTCACTGAAACCAGCCTGCTGTGCCACTAAGGCAAAAGAGCCCTGCCACTGCACGAAGGGCATGCTGGAGGGAGCTGGATGTTGGGGTAGATCCTAGGGGCAGAGCAGACTGGGGGTCTGATCTCTGTCCTATCAATTGATTTATGCCGTTTTCATCAGACGTAATTTATCTGTGCTGTTACCAAAGGCAGGGACTTGCGGTGCTTTGCTTCCACGTCTGAATTGCTGGGGTTTGCGGTACAACCCAGAATTTTTTTCTTTTTAAGTAGGAATTTTGGGGGATTTCTATATCTTGTATATCTATATACAAGTCTATATTTTACTCTATAGACTTGTAAGAAGCTGAAAGTGTGATTAATGTAAAATCTAAATAAATGAAATTGGACGACAAGTTATCCTTCAAAAGTATTGCATGTTAAAAACCCTCTCAGGTTTTATAGTTGGAGTTTCTTGAGGTTTCATTACATGAAGCTACTGGCATTTAATCAAATTATCTGGGGCTTATAAAGTATCCTAAATCATAAAAACATCTGATAGAAGTTTATTTAAAGCTTATATCGTGGATATTTTTACAGAAACTGAAGATGCCAGATAAGATAAAGAATTTTGAAATTTGGAGTAGACAAAACTGCCCACAGCTGTGCAAACAGTGCAGCGATGGGCATGTATTGGCCATGTTTCAGTACTGCTAGACTACAGGGTGCCTAAAAAAGCGTAACTCTAGTGACTCATAAGCAGGTGAAACAGAGGTCATCTTGGAGGGACTCTTCTCAGCGTGATAACAACTGATGAAGCCACTTACAAATCAACAATTTGAATGGATTAAAGGAAATGGCTGGTCCATTTGTTGGTGTAATGCAATTTCTTACTATAGCTGAAATGGATTGGCCTATAAATTAAAACTCAGAAGTGGGATTGGCAACATGCACATGAATTTGCATCACGTAAGATGTTTGAACACCAAATCTAAATGTTGGGGGGAGTGGTGGTGGTGGTGGGGGCTAGGCTTCAAGATACCGAACCTGTGAATGGTATTTGTGAACCAGTTGGTTGGTAACGCTTGGTTGTTGGTTTCTTTTTTCTGAATGGGCTATGTAGCTGGTCTGTATGCATGAACACAAGGGAAAAGGACTTTTTTTACTATATTTTATTTTATTTTACCTTTTTTGTGTCTGCATGCACTCTGTGGCTGAGGTGCTTGAACCTTTTATCCCCAGTGCTTAGTCTCTGAGTGTTGAATTACACTCTGCCAGTAAGAGCAGGAAGACCTAGGGTAAAACTGGTGAAAGTCTGAACAGCAAATAGCAATAAACCCCAATATTCCTAGGACATTTGAACAGGGAGTAGGGCACTTTCTATTTTTGTACTTTAATTTTAGGATGGCAGGTGATGGAGTGTAGAGAAATTATAGAGGACTGTATGAGAAGTTTATTTGTGAAGAGTTGTGAGAGAGGAGGAAGAAGCAGAGAGAAGAGAAAGAAAGTGCGCCCTGGATGAGGAGAGACTAGGAGAAGGCAGCAGAGGGACTGGCGTGAGGCATATGTTGGTATGGTAAAAGACCTTGTTGCAGCCGGATAGTTTGGAGAGTGCTGTGACAATTGGTACCCCCTGTGAGGCCCTTCAGATTATGAGACTGAGTGTAATGAGTGGTGACAGCAGTGATGGCTGTGCTGAGGGATGTTTGAAGTTTTGAACAGTGACAGCGGTGCCCAATATAGCAGAGACAGGTGGGGATAGCCTGTGATCCAGATCACATTGAGATAGGTGGGAAGAGCCTGGGGATCTGGATCAGACACCAGTAAAGGTGAGCCATTGGGATCAAAGAGAAGGAGGCCTGACTGCCGTGAAGCTGAGACTGAGGGTAACGGGCGATAGCGGCAGAGTACACAGCCAGATGTGTCAGCAGCCCGCAGTGGCGGCGGGTCCAGAGCGTGTCCGGCCGGACAGTGGTGATGGCTGTGCTGGGGGAACGCGCGGGAGCAGCACGGTGCCGCGGGTGGCTCACACTGTTGCTGCTGCTGCTTGGCCTGGTGGTATTCTTGCCAGTGTTTATGTGCTTGTTGAAGGTGTATCCAGTCATAGAAGAAATGAATGACCACAAGGATATTGAGAAGCTTGTTGGAACACGAAGTAATGTATTAGTGCTGTTTTCTAGATCTGCTGCTGTTGAAAGCTCACTCAGGTTACTGTCTGATGTGGCCCAGGAGGTGAAAGGGCAAGGTACTCTAAGTTCATCAGAACCTCACTCTGAAGAAAACAAAATCCTAGATGTCAAGAAAGCAGATAAGAAAGGTGATCAGCCCCCAGAAGCTGAAAATCTCAAGATAAAATGGAAGAAGGGGTATGTGTATGAGTTCAGGGACAAGTCTTGACTGTATGAAAAGTTTATTTGTCAAAAAGTTGTGATGATTGTTAAAAGCATATGCACGAAATGCTAAGAAGAAAAAAAGAGTTCAGGGACAAGTTGTACAGACTGTATGAAAAGTTTATTTGTAAAAAGGTTGTGATGATTGTTAAAAACATAAGGTATGAAATGTTAAAAAGGAAAAGAAAAAAGAAAAAAGGGAATTGTAGAGGAATTATAGAGGACTGTATGAAAAATTTATTTGTAAAAAGTTTGTGATGATTAGTAAAAACATGAGGTATGAAATATTAAAAAGAAAAAAAAGGGGGGGATTTAGAGGAATGAAGCTGGGTTAATTAACATTGATAATATACAGCTGTGAGCTGGCTTCAGGGGCGGTGGGTTGGCTGATGTAGATAAGGTGCAGCTGTGGCTGGTTCCTACTAAGTGGTTGGGCAGCCAATGAAGGGAGAGCAGTCAAGAAAGAGAGAGGAGGAAGAAGCAAAGAGAAGAGAGAGCATGTGTGCTCTGGATGAGGAGAGACTAGGAGAAGGCAGCAGAGGGACTGGTGTGAGGAGTATGTTGGTATGTGATGGTAAAAGACCTTGTTGCAGCTTGATAGTTTTGAGAGTGCTGTGACAATGGAGTGGTGTTTGTTACCTGCAACAGGTGTTCCGTGGTTTTTTTTCCATCTGATAGCCAGAGAAGACTTCCTATGCATAAAATGTAAACTGTTGACAGCACTGGATTTTTGGACTAGAAGGATGAATACTGCCACTGGGGAACGTTGGGGAAATGGAAGAGGTCTGAGCAACCAGACTGAGGAAACATTGCTGCCCCGTTTTCAGGGAGAGAGGATATGCCTCCCAAGGCTCTGAACAGAGAGAAGTTGTGGAAGAGGATTCACGTCAGAAGGAGGAAACAGCATTCAGTAGTGTTGAAGGCAAGTGAGGACTGGTAGGCTGTGAACAACAGACAGAAGAGGACAAGGGGAGTTAAATGTTACCAGCTGACAGCAGGTATCCAGAAAATAAACTATGAGAAATGCCTTTAAAAGCTCCAGATGGTTGAATGAAGAAAGATGGCTGAGATACCTCTTTGACTGGCAGTTCAGCCCAGCTGTAAAGAAAGTCAGTAATGTTCTCAAAATATCTAAGCAACCAAGGCATCCTGAGACCAGCATACATGTAATTTTATCAATAAAGTAGGCTTCTGAATTGGGTAGTCGGTATATTTTGCTGATAATGCTTGTAGTCACTAAATATTGCAAAATATCTCAACATTTAGGTGATTTCTTGAGACTTGCCAGGGTGCTGAAGGAGAATAATATCTAACTGATCTTCACAGTGATTGTCCCTACCATGGTGGTAGGGCAAACAGTGCAGAAAATTCTGAAATTATTCAGCTGGATAGCCATGCCTTTAAAGTAAAATATTTTGATTTGGAGGTAGAACTCTCTTTTGAATATAGAAGGAATCAAGACAAGTCTTCTGATGCCTAGACTAGAATAATCAGAAGGACATTATATCAATAATAAGAGAATGAAAGGAGCTGAAAATGAGAGTAGCTTAAGCATAAAATTATGATATTTAAAATATAATTAAGACCTCCAAAGGAAGTGGAAAAAATGGTTTCATAATAAGCAGGCAAAATTGTTCATTTACGAGCGTAAATTTAGTGAGATTTACACCAAATTCATTGCAGTGAAAAGCTACCCTACAAGTTAGTCTATCTTCAGAGGAGGAGTGGGGAACTTGGGCTTTCTGAGTTGTGGACAACTTCAGAGAAAATGACCCTGAATGGTTGAGGCCCATTGTCTTGAGAAAGATAGGAATGGGTGGCAAGGCTATGTTCTGTGGCTGAGGACTAGACTGAGGTGGACAGGGGGATTCCTGGGTCAGGGAAACCTGAGCAAGAGCTGAGAAACCCACCAGGAGCCTGCAGCTCTCATGAGCAAGGCTGACATGGCTTAGGCCTTGCCAGGAGCAACCACAGGAGATAGAAATGGCTGTGGGGAGTGCTATGACCAGGGAATGGTGCATCAGCCAGGCATGGTGCCGCAGTTTGTGCAAGGAGGGCTGTGCACCCTGCTTGTAGGCCTGCAGCTCAGAAGAGTGCTCCAGTTGTCTGCCAGGATAGTAGGCACTTGCCTCAGAGTTAAAGTCAGTGTGTCTACAGAGAAAGCCCCTGTGAGAAAGGAAAACTTCCCCTTGGTTGAGGAGGACCATGTTAGAGATCACTTGAGCAAACTTGACACACACAAGTCCATCGGCCCTAGAGGAATGCACCCTCAAGTGCTGAAGGAGCTGGCAGATGTTATTGTCAAGTTACTCTCCATCATATTTGAAAGGTCATGGAGAACAGAAGAGGTGCCTGAAGACTGGAGGAAAGCCAGTGTCACTCCAGTCTTCAAAAAGGGCAAGAAGGAGGACTCGGGGAAACTACAGGCCAGTCATCCTCACCTACATCCTGAAAGGTGAGGGAACAGCTCATCCTGGAGGCCATCTTGAAGCACGAGGAGGAAAAGAAGGTTATCAGGAGTAATCAACCTGAATTCACCAAGGGGAAATTATGCCTGACCAACCTGATAGCCTTCTATGATGGAGTTAGTGGCTGAGTAGATGAGGGGAGAGCAGTGGATATTGTCTACCTAGACCTCAGCAAAGCTGTTGACACAGATCAGGCTGAATGGCAGAGCACAGAGAGTTGTGATCAATGCTGCAGAGTCTGGTTGGAGAGCTGTAGCTAGCGGTGTTCCCCCGTGGTTCAGTGCTGGGTCTGGTCTTGTTCAACTTACTCATCAATGACATGGATGAAGGGACAGAGCATACCCTCAACAAGTTTGCCAATGATACAAAACTGGGAGAACTGGCTGATTCACCAGAAGGCTGTACTGCCATTCATCGAGGCCTGGACAGGCTGGAGAGAGTTGGGCAGGAAGAAACCTCATGAAGTTCAACAAAGACAAGTGTAAGGTCCTGCACATAGGGAGGAACAACCTCATGCACCAGCACAGGCTGGGGCCTGGCCTGCTGGAAGGCAGCTCTGCGGAGAAGAACCTGGGAGTCCTGGTGGACAGCGAGTTGCTCGTGGGCCAGCAGTGTGCCCTGGTGGCCAAGAAGACCAAGGGGATCCTGGGGTTTGTTAGGAGAAGTGTGGCCAGCAGGTCGAGGGAGGTGATCCTCTCCCTCTGCTCTGCCTTGGCGAGGCAGCATCTGGAGTGCTGTGCCCAGTTCTGGGCTTCCCAGTTCAAGAGAGACAGGGAGCTACTGGAGAGGGTCCAGCAGAGGGCTACAAAGATGATTTGGGGACTGGAGTGCCTCCCTTATGAGGAAAGGCTGAGAGAGCTGGGCTGACTTAGCATGGAGACGACTGAGAAGGGATCTTATCAAGTATCTTAAGGGGATGGGGCCAGGCTCTTTTCAGTAGTGCCAAGTGACAGGGCAAGGGGCAGTGGGCACAAACTGAAGCACAAGAAGTTCCTTCTGGACATGAGGAAGAACTTGTTTACCTTGAGGGTGACAGAGCACTGAAACAGTCTTCCCAGAGAGGCTGTGGAGTCTCCTTCTCTGGAGACATTCAAAATCCACCTGGATGTGAGTGCGCAGCTTGCTTTAGGTAAACCTACTTTAGCAGGGGGTTGGACTGGATGATTTTCAGAGGTCACATCCAACCCTGACCACTGTGATTCTGTGATCTCCTGTGTAACGCCAAAAAATGGCTGCTTCCTACCCAGAGCAGCGTGGTACTTGGTGAAATGTTGTTTTTGTTGTAAAAAAAAAAAAAAATAAAAAATTTACATAACCCATGAATGTTTTGGGAGAGTAACATCTAGGAAAAGTAGAGACATTATATCAGTTCTGCGTTTGGCACTGGTACAATCACTTTTCTATTGCTGAGGTCTTTTTTTGGTGTCCATAAGCCTGCTGATAAAATGGTAAGGGATTGATCAAAGGACTGGATACTTTGCCTTGCGGTGAGACATTCTGGAATCTTGTTCTGTTTATCTTACCCATGAGAAGGCTAAGACTTGACCTGATCAGAGTGTCTGCATTGGGGGAAAAAAACATTGCAGAACTGTTAACAATCTGGCAGGCAAAGATATAAAAAGGTCCAGTGGTTGCTATTTGAAGTTTAAAATTCCACTGCAGATTTTCAACAGTGAGAGTGATTAGTCCCTATGATAGCTTCACAAAAGGTTGTGGTGGTTTCCTTACCACTGACAACTTAAAAATCAAGATTGAATGGTTTCTTAAATGATATGCTTTAGTAAAGCACAAGTTCTGTGGCTTCTTTGTACAGGGCATTGGGCTAATTGTTCATAAAAATCCCCTTTGACTTTGTGTCTCTTAATTCTCTTAAAGACAATGACTAGAGACAAGCTAGTAAATGTTTTTCTTTCCTTTTTTTTTTTTTGTTATTCAAGTTTTCTGTTCAAAACTTACTTCTGATTTTACACAGCTTTAGTGAAAAATAGGTATCTTTCTTGGACATCTTCTGTTCATAGCCCATCAGATGTGTTTTAAGTATAATGAGCTTGCAGTCTTACAATGTTAATACATTGGTATACAGTGTAATATTGGTGTATCTGTAAAGCTGTATTCCTTGTTCCATTCTTTGGTACCCTAAAAACGTATGCCAAGCATGAGTGTATTTTAGTTGGTTTTAGTTGGTTTTATTGAGATGTGTGGGATTTCTTTATAGCATTAATTGAATTCAGGATTATGAAACATAGTCTTTCTTCAGTAAGTGCAGGTTGTAGTAGTCTTTTAGTTGCTTCCTTCCTCTGAGTCCTCTCTGCACACCTCCTGTTGACAGTGAGAAGTGTCTTGGAGACATTCCTGCTAGATCTGAACTAAAATCCAATACCAGCATTTAGGTGGCTGCAGTACCAGTTATGGCAGGAGAGCCATTAAGCTGGCCATTGTACCACTAAGCCCAGTTTCTGACTTTAGAGTGTTCAAAAAACCAAAGACTGCCAAATAGTGACACGATGACCAGGCAGCAAGTGATATTAGGAATGTAATGAGCATGTTAGCCTGGCCTTCTAAAAAGATAATGTTTAGGTAATAATTGTTTCTACTGCTTGTTTCTCTGCCAGACCCGTCTCTTTCTCCAGTTGATTTTGGATTCATTTGTCCATTTCAACCTGTTTTTTACAGAAGTGTAGAAATACCAGGTTCTTGTGGTGAGCTCAAGCACCAGGTTCAAAAGAGGTTTGTGACACCTAACGAGTGGATATACAAGGAAGATGTAAATTAGTAGCAGTTGTTGTGGTATGGGCTGTAATCAAGAAAATCAAATCCTTTTAGTTCTCTTGCTTACTGAACAATCTGTATTCTTGTGGGAAACATGCTAGATTCATTTTGTACTGTTAATTCTCTTGTGTTTTCAAATAGTCATAACAATTCACTTAAAACTGCTTCAGCAATATGGCTTAAATACATTTGATCCAGACAAGAGTTAAAGTAATTAGCTGACATTTGATTTTAGTTGATATGGATCCAAACCATGAAACTTTGAACACCCTTAGAGTTCAGAAGTGTTTCTTTCAGTGTTTGGGTACTGGTCTGTGTTCTCAAGTAACCTTTTCAAAATTGGCAAATTTAATCCCAGATTTAAAACAGAGCAACATAGGGAATCAAGTCTGTAAATGCTTTTTCTTTAAATATAGAGATGCTCTAGAGTGTAGTTGTAGAAGTGGCAAGCAGAAGGAATAGAAAATGCATTACCCATATAAAGGTGTGTGTTTGTGTCTTTGTGCGGTGTTCACACCCGCGTACATACTTCTGTGGCTGCACAAAACATTGCTCCTGCTGCAAGGACCTTACAATCTTAACAGACAGGCAGGGAAATCATGCACTTTGAGACCCAGAGGATGGTGCTAACTTAGAGCATGTGTGCATTTGCAGTTTTATGATGTGACGACAGCAGCGCTCTGACACTGGTTAACATTTGTGGGCCTTGTGGAAGGAACAAGTTTCCATAGGGATTTGGCTGCCATAGGGATCTGGCTAAAGGAAACCTGCCCGCCTGGCACACAGAGTTGAGGAGGGTGTTCCAGGCAGGGTTGAAATAGATATGAGTAACATGATGTCTTACATTGCGTGTGGTGCGGCTGGTAACTTGGAATGTGATTGACCATGTTTTGTAAGCTTGTTATTTTTTCTTTCTCTCTAATAGAGACGGAAAAAGAAGTTATGAAGAAATTCAAAGGGAAGTGTGTAGATGTTTCTGCTGAACATAGAGGCATTCATTTCTTCCTTCAAAAAGCAATTATATGAGAACTGAAAAAGCTGTATGTGATAAGAATACATGGTATTTGCTATGTTAAGAAACCAAGATGGAAAGGGAAGACTTAGGGGCAGGGCAGATTTTGTAGGATTTAATTATAACCTGTGAATATAGGGGAGAACATACACAGGGGAGCCTGCGTACAAAGAGAGAAAGTTAAGTTGGTATCTTCAAGATGGCATGCCTATGTGACACCAAAACCAGTGCTACGGTATTTGATTTGTTAAAGTATATGTTCAGTGTTCAAGTAATTTAGCATTAGAGCATCTCATGATTTTCCCTGCTTTGGGATAAGTTGAACTGACAGATCACAGAAGTCAGATGCTTCCCATGAAGCTCTGAAAAGAATATAAGCAATGACAAAGTAGAAGAGTACCGATTCTGTGGTATACACTTCATAACAACTTACTGTCTGCAAAATACCTGGAAATTATTCAGTTTGGTGCCTAAGCAGCACAATGGGAAGTTTTCAGATTCATTCATAATGTTTACTCTCTGTATTACAGTGTAGTAATCGTATTATCTCCCCCTTACTATTGTATAATTCTTCAGTGATCTCTTTTTTTTTTTTTATTTAATGTGGTAAAGAAAGAAAATAAAAATATATGATGCTTTTATAGATTTTTTTTTTTTAAACTTAACAACTAGGAGAGCAAGAAGGAGTCATCACTTTGTGACCATTAACTACGTGACCATCTCAAATGCTGTTGTCACAGTTCAATGTGTGAGTTAAATAATCATTTAAGTAAAAATACATGTGTCGCATCTACAGTACCTCATATTTGAGTATTTCAGAGCAGTTTACAAGTTTTGATGAACTGAATCTCATAGTGTTCCTATAAGAGGGAAAAAATTACAGGCATAGAATCTATAAGTCATTTGTTAAGACTGCTCAGGAGATAAAGGAGAGTCTAGATGTCATGGTTTGGGAAACCTACAGAGAAGTTAAGATTTTGGGATAAATATGTACAACTTAAAAATTTAGTATATTAATGAACTCTTTCATATATCTTGTCTTGACCTTAAGCTGTGAAAGATGTGCCATCCATCTCCTAAACAAAGGATAGCACAGGATAATGGAGGATCATTTTCTGCTGTTAGCTCCTTTTCATGTGAGAGTATGTTAGGAAAGAGCTATGGCTGAAGCCCAGAGAAGTAAACATAAATAAATTTTTTCTGCAAAACAAAGGGTTATCAACAAAGACATCCTACCAGAAATAGAAAAAAGAGGAATTTGAGGAGACTAGCATGTGGGAAGTTGTAGATAAAGGAAAGTTGGACAGTAGAGTCAAACTGAGACACATTTTGTAACCAAGAAGTCTGAATGTTAATGGGGGTCAATGAGGGAAGGTGGACATGAGACCTATGCGGACACTACAAATGTATCTGCTCCAGAGCCTAGTCCCTGCTCCCCAAGCCACACTATTGAAAATTGTACAATGGCTTAGATTGGAAAAGACCTTTAAAAGCATCAAGTCCAACCATTAACCCAACACTGCCAAGTCCACCTCTAAACCATGTCCCTAAGTGCCACTTCTACACGTCTTTCAAATACCTCCAGGCATTGTGACTGAGCCACTTCTCTGGGCAGCCTGTTCCAGTGATTGACAACTCTTTTGGTGAAGAATTTTTTCCTAATATACAATTTAAACCTCCCCTGGCACAACTTCAGGCCATTTCCTCTTGTCCTGTCACTTGTTACTTGGGTGAAGAGACTGACATCCACCTTGCTAAAACCTCCTTTCAGGTAGTTGTAGAGAGCAATAAAGTCCTCCCTGACCCTCTTTTTCTCCAGACTAAACAACCCCAGTTCCCTCAGCTGCTCCTCACCAGACTTGTGCTCTGGACCCTTCACCAGCTTCGTTGTCCTTCTCTGGACATGCTCCAGTATCTCAATTCTTTCTTGAAGTGAGTGGCCCAAAACTCAACACAGTATTCAAGGTCTGGCCTCACCAGTGCTGAGTACAGGGCGACACTCACTTCGCTAGTCCCTCAGCCTTTGTCACTATTCTTCCCCCAGCATCCAGCCAAGGATGGAGATTCTCCTTAGCCCTCCCTTTGTTGCTAATGTATTTATAGAAACATTTTTTTGTTGTTCTTTATAACAGTAGCAAGATTAAGTTCTAGCTGGGCTTTGGCCCTTCTGATTTTCTCCCTGCATAACCTCATGACATCCTTGTAGCCCTCCTGAGTTGCCTGCCCCTTCTTCCAAAGGTCATAAACTCTTCTGTTTTTCCTAAGCTCCAGCCAAAGCTCTCTGTTCAGCCAGTCCCAACTTCTCCCCTGCCAGTTCATCTTTTGGTACATGGGGACAGCCTACTCCTGTGCCTTTAAGACTACCTTCTTGAAGAACGTCCAGCTTTCCTGGACCCCTTGGCCTTTCAGAGCTCTCTCCCAAGGGGCTCTACCAAACAGTCAGCTAAACAACACAAAGTCTGTTCTCTGGATGTCCAAGGTAGCAGCTCTGCTGAACCCCCTCCTTACTTCTCCAAGAATTGAAAACTCTTATCATTTCATGATCGCTATGCCCAAGACGACCTCCAACCACCATATGACCCCCAAATCCTTCTCTGTTCACAGACAGCAGGTCCAGCAGAGCATCTCCCCTGGCTGGCTCCCTGACCAGCTGTGTCAGGCAATTATCTTCCACACGTTCCAGGAACCTCCTAGACTGTTTCCTCTCTGCTGTGTTGTATTTCCATCAGACAGCTGAAGTCCTCCGTAAGATCAAGGGCTAACTATTGTGAGATTTCTCCCAGCTGCTTATAGAATATTTTGTCTGCCTCTTCATCCTGGTTGGGTAGTCTGTAACAAACTCATACTGTGGTATCTGCCTTGTTGGCCCTCCCCCTGATTCTTACCCATAAATGCTCAACCCTATCATCACCATCATGAAGCTTTAGACAAAACACTTTCTAATGTACAGGGCTACCCCACTGCACCCCATTCCTTGCCTGTTCCTTCTGAAGAGTTTATAGCCATCCATTGCAGCATGCCAGTTGTGAACAATCTCATTGTGTTTCTGTGATGGCAACTATGTCATAGTTTTCCTGCTGCACAATGGCTTCCAGCTCCTGTTTGTTGGCCATGCAGCATGCATTGGTGTAGATGCACTGCAGCTGGGCTGTTGATCCTACCACCTTTTTGTGGGGAGAAGCCCTAATTCCTATGTGACCATTCTCGGGGTCTTCCGAGGTTTCTAAACGCATCAATAACGCTTGCATTTTTGCTGCTGCATGGATCACCATCCCCTACCTCCACTGAGATGGCAGATCAAAGGACCTTGCCAGCACACCATCCCTCAAACACTGGTGTGCTGCTCTCAGATTTACCTCTAGTGAGCCTAGTTTTATCCCTTTCTCCCTTCAAATCTCATTAAAGCTCTTTCAATGAGCCCTGCTAATTCCTGTGCAAAGATCCTTTTCCTGCTTTGAGAGGTATACCCTGTCTGTTGCTAGCAGAACTGTTGTCCTGTAGCCATCAGCTATACCCATATATATATATATATCCTTTAGCTATATGCATATATATATATTTCCATATATACAGAAGCCTTTAGCTATATCCGTGTTGTTCAGCAATTGGCCTGGCTCTAAGTCATAATCATATACATGCTGTATATGAGATGCTGACTTCAGCTGATTCAAACTCCAGACCCCACTTTGAGTGGTGAATAAATTCAGGCATCTTGCATCATTACTTTTGCTTTGTTCCTGTTAGTTCTTTTGTTGTAGTACAGGCTTCTCTGAGGAGCCTTGAACAAGCTGGAGGTACAGATTTACTAAGAATGAGATGCAAGGAGACTAAAAGAGGATTCAGAAGTCTACAGGATTGCCCACCATGTGTTAAGCAACAACTGCTTTGGAGTACGTGGTCACTTATTATTTGATGTGGTTACAGATATGCAATCCCTGCCAACAGTGAGATGAGGGATGCATCCAGGCCTAGCTCATCATCTGTTTGTTTCTCTTCTTGTATGTCTTTGAAGATGGGGATTGTGAATAAGAATAGTTGCAGGATGAACTGTAGGAAAAATTATATCTGAGGTCTTGTGGGAAACAGGAGATGGGAATCAGTTTAGGGAGTATAAGGCGGTTGGTCTGGTAAGATGTGTCATTGCAAAAAGGTTAACAGAGAGCCAAAGAATCGGACATATACCATAGAAGGTAAGGATGCTCTTCCCATCTCACCATGTGAGCCTGGTGCCGGAGGATGCCAGCACTCAGAAAGCGTCCCACTGACTGAGCTGTGCACACCAGATCACTGAGCTTCTCCTCCTGCCTGCCACCCACTAGGATTATTCTGACTGGAGTTTGGATGCTGTTGTGCTGAACTTGGTTTGGCATGGGGGGGGGAACGGGAGCAGAAAGGGAGTGGAAATGTGGTGTGCAGATGTGTGAAGGTGAGAGTAAAGCATATCAGCTACTAGTTCCAGAGGGTGGTGGGCTTTTCCTTTTTTCTTTTCCTGGCTCTGCTGGTAAAGCCATCCATTGAACAATCTCTATTATCCATCCATACGAGATGAAGGTACAAGAGTACTATGTTAGGGTGTGAATACTTTTAAATATTTTAAAATATAACAATTAAGCACAGTCTTTGTCCTTATGGCTAGCTGCTATCAGAATGGCCTCTATTAAAAACCTCTTGAGACCCCAAAGACTCTTTCCTTCTGTTGCATAATACTTTTTCTTTTGTTTCCAGTAAATCAGGTTTGAACTGGCAAATTTCTGTCAAGTCCTGTAGCCAATTTAATATTTAAACCAGACCTGTCAAGTTATGCTGGTTCCAGGAATGTCTTGAGCCATCCTCCCTCTGGTAACCTGCTGTGCTGACTCAGCCCTGAGAAGGAGTTGACAGCCCATGGGGACAGGGGAGTGTTCTGCAACTGCATGAAAGGCAGGTTAATAAAAGCTTATAAGGACAAACAGTGATGGAGCTAAGGTTTGTGTTGCAGTTATCACCCAAGTAATTTAAAAGAAAAAAGAGGGATATTTTCTTTCTCTATACCCCAGAGAATAGAATTGAAGGCACAGCAGTTGGTGAACTTAAAATATTAATGTGCACTAAAAGCCCTCCTTTGGTAATTGTTTTCAGTCCGTTTTGGGCAAAAACTTGTAAAAAAAGTCTCTTAGAACTTTGAACTGCGATTTTTTTTTTAAATAATTGTCTTGGCATTTGTATTAGAAAGACCAAGAAGAGACTGCAAGACAACAGCTGTTCTAGGACCCTGAGAGCTATGGGACAGCACACATTGCTAGTGCTGTACCTGTTCTGTGGAGAATTCTCTACTTTTAATATTACTGTCTCCAGAAGCCAGAATTTTCATTAGTGTGGTTGCTGGATTTCCATGGACATATCAGTCCACGTGCATATATCAGGGTGCTGATGTTCTTATATTTTGTTGCTGTTGTGTGCTTACATCCTCAGCTTCCAATTAGAATTCAGCACCTGGGTTTCATTTATGTTATACTGGTGAACTTTGTATAACTTGATCCCTGCTTGCCTGTACCTTTATTTTAAATGTGTGCAAATTCATTGAATTGCCCTACATACAATTAAAAACGTAGAGAATGCATTTCTTTTTATTTCCTTGCCAGAGTAGATGTATGAGAGTGAATGCACTTTCAGAACCTTCCCTTTATAACTATGTTATCATTCAGTAGAGAAGTAACACTTTAGAGGGGAGAGGACCTCCAGCCAAAATAATTTCCAAATCATCTGAAAAGTGTAATTTATCTTCTTATTTTGCAGCTAGCTATGGACCAAATCCAATTTGCAAAGGCTGTTTGTCCTGTTCAAAGGATAATGGGTGCATCAGATGCCAACACAAGTTATTCTTCTTCCTACGAAGAGAAGGAATGAGACAATACGGTGAATGCTTGCATTCCTGCCCATCGGGGTACTATGGACTCCGAACGCCAGATATGAACAGATGTTCAAGTGAGTTTTTTTTGCACCTTTACATTCACTTTTGTAGGAAGGCCATAATTCATGCTTGGTTTTTAAGATGATGTGTTGTGGAACATGGTGGTATTTTCACAGATGTCTCAAGGTCATCATAAGACGTCTTTGCTAAGGAACATCCCAGCTCATTCCAAGATATGTAACATTCAAGCAGATTGAATAGTTAATGCATTAACCCAGTTTTTAGTGTTGTTATTATTTTTATTGTTATTATTGCTTTAGTTAGAAGGGAAATTTAGCCAAGAACAATGATTTAAGAAGATACTCCAGTTTCACTAAACAAATTCCCACTATATGAAAATAAAAAGGATTTAGCATTAATTTAACAGTGCCTCGTGTAGGTACTAGTCAGTATATGCCCTAATATATGGGTGGGCTTCTTGTCATGCTTTTTGTTCCCACACAAATTTCAGGTGACCAGACACCTCACACCAGACATGCTTTAATATGTAAGTGTCGCTATTTTAATAAAACACATGTACTATTAAAAGCAAACAAACAACCTTTCACTTTTAGTACTGCATTTTATTTGGAAATTTACAACCTGCTAATGTGCAACAAGATTCCCTGTTTGCATGTTTGTGCCTAGAAGCACAACAGTTAAAATCAATGAGTGCTCTGATATCTCCACACATTATTTCACCACTGTCTGGCAGTTGCGCCGATTCATACTGATTTTTCCATATGCTCATATGTGGAGTATTACCCATATGGATTATTAATCATTGCAATTACCTCTAATTCGTATTTCTGGGATGGGGTGTGTGTGTCATGGTCTAACCAGAATTAGGTCACCGAACCTAAGAACCCAAAGTGAGAAATAGCTTTTCTTTGCTTCCTAGAATGATCAAGCATCTGTGAATTGCACGGCACTCTGCCCCTAAGGGCTGTGGCATGTCACGGAGGCACACCACCTTGTGAGGGAGTGGGTGCTGGCCTTCACATCACACATAACCGTGAGACCTGTGTGAGGTCACTCCGCGGTGGTGTGAGCTGGAGGAGGAGCACTCACGGCCCCTGCTTGGATCTGTCCCAGCCCATGCAGTGACGTCCCGCCTCTTTCTGCCCATTCCCTGCGTGGGCTCCATGGATATGGTATTCTTCACGTTGTGTTCCCAACTGCTGTGCAATATTGCCAAGTGCCACCTAATCTATACCAGGTGGCTAGGTTTTGATGAAAAATTAAATGAGACCAGTGTATGGTTTATGTATCCATTCTGTAGCGTAATTTAAGGGTCTTGGCCTTAATTTTCATAACATGTTTGTGAATTCAGCAATGTGTTCACTTTAAACCTTTCAAAACTGGGCTGTAAAAACTTGCCTATGTAAAAATGTTTTTGAATATAGTTACAGCTTTGGGAAATAGGTGAATTTATCTATATCAGCCTGCACTATGCTTCTGAGATAGGAAAAGTAGTCTACTGTCAGTCCTTTACTTTCTTAAAAAGAAAAGAAGTTATTTGCAGAAGGTGGATGGTGAATTCAATATAGCTTTTTTTTTTTTTTCTTCATTTTTACCATTTACAGAAAGCGACCTTTTTCCATGAATTACAGGATTGGTTTCAAGAAGCATAAATGCAACTAGTGTCCAACCCATATTGGCATGTGTTGAGTGCTGGATATTTAACTCGCCCTCATACCTTTGATAGTCTCCTCCTGTGACAATAATGATGCCGTTGCATTTACAGACCAGTCCTGGTTCCCCTCCAATGATTTTTGTATTGTATATTTTTATTTTAGTCTAACTGCCAACTGGTGTTATTTATAAATCACATCTTCATTTTTTTTCTTGGTTTGGTGATCTTGCATGGCACATACATTGCGTTGTGGATACACAGATATTTTGTGGATTGAAATTGAGTTAAAATCAACATTCTTTAAAAATTGAATAGGTTTCTTCCTACTTGATGTTAGATACTTTTAGGTACATTTAGTTACAGACTTAATTGCTCAGATAGTATTATTTCAGCTAAAAATAATAACAATTCTGGCTATGTTAAAATTCTTCTGGGAGTTACGGGGCTTGAATTACATAAGTTGAAATGATTTCTGCCCTATTAATGTCTTTATAGCCACAAAAGCTGTTTAACATTTTATTACTAGAACACTTGCCCATTTTTGTTAGAGAGAAGATATAGAACATATTTTTATGGAAAATGTTGACATTGTTTTAAAAGCCAAACATAGTGCCAAATGTAACACAATAAATACTGCAGCCAAGTACAGCAACCCTAAAATGATGGAAATTTTGAATTTCAAGACTAATTTTCTTTTTAACATGTAAGCAGTATGTGTCTTGAATTTGCTAAGTGGTTCTAGACTGTTTTTCTAGTAACAGTGAATCATGTAATTTGAGACTGTTTGTCTTTAGAAACCGATGTAGAGTTTCCTGCTGAAGATGACTTTCACCTTGAACACTGCAGTACGAGAATGCAGTACATTTGGATATGAAATTGGAAAGTGTTGAGTCTTCTGTAGAAGGATGCCCAAGAGAAGAGCTGCGCTTTTTTAGTTTTCCAAGAAATTTTAATAATTAATGACTTTGAACGGAACTGCTCCAACAAGAAATAATCTAATGAGAAAAAATACAAAATTGAATTAAAGGGTGAGATTAAATCTGTCACCTGGGTGGTTGCTTTAACATTGGTCTGATTAATGGATCAGCCTTTCTTCAACCTTTCAGCTTGGTCTGTATCCATAGTAACCTCTACAATTTTAGGGGGAGGCAGCACTCAGTTTAGAAATTACAGCTCCCTTCAGCTATGGTTGGCTACTCCATTTGTTTAAGTTCACCTTCTTACTCACAAAAGGGCCTGACATTGCTAAAATTGTAATTTCCCCTTCCATGGGCCTCCAGTGAAAACAAGATAAAGGGAAGCTTTTAAACAAATTAAGCATTTATTAAACACATGTAGCTAATTCACTGTATTAAGAAAGGTAATAATTTTTTTAGCTTTGTAAAAAAATAGGAAGACATTACTAATATAACGTCTTGACTATTTTTAATGCAGTATAGCAAAGCATATGACCTGAGACTCTAGTAGTCAGTAGATTTGGAACAGTCTGTCAGGAGGTTCAATTACCAAAGGGGCAACACTATTTGCTTTAAATAAAATAACTTTTCTGCCTTTTTAGAAATACTTTTCATTATTTCTGTGTTTGTTTTCTTCAAATATGGGTTTATCTTTTAAAAACAAGTGTAATATAGCATTTCGGATTTTGAAAATGAAGTTGGATGGCCAGAAATTGAGGTCTACTATAATTATTTTAAAGGCATTTTTTTTCCTTATCTCTTCCACTCTTTTCCTCCTTCAAATGGATTTAGGTTTTTTATTTTATTTGGATAATTTTTTCTTTTGGCTTTACTGTATATTTTGCAGTAAAAGTTTTGTTCCATCTGTCTGGCAGCAAAAATCATCACAGTGCTTTTAACTAAGATTTATTAAATCTGTAGTCAATTTAGATTTAATAAGGCAATTATATATTTGTAAAGTACTAATTGAAAACACTGTGGTTTGGCATTTATTTAAAAGGTCTCAACTAATAATGAATCAAGATTAGAACACACTGGAAATATATTGCTATGTTTATTAAGTGAATTTAATTTTAAAAATATCCTCACTGTAGTATTATATAATTAGGATGTTGTATTCCAGGCATTGTTCTCCATGAAATGGTAGACCTGTGGTAAACTTCAGGACCTGTTATGGCCAAATGACTGTGTGTATCACTCTCTAGCACTCATGTTCAGCCCCTGCCAAAGTTGTAGCTTAAAAATTTTTAATATAATGATGGTAATGATAATAATAAACCTGCAACTACCTAAGTCACCTCTGCTTAGGAGGTTAAATAGCTAGCTATTAGCTATTATAGATATTCTATATCGATATTATAGATATAGGTATTACCTTGTAGGCTAAAGCTCTTTCGCTTCTGATTTTCCTCCTCTCCTTGCTGTCTCCTCAGTGACTTTCCTGAAAATTTTAGTCTCTCTTCTCTTTCTGTTGGTTGTTCAGCTGAAACTCCATCCACTGTAAGAATTACTCACATCATAGCTTTCTTCAGCATCTTGCCTCTGTCTCCTGCTCTTGTTAGCTGTCACAGCCTTTGTCCATCATGTGCCCTTGTGTCCTCAATGTGAGTTATAAAATGTGTAGTTTGTCTGGATTTTTGAAGTCTCTCCCACCTCAGGCAATTCTAGAGAGGATTAGCACAGAAGGTGGTGCTGGTCAGTGACAGATTGGTGTGGAGCACCCATGGACGTGTCAGGATGGCAGCATGAAGTGAAATCTGTAGCACCAATGCTGTTTTACTGAGCAGCAGAGGGATGGGAGCAGGAGTTGGAAGGAGTGAGTGTCATGGGCATAGGGACAATCTGGGGATAGGTAACGTTACAAGATCCTGGGGTAGAAGAGGCAGAGATATCTGAGGCAAGAAGAGTAGGGAGCTGTGAGTCAGAGCTTGGTATGAAAGATCAAAGTATTAGGTACTTTGGACCAAGCAACAGTTGTCACTCCCCAGGATAACCAACCTCACAAGTTACAGGCTTGGAAGCTCCTCTGGCATGATGCCTCTATGGAAACATGAATTTGACCTTCAAAAGGAAAACACCAACTGTGGTGAATCATCATGTATTACTTTGACTTCTTAAACACACAGGAATCCCTCAAGGACCCAATTTCAGGGCAAAGACTACCAAGCCTTTCAATTTAGAAATGCCCTGTTTCCTTCCCCAGCGTCAGTCTGTAGCTTCTCTTTGCAAAATATGTTCATTTTCTCTCCATCTTGATGGTGTTCAATACAGGTCAGTACAGTTCTTTTTCTTACGCTGGTGGTTACTGGTTTCCACTCATGCAGATCCCTTCACATGTTCTCACTTTGCCATACTCAACTGCTCTTCACTGCTGTCTGTGCTTCATGCAGAGCAGAACTTGCTGTGAATCGTCATTATTAACATTACTAGGAGCTGACCGGCTGTCTTTTCCACTATGTGTACTACAGAATGTCTTTGTTAAGAAGGGAGTTATGGATGGATAGCTAATCACATTGATTATGTTTAGAAAGGGACAACGTGTCAATGGAAAATCTATAGAATATGGATCTTTCGTAAAGATGGCAAAAAAGGCCCATGTAAAATTTTCAAGATTATACATATCCATAAAAATATTTTACAAATTAGTAACTACTTTTTACAGTTGTGGTAGACAACTTTTGACCTTAAAATTAATCATGTTGCACTTAGTATGAGAAACTAATATAAAAAACCCTCTTCCTGTTAAGGTATGTTAAACTACGAACCACATGCATCTCAATATGAAGCACTTTATTTTTTATTTTGAGCTTCAAAGGCATTATATTTCCCTACAATTCAGCTTGTTCTGCAAAACCTTAGGAGCTGGTGATAAATTTACTAGAGAAGGATAGTAATTGATTTGGTAACATTATGCTCTGTGTAATTACAGTACAGAAAGAAGCTGTTTACAGGAACACATACTTTTTTTTTTTTTTTTTTTTTAAACAATAACAGGCATATGCGCCTGACTCTGAATTTAATTCAATATCTGAATCTGTATTTTGAACCCTGGGCTTTTGATTCCTTCTCTAAAATGTGAGTCTGTCAATTCTTTAGTGGTTATTTTAAAAGAAGAATGAGTGGGAGTGGCTTATCATGACTGTCAGGAAGCCAAAGCAGGTCACAAAAGTCTTTTAATATCACTGTGGTTCATCTGCTTATAATGTTAGTCTAATTTAAGCATGATTTGTAATCCAGGCTTTCTCCTTCCGGAGTTCTTTAATGCACCATTTATGTAATTTTCTATAAATATTGTAGGTTTCATCCACATCAGTCAGATTTGGTTTTTTATGATATTCAGATAAATGGCAGAGGAACAATTGGGTCAATATAAATGAGATTATAAAGCCTAAATACAAATGCTTTATTGCTGGCTAGCTAAATGCATTTCTTACAGATCAGATCGGTTGCTCTAACCTTGAATGAAACATGGCTCAGAGCTATTCCTCTTTTGAAAAATCTGGTGTGTGTACAGAAACACTTCAGAAGAAAATTATTTCTGAAGTGCCATGGAGTGCTAGAGTTCACCAAAAATTAAAGGGGACTTTGACTCCTAAGTCCTGTACATAACTTACCTTTTGCCACTCTGTTTCAGTAAGCAAAATCAAAGATGTTTTAAATTTCTGTCTTTGGATTCTTTTCTGACATTAGCCTTTTTAAAGAGAGATATTTTGATACTTTTTCTTTTTCTGCTTTGTAGAATCAAAGAACATGGTCCTTCAGTTTGGTAGTTTTCCTGGCCATTGACTGAGGAGTGGCACAGTATTAGCTCATGGAGTTGTTTGTGTCTTGGGCATATTCTGTTACTGCTCTCAAGCATGGAGGCACTTTTACATACTGTAGTCCACCCTGTGCTCTATTTAAATGTCAGTCATTCAAGCTCTTACTCTCCTGTCAGCCTAAATTAAGAGATCGCACTCTAAATTAAGAGAAAGCCCATAGACTTTACATTGGAGAAGTCATATGTCTTGTGCCATATATCAACATTACAGAGCTGTCAAAGGGATACATTTTCGTTTTGCTTTGTTTTGTCTGAACATTGAAGATACTTGAGCAAAGCACTTGTGTCTAGTTTGAGGGCAGCTTAGCTACACCAGACAAAGACTTCTTTTCCACCCTTTCCCCTGGGAGGTGAAGTCTTGGAGCTGTGAATTTTTAACCACTTCTGTGACAGCCTGTGATTGAAAATAGACTTCTAGAAAGTTAGCTTTTCTGACTTCTAGAGTACTGCTTTTCTTTAGTTTTTCAGTTTAGTTTATTTCAATTTTATAAAAAGATCTGTGCAAGGCTTCACTGCAACTGCACTTTCATGATTTGAAACAGAGTGTATGGAGGATGTAAAAAAGGAGTTGTCACTCCCAGCTGATCTTCAACTACAGTGTGATCTCTATAACCTAGTTAAATTATCAGTATGATTAGCACCCAGTAACCCCAAGCATTGTTCTGAATATCAGTCTGGTAAATCAAAGTTTCAATTTCAGAATTCTTAAAGAATTCCTAACATTCAGTATTTTCCCCTGAATTGCATCTAATAAAGATTAAATAATAGACATTTCATGTTTGAAGTAATTCATCTTCATAGGAAAAAATTGAAAATAAACTGCCTTGGTGGAAATCTCCACCCAAGACCCCCCACTAATGCCTCCAGAATATATTTCTCATGACAATGACTCTACTATGAAACAAAAGAAAACTGGCATAAAAGAGAAAGCAAAAACTACAAATAGGATGGGAATTTTGAAGTATGATCAAGAAACTGAAAGAAGGTTGATTAATTCATTTAATGTTTAAATATGGGGTAATTACGTATGTACTGTTAGATAGTGATAGTTTTATGGAGGATATCCCCCGTGTAAGGTGAGGCAGGCTTTTGCCTGCTAAGCATGTTTATATGTTATCAAAAGGCAACTTGTACCGAAAGTTTTTCATTTAATCCCTCTTGCACCCCCAAAAATTAAAATGGAATAAAATTTAAACATGTTGCTTCCCAGCACGTTTTGAAAGCAATAGTTAAAACATTATTTCAAATATATACTTGCATCACTTGGATGTGAGGGAGAGTCACGTGATACTAATTTTTCTTTTAATGTTCTGTTCTGCAACCCATCATTGGACTATATGGTTTGGAAAAACCTTGATGTCTTTTTGAACTGTCTTGTGTGGGTGGACAAGAGGCAAATGGTTTTTTTTTCTGAACATTTAAACCCACTGGATGTTTGATTCAAGCATTGCAATTAATAAAATACCTGAAGTCCACCTTGAATGTACCAAACCAGATTTGCAATTAACTATTGCGCTACATCTCCAGAGCAGCTCACCTTACTGCTTTGCCTTGCAGACACATTAATCTGGGGAAGTGATTTTGCAGGGTCCTTGTCTAGGCATTGATCTCCTGTTCTTTGGAGATTGGTTCAACCCTCATGAAAAAGTAATTGTCATTCTTGGGAAGTTCCTGTAAACTAAATGTGGATAAGAAGCCCAACTTGTGCTGCTTGTATGAAGACAAGTGCTGGATACAGGGGTTGGTAGCATGCAGGTTCTGTGTGGCTGTGTCTAGAGCCTGCAGAGCTTACCTTTGGCAGTGCAAGACTTCAAACTGATGTTCACATTCCTTCTAACCAAAGAAAGGTGTACCAACATTGGATTTTTTTTTTTTTCCCTTTTCATGCCATCCACCTAATTTATTTTCCAATGCCACAAGAAATCTGATCTAAAAAGCCTCATGTTTCATTAAGTGCTAAAAAAGAATAATTATCCACCACCACCCAGTTTAAGTGTTATGGTACAGCTGATTTTGGCCTGCTGAAATTCAAGAACAAATATTAAACTCTGGTTTATAAAGATTGGCTAAATTGGAAGTGTTGTTAGTGGGTATTTACCAATAGCCATTTTAGAAGTCCTTATGGCTTTTGATTTTTTTTCTTTAGAAAAAAATGAAGAATAAATAAATGACATAAGTGACCAAAAAAGATTAGTATATTGTTGCATGCCATGAATAACAAATGTTTCCTGCTGTGACTTCAGATAGCTGAAGACAGGATACAGCTAACGTAGTTTATATAAGTTACGTTAGCTGAAGTATTAGATTTTTAAAAATTAATTTTGAAATGTTCCTTACTGTTACAAATGTAATGACTTTTACTTTTTAACATTTGGAATATTTTTCCCTGGAGTTCATTTCCAAGTTGCCAAGTTTTAGTATGGAATAGGATGTTTCTGAAAGGTCTGCTTCTGAGTCTGTAATCTCTCGTGGACAATATTTCCCTTAAATATTCAGAGAAATTCAATATTTCAAAAGGCAATAGTATTATTTTTTTCTTGGCTATTGATTATAGCTTTATGTCTTTTAGTCATTTAATATTGGTTATTTTTTATGGATCAGAGAAATTGAGGCTTTTTGCATGGGAGCACACGCATATGTGTAGTTACAGACATCAAATATAATACATGAAAGCATTCATTCAGCTATTTATAGGGTAAACTCATGGGAAAATAATGTATCCTGCTTTCAATGACAAATAGTAAACTGAAGACAGTACCTATAATACATGCATACTTCCCAAAATAATTTCTTGATTCTAAGTTTCCTCAAAATTACTTAAACACAAAAATAATTTATATTGAACTTTTTCCTCCAAAAAGATGTAAATAACTCAAATGTCACTTAATGAGAAGTTTTATCTACAGTTTTGATTTAAAAAAAATAGGACTAAAAGGAGGTAGGGGGAAATGTCATAAATAATTACAATTAACTGTAATTTCTCTTATACAGCAGATAGATTTCAGGATGACAGTATTCCTCATTATAGCATTTCTGTTTTATTGCTTTACAAGTCCTTTCCTTTGTAGTCTTACCCTAACTTAACTGTCTCATTGTCCCTTATGGTCCTTTTGATTCAGGATGCAGAATAGAAAACTGCGACTCCTGCTTTAGCAGAGACTTTTGTACCAAATGCAAAACTGGCTTTTACTCGCACAGAGGCCGCTGCTTCCGAGGATGCCCCCCTGGATTTGCGGCCTTGGAAGAGCTTATGGAATGTGTGGGTGAGTCTTCTAGTACAGCAATGCTGCTGAAGCATTCTTTTGCAGGTGGCTGGGTTCAAATATGGCTCTATTTTTAAGCTGATGCTTGGTGATTTCTATCAAGCAATATCCACTAATGAATTGTGTCTGGATTTCTTTACTATTACTACTACTACTACCACCAATAATAATAATAATAACAAGAATGTTTTCTTTCAAACTTTGAAATATTGCATTATTGGGAATGTTACCCTGTTCTGCATCAGAAAGGTCTGTCCTCTTAACTGTAAGTCACCTTGTATGAGGATTTATAAATCAAAATTTGTCAGATTTCAGGAAGGCCAGTTTTTTCATTAGAACTTTAAGTCAGTGATGCATTTGTAGCATTCTTGCCCTCTTAAAACAACACTCTCATTTTGCCTTTTATCAAGCCCAGAACCCAGAGGCAGGGCAGATTGAGTTCCTGTAACATCCGGGCTTCAAATTCACTTTTAGTTTCTCTGCAACTCCCCCCTTTTCCACTAGGAAGTAACAAATAGAAATCACAAAATAAGTGGGGTTTAGTAGAAATTTACTTTATAACTCTAAGCCAGCATTGGCAGTTCTCACAATATTTCCTGAGTCTCACAATTTGGTGTTTTATCTTGAAGCCTGGTAATCGTGTCAGAACAGACTCTTTCTTTCAAGAATATTCTTTGCATTTCATTATGGAGAGGACCTGGAAATATGAACTTGCAAATCCAGGTGTCAACCAAATAATTAAAAAGAGGAAAAATGTAATCAATCTCATGATTTTAGGAGGATTTTTGAATACTTGGGACTGACCTGATGTCTGTACATATGGATAGATAGTCTGACGGTTTTACGCTGCGGCTGGTGCTGGCTAAAAAGATTCTTCCAGGTTCTGTAAGAGATTTTAATTTTGTTTCAGAGTTTTTGCCTATTAACAGTAAAACTTTCATGTGGTGCATTCTAATTAAAAAACAAACAAACAAACAAACAAACAAACAAAAACAACAGAAGAATTGCTCACTGGTGTTTTCTTTTGCTTTATCAGAAGGCTGTGAAGTGGGTCAGTGGAGTGAGTGGGGAACTTGCAGCAGAAATAACAAAACATGTGGATTTAAGTGGGGTCTGGAAACGAGAACAAGACAAATTGTGAAGAAGCCAGCAAAAGACACGATACTGTGCCCAACCATTGCAGAATCCAGACGGTGTAAAATGGCCGTAAGGCATTGTCCAGGAGGTAAGTGTAATCCATGCCACAAAAGTCTTTATTTTTCTGACTTGAAAAAAGAGCTATTTCATCCCAGCTGAAGGGGAAATCCTCTCTCTGCTCTGCCAGCCAAGGCTAAAAAACAGCAGTACTATGACAGTCCTAATTTGTGCAGCAGGATGCCAGGAAAGGCTCACCGTGGGAACGATCGGTCTCTCAGTAGACTGTGAAACTGTGTTTTTGTGGGTGTACTGAGGCTTTTTCAAAGAGGTGCCTCATGGAAGAACCATACCAGTTTGAGCTTCAGTATGAAGATGATAGTGATGGTGGAATAACTAATTGCTCTGTGCATGGCAGATAAGATTATAATTCTAAACCTCCCGGCAGGCAGAGCACCCAGTGCTGGTTTGATGGGTATTTAAATTAAATGAAGTTAGTTACACATGGCATTGTTAGCTGGAACTATCAGCTGGAATGTGTTACTTGTTCTGAATATTGCAGATCATGGCCAGACTATGATAGATGTGATACAGGCAGAATAGTGGAAGATAGATATCAAGCTTTTCAGAATGAGACTAGCTTATAGCAATTACCACGAGTAGATAAAAGAAAAAATCACATTTTTTAATCATGGTGTTCTAAGACTTAACTGTCAATACTGATTTGAAAAAAGAAATGTAGTTTCAAATTTGTTTTCAGTTTTTTAGACCCCAAAGTGGGGACACGTCACTGGTAGAGAGGAGGTTTTGCTACCTTTTACATTGGAATGATTAAACTTTTAGTTGTGCAGACTGAACACTTACAGAGCTTTCAGGATTTGTAGGAGAGGTGAGTGATCAACAGGTAATAAAGATGACATTCATTTCAGAATCATAGGATTAACAAAAAAATCAGGTTTGAAGGAACTTCAAGAGATCTCTGGTTGAACCTCCTGCGTCAAGCTGGGTCAACCATGAGATCAGACATAAAAAGGTGTAAAGAGTTGCAGAGTACTGAGTAAAGCCATAACCTGATGAATAAGCTAAAGGTGAAATAATCTTAGAATAAGTAAATGAATAAGTTTGCTCTGTGTTCTGGTATTGTTGAATATGTCTTGAACATACTGCCCAGTATGTGTGAAAAGTTTACATAGTTTTAACTTACAGATTAAATCTGTGCAAGCTTCATTTTTGTCTCTAGGACCCTGATACAATCTGGAAAACAATATCTGTTGTCCAAAAGCTGTTATCCAGGTTAATGGAGTCTCTTTGTCCCTGTCACACTCCCTATACTCATACACGCATGCACACATAGTGCATAGTCATAGTGGAACTGGGGTGCATTGTACAGCACAGTTAATATGCACCCTAAATAAAATTCTCAAAGGCATTGAGGGGTAGAACCTACAAAATTAGCAGCTCTACAGGAAATAATAAGAAAAGGTTACAATCAAGGCTGATTTGGGTTGACATGGTATGTGTGTCATGGTATCTTTGAGTGGAATTCAGCTGGATCTACATCAAGGTAGCTACACTTACTAGTGCTTGCAGCCCACTGAGGTGGATGAGCTGTTCCAATTCCTTCTAACAAGCTCTGAAGCCAAAACAGGGTTAGTGATCAGATCAACTGGGGAAATGTTTTACTGCTAAAATGGAAGGAAGGTAAAAGAGCCTGTATGAAGTTCTACAAATTGTCCAATCAGTATTTTCTGTTCTTGCCATTCAGATGCATGAAATGTAGCTTGCAGTGGAAAATTTAGAAAAATTGTGGAATATTTTCAATTTAACTCCCTTGTGGTAGAGATTTAGTCACTTATGTACCCAATGCATATAAAGGTGGGTATTTCATGGGTGCAATGTCCAGCTTCCATATAAACTCCTGGCAAGTAGAAATTTACAAGTTTGGATTTAGTATTGATAATTTAGTTAGGATACAAATTATTCAAATTGTTGTAAACAGTTTGAGAAGTGTGCTTAAGTGGACCACACTGTTTGTGAATGCTGTAGTATGCGCATGTAACTGTGGTAATCTGGAACTATTGAACATTCATACCTTTTTGTAGCAGATTCTCTTAGGTTCTTTCAAATTTTCTTGTCCAGCAATTTCGGTCACAGATTAAAGATTTACCTCCCACATTTCGTCTTTCTGAAGGCACAGTGATGGGCTTTCCTAAGAGTTAGGAAATTTATTGCCGAGTCTGTATCAAGATCTTTGATATAGCTCTATCCTCTGCATTTTTATGTATCAAGAAAGTTGTTGATGCAAATACAAATTCAGTGTGAAAGGCTTGTAATACTCTTTCATAACCATGGGCTCCAGTAAATCCTAAAGATTACAGTCCTTTCCTGTTCTGCAATGCTGTGGAATTCCCTGCCTGTGTTTTCAGAGATAAAAATAAATACGTACAAAACTGCGGGTTTGAACTCTCCACACTGAATGCTGATACTTAATACTGTTTCTGTGCCATCATATAAAATACCTGCTGAAGTATAAACTCTCCCTCTCCTAAGAAACTCTGGGAGGGAGTATGTTAGTGGCATTTTAAGTGCCTAAGTTAAGTCTTCCCCAGGCCTGGTTATCTCTGCAGGTGAGGAAGCACCAGAGATCGTTCTGTTTGAAACTCCTGCTTTGTAGTATGTTTTAATTATATACAAGGCTGGTCTGAGATCCCATTTGATTTAGTTAGCAGGCTGTCTCGTTACACACTCAAAATGTTTTGTTGCTTATTTTTCCCTGTGAAGTAGCAGAGGCAGAGACACTGGTTACACGGAAGCTCAAACCAAGCAGGTCCTGGTGGCTAAGGAAGAGAGTCTGTATTTTAAAAAATACGGTGTTTTCCTAATGTTAGAAATTTTGTAATTGAATTTTTAAACTGAGGAAATAAGAGAAAAATTAGAGGTTAGCACTACCGGAGGACTGAAGAACCATAATCCCTGTAAATGTCAGCTGAGAGGCTGTTAATAAATCCTTTCTTCCTAATGTTCTCAGTACATAAACAAATGTGTAGGATAAGTATTGGATTATATAGCTAAGATGGTTGTAGATTGTGATGGATTAAACTGAGCACAGGAAGTAAGGATATTTTTGGTAGAACAGGGTCAAATAAAGTGCTTTTGACACATGCGTTCTACTTCTGTACATTCTACAGTTATTATTTATGGTCGGTACTACAGGAAAACTTCAGAAACAGATTTTTACGTGTTTACAGAAGTGAGTTAAATTCAGTTTTCCCACTAAGTACTTCAGTTTCATATTTATTGGGGATTGAGATGTTACCCATCTGGCCATATGGCTGTGGTACAAATCTTGATGTTGATGAAGAAGAATTCTTTATTGCTTTCCCAGTATTTGCGGAGTTGTAGAGATACAAGCTGGAATGCAAGTGAAAGATGATTTCACTTCTTTCCTACTGAAGCCAGCAACGTAAGAGGATACTCTACTTGATTTCAAATATGTTACCCAGTGATATTTTCTTATTGTCAGAACTAATTGATTTAACTGTTATTACCAGATGGGAATGTCACATTTGTGTGTCTGTTCATGTTATGTATGTTACCCTGTGGCTTGGGTGTAGCATGACTCATACTATGAGAGGTTAGACTTAGAAAAAGATGGCTTGGATCATTCAGGCCACCTCCTACTCGTGCTGGTCTCTTCTTGGTAAGCAATTTTCTCCTCTTCAGCTCAAAAAGAAAGTAAGAATAATAAAAAAATGTGATTACATTACAAGTAATTAGCAGGCAGAAATGTTCTATGGAATGATAAATCTTGCTGTCTTGAACTTTTCCCATATATTGATTTTACATACTCTGTTTTAACCTTATTTTTACATACTTCCCATGCTCACCTCAGTAATTACTCCTCTTTTGTTTGTACCCTTGAGGAACTTGCAGATTGCTCCTGTGTTTCATATGAAGTATTGCAGAGGCAAGCAAAGCATCTCTTTACTTCTTTTAGTCCGCCACCAGGCTGCAGTTCTTCAAGCTGTCCGATACATGAATATTACTTCATGTCAAACTCTATTTTTCTAGTACAAATCACGATGCCATTTATGACTGCTTATTTCAGACATGAAGAAAGAGAGATGAAGATGACACGATGTCTGCATTAATTTCCTGAGCTCAAAAAGGGGGAAGGCAGCAGGATGGGTCATGAGGCTACAGTGGGAGGGAGTTCTTGCCTTGACATGGGTGTGTAGTTGGATGGACTTAGTGCTGGTTTATTGCTTTTTTATCTTTTTTTTTTTTTTTTTTTTTTTAACAATGCAGTGATCTCTCTTCTTTCTGTTATTAAAATATAATTTAAGACTTCTGGAAGAGCAACAGTAAAATGACCCAATCAGACTTTCTCTCCTTATACTGCAGGTACACATCATTATTAATATTCAGAAATTATAACGGAAAAAAAAAAAGATAAAAGAATATATACTTAAATACAGAAAGGTAATAAAAGTGCAAAGCTTAAAAATGCATGTTAACTGAGTAGTGTGAGGTTTTTTAGTTTGATAAACTACTAGTGATGTTGCAAACAGGGAATTTTAAAGATCCCGGTCTGCCAAAAATATTTAAGGAAGGATAGACAGTATTTTGAATAAAACTATACATAAACTTTGATGAAGACACTACCAGGTATAGTTATCTCTAGTAGGTAAGTATTTTTCCCTTCTTTAAAATGACATATTTAATCTGAGAGTGAATGTTTTAAAATTTCTGGCTTTAACTTGACAATCTGCAGTAAAAAGGGTCAAAAATGTTCTTATGTCGTCCCCTCGCTCCCCCCAGAAATTTGGTACTACCTACATTTGTTTTCTTTTGAAACCTGTCAAAGGAAAACTGGATTTCTGTCTAAATATAAACAAAGATTTATTTAGAAGAGGTTAACTGAGGAATGTTTTAGTTGCGCAACAAACAAAATCATAGAATTATTGAATAATACAGGTGGAAGGGACTTAGGGAGGTTTTATAGTCCAACCTCCTTCTCAGAGTAGGGTCAGCCAAGGTGGTCCAGGGCTATATCCAGTCTGGTCTTGACAATCTCCAAGTACAGAGGTTGCACAACCTTTCTACACAAACATGTTGCAGTGCCTCATGGTGAAAAAGTTTTTCTTTATATCCAAAGTGAATTACTTTTGTTTCAATTTGTCTGATGCCTCTCATCTTCCTGGCATGCATCATCATGCAGAGTCTGACTCTGTGTTCTTGATGACCTCCTCGTAGGTACTGGAAAGCTCACCAAAGCCTTGTGTTCTTCAGGCTCAAAAAACACAGTTCCTTTGGTCTCCCTTCATAGAGTGAGTGCTCCAGTTCCCAGCTACAGTGGTGGCTCTGTGCTAAACTGCCAGTATCTTTCTTGAACTGGGGTACCCAAAGCTGCATATAGTATTCCAGATGTGGTCTGAAGAATGTCAAATAAAGGGACATGATCACTTCTCTTAACGTGATGTCAGTTAACAGGTCATCAGATTGAGGGAAGTGATCATTGCTGCCAGGGCACACAGCTGGCTCATGTTTAGTTTAGGTTTCAGCAGGACCCCTCAGGTCCTTCCCAGCAAAGCCACTCTCCAGCCAGTCAGCGCCCAGCCCACATTTTTTCCAGGGAGTACTGCCTTCCCAGATGGAGGAGTTTGCACTTGTCTTTGTTGAATGTCATGAGGTTCCTTTCAGCTACAATGAGCCTCTTCTTGGTAAGTATGAAATAATAATGATAAAAAAAAAAAAAGGAAGCCCCCCCAAAATGTAGCACCAGAACTCAGTGAGTGATCTCCGTGATCAGACAGATGATTATTTTTGTGCTTCTTGACTACCTCTACACTATAGTGCCCAATGTTGAAAAGTTTGTAAGCCAGGATTTTGAGACCTTCATTTATATGTTGCACTTGTACTCAGTCTCAGTGCACAATACCGACAAACACTGTCTGCCCTTTGAGAGTCAATGCTATCGCTTTCTCTAGGTGGGTCTCAGTAAACCATATTTTATGTCTGCTGTTGGTCATGTTATGTTAGCACAAGAACAGATAGCCTAAGTGGCTAAGACTGGTCCAGAAACAGCAAGAACTGTTGTCTTCTCCATGAGGACAGTCAAGCACTTAACTACATTGGTCCAGTAGACTATGCAGTCACCATCCTTGGAAATTTCCAGGACCTGACTCGACAAAGCCCTGGACAATCTGATCTGAATGGTCTTGATCCTACTGAGAGCAAGAAGTTGGACTGGGGACCAACCTGCATGATTCTGTGGCTGTGAACAGCAGAACATGCCGTGAGTTTAGGCTGAAAGAACACTGTTATCCCTTTTTGTGCTTTGCAAAATTTTTGATATCTTCTATTTCCAATTAGAGAGAAGCTGGAATGACTGGTCATAGGGAAAAGGAACAAAACAAGTCTTCACTGTGTTTGCTATAGTGTTGAGATCTCTTAATTTGTCCTATTTTATTGAAGTTGAAATACTTTGCAGAGTATATCTAATGTTTTGACTGTAATGCTAGTTGTTGTTCCATGCATTTCTGAGTTTAGCTATAATCAGAATGAAAACTTCATTGGAAGTGCTGATTTGTTAATTTACTTTATTATTATTTGACCTAATCACATAATTGTCTTTGGCTAAATGCTGCATGCAGACCAAAATAGGATCTAAAAGATGCATAGCACAATGTACCTTTATTTTAAGTTAATGCACTAAGGCAGTCTAAGAAAACATTGAAAGACCAGCAGAGGAACTAGAGAGATGCAGATATAGAACTGTATTAAAGTTGCTTTGACTTTTCCTATCTTAAAGAAAAGTCCAGCCTAACTTGTTGGCATTTTTAGTAACATCAGGATTTCGTTCCATTGTTAGTTAAGTCATGATGTAGATGTATTCAGCAACTTATAGATAAAAGAAAATGACCCTACTTAGAAAAGATTACCTTATAAATTGAGGCAATCTAAGAGGGGTGGTAGCAAACAGGTAACATTGTCATTTTGGGAAAGATGACAAAATTAAGATCTTACTGCTTTGATTAGTGTTGCATGACTCTAGAAGACACTGTAATACTAAATTCTAGGGTTTACAAGTCTTATCAGCATTTCAAATGAGACTGTAGTACATAGAATTTCCAACAATATACTGTCATTGCCTACTGCAGAGCTCTCTTAATTTTGCAGTAGCATTGGATCAAATTACTTTTTTTTGCTAAAGGTAGAAACTGCATTAAGTGGAGCTCCAGTGAGTACTGGCTCTGCTAGAATATTGGTATCACCAAGCAGGCCTGCCTCCGTGATGTGTTTTGTGAGCACAAATACACTCTGAGCAAGAAGGCTTGGCCTTAGTTTGTCTGAAAATATAACCCATCATTTTCAGTTACAAAGCATGGCTCAAAGCTTCTGAAAGAGAAAAGGAAAAACCATTTCAGCATCAGCAGAGAGCTTACAAGAAGTAAACTCTACCAAAGACACTTATTTGCACAGTGCAGGTTGGGAAAGCAGCAGTAAAAAGCAAATATTTTTGTGAGTATTTTAGTTGATGGCCATTCTGCACATTTTGTGAAGGAGCTAGCAAGTGGGAACAAGGGACAAGATGAACATCATTTGGAGGACTTCCAGAAAACAAAACCTGTTTTATAGCGTGGCTTAACTCTCAGAGCCTGGCATGCTGGTCAGTACATTTCTTCAGGAAACAAGTTTTTTTCAGATGTAGAATCTGCTTGTCTGGATTGTCAACATCTTCCTACAGAGAATGTTGTGCTCAGAGTGTGTCCTGGTTTCAGCTGGGATAGTGAATTTGCTTCTCGGTAGCTGGTAGAGTGCTGTGTTTTGGATTTAGTATGAGAATAATGTTGAAATAGCGCTGACGGTTTAGTTGCCACTAAGCAGTGCTTGTTCTACATCAAGGACTTTTCCGTTCCCCATGCTCTGCTGGTGAGCAGGTGCACCAGAAGCTGGGAGGGAGCAGAGCCAGGACAGCTGACCCAAATGAGCCACAGGGATATTCCATACCACAGAACTCATGTTCACTGTATAAACTGGGGAGAGTTGGCTGAGGGGGGTGCTGATCACTGCTGGGGGACCAGCTGGGCATTTGTCAGCGGGTGGTGAGCAATTGAATTGTGCACAACTGTTTTTTTTCCCCTTGGGTTTTGTTCTTCTCTCTCCCTCTCCTCTTCATTACATTTATTATTGTTATCACTATTATTATTTTTACTCTATTTCCATTATTAAACTTTTCTTATCTCAACCCACAGGTTTTACCTTTTTCCAGTTCTCCTCCCCATCCCACCGGGGAGGCAGGGAGGGGAAGTGAGCCAGAAGCTGCATGGGACTTAGTTGCTGGTTGGCATTAAACCATGACAGAGTATTAAATTATTTTTTTTTCTACCCTTTAGCTGATCACATTCAGAAGGGACTGCTGCAGGTGAAAACTAATAGTAAAGGAAATCTAAACCCTAAGGAAAAAAAAACCATAATACTGATAATTTCAGTGAAAGTGCCTGCAACTGGACTTTAAATATTTGAAATTACGGCACATAGGCAAGAGGTATAGCTTTATTAACAGTAGTCAATAAGTTTGTCCCAGCTTCCAAAAGAGCACAAACGTCATAATCTCTATTTGGTAATAATAATAATAATAATAAAATCAAAACTGAATCATAAGAAATTCAGGTTGGAAAGGAACGCAGAAGGTCATCTAGTCCAGACTCCTGCTCAGATCAGGTCAGCTGTGAGAAAACCAGGATTAGCCATTACTCTGACAGTTCTGAGATTAAATATTTTCCTTTTTTTAGTCGCAGCTCTGTTCTTCATATGCTTATTCATGAGATGATGAATTATAAATTATAGTAAAAATAGTGTTCTTTTTATTTGTTTCAAAGTGAAAAATATAGAAATGCACAGCAAATTTGTAATTACATTTTCATGACACTTGCATTCATTGACACTTAGATGTGTATACCTGTATTTGAGCTCTTCTATACCTGATGCCTCTTAAATTTGCAGATGCAAGCTATGCAGTGTACCTCTCAGCTAATACTATAAAGTGACTGAAATACGGAAAGAAAATATGATTTTCCTTTTCTGCATTAAAATATACTGTTTTATATTATTTTTTTCTTAGAAACATAAAACCTATACTGATATTTCTTGTGGGTTTTTCTTTTTTTCTCTTGTGCAGCAGGGATAGGAAAATTAGGAATCTGTTGATGGAGAAGTGTTCTTGTCCATACTTTCATATCAAAGCAGTAAAGAAAATTAAGGTGTGGTAATGATGAAACATCAGCAGATATGTTCTTTCCTTAAGGCTGATGAATAACAGATCTGTTAGCTCCTGAAAACCCAGTATGACATGTTGATATTCACAGCTCTAGGACAGAGATACAGAAAGATTAATATAAATATAACTTTTCATGTATTGTGATTTGTGTGTTATTTGGTTGTATGACTGAGGAAATATATGATTGAACAAATCTATGAAATCCTGTTCTGAAAATTCCCTTGCACACAAAACGTTTCAGGTGAATTTGTGTTGCAGCACTTGAAAGCAACCCTTGAACTGAGCAACAAATACCCTGAATACATGCAGAAAAGAAAATGCCTGCATGTGTGAGCTAAGAGATTAAATAACCCTATTACACATGTATTTGATTCATATTCATTAAAATGAGCTCAAGTATAAACTTAACATGACTTAAAAAATTGCTATTATTTTTCTATTATGTTGTTGGAAGCAATCCATTCCTTTATTATTTTGTAAAGGGAAAATACAATCTGATTAGACTTGCATCTGAAAAGTAGTTAGAAATAGTTTTTTATAAGCTATATAAACTTGAACATCAGCTTGAGTAGCAGTTATGTTTAATTCTAAAACCAAGTACTACCTGCCAAGGACCAGCATCCACGTTCCTTTTGTAGATTTTACAGGAATAACTTCACTGATATTACATTATGTCACATTCTTGATGGTCTAGATGGCTCTCAAAGCTCTGTGAGCAAGATACGGCTTGTCAATTCACCGTCCTCTGTTCTCTGTGCGTTTGAAATAAGGTCAGTTAAATTAAGCGGCTAAGAAATAAAGTGCTCTGAAAAATATCAACTTATTGAATATAACCCTTCCAAGATTTAGGTAATTTAGGTAACTGTTCAGTATTTGAGTTAGTGTTTTCGTTAAAACTTGTATGGCGGATCTTGCATGGTTGTTGAGGCAGCTTGATATTAAATCACAATGATCCTACAAAATTTTTTGCTGTTTTAGCCCAGATAAATATTACTATGGGTTACAATTGCAATTATTAAAATTTGTGGGTTTGTTTGAATGTGATTAAATAATACATTATTTGTATTGAAACCTGAAACTTAAGCTTAGAGAGATAAAAGTAGCCTAAACTTCCTTGGAGTGCTGTTTGTAGTGAAGCATGGTTTTGGTGTTCTTATTTAACTGACGGGTCAGGTTTTTAAAGGTTTTAAGAGGCTTAGTTCTCTTTGACTTAAGCAGAATTTTAAAATGCATGGTTCTTTTTAAGACTAGAAATAAAATCCGATTCAAGCGACCTTTAGAGGGTACCTTTCACAACATTAGCAAAACATTTGTGGGAAAGAGTTGTCATCTGAGTTCTGTTTTATTCTTCCTTGTTCAGTACCACTGCCCAAAGCATATCTGGTAATGGACTATATGTACCTGAGTGCAAAGTTTTAGCTCTGTGTATCTTTTCAGAACAATCAGCCTGTGGAATTTTATGTATTGTTCTATCATATTGCAGCATGATATATTTTCAACGGATTATCAGGCAGTTACTGACTGTACAAGAGCCAGCTCAAGTGCATTTTTCCCTTCCTTCTGAAAATAAATTATCCTTCAGTCCTGCTTTTTGGTTAAAGTAATAGAAAATATTTTCTTGGGAAGACTTTCCCAATCATTAAAAGGTTGTATGCACAATGTATTTATTGCCATTATTATATCTAAGACCATATAAGTACTTTAAACATGTGTGCTTCCTTAAGTATATTGTATTTCAGAAGTAGCATGAGTATCATGTCATGCAGTATCTTCTGTGGGAGTTATCTGTTTTTAATGAATAACCAAGTTTACCAGAGTGTAAATCCTCATAAATGACCAGAGTGTGAGTTAGAACTGTCCCATGGCAATTACACAGTTCAGGGTTGTTTAAAAATGCTGAAGCAGAGCCAGCTGCTAATCCATGTGGAAATACAAATGCTAAAAAGAGTTGTAGCTGATCCAAGTGCGCAGATTGAATTTGTCCATAAAAGGTACTTAACAAATTTAACTGTGCACGCCTCTATGAAGTAACTCCTGTTGGTTTTTATCTTCTGCTCATTCTGAAACTATAGTCCACCTGTAGGAGGAAAAGCCATATACTTACTCATTTCTGATTTTCAACCAGAGAGCTATTTTTATGCATTATAGTTGCAGCCATATCAGTCACGGCAGAGAAACCAGCACTCACCTACCTGAAATTATATTTTCCTCCCCGAGGATCCATCAGTAAGGCACAGTTCTATGGGCATCCTCTCCCAAGGCACAGGGCTGGCTATGGCAGGTCTGGATAGCCATCTGCTTCAGCTGTGACGTGACTAGAGAGCAATCAGCCTCACTCGTTTTTAAAGATTCACTAAGGCTTTCCTTGCACAGAAGTCTCTTCTTAAGTAATAAACATATTAGGTTATACAGATACTACTTGTTTTCACAACATTGATACAAAGCCACATCCTGGCATACTCCTGGCGGAATTTTTGGTTGGATGTTTCTGATACTCCTCATATTTTGTACAGTTCATCTCTCAGATACATACACAACGTGTATTACCAATGGTATTGTTTAGATGTTAGAAGTTATTCTATAAACAATTACAACTGTGACTTAAGTAGAAAGACCTCACCATACTATAATATTTAGAAAATATGCTGTATCTGTATGCAATATTTAGATTCTATCTGCCTTATTATCCTTAAGGATGCCATAAGAAAATACATGTGACTGAATTGTTGGGGTTTGGTCTGCAGGACTGGCTTGGTGATCTCTAACCAGCTGTGACAGAAAAGAAATTCTTTGGATGCATACGTGATTACCAACAGTTAAATTATCAGTTTAAGTGGATAAAGCTTTTCAGCTGAGGCATAACTGGGTGCATACTCCTTCCACAGTACCACTGCAAAGTCAGTTATTTAGGTATGCATCACCCTCTGATGTGCAGCAGGCTAGCAGTGTACATGTAGCTAGTTGCAGCTGCTTGGCTGTTAAGCCAGGAACTCATTACACTGCTGTAACTTGATTGATTGTGATGGCCTGTCTGTACCCTTTATAACGGCTTTTTTCTTCTGGAGAATCATTTGGAATGCTCTGTGGCCTGCTTGCTTGGCAAATAGTGGCAATCTAAGGTAGTCTTGAGTCAGAAGCCTCATGGATTCAGGCTTAATTCAGCAGAAGATGTTGGCTCCTATCCTGCAACCAGACAGGGCAAATCTGGAGAGTAAAGAAACCAGCAGAGAGGAGGAGGAGAGAGGAAAGAACCTGAGAAATAGATGGTTATGGCTTCCTGTTCTTTGGCTTTTTAGACAGAAAAAAAATCATGTAGGTACATTTGAGTCCTAATTAGTGGCTTTGTTAGCTGACTGCAAAAAGGTAAAGCCGCTCCACACATGCTGCTTCACTGACTGGTTTCCAATGCCTTTTAAAATCTGATACCCAATGGGCACATCTACAGTGATGTGTAATTCAGAGGCTCCCAAGCTGGTGCTACATAAGGTAGCTCAAGAAATGGAAACAGTGTAAAATGTCAGCACGATGCTGTGCAAGAGTTGGTTACCCTTGCTGAGAGACAGGATTTATTATATCTGCACAGTGCTGTGCAGATATAAAGTTTTCAGGCTATAAGGTACTACATTTGTGACAAAGAACTGTGATTTGCTGTATGGGTGCATAGCTCATGAGTGCTAACTTGGGAGACTCATTCTCTTGTGAGGTTTATTCCTGTCAAATAATTATCACAGAGGGTCTTGCAAAAATTCTGGAAAGGGACACTGCTCAATTCATAAATGCAGCAGTTTCCAGTACTCTGCTATGGGCCAAATTCAATTAACTTGGACCAGCTGGCTACAGGAGTCAAGGGGGAATGCCAACCGGGAGTAGGTGGGGAAGCAATCTCCCCAGCTGCTCTCACTTGATCAAGTCACTGCCAGTGTTAGAACTAGGCTGGAGTCAACTGCACTGATTTTTAAGGATGTGCTGTGGAAATCCTTCATAGAGAGCTTCTAAGATATGTCTGTATCTTTATCTTTCATGAGGAGGGGAGTAGAGGAAAAGATCTGCTAATGTTTTTATTGTTGCTTGGTTTCGCTTGGGTGTTTTTTCACCCAGAGCTTTCTCAGATACCTTGAGATAATTTTACCTCAGATTGGAAAGCTTGGAAACCACTGATTCCCATAGTACTTTTTGCTTTCCACTTCAGAGGTGGCTGAAAAGAACATCCTCTTGAACACTTTGAATTCCAGGTTCATTCTGAAGAATTACAAGCATGACTGCAGGTAATGTTTGAAAGGAGTGGGAATGTGAGTAGAGAAAAAGAGCAATTGAAAGCAAGAACTTATCATGATGAACAGAGCATCCCTACTCTGCATTGATTTTATATGGTATCATATCCTCATATTAAAAATGGGTAATTAAATAATTTTCTGGGCACAGTCTTAGAAATGAATTAGACTAAAATGAGTAGTAACATGTAAAACAGCAATGCAATACCTCAGGTAACTCAGTACCGTACCTGCGTCAGTATAACATTCTGCACCAAACGATCAAACATAGAAGCAGAATTAATTATGATGGCCATACCGGTGCACCAATGTTTGGTTCCCAAAGGGACTCCTTTGTGCAATAAGTCCTCTCTCTTAAACATACTCTTTTGTCTGTCTAAGCTGGCATGGCTTAGATTCTGAAGAGGCCCCAAAAGTCTAATGTAAAGTCCTCTGCTGAATTAGGATCTTACATCATCTTTGCCACTTAATGTGAGAGTTTATCAGTTTATGTTTCTTTATATGGTGTAAATCAGGAAGAAGGCTATTGGAGTTCAAATGAAAGCTGAATTTATACAGTCTTACATATCACCTCCAAACCTGACACTTTAATCTTATGTTTTGCACATCTATTTACTGTGTATAAATATTGCAGATACAGTAGCAAACAGCTCATCTTTTAAGACTATTCCTTTGAATCTTTCTTCTTGTAGAACCTGATCAGCTTGGCTCTTCATATATTTGTCCATTTTGAGCCTTTTAACTCAAATTATAGTTTATTCATTTCCTATGAGCATTCCTTGGCTTTCTTAGCTGATCAGACACATAAGTCTGATGACTTCTGTGAACCTGCTACCAAGTCAGACTGCTGGAGAGCAGAGAAGCATGCAGGTATCTAGTTGCAAAGAGCAGCAGCAGCAGGACACCATTAAGAGCAGGTGCTTTACAGCACATCAGATTTGTTAAGAACTTTGTTTAAGAAGTTCAAGCAAAGGGCATGACTTCCAAGCACTTATGTTTGAGTTGCACTATCGTGTAGGATCAAGATCACAGGTATTTCCAATGACATTAATATTCCATGATAACACCATGGCACACATTATAGTGAACTCCTGATGGAAATGACAGCTGGCTTTTAAATTATACTGCTTGTTTGTCAGATACAAATGTGAACATCTTGAATGGGTTGCCAACTGTACTTATACAAGGAGTTCAGCACAGCAGAAAGAGTACTGCAAAAACTGTCAAACTTTTTTGCTTAATTCATTGGTTTTGAAGTTGCACAATGAAACCTTAGCTGTTGGCTAAATGCAAGTGCCAAGCAGCTTTGATCAGATCTAGCATAGCTGTCTTGAAGCAAGATTGCCTTTACCTTTAATACTATAGTATCTTCAATAGTGACAAAAGAGCTATATTTATCTGCTAAATGAAATGACAAATGCCTAAAGGGCTTCTAAAACAAAGCTAGTTAAAAACTACCACAAAGATGGTTAAATTCCAGGTTTGTATTTTTGCTCTGAAGTTATGGACCAGATTACTTTGTTACCTTTTGATTTACCATCTGTTTCTTGTAACATCTAAACTAGAAAAAACAACTTTTGTGAGGCTTAGTGAAGGAAACCCGCAATTTGGCCAAATATAGAGAATAAATTTTAAGCATTGCAAAAGATTGCATAGGAGAGATGCACTAAAAATCAGTTCGCAAGTCTGCTCTATAGCACTAGGAGTGATATGTGAGTGGGACTAATTGAGTGTATTTACAACAGAAGAAAAGAGATTGTATTTGATAGCTGATGGCTGAAGAAATTTCTGGGTCATAAAACCTCCACAAATACAATATATCTACTGAGCAAGTCTTGTGTCAGGCTTCAGGTCATTGGTCTGGTTGGGCAACCATAATGGCTGGTGGAAGGTTTCTAGCTAAAAGAAAGTACCATGGCAGAATACAGGGAGCTAAGTCCTGAAGCAAAAGGAGGTTGGTTTCAAAACCATTATGGATTGTGTCGGCTTTATAATACAAAATACTGACATTCTGATGTAATGGTCAGAATCAATTTTTTGTAACCATTGAAGGTGATTACATACATATTCTGTGCAGGATTTATGAATAGATGCTATCAGCTGTAATTCAGAGCACTCGGTACATGATTATTCTGCCACCAGACTTTCCTAATCATCTCTGCAACCCAGTGCCAGCTTGAGCGTAGGCTGCAGTAATACCTCTTTTGAGAGCAGGGGAAACCAGTGAATCATGTGTTCTAGACATATAAATGGAAAAATCCTGGGAGATAAGGTTCATTTTTTCTTGCAGCTGTGGCAAGGAAAAGGAGAAGAGGGATTTATCATTTGTACAAAAGTCAGTAATAGAGATGGCCCAGAAAACAGCCAAGTGTATTGTGAGAGGTTTTATAACATGCTGAGTATTTCTTTCAACTGCAGTTTTGTTATTAAAAAAGTAATTGTCCTTAAAACTTCAAACTCTGAAGAAAGTTGATTCATATGTCTTTTCCAGAATAATGTTTTTTTTCAGGTGGAGTATGTTGTGAAAGAATAACGTATTACTTTTACTTTTCTTCCAACCATCTGAATTATTTTTTCAGGGAGATAACAGAAATTCCATTTCTTTGGAGGGGAGTGTCTGTCCTTCCATCCTGTGTCCCGTCCCTCTGTCCGCCCCACTTCTTTGTTACAGTGTTATAGGTTTACAGTATCTCAAACTGTGACTCAGTCATACATCATTCACATCCACGTTCTTTGGGTGAGGTGCTTATCTGAAATATGTCAGTGTTCTATAGATGAGTTCCTGTTGATCTCTTATAGCATTGATGAGCATGAGTTCTTGATAGTTATTGCCAAAAGTTAGGAGCTCCATCAAAGCTAGCAAAGTTTCATTGTTTGATTGGTTTAAATAAGAAACAAATCTGGCTGTTCTGTAATTACTTGTTCCACAAAGTAACAGGATCTCAGAACTTAAAATAGGAGCCAGAATGTAACTAGAGTCCTTCTCTTTCCATTGAGCAGTTTTGGAACCTCTCTGTAATTCAGGAAAGGTTATCCTAAAAGAAATGATAAAAAACAACAACAAACAAAACCAACCAAATATACACTTTCCCCAACCAGTTCAGTATGGAGTAATAATTTAAATAGCATTGCTGGACTTGGAGTTATAACTGGCTGCATCACTGCCTGCACTTCAAAGCTTGGAGGAACATGTTGCAAAAGAACCACTTAAAATTTATTCCTTTTTCAGACAATTGTCTAAGTCAGCATCTCTGTATCATCTTTCAGGGCTATTAAAAGAGGGTATTAAAAGAGGGTGTGGATCTATTGATAGGGTGTGTTTTATTTTACTATGTGAACCAAAATTTCATCTAATTATACAATTAACTGTGTAAACGCTCTAGTGTGTGTTGTAAAGACCTCATGTCAGCTCATTAGCAATTGAATTGTTGACCTTTCATACCACTTATACTAATTTTTCTGTTTTTACTCTAAGTTAATAATAAACAAGAGAACAGGGGAAGGTCTTTTTACAGAGAATGGAACAGTGTGATGCAGAAACTTAGGGCTTCTCCCTCAACCGAAAATGACTGATTTTGGAAATACACTTTTTCAGGAAATGAAACTCTGATACTATCAGCATGGCAATGCTTCAGCTGCCAAAGAAAAGACACAAATGCCCTGAAACCTGAAAAAGAGTATTTGTCCACTGTGGACACTTGGAGAAAGCTCAAGTACTTCCTTCACCATAACTCTTTGAACTGTGGATGTTACCATGCATCACTTGCAGGAATTGTTATAAAAAAGCTTTACCTTATTACTTCCTAAGATGAACAAGTGAAAAGAATAAAGTAGTCATGAGGACATTAATGGGAGTTCTCTGTGTTGCTTTCTTGTGTGATTTTTGTCACCAGTTTCCTGATTTCTAGAAGCTCAGCTGCTGGAATCACCACATAATAACAGTTTTCATGTTTTAGCTGTTTTTCCAGTCTTTGTAGCTGCAGGCAAAAGTCTGAAACACAGACACCCTGAATGTTTCAACACTACAAATTAAATAAAAGCCACTGGAAATTAATTATTGCTTTAAAATCCAGTGGGTTTAAATTTTACTTTTGACTGGCTCGTGAGTTTTTACTCACTGTGGCTGTCAAACTTGTACCTGACATCCAACCCCAGAAGGAACATATATAAAGGTGCTGGTTTAGAGTTTTCAATGTTTGTTAAGATGCTGCGTCTCATTTAGGTGTTCATGTGAAAACTCCGATGTATTGCTGTATGAAAACACGTGGCATATAATTTGTGAAGAAGAGAATGTTGTCATGTAGGACTATAGATTTGGCATATTTCCAAAGAGCTTACTTTAATGGTATTTACTTAAAACCTAGTCAGCAGCAAAAAACTCAAGTGTTATTAGTGAAGGAACACGTTGATACAATGATCTAGCATGCTAATTTGAGATTAGAAATTCATATGCTAGTTTAGGCTCTGAAAAATGAGCTAACACAATGTGTTGTGACCAAGCAAAATAATAGCTAGTAATTTACTTTCCTGGTTCCTGTCAGCAGTTTCATTTGTGTTGAATAGGTATAATTGTGTGTCCTCAAAGAGAATACACTAAACTCAGTTATGGTATAGTCAGATTTCCAAATCCTTTAAGCACAGCAATTTCCTGCTACAGATAAAAACGCTTCAGTCTTTAGTTATATTTACATTCTGCTAGTAGTAAGTAGATTTCTTTTAAGAATGTGTTACTTGTGGTCTTATAAGTTGAGTTGATTGAAGTTATTCTATTGCATTAGTGTTCATATGAATATGGTATTCAGCTGAGCTGAATTTAAAATAAAAAAGCATTCTGAAAGGTTGTTGACAGTAGTGATGCCACCACGCTACCACACGTATTAGATTTTGAAAGCAAGTGCTTTCTGATTGTTTAACAGTCCAGAACAGCTGCAAGGGGAGAGTGTGGGAGGTTTCAATCCTAAGCCATTTTGCAGACGATGAAGTGATACTAGTTACTGCTATTAGCCATATGACTCAGTAGGAACTCAGAGAAAAATTGTTTACACTTGGCAGAAGTTAATGCTAAACAAGCTCCATAACCTCGTTTTTGCTAGCAAATGTATTTTCCTGTTAAAAAGGAGCTAAAATGTACTTATGGTGTTCTTACACTTCTGAAGATAAGTGCAAGAGGTACTTTTTTCCAGCTTGGCAGTTTTGGAGTGTTTTTCTGCCAAATTAAAAAAAAAAATAATAGAACTAGATCTTCCTTGCTTGAAGCTTCATACAGTGTTTATTACAGTCTAGCTTTATTCTGACAGAAAAATAGCAGAAAATTGAGTATTTAATCATACATATATATATAAAGTTAAAATTTGGACGCATTTTTGTTTGAGTCACTGTCGCTCAAGAGCCACATTTATTTTTCTGCTTTGATTTTTATAACTCAACACATTTGGCTAAGATATGGGAACTTAGATTTTTTGTGTGCTTAATTCTTCCTAAATAGGTTTGACATCTCTCATGTTTTTCGTTTATACCTAAAGCTTACCGTGTTACCCACAAAAGCTAATAGGCCACATTAGAGAGATTGGGACAATAGTGGTTTGTTTGTATATAATACAAATATTAACATGTATGCGTATATTCATAGACATAAAAGAGTTTGTATGCTGCCAGACTTGATAGTATTTCCTAAATCCAGAAGATACTTGGAGCTAGAATAATTTGAATCTTTAGCTATTTGTACTTCTTTTAATACACGATTGTTGTTCACACTTTCAAAAATTTGTTCCATAATGATTTTGTTATTAGCAGGCCTGGCTGAGTGCTAAGCAGTTTTGAACATTTGCTGCTGCAGAGTATTCTTTCAGAAGGATGAGTGTGTTTTAAGAGATTCCTCTGGCTTTTTTCAAAATGCCTTCCTGAATTCTAGTTGGACTTGCTGTTCTGAATCCCTTGGGGGTTTGTGAAAACGTCTGTCGTAAAGTTAGTTTATTTCTATCCAAAGTAATGGTGGTGTAGAGCATGCTGTGGGATTTTTGCAGTTTTGTATTTCTCCATACTAAAAATAAAGATTGTAAAATGCTAGATTACACATAGTCCCATAGAATCATGTTTTTCTTTTTTCTTTTTTTTTTTTTTTCCAGAAGCAGTGACCTAATTTATGAAGTATTTCCAATTATGGTGCAGTTACACTTATTAGCCCAAATGAGACAAAATAATCTAGTGGTCCACACGTGCTGAACCTCCTCAAGAAGCCCTCCCTGACTTTGGTTTAGAAATGGAGTTTGAAAGAGTTTGGCAATAAAACATTTTTTTGCACTGTTCTCAGAATTGCCAGATATCAGTGAAAATACACTTGATTTTATCAGTGAAAATATACTCAATTTATTTTCAACTATTTAAAGCCTTATTTTCAAGAGAGCTAAATCAAAGGATGGAATAATGAAAGGCAGGGTGAAGGACAGGGATTTCTTTATTGTAACTACCTGTGAATTACTTACTAGTTTGGAATAATGACAGTGCGGTATGTCTTTGAATACGGTCAAGATATTAAACCACATCCCTAGAACCCTAACCATGACTTCAACAATATTTAGCTTGCTGTATCATTCCAAAAATTCTTCACCATCATTTAATTTACCTTGCCCTTAAAATGGGATGTGAAATCTCTCCTTGAAATCATGCCATAAGAATAATCTTTCTTTTAGTCTTTTGGAGCTTCCAGTACTGGCTAAAAGTGGGAATTGCAGGAGCATATGAAAATATTCAAATTGTGGCTAATGGATTGTGTTTTGTTTTGTACGATTATATTGTTATTGTACGGTGTGTAATTGTGTTACTTGATATACAGCTATTTTTCTAAATGTCAAGATGTGGCTAGTAAATAACCTTAAAACTCCATTTCATGGTTGCTACATGAAATGAGTTTCAATGGAATAATGCAGTTTGGAGAGGAGACATAGCCGTTGCACACGCTGTGCATTTTTGTTGAGACATTTCTACTTCAGGGGTGGTATTTTTTTTTCTTTTACTTAGCCCTCTAACACAGGCACAAAAAAATTGGTATGTTTGTTTAAGTCACTTGAGGAGAAAAAAGTCTGATAGTATTTCATAATACTCTGTTCAAATCTTATGCATAATTTGTCAGTGCTGTATTGAGATATGATGTGGTGTTCATGTTTGATGGAGTGACTACACTCAGGATGCTCATACAAAGACAGATCTGCTCTTGCACATGTGCTTGCATAATGTATATTGAATATTGCAACTCCAGGTACACTTTGAACTGTATTATCTTCACCTTTTTTCAAGGTTTCTGAGTTTCAAAATTTCAAGGTTGCTGAGCTTAGCAGACATGCACAATGCTATCAGTTTTCTGCCTTCCCATAAAATAATTGCAATGCTTTATTTTAAAACTAGTGTATTAAATAATTACTTCATTTTGAAGGTGATTATAAAAAGCATCACGTAACATGAATTCACCAAAATGTCTACATGTCATTCCCTCTGCCTTTGGTTATGCCTAATGACTAGCAGGCTCCTAGCACATTTCAAAACTATTTCCGGACATCTTCAGTTCCCCTGCATGCATTCTTCTTCCTTCTGTCTCTGACACAATTCTCTCTGTTTAAGTATATTCTTCCACACTCCCCTGGTTTTCTTCTGCTTCCCATGCTTGCATTTTATTTTTTTTTAATAACCAGAGGTTTCCACTCTGTATGCCTCTTCTATTTATTCATCAATGCTATAATTCAGTCTTTCAATTTTGCAAGCTGTCTTTCATTCTGTGTGAAATAATTTAATTGGTGTAATTAATGTAGAGTGAGTATTCTTTTTATCAGCCTAGATAATTTTGATGTTTGGTGATAATACCATATTGTATTTAATAGGCAATAGAAGTATATGAAATATATTTATATAACATTTAAGTAAGAAATCTCAACATATTTATGTATTTGAGGAAGCAATGTGCCATTACAGCAAAGGCTAATGATGTCCTAGGCTACATTATGAGGAGTGTTGCCAGCAGGTTGAGGGAGGTCCTTCCCCTCTACTCAGAACTGGGGAGGCCACACCCGGGTTACTGTGTCCATCTCTGGGCTCCTCAGTACAAGAGAGACATGGACATACTGGAGAGAGGTCAATGAAGGGCCATGAATATGATTAAAGGGACTGGATCATCTCTCCTGTGAGGAAAAGCTGAGGGAGCTGGGATTGTTCAACCTGGAGAAGGTTCTCCATTAATAAGAGAAAAACAAGCGATGCAACATGTACTTTGGTGCTATGTAGTTTAGAGCACCTGATGTTTTAGCCCAGGTATAGACATTGCCATGCTGGGGAGGGGCAATTTATATGACTAAATGAGTGATGGGAAGGTGTACACCTCACTGGAACATTGAGTGAGATTGTGGAAAATTTCTGAAACCTGTAGAGCATTATAGAAAAAAAAAAATTAGTGAGAACTTATCTAAAGGTATAGTAATGCCAGCAAAATATCTGCAGCTTATTTGATGTATCTGAAGGTGGAATATCACTCTTTGTTATGCTGTGGATGCTCTTTCCGTACAGCTGATACACTAGCACCATTTTTCTCTTTTTTACTTTCCTAAAAGACTTCCTCTATTTTATAATCACTCTATTAATCTCTGTCTCTCTGATACAATAATGATGATAATAATCATAATCATAATAATAGTGATAATGATCATCATAATAATACAATAGACTGTAGAACTTAAAAAGATTCATTCTGGCTTGAAATGTCAATAAAGCTCCAAAACCATTGGCCACTTCTACTTTGTTTTCTGAGTCACCCTATATATTAATCTGCTCAAAATAACATTTACAGCTGAAAGTTTGCAGTTTTGGGGGGTGGGGGGTGGGGGGGTGGGGCATTGACAGGAAGATGCTGTGCTTAAAATTCTCTTTTAAAATGCTTATTGAACCCACCATCATCTTCTGTGTGTAGTTTCTTATTGCAAAAATCCCAGATGATTTGGCAGCGTTATATTCAGCTGCACATCTGCAACAAACTTATCATTTGCATTAGCACAACAGCTGGCTGAATAAGCTTGCCTCAACACAGAATATTAACAGATGCTTTTCTCTTTTCTGACCCATTTAAAGCACAGGGAAAATAATTTTTTGTTTCCTTTCCCAAAGATGATAAGAGCTCTTACTTCAGTGTGTTGTCTCATGTAGTTTGCTTACAAAAGAAGGAATCGTAACTAGAATTTTATCAGAAATTAGTGTCTGCACATTCTTTCATCTTTTGTAACTACTGTTATGGGCCAGTCTTTCAAAAGTGTGAGTAATTGGAAGCCATATGCAAAAACATGCAATCACTTTCTACAGCAGCAAACCTAGGATAACTGAAATGCAGGCATTACGTGCCTGTTTTGTAAGGCATTTAAATTAGAGGTGGAGTGATGCACACATTTTTGAATGGCATACTGTGAAGCTACAAGTTTTTCAGTGGCAGCTCTGCATGACTACATGATACTGTAGGTTGGCACTGCAAAAGCAGTAGGTTCGTGTCCTGTCATGTCAGGAATGGACCTGATGTGCAGGGCCATAAGTTAACAAATATCCTGTTTTATCATGGAAGCACCGTTGTTACGATCACGTGTAACTTTATTCTTTCTTCCACTCCCTGTTAGTCTCATCTCATACAGCAGTTCAGATTTTCCTTTATCGTTTCTGGTCTCTTGTCTCAGGCAGTATGTGAGACTTGCAGGTTCAATGCATGTCTCATGCTTTTCCCCTTGACAAGCGTACATTTTGTGCATTTTCGGTGTCGTGCCGATTCTGCTGTTAGTTCTGTGCAGAAGAAGTTTGACCTGATCTATGATCAGCTGAAAAATTATGAGCCAAAACGCCATAGCTGCATGATCCTAACTAACTTTGCAGGGTTAGGATCACGAAAAGGCAAGGAAGTTAGAGAGTGGCAGAAGGGCAGACAGTGGGGCTTTTACTTACAAGGGTTCTGCCAGAAGACATTCCCCAGCAAAATCCTGTTTGCAGGCTCTTCTGCTGTAAGTGCCTCCGTATGGCCATGGACGTGCCAGACATCATGTGTGGTAGTGAAGTTTCTTGTGAAAAGGAACATGTATTTCTGTCCTATGCTTATAGCCTTAACAACATGTGAGTTTTGGGCTACCGTTACAGTAGTGGTTTTGGTGGGATCGTTGGTTGACTCAGAGCAACTGCTTTCATGTTTTTGTATTCTGGTACTACCAGCCGCCTATCTCAGCCTGTAACATTGCGCACACAGGCTTTCAAGGATTTGTGAAATTTGAGGGTCAGCGCATTGTTCAAGACATGGCTAGTGTGGAATGAACAAAATTCTGCCAGAGATAGTAACTTATATCTGATCTGTTGTTTGAAAGCTCAATTATGTTCCCAAGCAGTAATTCTTGCATGTAAGAAGAGAATAAATCAGTTCTTCTAAGATAACCATATTTTCATTGCCAGATGAAATTTCAGAACAGAATCACTTATCAAAACATTGTTCTTGAGAAATGATGAGATCAGGCCAGCTGAGTTCTTCATTATGTAAATTATGGATTGAAATAGATCCCATCTATTATAATTTAGAAAAGAAAGAATACCTTTTTCCCACTTTGTAACATACTGTATTGTTCAGTGTAAGTTTTAGCTTCTGTTCTTGGCCTGTTCATAGGTCTGCAGCCCATTACAGTGGTGCCTGTTAGAGCAAATACTGTGAAAGTTTTGCCAGTTTTTCTATGATAAACCATGTTTTCCAGGAATTCATACTTAATCATAAAAAAAATCACCATTGAGACTTGGCATGGAAAGTCTTGATTCACAAGGATTTCACTTGTATATTTAACCAGATTTTGAAAAATAAATCAGTCATCTCATTTGTTAAGTCAGAGGTATTTCAAAATAAAGTATTGTTTAAGGTTCATAGAATTGTATTTGTTGGAAACAAATAATATTATGATCACTTAATCTAAATAGACACGTTTCCTGACAATGAATAATCGCTTTGTTGCTTTTACCTCACAAGCCACTCTTAAATGTTTCTGTGTGTTTTGTCTGTTGGGTAGATCCATGCAGAAACTGGTAAGTAGTTTAAAATGGTCAGATTATTTTCAGTATTCTAGAAATATTCAAATGGATAAGGCATTTTCCTTTGCAAAGCTAACTGTGTATCAATGAAAAATTAACTGTATAAATAACTCTTTAACTTATAGTATGTTGTTGATATTACATCCTAACAGGCATTTTAAAACTTATTTTTTCTATATGGCATGCTTATTTTATAGGTGGCAGGAATATTTCATTTAGTTAATTACATGTAAAAAACCTATTAAATCCTATTTACATGTAAAAACCCTATTAATCCTGTAAATCATCCTACTTTGTGATTCCCACATAGGGTGTTTCCATAGTTCTGATAGAAACAAACTGTAACAGTGGCAATTTCTATCTAATAATCCAGACCGTTGTGCAGATTTTAGTGTCTGCGTAGACAGGCAAGCCAGGGATAATTTTGTACTACAAACATACCTGCATTACAAACATACCTGCATATTAGTACTTCGTTGCCTTTTGAAATCAGGTCTGAGGAACAAGCCATTATGTAAAGTTTATTTACACAGAAACTGACAATAACAGAAATCGTATGTTCGAAGTCTGTATGTGTGGAAGGAAGTTTAAAGAAGAGTAACTGGGTAGCATTAGGCAGTAAGTAATTATTCGGCTACACAGAAGGAAACTGAAAGATGTTAAGCATAACTGGAAGGAGTCTCCTGAAGTCAGAAAATGACAAGAAGAATACGCTACCTTCCAGTCTGAGTTAGAGAGAAGGAAAGTGGCTACAATAGTGGACTAATTGTCTCAGTAGAGAAAATAAACAGTTGAGTGGATACTTGTAACTAATTTGGTAAGTATGTCACACCAGAATGACCCAGTTGTCACCCACTATTAATCTCATAGGACAGTTTAAATCAACACATGGATCAGATTGTGATGAAGGCACTGGCCAAGAAATGATTATTTGCTAACATGATGAAATAATTAGCATTCAGCAGAGATCAACTACACTTCAGTGCGAGAAGCTGATAATCACTTAGCTGAGCTTGGTTCAAATAAATAGTTCCTTCCAGCATTAAAAACAATATCAGCCAGCCCAAGTACGTAGCCAAAGTTATACATTTTTATCCTGGTTTTGGCTGGGATAGAGTTAATTTTTTTCCTAGTAGCTGGTAGAGTGCTGTGCTTTGACTTTAGGATGAGAATAGTGCTGAGAACACAGTGATGTAGCTGCTGCTGAGCAGTGCTTGCACAAAGACAAGGGCTTTTCAGCTTCTCATACTGCCCTGCCAGCAGAGAGGCTGGGAGGCCAAGAAGCTGGATGGGGACAGTGAGGTCAGCTGAACCAAACTGGCCAAAGGGATATGCCAGACCATAGATGTCTTGCTGGAAAATAAAACTGGGGGGAACTGGCTGGCAGGTGGCAGCCACTGCTTGGGAACTGCCTGAGCATTGGTCAGTGGGTGGTAAGCAATTTGCCTTTTCCATCACTTGTTTTGTATATACTACTGCTATTCTTCTTCTTCTTCTTCTTCTTCTTCTTCTTCCTACTACTACTACTACTACTTTTATTTCCCCTTCCTTTTCTGTCCTATTAAGCTGTCTTTGTCTCAGCCTATGAGTTTTACCTTTTTTCCGGTTCTGTCCCCCATCCCACTTGGGTGGGAGTGAGCAAACAGCTGTGTGGTGTTGAGCTGCCTGCTGGGTTAAACCACAACTTGCATGTCTGGGTTTTAGGTCCATGTATTCCAATGCATCTAAAATCAGAACTGTAAAAATTGTTCAGCTTGAAAAACAGCTGATAATTTGGGGTTAGTGAAGTTGAAAGGTTTCGGATAAATGTTTCTTTCATCATCTCTTGCTCTTTTACACAGAATATACAGGTGGGAATGTACCATTCTTGGGGTAAATACTAATAGACACAAGTCAGAAATGTGCCAGGAAACCTGCTAGTGTTCAGGTGTTCAAACCTGTGCTCTGGCTCTTTTTATTTTATTCATAAGCTGTAGCCGTTGCAGCTGGCCACCAGTTCAGCAAAGACAGGTTTGTGCTACTGTACACACTGTACTGCACTGCAGGATGGGCTCTCTATGACCACCAGCCTCACTATCTACTGGTGGAAATAACTCTGGCCCACAAAGTTTTATTAACATCAGGCACTTCTAAGCAACACGATCAATAGATCTTGAACAATTTCAGTTATGCAGTGTCTTTAAGCTAATACTGTCACAAAATAATGAAGCCAAGATCTCATATCGATCAGAAGCTCACCCCAAGTAGCCATAAGAATGTGATGGTGTGGAGCAAGAATAGCATATACATTTATATTTTTCATATGGTTAATTAAACCCATAGAATCATTCTGTACATACTAAGGTTTTATTGGTATTAGAATAAAGAATTTATTTAAAAAAAAATAACAACCCTGATAATTACTTCTCTCTGTGCTTCTAATCAACAGTCTTTGATGTACATCTGTTCTTTAAGTACATCTGTAACTTCTAGTCAGGAAAAGCCTTTTATGGCAAGTAGCCTTTAAGCTACATGCTGTGTTTATTTCATATATTCTTTTTCCTTTTCTTCTTAAGAAAGCATCCACACATTTTTCTTCAATTTTATCGGTGAGTATATACTTTAAAATGGTTTATGCAAGAAAAAAAGTTAGTTTTCAATTTAGTTTAGACTGTTTGTTTAAACTGATGGTGGAGATTATATTGCTGTCTTTGTTGCAGATGTATATCAGAAGAGACCTTAATATGTCCACTCCACATGAATTATTAGACACCACGTTACGCTGCTTCTTATATCATGTGATGCCAAGGCTGTATCCAGCTGCTGCATATGTGAGGGGGGAAGGCAGCTCCTTGCTCTGCTGAGAGCATCTGCAGCAGCAGGCTGGCATAACAGAGATGCTGCAGACCGTTCGTTCCCCTAGAAAATCAATGTGTCTTACCTCTGGGAGGGAGTCCTGGTTTTGACTGGGATAGAGTTAATTCGCTTCTCAATAGCTGGTATAATGCTGAGTTTTTGATTTGGTATGAGAATGATGTTGATAGCACTGGTGTTTTAGTTGTTGCTAAGTGATGTTTATACTAACTCAAGGACTTTTCAGTTTCTCAGTTATTGCTGGTGAGAGGGCTGGAGGGGCACAAGAAACTGGGAGGGAGCAGAGCCAGGACAGATGACCCAAACTAGCCACAGGGATATTCCATACAGTAGAACATCACGCCCAGTGCATAAACTGGAGGGAGCTGGCTGGGGCTGGCCGATCGCTGCTGGGGGACTGGCTGGGCATCGGTCAGCGGGGGGTGAGGGACTGTGTTGGCATCACTTGGGGTTTTTTTCTCTTTGGGGTTTTATTCCTCTCTCCCTCTCTCTCCTATTCATTACAATTGTTGTTGTTGCTATTATTATATGTTTTATCTTATTTTATTTCAATTATTAAACTGTTTTTTCATCAACTTATGAGTTTTACCTTTTCCCAAATCTCTTCCCTATCCCTCTGGGGGCAGGGAGTGAGCAAGCAGCTGCATGGTACTTAGATGCCAGCTGGGGTTAAAGCACAGCAGGGGAGAAAAAGTCTTGACGTTGTTGTTATTGGGTGCTAAATATAAAAAGCCCATGGTTTTAAATACAAAATGTTTCAACGCTGATGTACTTATGGTTGAAATACATACTCATCATTCAGTCTGTTTAATCATGTGAAACAGCTCATGTGGATAAATTTATTGTCAAGTTCTTACTTCAGTTTAGTAAAATAATTTTCAAACCAGTCTTTGTTCAGTTGTGCATGGTTGCTCTCTGTGAAGCCAGCACTGCGCCAGTGTAGGTGTTCCTGCAGCTGTGCCGGGGAAGGAGCATGTGTGTGTTCCTCATCCAGCCCTGCACAGACTGCCTGGCAGCCTTCAGCGCCAAGGGCAGCAGCCTCAGCCTGCCCGCAGGCATGGGTTTGTACTTCGGTGGATTAGCAATTGTTAATACAGCCTCTTCTGCCCGCAGAGCTGTGGCTGGTGGTGGGCACTGAGGAACAGCCAGGGCGAAAATGTCCTCAGCTGCTCCATCTGGATCCAGAAAAGGGGCATTCCCCATAACTGCAGTAATACTGGATTCATTCTGGAAATACATTGTATTCAGACTTCTTGTGGCTCTTCCTAGAGATACATTTTCATGGTGAAGGTGAATAACAAGTCTAGGCTCTGTGGCACTCCTCATAGATCACATTTTGTTATTTGCTTATTGCAGCTTTTGATGTGAAATTCGTTAGAGGCATCCAGTTAAGTCCAGCCCAGGTTGGGGTTGTTTTTGTGGAGGTTTTTTTGTCATACCATCAGCAGATAAGTTTATCCAACCAGAATTCTTTTCAAAGTAAAATTTCTTTGCGAGAGGACTAAGCCTGCACATTCATATGTGGAAAGCTTCTGCAAAGTCAGTTCCTTTTGGATTATATATTTGCAGCTGTAGAAATGAAGCAAAAAGAAGTGTCACTGAAGTCATGGCCAGGACTAACTACCATACTCAAAAATGTTCAGACATGGGACTTTCATAGGTATCTAAAGCTTTCTTATCTTTCCCACAAAAATAAAATTGAAGCACATGCTGGTTGGATGTTTAAGAGAAAGTGATGATGGCCATAATACAGTTCTGTAAGCATTGCTATTTCTTTCAGTCAATTATATAAACATTTTTGTAAAAAAGAAAAAACCTGAGGATAATGGTAAAAAATACTCTAGAGCAGACCTAAACATAATCCAGGTTGCTTTGTAAAGGTCCCCTTCAAACACAATTGATTTTCATTCAGGTAAATGTAAAGTTATCCTGGAGGATCAAAGAGTTATAGAACAAGGAGTGCATGCCTGCAGGATGAGGAATGGCTTCTGAAAAGCAATGTTGCTCAGCAGAAATAACATGAGTCCACTGCAATAAAGAGAGGAAAATATCAAATACAATTCTTGGTTCTATAACCTTGGTAGTAAGGAAAAAGCATGATTAATCAGTTTTATCCTACGTATGAGCAGAACTCAACAGGTTTTGAGAGTCAAAAACTTTGAGGGCTACAAAGGAAACTTTATAGAAAGGTGCACAAAGACTACCGTATGTTCAATTTCTCAGAAAGGTGGTGAGCAAAAATTTATCTACCACACATGAAGAGAAAAGTCTGATCTAGGATAGAAAGGCATAATGAGAAATAATAAATGGATATTAAAACTTAAGTTAGGAATTGGGCAGCTATTTCTGGTGGTGGAATGATTAACTGCTGGGACAATTACCAGAGGAAGTGGTGGATCCTCTGTCTCCTCTTGTCTTCAGATCTAGACCGGATGCATTTCACTAGCAAGCTATTAACCTCAACAGCATATGAGAATAATGTTTGATTTCTCATGTTTATGTACGAGATCTCACTGGAGGTTCTCTTTGACCCCACTTCTCCTTTGCAATCACTGCGTCATCTTAAGTTTTAAGGAATAAAACATGTTTTCAATTATATTACTATAAACTGCAAGCATTCTTAAAGAGACGTGCATGATCTCATTTTCCTATTGATGTATTTATTATTTAGTTTACAGACTTTGAAAAGGTATGCAGGTTCGAGACAATCTTGTGCAGTGAACTTCAGATAAGAACTGGTTCAGCTGGCTTCAAGGCAAACAAGGCACTTAAAGTTATTAAGTCTAATAATAAACTTGGAGAAATCACAGGTTTTTTGGCTTGTGGTTTGTCCTTACTATACTTTCATGTGCCTCTGCAGTACAATTTAATATAAGACACGTTATATCTAATGCTGCTATTACATGCAGACTTGAATTTATTTGGAGAAGTTGTAGAGCATAATTTAAAGAAAGTACAGCATAAATAATTTGTTTTACATGAATTTCAGTTTTAAATAAGCATAACTTTGAAACATCTCGTTTGTTTTCTTCCAATATGACTGTCTCACTGTGAAAATCTCCAAGCATATCAAATTTAATTTTCTGCTTTTGACTGTTTTGCCCTACATTCTGATTAGCAATTTAAAAAGGGGAAAAAATGCCTATCAATAATTCAATATCTGGGGAAAAAAATAAAAGAAAGTTATTAAATACTTTACAGCCCATTCACTGAAACCCACTAATTATCATATTTTTTAAAGGCTCATTACACCTTGAACAATTTTTTTTTTCTGGGGAACGAGAAATTAATGAGTGGTATATACCAGTTTAGTGCCTTGGGGTAAAAAAATGTTAGGTGGTCCCACAGTCTGTTTATGCATTATTTTGGAGAAAGCCAAAAATAAATACTTTTAAGCTCAATTTATCTTAGGTCCTTGATCCTGATTTACTGATATTTCCCGCTGTCCTAAGCCAGCTCATGTTCAAACCTCAAGTACCAGTTGGTCAAAAAAATTCGGTTAATGCTTCACAGCAATGTGGGGACATTTAAAAAGCTGCTTGTGTGGGGTTTGTGGGGATGGGGGTGTAAAGTTTTTCCTGTGCATGAATTTTGCAGAGACTTGAGCCAAACATTGCTCAAACACTCAGAAAAAAAAAGTCCAGGAGGAAGTCTGAAGAAAAAAGTCTGAATAGCCGATGGTCATACAACTTGTTTTTCTTTCATAAAGAAAGTCTGCCAGGCAGCCTGAAACAGTCAGTGTCTGATACTTCAGTCTGAATAAGTCTCCTTTAAAACCAAAGAAATTACAGATTCTCTATGTGCTGAAGAACGTATGTAGTTGTGTATCAATTTGAATACCAGTTTTCGGTTAGGGAGGGAACCGTGTTTTTCCCTAGAGTGCTTAAACTCACTCCCCTTAGTCCAGCTGTTCCTTTCCACAGATCTCTCCACGGCATGTTTGCAGTGGGAAAAAAATAGCATCAGCATCCTCCCACGGAGGCAGCAGGCAGGCTCAGGTGCAGCATGACCATGTTACAGACAGACCATCATCCTGATGTCTTTTTTGCTTCCTTGCAGAACTCCTCATGCACTCCTTTCCCGAAGACAATAGTGGAGCTTTGAAAACTGGTCCAGACCATAGTTAACAGGACTCAGCTGGGTGATTTTATGTTCCTGACTTCATTGTAAAGTAGACTCCATATAAACACTAAACTTGCAAAAAAGTTCTGTGGGCCATAAAGCTATTTCTAAAGTTGTGACAGTGGTTTGGTGATACTAGCACACACAAAAAAGCTTTAGCAAGCTGAAGCACCCTATCAGGTACTGTACATATCTGTTTTTTATAAATGGCTGTGTAGTATAAATTTTAATATCTGTGAGAAACTGGTGTGTGACTATTGGGAAACAAGTAAGATTTAGGGTGAAAAGTGCCCTATCTCCAGCTTCTGATAGTGAATAAACTTCCTGTAGCCATATGATGTTGAATTAACCGGTTACACATAAATCAGCCTGGCATGCATGTGAGCTTGTAGGCAGTCTTGGGAAAGTGCTTCTCTTTAAGTCAGCAAGAAAGCTGTAATACATTTAGGGATAAAGCCATGTAACTCAGGACATTTTTAAATCCTGAGTGGCCACAGCTCAAAGACAGTGACTATCTCTATAGTACTTAATTAGATGTGCTGGGGTGCTACCTGGCACTGCATGGAGTGGCATGGGTCAGTCAACACCTGTAATGGCTCTGTTCAGAGCTCCCCAGCCAGGGACATGCCTGCAGGAGCAGCCCTGGGCTATGCTGTCTTCCTCAGAAGGGCAGGGGCTGCTCCAAGTCAAAACACAACAGACAAGTGAGGTATAGTATTTAGGAATGTTCTCTAACACTGTTTAATGTAGTCATGGAGGTGTAGCATTAGTATGGAGAAAGCTGTGGCCATAGGGAAGTCCTCGAAGCTAAATTTAGGATAAAGAACGTGTTACGCTGCATCAGCAGGGAAGGAATATCAGAAAAGATAATATCCTAACTACAAGACCAAGACAGCAACTCCATCGTGACCATGTTACAGATAGTAAGAGCTGTAATGGATGGAGTGAAGCTCTGATTGTGGGTTTGGTGATGAAAACAAGTGTGTGTGCTTCAACTTGCTGCACCGGAGAAATGTCTGAGGAGAAGGGAAAAGTGTGTACAGATACACCAATGTAGTTATGGGCAAACAGAGGGTAATGACCAAATCTAGGTAGACAATATGAAATACCTGCTGTTTCAGCACCTTCTGGAGTATAAACCAAATGAATAGCAGCGAGCAACGCATGTGCAGCAGTTAATCTGGCACACCATTCCTGATGAGCAGACTGATGTAATAATTTTACATCATGTAATTAGAAATGATACATTCATCTTCATTTATAGCGGTTATTCAGTAGGAGGCTTCCTGCTGGATTGTACCTTAATCCATTATCAGGTGTTCATTTTAGACTTTTTTCTTACTGACTCTCAATAGGATTACCTGTGCATTACTTGAAGAGAGGCAGAAGTGATAAGTAAAACTATTTTTTGAGCTTGTTTCAGTTTAAAAAAAAGAAAAGAAAAAAAAAAGGAAAAAAAAAGGGTCCTTGAACAGCATTATTCCTCAGTTCTTGACCAGAATCCCTAAAGGGAATTTAAAAAGACATATAAACATTTACATGTCATATAAAACCCCCTTCACAACTAAATACTATTTCACAGAAGGAAAAAAAAATCTCTATAAAGATATCTTCCCAGTATAATCTCTCCCTCTGTAAGAAACTCTTAATTGAACAAAATGCAATTTCCAGAATGAAATTAAACCTTGCAGGTGCCTCAAGTAAATGTTGTCTCAACAGAATTTATTATCTATTCCCTATATGATGAAGTAAAAAAATATATTAATTAAATCAGCTAGAAAAAGGAGAAATGGATGAAAAATAATCTGTTTTGAAATAGTGGACAGAGGGAGTTTTAAGTCAGATTAGTGTCCAATCAAACCTAGAGGAATTCAGAGCCAATTAGTTCTTAGCCATAATTGTTGCCTATAGAGTTGAAATGTATTTACACATGTATGTATACACCTGACTGTGTATAAATATTGATTTATTATTTTAACATTTGCTTTATATTGCACTGTGAAAGGAAGGAAAATAAACCTAAACCTTTCCTTGGAAATATTTTGCTTGGTTCTGCCTGCAAAGCATCTGATCTGACATGGTGTTGACTAAGATAAGAATAGTGAGTACCGTGCATGCAACTGATATTCATATGATATGAATTCTGAGCTAAATCTACAGTAGATAAACATTTTGGCTGCAATGGAGATCCTCCTGTTTTCACACAACTGTGACTGAAAGGACAATGGGACGCAGCATTTAGCATCTATCCCAGGGGTCCTCAAACTATGGCCTGCGGGCTGGATACGGCCCCTCAGGATCCTCAATCCGGCCCCCGGTATTTACAGACCCCCCCGCCGGGGGTTGGGGGGGGGAAACCAAGCAGCCGCAGATGACTGCCTGCCACTGCATCCGCGCGCCGGCCCCCTGGTTAAAAAGTTTGAGGACCCCTGATCTATACTATTCAGTCAAACTAGGTCTTCTGTCAGAGTTTTCTGAGAGTTTCCATGTCACCTTGAGTTTGCTGGTTTTCCTCTTCCCCCAGTATGCTTTCTTTTGCTTTCTTTCCCTTAGCCTTATGTGTGATTTTTTATTTTTTCACTTTTTATATTCATTAACGAATAGAAAGTCTTATGTTCTAGGCAGATTAATGGTTACTTTTACAAAGAAAAAATAGTATTCTTTGAAATGATGGAAGTGGAAGCCAGTTTTTGGTTAATATCTCACTGCTATCTACTGAATACTTTGGAAAACTGCATTGTGGGAAATGCATTGAGTTTCAGCAATGTAAGATGACTCTTTTCCCAGTGAATTTGCCCTAAAGTTGAAGAAAAAATCCACTGAACTCTCAATAGGCTGTGACATGTAAATTCCATTCTTTGTGGAGGAATCAGTATTTCTTAAACAGGTGACAATGCCTGATGGTACTCGGTATTTTCCAGAAGGAAAGAACATCAGATTTGAGTATTGTTTAGTTTGTATTCAGGCCAGATGAAAAGCAGTAGATGTGTACTCTGGGAGAAAAAGAGTACCTCACTTCATTTATTCTTGCCCTAAATATTAACATCTATAATTTCTTAGTGAATGTGTCAAAACAAAAGAAGCTAGTGGGATTAATGTACAGAAACGTGAGATAATTTGATCTTTCTTTCAGTTGAGGAATTATTTTTTTTTATTCTTTTAAATTAGCTTTCATCTCTGTAGCTGTGTTGGTTTGGATATAATTTACCCAAAGTTTACCCAAAATTGTGAAATTATTAAGTTGAAAATTGAAAATGAGCTATCAGGATTCTGGCTGCCAGGAACTGAATAAGATACCATGCAGGCTAGCTCTGCACTACCAGTGCTTTTGTAATGATCTGTGTAGAAATTATGAGGTTTACTCAAGACAGAAATTTCCATGATTTTCAGCAGGGAATCATGACATCAAATAGGCAAGAATGTGTGAAAAACATCAAACTGTGCTTTTACATGAGGGAACTCATTTTCTTAGTTTATTATTTATTTCAGTAGACCGGCAGTACATGTAATTTATACCATTAGCTATTAGTATTGCACCAAAAAGTACATAAGAAGACTATTAAACTTGCAAACTCAAGTACTTCAAAGCTGAAGGAAGTACTTTCATTTGCTCCTTCTTTGTATCAGTGGTGATAACATCTACAGTTATGGTAATTTTTTCCTATTTTCATTCAGTAATCGTTCTAAGACCTAATTTGCTAACATTATTCAGCTCTTCCAAATGAAAAAAGAATGATAACATAATTCATGACTTTGCTATGGTGTTCATTGTTACTGTGTTTCAGTGCTCTGCAAACATTAATTAACCCACCTTTACAAATTGTGGGATTTGAATAGAAAATGGAATAGAAATTTTGGGATTGGGGATGGTGTCATGGGCAGTTGATGTACTTTATGTGATCATACCATCCCTTCTGGTGTCTCCAGAGGCAAAAATGTATTTGCAGGACTTCTTCAAATTACATCAGAAATTCACCCAGGAAAGCGAGGAGCTAGTTTCTGACACTTGACCCTTCCTGTCCCATCTCCTCAATCTTCTTACTTCTTTTCCAGTGTCACAGTCTGAGTCCCAGTATCTTTCACTCCCTGAACAAAAAGGTTATTTTATTTCAGCTGATTTCCCCCAAGTCATATTCCTCCTGTAGCACACATTAAGCATATCCAATTTCAACCTAAGTTTGATGGTGTTTGAAAAAACAACAGCAAACTAGCTTAGGAAAGCTGTCATGAATCCATTCAGTAGCAGGTGACATTGGTAGAGATGCCCACGGTGTGTGGTTTGCTAAGTTATTAAAGCTCTGTGTCCTCTTTTTGTGGGCCACTTGTCAGTGCTGGTTTGAAAATCATGCTTTAGGAAGAGGTTGACTTTGTAGCAGTGGGTGTTTTTTTTTTTCTTTCGTTGAGTGTGTGTTTACAAGATTTCTCATCAATTTGTGCATTTCTCTGGCAGTTGCGGTATCCAAAATTTTTAACCTGACTGAAAGCCCCAGGAAATAAATTACCTCTGAGGAATAATTTATGAACTGAATCCTTTGCTTGCTTGCTAGTTGGATTTTTGAAGTCTGGATTTTTGTTTATGTGCAGTTTGATATGTGGTTCAAATGGAGAGTAAATGATGAGACAACCGCAGGTCTGTGCAGGACAGAAGTTGTCCAGAAGCTTACAACTGCCATCTTTCTCTTGAGTTGAGCTGACTGGTTAATCATTGAGTATCCCTATCATCTTTCCACCGCTATCATTAGCTCCCTGGTGTCTGCCATCCTTCAGTGATACGAGGGCTGTGGTAACTTCTCTAGCTCACCGTGCAGATGAGGTGCTGCCACACGCGGGGTCCATGCTAGAACTGCAGCCATAGCACAATGATGTACAGGTGTGCAATGACTTAGCTCCTAACAGGACAAAGGGTATATTTAGCAAAGTCTGCTGTTATCCCAGGACACCATTGTGCCTTTGCTGCTAGCAGTGAAAATTCTGTGTATGAAAATCCACGGAAGGGGAGCAGGCAGACAGCTGTAAGTCCTGTTATTCCGTAATCATCAGGAGAGGAGAAAAATGTTTTAAATAAAGAAAGGAGCATTAAGCATTCTGATATCTCTAAAATAGTAATGTGTATGTTAGAATGCTGAAAACTTGTGAGGGAATTACACTATGAAATAAAGCTGCAGATGTCACTTTTTCCCCTGCCTTTTTTTAACGTTTCAAATGTAAGTCCTTGCTGCCCTCACGTGGATGTGTCCTGGATTTTCTCCATCTGCTGAAAGCAGCAACGGACAGAGATTTTGTTAGAAGAGCAGTACATACAACAGCATCTATACAGCAGATTAAGAACAAATCAGATACTGAACTGATGCTGTCTATCTGAGACAAGGATCTCGAGCAATGTGGCTGGGAGTCCCTGTGAATTCATTTGCTGCATTTTAGTTCCGGAGAGCCAGGAGTGCCCTGAGCGTTAGCGATCTGCTGCCAAAACTGTGTCTGGAGAAAGCTGCCTTTGCAGCTAACAGAAGGTGATGAAGGCACCTTTTGAACCAGGTAATGTGTGTCCTGAATTAACAGGCGGGTCCATCCAGCAGGAACCTGTGGTATTTGCAAACATGTTTCAGCTCAGGGTATGAGACAGACCAGAGAACTGAGCACAAGTCTCTAATATACCAGCATAGAGCAACTGTAGGAGAAACACTGATAAAATGCTACAGAAGCAACAAAAAAGGAAGAAAAGTAATCCAGCAAGAGCCTAGTTAAATAATTTTCATAGCTGTTACTCTCTGATGTACAGACAATTGCCGTGTATATTAGCATAAATGTTTTTTTTTCAGGAATTCATGTTGGAATTGCATCATTACCTATATGTTATTGTACCATTACCCATATGTTATCTAACCCTTAGAAGCTGTGGCACATTGTTAGCTAATGATAATGTTTAATTGCATAGTATTGCAATAGTATTGCCCATCTACCTACCAGAACCAAGTAGTCCAAATAAAAGTTTAATGAATAATACTGGAAAGATACCAACGATTGGGATAAGTTGCTTAGAAAATGAGGACTTACTCATTGGTAATTTATAAATCAAGTAGCAAAACTGAATGTTATAACATTGCAATAAAGGGTTTGAATGAATGGGTTTGCCAGTCTTACTTCTGTAAAATAACCTGTGCAGAAATAGGAGATACAGAACGATAGATAAGTTTTAAGGCTTTTATTTGCTAGATAATTGAACACAAAATCCACCTAAGTTTCAGATCTTTCTTAGGTCCTGTATATTTCAGTGTATACACATGACTTTACAGAGTATTTAACAAATTCTGTAAATTGAGTTCAGAGCTGACTGATAATAAAAATTGAGGAGCCCTGTTTTAGACAGTCAGAGATAAAAAATGCTTTTCAAGGAAAAGTTAGTTAGTTGGCTAGTTAGTATGCAAGGGAAAATAAAATAAAAATAAAAATATGAGTACATAACCTGAACAGTGCTCAGGTATCCTGCTATTTGCATTAATTATTTCTATTTGCTCCCGTTGCTGTTAAAACCAAAGGATTTACAAAATAGATTGTAGTCGTAAAATAAAGACTGAAGATGAGGCCTGATGTGGAAGCCTGTATCTTGGAAAGGAGAAGCAAGGCACACGGCTGTCTACCAGATAACAAGCAGGCGAGCTATCATTAAGAAGGGTGCAGTGTTGCTCAAAGAGCGGTGCTGGCTGTGGAACCCAGGTGGCTGCGCTGGACAACTTGCTCGCTTGGGTGTTTTTTTCTGATCAGGAGGTGTTTATAGGCTAGGTGGATCAGACACTCTCTCAGATACTCATAGAATCAGAGAATCACAGAATGGTTTGGGTTGGAAGGGACCTTAAAAATCTGGTTCCACCCTCCCTGCCAAGGGCAGGGACACCTTCCACTAGACCAGGTTGCTCAAAGTCCCATGCAGCCTGGCCTTGAACATGGATGGGACATCCACAGCTTCTCTGGGCAACTTTTTCTACTGTCTCACCACCCTCACAGTATTTCTTCCTAATGTCTAATTTAAATCTACACCCTTTCAGTTTAAAACCATTCCCCCTTGTCCTATCATTTCAAGCCCTTGCAAAAAGTCCCTCTGCAGCTTTCTTGTATTCAGTTCTGTCCTGTCCAGTAATACTATAATCTGTTACTGATAGGAGAGACAGAGTGCTTTTGCACTCCCTTCTCATTTGCTTCAGCCAGTAATTGCCTTCTGTGTGGAACAGCAAGTTCTGGACTATAATACACTGCTGCTAAAAGTCCACTCCTTTTCAACTGCCTCAGCAAAGCCAAGCATGGCAGGGCCCTGCCGCTTTCCATGGAGAGAGGGGCTTGGGGTCAAGGGCTCTCGCTCTCAGGAGCAGTAAGCATGGCGAGGTGTGAGGTGGCCATGCATGGCTCCTTGAGGACGAGGTTCTCCACACCTGACCCATGGCACAGAGAAGAGGGGAGCCACTGCCATTCCAGCCCCAGGGGAGTGCCTTCTCCATCGGCTGTCCTTGCTCCACTGCCCTCCAGTTGGGGAACTGAGAGTCTGGCTCCTGCATCATCTTTGAGGATCTACTTTCCGTATCATAAACATAATTTCTTCAAAAGACATCTGTAGCAAAATATTCAGAAGTTACTTCTGTTCACTGTGCTTCTGCTGACAAAATAAGTGCTATAATTGAAATCTGCATTTAATAAAAGTTATCATGTGTAGGGACTTCAGCAGCATACTTCGTTTGAACTCCCTAGTCTTTATTCATTTTTCTTGCTAATCCCTAATCTGTGTTGCATGCTAGTAACGATATGGGAACCAATGGTTGGCCAAGAAATACCTTCTATATTCAGTTTTCTGCTTAGAATGACAGTTGGGATTTGGGGCTCCTAGCATCGTTAGCCATCTGGATTTTCTCAGCGTGGTTTAATACTGTCCTGAAAGTAATGAAACGTTGTGTACTACAGGGCACTTTGAAATAAAATGAGCAGCCAAAGAGCTCACTAACAGGAGAACAAATTTTCAGGTATCAACAGCTCTGTGGTACTGCCTCCACAGAGGCTGCTGCTCCATGGCACATATCAAAGAAGGTAATTTGCCTTTGGTGTGCCTTGCGGCAAAAGCAGGTACAGGGATGATTGCTGCAGAGCACCAGCAGCACCGTAATGTGTTTGCTGCACAATGACATCTCAAATCACTGAAATCTAGTCCAGTTCATCTCTCTTTTAAGTCTATTGTATGGAGAGCGTGCTGGCAATTTGATTTGATGAGTGTGTTAAAGGAGCTGCTTTGTAAGGCTTAGACAATGATACCAAGTGGGTTGTGTGTAATTTTTTCTCTGCATCTGAAAGTTTTCAGAGGAAAAATAATAGGATCTTCCCCTACCTTAAACTTACAGTAAGCATTTGCTCTAGTTCTCTGGAGGAGGTCGTAGAGAAAAATAGACAAGGCACTGACTGAAGTTTATATTTCTTTTTAGTAATTGGCCTCTACAGTGAGAAACCTCAGAAAGTAAAATCACTGAGCAAACAGGATAGCAAAACTCCAATAAAGCTCTAATTGATTCTGCTGATCTTCTGACCGGCAGCATTGGTCCCTCATTTCAATTTCTTTCCCCTTCATCTATTCCTTCCTTAATAAATATTTTGAAGATTTAGGTTAAAAATGTTATACTTCATAATATACCAACCAGTAGAATCACAGGAAAAAAAAAATGATATGGAAATGTCTGTAATTCAAACCATCTTGCAATGCCACTTTGTGTCAAGTATTCCTTCCCTCTGACCTCATTAGGTGTGCCTAGTCATTAGATACAGTGTTACTAAACAGTTTTAACTTAAAAGCTGCTTTGATTAATGATTGGTTGAACTGAGGTTTTACTATGTAGGATTAACTAGATTTAAAAATGGCAAAATGCCATGGTAGCATTAACGCCAGACTTTAATGAGAAGCAGAAGTAAACTCCAAGGTCCCTTATGATTTTAATATGGACTAAACTTGTGTGCTCATTACCTTAATGTCCTGTCCTATTTTATATACAAAATTCCAATATTTCCTAGAGAATAGTAGCCTAGACAGCATGTTACAAACATGCAATCTGAAGTATATAACCCTATATTTTTAATGAATCATAAATTTTCATAATTTTAGAATCAGAGTTTTTCAGTGCTGTTATTAAATGGAGAAAAATGCTTCATACTGGTTTAGACCTTTTTATTTAAAAAACAATATGGAAGTAAGACAAAGCCAGACTGGTAAACATTTCTCCCAATTAATAATGTATTGACAATGTAGATGAAAAATGGATTTTCACATTTTTATGTCATCTGCTCCTTGAATTTTCTTTTACTATCTTCTCAAGTTCATTTAGTTCTCCTGAAAGGTTACAAAGTTGGCACCTCTAGAGACTAATAACCTTATTTTTTTTATCATTGATCACATATTTCAGTACATGATACAGCCAAGAAAACCCAGATCATTCTCACTCCAGACAGTGTTTGGTCATCTCCTTAAATCCTACCAGACTGGTTAGGGTTTAAGCATATACTTAAAAGTTAATGCATTGCTGCACGAGGGCCTTTGTATCTAGCATTTTCTCAGTCTATAGTACCTTTGCTGAGATAATTAAAGGTCACCGATTTATTATTAGAACTGAACAGGAAAAAAAAATCCCGTCGAAGGAGACTGAGAATTTGGTTTTCTGCATTGATCCTTATTTCTCCGTTTTGGTTATTTTTCAGTCAACTTCCAATAGTAAGAAGCATGTAATGAAATTTTTGTTTCTGCACGATACTACGCTGTGAGATTTAGGCACAGGGTGCTAATAAGCAGTAGCAACAGTTCTTTGCAGTGGCGGCACTATTTCTGCCAAAGCATGTAGGACAACATCCAACCAAATAATTGGGCTGTAATGCCTGGTTTCTCATTGAAATCATGGATATATTGGACTTGACTTAAATAGGATTACTCACTCAAACAAATTTACGCAAGGATCTAAGGCACGTATCCAGCTTTCAGTGAGTTAGGAGTCGACGTACCCATTTGGCTCTGGACCCCAGGCACTTGCATAATGTTGCTTGCGTGAGTTACCCTGCTGAAAGTGAGACCTACATCAACATGGTTAATTATACCCGCAAAACTGTGCCTGTGGGTAAGCGATGACAGTCGGGGATCCTGCTTCCTCTGGTATCCCATTGAAAGCTTCTGTTTCCACTGACGATCAAAGCTCATTAGCCAGCATTACCTTTGCAGTCCCCATCAATAATTTTACATGTCATGGAGTTTTTTGACTACAGTCTAACATCACTTCTGCATTCTTTACTTAGTTGACTTATTGATTTTTTTTTTTTTTTTAGGGAGAAGGCCAACAAAAACAAAAGACAAGAAAAAGAAGAAAAAGAATTTGATGGAAAGGGCTCAGAAGCAGCACAGCATCTTTTTAGCGACAGATAAAACAAGCCAGTAAAGACTTGATTTTCTTTAATATATTTTTTTTGCAAAGTGCACAAAAGCTGCTATATGCTCCTGCCCATGGATGCACTACGATTCAGCTGCTTTGACAGTATTGGTGGCAAATAACTTGTGAAAAACAAAGCCCACAAAGTTGTTTGTTTTATTTATATATTTTTTTATTTTATTTTTTCCTCTAATTTTTGACCTGAAGACTTCAAGGTCAGGAGTGCACTGAGTTGAATCGGTGGAAGTGGTGCTGAAGTGCGTCAAAGATTTTGTTCTGAGTGCCTGGTCAACATGTTGACATGGAAGGGAAGCAGGAAAGAAACCTGTCTATCAGCATTAGGCGGACTTGTGCATATTTAAATAAATAAAAAAAAGGAAGTCTTGGAGGTGTAGGTACTATTACATTTATGGCCTTTGTTTCCTATATTTGTACATTTCAAGAGTAAATGGATATGACTTACCTACTTCATGTTAATGTACATTGTTCTCAGCACCTGCTACATTGAAACTGTTGTATAATAAAATGGCTTTAAGACAATATACTGCAGGAATTACTGCTTAGACTTATAGCACAACAGACTCTGTGTACATATTACTCTCTCTACATATAAATTAACGTATTTACTGTACATCTATGCATTTTTATGTATACTTTATACATGTTTAAATTTATGTCCTGTTGGTTTTAGTAATATACCTTAAAATAATCCAGTAAATGTTTACTTTTTCCTATTTTTTAATTATCTTCTCAAATTTCTCAATAGTTACAACTGGACTTATTTTCTCATTTGTAAAGCACATTCAGATGGCTAAACTACCTTGTACTGACCCTTGCAATGGCGTGTCAGCTCTGAAGTATACTTGCCAGACTAGTAAACCACAAATCTTTTCTGCTATTCTGTGCTTCTATCTCAGCCCCAATGTACTTTGTCTCAGAAAAAGAAGTGTAACTTTTTTTTAAGATGAGGCACAATGTCAAGAGATGTTTTGAGTGTCAGGAGAGAAATTACATGGAAAGTTCTTGGTATCTAAGATTGTATGTGTAAGTTTTTGTCAAATATAATGCACAATGTTTTATTTCTGTTAGTCCTGATCTAGTCAGATAGAGCAAACAAATACCTGAATAGGGGAGAAACAAAAGAAAAAGCTGTGTGAGTCCATTCGTTCAAAAGTATAGCAAACACCAGTGCCCCAGTATTGCCAGTTATTTGTAGAAGTTTAGCAAATTTAATCTGCATTTGGTGTTTGGTTGGGGGCTTTTGGAGGGGTGGGGTGGGTGGGGTGGGGAGGAGTAGAGAGAATTTGCTGTGTAGGAAGTCAAAATGGCTCAGGATGTGTAATTTGGTAATCTAGCATTATTTGGCTTACGTTCAAGGAGATTTCTGCTGGGAAAAACCCACACTAAAATGGCTGTCATTTATGCTGTCACTTAGAGAGGTTATTCCAGTTCTAGGACTTGAATACGACCTACACAACACAAGGAAAAGGTAAACCAGACCCTAGACCCTACAAAACTCTTTTTGATGTATACTTTAGAAAAATCCCATCCATTTCAGTTTCGGTTTTATGGGTTATATGCTTTACAAACTAGGGCAATAAAGCATCTATAAGCACTAATATATCCATATTTAGCTAGGACAAGTGTTGCTACAAAAATGTGCAGTAGTTAGGCATGTATGAATGTTCCATGAAAGCACTGTGGACTTCCACTTAACCATGAGGCTGTCACCATCTTTCATTTAGAATATGTTCATATTTACCTAGAACATAATAATGTTAAGGACAGTAAGATTGTTCTGATCCTGGGCTTCTATTTTCAGTGTTAAATGCTCAAAGGAAAAAGTAAAAGGACAGTAAGAACTATAGCTGCCTGTTTGCTTATTGGTTATGGAATTCGGCTGTAACTGCAGTAAATGCCCTCATACAATCCTTTTAGTAGTGGTTACAAATATTGTATTAGGCATGTCGTGGAAAGAATGCTACAAAATACAATAAAATGATGTCACAAGTTTCTGAGCAAAATATTTTTGGTCCTTTCTAATTCAAAGAGTATTATTTCAGAATAGCATACACATAGAAGAATCGGAGAAGGTGTATGGATGCAGATTTTCTCCCACTGGATTAAACAATGTGAGGGTTTTCCAAACAGCAATTTTGCTGATACTTACAACATGTTTGAAAAGGCACTGTATATTAGATATATATTCATTTCTCTGGTCCTATTCACCTTAATTTTCAGTTTCCTTGAGAGTGCAGAGAGAGGGCACTAAGTAGCAAGTGCCCTTTGTGTAGTTTCTTTTTTGTCCTAGACATCTGGTTTTATCCTGCCTTTGCATGGTGAATCCTATCAATGTATTCATAGCACTGGGGATTTTGTAAGACCGTACTTCTGAGGTTAGAAAGGACTGTTCCATGAACTTTGGGAAATGGTTCTTCACTGAGAGGGTGGTGGGTCACTGGAACAGGCTACCCCGGGGAACTGGTCATGGCACCAAGCCTGTCAGAGTTCCAGGAGTGTCTGGACAATGCTTTTAGTCTTATGGTCGAGTTTTAGGTAGTCCTGCAAGGAGCAGGGAGTTGGACTCAATGATCCTTCTGGGTCCCTTCCAACTTTAGATATTCTATGATTCTATGACCTTGAAAGATCACTTAGGTCCCATCTGTGCTTCAAACAAGGCTTACCGTGAAGTTACATCAAATCTGCCTGAGGTGGAGGATTTCACAGCCTCTGTAGTTGTCATTTTTGACCATCTTCACAAGCATTTTTTTAATTGTTGCCGTTTGTGTACATTGCCCCTTGTCCTTTTGCTGTGCACTTCTGAGAAGAGTTGAGCTGAGCCCTGCCTGTAAGCCCTGATCAGGCAGCTGAAGACTACGACTCGGTTTGGCTTTAGTGTCCTCCAGGTGAATCACCCACAGTGTCTTTGGCCTCTCTTTGGATGTTTTATGCTCCAGCCCCCTATTTGAGTGACCCTCCAGTGCGACTGACTTACTCCATTCCTCTCTCACCCTGAGTACCACGAACCAGGCACAGCACCCCAGCGGTGGCCTCCTGAGTGTGGAGTAGAGGAGGTCCAAACTCTCCTGGACTACGCCCTTTTGGGAATTCTCACAATGGTGGGTTTCATACTTCTGCTGGGATGCTTGGAGAACTGGGTACAGATCTGGGAGAGGACCGGCTTATGCTAATGCTTCAGGATCTTCAAACATACACCGTTTCTTGGTAAAGTGAACATCAGGTTTTCAAAGCTGGATATCATGAAAACACTCTGCCTCTTATTTCCTTCAAATTTGATCAGAAGCAGGCTGGTAAAGGTCTTACGTCTTTTCTGAAAAGCAGCTGACCAGGCACAGATGCCACCTTTTTTTCCCTTTCAGAGCTGTCATTAATTTTTGAATCTAATAATTTCTGTCAGTGAAAGGATTCAAATCAGTGGAGCTTCTGTGTTCACAAGGTTTTTATGCTCCTAGTTTAATCGTTAGCTCTTGGAAACCCGTTTAAAACTAGAAAAGATTCAAGCTGATAGGGTAAAGAACTTTCCATGCTGTAATCATTAGTTAAAAAATGTTACATTGCTACGATGTGCAAAAAGTTCTTTTTGGAAAACATACATTCCTTTATATCTTATGCACTTGTCCCAGAAGAGACAATTGCATAGCCCCAGCCTGCATTTAGGCTCTCTCTGTTCTCAGTATGGCTTACCTTATCCTGACCTCCTAGAATCTCTCTCTTTGAATGAAAAAAAAAAACCACCCCACTCCACCCCCATCACCCTCCCCCCCCAAAAAAAACCCCAAACCCAGGTGCAAGTTTAAAGCAATTATTTTGTGGCTGACTGGTCTTTACTGCATCTCAGCTGTTCTTGCTAGTAAGAAATTATGGTTACGTGTCTCTTTTCTTATTCCTGGGGGGAAAAAATCTTGCGTTCCACATTATGGCAATGCAAGCCTTCCATATTACAAATGTCACTGTTAGGAAACTGTTCTCTTCTTACACCTATATGCTTAACATAAAGATGTCTATGAAAGAAAATTGAATACTTGTAGAACTTATATGATGTGTCTCCCTTTATCAGTATGAGATTTTATTACAGAAATCTGCAGAGCAGAAAAAAACCTGAAGTAGATTTTCATTTGAGTTAACTAAAAATAAAGCAAAAATCAATTAAATGCCATGTTAACATTATTTTTTCTTTTCTTTCTTTTTTTTTTTTTTGTGGAAATAAATGGTATTACTAAAATCTTGATTGAAAGATTGAAAGCTTATGAATTGAGAAGACTTTTCCAGACAGATTAAGATCAAAGTTAGTGCTTCAACTTTGTTATGCTGGCGAAATAGAATATACAATAAATTAACTGGATACTACTGGCACAGATATCATGCTTTTTTAAGTGGGTGATGCTGCTAAGACCGATACTACCACTTTACTAGAGGGTATTTATTTTTTCATTCAAACCGGACATCTCTTTTCTTTCACCAACAAAATGTATTTGTCTCTTAACACTAGTTCACTTTCACTTTCCAATGGCGTAAGCAGCATAAATTCCAGTAAACTTTGGACTGATGTTATTTTGGACTGACACCAACAAGAACAAAATGTACCCTTCTGAAAGTGTAACCCACAAACAACTCTCATCTTCCTGTTTAGTTCTTTACCAAGAGCTCTGTGCTGAACCTGGCATCATTTCTTTCATAAGAAGTCTCTGTCCAGGAGTGAGGAAAGGACATCAACTTTCAGAAGTATTAGAGCAGCCTGATCTACAGGACATCTGAGAGAAGGCCAGGCCAGTGCCTGAAGTGCAGTTTCTCTCAGGAGTAAAAATGCCACAAGGAAATTATGTCTAGAAAGAGCATCCCAAATGAGCCCAGCCTTTAGCCCATTATCTAATCCTTCTAGACTTCAACTGATTTATTTTAAATGCAAACTAGTTCTGTTTATGTCTAATGAACATACATCTTCAACCCCAGTGAAGCTGGATCTTTGCTTGAACTGGCCAATAATGTATCTGTGGCCATGCCAGCTGGGAAAGAGCTGATCAGCCTCTTCGCAGTTTGCAGATTTTGTCTTCAGTGACACTCATGTCTTGTTAATTTTAATTGAGCAATACCACTGAAACTAACAGTTCATAGACCACAAATGAATAAACACTGAAAATGAGGCTGACTGTTTTTTCCCCAGTCACTTTTCAAAATAGAAATGCAGCTTAAGACAGCAAAAGCAAACAGAGAATATATCTTGGCTTGCAACTATGTCTTAGCTTTCTTGTCAGATTTTAAGGGAGCTTTATGGGAAAGATAAAGTCCCTCTCCCCCAAAGTCCTCTTTTTATCAGAAACTTTGGTGAGACATTGTTTGCTTTCTCTCTCTGAGTGGACTTTATAGACACTAAGGCCCTCAACTGCAGGGGAGCTCCTCATATTTGTTCCAGAATTGTTTCAGCTTTTTATTTAGTTGCTATCTAGTGATACTGACACCAAAAAAAAATCTCAGGGACATGGAGTGCAGCCACAGAATTTCTCTGTCACAGTTTGGTACTCTTCTTTTGGGCTTGTGTTCCTTGATATGCTGTGGCCTGGCTTTGGCAGGACCAGTGAACAGACCTTCTACCACAAATGCCTTCTAGTCTGCTTATTCTCTTGGCTAGGGCATATGCATTGAAACTCTAAGGCTGAACCTAGTAATTTATTTTGTAATCAGATATTTTGCCTCTAGAGGGTTAAAGAGAAATTCAAGGGCTATGAACAGGTGATGTGAGGAATAGGCAAATATGTATCCTCTCACATCCATACTCTAAAAGAGGAATAGGTATGTATATAGGCAAGTGTAATGGCCATCCCTAATCCAATAATTGCAGATGCTCAGGAAATACGAGGTGATTGGGCTCAGTTAATGGCTTATGTTCTTACCTTACACAGTATTGCCTATTGCCACTATTGGATGCAGCATTTTGAGTTACTGTTTTGACCCATTTGAGCCTCTTTTTAGGATTTTATAGAAAAGTATATAGTGTTTGTTGCTCTACTTAGATAGTTTAGATAACAGTTTTCCTGCTTTAATTTTTTTTTTCTTTTTTGGCCTCAGCATTCATTCAGCATGAATTTGTAAATTCAAATTGGTTCAATCCCAGTTCAATGGGGTTGTTCAAAATCAAAGTCTTTGATCAGTTCTGTTGGGATAGTTGATAAAGACAGTCAGTGGCTTTGGCAGGGAAGGTGCAAGGTTCTTGTCACCTAAAGGTATATTTGACTTCGAACTAAAACCGTGAAGAATTTTCCAGTTTATGACAAGTTAATAGTTCATAGGAGACTGGCAACAGTAAGAACGAATGTTGAAGAAATATTTTCAGTCTGAATTTTGTATGCGTTTATGATAATGATGCATGAATGCTGAATGATAGTTTTTTAAAGATCTGTACTGACATGACCAAAAATTTATTTCTTCTGATTATAAAGAAGAATATAAGAATATATATATAAAAAATAAAGCCTCAGGGCTGCAGTTCTGCAATGGTGATTAGTCGAATAAGGCAATCATTCTTCATTCTCACTCTTATTTTGTAATTATTTTTCCTTCATGCAAACAGTGCAGCACAAGGATTTGGGGGTTTTGCCTACTCTTTCTTCCCCTTCCCTCCTGCTCCCTGGTGCTCCCTATACCATAACTTAAGGAATTCCCATGTACAGTAATATGCAGATGCTTTGCAATATGTAGCTGACTTGCAGACATTTTGGCATTTATTTCCGAGTTGCACTGCCAACCACTCTGAAGAAATTCCAGATGTTATTCAGAGAGAGAAAGTAGGTAGCACATGCATTCTGTAGAAATGTATTAATTCTTACGATTTCTCTGATGAGCTGAACATTTTGAGGTGTGATGTAAAAAGAAAGGGCAAATGCATTATGTAGGAAGCCTTCAAATCCACTTCTTAGAAAAGTGAGATCTTCAACCATACTGCCACTGAAGAATATTGGTGTGTTTTTAAGCAGAAAGCTAGCATTGTTGGGCTTAATAAACCAAGGAGACGAAGAACTCAGCTATACGATAGAATTTCCTGCCACAAGTAACCTTACCATAAACATAAATTACCCTTTCCCTATTAAAATGGCTAATTAACAGATATAAATATATATGAAAGTTTCTTGACCAAATACAGATTATTTTAGGCTGATGGACTCTTTGCTAACAATGAAGATGTGGTGTGCCTTTCAGCCTGGACTATTGTATCACCAAGGCATTATTCAAGATCAGTCTTGGAATTCAGCATACATTTCTTTAGATCTGGAGTCGGACTTGAAATCTAGAACAGGATAATTTCAATTCCTAAGCAGAACTTCTTCTGTGGAATACAGAAGGTTATACAACGTAATTCCTGAAATTTATGTTTTCCTCCACCGCTTTAGTCTTAAAAAGAGCAAGCCATTCATTCTCTCCACATCCAGCTTCTGACAGCAGTGCCTTCCTTCAGCTTGCTCCCACCTGCCTAATTATTCCAGCAGCAAAACTGTCCACCAGCTGTAGCCTGTTTTGAATGCCTCATTTGCCAAGCAGAAGTCACTGTCCTTTCCTGTAGAAAATTTTATGCCACTCCTGCCCCCTACAAGTAATTTATAGAGTGCAGCAGTCCTGAGGCTGATTGACAGCAACGAGGTCTTTTGCGTACACAGTAGTGTGTGTACTTTTTGTCTTCTGGGGAGCTCAACAAGGACGAGTTGATTAGCCAGACTGAAATGTCTGGGGAAACCTGGAGTGAGTGAGATTCTAAATTCAACTGTGGTGGTGTTGGTTTTAATGAATTTCTTTCTCAGTTATAAGTTCTATTCAATGCTAGACACATGTAACTTCTGCTCTGTTGGTTATGGGCTATTCTAGTTCTCTTCTATCACACTAATGTGAAAGTCCTCTTATTCTGATCTTTGCTATCTGTTGTTTGCAAAAATGCTTTTGCTAAGCATTCACTGAAGAGAGAATTGATTTGAAAGTTGCTTTGATGAAAGATCTCACTCAGGACTACACTGTTTTCAACATGACAGCTACACATTTTCCACATGGCAACTGCTATGCAAAGTGCACTTGGATCAGCAAATCATTTAAAAACTCTCAAAATTATACAGTTGCTGCTGTATGAATTAAGAATACATGCCCAAGTGAGACAATAGAAAATCCACCTCAGCATGTATACAATCCTGACTTGTTGGAGCTTTGCTTAGCCTGGCAACAACACTTTTGCCATCTGTTGGACACAGAAATACAACTGTGAGCTAAGCCATTTGTAAGGGAAAAGAGACACCTGAAAGGCATACTTGGTAGCTCTGCATGTATTTATTGTGCTGAAGGACTAGATGGGCATCTGGTCAGAGAGCAAGGCAGTGCACAGCCAGTAACTGATTTTTAATTCTTGTATAAATGTATCTGTACAGTTGGGATGGTACTGCTGAGGACTGACTCACAAGCTTTAACTTAACTGTGGCAGCCAGGCACTGTGGAGGTTCCACTGATCTCCACAGCCAGCCAGGGATATCACCAGCCTTTCTCCTACGGTATGCTTGTTGAGAGCCATTCATATTCATCTAAATTGAAATAGATGGAAATGTATCTGCATTTAGGAGTTTATAAATTGTGGCAGCCCAGAAACAAGCCTTCTACCATGTAACATACTTCTATGTGGCATTAATCTTCCAAACGGAGCTGAGACAGACATCTAGGTGCAGGTCCTTCATTAGATCTTGCAGCTGAACCTGTAGATCTTGCTGAGGTGAAGCTATCAGACACCATGTGTTCAACTTGTTTGTGAGCTCCCAGAGAGCCCACAGAAACCAGTGAATCACTGTGAGTTTAAGCAGGCACAAATCTGTAAAAATACAGCCTTGTCTGGAGTCTAAAACCATTTTTTTTTTTGAGAAAATTCATAATGTTATTCAATTAGATGCAGAAAATGACAAAACCAAACACATTCCAAAAATTCTCTGCCCAAGCTGAAGAATGGTATAATCATAAGACAGCAAGTACCCTAGTCTTATACTTTTTGGAAGTTAATGTTGGGTATAATCAGAAACACAGGCTCACAAATGTTGTCGGTGAAGTCTCTCCATGGGTCGATACTATTCAGCTTCAGACCCTCAAAGCAAAGTACGGCTGAAAAGTATGTTGTACTTAACATCTTTAATAACTGTTTAAGAGTAACAGTAATAAGGACAGACATGATAATATGTATACATTGAACTAAACAATGGGAGTTGCACAGGACACAGATCTTTAGAGGAAAGAAGGCCATCTGACAGGCTGTGACCAGCTGTATCTGTACAGTTGTTCAAAACTATGTGCCATATGGGGTAGCATATGACACATTTAGGTAAGTAGTTGAAGATCTGATACTTGGATGAATCTGGGCAGTATTTTCTTTTGAAATAGGAACACAAAAATGCTATTTAATTTCGGAAAGCTGGCCTTGTCTATAAGACATCTTCTTTACATCTTCCCATTCAGCGTGTAGATGAACCTGTTGCTTTCTGGGGCAATAAATGTTTTTCTGGTCCTCATGGAAAAGTATAATTGCGATGGCTGTGTTTCACGAGTGGGGGACAGCAACTGAAAAACTAGCATAAGCTTAATGAACCCTCAAAATTCTGAAAATGATCTCATTTCTTCCGAGAGTAGTATTTTAACCAGACCTGGTATCTCTGTATCATGGGAAAGATAGAAAGCATGTATGCAAATATGAACTTCTCAACAGCATGGGAAGCCATTGGCTTGGACCCAACATCTTACATATTCAATGCCAGTTCAATACCAGTTATGCAAATTCCTATTTAGAAATCTGTAAGCTTCATAATTTTTATTTAGCATTTATAAAGAAAATGCCAGGCCTCTAATTTTTGCTCTTTTGCTTGAAAAAAAAAGAAGAAAACATTATTTCAACCATGAGTTATTTCAGTCAATGATTCAAAGAGAAATGATTACAAATTGCTAACCAGAATTGGGGTACAATTGGTATCTGTCAACTGGAAAAAATACTTTTTAAATAAAAAGCCCAAACTTAAATGTCTACATTACACACAAATTACAAGTTCAAAAGATTCTTTTGGTGAAAAGTATTTGGTAGTGTGAAGCATGAGTACGTTGTGAATATCTGAGCTATCAGAAATTCAGTGCTATTTTCACAATACCTTGTCAAATGTGACCATTTTGTTTTTCAGCACACACTAACTTTTTCTGAATTTATTTTTGGCATATAGGCATAAGTGGCCACAAGTTACAGGTTTTAGGTCTCGGGGGGAGACAGAGGTGGCTGGTGTGGGGACATCATGAACTACCCTGTGATGGTCACAGCTGTTTCCATCCGGCTCTGAAACAAGTGTCAACAGTGGGAAAAACCATCCCTGATCAAAACTTTAGCCAAACCCAGAAGCCCTCAGTGCTGCTAATAAAAAAATATTTTAGAAGGACAATGGCAACTGCTGGATCTGGATCTGGAGATGTGCTCTTGGAGCAGGAGACATTTTATGTTGAAGGGTTTACGGACATGTTAATGGGCCTGTGAATGACCTGCGCTGGTGCAGGTACACCTCTGAGGGACTGCAGCTGTGGGTGATTGATGCTGGGGCAGGGACATGCCTGGGGGACTGCAGCTTGCCATCTCAATGTGTAGGTTTTGATGAATTTAGTGAAATGCACGGCAAAAAAAAGGAAAATAGAGACTGAGAACAGAGGAGGATAGGAGTTTATATTAAGGGTTTTGTGTGTGTGGGTGCTTGTTCTTTTTCTCAATACCAAACTTGGTAAGTAAAGGTTTGTGTTTGTTGGCACTCCAGCAAAATCCCCCAAACCTAGACTGCTTTGTTTAAAACTGTACAGGTTGAAGTAGACTGCTAAAGCTGATAGTGCTGAGGTCTCAATTTCATCTGCAAAATTCTTCTTTATGTATATATATTTGTTTTTCAATATTCCTGAAAACTGTTTTTCAAATTTGTTGAGTCCTTGTGAGAAAAGCTGAAGGCAGTCTGTTGAGAAACATTAGTGCCCATCAGATGAAAAATTATTTATAAACCTCTTGTGGTTGTGTACCAGCCTGGGAGAGTTTTCAGGACTGGTCCTGCAGTGCATGGTCTCTCACTTAGGATCAAAGAAACAGAAATATATATTAAAAAGGCTGTATCAGGAGAAAAAAGACAGGTTGAGCTAACACTGTGGTGCTATAGAGAGAATCATGATTTCAAATTAATTCAGCACAACTGCAGTTTTAATTTAAAGTCTCAATACCCTCAGATGTTTGGCATGAGAAATAGTGCCAAGCTGAGGGAACTGCTAACAACATTCAGGTTAGGGAAGTAATAAAAAGGTCCTGAACTTCAGACAAGAAAACTTTTTTTTTTTTTTTTTTTCCAATCTGAAAACCCCTATAAAGATACCTTTATAAGGAGACAGTAAAGGAAATGAACTGTGTTGGGTTTGTTGTTGGCAGCTTAACTTTTTTTTTTTTTTTTGATTCTTTGCTTCCTTGAAATTGTATCAGAGGTTGTGTACAAATATTTCCAGGTGATTTACTGTCCAAAATAATGCATTTGGCGAGAGTGCTACAGAAACAAATGAGTTTCAATCTCTGATTGGAAATGTAACAGCAGTCCTTAAAAAAAAAAAAAAAGGATTAACGTGCTTTTAATAAGGAACTCATTTAGTGGTTCCATTTCATTGTCTCATACTTTGTGTCAAGTGGTAGCTAGTAATATTTTTTGCAGACAGTAACGCAGACCTAGAATAGAAACAGATGCTTCACTTCAGAAAAACTGGTGTTCTCAAATGCCCTTATGTTACAAGATAGCTGATGTTATCCTTCTGCCTCTTAGGTAAGAGTCAATTCAAATTCATTTAACCTATAAGCCTGGGTTTTTAAAGGGGCCTTGGCTGAACATGCTGTACTCGAGGCATACGCAACAGCAGGAGCCAGTCCAAATCAGTGCTGCTGCGGTCAGCAAGCAGTCGCTTGAACAGACGAGCTGATACTGCAGGTTTTGCTGGTTCAACAAGTAGGAATTACTGTAACATGTCGCAGCTGTGGGATATTGCTCTTCTCAAGAATAAGTCGCTCAGCTGTGCACTGAGGCCACCGTGTTCTGCACAGAACCCCCCTTTGCACAGAGCTGACATTTTATTTAACAGTCTACACTAGAAAGCAACTAGAGAGAGGTGTGTTGTTAGAGGGAAACATATGAGGGAAAGTGGTTTTCCCATCAAGAAGATTTTCTACAATTGGCTTGCTTCCTCAGCTCTGTGGGTGAGATTTTGAAAAATACGGGGCCTAAAACTTCATGTGGCTGTGTCCCAAGCATTGTTCTGCAGCACTCTTCCAATTGCTCGCTTGACTCCTGGGTGTGGATGACTGACTTGATGTGAGCATTCTGATTAAAAACTAGTGAAAAGACAGGAATTTCTTGATGTTAAGGAATAGTAACATCATACACCTAGTGCTGCAGCCATTCTCTTGCCTTCTACTACTTCTGTAGGGAACCCTTCAGAGATCCTGAGCCTAGTGCCTTTGAGGGAGAGACACACATTCAACTCTAGCTGGAGAGCTGTCAGAGAATGCCCATATCTACATGACACTTTCTTGTCATGGACTTGCAAAGAGAAAGCACAGAGCCAAAATTGTCCTCAGTGCTAAAACAAATGAAAGGATCACTGGCAGAAATACCTTCAGGAGAAAAAGCCAAAGCAAGACTTCTAGTCATGCTGCTACCTGCCCACACAATGCTAAACTGGAGTGCAAGCTTGCATGTCTGTGAAGAGGAAGCAGATGGTCATCAAAATGTGCCAGGCAGTACTTTTCATGACTGAATCTCCACCTCTCTCCTCCATGAAATCTGGAGATCTGGACAGGATGAAACTTAACGAAGCAGCCAGGTATGTTTGAGCAGACCGCCACTTGGGCACCAGTGCTGTACACACTGTACAGGAGGAGTTCAGCCACTCTGGAAGTGCTGCAGAGGCAATCCTCTGCTCTTGTTCAGTTCTGCACAGAAGACACCAAAATGATGTTCTTCTAGCTATGAGCTGCCTGCTGCCACACTTCGTAAAACTGGGATCCTTCCTTAGGATCAATGCCATATATTCAAGGTCTGAGAATTTAAAAATTTCAAGTTTCTGCATGAAATCCTGAATCACATCTCCTGTTTGTTGCCTTTACACATTTTCCCTGACTTGCTGTCTGCTCATAAAATCCTCCTACCCCATGCTGTCCTTTAATTCAAGCTTTCTGCACAAAAGAAGTGGAAATATTCAGACATTGCACCACAAAAATGTTTAAAATAGTGGAAGATACCAAGAGTGGAACTAAATAGGAAAGATACATTAGCTCAAAGATATATTAATAGATTTAATGTTAAATAAAGCTGAACCTTCAAGAGGTGAATATTTGCATCAAGCCATAAAGATGGCTGAAATCGTACAAAGATTTGAGGAAGTATGGAGTGTTTTGCTGAACAGAGTTCTGCAATGCAAGTGCTAAAATTTGCATCAAATTTTATGTGACTGTGTATCATAAAACTGAATAAAAGCCAAAGAAGATGTTTTGCTTTGCTGTGTAAATTGGAAGTCAAAGCAGCACTCGGAGGGCTAAACTGACTGTTGTTTGCCCTCCATGCCTGTAATAAATGTTGCCAAGTGAATAACAGCACTTCATTTCTTTCTAGCTTTTCCAGGCCTTTCTGGACAAAACCCTTGAAAGAAAAGCCACCCCAGAGGAGAAGGAGGGAAACAGCATTCCAAAACTCTGAGCAGAAATATTTTCATCCTTGTTAGCATGAAAACTAAGAGCAGTCCAACATGTTCTTGGGCTTTTTACCATTTCCCTTAGCAACTGAGGAACTACAGCCCATATGAAGAAGGGAACTGTCACTCATAGAGAGAGGCTGACAGGTCTTCAAAGAAAAGTGAAAAGGGCACAGACGATTCAGCTCCGTCCCTACAGAAGGCCACAGACTATACAGGGACTTTGGTTGAGGATGTGACTGGAGAGGGGCGTGATACAGTTGGTGCAGCAGCAAAAAGCTGTGCTGGAGCCCCTTCTGTCACAAATGTCAAATATTGCCTCCAAGAAATGTGGAGAACGGTTAATTTTTAATAATAGTCCTTGCCACAACATTCTCCTCTGTTGCCTTCAGAGAGATGAAGGGGACTGCTTTGAGCATATCATCCTCCTAGGATTTTCTGAACACCCCTTGGTCTGACTGTGCCTCAGTTCTTCTGATCTTAATTTTTACCATAACTTTGCTTAATTACTACTCTTTTGTTTCAAGAGTAATATGTTGCCTGCTGGTTTTGTATTACTGCAATAGTATCCCATTGCTGAAAAGTTTAATATTTTACTATTATTTTCCAGTTTGAGCAAGCAGATTTCCATACAGTATGTTCCTTATGCATAACCATCTCTGCTTAGGTAGGAATAAAAAATACTCAGTTTTTTTGAATGCCTAGGATTTCTTCCTTAGTATCAAGCCCTGTTAAAAATACTGCTGTATCCACCTATAATACAAGGTTCTTAATTAGAAATCTATTATCTTTTAATAATATATTATCGTCTACCCATTAATAGTTCCATTGGTTTTCTGACCATTGCACAAAAAGAGAAAATGTTCCACTACATCGCCTGAATTCCAACGGAAAGCTTCATAAACTGGCTATTACAGAGCAGGAACTGTGCTGTAATATGTAATGTAACTATTCATGGTCATCTTAACTGTAAACGTAGATTTTGCCAGCATTGTACATTGGGCTAAGGAATAAAATAGTGTCAGGCAATTTCCTGGCCACACCTAACTGTGAACATCATTAGGATCTAGGATTCTGTGTATGTTAGTCTATATGACTAGTCAACTTGACAGCTGTTATATCCTAGCAAGGGATGTTTTGTACAGGGCACCTCCTCGCCACATGGTTTTATTCAAGCATAGATGGAAGATACAGTGATAAACCGTCTTCTGTATACTGATTCATGCACTCGTAGGTGCTTGATGAGAGACAAAGCTTACCAAGCTTTCTTTTCCTGGAATATCATCAAGGTTGCCTAAAGCTTCTGGTCTGTGGTTTGTGTCCACACCATATAGACTTTGGGCTTTAATGCCAGTTCTGAGTTACTCTTGAAATACTGTGTTACTAGATGTGGTCCTGTCCCGTTCACCTCCAGTTCACTGCCCTGCTTTTCTGAACAGCCTTTCATCATACGCTTTTCTGGATCAACTGCCCTCCAGCCCCATTATGCTTATTTGCTGTTACCTTCCACAGGAATAAATATGGACTATCAACACTGTGGAGTAAAAGATTACCGCTAGTCTTTCAGGCTTAGTCAAAAGGAGTCAATTACTTTATCATCTTCATTCCATCTGTAATCTCTAAACACTCTGTCACTGTTGGGCAGGCTATAGTAGAACATTATTATCTAACAACTATTATGTTCATGTATGACTTCTTGCTAACAGCTCAACAGTTTTGCATCAGAAGAAGATTAACAGATTAAATTTCACAAAGAACCCACATCACACAAATCTTCAAAAGATTTCTCACAGGAACAAGAACCAAAATAAACACTTTTGAAAATAAGGCAGTTGATCAAAATTGACCACTGCTTCCTTTGAAAGTAATCAAATGAAGATTTGTGGGTAAAAGGCATCCTCTGGAGGCAGTGAGATTGTTTGATATTTTTTATGAAAATGTATCTATTAATGAAGAATTTAAAGTACTTCATTCTGCCTAAATTCAGATCAGAAAAGGCCCTTCATATGCAAGTAATAATGAATACAGAACGCTTTTCCCTTGTTCATCCCCTTATAGAAGATAATGTAAAGACAGCAGCTACATACACCAAGGGTGGTTTAGGCTTTCGATTTCTTGCTAATTCAGATTCAGTTTATGCACAAAACAAAGGATGGTTTCTACTTCTATCATATTAAACATTACCTGGCTAATCAGGTACTATTTTATTGAAGAAAAATGGTGTGCAGCTTGAATAGAAGTGAAAAATTTTGCTGTCATAGCTTTTAGAAACAGAACAGTGTCTCATTTCTAAAACTACTCTGATGCAGATCTACAAAGGAAAACTCAAATCCACCAAATCTAGAAAAGTTCTCAAAGAAATCTTAACAGGTTTTGGCTTATTGCCTGAATAACACTTCTATTTTTTAAAAAATGACAAAAAAGATCCAAGATACCTTGTCTAAGGAAAAATCTAAGGAACCATCCAAGAAACCACAATTTGTGTGTTATACATTTTTTTTTTGCTGTGGATTAGAGTAAGAATAATTTTAATAAAAAGGAACCTGACTCTTCAGGTTTATCTCCCAACAAAATCGGAACAGTAATACGTGTGTATGTAGGTTTAACATTCTCATGCAGAATTAGAAATAGTGAGTTATTATGGGAAGCCATTCTCTTGGCATTTCCACCTTGGCCAGAGCCAGGAATAAGAATTATTGCATAGATACTGCACAAATCTTGTTTTCCTTCGGTTTTCTACAGATAGTTTTAAGAAACATGCAGATTTGAAAAGAGGATTTGTTTCTGATGGGAAATGGCCCTGCAGAGTATGAATAAACGAGCTGCGAATCTCGGGAGCGCTCAGGCGCCCGGCGGCGGAGCGCGAGTGCCGCCCCGAGGCCGCGGAGAGGCGGCGCTGCTGCCGCTGCTGCCGCTGCTGCTGCCGCTGCCGCCGCTGCCGCCGCTGCCGCTGCTGCTGCCGCTGCTGCTGCCGCTGCCGCCGCTGCTGCTGCCGCTGCCGCCGCTGCCGCTGCTGCTGCCGCTGCTGCTGCCGCTGCTGCTGCCGCTGCGGCCTCTGGTCTTGCTGCCGCTGCCGCGCCGCTGCGGTACACCGGGCTATCCTGATGCCCGCGGGTCCCCAGGGTATCGTGTTTACGGAGGCCTTCTCATCCCTTACCATCCCAGCGTTCGCTGTATGTGGGTGATGAAGAAAAGTTCGTGGCTCTTAAACGTTCCACGTACCTCCATCTTATCAGGTAATGAAAGAAAACAGTGTTGCAATTCATACAGCAGCATTTCTGCAGGGTGGGGAGAAGGATCCTTTACAGCAGCATATGAAGCTACATCATTCTTTATGAAGCATGAAACGCTTCATATCAGAAGAAGAAAAATAATATATCTTTTGTAAACTGTGACTTCCTGATTTCTAAACTGTTTCTTGCCAAAACGTAGTGGCACAGCAAAAACTTCAGACTAACAAAACATCCACTGAAGGTTCCTTACAATCCACGTTTACAAATATATCTCTGCACTTCACCTAAATTAATAAAGACTTAATACACTAGATGTTAGGCCTTGTTTCTAAATGATATTTCTTAGCTGAACAATGTAAAAAATATGTGTGCAAATACTTCTACAAAACAGTGATGAGAAAGAGCTGACTATATACAGCTATAAGAAAACCTAAATCATAGGTGGAATCATAGAATCATTTAGGTTGGAAAAGACCTTTAAGATATCGAGCCCAACCATTAACCCAGCACTGCTAAGTCCACCACTAAACCATATTCCTAAGCACGTCATCTAAATATGGCACTTTTTAAAGAATGAATGCAATCCTGAAAGGAAGCAATATTTCATGAGGATATTTTCCAATACTTTGTGTGATTTATTTTTTTAGAGCCCTGCAGAGAGCACTAGGAAATTTTGATTGGGCAATATCGCACATTTGACATATTTTTGTATTTCTGCCTCAGGATTAAGGCATATATACTCCTCTGGATGTGAGTTATTTTTTTCCTATATATCGTACAGTGATAATACCTTTTTCATGGAGACTGACATGAGTCTTTCTCTGATGTGTATTCTTTTAATTGAAGAAATGATCAGAACAGTGCATAGTTTTGATTATGTTTCAAAAAGCATTAACAGTTGGACTAGATGGTCATTGTAGGTCCTTTCTGACTGAAATAGTCTATTCTATTCTAGTCTAAAAGGAAAAGAAAACCTGTCTGAAAGACTGGACCGAGACAAGTATTGTTCTACTGTTAAGGAATATGATATATAACATGATAGTTTTTTAATCTCAGTTCAGATTAGATTCAAAGAGGTGATCCATTTGCAGTTCCAGCTGATTTTTCTTCCAATTAATAGTATAGCCAAATGAGAGCTGGCACAGTAAGATTAATCTTATATAGTATGCTCACATCTTCTCTAGAAGTACTGTTATGACTTTATCCTGTACACTCAGAGCTTAAAAAAACTGAGATCCTTCTCTGCCCTGCTGATGTTGCCTGTGGTCTTTATATGCACATATATTGTGGGTGCAATAGTTAAAAGAAATGAGTACAAAGATTTGGAAGGGAAAGTAATATTTTAAGGATGAAATTAATGGAAAATATAAACCTTATCTTCAAATCTTGCCCATCGTTTAAACCATAATTACATGTAGGCCTATGATGAGACATTTCATTATCAAAAGTCAAAAGGAGTGTTTTTGTCATGCCTAAAGAACTGCAGTTAATATTTTTTGCCTGCTCTACACTGTGGGGAAAAAACCCCTACAGTTAAACACAGCATGTTTGCAAAAATCAAATATAAATTAAGTATAGCATCTCTTCCTTTCTTGAAGTGTTTTCAGTTCAGCTATGTGGCTTTAACACAAGTTACCATCATGTGTTCCTGAAGAAATACTGCTTATACTGCTTCTGGAGTATCCAGGACTTGGCACTTGCAAGATACATATGTTTTATTTAAAAAAAGAGAAGAGTAATACACCAGTTAGAAGTGTTGGCAAGAGCGTTTACTTTGTAGTTGTACCTTGTTTCTCACTTGTTACTCTCAATCGGCCACAGATTTTTGTGATTATGTGAGTTTTAGAAATCTTTTAAATTTTCAGTGAATTCCCAAAATGAAAATGGACTGAAAGATTTAATCTTTTAATTTGCAAAAGAAGGGAGGTAGATTTGGAAACAATCACAGAACCATGGAATAGCTGAGATTGAAAGGGATCTTGAGAGATCCTCTAGTACAACTACTGGCTTAAAACAGGGTCAGCTAGAGCAGAGTGCTCTAGGTTGTGTCCTAAAACAGGGTCAGCTAGAGCAGAGTGCTCTAGGTTGTGTCCAGTCAGGTTTTGAATATCTCCAAGCAGCAAGAACCCACAACCTTCTGTTGGAAGAGGTTGCTGACTGTATCCCACTACCTTTATGATAAAAAACTTTTTCTAAGTTTAAATGGAATTTTCTTTATTTCAGTTTTTTTCTGCATTGCCTGTTGCCCTTTCACTGCATGCCACTCAAGTCAGCTCTTACCTTTATTGCCTCTCATGAGGTATTTATTTATATTTGTAAGATCCTCCTGAGTCTTCTCTCCTCCAAGCTAAACAGCCCAGGCTCTCTCAGCCTCTTCTCGTACAGCAGATGCTCCAGTCATATTCACGGCCTTTCACTGGACTCACACCAGTATGTTCATTTGTTCCTTTGCTGAGGAGTCCAGTGCTCTGGATGTGACTCACAAGTGCTGGGTAGAGGGGCAGGATCATCTCCTTCAACCTGCTGTTGATTCTTTTCCTGAAGCAGATCAGGATGCTGTTGGCCTCCTTTGCTGCAAAGGCACATTACTGGCTCCTGTTCAGAAAGCTGGCCACCCTTACTAAAGTCAAGATAAAAAACAACCACTGCTGTCCCTTTGTTCATAGAACCACTCATTGTAGAAAGCTATCAGGCTGATCAAGCACGATTTCCATGTCATAAATCCATGTTGACTTCTCCCCATTATTTTAGTGTCCTTAACACATCTGGCAACAGTTTTAGGGGTTATTTGCTCCATCACCTTCCCAGTAATTGAGGTAGGGCTGAGCAGCTTGTAATTCCCCAGATACTCTTTCTTGCTGTTCTTAAAGGTAGGTGTGACATTTTCTTTCTTCCAGGAATGACATGTACTTTCTTCCAGTCCTCAGAAACCTCCCTCAGTTTCTTCCATTAGTGTATCCCATCACATCTCATGGACTTACATACATCCCATTTGTTTAAATGTTGCCTAATCTACTCTTCATCCATGGGTAAGTCTTCCTTGCTCCAGACTCTCCCATAGGCCTCAGGGGCCTGGTATTCCTGAAGACTGGGCCTACCAGTGAAGATCAAGGCAAAGGAGGCACTGAGCACTATGTCCTTCCCCATGTCCTTTGTCACCAGGACCCCTATTCCGTTCAAAAGTGGGCCTATGTTTCTCCTAGTCATATCTTCATTTTGCTACTGATATATCTGTAGAAGCCTTTCTCATGGCTTTTCACATACCTTACCAGATTTAAATCCAGATGGATTTGTCTTTTCTACCCCTGCAGGCTCGGAGTGATTTTAGATTCCTCCTGTGTCACCAGTTCTTCCTTCCACTTCCTGTATGATTTCCTTTTGTCTGACTTTTGTCAGAACCTTCTTGTTCATCCATGCAGGACTCCCTCAGACTGCCTTTGCTTGATCTCCTGCAGATGAGGATGATCCAGTCTTAAGCCTGGAAGTGGCAATCCTTGAAAATCAGCCAGCTCTCCTGGACTGCTCTTCTCTCCAGGGCAGTATCGCATGGGATGTCTTCCAGCAGATCCCTGAAGAGGCTAAAGTCTGCTTTCCTGAAATCCAGGGCTGTGAACCTACTATATTACATTGTGTGATCCTGCTTTGTACCTTGATCTCTATGGAAACAAAACAAACTTGGAACAGAGGGTAGATGTGTCTCATGTTGGTTACTGGATAAGTGTATGGTACCAAACAAATAATATTTTTTTTTTTTTTTTTTTTTTTTTTTGTCAGATCTTTCTATCTTACAACACTTGATTCATCTACAGTTCAACTACTTTTGTTCTAGCTAATAAGAGTACAAAAATAAAAGATTACATCCATGGTAATTGATAGATGAAGGAAACACCTTTTATATAATTTTCCATCCTCATTTACTTCAATCTCAATTCCATTTCAAAAGACAAAACCGCAACACAGACATAAAAGGAAAAAAACCCCATTGCCGTTCTCTTCAAAGTGCAGAGTTTAATCTTGGCAGCCTGACACTGAAAGCTGCCTACAAAAAGCTGAAGTTGATGCTTTTTCCTCACCTTCTGCCCTCTTGACTTTTGCCAAATCCTGCAGTTTGTTCATACTTCTGACTCAGGGTGAGTCCAGAGGAGACATATTATATATACTAGATAAACCTGTCCTCTCAACTTAGGCCAGAGCAGGGGGATTTGGCTGCTCTAAGTAACTGACAATAATTATGATATGGAATGATGTACCAATAGACAAGAGGAAGCACTGATTAGGGTTGTTTCCCTCTTGCTTGGCCAGGCATGTATAAATGTACTTAAGGACATAGGAAAGAGCCAGAGGAGAGTTAAAACCCCCTGTCTTTCTGTCTTTCCTCTCTTTGTGAATGTCAAGGACATAAGAAAGTCAACAGAGAAAGTCTGGCTTCAGAATAAATCTTGGTTTACGGATGCTTCTTTCATATTTTCCCTTTCAAAATCTCATATAAAGCTGAGGAAAGAATGTAATTTCTCCCATGCCATGCCAGAGACAGAAATAATCAAAAGTCAGAACTCAGGGAGATGAGGAGCCTCAGAACAGCTGGCCAAGGAGATTGTTAACAAAGTCATAGAAAAACAAGAGGTTTTTCAGAGCTATGGAAATTTGCTATGGTGGTGAGGAAGAGCCAAAGACATGGGGAGCACGAGGCCAAGTAACTATGAGAGAAGAGTCAGACAACCTGGTTCTAAGGAAGCAAGAGTCTCTGGCAGCCGTCAAGAGAAGGAGAGTACACTTAAATGTTAAGATTCAGAATCAAAATCAGGATTTCTTTAGGGGTCTGGATAAAATATCCAGATGTTCCAAATACACTGTCTGCTTTAGAGACAAGCTCAGATATGACCTGGGTGAGAGGATACTGGTCAAATTTGGAAATACTTATAGCCATACAGTTCTTGGGATGTGATGTTTCCAGAGAGAAACAATTGGCTGATGAATAGCACCAAGATGTAAAATTGAAGGACGTTGCTGATCCCTCTTCTAAGCCCAGAAGGAAACATTTTTTAAAAATGGACGGCATATTTCCTGCGCATTTTGTTCCATGTCTCATGCCAAGCAAATAAACATCTGTAGATATCCTGGTGTGATGGGTTGACCTTGTCTGGATGCCAGGTGCCCACCAAGCTGCTCTATCACTCCCCTCCTCAGCAGAACAGGGTGAGGGGAGAAAATAAGATGGAAAAAAAACCTTGTGGGTCAAGATAAAGGCAGTTTAATAAAACAATAGCAAAGGTGATGTGCATGGATGTAAAGGAAAAAAAAAAATGTTATTCTCTACTTCCTATTGGCAGGTGATGTTGTTCAGCCACTTCCCAGGAAGCAGGGCTTCAGTACATGTAGTAGCTGCTACAGAAGACAAACGTCGTAAATAGCAAATGCCCCCTGTTTCTTCTTTCTCTTAGCTTTTATATCTGAGCAGAAGTCATATGGTGTGGAATGTCCCATAGGTCACTTTGGGTCAGCTGTCCTGGCTGTGTCCCCTCCCAAGATCCTGCCCACCCCCAGCCTACTGGCGAGAAAATGGGAGAAAACCTGGAGGGGCAGCCTTGATGCTGTGCAGCACTGCTCAGCAGTAGCCCAAACTCTGGTGTGGTATCGCCCCCTTGTTAGCTACCAACACAGGCACAGCGCTCTGAGGGCTGCAGACCCAACACAACTGGATAGATTCATCATCTCAAGGAACCGGACTAAGTTACAACAGAACCCTTAATCCATCTCCCCATTAGAAAGTACATCCATGACCATCTCTTCCCCCTTTTTGTTATTACACACTGACAAGGGAAACGCTTCCTAGCTCTGCAGGAAGGGTGGCTGGGACAAATGAGAGACAGGTCAGACTCTGAAATAATATCTTTCCAGTAGTTACTGGCAGGTGAGAGTCTCAGAGCACTCAGCCTGCAGGAAGACATGCATTAGAAGTCAGACAGGGTCTTTATCCCTGTGATGCTGCCAGGAATACAGGGGACAAATTTCATAGGGTAACAGTGGGAAACACAACCTGACTTTGTAACTGGTGAAGATGGAATAGGAAAGGAGGCAGGTGTCCTGCAGACTATTTATGCTAAAGGCTAAAATCGTGTCCAAGGTCATCAGAGAAAGGAAACAAAGACCTCCAGCTCTTGTTATTCACCAAAATTATAGCATGCTCCTGCAGTCTGGGAAGTGACCTGACTCTCTCCTGCAAACTGGCCGTAAAATCATTGACAGGTTTGTAGAACATTGGGTATTGTGCTGTTTCAGCTCTCTTGCACAGGCAGTTCTCTGATATAGCCCAGAAACCCTGAAGCAGGGAGTCGGGTACCACAGGGCAAGGGAAGCTCTTTTCCTGCAGCAGGCAGCAGCCCCGATACCTTACTTTGCCAGAGCTCTTCTATGGCAGTTGCACGCTGTCATACTGCCACTTACAGAAACACTCATGCCTGCTAAATGCAAAATAATACACTGCTGGAACTTACCAGGAAAGAGACAAGTTTTATGGTGAGAGTAGGATTATTTGAGGTCATTGGAGTAGGTATGTGTGAAAACTCTTGAGCCCAGCAGGCTAGAGAGTCTTCACAAAGCCAAGTAAGGAAGACACTGTGGCAGACATAGCCTCGTTGACAGCTTGAAGATAAGTGCTTTCAAAAGATTACCTCACTGCTAGAACACAGCTTGTATTGGTGTGTACTCTGCTATTATTACCAGATTTTATTTGCAAATGTTTTCTCAATGATGTAGCTACATGTAGAGGAGGCAGCATCTTAGCCAAAGGCAACTGAAACAAACTGCATTTGTTTTGTCTAATTTTGTTTTCATTTACTTCAATCAGCTTTGCATTCTACTGTGTTTTTATTTAAGAACTGCATCTGGTCTCACAAAACATTACTAAGATGGGCTTTTCTTGAGGGAAAAATCAAGACAAGCAAGAAAATCTCAGAATAATTGGTAAGAATAGTAGAATTATATTCTAAGCACAAGATGAAGAATAATGTATAATTCCCAATATTAATGAAGTATATTTAAATTGGGTTTGATTGTGTTGTATTACTGGATTTTATATCAGCTTTAGAGACAAATCAGTAATGAAACACATGTGCTGGTTAGGGGTGGGATAATTTATATCTGCCAGAATTAGCTGTATGAAAAATAAAACAATATATACTGCATTGTAGCTGTGGTTGCATTCAACGATCTCGGTTTGTGCATTTGCAATAAATCTTCTAAAAACTCTTCAAGGCATAACTTGCTGCTTCTTTCTTTCTTTAAAAAGTAATCTGGTTTCAATTGTAACATTAAAGTGATATTCATCCTTTTAATTTCAACTAAGCTGAGAGCTGACTTCAATTTTTGTGTTTATAGGAGTAAATGAACACAAAATGTGCTCTTCAACAGCCCTTCATGGTATGAAGTGCTATTACTTATATTGGAATACTTGTTAGAAAAACTAATTCTTATATAAACAATATTATACTTCTAATACAATTGGGGGATCAGTCATGCTAGAGCAGAGGCCAAATGAACAAAGGAATAGAGTGACATTTCTAATGCTCCAGACTCAGTGCAAAAGCTGTTGATTTAATACGACTCTCGCACAAGTGATGTAAGACCCGTTTCCAGCAGTGCAGCCTGACTGCTCCACGTGAGGGTTTCTGTGGGTCCTTGCTGATGTGTTGACTTTCAGAGCTCAAATCTCTTGCTGGTCTGCTGGGGTCTGGCTCTTCCGACTTGGGATTGTGTTCAGCTCTGGCAATTTGCTTATTCTTTTTTTGCTCATTTATAAAAGTCAGCAGAAGTTCTCAAGGACATCTCACTTTAATGAGATGTTACTCATAGGAAATCTTTTTTCTTAGGTAATTTGTTTAACAGTGGAAAAAGCTGGAAATGTCACATGCTAAATGAAAAGCATTTGACATTTTTGCACAGTGGTTAAAGGAACAGTTACACATTTTTTCCTCCTATTTTTTCTTATTAATTTTAGTAGAAAATACAAAATTAAGCATTTTTTTTCCTACAAGAGGTTTCTTTCCTGAGATCTGTGAATGACTTAATACCCAAATGGGAAAAAGTTACATTTTTCAGACTACCTTTTCAGACTCTGTAAACACTGGCAGATATAGCATTCAAAACATGAATCTGATGTAAAACATGCAATGATCTTTCCTATTACATGGGTAAAACCTTACTTTTTTTAACGCAAAAACATTGTTTTTCTGGACCATAATATGTAACACTGGAAAAGAGTATATTGTTCCAAAACTTGTTACCCATTGTCAGAATTTCAAACCAGACAACAGAGTAAGTTGAATCAAGCTACTGTTAGTTCTCAATCTGTCTTACCATGAAGTTAGACTTTAGCTAGCTTTTTGGTATTTCTGTTATATATAGATTTCTGTTAAAAAATTCTGTCTATCCATCCATCTGTCCATCCATCCCAGGATGAAGTCTAACAATTTGGTGGAGGAAGCCTGCTGATGAAGGCTGGCTGAAATTCCTGTTCTTTCCCTTTTGACCTCACACTGATATTGTGAGAAAATATGTTCAAGTCTCTGTTATAACCTGGTCTCACCTTCACATGCAAGTCCCTCTATCTTTCCTTTTCCTGTTGGGTCTTTGGAAAGAAACAGGGAGCATATGATGCTGATGTTCAGGGGTAGGAAACTGCAAAAATTTTTCGAGCCCAGACCATATTTTGAAGCAGCAGTTGTTTGAGATTGTTTGGGCAGTTTCCTCACTCCCTATGCACCAGATAATACTTGGACAAATTGTTCCAGGCTCAGATTTAGTATTAAAGTGAACAGAAACTTTTAATGAGGAAATGAAACTCTCTTCTTTTCTTGGATCACAGTTTTTGAACTCCCAAGGGAAAACTGAAAACAAAATTGTTATGCAAATGAAGGATTAAAGCGATTAAAATATCCAGCACATTTTAAAACTGCTTTAATTGTAGATAGTTGATTACCAGCTGCATGTCTTCAAAATTCTTTGAGCAGTATTATCTTACAAAAAAATACAAAGAGTTGGGAGACAATGGGGAATACATATCCTTACATGCAACACTGACAGCTGTTAATAGCAAGAACTGTTAAATCTCAAGTAACCAACCCGTGCAGTAAACTCCAACATCCCTAGACTGTTAATTCCCTTCATGAAACAAATTTTTTTCCATTTTTTCCAATGCAAAGTTGTATGAACAAGACTATTATTTTTCTACATGGTCTAATAAGAAAATGGCTCATTAAAGAGATCCCAGACATAAAGATAAAACTGGAAGATGCTAATATACTTGACTTATTGAAGATGCTAATATACTTGACTTATTTAAAATACATACAGAATTGGTAGAAAAGTGTATTTTACAGGGTAGCTAACCCCCAAAAGGGAAAGAATAAAATTTAGAATGCCTTTTAGACTGACAAAGGGAAAGATCTCTATTAGTGGTACTTTGCATCTATGTATATTCTTTGCATATCCATTAAAAAAAGTGGAAATAAAGAAGAAAACCACAGCAACAGTTTTATGACTACTCATCAAATCACCAAAAATATTTCAGTGTCTCAGTTTCCAGGGCTAAGGCTTTCAGCAGCTGGCTTGGGATCCCTGGATGTACAGTTTTGTCAAATGTGCTTTACAGATCTCGAAGGAGTTAACACTTTTTAAGTCTTAAAACTTACAGTAGATGCTGACCAATATAGCATCTAAGCACATTCTGATCTTCTTAGATACCTCCATGATGCCGATAAACTTTCAGAGACAGACACACATTAATGTAGCCAGGCATTTGGGTTTCTAGACATTTTTTCCAGATTATTGTATTCTGAATTCAGAACAGTACATGAACATGAAATGCACTTAGAAACATTTTCCTTCTCACAACATCCCAACTTCTGAATAATTAGTGATTCTGTAGGTGCCTGCCTAAATAAGATTAAATTTGTACAGCTATGTGAACCTTTCTGTAAATACAGATCTTCAGGCTTTTCTGTATTCCTATTCTTTTAATTTGTTGCTGACAGGTATTAATACTGTGACTGACTTACCACTAGATCATTAAAAGTGTTGTGCCCTTTTTTGGTTTACAGAACAGCAGATCAAGATTTTGATTTAGCATCACTTTTCAGGCCCCAGGACTTCTGCTTGATGAAAAGAATGCAAATGCAAAATACTCCAGTAATTTGACAGCACAAATTGCCACTCCACACCTCCAGGAGCAGTACAGGGACCCATTCAATACAAGAAACTATACAATCTTCAGACATTTAAGGAAAAAATACTGTAAAAAGTACGCACAAAAAGGTTAAGAAAACTCTCAAGTAATTCTGTAAAGATATGGCTAAGCTGTTTTATGTTACTGCTGAAAAGAAATTTTTGCTCAGTCATCTGTATCTTGTTTTTTTACAAATTAAGGCAACTGGGGATGGAAAAGTCATTAGATTTACCACAGATTTTACTAATTCTTAAATGGTGCATTTATTTTATAATTCACTGTATCTGTTCAACTCAGACCTTGTTAACTAGAGCTCTGTGAATAAAGTCATGCTTGGAGACAAAATATGACAATTTTGAGAAACAATAAGCCCAACCCTAAGCTGATGTAAAAGTTTATTTCTAAGAATCAGTCAGTATTTTGGAAAAAATAATCATGGGGATTTTCGACTGTTAAAGCCATTTTGAATTGAAAAAGAAAATCAAGGCATTTATTTAAAAATTAAGACTAGATGACCTTTTTGAAGCACTTTTCCTTTATTTTCTATATGAGACAAATAATCTTTCTTGTTGGCAACAGGAACTCTATGCTGTTAAAAACTCATTTAGTTCTAGTACTAACCACTATTGCATGTTAGTGTTCACCAGCAGGGGAAATGGTCAAGAAGAATGAATTTGTTTCAGAAGTTATCACCATGTCCAGAGTGGATGGTGCAGCATCTTACAGATACCCGTGTTTGTTTCAGAAAACTTATCCTACTGCTTCTGGACTCAGAGGTGTCAGGAGGACTGGCTTCCCAAACTTACTAAACCACTGAAAAGTTCAAATAATTGTCCAGGAAATAGCCCTGGTGAGTGCAGGACCAGCTATTGATTTCTAGGACATTTCCTTGTGTAATGTAAATGCATCACGTTCAGTTAGAGATGTCTAGAGTAATTGCACTGCAATGTTTAATGTAAGTTTAGTGTAAACTAGGTATGAGATCTTTATTTCCAACGAAGTCATAACATTCCAGTCTCCAGGCTTTGCAACAGAAAGCAAGTGTGAAATTGCCTAAAGTTTTTTTCTGATATGCATCATGCCAACATATACTTTGTGAATTACAAGTCCTAGGAGATTTTCCTTTGTTTATGGTTTTTTTTTTTTTTCAGTTTGTTCTGACATAAGAGAGGAGTTAAGCTGTCACATTACAAAAGCAGAAAAAAACCCCATATGATTTACAAAAAAACGCAAATAAAACAGTACATCTATAAATCACAGTTCTTAGAAAATATTATTCTGTACTTCAAAGACTACTGAAACACCAAAGAAATGTTATAAAATAATTTAAGTTCTTGTTTTTGTGACAAATTGTTGGAGGACATCTGTTTTAACATCTTCTAATAATAAGACTTTGAATCTCTCCAGTAGTTCTGTCAAAGATCTGTTTAAATCTTTTTGAGCAATTTGTATTGCTTTACAAATAGCTGCTTAAGATGTTGATCCTATGAGTGATGTGTATATTGCTAACATTTCTACCACCGCACCAAAGTCATTCATTCATATTATTTTAATATCTAGAAACAATATTTTTAAGAATGAGGTTTGTATGGCTTCAGAATTGGAATGTAGGTAAGAATTCAACTAAAGAAGCAGAAAGTATAAAAAAATCTGAAAGAGAATACTATAATAGTGACTATTGCTGTAATATGAGGACCATCTTGTGAATAAGTTCGACATTAGCTTTCTTTTTTTTTTTTTTATAGTTTGCCCCTCTAGTTTTTATATTTAGGGTTTTTTTAGTCACTGATATAGGATTATCAAAGAGGGGATGAATTATTCTATGGTTATAGGTAAGTTCAAATGAAAAAAATGAGCAGTCAGTTTAGCAGCACTCCTGGAAACAATTTGCTTGTCAGTTGGATATTTTTCTCTGGGAGAAATTTTCATAGTTCTACCTGATTCTTCATAAGATTCTTTGTCCTGCTATTATAGTTTTCTTCTTTCCATTGCTCCAAGGAATATGGGTATAGAGTAGTTTTAGAAGAGACAGTCCATCCAATACCTAGCACGAACTTCAAAAGTATGTATAAAACCCCTTTTACAAGATAGAGAACAGAGCTGGGCATTTAATTTTGCTATCAGTAGTTGACATTTGTTTCTGATTCCATTTCACATGAACAAATAATTTTGTTATGAAGGGGGAAAAATCATTCTAAACTTAGACTTGGATTTATTTTTCATCTACAAAGCACCTGTAATATATACACTTTTACTTGTAATATTCCTTTGCCCTGTTGAGTTTGTGACTCTCCCTCTCTGGGGCTAAATTTAGTGGTTAGAGATGAAATCTAGTCAAGCTCTCAGGTGGTTCAGGTGGTTCATAAGACAGGTAAATAGACCTGCTTAGCTGGGATGGATGGCTCTGCAATACTGTCTTTTTTTTTTTCTTTTCTTTGTATATATATGTAAAGTCTTATATTCCTCCATAGTATGCAAATAACATGAAAAATATGAAACGAAAAGTAGCATTTACAGATGTGACATGATATCAGATTTGATAGACTTGGTAAACACAACATTGCAAGTCTTTCATCCTTGATCCATGCCTAGTCTAATTAGTGAAGGACTAGAATATTCTTCAAACTGGCAAGGTATTTTCTTTTTTTTTTAGTTCCTGTATTCAGATATGCCAAATGAAAGGTTCTGGTTGAAGATTCCTTCTTATGTTTAAATTGCCTTTTTATCCTGGATATCTGTAAACATACATAGTGCAAGATTTTGTATCAGAATCTTTAGTGAATGTCTGTAAATGGATGTTGGTGGGAGACAGAATTGAGTGGAGATGGTAAGAAAAGTCATGCTCGGTGGAGTCCACATAAAAACAAAACTATAGAAAATTGGAAGATGCATAAGTTGGTTTTTTTTTTGTGGTGCTTTTGGTTTTTTTTATAAATATGGAAATTTCATAGGACTTTGTAGCACTAAAGCCTGCTGCCTCCATAAGAAATCAGTTTAATTTAGGGTTAAGATTGATCTGAACCCGGTATGCAAGAAACCATTCTTAAAGTGAAACTGATAATGCTAAAGTTGCCTTTTAAGATCCCGTTTTATTAAACCAGTGTAACCTGTCTGTAAGAACTAGGTCCTCATGAAGTCAGTTTACTCCCCGGTATTTTTGTTTTAGAGTTCTTTAATAATTATAATTCCTGATAGCTACTCAAATACATTCAAATCTCAAGAACATTTCCAGATATAGCTGCATTTTTATCTTCAAAATGAAAGCCAAAGCTCTTGTTGACAAGTAGAACTCTTTCTTAGACCCTTCATAACTTGATTTTTTCTTGTCTCTGTGTCCAAATATCCCATAGCAGGCCCTGGTCTGGAGGGCCAGATGGAATGCTGAACTATCCAGCAGTTTATAAATGGACATTTAGTGCATAATAGTGCCTACTTTTATCTGGAATTTGTGGAATTTACTGTTTTTCCAATTGGAAACACTTCAGTCCCATAGTTTATTTACCTAATACAGTTTGTAAACACAGAAATATGATCACCATCTATATAGAGCGAGGGAGATGTTCCTGAGTGTTAAGTCATGTTGAAAATAAACTTGTGAAGGGGAACTTCTTGTATCTCTCTGTAGCATTACTCTCTTCCACAGTGAAGGAACTGATAAAATACATAGAAATACTGTCCTTGGGGATTCTCAGCTGTTTCTTGATGTAGACAATTTTATTATCAGCTCTAAAACACAAAAAAGCCTTTAAGTATCCCCTTGAAAGGAACAGCTTTTGTATGCTTCTGACCTGTTGTACATAATTTCATTACACCAGTCATTGTTCTGTCTGTAATAACTTTGTGCTCTGAGTGATTCTACCCTCCTATAAGAACAGTATCTGCACTCATCAGATGAAGTGCACAGCCTGTGTCAGGTCATCTTTCAGCACTCATCTTATTTTTGTGTAGATGTCTTGAACTTGTCATCATTAATGAAATAAATCCACATTCTTTGGCTCTCAACTAAAGATTTGTTGAGAAATTTCTACTCCTGTGCCTTTGACAAGCTTCCTAGCTAGCTGCATGCTTCTAGTATTATCACTGTTTTCTTTATTCCTGAATTATATTTCTTGAATTCCATGCATATGTTTAGTCAGTTTGTATCTTCTCTCATTTCTTTTGAACTTAATCCAGTATTTAGCAACGTCAGTAGGTCTTTCTGTTGTCTGTAGTGGGCATTGCACTGGGACCTGTCTAATGCTTATATGGTATAACTGCCATGGCATTTTGTGTTGGTATAGTATTCTCAGAGAGTTTGACTAGTTTCTTCTAAGTCTTGCTTTCCAGATTAAAGGAGAGGGATGGATAAACCTGTAGGTAGAATTCAAAAGGTTTTACTCCACTTTGTATGGATAAGTAATTTGGATGACTACAAGCTATATCCAGGAAAGGAGCTAAGAGTCTAAACATTGGAATTCTTGTTTGCATCTGTGCATGTAATTAAAACAGGTCATTACGGAATGTATCATAGCACAGTTTATGTCCATATAGCCAATTGTTTTTTCTCCTATACCTTATGCTATCCTCAAACTGTTCTCAGATGTTGTCTGAGAGACTGCTCTTTGGCACAAAAAAAAAGAAACATTCCAAAAAGCTTGCGAGTAATTAAAAAATGCAGAGTTGCATGTTCTGTTGTTCATAATACCAGCTTTCAGACAAAGAAGGCAAACTGTGGTAAATGAAATCCAAACCGAACATGCATTCTCATGCAAAGCACTAGAGAGTTTAGAACTTCTAAAGGATGGTCAAGAAATCTTGAGTTTTGAGGAACTATTGATTGAAGAATTTGCATAGACTTTCATAAAGGCTAGGGCTGGGCATTTTTGTCCAGTCAGGAGCCAAAACGTGAAGCTCTCTCCTGAGATTGTGTATTTGTTTTTTGACAGAACAGAGTACTGCTTAATTTATTGCAGAACAGACAGTAGGGATTATGTTTCCTGACTTCTATGTAATACTAGCCAGTTAGAGGTCTTGCTAGAAAGTGAGAAACTTACAGTCAATATACTTTTCCAGCCTGTTAGGATTCAAATCCACAGGAATATGCCCAGGTTCTAAGACAATAACAAAGTCAATGAGTGAAGAACACCCGCTTAATCACAGAATCATACAAGAACTGATGTTGGAAAACACCACCAGAGGCCATCCAGTCTGAGCCCTTGCTCAAAGCAGGTCTACTTAGACTAGGTTGCTCAGGGCTGTATCTGGAACATCTCCATGGATGGAGATTCTACAACCTCTCTGGATGACCTGTTCCACTATTTAATGCAAAAGCAAGTTTTATAATACCTAATCAGAATTTTCAATGTTCCTAACTTGTGTGTCTTGCCTCTCTTCCTATGACTGTGCATTTGCAAGAGTCTGGCTGCGTCTTCCTTGTATCTATCGTCTAATCAGGTAGTTGTAGAAAGCAGGAGGGTCTTCCCATAATCTTCTCTTCTTAACCCTGAACAGGCCCAGTTTTCTCAGCCTCTCCAGACATGTCATGTTCTCTGGCCTATTGATTATCTTAGTGGCCCTCACTGGACTTGCTCCAGTGTGTCAGTATCCTTGTACTGAGGAGACCCAAATCAAACACAGTTCTCTAGATGTGGTCTCACAGCTTTTGGACAGATGATAAGGATATGCACTTTAGTCCATATTTAGGTATGTAGTACCATTTCAGAAGTCCTAATATTTAGAAACTTCACAAAACAGTGGGATTTGCTCTCCTATGAAGCTTGAACTTCCACAAACATCTCTCTGAGAACTGCCATTGTCATGAGGTTTGTTTTATTTCCTGAAATCAGAAGGGTAACAGTTAGATGACTGTAATCTATTTTTTAATATCTCTGAGGCAGATATATAAGGTGGTTTCCTCTGTCCTCATCTTGGAAGATGTAGAACTGCCTATCTTCCAATTTGTTAAACAACTGAAAATACAGAGCATCAGTTGGAAAAAATTACTCTAACATTTGAAGAACTATGGTGTGGCAAAAATAGATGCAGTTTTAAGTATTCGTGAAATAGTCTCTGAACTACCTTACACCACAAAAGTATGACCACGTCTACTTTTAACTGCTATAAAGAAGTATATAAAGTGGTTGTGAAGGGTCAGGCCTTGCATCATATTTTAGTCTTGCTGCTGGTTCCTACTATGTCATCTTTGGGGAAATTGTTAGACTTAATATTTACAGTGTTGTTCAAGAGGTCTGAATCATGCAGTATACGAATAATACTAAAGAAGCCACTTATGTACACTTTTCCCTTCAAATTTCCCATTAGTCTGAATAAAAACCAGAGATAGTACCACTCTGAGCAAACGACTTCTCTATATTCCAGGACCTGTCTGTTTTTCATCTTTTTGTAAGTGACAGGGACCCTTTGGACAAGATTTAACCATGTTGGGATTTTATTGGTTTAGACTGCTGTGTAAATGGAAAAAAAACCATTCACTTTTGCATTGCAACTCAAATAATCATTGTGTATGGCTGTAGCTATTTACTCCTCTGAGTTTGCCATGATACAGAACCGAGCTGTGCGTTGAGGAGTCCAGGATCCCACTGTCACATATGTCAGATGTTTTACATTTGCTTTTTAAATAAATCAAACAATAAAATAAAAAGAGCTTCCACGTGCCCTTCCTGTTCTGTGTGTCAGCAAATACGGATGGGTGAACTTCTCTTTTCAGAAAGGCAGCCCTTTGAAGATGTTTGGAAAAGAAATGGGGAGGCTAAGATCAAAGGACCCCAGAACCTGTTCTGTGTAGTCAGTGACCATTGTTCTTGTACATCTGGGTCAGTTCAGGGTGTTTTTTTAGTGGCAGGGAATCTTCATCCTAAAGGCAATGACAGCTCTCTACACTACATTCTTTCAAATTTATTAAGTGAATTCGATGTTATATTGAAGTTAACTGGTAGTGACCCTAAATATACAGAGTGCTAGGCAAAACCTAAACTAAGCTCAAGTTCAGGTCACAAGATATAGCTATAATTTGAAGTAATAAAGATATCCAAAGGGCATGCAGAACAAATACAAGAAACAGGCTGTGCAAGAAATATAAATGAATCTGATGAAGAAAATGCACAAGAGACATTCAAGCCTCCTCCCACGCACCCCGCCATACTCCATAGTGGTCCCATGTGGCAATAATTTGATTTTTTTCATAGCAGCCCAAATATGATTAAACTCTTTTAAAGAAACATGTTTCCTTTAGTGATTCCATCCAGCGATCTGAATCACCCAAAATCACTGAAAGGTTTTTCTCGCTAGTCCTCCATTGACAATGAACACTATACTCTCTCTTGTTAAGCTTTGCTCCAAAAAAAATAGCCAATATTTTTATATTTTCATAAAGTGAAGCAACAGACTATATAATCAGCAAATCAGCGTGTCCGTACAAGGCACTCAAAGGAAACAGCACCGCATTTTCCTGCGAGCATTGCTGCACAAGAAACCTGCTTTATTTGGGACCTTCTTCACCTGCCCAGAGGTAAGACACTGGTGTGTCTGAAGGTCCACAGTCCCTGTGCTGGGCTAAGAGCTGGGCCTACCCTGTGCCTGACCACCACTGCCAACCAGCGAACCTGCCTACCCTTCTGTTCCAGCTAAATCAAGCACATCCAGCCTCTCTTCTTCATTCTGGCCCAAATAAATTTGATTTGCCCTTGTTTCTACTGTTAAAGATCATTTGACTGATTAGGCAAGCAGAAAATATCTGTGAAGCTCTTTTGGGCTGCCGTTAATCATCTGCTTTCTAAAAGTCGTGCTGGCTGGCACACCAGCAGGATGTACTGCCATTCATCGAGGCCTGGGCCGGCTGGAGAGCTGGGCAGAGAGAAGCCTCATGATGTTCAACAAAGGCAAGTGTAGGGTCCTGCACATAGGGAGGAACAACCTCATGCACCAGCACAGGCTGGGGCCTGACCTGCTGGAAGGCAGCTCTGCGGAGAAGGACCTGGGAGTCCTGGTGGACAGCAAGTTGTCCATGGGCCAGCAGTGTGCCCTGGTGGCCAAGAAGACCAAGAGGATCCTGGGGTTTGTTAGGAGAAGTGTGGCCAGCAGGTTGAAGGAGGTGATCCTCCCCCTCTGCTCTGCCCTGGTGAGGCCGCATCTGGAGTGCTGTGCCCGGTTCTGGGCTTCCCAGTTCAAGAGAGACAGGGAATTGCTGGAGAAGGACCAGCAGAGGGCTCGGAGATGATTTGGGGACTGGAACATCTCCCTTATGTGGAAAGTCTGAGAGCTGGGCCTGCTTAGCCTGGAGAAGACTGAAAGGGGATCTTGTCAATTTATACAAATACCTTAAGGGTGAGTGTCAGAGGATGGGGCTGGGCTCTTTTCAGTGGTGCCCAGTGACAGGACAAGGGGCAATGGGCACAAACTGCAACACACAAAGATCCATCTGAATATGAGGAAAAACATCTTTACCTCAAGCGTGACAGAGCAGTGGAACAGGCTTCCCAGAGAGGGTGTGGAGTCTCCTCTGGAGATGTTCAAAACCCACCTGGACACAAATGCGTGCAACATACTTTAATTGAACCTGCTTTAGCAGGGGGTTGGACTGGATGATTTTCAGAGGTCCCATCCAACCCTGACCACTGTATGACTCTGATTCTGGCTATTTGCTGTAATAATACAACTGGCTTTTGTGTCCATTGTTTTGAGACAGGTTGGTGAAGAAAACCTTATATAAGGGATAAGTATGATCATTTTGATAGGAAAGAGGTGATTTTACTGGTTTTGGGTTGAGGCCTCTTCCAGGCTGGTAAATCTTTCCTTTGATTCCTGGAAATGCTTGTCGTTCCAGCGCTACCCTTCAAGGTATTTGGCACTGAACTTTGCTGAGGCTCAAGAAGCACCTGGATTCAGTTTAGTTCAGTTATTTGGGTAGCACAGCCCCTGGATTTTCCAAATTGATACATATGATACCAAATAATAGTACATCTATAAAGTAGATGTAAAAGAAGAGGAGCTGGTGTTTCTTGCCACAGTCCCAAGTCAAATTCTCCAAGTCAGGAATTTCAGCTGAGTGTTCAATCTTCTAAGAATTAGATTTGTGGCATTGACTTGAACGGGAAATTGTGTTACAACTGCAGGATTTGTTCCTGTAGCTGGTGGTTCTCCAGGAAAAGTAGAGTTTTACAATCTCATAGAAATCGAGTTACATTTCTGAACTTTTGACATTTGTTCCTTCATGAACTCCTCTTCAGAGAGGTTCTACTTCTCTGATGTTACCTTTTAAAATGAATGGATTTTTTTATAAAGATACGAATCCTCTGTGCAAGCCTTTACGTTCCTATTCCAGTTCCAGAACTACCCCGCTCCCCCAAACTCTGCTTTTTACAGCCCGGTAAAACACGCCTTGTCTTTCTAATCTTAAACAGTAGAGGGCAACATGAGAATGACTATCCTGACTGTTCCTATGGCTTGAAATGCCGTGTGGTTTAAGACCTAATGGTTTAAAAGTTATTACCAGTTATTGGAACATTAAATACGTGTTAAATGATTATAGTATTCAATATTGATTGTGTATGTGCCATATTTGTTGCATTTCTCAGTGCAAACTGAACTTTTCATTCTAGGTCAATGGACTGAGGTCTCAATAAAAGTCACACCATACTCAGCATTCCCATACTCAGTATAGTCTGTCATTCACAAAATAAATCTCACAAATACGTAGAAGAAATGTGTAAATAAGGATGGTGAAATAGCACCATCAAAATAATAAAATCTTATGGAAATATCCTAGAATTAAACAAGGATAAAACTAGTATAATTTCTAGAACTATTAAATATTTTTATAGATTTTTCTTGATCATGGCTTCCAATTTTTTGTTTGCCTCTATAGGCTTGAGCACAAATTCTGTATTACTTTCTATTAGTAAAGATCTTGAAAGAACATACTCAATTTAAGGGAGTTGTACAGTTTTGGGTAAACTGAGCTGAAAGTATTACTATGCTATATTAAATTCAGTGGAAGAGGTAAGAATATACTTACAATGACACTGAGACACCAGAAGACATTAAATGAGAGCCCAAGAGAAAAAAAAAACTGTGCAATATTAAATACCATGTGTGCTTGGCAGCAGTGATTGCCTTGTTGCTCATAGCCTAATTCAAATACTGCAGCAAATTTATCTGTTAAAAGCTATCCTTTAGATCTTGGAAATTTTCTTCCTGTCACTATATAACATTTGTATTCAGCTGTGTTTCACTGCATTTCTTTAAGCAGAAGTGGGAAGTTACAAACACAGGTTACAATATGTGCAAAGAACATTTGCTGCTACTGTTTCCCTGGAGAAGCTGCATGTCTTTCTCACAGGTTTCTCTGAGGTTTCATGGGACTCATCCCTTAATCCTACTTCTATTTTCCCCTCCTACGGATCGTTACAAACACAACTTCAGCTATCACCTGTATGGCAATGACTCACAGGTTTAGTTCTCTACTCCAAGTTAAATTCAAATTCTTTTCCAGTCCTCTCAGTGCTATTCAATACCAGCCAGTGCAAACACAAAATGCCTGAAACACCATTTTTAATCACCCCCCTTCAATTTTCTTTGTTAGCTTTACATGATATCATCACTCTCCTTCCTGGGCCTGTAAAACACCTGAAAGATGGGGATTATGTTAACCTCAGCCTTCTTTCCAGAGCTTCAGGTCTTATCTCTGGGAAGAATCTTTCCTTTTAATCCATGTGGAAACACATCTTAAGTTTTAACTATCACAGCTTTGAAACGTTCAATTTACATCCATTTAAGATGGTGCTGTTACACAGAACTTTGTCCCTAACACTTTTACACCTTCATATTGCGTTGCTTCCCCTTCTTCTGGCAACAGAACACAAACTGTCTGTCTTCTACTGTAGGGCACTTTCTTGCAACCTTTACCATCTCCTCAGTGATTTGAGCTTCTAAATGCATGTCTTTTCTGCTGGTGTCTCCCCTCATTAACTTGTGACAGTTTTTCAATCAAGTATTTTTATGCCATTTGCTATAAATATTAGAAGCAACCTACCTATTTAGAATAATTTGTTGTGGTTAATGCTAAAGAAAAGTTTTCAAAGCATGAACAGTATGACAAAAATAATTTTGATCAGAATTGGCTTCTTCATAAAAATCAAGATGTTATACCCAGGTAATCTGTTCTGAGTGAGACATTGGTAGAACAGGGTTAAGAGTTGGATGAAGCCCTTCCATTCCTCTTCCTTGTTTCAGAGGCTGAGCCTTTAGGATTTCAAGGGAGCTGTATCTCCCAAGCATTGGCACTCAGCCTGGCTTACAGCCCAAGCCCCATTTATTTTCACAGAGAAACTGAAATTCTGGGATGCACTTTACTTCAGAATTACACCACATTTTGGTTCTTTGCTGACTTGCATTACCTCTGTCTGCATATTTCTGAGAACATTATAACTGTTTACATGTAACTATCTTTGATTCTCTGGAAAAGCAGTTAACATACTAATTTTCAAGGTGGTCTAAATTAGTAAGCAGTTATGAAGCCTACAAGACAGTAAAGGGAAGGAAAAAAGTGATGAACTCGCTAGATATGTTTACTGACCTGGCTGGTCTCATGACCTCAGTATCATCATGCATTTTTTTCCTTCCTTTACTTCTCCTTTTCTCTATGTTCATGTATCTTTATTGTTGTCTTGAAGACTGTTAGGGCTTCATGATAAAGACAGTGTGAGATTATATGAGTATGTTTGGGTTACTGAAAGCAAATAATGATAATATATATTCATCAATTCATAGGACAAAGAGTGAGTCTCTTTGTCATATGAAATATGAATGTATTCCAGAGGTCTAGTTCTTAGTTTGTTTTCTTTTTTATCCAGTGGTATGAGATACTGGACAGACATCACTTTTCATAAAAGTCTACTAAATGTTTGCATTTCTTAGATGTCCTTCTTAATATAATATTGGCAAACCCTATCAACATTCTGTAAAAATATTGGCAAGGCTTCCATTGGCACAAGTGTTAAAACAATATTACTTAGACAGAAAGCAAAATTGAGTGAGGGATTAACATGAGAGATTAAAATAACTTTTTGCTTTCATTTGTTGAAGGTGCAGTCATTATGACCACCAAGAATTCTTCCACCCACTTTAAAATTGTGTTAAAAATGAGATATTCCAGGGCTTTTTGGCATAAACCTACAAAGCATCATGGATCTTGAGTTGCTGTAAACCAGAAAAGCTGGTCTGACCACAGCTATATCTGATCTTGTGCCACTGTGTTTATTCTAGCTGAGGTTCTGGCACTCTTACCTATGTTGTGTATTACCGTCATCAAACAAATTTCTGATGGGAAATTGCTAGCTGGTAAATCCAGTTGACTTAGGTACAATTTATCTAACTTCAGCTTTCCTTACCTGCTGTCGACTACAGGTACAAAACTCGGTTTCACACATATAAACCTTTTTGTGCTCTGTTTCTGAGCCATGTGTCTTAGTGGTGACTGCCTTGAACTGCCTTCCACTGCTGCGGGAAGGGGACACCAGAACTGCCTTCCACTGTCATGGGAAGGAGACATCACAATATGTAATAACTGTTCGCAAGATCTGTTTCTGCTCCTTACCACTACCCCCAAAAAACAATGTCAACATGGATCTGACAGGCTGCCCCTTTCCCCAGGAACCGCAGCTGCTCCATCTATCTTGCCTTGAATATCCAGGGGGCTACCCTAGCCATACTCCTGAGAACTGTGACAATGGTGGCAGTGCCTAGCTAATCTCTGATCCAAACTGGAGCCTAGGGCTGTTCAAACTGCACAGCTCTGCTCGCACTAAACTAATGCCTTTGCCTTCTAAAATGCCTGTCTTCAAGCTTAATATTTGTAACCCCACAGTTATTAAACAGCTATTTTGAAATTAAGTCTCATTATTCTTAAAGATGTGTTTTGGAAGAAACAGCCAAAGTATTTTCAGGATGTGTTTTTAGTTTTACAGGCATTGAAGAGTGAAAGTTTTCAAAAAGAAATGAATGTAGCCTTATGTCAGATGGACAAAGTGTATTGTTACAAAGCTACTTGAATGGATGATGAATTGTACTCTTATTCAGAATGACCATGTTTTGGTCAGTTGAAGAAAAAGTTATTTATTTTTATAGGACAGGAAAAACACAAAGATTTTTAATGAAATTCTGTGTGGAGTCTTAGTTCACTGGAACCTTCTTATAAATATTCAGTTTTCTAAGAACATTACAATATATAAAAAATTAATAAAATACAATAATAGAAAGAGACTAATGCCAAAACTGAGGTTGAATGATTTCTTTCTGACATTCTAGTAGTTTAGGATATATTAAAGATACTGTTTCCTTCTATATTTAAACATTCATATAGTAAAATGCTCAAATAATTCTTAATATATAAGTATATTCAGGGCCCAGATACAATGTGGGTGGGCATAATGTGATCACTGACTTATTGCTTGCTACTTACAAACATGCCTCGCTCACAGCTTGGGAAGCTAGGCACCTATGGGCTCGAAAGACAATTCAGGTGTTATGCTTATTTAGCTCCACGTCTTTTATTAGCTACAACTGTTTATCACAATGTATTGTGCATCTACTTCTTCAAGAGAAGCTGAGCTTACAGCATTGATTTCTGACCTTGGTTCAAACTTGGCTGCAGAGAGAGGGACGAGTGGTCGGTATAGAGTAATCAATACCAACCAGCCAGTTGAACCCAACGCAACAAGAGTGCAAGTGAACCACAAAGTAGTAACCCCTTGTATCATCAGCTTACAATGTCAGAAAAGAAGTTGTCATGTTGTAGCACAGATTTATGATGATCAAAAGAAATAATGTAAATGTACTTGTTTGTGCCTATCTTCTGTTTTACAGCTTTTCTGGAAATACAGATTTCCATTTTTGTATGGGCTCTGGACTATGGGTTGTTAAAGTGCCACGGGTACACTAGTTTCATTTTGCCTGATGTTTCACAAAACTTTCTTGCATAGTTAATGAGTGAAAAGCTCTTGCAGATGGTAGATACAATCATATACCACTAGACCTCAGGGCCTCGGAGCACTTGACAGACCACCCTCTTGTTAGACCCAGGTGTGTGCTGTACATCTTGTCTGCCCATACACGCTTGTTTCCACAGCAGGAAGCCCAGGTTGCTCATTAGAAAGAAGATGCATTTCCTCTGACCAGATCCTTGATATGGATGTTTAAGGGTCCACAACCCTTGTGTGCCTGCCATCCAGTCTAGGCATACCTTTCATAACTTGGTCATAGTCCACATGTAGGGAACAGCCTACCTTTACTACCTACTGGAGGATCACTGGTGAGGAGGGCCACAGTATTCACATCAGAAACTCCACCAATAACTTGTATTCATGGTATAGCAGTATGCCAACCAAAAATAGTCCAATGTATCATATAAATTCTGCATGCATGAATGTTTATTTATGATACGCACTGTCCACTCCTGGGATCTTTGGTTTTATTTCATGGGATGTGTTTGGAACTGAAAAATGTATTAGATCAGTGCATTGCTTAACCTTTCCTTTTTCAAGTCCTTGGGGTTCTACAGGCTTCATTACTTCTGAGACATTTGCTCTAAACTCCTAGGAATAACTCATCTATTGTCAGTAGGATGATTCTCTAGTTAAGTCTACACACCTTCACCAAATTTTTTTTACATGTTATCCCAAATAAAATAAAAAAAAAAAAAGCAAAAAAAGTGCCTTAAATGCCATTAGACTAGCTATAATTGTGTGGTGTCCATGCTTTTCTCTTACTGCCGCACAGCAGCATGGCATCAACAATTTGCTGTTTATTGTCAAAGTCGTGTTCAAAGTTGGGCAAGTGCCTGATTTGTGCATGTGCATCATCCACTTCCAGGTATGCTACAGTCATTTCTCCAGCTTAAGAAATCACCTGTACAGCTGTCTAAATCATCTCTTTTCTGCTTCATTACTGGAGAACAAAATATTGCAAATCCAGTATCTGCCTGCCTTGGTGGCACCAGTGAAGTCTTCACACTGATTGGCATCTATGTGCCCACTTGCAAGAAAATGTGAATGCTGAACAAGAGCCAACCTTACCCACATCGATGGAACCATCTTCCTCTTCCCCACTTGCCTCAGGCAGTGGGTGGCCTTTCTGATGATTTCAACGGGTATGGAAACAGAACTGCAGTGACTTATAATCTTCAATTATGTAAAATATTAAGGTAAGTTTAATCAAAAGTGTAAGATAGGTTTATAAAAATTGTAACCAAATTTTATTAGAAAGAAAATTATATTGATTTTATTGACTGTGGATAAGGTCTTTCTGCTCAATCATTTTCATAGTCTACTTAACATGAAATCTTGGCAAAATAGAAACAACTCTTCATTATCAGTGTTCTTACTGATCAAGTCCAGATGATGGTGATGATGATGATGATAATGATTACTGCTATTATTATTATTCACATCAATTTGTTAGTTTTAGCTAACTAAATTTCTTGTATTGCATTTTGAGATGAAAGCTGTAAACTTCCCACTGTACATGGTAAGGACATAATTTCAGGTCAAAGTGGCACAGTGGGCTTCTGTGCTGCTCTTTGATGTCTGTAGAGTTGAACTCACATTCTGGCTTTGATCTCAAGTGAAAATAAGTTTGGTGGGTCTTGTTTTAGCCTCTGTTCTCCACAGTGTAAGTGCTCCCACAGTTCAGTACAATTGGCATTCTCTATTTAAAAGAGGCCCTAGGCATGGGGTGTTGTGGGGTCAGTGCAGACATTTGCTGGTAAAGCTGAATGGGGATGCTTGCATAACAGCTTGTATGATGCTTGGTTTATATTTAGTGCTGCAGTGCAAAAATACACGTACATTATTAATATAAAACAATATAGTTCCAAAGCAGCTGAAAGACATGTCTTGGTCCATCCATATAAATTATTTTACTATATTATCAAGTTTTAAAGACTTATTTCTCTGCATTTGACACACAGTTTTTTAAATGCATATTTGAAATCTCTTCATCTAACAGCAACCCTCTGGTAAGCCCATCAAAGCCTGCCAAGACCACACACACTGCATAGTTCTACCTAAAGACAAATGCAGTGAATCACATTTAATTCTGAATGTTCAGTCATTTTTTAGCTTTGCATTTATCTCATTTTTTCCAGTTAATTCTTCACAAGTGCTGCTCTGTCATGACCCAGTTTCTGAAACTAGTTATTCATCAGTTGGTGACTGAAGTTGTGCTACATGGCCAAGTATCAGCTCCGCAGGTTTAGGAACAGAGAATTTTGTTTTATCTGTATAACAGTACCTGGTATAATCTGACCCTGTTAAGTGTTTTTGTGGTACATACTATAAAAAATATATGGACAAATAAAATATAGAATTGCAATACACTATAGTTAAGAAGTAGAAATGCCATAAACTCTCATTGTAGAGTTTACTCAGCAATACAGAGGCTTAAATACAGTGTGTGTACGTTTCACAGTTCATTTTGATATTGGCTGTGATTCAAAGGAATTTAACAAAATAAAAGTAAAGAAGCAATTATGAAGACCTACATCCCCTTATTTATTGTTTAATAGGTGAAAACTGGTCTTCACTCCAAACTGTGGTTGATCTGTATGAGTTCCCTCTCATAAAAGAAAGTCTGATTTCGCTGTTACCCTTGTAATCATTTTTATGTGGAATGATTCATCATGTGATACGAAATTAAGGCATTAACCCAACTCCAAACTGTGCCTCTTCCAATGTACTGCAGAGATTCCTGTGATGCTGTTTCCTGTTGATGCCATTTCCTCTTTTTTTTTTTTTTTTTTTTTTTTTTTTTTTTTTTTTTAAACTGAATAGGTAGATAAAACTGAGGAACTTCCAGAATAAATCTAAAGCTCATCTTCCCCATGTTGCTATTTTAATAGTTACCTGGTAGTGGATGCTTACATAGAATAAGAAGGAGGATAAGGTACAGGGTGAATATTTTCAGGCAATCAACAGCTGGAGACTTTTTGAGCTAGAGGTTGCATAGGAATGGTCATGTCATTGACAACTGAAAGACCTATCTTGAGTTCTGTCTGAACTCATGCCCCACAGCATCATGCTGCTGACTGAGCCATTCTGGAAGAGAAAATACTGAGGGCTTTTTGTAACTTCCATGGCATTGTTTCCATTATGGACACAGCATGATTTCAAGAACTGGGAGTAGGTGTTTTACTAACCTCACAAGGTCAGGAAGCAGCTCCCAATTAGCTTTTCTCAGGACCATGATACAAGGTACATCGGTGTCTGATACATTTTCCTCCCACGCTCACTGGGGACTTCTTGCCTTACTTCTGTGGACGCATGTATCTTCACAAAAGAACATCCAGTGATGTTTCCAAACTCATCCACCTCTCATTTTACCTGTGCTTTTTACCATGAGCTTTTCTTTTGGTCGAGTGCCATCTATTCTTTTCAGCCATCTAATTCCAGGTGGAACCACAGCTGCTTCTCCCATGGACAGATGAAATGCAAATAAAAATCAGCAATTTTATTCATGATATTCAATGAACGGTAATCCAACTTGTAATATAGCAGACAGCTTATGTGCCACTGTTGTGGTTAAAAAATTATTTGCCTGTACATAGTAAAGCAGCAACCTGCCAGAAAGCAGGAAAATAAACAGCCATGCCTCATCCCTTCATCTTTAACCCACACGCAGCCAATTAAACAAAGATAGAAATCTGAGGGTTTAAGTCTGTCAGTAACAGTTTCTGCAAAACTCTTGCCAGGCAGGAACTTTTCCTTTCATTGTGAACATCTGCTAAGGAAACTACACTCATTTCCTAAAGAATAAGATGTGCAGGCATTCACCTTTTACACTTACTAATGAATACATAGTTTTCAGCCGAAAGCTATTTATATTAATAAATGTTTTTTTTTAATTAATCATAAAAGGAGGTATCATGCTCATTTCCTAACACTTGATTGGAGCAATGTGAATGTTTAAGTACTTTAATTAAATCTATTAAACCATTTCAAATCATGTAGTTACATATAAGCAGTTAATTATAAAACACTGTGTGCTTTCATAATGTCATTATAACTAATTTCAAAGAGTTAGTTATTCTTGTAGAACAGGGAAAGTATCGATCCAGGTTTAAAGAGTAATCAACTGTTTGGCATATTTTGTGCAGAATGGATAAACCTTTTAGAACAACAGGAATTGTCTTTCTCTGAATATCTAGAATCAGAAGATGTATTAACAAATAGTCACAAAACCAATACTTGGACTCCAAATAGCTGCTTATGCTTCAGAATGTTTTGAGTTCAAATGTGTTGCACCTTTGCTATGTAAACATAACTGAAGTCTCTGTACACATTATTCTTGACACAGAGTCCCTGCATCTTGGTACTTATTTATTTCTGAGTAACTGAATCTTTACTTGGCCACATAAAGGAGTGAAAGATAGTTTGATAGATCCTTTGTCTCTATCATGGGCTACTGACTTCATGAATTCCAGTGTGAGCAGCAGGAAGCATGGCTGAGCCTCCTCTTCCCCTTGTTTTTTGGGAAGCACAACAGGTCTGTCAGACTTGAACCCTCATCCCTGCAGTTCTGCGGAGCACCAGCCAGTTGGACTAATACAAAGGGGTGACTAGCCCATGGAAAGGTGTTTACTGGTGGGCATGGGTAAATGCAGAAAAGTTTTACCCACATGCCAAGTCAGACATAAGCCAGTTGTTTGAAGAGAAATGCAGCTGCGCTATGTGTCACACTGCATTTTGAAGCTAGCAAGCTCCGATCAGGAGATGGATGTATTTGTCTCACTATCACATCCATTCAGCTTCTAAACCAGAGCTGTCTCATGCGATGGACCATTTATATTAGACTTGGAACATGGAGAGAGCTGAAGGCCATGGTATGAGTTAGTCCTCAATTCCCTGCTCTTTCCTCAGAGCAGATAACAGGATATGAGTGTGAGGTCTGGGAACAGTCAGTTCATTTATCAGTTGCATTGTTTTTAAAATTGAACAAACTATGTCTTCTTTTTTTTTTTTTTTTAATTCATGAGTTTGGCCCACTTTGAAATTTACCTGAATTCCTCCTGTTTCAGGATTTTTAACTGTGGAATTGATAACCTGTCATGTTAATGAGTGTTGACTCTTCTAGAATGTCCTAATTCATCAAGGAGGATTATGGTGCCAGAGAAGAAAAGACTAGGAAACAAAGGAGAACCTGTCAGCCTGCTGGAAGGAGACTCTGCTAATCCTCTTTGGGGACATCTATATTGCTTTTCAAATAACTTGTTTGTGGTAGGAGTGATTTTGTTAAGGATAATATATAAGGCAATTTCTCATAAGCAGTGAGTCCAGTGAGACATGAAAACTAGCCAAATCAACATTAAGGAAGGAACACCAGCTAGACAAAGCTGAGAGATAACGTAAAGGACAGATGACCCGGTAGCTTTAGTGTAGGTCTAAACTTGCAAAAGTCATGTCCCTTCCCTGTTCTGCCAAAAATTTCCTGTGTGACCACATGCAAACTTCTGAAGCCAGGTATTACAAGGTGATTATGGTTTGCAGCTTAACCTTAGGCAAACACAATCTGAATTTAGAAAGAAATCAGGTTCCTAATTAAGGGCAGTTATCTAAAACCCTTTGTGAGCATTGCCTCCAGCACCTTTGTGCTCTGCTGTTGCATGCACTTCTGTAAATCTTAAGAGAGGTTGTAGGAATGAAGACCTTAAACAGTAGGTTGATGGGGAAATGTGTTTTCGGTACACTTATCTCAAGATGAAGTGATGTGCTGGAAGTACTTATTTTCCTCCATGTACTGTAATAGGAGACTGTATACGCCACACTTCCATGTCTATAATACACATGCCCAAGTTAAGGCACAAATCCTGTTTGATGCTGTTAAATAATTCCCAGAGGTTAGTGTGAAGTCTTCATGACATTTCTGTCAGAAATTGAGTAGTGATTAAAACCTAGATCTCTATGTAGTCCATGGACGTAACTTAGAGAAGTCGCATGGAAGCCCATAGGATATTCATATTTTAATAGGATTTCATCCCCCTTTTCTCCTGCTTGAGCTTTAACCCTGAGAAAAGGCAATTTTTTGAGCAGAATCGTACCTGGCTTTTTCTGTCATCGTAAGTTGGATCCTTTTTATTGCCTGTCCTTGCAAGCAGTGTGTGGGGATATGTGTGAGCTGCAGTTGCAGTCCAAATATTGATGTGACTGAGCTGTTGCTTTACCCCATTCTTTTGTTAGCTTCTCATGTGGAATTGGTCTTGTTTTCTACATGCTATACAATAAATTAAAATAAAATGCATGCAGTTCACTTCATGATGAGCCTGACAAGTTAAATTAAGATGGGAGTGTATGGTTGTGCCAAGGCTGTTATTAGAACACTTGCGTTGCCAGAGTATAAGCCTGTTCAAATTTAATACTCGGCAGACCTATCTCTGACAGACCCAATTTTACAAGTGTTTTAGATTGGTTTGTACGGTTATTCTCATCATCAGGCCTGGTCATAGCTCTTTGAGACTAATGTACACAAAGTTTTTAGGAAAAAATCACTCATTATCTATAAAGGGGATGTGAAGAGCCAGAACAATGGAACAACTGTTATTTTAAATACAACAGTATTTCAAAATCTTTTCTGTGGATCTACATGTTTTTAAGTTACCTAGTAGACATACACTTGTCCATTAGTCACGGACAGTTATACTCTGACAGGGACATGCGTAAGTTGTCTGTATGCATGTCTGTATAAAAAACCAGTACTTTAAACCTGCATACAGTGTTTCCCACTTTAATGGCCACTCACAGCTTTCTTAGGAGAACAGTGAACTCCTAATCAGCTGGCTGCCAGGCTTGTGAATTCAGCCCAGGCTTTGGCAGTGCAAGTAAACTATGCCTACTCCACGTTCATGGAGTCTACATTTCAAGACTGAGAGTACTGCCTGCATCAAAACCAGAAGATCTGCTATATAAACAGCTCTGGCACTATAATTACAAACATTTTCAGGGTTTATAGACTCGTGTCTGTCAAAAATAAACTCATGGAAAGGTTTAATTCAGGAAGGTAAAAGATTTGATAAAAATTAGATGCTGTTTCACCTTTAAGGCCAAACCACAATGTCACTCTTAAATGAACAGTTTATTCTGAAATTTGGGCTCAAAATCCTAGAGCCTTAAGGTGTTTTGAGTATCCCAAGAATAGTTTATCTTTCTATATTCAGTTCTGAGCATCACGGTATAATATTTAGATTTGGATACCAAAGCGGTTGCTAAAGTATATTTGTGGTAATGGTTGGAGTGTATCAGATGCCTCCTTCAAATAATTAAAAATGGAATTTGGGACAGACATTTTGCCACTCTCTCCACGTTGCAAGAATTGAGCAGCTACTGTAAAACCCTGAACCTTTTGCATTCTCCCATGTAAAACTGAACAGTTGCTTGCTAAAAGAGAGGTAAAACTGAAGAAGAAAAGGTATAGAAAGGCAAGGATAAAGACTGAACTTGCTTAAGTAAAAGGTAGAAAGAAATTTGCATTAGAAAAGCAATATAAATGCTCTAAAATCCCCACCCAAAAGATGTAAAAAACAAAGTTATCATCCAGTTTTTCAACAATTTTATAGCAACAGAGCAGCATAAATTTCAGATAAACAGTAACATCCAGGGATCTACAAATAAACTTGGACACTACATATGGGGGAGAAGTAAAATATCTGAGTCCTATTTTTACTCATTTTTAGCTTATGTATGTATGTATGTATGTATGTATGTATTTATTTATTTATTTTATTTTTTACTTTTTACAAAGTAAGTCCTTCTGCTGCTAGACAAAAGAGAAAAAAGTACCTTATACTACGAATCAGGTCATATTTACAAAAAAATTCAGGTCTACAAGGCATAAGCAGTTATGAGAGAATTCATTATTGTTTCTTTTCCCTTGTAAACCTTTGAGGTCTAAGAGGATCTCTGTAAGAACTAGAAGAATTTTACAAAAACCAGAAGCTTCTATTTCCCTGATATTTCTCACTCTTCATCATGCCAAGAGGTTTTAAAAATATGTATATACTCCTTTCTTAAAATAACAGTCTGTTTATTTCACCCTGACAAAATTGTGCCAATTGTTTTCTCCTCTAAAAAGACCAGTGAAATCTGTAAGTTGAAATCAGTAGAGAGGTCTGTAGCAATTTGCTTAGATGAAATAGTGTGCCGTTTTCCTTGTACTCTCTTCTCTCTCACCCCACACCCTGTCTTCTCTTTCCCTCTCGTTTTTGGAAAGGTAGCCCTGCACATAAGCTTTACTAAGAAATAGCTATGTATTAGCAGAGCTAAGAGATAGCCACTGTGAGGTGTTTTTCTACAGATTGTGCTATTGATACATATGCTATCACTGTATTTTGACTAATGATCTAAACCATACCACAGCTGGAAACCTTCAGACACTGGACACTTGCCACATTGTGGTTAACATCATATACACATATATACAAAATACATATACACACACATGCACATGCATGCATATATTCTCGTATATATGCACACTGAAATGAGGGCCAGGGCCCATACCTTCTGTAAGGCCTTTTTACAGATCATAAATCAATTTATTATGAACCTTTCTGCTTCAATGTTACGAAATGGAGCCAAAAGTTTTTTAACTTAATATGATGTGACTGAAGCCAAACATGAAAAAGCATAAAAAGAATGTTCAGCTGGGGGAAAATTCATGAGGACCAAACAAGAAGTGCTTTCATAAATCCGCTTGCATGTGTTAGGATGAAGACAACAAATTAAAGGTCTGTTCATGTGTAACAAGGCAATATTTTGCACATGTAAACATGGCATAACTTCATTGTTAAATGATGATATCAAGGGGACAAAGTAAACAGTACCAAAAATAAATGTATCCCAAAGATGATGAATCTAACCACAGTGAGCTAGAAACAATCATGGGATAATGTTTGTGTGCTGGCCTCTATCATGAAATGCATACTGCTTGCTTCAGTCTGCTGAAGGAATCTGGAAAGGAAAAGGTTCATGAACACTCTGCAATAAGCAGAGAGATGAAGAGTAGTAGCAGTGAGGTGCCAAGTGTGAGCATAACAAGCCACCCTTTTCTGCAATATCAAAGCCATTTACCTCGAAACAGGGACCATGATAGATAAGCATTTTAAATGTTCAATGAAAAAAAATGAAGTTTAAAGAACTGAAGTGTTTTCCTCAAGTGTGCCAATAAATCAGGTGGTAGAATCTGGAGCTCTTTACTGCTTAACCTACATTTAAACTACTCACAAATTATATGGAAAACACCTGGAAGTGTTGAGCTTATGCTCAAGTGACCCCAAAACTCAGGTGTTTCAATATCAAATTTAAAAGGTTTGATTTTTCAGATGAACTGATCACTGCTCTTTTTATTTTCATAGTATGTCTGAAGCTGGACATGAAAAAGTAGCTCACAAAGCTGTCGATTCTCATCTTCTTTGCTTTTAGTAAAAAAAAAAAATTATTCATGTATTTTTTATTAATTTATAAATTTATAAAATTTAATAGGGATAATATCTAGCATCTTTCAGAGAAAAATTTCTAATGTGTGGAAAGCAGATTAAAGTATGTTTTTAGTGAGGGCAGTAGGTATAAAATAGAAAATACTGGGTGAGACCTTGAAAACTTCTTGAGGAACAATCTGAACAAAACAGGGGCAAATGGTTGTAGAACATTTTCCAGAGATTCTTTTTCATGGTGTGCAGTGCAAAAAATTGCTGAAATCTATTTATTAATCTATTTATTTTACTGACAGTTTATGACTTGGAGGAAAATATTAATAGTAATAAAAACCAGCAGGTTTGTTTAGAGACAACAGTGAGTGGAAGATCATGATATTTAGGGAAGAATGACTGTCTTTAGATCAGTGCCCTCTCTTGCCTTTTGAATATCAACATCCGCTCTGTAAACGTTAGTAAGATGCAGAAAGATTTTTATGCATCTTATTTACCTCTTGCAACAAGTGCAGCCTGCTCATGTGCTTGCTGTCGTGGTGCAGAGGGACAGGAAAAGTAGCTGGAATGAGGAGCATACCTGTGTGCCAAAACATGTTAGTCACCATTGCTTTAGGCCATCCTAGCTACCAGATGGCTGTTTCAAGACATAATGGAGAATTTAGGAAATGCTCGTAGGAGAAGACATTTTACTGAGAAAGTAAAGATAATTAAGAAAAGGGGCAGCAACTCACATAAAGTCTTTTAAATGTACATTGAAGGATTAGGTTCAGAAAAATGGGTTGTTATAATAGTTTGAAAATGTTTGACTGAGTTGGATTGTGTAGATTATATTTTGCTTATATGACTTTTAATGTTTACTTTAAGTTAAAAAAAGTTTAAAAAGTTGTCGTTTAGTGAGTGAGAGTCTGCTGATTGCAATAAATTAAAAACACTGGGTTTAGGATAAACATGTATAGCATGCCTTATTTATGGGCAGAAGACTAAGACCCAACATTTTTAAATGGCTTAACTCACACTTAAGGAGTAGTTGCAGAATTATTTCTAAGCAGGACTTTCAAGTTTAGAAGGTGACAGTCTCTTTTTATAAGCGTGCTTACATCAAAGTCCTGCCAGCTTTCTTCCTGAGTTCTCAAGGTAGATCTGGCTGCAGAGAAAATGGAGGGATAGTTCTGTAAAAAGGCAGAAGAGCACTCATGATTTTTTGTGTTTCGAAGTAATATCCTTAACAGACGTCGATAACTTTTTTTGTGGTTGCGCGCAATAGGAACATTTAATTCATTTACCAAATAAGAAGACCTTGTGGTTAATTCGATCAACATTTCTTCAAGTTATAGTCTTTCCAGTGTTCTAGGTTTAGTTGTAGTTCCATATACTTTTAAAATATCATATTTACTGCAGCAAACTGAGGTGGAGTATAAATAATCTGTACTTTGTCCCTTCTGGCTCTAGAAAAGAAGTTTTAGAAATGAGTAAAAATACACTCCCTGTCTCCTCTGCTTCCGTGTTCAAGACTCCTATCTACGTTCTCACACATGTTATCAATCACTCCACATCCATCTTAATAGAGTCAAACTTCACTCTCTTGCCTTTCAGCACCATGCATACTCTACATATTCCTGCAGGTCATCAACTTCCCAAACTATCTTACAGCTTCAACCCATCAGCTGAAATACACTTAATTGAACAAAGGCCCTAACAACCAAAACAAGGCACAATCTGTTAATATGTTTCTCTTTTTAGTAGAAAACAGTAAATAAGGTCAGTGTTGCACATATTATTTGAAACAATCAGTAGAGATGATACCTTCCTAGATCCAGAGGAGCTTTCTAAGAGTTTTCTTGCCCCCTTCTTCAATGTACTTGAACTGATTTAAATATAACATTGTGCCTGAAACATTTCAGAAACCTAAGATCTCTTGTGTGAACTGGTATTCTTTTAATTGCGTTGTTCACATCATGCCATTACAAGCAACAGTGACCGATGCCATGCTTGAAAAGCAAACCTTTTTAAAAAGAGGTTTGAGAGATGCCAAACATTTGAAAATTATTATTTTTTTTTAATTGAGAGGTGCCATCAGAATATCCCCATGATCCTGCAAACATTCTGCTGTTCAGGCTACAAGAGGAAGTGCATCTTGTAGTGCATCCTTTTTGGTATTATTCCTTGGATGAGCTAGTCCCAGGCAGGTTTGGATGAGCAAATCCTCCTTTAAAGAAATAGTGTCAGATGCGCAGGCACCAGCTTGATCCCACGATTTTATTTGCAGCAATCCCAAGATTCTACTTGCCTCAAAAATAAAACCTAAGATTCAAAACAAACTCTTTGGTTTATGAAAGCAGCAGCTGTCTGTTTGTTCACACCTTCACTGGGCTGTTTGGGCCACCCAGAAGAAACAGTCACAAATCAAAATGGAACTCCCATCATGCTGTTAAACGCTCCCCGAAGATAAGAGCAACAGGCCTGTAACATCGATTATCTCGCCAGTAAGACAGCAAAAGGGTTTCACAGTATCTTGTTCTTCTGACAGTTTGTGTTAAAATAAAACAGGTTACAGGACAAAGAAATTCAAATGTCAAAAAGTAGTCAAATCTGTGTGGCTGTTATGCATAAAACCAGTGTAGACATGACTATAACAAACTCAAACTGAACTGATTCCAGGACTGGTTAATGATGTGGCAAATGCATTCAGCTTTTGTGAATGGGCTTCTATTTCAATAGTCGGGAAAATCACTGAAATATTGGGGAGATTTAAGCTACACATGACTTTATTTGGTGTTCCCAGGACTGCTTTTGGAAAAAGGAAGATAACTCTACTCTTTCCCCATGAATTAGAAGTACACCTCTGGCAAGTCCTTTTCTCTGGAATGTTGTAAGTTAAATCAATCAATTTAATATACATGAGAGTCAAGCAGGAATGTCAAGAAAAGAGCTTAAATGAGTGGGCTAATTAGCACAACTTGCCCATCCTCTCATTAGGCTGAGGCTGCAATTCAGGAATCTAATACACATGGAAAACTCTTTCTGCTTCACCTCGAAAAAAGAATCCATTTATCCCTTCTCTCTGTCATCTATCTGCTTCTTCTCTTGCTATGCATCACTACCAATATTCCAGAAATCAGTATAAGTCTCAGCTAGGGTTCTAAATTGCAGTCATCTTAACCTGTATTTCTTGAATCAATGTCCTGGATATTAATAAAGGTTTCACAAGGCTGCTGTGAACAGCATATACTATCCTTCTTTAAAAGCATTTATAGACAGAAAGTTCACCAAAGTGAGGTAATAGTCTATGAGTCTGCCTTTTCTTGCTTTTTCCCATCATGTATACTGCATGCGTTGTCATATGTGCTGAGAACTGTCATATTCACTGTGTCAGTAGTAGCCCTACACATTATTGTTGTAGTACGTGATGAGCAGTGATATACCTAAACTCGTTGGGTTGTGTATGCATCTAAACATACAGTGTGTTAATGGTGCTTCTGATTTCCTGTGAGAATCGGCCAAGAAAATAGTGGGTATTGCTACTTTTTAGCTATGTTTTACAGTCTTTCAGTAGCAACTTTGCTATCCAGTAGTAATAGAAGTATCTAACAGTATTGTGTAGTGTACAGCAGGAGTAGCAATAGCTAATACTGCGTATGAAAGAAGTAATAAATTCACCAGTGTTGCAAGAAAAACAGTTAAGAGATTAATCATTTCCTTTCTGCATTTTCCAAATGAGCATAAACTCATGATGAAGAAAGGCTAGAAAATTAGTATTGCATGTTCTATTTAAGCTTTTCTTTAACAACAGCAACAAAAATGTGTCCAAACAAATGAAGCAAGAGTAATTTCTAGCTTTTCTCATGATATGGAAAATGTAGGGAATAGTATTTCTGATGTGCCTGAAGTTCAGAAAACAGAAAACAAATAAAAAGAAACCAACTGTTTTCATTAGATGAAGGACTCCTGACTGTGAATTTTTTGAATTCTCAACATTGCTAGTGATGCTTCAAAATAGAAATTGACATCAAAACACTCCTTTTAACTACAATTTGAAGAATTTATTGTACATGATCTAATGCCTAAATTGCAAGGTTCTGTCATACCTGGAATAGTTTGCTTCTATCTTCAGTTTAGCAGGGTAAAAGGTCCTTTGTGTAATAATTTCATATAATGAGTAACTTTATCTATTCGTAAGAGAATAATTTTTATGCCAAATGGAATGTGACATTTCTTAGAAACACTGTCCATTCTTCAGATTTTCTTCTTTAATGTCTGAAAGATTTTATATCTCAAATAATTATTTGCTGCCGGTTGTGACTGCAGCTGTAAGTGACAACCTCAGCTGCTCTCTGGCTTCATTCACAGTCTTTTCTAATGGGTACGCTTTCCCTTTCCACTCTTGTGTAAGCACTAGTAACATTTCTTTTAAAAGAAGACAACTTAACACTGCAGATCTGGCTAGAGGCCTGCTGCACAGGCTTTCTATGCATTTGTTCTCACTTGTCAGAGTGATTCTTACCACTCACATTCAAAGACTGAGCAATCTACATGGCCTCCTGTGTCACAGGTCGGTGTTCCCAGGCATGATCATAAGAATCATATGTAAAGAACAACCTTGCCTAGTTTTTATTAAACAATATGATAGCAGTGCAATTTTACTTTTTTTTCCCCTCTGGAGAGGATTTCATAAACTTCCTATCGGTGTTTCTAAGTCTGCATAACACTAGACAGCCATGTGGCTCTCCACTTTCAATGTGATTTTGAAGGCAGGCTCTGGAAAGTTGATAACATATTTCATGACCTTCGTGTCTGGAAGCAGTTTCCCCTGATTGAAGTCATATAAGTTCAGCTAAGTTGGAGTGTGTTGTAAATATTTATCTGGCAGTCTGACATATAAAGTTGTTCTGAAATTACAAAGTACATTCCTGTCTTTCATGTATTATTACCACTTTTTTCAATACACTTGTGAGTGATCTTATTTAGAGAACCTTCTATAAGTGACTTATCATTGCTTGTTAAAGTTCTCACACTCTGTTGTACGGTCGTTTTTTTAGGATGGTAGCTCTTGAGTTGTATCACTTCCCTATCTTTTAAAACATAAATGTCAGATTATTTCAGAAGTGCAACAAGAATTTATGCAATGAGGTAAGCATGGCTGGCACATTGCATTTTAAAATCTTGTTTTGTGGCATTTATTTCCACGTAGGGCTCCAGATGCTTTCTATTGCTAGCAAATCTATGGTGTTGACAACATCTCTAATCATTAGGTCGTTTGTCATTACCTATCAAATAATTGTATAGAAAGTAATGCTTCTGGGTAGAAATTCTTTCCCAGAGACAGAATTAATTCAGCTCTGACTTCTATATTTCCTTGTTTTTTTCAATTACATTATAAAATGAATTTTGAGCTATACAAGGTGCTGCATCTGAAATGTACATTTTTTTTTCTTTACAGAGATGTAAGACAGGTTCAGTAAAGTCAGTGTTAGGATGAATTGTGCACTGCTGCTGAGATGTCAGTTGGAGTCCTTTCAAGTCCAAACATAGTTTCATTTCTGTTTTGCAAGGCTTCTTAGTGTGAGTGTCACTTAAATGTGAGTGGTTTCTCTGACTTCATGAATAGCTGTCATGGGAAGAGGGACACTGAGGTGACAAATCCACTAATTTCAGCAAAAAATTCTAATTTGTACCTGTTTCAGTTGAAACAACCAGTGATGGGTTGAAATAGCTGCACAGCTTCCCTGACACCTTGTTTTACAGGGCCAGAAGCTATTACAGTCCCTCAAACTTCACATTACGAAAGTCTTGTCACAGAGCTGTCAGGATGCAATTACTGACTGTGATGGGCAGTTCCTCTGAATAATGTAACTGGGATAGTTTACCCCAATAATTAATGTCAGGAGCAACCCCCTGGCTTACATATATATGGAAAATATTGGGTTACAATAATCAATAATGGGTTAAGGTTTTATTCTAATTTTGGTGGTTTGGCTTTGGTTTTTTGTGGGGTTTTTTTAGCTTATTTTTAAAAATAATTGTTTGAATGAATATAAAAGCCAGAAATTATTCTTAGAAGCCTACCTCAGGATGAACTGAAAACATTTTTTCTCCTTCATTTCTGACTGGCAGCAAAATATAAACTACTCTGGAAACATTAGGAGAGAGCATTAACACGTAAAATACTCGTCACTTTGAAACATTACATTTAGTCGTTAATGCAGATGCACACTAAAGAAACATGATGCACAAGGAAAAAAAATCATCATTAATTTGCTAAACAAATGCATCCCAGCAATGAGTCTGTGCAATTAAGGTGGGACTCAATTTCAGTAGAAGAAAACATAATCTGTCTTCCCTCTGTACTTTCTAAGAAAGTGTCCCAACTGAATCTTGGCAGCATTAACTAAGAAATCCTTGCATTACAAGTTAAAAACTAGTTCAAGTGTGGTCAAATAGCTGTAAGACAATTTCAGGTTTATGTTTCTGGAGAAAACAAAATAATTGATTGTTTTATGGTAACTCTGTGGGCAGAACAAGGACTTTCCTTTGCTCCTTTGCTTTTTGGCTGAGAGGGAACTGAATAGCCACAGAAATAAACTAGTTTTCTAACAACTACTTGGACCAACCGAAGAAAAAATTGCTTTCTGCAGCTTATGATAGTTGGGCAGACTGGTGATTGATCCCAAAACCTACAGAGACTATGAAAACAATAGTGTGCATGGGGGAAATTTAAATTCTTTCTCTGTTCTATTTAACAGCAGTAAAATAGGCACTTCTGAGATAGTATCATGATATTCAATATTCTAGACTGATGTATAATAGTGTCATTTGATGTTTTACACTCTGTATTGCATACTTTGTTATTCTGGATTCTTAGGCATGCAAAAAAAGCCCTTAAGAAAACCACCTGCTGATACATATGTAAATAGATCATTTTTGACAATTTAAGAGAGATTGCCTTTGAGAGGATGCAAGTTTCAATAAAGAATCTGGCTTTCTCCCTAGCCGACTGCAGTCTTTTGGGAAATTTACAAGAAAATAATGTTTTGATTAAAGAAATATATTATTCTAACTATTTATTTGTTTAATTTCTAAAACTTAGATAAAAATTGCTGCTTTTCCAGAATTGGTACAAATGATATAATTTTTTGTATTTTGGATCCAGGTTAAGTAAAGCATTTGAGTCTTTACAGAAACACGTCTTCAGGAATACCAGTGCTAAAACCTTAAACTCAAACAGAAAACATTATGTGTAATGATCTGTTGTTATGGCTTTATAAAAAATTATGCATTGTCAGGGTGGTAACTCACTGTGTGTGATTCTGCAAAGGGAATTCCAGTAGTGACATGGTTCTTCAGCCAGTTTTTTTGTGCATCTGTGGGGTGAAGTATACTTGATCAACTTATTTTCATTGAAAGAAATAGAATAAGTAAGTGAGTGAGTGTGCGCGTGTGTGTGTGAGAGTGTGTGTATGTGAGAGAGAGTGTGAGTGCATGTGTAACAGACTGTCATTTGATTCAACCAAGGACAAACAAACTACCAGTACAACCTATTTAAACACATGGTTTCATATGCATAACAGTTGAAAAATCACCCTCTAACATACATCTTAAAAGAATTCAGCATGATATTGATTCAGTATGTTGTGGTAGTTTTGCTTTTCATGAAGGTATCATTCAATGACATTAATATAATCACATTAGAAAGACCACAAACTGCTTAAATTGGAATGATTTATATTGACTTTATATCCAACAGAGATGTGCTATAGTTAAAGGTATGTGTAAGGAAGACTTCTCAGGAAGTAGTTAATTATTAAACCTGAAGATTTAAAACTAGGAGCTTGGAGTTCTGTTCTTGGCACCATCGCAGTGTTGATATGGGATGTTTGGCTAGTCACTAAACCTCCTTGTGCTTTTCCTGCGCCTTTCATTACCAAGTTAGGCTGAGGTTTTATATTCTTTCTTACGTTCATAAGGTGTTTTGCAACTCTCAAGAGGGAAAATGAGCATTATAAGTATAACGTTATAAGGTTATTACTGTTTATGTAATTCTACCTATTCATTTCAGACAAGGAAAAGCCTTACAGCATAGCACGATTTATTTTTAGCTGAGCTAGTAGACACCATATGACAGGCAGAGTGTGCTTGTTGCTGTGGTTCACATCTATTTCACTGAAAATATCTGATGCTGTTTTTTGTCAAAAGTGGATTATGGACGGGATAGAGTCAGCTTCATCCAAATGGTACGTTTCTGTGGTCTAAAACCTTAGCTTTTCATACAGTGGTGGGGAAGACTAATGCAATAGATGGCTTTCTTGATGGCTGTTATGCCACCACTACAGTATTAACAGTATTTCAGGTTAATCACTTTGCAGAAGCGTAACACAGAAGGTATATCCAATAAATATACACTGTTTGCATTGACACGTATTAGCGCTGCTATGAGATTATTTTATTTACTTCAAGTAGTCATTGAAGGACAAATATTTTTCCGAGGCAGAGTAAGACCTGTGTGTGATTCATTACAGGAAGAGTGTTTAACAGTAAAACATCTTTGTTTCCATCACTTAGGTTTCTGCACTTTGTCCGGTGCTAAGATTTCAAGCATTTGGGATCCTCTTAGATGTAACTGTAATCCTTTCAGGATTACTCTCCTTCAAAATTAGGTAATTCACTGGTTTAGAGAGGTATTCTACTGGTTAAGGCAAAATTGTATCATTTTTACTCCTATTCATCTTTTAGCTATATAGTTTATACTGTTAAAGCTGAAGCTATGGACAACACAAACAAAAGCATTAAGTTGATTGCTCGAGAAAGCAATCAAGTTTATGTTTTATCTTCATTTCACATGTGATAAATACTTGAATATCTATATCTCTGTTCCAAGAGATGGATATTACAGACGTATAGAAATATATCTTTTCTTACTGTGCGCTTCTCCTGTATTGCCATTTTCTATCTCTGCTTTTACTCTTGTAGTTATTGCATTAGGATGGCTTGGTTAAACACTCTTGTCAGTGATGGTAATATACTTCATTCTTGTCGTATGAAGCACAGAATTGCCTTATTCTTAAAGGGAAAAAGAAAGTAAGAAAAAAAAAAAAAAAAGGAACAGATTCAATCATTTATTAAGTTTATGTGCTGAAACATTTTTACAAGGTAACAGGAGAGGTCAAAACTTACCTGAGAGATTTTGCCACTGTTTTAAATGTGTGATCTAATGGTTCCTTATGTCAGTACCACCCCTGTAAACTACAGGCTCCACTTTCCCTGAGCAAACTTCTTTCATCTTGCATAACAAATGCAGTCAGCATTAAATACAGCAATATGTTTGTATTATTCCATTGGAAAGAAGGATACTGTTCTTATCGCTTTATTTTGGTTTATATTCTAGTGCTACCCATTATTTCTATTCCAATAAACACCTCCTGATAGAAAATGTTCTTCACAAATGTTTAATAAAACTAATTAACACCTTCAAGATTTTATGTAATTTCAGTAATATTTCTATTTATGTGTCTGGTCCTCAGCACTAGAGGGCTCATCAGTTAAGAAGAGAGACTGTATGGTGCTTTTCAGTTCTCTTCACCCTTTGAAAACATATTCCACCTTAAAATCAACAGTCTTGTTACATTTTGAAATTTCAGAGATCTGAGATTTGTAGCAATGTAGGTGGGACTCAATTTCAGTAGAAGAAAACATAATCTATCTTCCCTCTGTACTTTCTGAGAACCTGTCCCAGCTGGATTTTGGCAGCATTAACGATATCCATCGCTACTAACTAAGCTTGTCTTGAAAAAACACACTGATATGCCTATTTTAGAAACCTTGATTTAAACACTTCCACTTCATCACCACACATGAGTGTCCATACGTGGAGTCACATATGTACTCCCAGAGATGCACTTTGTAATCTGATGAGTGTTGCAAGCAGACGGAGGTAGACATGGCTGTGTGCCTTTCTGTGAGCATCTCAGGAGGGCTGGCCTGAGCAGGTTTTGCCAGATGCAAGGAATGTTGCTGTGAACTTCACAATTATTATTCCAAAAAATTACAGGCTCTGGCTGTCACCCAAAATATAGCAATTTACTTCTGATGAGTGATGTTTTGGTAGCAAACTGCGCATACTCTAATTCTGATTTACTGTGATTATGTATGACCCCTCCAGTGGCTTTTTCCTCATTTTCAAGGAGCTTACAGGTATGCTTCTCCCCAGACCCCAGAAGTGCAGCTGTGAGCTGGAGAAACACATGCATGTGATTAATCCGTGGGTGATAAGAAATCAGTGCCCCATTTTCATTATTTTACGGTGATCAAAATTTCCTGGTTACTCATGCAAAGAATGGCTTTGAGGTGTGTAGAAAATTCAGCATCTGGTTAGGAATGGGAATAGCGGAGTGGGGATGAGGCTTTTCAGGGGAACATTTTTTTAAAATCTTTCTTTACAGAAAATGAAAACTGGGGCTATCCTTTACAACAATAGAGGGTTGTGGGATCAGACTTTGTCACAACGGTTGGTTCTATTGATTCCGCCAAAAATAACTTCGAGGGCTAAAAGAATTAAGATGTTAACTTACCCAGAGAAAGAAAAATAATCTGCTGTTTCTACAAACAGCTTTTCACTGTCTCTCTGCAGCTGCCTCAGCAATACTCAGTAGGATAAGAAATAGGTTTTGGTTGATATTAAAGGCCATATGAAAATATATGGGGGAGTCTCCTCTAAAATAGGAGGCTGATTAATTTTATTTTGATTTACAAAGAAAGATGAATTATGCATTACTGCACAGCTTCTGAAGGATTTATTGATACTTCTTATAGATACTTAGAATTATCTGACAAACATATGAAATAAAGAATTTTTTTCTTTTGAAATGTTTAAAGCTGGAGATGAAGATTTAAGAGCTAAATGCTGACGTGCTTATCTATTAGAACATAATGATCTATGTATTTTAGTGCTACTGTGTTAGTGATATTTGAACAAGAATAAAAATATGGGTTTCTTCTTTGTGTGAGATGCATGTTGTTTATTTTCAGCTTGTGTTTGTACATGTACTCTTAAAGGTATGAATGAATAGGACTTGGAACCTGGCATGAAGTGAGGGAGATATGTAGCACAAGCCATACCTGCAATTAGCTGTGTCTATTGTTTCTGTCTACTTCTCTTCTGTAATAGATATAGGTAGTGGTTGGGTGAAATGCGTAGACACAATTAACCTGTTTTAAGATAGAGAGCAATGAGATTGCTGGCATTTAACAAATGTTACATCAAATGGTTGTTGTGTTTTATTTCTTAAAGTTTAACTGTCTTACTGAAATAAATATATGATACACTGTGACACTCCATCTGTGAATCTGTCTGTGTCTGCAGTCTTTCCCAGGACCTCCTTGAAAGAAGATTTTTTTGTGTCAAGGGATTCTTTCTCATTACATAGCTCTAAATATTGGAAATATATTCACCAAATGGCCATATGTCATGATATCTCATCGTTACTATCTCACAGATGGTTTAGTGAAAATCTGGCTCATTGCTTTCCATCAAATTAAGTTATAAGCAACAGCTAATGAAAGTCATGTCTTGAGAGGTCTCAGGAGTGTAAGCTTTTCTAAATAGATTGATATTTAGATAAATTTAATAATGAGGTGGCAAGTATTTCAGTGGAGGGGACCTACATAACTGCTACATCAAAGTTAGGAGCCTGCTTCTCTCTGTTGCTTTCTGACTGGAGCAGTGGAACCTCTTTTAACCCACGCTGGAGTCAGAGATATTTGTATGACCATATTTTTGTGGTTTGGTAAGTGTGGCAGACTAAAAACCTCCCAAAAAGGCTGCAATATAGAAACAGTGTTGAACCCTGCTACTGGAGAGCAACTGGAAGGAATGGGTAAGGCTTGTGGGGCAGTAAATTCAGGAGGAAAAAAAGGAGCACTGATAGCAGTGGTCAAGTGGTGCTTTGTGCATAGCAGAGGAGAAGAAAAATAAGGCGTAGGCATAGAGGATGACATAGCACAGGATGCCACCTCCACAAAGCCTGTTTCTATTATGGCAGTGGCGTCTCTGTGTTGCTGTAAATAATAACTTAGACCTGGTATGAAAAGCTTCTACAAAGATACAAAGAGAAGCAGCAAGGATATTTTCATAATTTTGCACTGCCTGATTTGTAATCAGGTCGTGTGATCTTTCTCCCTGTGGATCAGGATTTGCTGCAGTCCAATAGCTATGCTTTTACTGGCTTGTTCAAAGTATTCCACAATCTGGATTTTCTTCCCACGAAGATCTGTTGTAATACCTATGCAGTCGTTGCATGCACACAAATCACCAGTGTCTGGTATCTATATAGGCAGCTTCTATCCCACAGTGAATCTGGAGATTAAGGAGGCACAGGAACATTTCTCCACTGCTGTTAGGCACTATTTTTAGATATCTCTAGTGTTTCAAATGCTGCATTTGGACCCACAACATACTTGAACTATTCCTGCTCTTTAAAAAAATCTTGCAGACTGGACAATCTTTAAAGGTTTTAACCTGTTAGATGTGGCTGGCTTCCAGGAAATTATGGCAAGGAACATTTTAGAGCATGAAAAATGTCTTCTGAGGTGGAAATAAGTACTCCAGCGGAAAAAGAGTGTCACTGCTCTGTAAAGGAGTCATCACTCTTCCTCAGACTTTCTAAGGGACTCTGGAAAACAGGATATTGTTTCTAGACGGCTGCACTTAGAATCAGCACAATTTGCAGCAGGGTTTATGGCACCAGAGAGGCAGATGAGGCATGGAAGGTTTCATTCGAAGAGTATCTCAGAACATCAGGTTAAAATGGTTCTTCTCAGGACTGTGACTGGGTAAAGAAATGATAAATGTGCATCTTTATGAGTACAGGGAATAAAGGATGAACTTACAGTACTCCAACTTTATTGGCAGAAAGGGAAAAAATGTGTCAGGAGATGGTGCAGCTCACCAGCCTTACCTTCAAAGCCATGATCCTTATTGTAGTGTCCATAGTCTTAGAACGAGCAGAGTTCACTCCTGCTACAGCTGAGCATGCAGTCTTCTCATATGGGGGTCTAAGAATATGTTTCCCCAAACTTCTTACACCCTAAGGCAAATTATGCATCCAAGCATTTTGGTTACAGTTAAAAAAAAAATGATAGAGCATGCTATTTAAGCCAAAATTATTTTTCCAACACAACACTTATACTGTATTTTAACTCTGGCTCATGAGGTCTGAAGGTGGAAAACAGATACACTGTTCTCCAAAATATGTGCTAAAAACAAAACCTGGTTAAGTGTTTTCAAATGAAAGACTAATTTTTTAAAAATGTCACTTTCATACTTGTTTCCATTGAAGATTTTCCATTATTATTACGTTTTTATTAATATATTGGAATAATAACATAAATGTTAACAAACCTGAAATTTGTATAAATTCAATTTCCCAATAATACAAGGTTCTTCTTTTAAAAAATTAGTTTCAAATGAAATACAGGCATTTTTTATTCTTAAAACAAACCCAATGCTAATCTGTTTTTTTTCCCATTTCATTTCCATCAATCACATCATAAAAATACTAGATTAAAAACCCCATTATGCACTTCAAACCCATAACTGCAACTCCAGCTATCTAGATTTTAAAGAAACAGAATTAAATTTCCACTTATGCAGAAGAATGGGACTTGTTTTTCTTCTAATGAGGACAGGAAGCATTCCTGAGGACGGGTGGGATGTCAAACCTTGGCCATTTGCACTTTCTGGGTAGAGCTGCACCTGTACAGCAGTACGTAAATTTCATGACAGATGCTTAATGCTCGTACAGGAAAAAAACCCTTCACAATTAACTTCATGAGAAGTTTCCAAAAGATTTAATTAACAGGGACAGTGTTCCTGCAAAGGCCTTTAGTTTATAAAACATTCTTATATTTTACAGTGAGTTTTCTGTTTCAGCTCACATATCCAGTTTTCCAGAGTTGGTTCATTTCACTCTCATTCAGCCTGCTTCTCATGTGCTTCTTTTAAAGGTACTTTGCAAATAATAGCAATAAATCCCAAAGGAATGATATATATTGAACTGGCATCTCTAGCAGACATATGTTTGAAATACACTGTAGACCGAAATAGTAGGCATCTAAATTGATATCTACAAAGACAATATCTACTTGGTTATGTTTCACAGACTGCCAAAGAAAATACTAAGTTCTCACAGTGCAGCCTAAAAAAATCTCTTGGTGCTCGCAAAGAGAATTGGACAAAGACAGGAAAATCCATTACTAGAGGGTTTGACATTAGCTTCTACTTGAATTTGAAATTAAAACTAAAATTTACTAAGGTCTTTGTGGAAAAAAGAATCCATTATGAACTCAGTTTCAAACTAACTTCAATACTTAGTTTAAAATGATCATAAATTAAGTGTAGAATCACTGTAACAATGGAATTTTTAAAGATTTTGAAATATTTTAATATGTTAAAATTATTTTATTCTGATTTTGTTACAATTTCTGTGTATGCACATTGTGATTTTATATGAGTTTTTATTTTAAAATTTACATTCTTTTCAACTTTCTTGAATCTTATTGTAAAGAACAACTGCCTCTGACACACAGCTTATGTTATTTTTCTCCTCAGACTGCCTTTTATTTAGAGATTTCACAGAAAACTCTGAACCTTTGAACTAGAAAATAAGATGAGCCCTCAGTACAGTTCAGATGAACGTCTGTTTTTAATATCTGGATGGCAGCTTGGTTGCATTTTGAAGCAGCAATAAAACAGCTGCTATCGAACTTGTATTGAGTGAGGCACCTTACTTTCTTTTTCCAAATATGTGTCATAACGGAATGGTTTTACACATTGATTCAAGGTGTCAAATTGCTTTATTACAACAGAGGAGATACTTTGAAGAAGAAATTAAAATGAAACATTTAAGACGTTGTTCAAAACTTCTCTTTAGAAAGTTTAAGGTACATTTTAAAATTTAAAAAATAAAATGCATGGGAGCTGTGATTTAGGAACTGCTGAAACCCAGAGGAACTCATTCCTAGAGCAGTGTGAAGTATATTAAGGGCTATGAACTGTGAAGGCCAGCTGTGCTGGGGAGCTGAGATTATTGTGGCACCCAGTTTCCCAAGGAGATGGCTCAAGATTCCTCCAAGTCAGGCAGCCCAGCTGGTTCAGGAGCTGGGGTAATTGCAGAGAAGGCCTATAAACTGTCAGAAAACATTGTCTCATTTCCAATGGGAAGATATTGAAATAGATGCATTCCTATATTTTATGTCATTCTTCTAATGATTCAGTATTTTTCCATGGGAGAGCATTGCATTCCCTAACCAGCTCTCCTAGGGAGGTAGCTGCCTGATCTCTCTGTAATGCACAAACTTGCTTCTCCACTCACTTGAGTGTAAAGATCACTCGTAACTTCTATGTGCTCATGCTATAATTTAATGTGCTTCTCTGTTTACAGCTTGTTACTGCGGACCATTGTTAAGACTGAAGTCAACACCATTGGCTAGGCCACAGCACAGTAAGGCCGATTTTTTGAAAAAAGCATTCCTGTTTAAACCTGGCTCTTATTTTCCCTAGAGTGAAGCTATACTGTCATTACTCTGTAAAAAATGAGAAGAATCTTTGTGAGGCTTAAAGTTTTAGCTTACAGAAATCATAATAGCTCTGTGGTGCTCACTGAACAAAGGTTTCTGATATGCAATGTAAAATAACTAATTTTCAATTGAAATTTAATGACAAGCCTCAATACATTGCTTTCAAGCTCTGGTGAGTTCAACTGTTTTCTTTCAGATGCAGATCAGCTACAGCTCTGACTTTCAGAGTTCAGCTCTTTAAGTCAGGAGTACACTATTTAAATCTGGAAATCACTTTGGGTTGGTGTCAACTGATATTGCAATTGTCAAATAAATATTAACAAAAACTTCAGTTCCAGTTCACTTTCTGTTAAGACTTAGCATTAACCATGCCTAAATATAGCTACTGTAGTTCCCAGCTCCTAGAAAAATTAGTGTTTTAATGTAAGACAGTTGGCAAATGACAGACTAACAATTATCAATGTGGCTACAAAAAAAAAAAAAAACTAAACAATTTGACCAAAAGCCTCATATTCCCAATTTCTTCGTGCACCAATTCTTCAAAGCAAGATAGTTTTCTAAGATGTGACTAGAAAAAGTCTCCCAAAACACGACATTTTTAGGAAAAAACGTCAACCTCTAAAAATTTGGAGAGGGGAAGAGAGTAACTTAATTGGAGAGTATGATCACATATAAAAAGCAGTTTTACTCCTTCGTTACTTTTAATGAGAGATTGAGAGAGCAATGCAATCACAAAAAAATATCTGCATTAAAACCTTAAGTGTTGTGACACTTCAGGGAAATACATAATTTCTTCCCAATAGTCAGCCGGTTCTCCAGGCAGTCATATATAACGAAGTGGAAATCAGCTATGACAAGATGAAAGTAATATGATTTCATAAAAAATTAGTGAATGAGACAGGCTAGGTCCCTATAAATAAAGATGCTTTTTAAAATGTCATGTGTCTATACATGACTAGAAAAAACACTAGTAAGTATAATTTATAATGTGTTACACTAGTACTGTGATGCTGACTCCTACCATGCTGGGGACTCCCTTGTACTGGGCACTGGGCCAAAATATTGAGACCCATCTAAATAATGTTTTCAACCTTCTACGGTTGGAGATCTGCCTCCCTTCAGCCGGAGACAGCTAGCAGACACCGCTTGTTTACTTCAGATACAAGTCTTACAGCCATCATCCACAGCTTTTCGTGCCAATGTTGAACTACTACCTTATGGTCTACTTCCATAGAGTACTACACAATATGATAAACAAACTAAGCAAATTTTAGCTTACTAGTTAAGCTGAGGTGTTTTTTTTCCTATAAGTGAACGCAACCATTACTTTGTGATCTTTGTTAGTTTATCTTGTTTTCAGGACTGATACTAAGGTGGCAGACCTGGACTACAAATGGGGGACCTAATCTCAAGTCACAGAATGGTTGAATTATAAATTTAATGTATAATTTTTCATTATAAAATTCATTTTATTTTCTAGATTGTGTTTTTCAGAGAGGAATTGTAGCAAGCCATGTGAAGAGAACGTTCTTATCACATTATTGGTTCAAATAAAATTTTACAACGTATCTAGTCCTATATAAAAAAACCCTGCTGTATTGGCAATACTAAAGATACTCAAAACACTACCTTCTACTTCTCTAAATCAAGTTTAAGCTTCACATCATGACCTGTATAATCCTACACAACTCCATTCCAAGTGACACTTCCCCCGTGGATAACAGAATCACAGAAAGGTTGAGGTTGGAAGGGATCTTTGGAGGTCATCTGATCCAACAGTCCTGCTTGAGCAGCCCAGGATCACATCCAGATGGGTTTTGAACATCTCCAAGGAGAAAGACTCCACAACCTCCCTGAGCAACCCACACTGGTGCTCAACCACTGTCCCAGTAAAAAAAAAGTGTTTGCTGATGTTCAGAGGGAGCCTCCTGTGCTTCAGTTTGTGTTCATTGTCTCATGGCCTTTCACTGGGCACCACCGAAAAGAGCCTGGCTCTCTCTTCTCTGCAATCTTCCTTCAGCTACATTGAAAAGACCCCCCTTGAGCCTTCTCCAGGCAGAGCAGTCCTGGCTGTCTCTGCCTTTCATCAAAGCAGAGATGCTCTAGTCTCCTAATCATCCTTGAGGCCCTTGTTGAACTTCATAAAGTTATTTTCAGTCCATGTCCCCAGCCTGTTGAGGTCAATCTAGATGGCAGCAGAGCCCTCTGGCATATCAGCTATTCTTTCTAGTCCTGTGTCATCAGCAAACCTGTTGCAGCACTCTCAAAACTAGCCAGCTGCAACAAGGTTTTTACCATTCCATACCAGGTTAATTTCAATAAGTAGTTAGCACACCTTGCCCCAGCACAGCCACCAATCCCCCACAAGGTTTCAAAAGCTCATCTACTAATCATGCTGTTTCTTCATACTCTTCAGACCAGTCCACCCTGCTCCTTGCCTCTGCTGCATCCAGATTTCTCCTTCTCTGGGCTCCTCTTCCAGCCAGCCTCTCCTCACATGGGCCCCCTTCTTCTCCCAGGGCCTCTTCTTGTCTGTCCTACATCCAGGGCACTCACTCTCCTCTCCCTACTTCTTCCAGATCTCCCTTCATCCATAACTCCTCTTCCGTACCCCTTAGAGCTATTTAACTACTTAGTAGAAACCAGCCACAGCTGCACATTATCCACGCCAGCCAGCCCACCGCCCCTGAAGCCAGCCCACAGCTGTATATTATCAATGTTAATTAACCCAGCTTCATTCCTCTACAATTCATCTACACAAACCTACTGAGGGTACACTCTGTCCATCGTCCTGATCATTAATAAAGGTGTTAAACAGGACTGGATCCAGTACTGACCCCTGGGGTACACCGCTAGTTATGGCCCTCCAACTAGACTTTGTATCACTGATCACCATCTTCTAGGCCTGTCCGTTTGGCCAGTGTTCAGACCACCTCACTCTCTGCCATTCCAGCCCATTCTTCTCCATGAGCCTGTATTTTCCTGGGTCCTTCTTCTTGCCCTTCTTGATGATGAGAGTGACATTTGGTTTCCTCCAGTCCTTGGGCACTTCTAATCATGACTGAAGATTATTGAGTGTTCTCACAATGACATATGTCAGCTCTCTCATTACTTGTGGGTGCATCCCATCAGGGGCCATTGACTTACATATATCCAGTTTGCTTAATTATTTCCTGTCCTGATCCTTTTCCACTATGGATACATCTTCCTTCCTTCAGGCTTCCTCCCATTTTTCTTTGACCTGGGATTCCTAAAGACTGGTTTTACTAGTAAAGACTGAGGTGAAGGCAGCATTCAGTACCTCAGTGTTTTCCATGTCTTGTGTCATCAGGTCCCCTGACTTCTTGAACAGTTCATACACATTTTCCCTAGTCTTCCTTTTGTCACCTACACATTTTTAGTAGCCCTTTTGGCTGCCTTTGACATCTCTTGCCAAATTCAATTCCATGTGGGCTTTGGCTTTCCTAATCTCATTCCTATATGCTCAGATGGTGCCTCAGTATTCCTCCTAAGCCCTTTAATTCTCACAAAATCTGTATTTATGTTCCTAAATATGTAACAATGAGACAGATGGACTGCCAGCCATCTATATTCCTTCATTTTTATCATGCTTTTAGGTACTGTCCAGTCACTAATGGTGACTAGTTTTCTCTGAGACAAAGCATAGGCATGGTTTTGGGGATAGCATGCACCCAGGACCATCCTCAGTGGGCAGCATGGTCAAGAGTGCAGCAGATGTTGAGCCTTTACCCATATTTTCTTGTTTATTCCAACAAGCTTTTCTGTCTGAAGTGCACTCATATACTTTCCCAGTATACCCCTTGGCATGTAAGGTACTCTTGCAATATCATGATATGACCATCCCCCCCACCCACCCCACCCCGACTCTAGCAGGCTTCAACATTGCTTGTAGACACTTGGAATAAAAAACACCACATAAAACAGAACATCATATGCTACTCGGAAACAGCACAGGACTGAGAGGATACATAGGGCCCAGTGCTAGGATATGTGGATGTGGGTGGTCTGTGCTACTTGCCCTCAAATCTGGAAAGAAATTTCATAGGCTGGAGGTATTTAACTATGTAAGTGTAGCCTAAGAGATCTCAAGTCCCCTCGTGACATATTTTCAGTCAGCAGAGATGACTGAATTGAAATTCCTACTGTAACAAGACATAGATTGCCTGAATGGCCATTCTCTATTTTGTCTTCATACATTTTTGCCTCAAAGGATCTGTAAACCCCTCAGTTTTTCTGCTGTCAGAACATTTCACGAGACCATCTCTTCTATTTAGTTTGTCAGAAAACAATTTTATGTTAATGTTGTGCAGTGTAGAGTATTACTCTGATGAAGACCATATGGACAAGTAGGTTATTTTTCATTAAATTTATTCTGACTTAATCTGGAATTGTGGCAGACATATTTACCATGAACATTACATAAAAATATCTCTGTTCTGTTTTAATCAACCACTCAAGAGATGCCTAACACAGGTGACATCTTCTAAAGACTGGAATGGAATTACTTGATTTTGGCATGCTTTCCTAAGAGAGACTGCCAATAAAAAAAATATATCAGGTGGGAGTTTCTTTATACTGATTTCATTTCTTAGAATAATCTTTGAAGGTTGACACTGTAAAAACGGTGCTGTGAACTTCTTCTTTGTTGTCTTTCTGTTTCACATAGAAGCTTTTCTTCCCTAAGGAAAAGCTTCAGCCCTACACATACAGCAATAGATTAGAGGGCAGTCTCAATTCTGCCCATCTTGTCTTCCTATTTTAAAAGCTATTTTGAAAAGCTTAAATCTCCATGTCCTCCATTTGCTCCATATAAGCTGTTGCTTCTGATAGTGGCATGTGTCAAAAGCTCTGTGAAGAAGACTGGGCACCAGCTGGCCAGTTTATATTATTGCATGTAACTGAGAAACGCATTATGACCGACATTGCTGGCTGCCTTTACCAGCAGTCAGTAAAGGGAAGGAAATGACAAGGTAATGTCAGCTGATGGACTTCAGGACTTCCCTGCTTTTGGACTGTCAGAATGCCAAAAGGCGTTCCCCACTGGTCAGACTGAACCCAGGGAAGACTGTAGAAAGACTGAGCAGAAAAGGGAAATCCTTTGAATGTCGGGTCAAAAAAATTGCTTCCACCTTCCTTTGAAGAAATACAGCTGTCGTTCATCAAAACTGTGCAAAGCCTTAGGGCTCTGTTTGACTCCTTGCCGACACTGGATGAGCAGGTAACATCACTTTCCAGAAATGCCTTTTTTCCTCTCCAGCTGGCTGGGGAAACTAATTCTCTTCCCTCTGATGAGAATTTTACTGAAGCAGTCTGCAGTTTTCCCTGACTCCCATAAAGACTACTTTAAAAGTATGTTTAGAAACTGAATGTGACTGTCATGAGCAGGTTCCAGCTGGTACAAAATGTACCTTTCTACCTTCCTCCTGGTTCTGGCCAGTGAAAAAAAAAAAAAAAAAGAAGTTTGTGCAGAAGTCTGTCATGGTAAGTGACTTTCTCTTCCAGTTTAAGGACTTCTTTCTTATCTTGAAGGTATTGAAGGCAATTACCAGATGGAACAGCATTTGGCTTGGCAAATTCTACAACCACCCAGAAAAATACCGAGTTAAGTTAAAGTTAGGGACAAGAGTTATTTACCAAAGAAGCCAATGCTAAAATGAGGCTCTGAAGATATGAAGTGGGTGTCAAGTTTATCTGTCCTTAGGAAATGATTAACAGCTTTCCTTTTCTAGGCACCTTCTCCAATATATGTAACCTCACAAAATAATTTACTTCCAGACTTCTTACTATCATTTTCTCTTTCCTCCTATCCCACAAAACAAATCCTATTTCAAAAAGCATTTTCTTCCTAAAGGAGGAAGTATCAAAGTCTTTTAGAAGTTCATTAACTGCTGCATTACTGTCAATGATTTTATGGGAAAGGTAAGCAGATGCTGGGATTAATGAAAGTAGAAAATATTTGGTAGACAGAAATACAACTGTAGATGAAAAGGATTTTGTTAAGTCACCCAGAGGACTGAAAAATTTCAGAGATAGACATAATGTGACGAGATAAAGTAAATTAAGTCAGTGCTATTGCAGTTGGATTTCAGTGCTAATAAATATAAAACAATAGTACAGGGAAAAACTGAAGTACTTTAGAACTAGAGTAAAAACTTAATAGCATCATCTTAGTTTAGGGATCTGGCTATCAGTGCAGAGATGCTAGTGAGGACCTATGTTCAAGAGAGTTAGATAGGAATCAGGTGAAGGATAACCTAAGTCACTAGGATTTGCAAGAACCGGGAAATTTTATTTAAAAATATTATTACCATTACACAATTCATTGATATGTTTGTCTGGAATACTTTATGTGAAATTGGCCACCCGGTCTTAAAAGCAAAGTAGAATAATGCAGAACGCAAAGTGAACCAGAATCATATGATGAAATTACCAAACGTATGGCTATAAAAAATGTTTATATCACAAGAAATTCGAAGGCTATTTTGTTTATCATAGCAGACAGCCTGTCATGACACTAGATAAAAGAATCTACAGAATGAAAGCTACATGTTTGTAGCTTCTGTTCTTCTAATTCTTAAAAGCGTGAGACATTTAAAGAAACCTGAGTGTAAGAAATCTAAAATACATAGAAAGTAATACGTTTCTACATAGGGCATTGCAAAGCTTTTTTACATAAGATCATCCTAGCACCCCCACCCTTTCCCACAGAAAGAGAAAGACCAGAGAAAGAAAATCAGAGATTTGTATTAGGAGGATTTAATGGATTTGAAACAAAAGTTTCAGAATAAGTAATAAACATCAAGCCTCAGTGATTATGGCTGTTTCTACTACTAAACTTATTTGTGTTTACTCACTTTTTTTTAATAGTAATATTTTTTTTTTTAATAGTTTTTTTAATAGTAATGTGAAACATCTGACACAGTCACTGCTGGAAATATATCTGATATGACGTTGAAATACCTATGTTGTGTATTACTGATTAGAAAACAGTAAATAATTATTGCTACAGATGACAAACAGAAATAAAACTAAGAGCTTGCTTTGACACAGATGCTGGGTCAAATGTTTCTGAATACAAATCCATCTGCTAGATGCATCTTAATGATGAACATGCAGCTGATAGCCAAAAGAAAGTGAACAAAATTGACACAGTAGATTAATTTGATTATTTGGTACAATACTTGTAATTTTACCACCTCTTTTGTATTTTACACATCTATTCTATCTTGCCCTAAATGAGACTGCAGACACACTGGCATGTCTTCATATACCACCTAGCACAATAACTGATACTGATTGCCAAAATATAAACAAGCATAGTGAATTACTTTCATTCTATTTGGAGAACTGAAGCATATCTGAATAACAATATTGACTTTGTCTCATGTTATTGTATGTTAAAAGCAAACCTGAACTTTATCTATTACTAATACCATGATCAGATAAGGAATTTCCCCAGGTCCCCTAGCATATCTGCAGACCCCATTGAGAGGGCAAGAAGAAAAATACCTCTAAAATATTTCTCACTGTTTTAATAAAACTGTGATCCAAATCTACTCATGTAGGTTTCCCAGGGATACAAGACTGCCAAATCTTTTTACTTACGTGAATTGTTCTGAAATGGTGGGTCTGTAAATAATCAGAGTGATGCTATACTGCTGTCAGTCACTCTCAGTGAAACAAATAGGGTATTTTAATTACTACACATAACATTTTTGTAACAACAAATCCCCTCATCCCTGCCGACTCTGAGTTCCTTAACACCAGTTCAAATGAAAAATGCGATTTCCTACAGTACTTTTAAATACTTCAGTATTTTAAAGAAATAAGGGCTATCAATCCAATAAACCCTTTATGCTGCATTCCATATGTGTAGCATTTAAGGCACAACAGGATTGTGTAACACAATTAAGGAATTTGATCAAGAGACCAGACAAAGAAAACAATCAAAGTTAATGATTTGACAATGTACTCCTTCCTCCAAGTTATGCAAAATATCCTTTAAAGGAGCCAGCTAAATAAGTGAGTACCCTAGGACAGCTATCCCAGGAATGCAGCGCTGAGAAGTTCAAAACCCTTCTTGATCAAGAAAAGAAAACTCTTCTGGAGTTTTGGGGGGGTTTGGAGGGTGTTTTCTCCAGAATAAAAAATAAAAAAAGCAGCCTATAGCCATGAAATAGTCTTTTGAAGAAACCTGAGACATCACTTAGTGCTTACATGCAAGAAGTTCTTTTAATGTTCATCCTATTACTGCAAGAAAAGAGCTTGAATCCAATCTATGAAAATAATTTATCTTATTTCTCAGTTCACTGTTAAATTTCTAATTTCTTAGTCTGTTGAACTTTTTCTAGGAAAGGACAGATGATGGTAGCATACAGAACAGTTTCCTGAGGTTCTATGCTTTGGTCATAAGTGAACTGACAACTGGAGTTCAGTCTTTACACAAAAACATATTTCTACCTAACAGGTTTAAAAATGACCAATATACCATCAGGGCCACATTCCATTCAAATTGCTCAGACCATTAAATTTTTTGAAGTCATTTGAGCTAACAGTGTAGGTAAGGTGGCTGGGATTTGGTGACTTTATTACCTCAATTATGTTGTCAATTATTACTTTGAAGAAGAGAGAGAACATAGATTTTTTTAAACTCCCCTGGGTAGAAATAAACCACATTATTTATTGTAGGAGACAGTAATGGCTTTTCATGGGCCAATTAATCTTTTTTATGGAAGGATAACATTAAAGTCAAACTAATGACAAGACCTAAACATAATGTAATTCCTTATGACCTTTCAAAATGGTTGTTAAGAGTTGAAGACGCAGTCTAAAATGAACAAAGTAAAATACAGTTTTAAAAGTGTGAAATGTTTGTGAAGAAAAAGTGTGACAGGTAACAAGTTATTTCTTATGTCAGAAACTGGTCTATTGAAATGGATGACAAACTCAACATAGCATATGTTTATGAGGCTGCAAAAAGAATTGAACAAGTCTCATTCCAGGATGAATTTCAGGATGTGTCTTTCATCCAGGAAATAACTGGTAAGTTTTTTTTCAGGAAATGTAAGGTTTCACCTGGACGGCTGTGCCCAGCTGGGTGCCATACTTCTAGGAAGATACGTATCAACAGGAAGAGTTGAGTTTGTTTAATCTAGGAAACAAAAAGATTGAGGGAGGGGGGGACATAAGAGGCTTCCAGCAGACAAAAAGTTGTAAAATTAACAGTGATCAATTTGGTTTACTTGGTCACATGAAATGGACAAACAGAAATAGATATTCAATTCTTACAAAGGAGATTTGGGATGAAACACTGTGGGATCTTTTATTGGAGGTTTGCAAGATCAGGTCATGAAAATACCTAAGTAAAATGGTATAGGTATTTGTGAGTTTGTCCAAGTCATGAGGTGGAAACAGATAATTTTTAATGTCTTCTCTTTTTAACAGTAATTTACAATACAAATATGTGATAAAAAGGGATATTGATAATGTGTCATATGCAGGAACATATTGAAAAGCATGCAACTGAAATTTTAAAAACTCAAACCAGTGCCCATTTCTGTAGATAGCACACTGAAATGCAGGAAAGTGGTTTTTTTTATATTTCTATCTTATTTAGAAGTTTAAGTGCAAAAAATAAATGCTTGCTACTGATTGGCATTGCATTCATGAAAATTATTTTTGCTTTCAACTGGTATTTCAAATAGGTATGCTCTTTCTAGGTTCATATTTTTCATCATTTCTTCATTTGTGTTTTTGAATATGAATCTGGCTTTCAATTTTACTTAAAACAATGAAATTCATATAATATGATAAATTTATCTGAGTCACTTCAAAAGCTGAATTTTCATAGCTATATCACAAGAGGAAGCCCACAAGTCCTTCAATTTTTTAAAGAAAAGAGGTAACTTTCTCCAACACAGAAGACATTCAGAAGTTGTAAAACAAACCGTTTAACTGAGAATATGATTTTCCAAAGTTTTCAACTCCATATACAATGACATCATTAGTCATCTCACTTCAAATGTCGCTGACTTCATGCTTGTTGAGTTCACTTACTGTTAATATTTTTTAAATATTTATCATCATCCATAATTCGTCTATGCTGTTATGTCACAAACTTCCTAAATGTCTGTCCAGTTGTGTGATGCTGATGACATATTCTATGTTAATCTTGTCTTTTTAGAAACTTCTGCTTGATTCTTCTTTGAATGTTTTTATTGTTTATTTTTTCTGAATTGAATTTTAAAGAAGATTTAGTGTTCTGCTTGAAAAAGTTGCTTACAGTCTATGAAGGAAGACAGAATACTGGGAACTGCTAGCTGGAAATTTTGAAAAAAAGTCAGTCTGTCTATGAAATTTGTTATCTTAAATTCAGTGTTACAATGCTTTCTTTTAGGAAATAGTTTTAAGAAGAGATATTATTTTAAGTATTTTTTAGTTCACAGTAAGGATATTTTTTTCAATTTCTGTTTTTTGAGAATATTTATGCAGATGTAACTTGGATTAAGTTTTATTTATAGTAAAATTCTGAACATACAGGGATTTGTATCTGGGGATGTTTGGAAGTTGCTAAGTAAAGATAATTTTCATTTTGGCTCACAAATAAGTTTGTTACAGTGATAAACCTGATGTTTCATACTTAAAGGTGCTTGGTCTGTTCATTATTGTGTAGCTGATGGCTGGCCTTAGTATATTTTTGCATTTGAGAAAGGCTGATGCATCTCTGCTGTAGGGCTGTAGGGCAGATGAATTACTGTCAGAGGAGTAATACTGCATTGTCAGAGGAAACTGAGCTTTGCAGCTGAAAGTTGTTCCTGTGTCTGGGGTGGGACTGTGGAAGAAAAGGTCTCATAAATCACTACACTCAGGTGGTGAGTATGGAAGCGGTGCAGACTTGTCTGCATAAAACCAAATAGTCTCTCTTCTCAGCAGTCTCCACTGACTCCAGATCCAGTGTTGCCCTGAGTTTTGGTGGCCTTTATTTCTCAAAACTTGCAGCAGACTAAGACCCTATTAAAGCAGGATTGGAAACTCATATGCAACCCAACAATACATTTATACTCTGCTTGTATAATTCAACTGCAAAACGCAAGGGACAGTTTGAAAGCTGCAGAATATTTGAGCAAAGGAGTAGGGCTGTGGAATGAGCTCCCAAAGGAAAACTAGACTGATTCATGCAGCAAGGGCCTAGTGAGAGAATATTTGCATTAGGAAAAGGTTTTCATAGCTATCAGTGACCAGGAAGAGGGGAAAAAATGCCAAAAATATGAGACTAACTCTCAGGTCCTAGGACTGATGCTGTTGCACCATGTATAACTTCACATTTAATACCACCGGAGGTCTTCCTCCATAGTATGAAAAACCTCCTTCTGTCTTTACATCTTCCTATAGTTCTGCACCATAGAAGGCAGAGTAACGATGAATTTCTGGGTAAAGCACAAAAATCCAAGATCTGTTTTCATTTGTGGTAATGAAAGCTAACATAATTTTTATTATTTTGACTTTATTTGCAAATTTATTTTCACTTTACCTTTATCTGGCAATTTTCAAGTTAGCACAACTTCTCAGAGTTAATTTCAATATTAAACCCCGGATTTTTACAGGGAAGCTGTCTGCTAAATTATGGAGATTTTAGCAGAAATATAAAAATACTAATATTAGCACAGGCAATTTTTAATTAGCTAGCAGTGATCCCTGGATACATTATCACTGGGGAAAGAAATAATATTACTTTAGTTAATTGTTCTCCATTTCTGGTATGAATTTAAAATTCTGTCATGGATTTGAGATAGGGAAGACTTTAAAATATTATGGAAAATTATTTAGATAAACTTCCAAATTTTTGAATGTTTGTTGGAAGCTTGTTTGGCCTGTTCCATTTTGAGAAATCATGTGGCTAATCTTGCAACTACAGGTAATCTCCTGGGACTTTTGGTTAAGCCAGAAATAGTCTGTCTTTGTTCCTCTGGCTCTTCGGCTTCTAATCACAACTGGAATCAGAGAAAGGAGTAGTCTGAAAAGCAATATAAGTCTTTTTCAGTTCAGTTGGGTGAGGACACTAGAATCAGATCTCTTCTTACTTCATCTTCAGTCATCTGCTCATCTGTTTTGACCTTTCTGAGACACAAGGAAGGAATTTCTTTTGTGGTAAGCTTATGGCCACTGAAGTGAGTAAAAGAAAACTCTTTAGAAAGCAACAGACTGTTGCTATTTCAGACAGGTCCCTATAAGGATCCCTTTCTCCCTCACTTTTGACAGTGCTTGCATTGTCTGTCATATCAATACAAGCTGTTTGAATTGATCTGAGCTGTTGCCAAGGAAAGCTGTTGCAGAATAATGTGAAGTCTCCATGTGGACAAGCCTAAACAAGCTCCTTCCCAAACTGGACTAAGCTGAACTGCACAAAGGAGCTCTTGTGAGGAGTAAAATTTTCTTTAATTCCCAACTATTGCCCTGCGGTCAGGCTGGATGGCTTGCCCTCGCTACTTTCACTTCCTCAGGGCTGAATTGTCCCTGGCTAAATCTGGCTGTCCCTCGTAGCTGCCCTGTGCAACCTTGGCAGGCTGGTGAAAAGAGATGTTTCTTTTCCATCCAAAAATACAAACATTAATGACTTCTGCCTAACATTATTAGGCTGCCCTGAGGATTTCAAGATGAATTGCTAAAATAACTCCTTGAGATAGCCTTCAAATGTACCTGTACATTGAACAAGCAATTAATTAGGCATCTTCCAAAGCCTGTCATTTGCCCATAGAGCTCTCAGCTACCATGGTGTAAAACTAGAGGCTCATATGCATGATCCGTTCAGAATTTTTATGTGACAACTAACAAACTTGTTTGCATTTCTGGATTCCTCAAGTGGGAAAAAAAAATTTAATTTTTAGCAACTACATCTTTGGAGGTTAACTGGCTGGAAAGCAGCTTGGCAGAAAAGGACCTGAGGGGCCTGGTGGACAATAAGTTGAACACAGGCCAGCAATGTGCCATTAAAGCAGAGAGGGCTAATGATGTCCTAGGCTGCATTAGAAACCAGCAGGTTGACAGGTGATACTTACCTTCAGTACTGCTGAGGCCACATCTGGAGCAGCGTGTCCAGTTCTGGGGTCACCAGTACAAGAGAAAAACATGGAGCCACTGGAGAGAGCACAGTGAAGTGTCGTAAGGATGATTAAGGGCCTGGAGATTCTGTCCTGTGAGGAAAGGCAGAGAGAGCTGGGATTGCTGTACCTGGAGAAGAGAAGGCTCATGGATGATCCTATTGATGCGTGTAAATACCTGAAGGGAGGGTGCAAAGAGGACAGAGCCAGGTTCTTTTCAGTGGTGCCCAGTGAAATGCCATGAGGCAATGAACACAAACTGAAGCACAGGAGGCTCCATCTGAATATCAGCAAATACTTACTGTGAGGGTGGCTGAGCACCGGTACAGGCTGCTCAGGGAGGATGTGGAGTCTCTTTCTTTGTACATATTCAGAACCCATCTGGACATGATCCTGGGCAACTGTGTCTCGGTGTCCCTGCTCAAGCAGGACTGTTGGATCAGATGACCTCCAAAGATCCCTTCCAACCTCAACCTTTCTGTGATTCTGTTATCCACGGGGGAAGTGTCACTTGGAATGGAGTTGTGTAGGATTATACAGGTCATGATGTGAAGCTTAAACTTGATTTAGAGAAGTAGAAGGTAGTGTTTTGAGTATCTTTAGTATTGCCAATACAGCAGGGGTTTTTTATATAGGACTAGATACGTTGTAAAATTTTATTTGAACCAATAATGTGATAAGAACATTCTCTTCACATGGTTTGCTACAATTCCTCTCTGAAAAATACAAGCTAAAGAATAAAATGAATTTTATAATGGTTGGCTCAGCTTTTAATGACTGACATGATTTGGGCTCAGCTCAGTTTTAGAAGGTTCAGGTTTGCTCTGGAGCTCACTCTGTTGCCTGTCCATGCTTCACAGCATATGAAAACGATAACATACCATATGGTAGAACTTTGTTTTATAACTATTGTTGACCTTTCTTTCAACTCCCAGTGTTTGTTGGAGGACAATCCCACCACTCTTCACCAAAACAGCAAGTACTGCAAATTGGACCTGCATACCGCACCATGGTCATTTCACCTTAGCATGTATAAACTATTTACAGTGTGTTTATATAGAGATTATAGAAGCACGGTGATATAGACCATTCACACATTATGAGCAGATTCAATGCATTTCAGCCGCTGCAGTTCCTCCGTAGAAACAATCTCACTGAAATCAGTGGGGTTCCTCTTGGAGTGGTTAAGTATGACTCAAAGTGTGGAAAGGCACTGGGAGCTGGCCTTGTGTTTTCTGCACTGCAGCTAAACATTGTCTTTACAGATTCTTTTGTTCATTTTTTTGGAATTGATAATGATCTCAGTACAACCACAACTGCAATATATTACAAAAGTACTACAAGTACAGCAAAGGTTATTTTCTTTCTGACACTGCCCTTCTACCACCCCCAGCACAAAGTGAGTGGCTCCTATTTATTTCAGTGGAAAAATTTCCATCACTTCAACAGAAATAGATAAGGCCTTGGGGGATCAAAGTCTTAATTACATTCACAGTCCTGTTCTACCTTGGTGAAATTTTTAACAATTAAAAAAAAAAGATTTATCAATCACATCATTTTAATTCCCACCTATACCAGTGTCTTAGAAAATCATTTTCCTTCCTTTCAAAATTCAGCTCTGAAGAGATTGATTAATGCTTTAACTATGTTGGAACTATTTGATGTGTCATTCCGTCTGAATGTTTATTTCATTAACCTTTTTGTCAAAAATTGATGACTATTAATACTACAACTACAGGAATGTCTATGATTTTCTCTCAGTCTTCAGAAAGATTTGAGGAGGTATATAAACTAGAGGGCTTCCCACTCTAAAGCATGCTCATTTATCATTCTGCTGTCTCACACAGATAGAGATTTTGCACATTATCCAATTTAAACATCCATTTAGAACCAATCTAATTGTTATGCCTTGCTAACCTCAGTACAGAGATTGTGGTTGACTACAGCAAAACAGCTGAAACCTAGAAAGGGTATTCAACAGCAGAGGGCCAAAAACTTAACTAGATACCATTGCAGAAATGACCATAGTGAATTTCAAACACAAAACAAATGTAGTGCTTTTTGTTGCCATGACACAACGTTTTGTTTTAAAGTGTTAAGGATGTCAATACTGCCTTTTAATGGAGTTTGGGGAATTCAAACAAAATGAAAAGCTAAGGGCTATTTTGTGATTTTGATTTGCCAATAGGAATAATGCTTTGGCAAACAAAGGTACTATAAAACGAAAAATAGTCATATTAGGAGAAATACCACATTGCAATATCAAACCAATGTTGTTTCACCATCAGATTAAGATAAATGCTGTGCTTCAATGTGAAACTAACACTTTGTCATTCGCTGTAAGTTTAAAAGGCAACTAAATTTTGATGTGAAAGTAACACATCATTCTCATAGAGGAAAAACACAATATTGTCACTGTCATACTGAAATTGTGGTGGGAATAGAGCTAGAATGACTATTAAATCTGTTTCAACTTTCAAACATAACACTTGAAAGCATGTGCTTCAGTCTGAAATAACTTTATGGTAAGTACTATGGAGATGCAGAGTACAAAAGTGCCTTTTGTATCAGTTTGGTGGATGTTAGTGGCTAATTTCTTCCCATTTTACATGTTGAATCACGTGAGCAGGAAAGTCATTTGCAAAAAAACAAAGATATTTTGAGGAGTCATTTAGGACTCTTGGAATCCTGACCTCAGCATGTCTAGACAAAACAATTTTAACTTTCATTCGACATCTGAAATTCTTCATGTATCCAAAAGCCAGACTCTATAGAACTTTCTGTAATTTATTTATTTATGTTTTTTAATGAAAAAGCATGTGGGAGAATTTTTTTTAACTAATCACTTTCTTTCCACTGAATTCTGCATTTAAAAGCAGGCACCTCCAAATTACTGAAAAAGTGCTTCAGACTTATTTCCTCAATGTTTGGTTTGTTTTCGGTTTCTGAAGTTACCTCTATAGAAACCTGAAACTTTCACAATGTTTCCATTTCATTGAGACAAGCCTGCAATAACTTACAGCCATGCTCAAACACACACTCTGTGAGGTGTCGCATTTATCTATCACACTGATTTTGAAGGCACTAATCCTAGCACACAGAGCTCACAAGTGCAGACCTCTGCAGGATTGTGACCACAGTGGTCTTCTGTACTGATTCCCTATTCTTCATGTTTCAGTACTCTTATACCTTCCTTTTGACAAATGACAACACTCCTTAAGGCTGAATAAATTGAGCCTGCTAACAGAGATATCTAAAAGAAGCCTATATTATTCTGAGAAATTTATATCAGTGTCAATTATTGAGACAATGAAAACTTCATTGTTACGTGCCATCCCTGCTTGCACAAGTATTTCTAGTGTAAGGCAAAGATATAGAAAATAGAAATAGATGTTCACACAACGGTGATAGTTCCATAAATAGGTATTCAAAATATCGATGAAGCAGCTCTGTATTCCTTTTGCTCTTTTCTGAAAGATCCGTGGAAGAGGCCAGCAAAGTGGTCATCTCATCTCTCAATGTGAAAGACAGATACAATATTTCAATAATGATATTCTGTGTTGTGAAGTTTTATGTTTTATTTGTTCATTAGTGGTAAGCAAGATGGTAGAAACTGGGTACTGAAAATGAAGTCAGTTAAACCCTCTATTAGGATTTTATATTCCTAATTTCAGGCAGTGAGATACAAAAATGTTTTTAGTGGGTGCCTCATTTACCTATTTTCTGAGTATGTATAGACACAGATGGCTTTAAATTTGAAAAAATGAACAAAAATTTGTTCAAAACAAGAAAAATACTCATAAATTACATAACTGGTAGAAACATGGTTATTAGTCTCTAAGGACAGTAAAACAATACAACACAACAATATGTATGAGTATAGATATTTTTAAATGTCGTGTTCTTAAAGAACACATTATGCTGAGGAAAATAAAAGAATTTGGCAGATTCTGATATTTGACAGAACTTGTATTTTGAATGGTCATGACTTTTAACACACTGAAGGGGTTATTTGGTTGTGAGGGGGGTTGGTTTGTTTTTGGTCTGTTTTAGTTTTAATATGCATTCATAAACAAGGAAAAAAAATGACACATCCTTACACATAGCAAGACTAGAGCAGCTTCACCTTATGGGGATACTAGAGTTTCCACAGTTGTATGGATTGTGTATGTTAATGACATTTTTTAGACAGGGTTATACATTAAGTAATAGTGAACTCTAACTTTTTTGAGTTAAGTGGAATTTAATCACCCAACCTCTGGATTTGGGGGGAAGCTGAGCAATTAAATTCTATGAACCTCTGAAAATTTAGGGTTAAAAGGGTCTGGCAAACATAAAAATACGGAAATTCATAATGATAGGTGACCCCAAAAGACTTCAAATTTGGGTAAGCTATGGACAAGTGTCTAAAAGTTCAGATGTTTATCTGATCCTCTGGAGCCTACACAGTTGAGCTGCAAGTCTTGCAAGAGGATGGTTACTTTCAAGTCTTCTAGCACTTTTGCTTCTGGTCATAGCTGAATATAACCCCTAATTAGTCTTTGTTTCTTGGTATATTCTTCCTATTTTTTTCTAGAAAAGTGATTTGAAGAGTATGAATTTTACAGTAATCTGTTCCAATTTAATCAATAATTTCTCATGTAAAACTGCAGACAATGGACTTTAATAAGGAATTTTAAATTATTAATTAAACAAAGAAAAATGAGAAATAGTATAAAATCACTGCACTGTGTTCTGGCTTGCCAAAGTATCATGCTGAAAGTGGACTTTAGTTGAGCTCTTGAAGGACTAGCTTGGGATTAATCATGTTAAATTTTTCAGTTATTGACCTAAACACAGCGGGTAGAAGTTTCCTAGTGAAAATTGTTCATGTCACAAAACTGGCATTATTGGTATGATGAAGAATGGAGAAAACGTCTCTGTGATCCAAGGTGATAGGTTGAGAGGGGATATAATTTATATCCACAAATCCAATATGCTATTTAAACAAAAGGCCAATGCTGGAACAAATGAAACTTAGTTTATGGATAAGTTTGGAATAGAAAGGAGAAAAATGTTCTTCAACGGAGAAACAAGGTCTTGTAACGACTCCTCCACAGGAACAGTGGAGGCAAGAAATATAACTGCTTTCAAGATAGACCTAGAATAAATATTCTGGAGGTTACAAATTGTGATTGCCTGTAACTACAAACAGGAATCAATGGCCCAGAAAATTGAGTTTCTTCTAACTTCTTAAAAATATTCCTGTAAATTCATGAAACATATTCATGTGGACAGATAGAAGTGGGCAATGAACAAATAATTTAAAAACAATGACTTTTTCTCCCTCTTGTTTATCATAGCAAAGAAAATGTTACTGGCATTAGCTGTAATAAAAGTAATTGTACTGAAAATTCATTGATAATTAAATAGAAATACAATCTGCCTCATCTTAAGTGTCTTCTGCTTTTCTTACTTGACAATTGTTAAAATTTTTCAGATGTCCTGTGGGACTTGATTTTCCTCCTCAGAGGTCCAGCCCTCAGAAATGCAGAACGCATCATATATAATCTAGGAGGCCATTTAAACTCCATTTCCAAAACATGAATTAATAACCAGAAATTACACTGAACCTGATGTCAAGCCTGTGCATTAGGCCTACATGTTAATCAGGTCTATATTACTATGGCATGGGGCAAGAGAAGGTTGTGAATCTTTTTTCTGGTTTTGTTCTATGTCTGTGTCCCTGTTTCCCCCCCCCCCCCCCCCCCCCAGTAGATATGTTCTATAGTGTTTACATCTCAGTGTAGTATCTGAGGTTTTCCATGACAGTCAGTTCAAAGCTCTGTCAAACAGTTTCGAGTAGGATACTTATCCTGTTAATATTTGCATCTGTAATTTAAAGATAATTTTTCTCTCTTTGCTGTCTGAATAAACTATAAATAAGGACATAATAATCAAACATTGTTTTATTTATAGTATTGTTGCCTGATTGAAGAAAAACATAAGGAGGCAAAAGTTTCAAAAAGTACTTAAATTCTCTCTGTATTAATCAACACAATCACCTAAAGAGAAGATACACTAGAGAAAACATATTTAGGATTTTCAAATTTTAGTGCTTTGAATCAAACACATCCACAGAGAAAACACTGGGTTTTGACAAGTGGAATATTCTCTGCTTTTTCTGCATATCTTGCTCATTCTTGTCCTTTGGGATAAAAATGCACTGTCATCAGCTTCACAGCACTCTCTGACTTTGATATACAAGGGCTCCTTGAAAGACAACCACCATATGTATTGTCTGATGATGCTACAACTTTGTGATATGAAATAGTACTTCAGTTCTTAAGGCAGATCCAGCTAATTATACCTATCTTTATTTCTTTACACTGTGCTTCTGAGGAATTTACCCCCTTTAGGGGCTCTATGTTCCTACATTAGAAACATACTGTATTTCTGCTGGGACAATAGCATACCTGTATAGATGCCGAGTTCTTGAAAATGTCACTTTAGAAGTAACATGGTAGCAGCTTGATCTCGTCTCATTTCTTTTGTATGTTGTGCATTGTTTCTACAAACTATTAAGTGGTCTGAAATCTCAATGGTTTTTAGATTTTGTCTTTTAGAGCTGGTGAGATAAATCCTGATGTAAGACAAATTAATTTAGTAATACACTATTGATTTGCATTGTCCCCTTGTGTGTCATGCAATTATTTTTCAGTAAACTGGATTAGTATGCAGAATGGAAAATAAGATGGAAAGTGAAAAAGTGTTATTGAAGTAGAAATTCGACCTTACGAATTGAAATATTTTCCTGATTATTTGCAGCATATAGCTTTTTGACATAGTTCAAGCATTGAATTTAATAGATTTTATGTTTAAGTATAAATACGATACAACAGTTACATTGCTGACACATTTAACATTACCTAGGTTTTGACTGCATCCCTCCCCACAACAAGAAGTATATGTAGACCAAGCTGCCTTTGAAATAGTGTTCAAAACTTGGAAATATTTTATTTTGATGAGCATTTTATTTAATATTTTTAACTGATTCATAAATATAGCCATTGAAGAACACGTTAATATTGGAAAACAGTAATAACTTTTTTTAGTTTCTAAATAATATTTGACTCCTAATAGAAAGCAAAAGTCACTTTATTCAAATGAATGATAAATATAAGATTGTTATAGTTAAGACCAAGAATTGCCAATCTTAACTAAGAATATCAGTTATAAGCGAGATTTGTCAAGACAAAAATAGTGCTTAGAGACATATTTTGATTCCAGATCATTTCTGTTATAAAGATCATTTAGTATTGCTATTTTGTTGTTATTCTGTCTGCGTTTTTAACACTTGTGGAAGAAATACCATTATTTTTCATCTGAGTTAGGAATGAGTGAATCTGCTTATAGATTTGAATTTTTGCTTAAAATTGGAATTGCTTTTATTTTTCAGGAACAAGTAGCACAATCTTAAAAATCAATTACACAGGTGTTTTTTCATTCTTTTTCTCCCTGAATATACAGCCTTATCTATATGCCTTACTATTGGTAAGAAGATTGAATATTGTGAGGTTATCTGAAAAGTGAGCAAGCATTAGAAAACTCAAAAGAAAAACCATCTTGCTCTCGTCAGAGTTTTAAGCACATTTTTGGGTCGCCAGCATCCAGATGAGCCTTCCAAACATGAATGCTTTGTCTGCATGAACCTTTGAGACACTGTTTGCATTTCACTTGTGAATATCCTGCACAAGAGACACTGGAATATAATTTTTGGTACTTGACAGAACCCAAGTGAATCGAGTTCATTTTTGAGGCTGTCAGAAATCTGCCTTATCCATATGGGCTTTACATTCTGGAAGACAAGAAAATAAATTCTCTTGGCAATTTTTTGTTGCATTTGTGCCAGACATGTAATGTTTTCATTAAGTTGATGATTATATGGTTTTGTACAGGAAGATTCCTTTTGGTGTAAAATGCTCTCTCTCAGACACCAGTTTGGAAAGGTTTAAACACATAACTAAGTTTATGCATTTTTGCATAGTCATACTGAATAAACAGGACAACTTCCTGGGTGCTAAATTACATGTTGACCCAAGTCTTTACAGATTTGTGGCCCGAAGTATTTTATACAGCTTTAGTGGTTCTAAGTATCAAAATATTTTATTTTTACAAGAATAGACAAGCAACAAAAGCAAAATTCTACTTCGAAATACCAAGAAAAAATATTTTTCTGCATTCTAATGAATTTCTTATATATCAGCAAATTTCATAAAATTAGTCTCAAGATGATCAAATATAATGTCCTACTCAAGCTTTTCCCTTATAAACTGTAATTTTGTCCTCAGACACCAGAATCTGATTTACTTTTACATTATCAAAAATTACACACTTTCATTGTGGTTGTAGGACACAATCACTCAGTTGCCTTATGCTACTGAAAATTTTCTCATTAATTTCTTAGTATCTACCACTTGAACAAAGGAGAAGTCATTTAAGGAAATATTTAACTAACTCTTTTCTGATGCCTTTAATATTTTGGCACATTAAAACCAGAATTGAATGAGGTAAAATTTGCATAACATATGCCCAGTCTGTGGAATCAAACTTTTTTCTCTGTTCATCTCTGTAATATTTATTGTGGTGACATCTTCCTCAGCCACATGTAGGTGCTACAGAACTACTCTATTTTTAGAATGATGGCAGTACAATGAAATTTTAGTTTCTTAAGCGTATTGAAGGGAACAAAAGGAATTAATTCTAACGCGCCACTTTATTCATTTTTTTAATTTTGATTACTCTTAAGAGAATGAAGCGTAGTTATAATTGCCAAAAAGCAACGAGCTAAAACCCTGCTCACTGTATCATTTCACCTTTTACATCCCTCTCTGTTACGGTATTAGGAATGGTTACCACAAGGCATGTTAGGTGGAGATTTACTTAATTATTTCAACTCCTTTCAGAGTGGAAACCCAGCATTTCTAGTTGGCTTGCACAAAGGTTTATTCTGTTCAGATCTACACCATTACCAGATTTCTGACATTTTTTTAAATTCATTCTTAGCAAAATGCAAAATATTAATGAGGCTTCATGAACTGAATGGATTAGAAGACAAAAGTTCTCTGTCTCCAGTGGTGTTTATATTCTTGATTTTGTCTATGTTTCAACACCTGAATTACAAAACGCTTCCAATTGTTTGTGAAAAAGATATGAATTTAGTCAGAATATGTGCTTTTTCATTAAAAAAAATAGTTTTTATTATCTTTTTAATTCTGGTTAGAAAAAACAATGTACTCTGGACTTCAGAAACATTTCTATCAAATACTATCAAAAGCGATGCAAATTAACAAGATATTTCAGCTTTGACAAAACAATGTATTTTAAGGAAAGCACATTTTGTTATATTTTCCCATCAGCTTTGCTAGTGAAAAACAACAATTTAAAACTAATTTCTTCAAATATAACATCCTTGCAAAAGTTTTTGGGTTTTTTTTTTTCCAGTTTTCTATGTATTGCCCTTCCATTTGCAGGTAGAATGATGTAGAAATAAATAACTTGTGCTGCAAAGAAGGCCCTTGTTGCAGTGTATCAGTCATGGAGCAGGAAGTACTAGAAATATTGTGAGATGGATGATTTTCAAGATTGCCAGCTCAATTGCAGGCCCAAGGGGGATCTTATTGTTTAGATAAGCCATTTAAGGTTTGTCCAGAACCAGTCTCGGGTCACTTAAGAGTTCAGGAAAAAACTTCTGTTACATGAGCAATTATTGTTGTACTCCTGCAATCTTATCTTCTGCACAGAGATTTGGCTAAAGTGCTCAAAGGTTTCAAAAAAATTTCTATTGATAAAATTTGTACCACAGTCCTATGAAGTCTTTACCCTACAGTTAAAATACATTTTTAAAAAAACTGTGAGCCCACAGGGCAGGAAGGGACTAAGATTTGCTGCTATATCGTAGATAAACAAAATCAGTCATTACAAATGCTTAGCTGTTAATTTGCTTTCACATGTATCTGTGCAACGCCCGATATATCCTCTCATTTATACAGATACTTCTTTTCTATGTTTCATGCTTCAGGGCAATGTGGCTGACCCTTTAAGGCAGAAAGTAGGCATTAGTGACATGCACTTTCTTTATCTTTTGAGAAATGTGGAGGGCAGATTAGGAAATACCTCTGGAATGGCTTGTATTTTGATCAGGTGCATTTGCAGACACATCTCTTATCCCTCCCCAAAATTACAGAAGGATTTACAAGTCTTACTGTGAAAGTGGTGTCAAAGACATCTCTAAGTCAAGAAAGACATTCTTCAGAGCTTCAATCCATCTGTTGAGAGCCTTCTTGGCAGGCAGCTCTCATCACAACAAGGTGTTCAAAGAGAGGGATTTGCTCTGAACTGGCAAGTTGTAATGATGCTTCACAGGCATCATATGAATTGTATTAAAGTGTCTTGGGATTTAAATGAAACTGCATAGCTCTTCCTTGTAACTGGCAAATTTAGGGAATATGCTGTTGTTGAAATACATCAAGATGAATGTCCACAGAAAAGACTTTTCTGCACTGTAGTGAATATAATAAATTTTTTAATAAACTCAAACTTACTAAAGAACAGATTATTTTAACCTACCTGTTTACTTTGTCATTTTATCATCATGATTTGATTTCGTTATACCAAGGTCTTTATAGTTAGAACATGTATATAACAGCGGTTTTGCTGCTCTTACTGTTACTGCTATGTAATAGAGAAGTGTGAGAAACAAAAGAATTGGATTAGTCAGAGCACGTGTTCATCCCTGCTTCCTTGTGGTGTTGGATATCGGAAGGGAAACATCTCTGAGATTTATAATGGGAATTGTCACAGTGTACCTGATTTCTTGAAAATGCAGGAATCCTGTTGTATCAGTGCCTGATGCCTTTGACAGAGGTGAAAAAAGAAAGCCAGTTGTAGCTAGCTAAAACTACCTCCCTTGCAGTTTCAGCAGTCAATTTAGTCCTAAATCCTCACAGGCCTCCATCCTGCAAGAACTATTGTGATGCAAAAAGTACAGGGTACTCAAAAGTCATGCTAGGCAAAGGTCACTGTGAATAGTGTATATCATCGATGAGTCAGAACTGTCCAGGCTTCATCAAACTCCTGCCATAAGTGTGATGCTATTCCCTTGCGTTTTTGCAATTGGTCCCCCATACTAAATGGAGGGCACACTTGCCATAGAGGGAACTGCCATCCCCAGCACAGCGGTGAGGATATTTGTGCTGATGGCAAGGAAAAGGGGTTGGCCTGCCAGCAGAAAATGGATCCAGATCTTGAGGAAGGCTACAAAAAAGTGGCATTAGTCAGAGGTGAACAGCGGTAACAGATGCCTTGAATTATTGCCACTACTCCCCAGGTTTCTCAAGACATGTTTGCATAATTCAGGAGCACTTTATTTCACCACCTACAGCTATTGCATATGTTCAGAAATTTTTGCTTCAGCTTTTTACATTACTCCCTGGGACACTGATATTTTACACATGGCACATGGTGAATTTTACTGACATATCTAGTCCCACTGACTTCAGGGCTGTTTTTCACTTGCTTAGCGTACAGCAGGAATCATTTTGACATAATCATGGTGGTCTAAAGATATCAGGAGACAAAAAATGGTAGAGAGAGAGTGCTAGCTGGAAAAAGAAATGGATTTTTACACCCACTTTGTCCCTTGCTCTCTGAAGTTAGACATATACACTGAAGTTCTGCAGAGCTGGGGCAGGATTCACGGAATTTTTGAAAATCTTGAAGGTGATGTCATTTGGAAGATTTTCAGAATTCTCCTGAGAGGGCAATATTTTTTAAAAAATTTAGAAATGCTTTTGAGATTTTAACACCTAAAGCCAATCAAAATAGTTCATTGACAAACTATGGATTAAGGATGTAGATTTTTAAATATAAATATGTAAAAGATGAAATGTAATTATTTTTTATTGTCATTACAAAACACTTTTTAATAGAACATCTGGGTTACATGTATTTCCTTGAATTTATTTAGGTTGCATTTATACTAAAGTTATATTGATGGAACAGGTCAGAATTTATTCCTTACAGAGGAAAATCATGGAGGTAGTCAAATTTCTCAAAGGTACATTTTTATGTAATTTACATAATAAGATTTCTTATCTTGCCCTTAAAATAGCCCTTTACCCTCTGCCGGCATGCCATGACAAAGAGCATTCAGCAAAGCAGAAATGTTTTACAGTAAAATACTATGGCTGGTTCCAGCGAACAAAAAAATGAAACTACAGTATGGAGATGAAGCTGTGCCTCTTTATTTTAGCTTAATTGCTGATGTGAAAGTCTTGGAAAGGATGAGTTAGAAAATCTTTAGGAAAACTTTCTTTCATTAAAAAATGCTATGTTATTGAATCCAAAACACATGGAAGAATTAAAGAAGTTTCAACAGGGGTAGTTCTTTATGTCTAACTTTTTTTCTGGAAAGATAAGTTTTTAAATACCTATTTACATACTAAGTCACTGAAAAAGTATCTGCAAGATTTTGTTTTCATACAAATGCAAAGCAAAAACATGTTTCACAGCCTTGAAGCGTATAATGAAAAGCTTACTTTTTTGTCCATCTATAAAGGAAAGCTTACCTGATGGTATTTACAGAGAGGATTGCCTCCAAATTCCTTATCTTTTTCTTGAAAATGCTGTAATTCAGTGCCTTTGTAGTAAATATTTTATTAGCAGTGTAGAAACAAATTGAAGAGTTGCACCTCTCTGTGGAGAATAATTGATTAGATGGGTGACAAGTGACATGAAGACAAGAGTCCAGTTCAAAACCCACAGCCACTTTGTGGCTGAAGGGCATTGATGCTTTTTTTTCTCTACTGTTCCCCTAGAAAGTGCATAGCAAATATAAGCTTTTTTTATAGATACAGTTCTATGATATGCACTGTGATTATAGTGCTATGGTACTTCCCTCTCTTCTGCATAAAATGCAGAATATTGTAATAGTTTTTTGAATTTCTATGCTAGTTAGCCAATTAGGTTTCATTTTTCTTTGTATTACCGTAGCACAATTTTTAAGACTACATGCATTCTTCTGTACTGACAGGTACCTACCAGTTAACAGCTTTTCACATCCTTGAGAAAATGCTCAAACTTATGGTGCTTTGCTATTCTGGCTACTTTTTCAGTAAAATTCCTTGATTCATTCCATTGTAGATCATTGTTCTGTGTTTCATCCATACTCTTTTCCATAGCTCTCTGTCAGCATTCTATAATACTGTTAATCTCAGTTTAGGGGGTTAATTTTTCTTTTTTTTTTTTTCCTGCCTTTCTAAGTAGATTGTTTACTTATGTAAAGTGAGAAGTAGAATCCTGTTTTCAGCTTCAAAAATGAAAAGAAACCTACAGGTCCAGTGGAGGTCTAAAGTCACATAAACTAGGTTATAAAGAACTTTCTCCCAGTTGGGGAATCTGTTTTCTCGATTCTTAGTTTTCACCACACCTGTAAGCTGACAGCTTGTGACTGGTACCAGACACAGTATCCATCTATCAATCACTGTTTGCTTTTGTTAATTAAGAGCAGATGGCAAGTGCTAAAAAAAATATAATGATTTGGCTGTTGAAAATGGAAAGAAAAAAATCCCATCTTGAAAAAGTTACGTATTTCATGTACACACAAATACATGGACTAGAGCTCATTGGAAAATACTCAGTTGTATTTACTGAGTCAGTGAAATTGTTATCTGTCTGCAGAACATTTGGCTTTGCATTAAAAAAATGCAAAAAATATATTACTTTTGGTTGAAACTTAAAAGACTTCATTAGGTCAACTGGAAAAAAATTTTTTTGCTTTCGGTTAATCCTGAATTAGGATCTGTAAGGTCAATCAGCCCAGGTTAACACTAAACAGAGTCCACTTGTACCAGGTCAGGCTTCCTGGTCAGGTAAGATCTATTACATCCTCCATTTACTCTCCTGACTGTAGTATGAAAGTCAGGGAGTTGTGGTGCGGATAATATTTGATCCTTCAGATACTAGTGAATATTCTGCAACAATTTTCGGATGGCCTTGGACATAATCGGTACAAATTTTTCAATTTGCAGCTTTCTTTGCTGAAGTCAAACCCCTGGATCAGGAGAGACAATTCCCTCAACTGCAGTGTCATTCCTTCTACAAGCAAGGATGCATGTCCCTGATTGCATCGGGAAATGACATGATTTATTTTCATATCAAAACAACAGAATACACAGTTTGACAGAAAAGAAAATCGCACCAGAAAGAGCAGTGAATCTGCAACAATAAAAATTCCTTCTCCTAGTTCATAAACATACTGAGAGCTCAAGATCCAGCACCCTTCCAGGAGGCAGACTGAGTCATATTAGCGTCAGCTCTGCTCAAAGCAGCAGTCATCGTCTGCATCCAAAGCTATGCAAAATGGCTTTGCTCAAACTAGACTCTTAACCACATAGGTCAAACATTATCTTAACTTTCAGATCACATCTTTCCTGCTCTGCTTTGAGCTTGAAATGCCTTTGGAAGGCTCCCTTGCATGAGCAACAGGAAATTCTGGTTTTCAGCTAGAATCAGAATTGAATCATCTGCATTTCAAAAAGCCTACTCTCAAGAGAGTTTCTCCAAGTTTTGAAGTTAAAAGTAATTCAGACTGTTTGTATGAAAGATTGGTAATTAGCTAAAACCTTTAGCTGCTGTTTTTACTTCAAACACTGAAAACATGTTAATTGCTTTTATGCAAATGTAATTGTATGAACAACTCCACTTAGTTTTTAATAGCTTTGTTTCAAGAGGATATATTCAGATTTTGTGTACTGTACTCTTATCCTAGTTTAAAAATCAAAGTTTAAAACAACAATCTATACTATAGGAAACCAGAAGTTCGTAAAGCATGAAAACTTTTCTAGGAATGTTATCATCATATTACGCTATTTTAAAAGTTGTGAGTATGTTAATATAAGCTGGAAAAGAAAAGATTATGAAGATTAAGGAACATGGGATAGAATTTCAGCAACAAGAGGGAAGGTAGGAAGAACAGTCTCTTTGCCTGATCTTATTTAGTTTCTATTATTCCTAAGTGACATCTGAAAAAGTATGCTGATGTCATTTAACCTGCCTTAAAGGGCTGAGAAAATATCTTAAATGGATGAACATGTTGAACGTAAGATGAGCTTAATGTTATGATCACATTTTACATACGATTGGTGAGCCTGGGACACTATAGTAACTTCTTTTATCATCTGCCTAATGGAAAAAGTACATGTAAAGGTATGTTGAAACAATTACAGAACTCAAATTCTTCGAGAGCAATATCTCCTACACAAAACTTCAGCTACCTAGAAAAATTCATATCTTACATTTACAGAAGTTTTTGTCCCTACAGTAGTTCTTACAAGGCAAAAAGTAAAAGAAAACAAACAAAAAAAAGGCAGTTTCTCTATGCAGTTGCTTTGAGTGCAGATGACTACCTGCTGCCCAGCTGTGAGGATCTGGCTGCTCCACCTGCTAATTGAAACATAAAGTGGCCAAGTACTCATTTTGTTTGTCTTGCGCACACGCTTATACAGGCTCAGCACATATACACACATATGCACTTTATTTGTCTGCTTGTTAGCTGTCCTTTTTAATGAAATAAGTCATCCAGATCGAAAAATTTCTCATCTTATTTCAGTGTGGTAAAACTGAAAAAATACTCTGCAAAACATTTCTTAAATGCTGGCAGCTGTGGATATAAGCCAGAATAGGCAGCTGGGCTTTATTTTCACTTTGAAGGGCCCAAAGATGTACACAAACTCATGCACTCCCTCTTTCTCATGTATGCACTGAGCCCCATAGAGGTCTGGGCTGTATCTGAACTGTCTTGCTGACCGTTCTACCCAGTCCCTAGACTGGTGCTCTGATTAGCGCTGTGATTATAGCACTTGATATTGATTACTTTCCAAAGAGGGAGTGGGAGTACAACTGAATTTTTAATGAAGTCCTTTTTCCTCTGAGATGTGGATGTGCAAATACCAGCAAAATTTCTGAGAACTATGTAAGCTCTGACAAAGAGTGCTGAAGATGAGGTCAGAGTTTTCCTCCACAGGGCAGCCTGTGAGGTTGCCCCAGAGCAAGCCCTGCACCAAACCATCATGATTCAGAGCCTGTGTCTGAAGCCACCATATATGCAAAGGCAAATGCTGAGAATACTGGGATTAGCAGCTTTTTGGTTTTTTCCCTAGTGCTATTGCAAGTTTCTTAGGTTTTTCCCATGGAGAGTAAAAAGCTTTTATGAAACCTCAGACATCTGCAGGATGAGAAAAGTATTTCCTCCCTTATTGCAGGCTGAAGGTCTTCATGTCGCTTCCGAAAGCACATCTTAAGGAACTACATGAATTTATTGCTGCAGAAGATGGGTGCCTGAGCTCTCTCTCCAGTTATTTGATCATTGTGGAGTTTATGAATCCAGAGTAATGGACCATAGTAACAAAATGTTAAATGGGAATTTTAAAAATATTTAGGTGTAAACAACAAGTAGAAGATATTTTAAGACAAACTTGTTTCAATTTATTTCTCATGTGATATGAGATGAAAGCGATTAGATGAATGTGTGCAAAACTCAAAGCTTGCCTCTGAGTCAAGCAAGTGCTTTATGCTGTCCTCCAGATACACAGGAAAAAAATATCTAGTTCTCTTTCAACATGAATCTCATGCTTCAGTTCATGCCCTAAGGGAGTACAACTCAGCATTTCAGACCTGAGTCCTTCAAGTCCATAACTGATGTAGGAATGTAAAAAGTATCTATAACTCAAATGCTGGTTGGATTTTGTTCGTGTGAAAGGCAATTAGTCAAAAAGCTACCATTTTCCAATTTCTCAAATCCTGTGTGCTAAGGTGCTTGCAAATAACACTTTTTCTCCTTATAAAATCTCTGTAAATCGAAATCTCTTAGGGCCAGCAGGGAGTGAAAGTTTCTGCGCATAATGTGATTTCACACCACATTAATCCATGTACAACACATTTTTCCTTAGGAATTCCTCTTTTGTATATGCTTGCTCACTTCTAGTTTTAAAAGACAATCAGAAAGACTTGTCCGCAACAGAGACACAAAAGGTAAGGAAGTGGATTATTAACCTTTGGCTGTCATGTGGCATCCTAGCAGTCTTATCAGCAATAAAACAAGGTTTGAAAAGACAGGTATGGTGTCTTATCCCCAAGCTGAAGCTTGATCTTTTTAAGGCGGGGTCAAGCAGGCAAAACCTGAGATTGACAATGACGAGACTTATTTCCTGTAAGTAAGAAAAGAGCATGTAGTTTTATCAGTTTTGTGGAAACGTGAAACAGTGGAGCTACATGAAAGCCACAGACACTGGGAAAGAATATGTGAAAATCTGCTTCTTATTATGGATGTACGTTAAACTAGGCATTAATTCTATTACAACATAGGTGACACTGGGCTGCTTTTTCTTCTACTCACAGGAAAAATGGATGTGGAATTTTTTGCCAATTTAGCTAGAATTTTACTATTCCAATATATTGTTTTCAGCAAACCAAGCATATCAAAATGAACATTTGTTTCTGGAAGGTTAAGGTGTTGTTTTCTACTGGTGGTTCTTTTGGCACTGTTAGTTGATTATTTTTACTCCTTTTATTACTGTACTTGACTCAAGTGTCCTTTTCCTATGGAAAACACTGTCTATTCAGACATTTGGTCAAAAGATGCATCTGTGAAAGACTGCTTCATTGAAGCCCAAGACTCAGAGGAGGTCATAACTGTAAGACTGCCTAAAGAGGACAAACTGAGGCACCAACTCTTAATTTCTGTCTAAGATTGAAAGTGGATGTTTCTAGGGATAAATTCTTCGTATCAGAGTTGTTGAAGGATAGCCAAACTTACAATGAATTACTGAGAGGTGGCTCAGAGACCGCAGGTCCATTGGGCACTTGGCCTCTTGAAATGGTAAACAAACCCCTCAGCCTCCCAGGGTTCTGTGCTAGGTGCGCTCTGCTCAGCTCTTCTTCCTCATTTTCGTGCTCAGTGGGAACTGCTGTGGGAGACATTGGCTGTGATCCTTGTCAGCATCACAGAGGTACCTGAAAAATTCAGAACATTGTCCACTTCACTGGGCTGCAGGCAAATGTATGCTTTTTATCAGGCTAACATGTACACCATGATAGTGGTGACATTTAATGTCTTCAGTACTTAAAAAGCTTTATGTAGTTTGCAGTACACATGGCTTTTTATGAGAGGAGATCTTTATTTTCCATTGCCCATGGACAGAGGCATACTTACACTTCTGTTTATAATTATGCCTCTAGTAGAGTACATTTTGCTGACAGGAGGCTGTGCAACGTGAATCCTCTGTGTTGGGATATTCCATGGCTTACGCTATACCAGCACTTATCAAATACTTCTGGATTTATTCAGCTGTGAAGCAAATACTATTCCCACTATAAGGTATTTTCAGAGTGATTTCTCTGTACAGGGGAGAACTGGAGTCTTAGAATTGGAGAGGTTTTGAATATGTACCGTCTTTATTAGTATTAGGTATGAAAAGGAAGTTTCTGACTGTGGCTGCATACATTTTATCAGAATTCCGGGAAGCCATCTGCATGGTGGCTGTATAATACTGCTGCACAAAAGGCTGAATGTGGTGGCAAAATAGCTGCCCTTCATTTAATGTGAACGTCAAGAAGCCATGGAGCTCTTGTTTCAGGAAAAGATAGCTGAAATAACAGAGGCCACTTGCAGGATACAAACCATACTCAAGGTGGATTAGAGCTTGTCCAGTCAGTAGTACAAAGGATCTCCAGGAGGTGCATTAGAAAAGCAGAGGCTACTCAACTGGGACAGACAATCCCTCCAGCAGTCAGGCTGTGCCTGTTCAAGCTCAGCACGAAGGAGAATAAAATAAGCAGCAGACGAAGTATGGCTGCAGGATCCTTCTTTCACTCCTCCCCAAAATGAGACAGTTGACTGAAAATAAAAGAATGCAACATTGCTCTTTTGTAGGTTGCAAATGACTGTTCATTAATTTTTCCTTTTTAGGTTCTTGGATGTGTTTTCCTTGTCATTGGTGAGACAAATGAAGCTGAATATGATTTAATGCTTTCTCCACTTATCCATCAGTCATTTTGATTGCTTTTTGATTTCATCTTAATCCTGACAGTGGCTCCATTGCGTGCGCATGCGCACTGGTGGAAACCAGTATGCCAAGCAGACAAGACAGCACCTTTACCTGGGGTTAGGACCAGGGTTTGAGAGCATGGGCCTGAACAGAAGGTTGTCCAGCCCAGAGCACAGGCTTTGCAGATTTTACAGGACCTGTCTACAGAAGGAAAACTCTACAGCATCACATTACTGCAGCTCTCAGCACTTAATTCTACCTTACTATTTTAATCCATCTGTTCCAGCCACCTTTGCCTGAAATTCAACTCTTTCTACTATATATATATTCCAGGCACTTTATTTCTGCCACTTGAAATACGTGTTGCTCAGGATATTAAAAATAAATATTATTTTAGAAAATGTAAACATTTCCAAGATCTCGTTGCAAACCACAGCCATTTGCGACTGTGCTGGTTTAGGTGATTGATTATACTTGCCTATAATAAGTCAGAAAACAAAAATTTTTAAGTAAGGCGTATCTGAAATGTATTAATTTAAAAATAAAAATATTTTTTAGCAAAATTAATAGTGTCAATCTTTTAAAAATCAATATTCAGTACTTTTATAGAAGATGCTAAAATGTCACCTTGGAAGCTTTTGTAAGCATGAACTTTTTGTGACAAGATAGTGGCTGATCTTTGTTGTTTAAGAAAGAGCAAACATCACTAATGATACTAAATGATATAAAATAATCTGGTAAATGGGTGCTAAAGTCATTTAATGGAGAGAACAAACACCAGCCTTTGCTAAGCTTTTAAAGTCTTCTTCTAACATCAATCCAATAAAAGACTTAGGTCAAACTTTCATGAACTTGCTTAAAATTCACAAAACCATTCAGTTGACATTATATGTCAAACATGGAGATGAATAAACTGGTAAGTTTTTTTTATAAGCATAAAAAATTCTGCCATGAATATGATGAAACCCCCAACATTAAAAACAACCTAGGGAACAGGAGAATTCCTGAAGGCTGCAGTTGCATGGGTTTGAGTCAAGAAGATCTCGTATGGAGCACTTTGTCCAGACACACATTCTGAGGTGCCAGTTACATCTTTTTGAGAGTTGAGACCAGAGGACAGTAACAGTATTTTCTGGCCTGGATATACTAGTGTCCTTTTCTCATGGATAACGATGTGGGGAGAGGGGAGGGAAGAAGCAGCTTTAGGTGAGAAAACGCAGTGAGGTTTCCAGGGTTGGACTGAAGTCAAAAAGCAGCCTTTAACAGACACAAAAATGTATACATGTTTTTTATCAGCTAAGCATACATGCAGAGGCCTGACTTACAGGATGCATTTTCTGAAGTCTTGGTCTTAGTGTTCATTCAGTCATATTTAAAGCCTTCAGTTTAATATATCTTTGACTCCTTTGTAGACTAGTATGCCTCCCTGTGAGAAAGCTTTGGGATACTCAACCTAAATCCCAACCTAAATTAATTTTATCTTAAGACTCCCTAAGCAGTTCCCTTTTTCACTGTTCATGCCCTTACCTGTCAATTTTATGTGGACTGTTACCAGGCCTCATCTCTGCTTGCTCCTTCTCCAAGATAAATACATTTAGGCCTATTATTTTAACTTATACATGGGCTATGTTTATTTTTCTTTTCAGCAACCTCTAGTTGCCATAAATTTCTGGAAGATTTACTGCAGCCCAGCTGCCTCCAGAAGGCCCATCTCATCTTTGGTACCTCCTGCACAGGTAAAAGCCGAAGAATGCTTGTTCATTCATTCATTCAACTTCAGAAGTTTGTAGGATTATGTCTATCTTGCTGTCAAAATTGCTTATACACTGCACTATTTTTCCTAGATTTCTTCCTTCCTCTGTACATGAAGTTATTTTTTTCCCCTGAGATTTACAGTTATTCAAACAAAGAATCTTCTTCCCCTAGCCATTCACTTTCCACCTCTTCCAGTTCAGTGCTTTTTCAGAATTTCATTTATTCTCTCTGTACTACAACTTCCAGATGGAGTTACTCAGTAAGACCAATTGCCATTCTCACTCACTATCTCTTCCAATGTGATATTTCTCCTTTATTATGATCCTTTATTTGTTCCTTTACCCAGTTCTAAATCTACATTTATATCTTTTATAATTCAGATTGGCTTGGGTAAATATGTCAAGCTAGATTTTGTGACATAGAATATCAAATGCTTTATTAAAATTTAATTTTAGCACACTACTTTCATATCCTCTTGTCATCTTTTAATATCTGAAAATCAGTTTATCAGTCAAAGGATTTTTTCCTTCATAGCTGATTATTTGTCACACATTTTCTTTTATAATTTTTTCCTCTGAGAAACTGTTACATTATTGTACTCCATTTCAGTGTATCAGTTGATAAAAATTGCTGTCCTTTCCTGTTGGAAATCAGTATGGTTACTTTTCTCAGGATTTTTGGAACCTACTTTGTTTGCAATATCACTTGAAAATGGAGTTATTGCTAGTTCAGCTGTTTTTTTATTGTTTGCCTTTCAAAACGACATAGAAAATATATCAGCCATCGATGCATCTTATAAAGTTATATGAGTGTTGTATATATATTCATATTCAGTAATACTATATTAAAAGAAGATATACTGGATGTGTGAGGGAGAAGGGAAGGAATCAGTGGCTATGCCTAGTGGTGCAGCAGAGGCAAGATCCCTGAGCTAGCAGTTACTTTTGCTACACCCAGCCTGTGCAGAGTTGCTACATTTATCTTCAGAGCACTATAGCCAAAGTTAATGATCTCTGAGTTATGATGCAGTGACAGGCTGAGGCATCTATATGGCTTCTGTTTTTAGAACTGACTTTGTCTCTATGTTTCAGGATATTTGCAACATGATTGATTGCATGGTGTCAGTATGCCGAAAGTGTGATGTTTTTCATTATGGCTCTTTCCAAAGGTTTAGAAAAACCCGAAGACAAGAAAGTGAAGTAAGGGAGAAGAGCATCTGAGAAGTACACTATGACTCAGGAGTGTTTGTTCACACATACTTTGCAGCATCTGAATCAAGTTCTGGTTCTACCAGAAAAACAGAAACTGAAAATAGTCCTTTAAGCTTTTAATAGATTGAGATGCATTTGGCAGAACTACCCATTTTGAAAACAGAAGACCTTGTTATTTTCACTCATGAAAGTATTTAATAGTTTAATACAAAAACCCTGAAGAATAGGAGGGAAAAGAGAATAGAACATATTGGAAAAACTTCTGTTTGAACACATTTGTCAAAATGAGGTCTGGGGTAGGAACTGGCTGAGATAGTTACCCAGTTACTGCCACTTAGAGCTGCCACGGCTAAGTGTATTAACACTGACTGCTGGGACAATGAATGAATCCCTGCAAGCAAATGGTGCCAAAGCAGCCAGCTAAAATCAGTTCAGCACTTCAGAGACAGTCTGTGTGAAGAAAACAAGCTTTCACGAAAGAAGATAATGATGGGAAACAATGGCCATTTAAGGGCTTGCAAGTCTTGGTGTATCTTTAAATATGTGGAATCCTGCCTACCATATCCCTGTAGAAATTAGTTAAATGCTGCCATCATGACCATTTCACATTTCCATTCTTCTCCTAGACTGGAAAAATACATGTCTAGTAAAATCAAAACAATAGTATTTTACATGGGATAAGGAAAGTGTGACATGAATAACATCACAGTCATAGAAATAGTAGATATATACTGCATATGTCTGGAGGACACACACTTTTTCAGTAAATTTCAAGGTATGAAATCTTGATTCTATTTTGGAACAAATTACAAACTTACTGAAAAATTTACAAAATAAAATAAAAAGGATTAAGTATTTGCGTTTGAGTCAAAACAAGAAATAGTTTATATGAAAGGGTTCTTTTGACTTCACTGTGTGTGTTTGTTTCTCTCTCTTGTGATCTGGGATAGATATTTTACTGTCTGAGCTGGACTAAGAACCTGTGTCTGACATACCAACATCTAAGCCAATGAAATGTGAAGGTTAATCCTGATCTTTCTCCTGTTTGCTGGTTGGAATACTCAGAAACCCTTAGATCTACAAAAATGTTGAAACAAATACATTTCTGGAAGAAGTCTGCTTCAACAAAATTTCACTTCTTCCAAAACATTTGTTCAGCTTTAAACACTGTCTCTTCCTCCTCCTCTATTACTATGGCTATCTGCCATTTTCTAAGAGATCTAAAGGAATTAGCTGTTCAAATACCATTACAATGCAGTGGGAGCTTATTATCTAACTCCTGCAGAGTTTTAAAAATGTCAGACTTACTTTATGAGCAGAGATTTTAGAGAGGCCTCCAACTGATTATTTCCTGTTACTTGTCTATGTTTATCTTGTACACATAACACATCCTAATTATAATATTATAGCATTAATGTACACATAAGTAATTAATTGGCAGAGCCTGGTTCGTGCAGGCAAAGCTATGCCTATATGAAGAAAGGTTTGTTTTTGAACGATGCCCTATATTTTTACCTAAATTTGGATCTTTGTTCTTTATGTAGGATCTGTAACCATTTAACTATATAGAACAGTGTAGCGCAGCACAGCACAGCACAGCACAGCACAGCTTAGAATAGAATAGAATAGAATAGAATAGAATAGAATAGAATAGAATAGAATAGAATAGAATAGAATAGAATAGAATAGGAGTAGATTATTTCAGTTGAAAGGGACCTACAATGGTCATCTAGTCCAACTGCCTGACCAATTCAGGGCTGACCAAAAGTTAAAGCATGTTGTTATGGGCATCCTCCAAATGCCTCTTAAACATTGGCAGGCTTGAGGCATCGACCACCTCCCTAGGAAGCTTGTTCCAGTGTTTGACCAGACTCTTCATAAAGAAATGTTTTCTAATGTGAAGTTTGAATGTCCCCTAGTGCAGTTTTGAACCTTTCCCATCCTGTCACTGGACACCTGGAAGAAGAGATCAGCACCTCCCTCTCCAGTTCTCCAGGTGGGGTGTGTCACTAAGGAAGATTATCTGTACCTCAGAGGTTAGAGAAAGCTGGATTTTCTGAGACAAGAGGGCTATTGACATCACAGGAGGAAACGAGGAGCAAGATAGAAAAGAATAACCCAATGAGCGTACTTGTCCCAAGAGCAATGCTTGTCTTTGTTGTTATTTCCAACCTAAATGACTTTATGATTCTATGATTTACCTTGACCCAATGACCTTCTGAGTCAAGGAAAGACATGAGGAAAGAAAGACCACTTCTGAGAGGTGGGAACAGCAAGCCAAGGGGCCCCTCCACACCTCACTGTGTACTCAAAGTCTCTGAAAGGACTGGACTTCACTACCACTGGCTTGGTGTCTTCTCAGCAGCCTCTTCTGATAAGTTTCATACAAAGCCTTTAACTGAAATAACCCACAAGGTTAACATGGAGACAACTTTGTCAGGGTAGGCCCCTCTTTTTTTCTTGTCTAAAAGAGAAGAGGGACACACCGCTCCTTAATTTCATCAGTATTTCACTATCAACAAGTCAAATGTGTGAAAACAATCAGGTATGTCAAACTGGAAATTTTGGATAACCATGGAAGAGTAAGAAATAGCATATGAAAACCAGTGATAAAAACTTTATCTTGGCCCTTTAAATAGGAGCACAGGATAAGAATCTCATCCCAAGGATGACAGGTCAAGACTGACTTTGGCCTTTAGTTAGTTCAGTGGTTCAGTGGTTTTCTTTAGTGCAAGAAAGCTGTATTCAGCTCTTCTTCTTCAGAGAGAGGTTTATTTTGGCCCAGGAATTTTATTAGATGAAATTTGAAAGAAAAACTGAGCCTTGGATGAGAGTTGCTTGAAAACACAAATGGCTTTGGTCTTTCTAAGTCTGCTTTATAGAGGTTCACATGGCTTTCCTTACATACAATTATAGAGTCACTTAATATGACATGACATAATTCTTCCACTATACCTACTCTTCTGAAAGCTCCCCAATATGCTGTACATGATATACAGTGTGACCTCTGAACACGCAGCTTTGCATAAAAATAGCTTAGAGAGAACTACTGAGAAGCACTAATGAATCCTCATGTATGCAAGGTTGTGACCACTATCTTTTGAAGTCCTAGTGGGAGTAATTTTTCAGATGGGAGTAGTTGAATGGTTTTGTCCCTACAGAGCTGCAAAAAATAACTTTTCTTCCCTTTATTGATATTAGTGGTATCACAAGAGTTGTCAACATTAAGACTAAAATTTTGTTTCCTTTATAAATCTCATTTGTAGAGGTTTCACATCTGGGTTACTTCAAATTACATCAAGCTTTAAGAAATTTGGTGTCTAATCTGTCAGCATAAGTGTGATTTTTTTTTTTTTAAGCAAAAATGTTTAAATCCATTGAAATATTAGAGCTATGGAGTGGGAAAGTATAGCATGTGTTCCCATGGGATCAATGGGAGTTTTGCCTTTGACTTCAATGCAAACAGGAAGCAGGCCATAACTTGTAATCAGTTTCAGAATTCCCCATCCCCATCCCATTCTCCAGACTTTATCTAATATTTAGAAATGGATCCTGAGCTGCGTATGTGCATGTGCCTTTTCCCTCTGCTAACCTTTTAACAGGATTTTTGCGGTGATTTAACCTGAATTTACAGCTGGTTACAGTATTATACACCTCTACTGAAATAACACCTTACTCTTAGGGCAATGGCAAACAAGCCACACACAATTCTCCAGTGCCCTTGATGCGAGATACTGGTATCTTGTTTCGAGTCCCCTGAAACATGCAATCACAGAGTGAGAGTAACTAGAGAAGGAAAACTGAGTATTAGGTCACATGTTACTCTCCCCTGCCAGTCTAAAATGTCCCCTGCAGTTCACAATCTAGTTTTAAATGACCTGAGTATTAAGGGGCATCCCCCTCTTTCCTCAGGAGTTTTACAGTTTAGTGGACCTTGCTATAGGAAATATATCCAGATAGCCACAAGATATTCCCTGAACTCAGTGTAAGGGTAACCTCTGTGACCACACAAAATAATCATGTCGTCTTTGACTCCCACCCTATTTCAGTTCTTGCAGGTGATGATGACTACTTCTTTTCACCTCCTTCTGTCATTACTTTACCTAGCTATTCATATAGTGATCTGCTAATATTGCTTTACACTGTTGGGTTTTTTTTGAACATGAAAATATTTTATTTTGATCCATCTTATTTTTGGCAGCTGTAGATGGTACTGGTACTTTCAAAATGTGTGTGTTACGGAACACAGTACAATAGAAATATCCACAGCCGCTCCTTCTGAAATTGGTAACATTTCACAGTCTATAAGTAGTTGTCTTCTGTTCTCTATTAGTTCTTGCACAAACACTGATTATAAAATTTACTATCCAAAAATATGTCTGACAGCTGAAAAAACATTCTGCTTCCCCCTTATTCAGGAATACTGCATTATATCATGTCAGGTTACACCACGCACAAACTGGTACAGCTTACCTGAAATAATGCAGCTCAAACAAGCAAACAAACAAACAAACAAACACCTCTCAAAAAAAAAATATCAGAAATTTGGACTGACTTTCATTGACTTTCATCTTTAGTGTAAGATAGCTCAGCTGGTGGTTTTGAGTAAGCTTGCTGCTCAGGACAGCGTACTGTTGCTTTTAATAATAAATCATATACCTATGATGTACGTGCCAGGTCATCCATTCCCAGGCTGTGCTGCATTCAACAGTGTATCTAAGGGTAAGAGGAGATTGGTAACAAAACATAATGTGGTACAGTGAATAATCCAGACCGATGTAATCCAAGGGAACTTTTTGGCTGTTTACTTTATTATAGACTAGAACAGACCAGTTGGAAATGAAATACAATGACCATCTAGTCCAACTGCCTGACCAATTCAGGGCTGACTAAAAGTTAAAGCATGTTGTTAAGGGCATTGTCCAAATGCCTCTTAAACACTGACAGGCTTGGGGCATAAACCACCTCTCTAGGAAGCCTGTTCCAGTGTTTGACCACACTCTCAGTAAAGAAATTGTTTTCTAACGTCAAGTTTGAACCTCCCCTAGTGCAGCTTTGAACCTTTCCCATGAGTCCTGCCACTGGATATCCAGGAGAAGAGATCAGCAAGAGACCAGAGTGAGCTGGATGAGCATGGCCCCACCATTATCAGTGAAATTTCTCCCTTGATATCAATGACATCAAGATTTCGAAATTTCAGTACAAAAGCTGTATTTAGTCATTACTGTGAAAGATCAAAATATATCCAAAGGGCCTAAACTTATTTGCATTAATGACAATGGCAAAACTCAAGCTTATTTTAAAGAAACAGCTTCCAACAATTCCCTTAAAAGCAGGAATGAAAGTATACCATGTCTTGGTCCATGCAATATGAAACAATACAGGCTCTTTGTGTTTTTCCCCTCCCCTATTGCATTGGCAGGTCAGAGATTACCCTGTGAACATCTTTATTTCCACAGCTCTGGTCCAAACTTATTTGTTCTTCCAGCCCTTAGCATTCCAGACCTGTCACCAGTAAAGAGAGTAAAGGAATATGAAATTAAAATGGGAGCTATGCATTTATCAGCTTTTCCTCTGTCATGAAGAGGTCTGATCTGGCACCTCTGGAAGCCTCTTCTTTTTATGTTATGAAAGCTGAAGTGGCCCACATAACAAGCAGCTGAATTCTCAGTCTTTTAGTTACTTTCAAACTAAGTTTTAACAGGACTGTCAAGCACCACATGCAGTATGTCAGTTAACACTGTGGAGTAAAATTGACAAAGAGCACTTTATGTACCTTCAGAGCAAGTATATCTTTACCAACACTTTTGAGCTATTTTAGGTTTGTAAGCTGCATGTATCTCCTGCTCTCAGATTTGATAAGAGTAGAACCAAGACTAGAGATGAGTAGCACCTGGCAATTAATAATCTAGCCAGTCTGCAGTCTTTAATAAGCAGAATGATAAAAGTTTTATCTTTTTTATTTTCAATGTCCTGACTCTGGCAATCCCTTCTCCAAATACTGAAAATTATTTGTTTCACAACCCAAAGTAGGCTTGGCCCCCTCCTCCTTAATGGTATGTAAAGATCTCTTAGAAGCATGTGAAAAATCAGAGAAGGGTTAATCCTGAGACAAAATACATAAAAAGTAACAGAATTATTTGTGTCGGTTGCCAAAAATGAAACCCCTCGCATAATTTTGTGAAAGTAAATGACTTTAATTGTTCCTTTCAACATCACTTTCTTCTCATCATGTCCCAGAACAGAAAAGCCTCTACATATGCTGTGGTTAGCTTTTAAGAACCAGTCACTAAAATGAAAGCAAAATGAGAAAAGGGGCATTTTAAGAATTCTCTAGCTTTTCTTGTAGTGTTCCCATTTAATAACACCTGCTACTCATAAATCATGAAAGAAACCTCTAATAGCCTGTAATACATGGTAAAAAGCAAGTGTCTTTCACCTCTTGCAGGTAGGCAAATACTTTTCCATTACAGTAATAAAAGCAGAAAATTAATCTCTTCCTGCCCATTTGCTAATACTGACCTCAGTGTTCCCAGCACCAGGGACTGTAAGGTGGCCCACCCTGACTGCTGTGACACTGACCTGCAGTCAGCACCACGTCCACGCTCAGTCTGCTGCACTTCATGTACCAAACCTAATCTGTGCTCACACTGCTCTGCTGGCAGTGTGCAGACAAGCAGCTGGTGCCAGGACTGTTCTTACTGCCTCAGGTGCTGGGCTGTGACTTATCCTCCTCAATCACCCTCCACTGTGCATCAGAAAGCTGTGCTCTTTTTTGACAGCAGAACATGGGGAGTTCTGCCCATCAGCATTTTTCTGTGTCTGAGTGACTTGCCTGTGGCACACAGGTGTGTTGGGTAGAAGATTATTCCATTTCACTGGCCATCATGGTGATTTCAGCAATTCCTTATATATATATATATATATATATAATTCCTTATATATCTATATAGATACAGATATAGATATACATGTAGCTGAAAATTAAGAGACTTGTGAATTTTATTTCCTATGTATAACCTTACAGACACACCAATAATCTATTAAGTAATAGATTCAAGTGTAGACAGCCAAGCCTATGTCTCATCTTAAAAACACTATTAGGCTTTGGGGCATCATCAGAAAAAAAGCATGTAAGAGGGTATAAAACTCCAAAGGGACAAAGGGAAGTCATGCCCTAGATGATCAAATTATGACAAACGGTGACTAATGAAAGATGACAAATAGGTGTTGCTGTGGGTAAATACAAAAGTAATAAGAATGACTTGACTTTCCATAGTAGCCTCCTAGATAATTTTCCTGAAGCCTTTTTTTAAACAAATTCACGGAGTTTCACACTCATTTCACTCAGATTTGATACATCAGTTCAAGAGGAGCATTATTAAAAGCTCTGTGACAAATATAGCAGTAGTAGAGAAACCAGCTCTGGTGTCCTGTGCAGGCAGCCATGGCAGCTCAGGCACTGCTGGTTTCCAGCTGCCACCCCATAGTTTGCACCCTAGGACTGACGTGTGGGCTTACCCCATCTTGGATGCAAAACTGTCAGGGTGCTGTGTGGGCCAGCGACTCCCTTGGAGCTGGGTTCTGTCGGGGTTCTGCAGTGGTGGCAGAGCAGAGTCTGGGAGCCTGGGACTGTCCCGCTCCCAGCCAGGAGCAGGGCAGCCAGTGGGCATGGGGACAGCTCCAGCCCTGAGCATCAGGCACATCTCTGGGGACAGGGACAGGCTGAGGCTGGGACAGAACATTGGCCCCCAAGTCAGGGTCAGTCCCAAAACCTTGTATTTTTCTATCCTAAACGTCGTGAAGTTTTTGTTGGTCTACTCCTCAAGTTCTCAATACACTCTGGATCGAAGTTTTGTTGTTTGTCATGTTATTCTGTCCCCTTAATTTAATAATTTCCACGCTATTGCTGAGGGTGCATTTTGATTCCACATGCCAATGATGAAGATGTTGAACAATATCTGCTCAAGCATCAGCTTCTGGAATACAGCACTCCTGACCAGCCACAAATGGGATGTCAAATCTTCTGAGCCCAATAGTTCCAGTCAGTTTTCAACACCACAGGCAGTGTAACCACCCAGCCAGTAATTCCTCAACTTCCAAATGAGAATGCTATGGGAGGTGGTGTCAAAGGCCATATTGAAGTCAAGGTATGATACATCCAGTGTTTCCCCTCTGCTTTGATCTATGGTCATTTCATCACAGAAGGTAGTCAAGCTGTATGCAAACTGACTGGCCTAACAATTTTGTCATCCTTGTTGACCTTGAATTACTAGGGGCTTGTCCTAAAACCTTTCCAGGTCTCTCTGGTCTTTCTTAAGATGAGAGCAACATTAGCCTTTTCCCAGTTATTAGAACTTTCCTTTGCATCATGAATTTCATTGGTGATTCAGAACAGACCTACAATCACATCAGTCAACTCGTTCAGCATCTGTGTGAATCGTACTCATTTTAGGTTGACTGTATCTGGACTGTATGACATTACTAGCAAAACCAATGCGTCTCAGAGAGTGGTATCAGCCAGGCCAGAGCTCTAAAGTTTTTCATTTTGGATGGAGGTACCTGTCTTTGTCATTTGGAGGCACATTTGGGCTTCACTGCCTTTCATTTAAAAGTTATTGAGGCCACTGGGGGTTTTTTTTTGACTCTTGCACTGAAATTCCATTCTGACAATAGTTGTGTTAACATCGGTTCCAGTATTTCCAATATGATTTTCCTTATTACTTACTATTTGTCTATATCATTTCAATCCTACCTCTGAAATTTCATGTGATGAAGTGAAGAACTCTCTAGAACAGTTGAGATCTTTGTACTATAAGAGATGTCTTTGTTAAGACCCCAGTAAACTTGGAAATAACACAAATCTACAAGATCAGTTTTCAAAAGGACATGAAGTTCCCATTGCTAGGATCCACAAATGCTAATTTATTCTAAGACATTAAGATTCCTAAGTATGATGATCAACTTCTTATTTTCGTTAGAAATCTGATTGGCCAAAGTCCATTCTAAAAACTCTGACTTCCCATTAGAGGAATACTCGTTTTATCATTTATACTAGAAAGGGTTTGATTTTATTAAAATTCTCTTTTTGGTAAAGTTCTAGTCTTTCAAAAGTGTTCTTGAATACTATTCCTCTGGTTTTGCAAAGAAATAACTGCTGCTTCTTTGTTCTAATAGTTGCAAGAGGCAGAAAAGGATGTTCAGAAAGAGTTTGTTCAGCAAGAAAACTCAAAAAGATCAAAGGTTATCTTCTTTTCTCAGGCCACGAATAAATCTAAATCAGCCCTTGCAGAACCCTTTAGCCAAAATACTTGTGAAATGTTCTGTTGATGAAGAAATAATTGACTTTTATATGTTTTATGCAACTTTTTTCTTTGAGGGTCTGAAATCTATGTCCTTTTCTACCTCCATTCCTGTAACACAATCCTGATTAATCTGTAGCCGTTAGCAAATCATATGCTGAGGTTTTCAGTTCTGCAGGAATCCATATAATACTACATGATAAGTTGCCAAGAGACGTTGTAATACTGAAAATATTGGATGTAGAGATTGTCCCTGCAAAAGTTTTGGAGGCAGAGTGAATAGAGTTGGTTTCATTGGCCATGGGGCCATATGGTGCTGAGTGCTAATCAGTATGATCAACTCTTTGAACAGCTGAGGTTGTGAGGACACAGTGCAGCATCCCCTCTTTGATGGCAGCATTTTCTATCCTAACAGCCAAGACCGTAATAATATAGAAGCACTGTAAAAGCTTTATATTTTCTCTTCAAACAGGTATTCTTTCTACACTGGCTGCACAGGAATCCTCTCCATTAGTAAAATAAAGATGGTCAATGTGTGGACCTAAGCACAGGCGTGGGATTACTTACGCTGTTTAGTTGCTGGCAAGTAACAACTGTCATACTTCTGGCCTGGCCCTGGGCCTGGTAACACCCTCTCAAAAAAACCCTTAACTTTGACCCCTAACACAGGCTAGGAACCATTCCAGCGGGAAATTTGGATCCAACCACCTTGTTTTGAGGGGTAAGAAAATTTGGCTTTAAGCATATAAACTGCCATGGGACATGGCCTCATGGTCTTAGCTGAGTCTTTCCTAGCATATGATCATTCATAATAATTTTATTCAAAGTAGGTTTATTGGACAAGTCTCCACCATGTAGATCTTCTTAGCTAGAGCTCTCATTGATGTCCACATTGCAGGGCACTGGCACAATACAGGTCCACCTGTAACATGACAGTCACTGGGGCACTCCACTTATCACACAGGTCATGGAAAGATGACCAACAAGGTCTTTTTTGCATTCTTCTTAGATGCATCTTGTTTGCACCCCAACTCAACCAGCCATGCTCCTTTGCCATCCGTACTTGTAAAGGTCATCAATTTGTAGCAACAGTTCAATATTTGTAATGTTCAAGAACAACAGATGAACTGGAGTTTCTAGATGGAACCATTTTTCATTACTGCCAACTTGACAGAAGGCTGCAATAGACCTCCATGTCTTGTCATATATCACAGCCATTGGTGGGATCAAATTGTCTTCCAGACATGGGCTGTTAACTTCCTGATGCTGAAACAGCAATTTAAACTTTTAGGATTACATTGTGTTGTGAGAATTTTTACGAATTAAAAGGGACTTTCTTTTATGTGCAGATAGGAGCAAATCATCAGTTGGAGGGAATGTGCTTAGCTTCCTTTAATTCAGTGAACCTCTGCCAAATTACACTAGCAAAGATTATGGCTGCAGGATAGGCAGAATAATTTTAAAACAATCTTTGCAGTTATAATTTGTTTGTTTTAAAGAGGAAAACATCACTGTGTATTTGGTAGGGAACATTTATAGTTTAGGACATTATTAAATTTTAACAGTAATGTTTCTCACTGTGACAAGCAGAGATAATTAGAACTATCTTAAATATCTAGCTTGAAATGTCTTCTTGTTTTCCTTCTATGGGAAAAAGAGTCCTTTTAAACAAGAAACAGATAAACAGCTCTACTTCTTTATAGGGACATAGAATGAAATAACCCTGTAAATAAATTAGATAATCTTTTAGAGCTTAATGGGAATATGGAAGCAACTATTATTCTTACAATCCAAGTAATGTAAAACATATGACTTCCCTAATTAAAACCATAGAGCAATAGAGCTATGACTAAAAAATTCAAGACAGAAAATACAGTAATAGTTTTTGTAGAACTGTACATGGAAAGACAGTGGTAACTCACATAAAAAAAATTGCTATAAATCATAAAATATAACTTACATAATATTGTTATCAGACTACAATAAATGCTTTGTTTTGTTATTGATAAATGCCATATGTTAAAAAAGTGTGATTTTTACTTGATTTTATAAATACTTTAGTTTCTTTACTGTTTTATCCCATTTCCATCTTTCTTTCTTTAAGTCAGGATATACCTTGTGCTTTGAAAACCAAGCATGCCATCACTGTGGTCTGTAAGTCTGTAAAGAATCTCTTTATTTGAAAAATAGCACAGTAGATAATCTATTATCTACTGGAGGCAGAACTGCATTTTCATTTCACTAGACCAACTGCATCCCTTATGCATCAACACCAATTCTTAAAGGGAATGAAGAAAGACAAGGAATAACAAAACAATACAATGCATAGACAGAAATGGCCAGCTATTTCGAATTGATTGGACAGCAATTAAAAATATAGATGCTTTTTTATTTATATTGCTAAAGCTGCCTTAAATATTTATTAGCACTGAACTGCCATTTTCACTAGAGCTTCAAAAAATGATAAACTAAAATTAGGTTCTACAGTAAGGCCATTTGCTGAATCCTAGGATGTATCGGGTTTACAAAGCAAATTTCAAAAAGTTTCTCATCACACTGCATCTGAAGGAGTGTCACGAAGCAGACCTCATCTGGATGTGGACTACAAGGAGACATGAGAGTGATAATTTTAGATTTGTTGATTTTCATCTGGACTAGCTCATTAACTTCAAGTGCTGAAGATAATTAGATACAGCTAAAAGAAAAGTAATTCAAAAAATGGAGAAAATGCCAACAGCAGAATTGTTCCTTGAAATCTGGGAAAACTGTACCTGGTATGAGTTTGCTAACCTTGATTCACAAATAATCTTGCCCAGCCACTCTGAATATTCCTAGGCCCATGAATGCTGCTAAATCGCTATTTTTGTTGTTATTGAAACTCCTCAGGATGATAAAAGAAAGAGGAAGCAGACATTTACTTTCTTTCATTCTGGTTCAGACAGCAGTATTATTAAGACAGTAAAACTGTGCCTAACAACGAGTTGAGAAACTGCGCGCTTTGTTGAATGTTGCAATAATGAAGAATAAGAGAGGCATTCATAATGCTGACCAGATCTTCACTCCTCTTTCTTCTTCCTTTTGTCCCACCTTCCACCCACAGGAATATCCTGTTCTCCATGGAAATGTTGGCCCATCAGATAATGAAACTAGAAACTGCTCTAAAAGGTGGAGTAAGTCTGATGTGCTCTGGTTTCCCCAGTCATATACAGTCAAGGCATTTAAACAACTATTTTAACTCTTAATAGATATTAAAAATTTCAGCTGGACTCTTGGAACATTTCTATACAAAAATTATACTCAGTTTCTTCTTTGACTTCTGTAGAAATATTCCAGATTTACATTCAGCAGATGTGAGATGAAAATCCAGCCTAGTATATCAACACATCAGGGAAAAAAAAACATCTGGATTCAAAGCTGTTCTGTAAGATATTTTTCACAATGCCCAAGAAAGCAAGGAAACACTAGTAGCAGACACCCCCCTCCCTGCCAAGATTCTGCAAAAAATGATGGAGTATTTGTTTCTGGGTGAAAAAGATTATGCAGTGGCTATAGCGCAAAGTACATGTTTTGCTATCTAAATATGCATTTTCATATTTTTTTTTTTAAAGGATCATGTGAAAACTGACGTGCTTTATCTTGCAGAAGAACAGATTGCTGTTTTGGCTGACTGCAAACTTAGCATTACAAATTACATTAAAGCAAATTCATTACCATTTAATTTGTGTACGTAAATATGAGAGCACCCATACTTTGCTGTAGGCATTTTTTACATCTTCTAAACTAGAAACAATCATGGATATGGTTGCATACCTTTGTTTTCTATGTTGGAATTTAGCAATTGCAAAATTTTTTGTTCCTTTAAGAAAAACCAGTAGACCTTTTGCAGTTCTCTTTTTGACAGAAGCCAGAACCAACAGCAAAGCACTTATTCATAAAATTAGAGTTGATTGAAAATTTTCACTCAATAATTGTTAAAAGAAGATGCGATTTTGTAGTGTTCCTTGCAGGTCAACAGAACCAAGTCAGCTGAAATTCAGAGAAAAATCAGTCTAAAAAAGGAGGCATCTTGTCAGAGAAAATGCTGGCAGCATGATTTTTCCTGAGCCCTGGCGAAATACTTCATACCTTGTATGAAGATGCCAGGCTTGATTAGCAGATGTGTCAACTACCTACATCATACCCTCTTAGGACTTTATGTAATCAAATTAGGGATGATCAAATGTTTTCTATCAAATTTGTTTTTAGCAGAAAATTGAATTTTCTAAGAAACATTTTCATACTCAAGTATCTGTTTTCCATGGAAAACCTGATCTTTTTCCAAAACCCCCAAACCAAAACCTTTGCTGCCAACCCCCAATACTTCTTTCTTTCAGCTGATAGCTTTCTGAGGTTTAAATTTGCAAAAAAAGCTGACATTTTCCAGAGATGCATTTGTTTTTGTGTTATGAGACTGAGACTATATTACATTAATTCCATTTCATGTTTTTATCATGTCTCATCTTATCTGCCTCTTTTCTAAAGTAAACAACTCCGAACTCTTCAGTCTCTCTTCACACAAATTTTCATGGCCCCACTCTTTCTCAGAACTGTGCACTTCTGCAATATCTTCTTGGTGCTGGTATGATCTGTTCAGTACACCTCACGACAAGGTAAACCAGTCAACTTTTGGAAGGTAAAACAACTTTTTTTAGCAGTCTCCAATGTTGTCTTTTTAACATTTTATCATCTCAGCTGTAAATGTATCTTCTCCTCCAGACTGACAGATGTACCTCCCGAATACCTATGTTCATCTCCCGAATTATCATAGTTAATACAGTAACCTGTACATAGTTCAAGTATTTTTTCTTCAGTATGCGTTATGTTGCATAGTGTCAGCACGGAGTTGTCATACCTGTCAACATGTGCTCACTTACAAAGCATGATGAAGACCCAAGGATAATCAAGATTTGTGCTTGGTCTAAGTTTAATTGACCCCCTCCCCAACAATTTAACATGTGACTACATGTATTCAGTGTAAAACTACTTTAGTTTAGATGTCTTCTCTAATCTTGTATTTCTTAACTGTCTTTCCAGATTGTAGGCTCTTTATCTGGGGACTATGCCTGCATAACACTTTCATGTTTCATATGAAAGAAGCAGTCATAATAAAAGCCTGTTTTCAGAAGTATGGAAAGAAATACAAGAAGCAGTAGCAAGAATGATGCAAAGAAAAGATTATGTTTTTAAGAACAGGCAATCACTTTTGACAACAGACTGAATACGGAAAAAAAATCAGGAGCCCTAAATAATGAATAGCCATTACCCATTATGTAGTACATAATGTCTGAAGCACTGAATTGTTATTTATTTAATAATTATTTCTACTTTGAAACTAGAGTTTATTTAAAGCTAGGGATTTTATGCAAAGAAATAACAAACATGGTTTCTGGATAAAAAAGATCATAAAATGAAGTGATTTTTGAGGCTAGGAAGGAGTGTAAAGCTTTTAGTCATTCCAACTGAGCCCAAAAATTAGTGCAAGTGTTCAGCTTTAATCAAATACTTAAAATTATCAGAGAATGTTTCTTAGCATTTTAACCGATACGATAAAAAGAAATAATGTCTTATTTCCACATATCTCACTATTAAATGTAAGACATCTTGTGATATCTTTGGTGCTTTATCTTGTTACATCTAAACAGGCATCTGTTTACTAAAATTTGAATTGTCATCTATAAGAAAGATATTTAAAAGTTTTCCAAATATGTCATTAAACTCGCTAAACCACTGATCTTCTCTGTGTCATATCTTAAGGCATTCAGTTTGATTTTCAGCACCCAATAGTCTTTTTTTAAGATTGGGATGGAAAGTTTCATCTTTCAGTTGAAGATTTCTGTATGAACAAATTATGATGAACTGTTGTTGAAATATAAACCTGAAATACAAATCTTTGTTTCTGTTCTTCCTTTCTGTTCCACAGAAAAGTGGGAAAAGTTTTTTTTCTTTTTTTTTCAAAAGAAAAAAATCTTTTTTTTTCTTTGAAAAAAGAAAAAAGTGAAAAAAAGTGTAATATTTTATTCAACACCTTTTTCTGATGGGCATGGCAAAAAAATTATGCCAAAATCTGATTTTTCCTTTACTGCTTCTTAAAGAGAGCAGTCTTTTGGTGCAGTTATTAAATATGTTGGGCCATGGCCATGCCTTGTGCTGATGGCTGGTATCAGTAAAAAAAGATAAGTGATAAAGTAGAGGGAGATATGAAAAACCTTGGTTTCCTGAATGACCTGGATTATTCAATTTTGAGTTAGCAACATTAAGTTTACCAGAGTAATACTAAAATAATGCATGCCCACAAACATATTTAAAGGCTTAAAATGTGACTTGACTATCGGAGATGTTGCCAGCATGTATTTCAGTTCAATGGAAATTACACGCTTTTGGGCTAAATTCACAGAATACTGCAACCTTGTGATCAGGATACATCTGTACTGCACATTGCAGCTTGGCTACCACAATCAATCCAAATACTGAGGAGTTGGGCAAATTAGCCTGTGTGGAGCACCCCACTAACACAGCTATCCTGTTTCTGATAATCTGTAACATACTGCAATGTGTCATGCAATGTTTATATTCCCTGGCAGCGCAGTGTACATTTTTTGTGCTCCTGACATCTCTTGGGAGCTCACAACATATGAATGAGGTAGAGACTGTCCATACATCATATGGAGAGAGACAAATGCCAGCACTCTGACCAGATAATAACCTAGGCAAGCCAACAAGACACGTCGCACATCATCCTTTGCCAAGAATTAAGCATTTTACCTTTGCCACAGTGATAGAATCTACTTTATATATGATTCATAGCCATTCCTGCTATTGAGGTCCTCTGCTTAAGGAATGAGTGGGGGTCAAGGTCAAAGGAGAATTGAGGTTGTAGCTGACTTTCCATATAGTCCTGTGTTACAACATTCACGTGCCATCAGGAGACTCGGCTAGAGGTTCATGTTCTCCCTAAACTGACTTGAAGTCACATCTCCTGCTTCATGGGAGAGAGTCTTTGTCCTATAGCTAGCAGGTCCATGGGCTGGGAGGGGACTGTTCATGCTGTGCTAGGACTTACTAACATTAGTAGTCACACCGTGCCCGTTTGGTTTAGTAGCTGATAGAAATTGAAAATATTTATCCAGATAAGAATTATAAAAATATTTCACCAAATACCCTCCAATTTTCAGCTTTTTGTTGCTCAGGAAATTCATCAGCAGAGAAGGTATCTATTGAACCTATTTCTCTTTCAAGGAGTAATTAAGCCCTCATAAGGATAGGGGCATAAAAAATGTACATATCTTTATGGCTTTTTAAATCCTTTTTCTCAGCAAAGTCAGAATGCAGAGGGTATGAAACACCAAGCTTCTTGTGTGACTGCTAGTGTGGAAGGAATAAGTCCTTGTTCCCTGAAAGTAAATTAATTTGTTTGCTTATCTGTTGAGTAATGGTTTGTTTGATTGCAGTTTGTAAGATTTGTGGTTTGGCTGCAATTTTGTGTTTGCAGAGTCTGTTTGGGGTTGTCTGTTGTGAGTAGGAAAAACGTCTTGCAGCTGAGGGGTGAAAGAGCCTTTCTGCTTTTAATCACTGCCAACAGTGTTAACAGTTTGTTAGCTGCTAAAGCTCTGTCACAGGGTAGGGTTGACCCAGGTAGATGTTACAGAAGCCTGAGTGAAGAACTAGCAGCAGGTGAAGGGAAACTTGCAGTGGAAGAACGTTGCCCCATCTGTCTTCAAGACGAGGGGAAACGAAAAGGAGGGAAGACTGAGAAGGCAGCACAGAAGCCAAGAATTTGAATTGAGATGAAAATCTTGGAGATAGATTTTAAAAATAAAAAGTCAGTAACTTTTTTATTCCCTTGTTTAGAAAAATTGTCATGGTATGTGTGGGATCACATGATAGCTGAGAATTTCACTCTAAGAGGCTATTGTGCATTTTCTGAAAGTATGTGGTCTGCAGGTATAACCATATTTTGGGACACAGATGTGATCCAGCTGAAGGCCCAGCAATACACTTTTAATTTAGGGAGACCTCACAACTGTGATCCTGTACCAGTAAGAGATCAGGGTTAGCTGCCTGAAGATCACAGCATGTCATGTAACCACTTGCCCATTTTATGGGTTGTGGGATGTCAGTCTCAGTACAATGTAACAAGTTCTTGGGCAGTTCTCTGGGGCAACAGTTTCTGTTTGCAAAATCAGTCACCATTTTTGGGAATGATCTCACTAGGTCTTGCTGAACCAGGCTGCATTTAGCACTCGCTGTATTAGACCGAAGTAAACATCTTAGTCATCTGCCTGGGGCAACGGATAAAACAGAAACAGTAGAAAGGCTTCTTGCCTCATCATAATAATACACACAGACATATATGATATTAAGCATTGTTATTAAGCTAGATGGACTGGCAGCTAGAATCACAGTCCTGACTATATTCCCTGTTTATTATGCACATCTGTTATCATCCTTTAGAAAGGGAGCTCTTGGGCAGCAGAAAGGAAGGCTACTTTTTTGCCTTGACATTGCAGACACTGCAGACAGAAGGACAGATCACATCTTCATCAAGTGTTATACTTCATTATTGGCAGTCAAGATGGGAAAAATGGGATGGTCAGTAAGAACCGGCAAGACAGGTAAAAAAGCTTCTGAGAAGAGCAGGGAACAAATTTCAGTGATGGAAAGGAAGTTTCAGAAGAAGATGTTAAAAGGAAGTCATGCCTGAACAATTTTATAAACTTCAGGAGGTCTTGCAGAGGGATCCAGATAGATTGAAGCATTGGGCAAGCATAATGGCATGAAATTTAACAAGAACAAATGCTGGATCCTGCACCTGGGATGGACTAAAGTCAGACACAAGTATAAAATGGGAGAAGAGTGGCTGGAGAGAAGCCCTGCAGAAAGGGATCTGGGGTTGCTGGTTTACAGTAATCTCAATAGGAGCCAGCAATGTGCCCAGGCAGCTGAGGCCAAACTGCATCCTGGGGTGCACTAAACACAGCATAACCATCCAGTCAAAAGGGGTGATTATCCTGGTGTATTTAGTGTTAGTGCAGCCTCACCTTTAGTATTGTGTGAAGTTCTGGACCAGATGACTTCCAGAGGTCCCTTCCAACCTCAGCCATTCTGTGATTCGATGATTCTGTGAATTTTTTGTTGCCTAGGAAGACACCAAAGTCATAGACTCAGAGCCACTGTAGAGAAAGTATGCATGAGGATGCAGTGTAGAAGTTTTTATTTCTATTCTATCTCATGCTGAATTTTGAAATATGAAAACATGCAAATAATTTCTTTTTTAAGAAAGATAATTGTTATTAATAGAAGCTAATTTGCATTCATTCTGGTGAATGTTCCAATCAAACCTCACTTTTGCGTTTAAAAGCCCTGTTCACATTTTTGACATTAACTTATTAAGGAAAAAAAAAAAAAAAAAAGAAAGATATTTCAAACCTTTAACTACTTTTGACTGCCATTGCAGTGAACATCATTAAGCAGCAAGCAATACATGCAGTTTGTGTTGGAAACGTATTATGTTTATGATTGTGATTGTCCTCTGTCGGTACCTTTGAGAAGAATGATAGCTGGTGGCAGAGGGATATTCTGCAAATGTGCAAGGAACCACAGTGGATAGAAGACTCCAGGATGGAGGAGGTGTTGCTCAAGCAAATTTGTCTTGAATAAGTGGTGTCTTATCTAGTGTGTCAACCAATGGAACCTGGTCATCAAGAATTTCAAAAATCTTAGCCTCTGCTCTTCTCTCAATCATTGTTTCTAACTTGTGGTAGTACCACACCATTATCCAGCCTGTGGTATGACTGTGACTGTGCAAAGGGTTGGATTATGTCCAGATGAGGTGCACACACAGGAGATCACAGCAGGCTTTGCTCAAATGTAGTTTCCCACCTGCTCTACTGCTTTCGCATACCCTTGCCCTTACCCATTACTTCTGCCTCTCCTATCTGACCGGTGCTGCTCCTCATCATGAAGACTTTTGTGCTACTGTGGACACTTTACTTACCTCAGTGGTCCAGAAAAATGCAGGATGTTTTTTTTATCTTTTCCAGTGCTGGCCATATTGATGCTATGCATCTGGGGTAACACACATCTGTGCTGGGTCCATGAAGATTAGTGATGCCACTTTACCAGCCCTGTTACTTGATAACCATGTCTGTACCTACTGCTTTGGTTCCGGAAAGTGTTAACAAGCCACTGCCCTGTTGTAACTCCTGGTAACTCTTCAGTGATTCTGCAGTTATTGCTTCCTGGTAACTCTTCAGTGATTCTGCAGTTATTGCTCAGCATAGTATTAAATGTGCTGGCCATCTGAAGGGTGAGAATGAAAGACCCTGGTGTTAGATTGATCTTATTGGTATTTGCAGATAGAAGTGGAAGAATGGAGACTGGGAGTAGAACTTCTAAGCCATCAATCATAGGTATTTGGCAATTGTTAGAATTTTGGCTGCTGAACACATGCCTCAATTCTGGTTTGCAGACTTAGATCCTCCCAGTGCACATCCCATTGGATGTGTGGTGGTCATCCATTCTGTGTACATATCAGGTTGTTCCTGAGCGGACGTCTAGGATGAGCTAGCTAGGCCCTCTGTGGTTTGGCTCTGAGGAAAAATCATTTCAGAAACCAATACACCCAACTGGTAGTATGAAAGATACAACACTAAGAATGCTTCTTTACAAGGTCCTTCAGCCTTATTCTTGCAAGGTTTGTTTTTCACATATCTAAATGCTGTCATGTAGCAGCTCAGTTTCATGACACAGAAACAGCACCACAGCTGCTAGTTATAATAATGAGGCACAATGATACAATTTCATTCTTCCATTGTTTTTTTTTGTCTCTGTTGCTTCTCCCTACAGTCCCTTTTGTCCTGCAGGTTCTACCAGTATAGTTCCTACCATCTTTTAAATACCAGATGAGTGGAGTTTTCCATCCCATCCCTGAAGGCTCTGGGATTCAACTACAGAAATAACAATGCAACTTAGAATTTGTCAAGAGAAACAGCAGAAAGACTCTAAAAAAAAAAGGATTTTGAAAACAGATGCTGGAAGCAGCACATAACAGAAACTGCAAAATTTAGAGTATGTTTAGCTCTCAAGATCACAGAGCCAGATGTGATCCCAGTAGGCATTGTTGCAGCCTGGTTTTGGTCTACTAGATTTTGATGTCTGGAAGCTAATGGAAATTAAATGGGCTGTTTGCTTAGGAAAGTGTGTGAGACATGGACTGGGAAAATTACACACATGAAGTAGATGAGAGCGTGTGAGGTGTTTGAGTAAGAACCAGGTGCCAGTAAAGACCTTCCCATGCATTGTACTAGTTCTGTCATAACCTACCTCTGCTATCTTCTGGCTTTTGTCCTGTTTAGAGCTAGTATGCAAGTAATTGAGTTCAGCTACAGCTGTCATTTGGCTCTGGCCCAGGGCAATAACAAAACAGTACACTTCCTCTGGGCCAGACTGTCTTTGCTTGATTCCTTTCCTCCCTGCTCCCACATTTTGTTTTCATAGATCACCCATCCACTTGGCCAAAGATCAGGCCCATGTGCCCAGGCAGCTGACTTTGACTGCTGGTACCCAAACTGCTTAAAGACAAAATAGAAATGGTCATTGTAAATACCCCAGCTAAATAAGCAACCTTTGCTTTAGGTTATCATGAATCCTAGCTGACATATCCTCTGTCTGTGTCAGATCTGGTGATGGGTAGGTTCTGTCTGTGTGATCCTGTGCCTGGCTGGTGTCCCAGTGAGAATGAAAGAGGGAAGAGCTTGTAACTGCTGAATCCAGCACGGTCTCTCCAGACTCTTCCATGGCTGGGTCCAGTACATGGAGGACAAAGCCTTCAACAGACCCATGATGAATCATGGGGACCGTCAGATGCAGATGATCCTCCTGTTACCTCTGACAGGAAATTCTTTATGCTCCATGATGGTGGTCACCTGTGCAGTTGCAGGGGTAAACAATTACATTTTCAACAGCATGCATCCTTCCTATACAGCACAAAGTGCTCCAAAATACTGAATGTATTGGGCAGAAAAGAATAGCCTCTGTGGAGAAGCCTATTACCCCAGGGAACATGTGGGTGTACTCTGTCTCAAGCTGAAGTATAGCTGTATAACCACTGACACATCAGCTGAAAAGAGAATAGTAAGGGATGATAACTGGGCAGCAGAGACGTCAGTCGAATCTCTTTCCCCTTTTCCAAGTACTCTTTCTGAGCAGGAAAATTCATCATTCTTGCTGTTCTTGCACATATCTACATTTCAAATTTAATATGGTCTACTGTGTAACTCCTGTAAAATAAGACAGTGAGGGCTTTTTGTGGAAAGAAACAGGTGTGGGGCAATGATTCACAGCTTCCCAGGGCAAAACAAGTGTAGCAAGAAGTTAAAGCCTCCAGATGTGAGGGACACTGGGTCCTGGACCAGGAGAACTTGAGAGTGGAAAGGTTTAGGTAGCATAAGGCCAGTTTCCAGTCACTGACAGAAGAGTAGGAACAGAATTACCAGCGTCACTAGACAGTTTTGTTGGCAAAATGCCTAGGAGCTGGCTGTATCTTTAGAAAATGATAAGAAAATAGAAATAGGTCTCAAAGGCCTTCAAAAAATGATCCAGAGTTTGTCCTCAGATGCTCCCTCTTTTCCTTGAACAGGGCAGCAAACAGGAGGCCCAAAATCTCAAACATCTGCATCTGACTACATTGCAGTCAGGCAGTTGCCAAAGTCTTCATAGTATTTTCAGGATGTCTTCCCAGCAGCTATGCAGCCATTATGTTCCTCAGTCCATATTAATCCTTCTTCAAGGCCTTCAGTTTCATCAAGCACAGATGGTCCTTTTAGTCCTGCACCAACAAATGAAACAAAGCAAAGGCCTCTCCCATGGCCCTGAACACAGGGGTTTGAATGGCTAAATTTTTCCCTCCTCTACAGGAAAAAAAAAGGGATGGCCTAGTCTGTGTGGTTCCTGTGGCCCAGTCCCTGGCCAATGGTATCTTCCAAACCTGTGGCAGAAGTTCAGCTGGCTCAGGCCAAAGCTGTAGAAAGGAGAATTTGAGCAGTACACAGCAGGGCAGGACTGAGTGCCTGCAAAGGCAAAATAAACTTAATGCACAGCTGTAATGCGGCATACAGAACCTTTGCATGTGCTGGCAATAGAAGACCTGTAGAAGATTTTCCCCCTAGAGCCCTAGCAGCTGTTCTAGCTCCATTCTGGCTTGAGATAAACAGGGTGGGATCTGGGTTAATGCAAATAATGCATATATGGCCTAGATCCGGCGCAAATCTTGTCCCTGTCGCTGTGGCGATAACCACGGTGTTGTAGCTAACATCCAATTATTGGCAGTGGCAAAGGCTGAGGCAGTGGGCCAGTGCAGAAACACAATGCATTGCAGGTCCACAACTGGGTCGACGACTACAGATGGAAACCAAAGACAAAGGGAAATATAGAGCCCTGTGCCTGCATATCAAAGATGCAATGCTGCATCCAAGGACAATGACTCTGTGGGTAAGCAGGCAGAAACAGCAAGCAGGAGCTGTGAGAAAGCTCAAAGACTATCTGTAGGAGGTTCACTAGCTGTGGGAGATCTGGCGTGGTCAGACAGTCCTGACTTAGCATAAAGTTAGCTGGCGCAAAATCAGCTCATCAACATTTTTTGAGTACTATAAACTTACTTTGCTGGCTCAAGTGTAAGTTTATCAGTACTCTGCATCATGTAGTGGGAGTGTTCTTATTCCAATGGGGTCTGGATTTAATCTGCTGCCAAACCATAGACATAGCCAGTGAGAGCTGTAACTGAACAAGAAAATGGGTAAGTGCACTAATGGTAAAAAATCAGGAAAACCGAAGTCATTACAGCATGGGGGAGCAAACTGGCAAATACAAGTGCTGAGCAGAGGAATGAAAAGTATCCAAAATACCAAGTGATTACAGAAGCATGATGTTATACACAGCATATACAATTCCTACGGATATCAAGTGCAGGGCATGCTGTGACAAATGTTTTGCAAATGGACCAGTGGAAGTTGAAATATACAGCCTTCACAGTAGGAAAGACAAGTAAAAAACACAGTGAATGAGTTTGTGACATGCTCCCTGCAATCCTTAATGTTCTTGTATCACACAATAATTTCCTGCAGGCCAGAGAAACTTTAGTGTTGCTAATTTTACTGGAAGTCTCTCATGCTTTCCTTCAGTGTTGCTTCTTTATTACTGGACCATGCAACCAGAGGACCCACTCTGATGCCATTTAAATCCTGTCAAGTATATTCTAGAGGCTAATGTGCACGAAAATTTGCCCCATTCCCCAATTTATAGATCCACTTTTTCCTTTAGGCATATCTTACTGTTACTAGGATGTCTTAGACAACACTAAACCCAGGTAAAGACAGATAGATATTACCAGTGTTCATGATATTCCAGACTGACAATGCAGTTACCAGTGTTTATAAAGATTTATGCAAAGAAATAATAACAATAAAAAATAATTAATCTACTTGTACTGTGTTTATGCCAGAAACATCTCTGCCTTATTCAGATGACTTCTGGTCATCTTTTGAGACGGTGCCAGTTCCAGCCCTTGGATACTTGTTGCACATCACTCGGAGAGGTACTTTCAGGAGGCACCCTACAGGAACTTCCATCAGCTCCCAGTTTCAGGCCTACCCTGCAGAATTTATCGTCAGATAATCTCAGTTTGAACCAGAATTTTTTGCTGTGTGGAGAATGCTAACGCTTTCAGACAAAAACATTTATATTGCTAGAGGGAGTTAGACAAATCTTTCATCTTAATATTCATTCTGTTCCTTTCTTATGAGAGAGTTTGGTTGTGCTTGTCTGATAAATAGAGGATTGTTTCATATCCTTGGACTGTTAAACCACTGTTAATCTGGAAAATAAGCGGTAGAACTCTTCCCTGTTTTGTGACTCACTGGCACATTTCAACATGAAATGTGTTTTACATTGGACCTCCTATATGGACTTCTGTGTTTTAGAAACATTATATATCATAATCATCTCAGTAGCGTAAATATATGTTGGTAGTTCTTGGCTTGAACGGGACAGGAGGTCATGTTGATTTCCATTGGTACCTAGGTAAGATGAACAAAAACAGAGGTGGTGACAAAGCACATCACAACACTTTTTCAGTAAAGAAAGAGCAAATAGAAATCTATAATCTCCCAGTCCTTTTGTACTAACCGACCTCTTCATATCTTAAGACAATTCCTCTACAAGTAGCCCTGCTGTCATAACAAGTTCAGATCATCTGAGAAAAATGGAACTTACTCAATTTCTTTGGAAAACTTTCTTGACTTTGAAGGATTTGTAAGCTGTAGTCTCAAATTTGGTTGTGTTGCAGATGATAGAGTTGCATGGAGAAGATTACCACCTTCCAAGTATTGAAGCAATTCTACTTTTATATAGCATCTATTTCAAGGCAACTACAGGAAAGGAGCCTGGAAATTACTTACATTTTGATATACCTTATCTGCTTATAAATGGCATTTGCTAGAAGAGTGACTTACACAGTGTAAAAGTAGTTAAGAATATATATGTCTGTTTTGGTTTAACCCTGTCGGCAACCAAGCACCACGCAGCCGCTTGTTCACTCCCCCCCACCCAGAAGGATGGGAAGAAGGATCGGAAAGGAATATAAAACTCAGTGGTTGAGATAAGAACAATTTAATAGGTAAGGCAAAATCCACGCATGCAAGCAAAGCAAAGCAAAGAATTAACTCACAACTTCCCGCTGGCAGGCAGGTGTTCAGCCGTCCCCAGGAAAGCAGGGCTCCATCATGTGTAATGGTTACTTGGGAAGACGCCATAATGCCAAATGTCCCCCCCTTCCTTCTTCCCCCAGTTTATATACTCAGCATGACGTCATATGCTATGGAATACCTCTTTGGCTAGCTTGGGTCACCTGTCCTGGCTGTGTCCCCTCCCAGTGTCCCGTGCCCCTCCAGCTCTCTTGCTGGCAGAGCCCAAGGAACTGAAAAGTCCTTGAATTAGTATAAACATCACCCAGCAACAACTAAAAACATCAGTGTCCTATCAACATTGTTCTCACATCATAGCCAAAACACAGCATTGTACTAGCTACTAAGAAGAAAATTAACTCTATCCCAGCTGAAACCAGGACAATGTCTATGTCATAATATTACAATTCCAATACAGAAAATAACATGAAATTTATTGATGGCCCAAAGTCAGTGAGCATTGAGCAGCATATTGTACAGGAAGACTAGCACAAACTTAGTGACTATTATAATGGAAATGGGGTAAAGGTCTATAACAGTGTGCAAGGATCAACAATTTAACAAAGGCTGAAGACTGAAAGTTTCTCTGAGGTGACTCTTTCTGGATTTAGCTTGAAAGAATCAGTTAAGATAAGACTTTCCTTGAAAAATAAGTTAAGATACAGTCATACAGAAGACTACACAGTACTGATATCGATGATCCGTCTAGTTGTTAGATGATAACTAATTTAGGTTTTCAGATTGTTTTAAGCAATAGTTTTTGCTGTTTTTTTTTCCCTAAGATATAACATTGTCCTAAATAATGGTATTTTGGATACTCTAATGGAAACATATTAGATATTAGTGTAATAGTTGTCTGATCTAAAGAGATAAGTAAGGCAAAGTTTGGAGAAAGACATCATGTCTACTGCCAGACTAACTGGCAGAGCTGGAAAAAGCAATTAAATCTTTGGATAGACTGCTTTTCCTCAGACACAAGAAATGTTTGTGTGTCTAAAACCTCATGTATTTTCTACACTATATAAGTTTGCTTAAGAGCAGATAGTTGAATGACAAGTCAATATAAAAGATTAAGCGTAGCATGTTAGATATAGATTAGTGAGTATATGGAAAGAAAGAGGAAACAATCAAGATAATCATAAAGAAGTCTATTTTTTCTGTATTTTTTCTGTACTTTCTTTAAGGGAGATTGCATGGGCTAAATATAAACCTGCAAACAAGCATTTTTCATGGTTTAGTTTCATGATGTTACATGTGAAAACATCCATGCTAAGCCACATTGCTGTATAAAGTGACTTGAACAAAATGGGATTAGTAATTATTTGAAGACAAAAGTCTTTCAGGTTAGGAAAAGGGATCAAGAGTTATTAACTTAATTAGAGAAATATGATTCAGATTTCAATACATGAGAATAAAACAGTACGAGAGTGAAACTAGGCACTGGAAAAATAATATTTACTTTTTCCTGTCATAGAAACAGCTACAAAAATCATCTGCTGTTGCAGGACTCTGTGAGCTAATAGAGAAAACTTTTCACAATTATTTTCAGTTGTGATGTCAATCCTCAAGAGTACATTGACGTTTTCCTGATGAAATTGCCTCACAAACAATACATAGTTTAATTGAGTTATTGGCATGTTTATTGACACAAGCATCAAATGACTTTGTCTACATGAATTGGCTGGTTCAACCATCCCCAACCTGTCTGTTTCCCCGAGTGTAAATCAGACAGAATTTATCTCGTGTCTAACCTTTCCAGTCTCAGATAAAAGCGACTGGAGCCATGACACTTACAATAATACGTAGATGGCAACTGTATGATTGTAGTGTTTTAGTCCATTTTGAATTCCTGGCTACGGAGGCTGTTGAGATGGAAGCCAGTGACAGGCCTGGGTGCTTCAGCGGGGCTGCAGCAGGCATGGTGTGCTTGCCCTGCTTGCCATCCTGCACTGACTTGTAGACAACCAGTGTTAACTGTGGGAGAATGGCAGTGCCCGCTTGTTGACACCAAACAACTTTAAATCTGGAGTGGATTTACTGGGAGGATGGGAGGGATAAAGTGAACACCACTCATGGCTGTTGGAGAGGCTAAGGTGCACTCTGTATGCCTGTCCCGTCAACATCACAACTGCTCCCAGACTGATAAACATGTATTAAAAAAACTTACCATAATAATAACTATTTAATGTTTGTGCTTAAACTACTTGTAGATGTGCACTGAAATTAAAACTGGGTGGAATAGCCTTGGGCTCTCTGATGCTTCCAGATAAAGCCAGTGGTATCTTAATCAATGCTTCACTGTGAGAAAAGGTGGAAAACAAAACTCCAGCAATGTCCAGGGCTGAATGAATGCCACTAGTCTTTCCTGTAATTTACCAAGTACCCTCATCTCTGATGGCTTATCCTTTTTGCCTAAGTTGCACAGGGAAGATCTTGGCAAAAGTTCTTTAGAAAGAGCCTCAGTGTTAGGCTTTGTAGTATCCCTGTACGGAGCTGTTACTGGGCAAATCTACCGATAATACTGTTTAAAACCTGTAATATTTAATGATTAGTGAGAAGCATCTATCTTCTAATGAGCCACAGATTATTATTTGATCACCAGATTGCTTGATATTTATAAATGCAAACCTACCCATAACTACACACTTGAGATAAAAAGAAAATTTATTCCATAAAGTGTGCATTAACAGAGAATAATTAAGATTTTTTTATTATTGTGATTGTTATTATTAGTATTATTTTGCGTCCTGACTAGCCAATACATTAATTTTCAGCATACACTCACCTCACTTGAGTTTTATCAATATAAATTCATATCCTACAGGGGAAAGACAGGCCTTTTGTTTTCAGAATTCAGGTAGTATATCACAGCTAATATTATGATATATATATGCAGATATAATATGTACATTTATACATTCATAATTCAAATGCATACACAAAATCACAGTTCATTGTATTTAATTTCCCTCTGTACTTGAACTTCCCTGAAATCATAAATAAGTCCTCAAGCACAATAAAAACTTTATGTATCCCCACAGCAGAGCGTTATATTTAAATATTTTCAAATTAATATTTTTCCAGAAATATTGCTAGCTAGTGTGTTTTCCTAAAGTTTTTCAAAATAATGGAAAACTAATTCATTCCAAAGACTTCATAATAGCTACTAGTCCACCAGGAAATTTGTTCTTTGTTCCTTTGACTTGCCTAAAAGAAATGGAGGCACAAAGCCATGCATTATACCCAGATTTCTAAACAAGTTTCTAAGCTTTGAATTACCATCAGGCCATTTATTCCATCTGTATTTCACACACATAATGAGAGAGATTTATATTTACATCTGGCACCATGACAGAGCTGTAACTAGCGTCTTTTGGATCCCATTGCCCAGACTGTATCACATCTGACACTGCACTGGTAACACAGAGGACTGGAGAATGCTATTAGGGAACCATACTCCAGAGACAGACAGTTACAAATGGTACTTAGTATCAGAGTTAAGAAAATACTTGTGCTATGTACTTTACAGATTGAATGGAAAGGAAAATTATACATCTTTTGCAGAAAAAAAGCATTAAATAATGTTTTCCATTAGGAAAGGTCTATTCTGTGTGTATAGTTCCCACACTGCATGTCAGAACAGAGTTTGAAACAGGGTTGAGATCTTTTTGCATTTATCACAATGCAAAATAGGTAGGGTAATAATTTTAATTTCAAATATTCCCACATGGTTATCTGAGTTTACTGGAGTTCTAAACTCATAAAATTGCACTTCTAGTATCAGATATAACAGCTGCAGTTGAGAATACCAGGAACAGATCTCCCCAAATCTTTTGGTTCAGCTGTGTGTTGCCTGAACTGCATTTGGGCAGGGGAGAAGAGGCTGTGGTTGGGCTGTGGTCTCAGTACACCTGCTTCGGCAGACTTTGAGAGCATACCCTGCAGAAATAACAAGCGATCCTTCAGTCTTCCCCCTCTAATGCAGAAATATAGCATAGGAAAAATTTTCATAGTGAATCTGAGTTCTTATCTAGGGTTCCCTATATGGAACAGCTATGTGGTGCTCACAGGAGTGCAGTCACCCTCACACAGCTTGCATAAATGGAGAATTATCCATGTGCACCTGAAGCACGTGAAGCAGTTGGTTCACTCCAAAATCCAGGTGGAAGCAGCTGAGAACTAAACATGAAAAGAATTTAATGGTCTAGGGAGAAGTAAACATTTTTGTTCTTTCTTCTGAAAAGGACAGCGAGTTTAAAAAAGAAACAAATCCTCTCCTTGGTTGTTTTTTTTAGGAAAGGTAACTATGAGTAAATGACAGAAGAAGAGTTAGAATTATTTATTTTTTTTTAATAGTTGGAATTGGTTCAGATCTCCAGAAAAGCAGCCCTGGAAGGCTGACACTTTTTGTGATAGAACACAGGAACTCAGAAAAAAGTAAGTTCTGGAATAATATGAAGTCAGACTACAGTGATTTTTTCTGTTTTCTTGAAGTTCTTTAGAAAGGCTGCAGGAAGATGCATGGGAGTGACTCCCAGTAAAGAACCGAATTGAAGATGAGCCTAGGAGGGCTGAAGAAGGAAATATCAAAGACTGTCTGATATAAGACGATTAGAATAAGTCATATTTTATACTTGAAATGACTGTGTATAGTGATCAGTTACAATCCTGACACTAATTCAAATAAATATTTATTAGCTTCCATGCTTTTGAGTATTTACTGGACAGCAACTGATACTGCAATAAATTATCTAAGAAAAACAAGGTGTTCTGTTTATACTGAAGATTCATCCAAATCAAGCATCCAAAAACTGTACAAATGCAGATGGTGATTGGAGAAAACACTGTTTTGTTCCACGGACAATAGCAACATTGCAGGCAAAAAGGGTTTGTCCTATTTCTAACAAATGCTTTGTTCTGGTGCATTTCATCTTGATGGTTTTCAGCTGCTGTAGGCAGAGGAAGCTAGCTGTAAAATTGCATTATGAAAATTGTGAAGATGTTGCACTCCACATAAGTTTTAATATGAAAAAAAGGAAATTTCAAAGGGTAAGATGGATGGGCTGTCAGTCTGAAAGCACAGGGAAAGCTAAATTTAAAAGTTGGACACAGTTGTGCAAGACAGTGTTATGCCAAAAACTGTAATATTAGCACTGAAAGGAGAGCCACAGGCAGCAGAGGGTAAGGTGGTAAACTTCAGCCTTATGATAGTGAACTTATACCCGCTAAGGGAGTTTGTGAACTAAATTCATAGGGAAACAACCTACTGGAAAGGATTCAATTTGTAATTAGACCAGAGGAAAAAGTATCCATTGTAGGATTAGGAAGAGGTCATGCTATGGTGTGCTGAGTTGGTTCTCTCACTATTCTGTTCTGGGTCCATCTTAGGGCAACCTCAGAAGTTGGGGAAAGTTACAGGACAGGGGTGGACAACTGTGCTTTTCAGTCACATAGGGTAGTTGCTTTTTTCCCTGTGATTGAGGCTAAATGAAGAGTTAGGTAAGATTTATGTGTGCGTGTGTGTGTTGTAAGGGCCCTTTCTGAGCAAAGGCTTTGTTCGTTGTCTGGGTGCCAGGCTGCAGAGTGATTATGCCTTAAAATGTAGTGAGGAAGCCACTAGCACCAAATCTGGCTCTCGGAGCTCACCTGCAAATCAGGTCTGTGCACACCTGTCTGCAATGAGGGGCTGCCCAAAGCCTCCCACAGCTTAAGTATCAGGGAAGAAGAGACCTTGTCAGGTGAGCATGGAGGGAGTAAGCAGTCTGGTGGAGTGTGAGCTGGCTGTAAAGGTGCTTTGCTGCACATAAGCATATTCCAGGGAGAACTTGGGTAGATAAAAAATTGTATATAACCAGCACTTAGGTATGCAATGAAGGATCTCACTTGGAGTCTGTGCCTTGATATGACACAGGCTAGTATAATAGTGACTTCCTGAAAATCTGCTGCTCTGCAGATGTGAGAACTGATTCAAGATGCTTTACTTCTAAGTGTAATCTACCTCTTTAGAGTAGATAGGGAATGAGAACCTAAAAGCATGCATATAAAGAGGAGTAATATGCACTTCAATAATTGTCATGCTGTAGGTTTTTTGTGTCTTTGTTGTCATATAATCTAACAGCAGTAAATATCTAAACAGCAGACACTGTGCATGATTACCTTTCCTAGTTTACCAGCATCTGAACAGTGAAAGCCTTCTCCCAGGAAATCCACAATGGATTTTAAATTGCTTGTGGTACCATGAGTGTGGTAAGTCTTCTCTTTGTTTATGCTGATACAGTACTTCTGTTCCTTCAAACCTCATTTCTGTCTGGAACTACTGCACAAACAAATTGCTCTATTTAGGGCTGCAAACCTCCTGAGTCCTTCTACTTGGAGTCCTAGAGCAGCACCTGATTTCAGAAGGACAGAAACTAAACCTGTTCTTTTCTATGCAAAAATTAAAAAATAAACTTGTGCTTCTTTTGCTTCAAACTTGTCATGACCCGTCTTTTTTTGAAGACCAAAAGCCTTTAAGCAAAGTATAGCCACTTACTGGTGTGGAGAGAGAAACTGTGTAACTGTTATCTGCTGCTGAAGTTGCTGCTATGGCTTATGTCTGCCATTAACTGCATAGTAATAACAAAGATTGTTTCTGAAAATATATGTTATCTATTCTAAATATTGCTACTTGGTTTATTAAAGAGTTTATTGTTTTCTTCTAATGAGGAACATTTATAAGTGAGGAAAAAGACTCCTGATTATTTACTTTCTTGAGGTCCTGGCAGAAAAGGCATAGGGTCATCATTGCTGCTACAATTGTAGAATGTCCAGAAGATCATAATAGTGTGTCACAAGAAAATGTTTTTAGTGAGATATTAGGCAGAGGTCTGGTGTATTTCTAAACTATATGTCAGGCCTTGAAAGTTTTCAATTGATTTGTCTCCAGGTTTAGTAAAGTGAAAATCTCTGTGGTAAAGGGTTATCACAAACCAAGGCTGTGTAACTCAGAGGAGCAATACTCATGCTGAGCACTTATATGTAGACCTCAAAGAGCTTTTAATCACTGGATGCTTAACTAATTTGCAGCAGATATCTTAGCTAACAATTATAGCCTTCCATTAATTCCCAAAGTATTTGTGGGCAGGCTGTAACTCTCAAACTGTTCAGTCATTCAAACCTCTTACAGCAGTATCTCTTTAAGGACTACTTTCCAACTGTTACATTTCAGTCCTTAAAAATAATTCACATCAATTTCTGCATTTGTTTTGATGTAAAATAATCTAGTAAGTATTTAGCTCTTATTGTGTTACTTCAAAATGTAATGCAAGTGCACGACAACATAACCTCATTGGAAAATGTATTCGTTATACACAGTCCTGTTCAGTAAAAGCATATATCGTTGAGTAGCAAAAGTTCCATTTTTAATGTTATTATTTTAAATAATGCTATAGAAATTTAAAATTATCTATAAGGACTAAGATGTCCTTGCTACTGGCCATATTAGTAATGGAAAGTCAGAAATATCTTCTTTGACTATACGTACACTATATCTTTAACAATTAAAGAAAATTAAAAGAATAAAATAATTACTCTTTATATGAAGAAAATTTTTCTGTCCTCAGGGTATTAAATATTAATTCTGGAATTCCAATACCAGGTATGTCCTTCTTTCACCAAAAACCTCAATAAAGAGAGCAAGCACGAAAGAGCTGGACTGCTAGCTTCTAGCGGAACTGCACAAAGGGAAAACTGTGTTTGCTGGCAGTTCCAAAATAAAGGAATCAAATGCTCAAAGCTGGGTGCTAGCTCATTTGTGATGTACCATCTGTATGTTACTAGATGTCTTGTGGGTGAGTGTCGCAAGCACCATTCAAGATTCGATCTTCACTGAAGGCTACTTTTTAAATGCACATGAAAGCCATCCCTGCCTCCTGAGTGAACTGTTCACTAACGAGTTGCACATCACAGAAGTCACAAGCAACTACCTGTGCCTTCTGGGAGGTGCAAAGCCAAAGCATTTATAGCTATAGCTACATTATACATAGAGAGATGTAAATATATATAACATACTCTTACATATCATCTTATTTCATGTACATGCATATTTTTGCCTATGTATGGGTATATTTTAAAGATTTATATATGCAAAACCACACACACACAAATATATATATATATATATGAATCACCAGATCATGTAGTAGCAACTTCTCAGACCCAATGTGTTTGAAAGTAGATAATTACAGAAGAAAGTTTTGATGTTTGCCTTTGGATGTTTTACAAAATACAAATGGTACTTACTTCTCTTTCTTTCAAATAAAGAAATTTCTGCCTTGATCCAGACAATCACTTCTCTCCTTACAGAGAAACCAAAAAACCCAAAGTGGCTACAGTCACATGCAAATAATGAAAGCTCTTTCCCAAGTACTTAAATCATTCATTATACAAAATGCCCCTGGTTTAAACATAAGGGTGGCATTTAAAGTGAAGTTATCACTGAACTGTTTTTTGTCAAGTGGTTTCTTGGGGCTACTCTATAAATTAATAGAATTATTTCAAAGAAGTCTGTTTGTCTGTAGTCTTCTGCCAGAATGCTGCATGTAAATGGCCTAACTGTTATAGAAACATATGAAAACCGGAAAATTACGATTTAAACCTTTAAACACTTAATGTATTCTTTCCTTTTTTAAAAAAAAAATATAGAGAGAGGTTAAATACTCATAATTTTGTTTTCATGTAATTTTTCCATACACTATTAAAGAAACAAGTTTTTAAGTATGTTAGTATGTTAAACGTTATCAATGTTTAATATAGTCTGGCCATCATAAAATATATAAGTAAGAATATTTAATGTGAAATACAAGTAGTAAATTTATATGCTGGCACTTTGCAAGGCTTACAGTCAATGAGAAGGAGATACATTTTTAAAACCTCTCCATAATTTCTTTTGATGGGACAGCTGGGTCCTGCACACACTGCAACCCGGGTGAATCCGTTCTTGCATTGTCATGTATAATAGAGCTATTCAACACAACATAAACACAATAATATTGAGGATTCAATTAACAATATAAAAAATACATAGAACTGAAAAAAAAAATTTATAAATAATTCCTTGTCTGTTCTTAAGGGTATTTTTTCTGTATTTCAGGTTTATGTTTTTAATAGCTTTCATAATTTCTGAAATATATTTGTTCAGGTTTCTCAGCATGATGGACTACGTTGTATTAGGCTGCATTAGAAGTAAATACACATTTAAATTATAATTATCTCCTTTTTCTGTTTTTCAGGCTCTGTATAGGGTGACTTGATCACTAAAGTAGAGCAAATGCACAGAACTAAGTGTCAGAAGAGCTGTAGCCAGAAACGTGTCCTCTCAGAAGAGCTTTACGACTGGTCCTTCACACTAGCAAACTGTTGTCTACTTGCTCTTCTAAATTACTACTAGAACTTTGAGATCACTTGTGTATGACTTTGTGGCAAAGGCAGCAGCCCTTTTAGTCCTCTTCCTGGCTGGGAAAGGGAAAAACCTCAAGATTTTAGTAAATGACTGGGAGAGTGAATGAGTGGGGGGAAAGTGATCAGAGAACTTCAAAATTTTTTTCAGAAGCAAAAGGGATGGGAAAATGTTTACAATTGCTCCTTAGCAATATTGCATGTAATTAAAATTGAGAATGTATGGAACACAGCAATAAATGGCAAAAGATATGCATTTTTTTTACAGAAACTAATATTGTCTGGTATTGAGGGACAGGCTGCATTACTTAATCTTTGGTTGAAAAAATATGTCTGAAAGTATTTTCAGTAAAGCCATTTTTTCAGTGGAGAAAATGATAAGTGGACATTGCATGGGTCATAGGTCCTGGTTCCCTACACTAATAAGAAACAGCTATTTTGATACTTGGAATGCTTTGCATAATAAACATGTTGGCATAGATTGATTCATAACCATACACTTCAGTCACTCCCTTACTAGTTCTGCTTGTGTTTGTGAAGTTTTTGGTGATGCAAATTTATACTGGCACTAGAACCATTGTTTACTTGAACATTTCAGCTAATTTCAATGCTAGCAGTCATAAATATCTAAAGACAATTCACCCTGTTTCTGCTCTTGCTTTCAGTGACTATTTTTGTTGAATTTTTCATCTGATATGAAATATAACTCATTGCAATTATTAAATTAAAGGTTTTTTGCATCTTTACGTAAGCTGGAAGAATAAAGCTGTCACAGCAGAGACCTGTACAAATGTGCATGAATGTTGCCTTTCTAAAATAGTCAGGATGTTCAGAATTCTCTGTTGTCATTCAACCGCTTTAAGACAGTCTGAAGGAATTGGTTCATTTAGACCATTTGTTCTTGTTTTCAAGCATCCCACTCCTCGTATCTCCTTCCTTGTGACCTGTGTAGGTGTATGGCAATCCAGAGCTAGAGCCTGAGATCTTTCTTCAGGAAGGAGACAGCTGCATGGGTTTGTCACACACCACAGTAATACGGGCCCTGAGTTTTGAGCACATTGAAATGCTAATGCTGCTACATACAGTTTAATATTACATATAGGTCAGCGTTATGTGTAAAAGAGAGATTGACATTTCTCCAAGGGCAGATAATATTGTTTATAACAGAGTTCTTGCACTTTTCAGTGATAGTATCAATTGTTTACAGCTGACTGAAACAAGAAGTTGAGTTCGTCTGATAAGAAACTGAGGCTTGGGTCCAAGCCCAGATCCTTTTACTAAGGTTTTAGTAGACCGTGTTGTAAGACAGTGTAGCCAGGGAGTTGCTGAAAAAGTAGGATAAGTGCCTTTAGGTAAAAACCTGGTTCCATGGCAAAATTTTCATTAATATTAATTATTTCAAGATTTCCCCCCTACTGTGGGGCTGATACATGTGTACAGGGCATTTTTAAAATAAAAGCCTTCGCTAACACCAGAAATATGACATTGCCTCCACTGAGTGAAAGGCTTAATTTTATTTTCATTTAGTAAGATTATGTCTGTTAAGACAGTCTCTGACACTGAAGTAATATCCTGGTATAACAATTTTGTTGGTCTTTTACACAATTTTCTGCTCTAACATTGTGGAGAAAACAGTAGCTTAAGCACTTTTGATAATGAAACATGTAGGAAGTGGTGGAGTCACCATGCCTGGAGGTATTTAAAAGACATGTAGATGTGACTCTTAGGGACATGGTTTAGTGGTGGACTTGGCAGTGCTGGGTTAATGGTTGGACTTGATGATCTTAAAGGTCCTTTCCAACCTAAAAGATTCTATGATTCTATGCAGTAGCATGAAAATAACTGATCGCAAAGTGGGAAGTTTTCCCATTATAGAATTCCATAATCAAAAGCTCAACCAATGATATTTCGTACTTGGTGATTACATATAGATTAGCAAGAACATCAATGAGCTGTAAGCCAACACGTAGGTTCCAGCGGTAGCCTAAACATGAATCTCTGCCCCTTTTTTAATTTTGTTTAGACAGGGACAGAAAATTAAGAGAAAAGGTGCAGGAAAATGTTTCGTTTCTTATGTACTGTGCAGGCCGTAAGAAGGACATATTTTTGCTAGTGATCTACCTGTGAGACTTGCTGATATTCAGAGATTGGTTTTATGGAGCCCCGGATACACTTACTGCATTTCAGGGAGGGGTAACTGCAGAAGAGCCTCTGCCCCGCTCCTGGGCTGCCCTGCGCTCCGTGCACTTTCCCTGTCCTAGCTGAGCACCAAAAGCAGCTGCATTTACAGGCAGACGGAGCGGTTCTGCTGAATGCAGGATTATACCTAAGAGCTCAAAACAGGATCGCTAAAACTTTACTTCATTACTTTTGCGTTAAAATGGGTGGGTGGTGGATGTGGTTGTGTTCCACAGCAGCGATGTCAATTTTCCACTTTTTTTGCCGCTAAGGCACCCAGGTGTGCTCTCACTCCTCGCAAAGACAGGAATAGATGTTTTTCTTTCCCGCGCTTCTGTTGCTGCTGGGGGAGGGAGCGGCGGCGGGCGCGCTGCGGCCGGCGGGCCAGCAGAGGGGGCGGCAGGCTGCGCGCCGCTCGCCACCGCCGCCTTCGGTCCCACGGCGTGCCACGCGAAGGGGGGGATCGGAGTAACAGCAGGTAAAGAAAACCCGTCTTCAGGAGTGTATCATCAGCCAACCAGCAGTAGAAACTACCTAGCCCGTGGGAAAGAGCTGTTTTGCCTGTCGGTGTCCTTCTAACATCTTTAAAATAAACGAGCAAAAAAAGCCCCAACCTTTCTGGATCAGAATATAACCACACAGAAAAGGAGAAAAAAAATTTACATTCTGCTTTAAAACGTACCTATTCAAATATACAGCAAAAAAGTACTGCTAATCCTAATGGCAGCACTGTTGTGATGAAGCTTACTTCTGACAATGTGATCTTTGCCCTGCTGCGGTGATTGGGACCTCCTGTGTTTGGAAACGGGTTCAAAAAGCTTGTATTGGTAAGTATATGAGAACTGAAATGCTCTCAACGAATGTTTTTTGGAGTAGCCCCTCCTACAAGCGTGAATATTCTAGAGGGGATTTAATTTTGAGTTATTTCTTCGAGAGCCAAATATAAGCGTGCCTCCACTGCACATTTATACAAACATGAAAGAAATTGCATGAGTAACTTGTTCAATTTTATATCTACTTAAATGCAGTTTATCTATCTTCATCTTTTTTGCAAGATCACTAATGACTTTTTAAACTAGTAGAAGGATATGTGTTGTGGGTAAAAACAGTCACAGGTGATCCTTGTCCTTTTCTTTTGTTACTACCACAGCAAAATCATTCTTGTTAAATCACACCACTGCCTAAATGTAGAGCAGTAGCATGAAGCTGAAGTGCTCAGCAATGGACTGCAGTGTTCTGTTACTGGATTTCTCTTTTTGTATAGATAGATTCAGGCAATGATTTCTCCATCATAACCAATTTAGCTCAAATTTTCTGTGTTTATTGCTTAGACAAGCATTAAGGTAGACTCATACACTAAAAAAAGTGCATATTCTTTGTTTCTAGGCCCAGCTAGCCATGAGCATCATACGCTCACTTCAGTTCCATTTTTGAAAAAGAAGGGTGGGAGTCATTTAAGATTAATTAGAATTGCTTTACTGTAAGATTCGTCTGCACATAGATGTGCTGATAGTACACAGGCAGCATACTTCTAATTACCCTCTTCTCCACTTACAAATCCACTACTAGTGGGAGATTTAGACATGGATCTCACTCCAACTTCCCAGTAGCTTCCTGACCTCCAGTTTCACCTCTGTAACACTTTTTTTTTTAGCTCATCTGAGGCAGTATTTTTAAAGTGATACAATTCATTTGAGCTGCAGATTATGTATATGAAAACATATTAGTTGATTATAACTGAACCTTTTGCAAAACTATAGCCTGGTTATATTCCCTTTCTCTTATTTGTTTCTTTCTCCTTTCTTATGGGATGCTTACCATAATGCCATGAGAGTGTTGTCTAGACTGGGAAATCATAATACTTACCTCCTGTCTTTGGCAAGTATAAGCAGCATTTCTACAGGGCTTTTAACAAAAAGGTGTACTTAAAAGCACAACCAAAAAAAAGTGCATGCATGCATTTACCTTGCTTAAAAACTTTGCAAAGAAATGTGCCTTACATCTGGGGTGATAAACTAATGAAGGTACTTTACATCCAAAGTCTTTGACTGAACTAAAAAACAAGCAGACAACCAACTACTTTCCCTGAAAAGACGGCCTTTGTTCTTTTGAGCTTCCTGGTGCTGGAAGATATTTATCAGCCATGAGATTTAGATCAGTTAGATATCTTGGGCAAAGTTCATGCAATGCACTAGTCAAATGGACCAAGACCTTCAACTTGGCATGAAATTTTGTCAGCATGCAGAGGAAGATCGGGTCGCTTGCAGCAGCCTGTGTGGCCAGTATTTAGTATAGACTGAGCTTCAAATGTCCGCTCAAGTACCTTGCATCACTCTGGTTTGGCTGAAAAGTGGCTAAGAGCAGATTCTTAGCTGTCTGGATGCCATATGGTTGTCTTGCTGTAAATTATGTGGATTACAATCTGAATTGCATGTCGGCAAAGGAGAATGCACTTGTGCAGCTGAACTCTTCCCATCAGTACTGATCTGTCTTCCTAATGTGTTCAAAAATTCTTTGTTTTGTCTAATCTCTGATGCAACAGTGATGCTGCTTGATGTCTTTTCATATTGCCAGCTAATGGATCAATCATGTAGTAGTTGAAAACAGATTACAAAAAGTATTAGAGAAAGAACTGTTTCTTTTTAAGAGTCTATAAGTGAATAGAACTAGCAGTGGAAATGTTATTTCCTACCTCTTCTGATGGGATGCATTCTCCTCAAAAACAACTCCCAATAGGTCGGCTGCTTGTTCAGAAGTTAGGGACTTCTCAAGTGAGACACCACGAGTGCCTGGTCATCAGTGTCTAATGCAAAAAAGAAGTCCAGGAAGATAAGAAGGGATGATTACATTTTTTCTGATGATTGATGACACTGATGACAACTCTCCTCATTGGTATAGTCTTACCAACCAGCCTCAAGCCTTACCAACCAGCCCCAGTCTTGATACTGACAGATCAACTCTCTTTGCTAGGTGAGTTGGTTTCCCTTCATCTGGATTCTCTAAGGATCTATCAGGGATATGAGGTATAATACTGGGTGTTGACCAATGATGTAGCCAGGGTTGATCTTGGCCATGCCAGTCAAACAATAGTGTACTTGGAGAGGACATGCCTTATCTGAATGATTCACTGCCTGTTTTGGTAATATGAGAGCTGCTGTGTGTCATTCTCTCATGCACCAGCAACAACTTGGATGATCAAACAGGGAATGAGTTAAGGCATTGTCAGGATGTTGAAAACTTGAGTGCTGACATTGGGGAGTACTGGAGGACAGATGACCATGTTCAGTCAATGGTTTCCATTAAGGCTCGGTGTTAACAGTATGGATTGCCTAGCTTTCTGCAAGTGTGCCACACTTCATAAAGATCAATGGAAACACCTTTCCCTACTCTTCTAATGCTGCTATTCATCTTTGTTCCTATCCCATACTCATACATTGGGAAAGGCTGAGGAAAAGAAGTTTGAACATTGAAAGTGTGGTGGAAGCAAAAAGAATGGCATAATCTTAACAATTTAATAGAAAAAAAGTAACTATCATAGAATCATAGAATAGTTTGGGTTGGAAGGGACCTCAAAGATCATTTAGTTCCAACTCCCCTGCCATGGGCAGGGACACCTTCCACTAGACCGGATTGCTCAAAGCCCCATCCAAACTGGCCTGGAATACTGCCAGGGATGGGGCATCCACAGCTAGGCCGATGTTCTATTTCCTTCACATTTTATTAATATAGTGATTACCTTTAGAGCAATTAATATTACTTCTGCTTTGTGTTAGATTTGCTCATGTTCCCATTCAACTCTTCAAGAGTTTTATTTTGCTTTTGGAAAAAAAAGCTCATGCATAATAGGTAGTGTGAAAATAAGCATGGCACAAAGCTGTTTTCAAAACGTAAGTAGTTGATAGTGCCTGCTACAGAAATTTTGGTTCACCTTCTCTTGTTTTGATCTAGTATTAGTAAAATTGTGGAATGGTGATATGATTTTTTTCTCTTATGCACAACACAGAGTAGAACAAGTAAGACCTGTTACCTCCTAATCCTCTCACCTCACACATTGACAGGCCCCAATAAAGCAAAAACAGTGTGTGCAATTTATTTCAAAAAGCTAGAACAAGAGTATGATGGCAACATACTAATGATGTTGCAACTTCCCTAGCATTGCTCAGTTCCTGTAGACCTTTCTGCCTGCTTTGACTGTACTGGACAAAGCCTGCCACCCTCCCTGCTTCCTGCATCAGAGAGTGCCTTCAGATGCACAGCCTTGCTTTGCGCTCCCAACTACCTTAATGTGTATTTTAGGAACCGTGAGTTTATGCTTGCTTATTGCTTATGGCAATATTTAGAGTAATGGTTCCATATTTATCAAAACATTCATTTAAAAATCAGAAATGAGCAACAGATAACTTGCAGAAGCAAGACTAAGACTGGAAAAAGCAGAGCCATATCAGATGTCACGGCACTCTGAACTTCATCCCTTAAGTGTCATCTACCAAAGCATCACCACTGCCTTTGGTCTTGTCATGTTATTGGTGGGTTTTATGGTTCCCAGTTCTGACAAGAGTGCAGTTGAGAAGGCTTGTGCTACTGCGCAGCCCCCCAGTATTTCCAGCTACATGGTGTGGTCCCACACACTTATACAGCGTCATGTTGAGCAGGTAATGAAAGGAACCTGAGTTATGGTAATTCAAATGCAGCTGTGTGTGCAGCTAGGGGACATGAAAAAGTTGAGTACAGAGTATTTCTTTTATACACCTCAGAATCTAAGGAACAGGATTATATCATGCAACAAAGCTCCCCAGAGCATGGCTTACTTGGATCTGGATTACATCTTCAAAGCTGTACTTAGAATTTTGACAGTTAAGTTGCGCTTATTCTGCCACTTGTTTCAAATTAATGTGTTTTTATATAAAAATTATTATTGGCCAGATGGTACTTTTTATAAATTACAATAAATGACTGCAAATCACTGACTGAATACATGGCATTATATAAATGCCTGCATTTTATATCTTTTATACAAGAGATGTAAAGTACTTTACTAATAGAAATACTTGGATACAGACCTATCTAGTCTCCTGCTTTCTGTGTTTTCTCTCTGCCTCCTGCTCTCCTGTTGCAGCACTTACAGCTCAAATGAACTCAACGTCACAGACCTTGGTCTTGCTCTGGGACCTATCTGGGCATGCACAGCTGATAACTGTTAAATGAGCATCTGCTGAGCACAGTCTCTGAACAGGAGAGAAACTTGGTTCCATTTAGAAGGAAGAATGTGCAATTTCACAAGTCATGTCCCTCCATATCTTCATCATTATACCCAGATTACCTTCTCCTGATCCCAAGGCTAAGGTTTAGTTATTGCATAGGAAACATGAGGAGAAAGTTGTAGTTACAGAATACTTTAGCTCCACTTTCTGAGTTAGGTGATTACATCAAGGATGCTAAGAACAGAGTAGTGTTTTTGACAGTTTTTTCCCCTAAGAATTGTACATCTCAATGGCAGAGCAATGGATAAAACCCTAATCTAAAAAGAGCGAACCCTTCCCAGGTCATAAGCCCAACACTTTCCCTAAGAGCCAAGGTTAATATTTATCTATGCCCCATGGCAGTAATTTTGGAGGTGTTGATCTTGGGGATTAATTGCTGCTTTAAACGGGCAGTTAATAATTTAAACAACATTTTTATTGGCATAGAGTAGTTAAATGCCTACTAATATGCTTATGGGTTTATGGTGATCAAAATGAATTAAGAGTCTGTCTTTGAGTTATATGCTATTAGAGGCCATTAGAGGGTCATTTGAGTACTCTGGGTTAATGTATGTGAGTTGTACAGTAGCTGGTGTACACAGAGAATAAAATGTTCATTTTTAAATATTGTACTTTAGACCATTTTCTTTTATATTTACATTCGGAAATGAAGCTCTCAGGCTACTAGTGCTCCAGCGACCTGGTGTCTGAGCACACATGCTCCCAAGGACACAATCCAGGCTCTAGTGCTCATATTTCAGCAGTGGTTTTCCACAGGACACAACACCATGCTTGGAAGAAGTATTGTCAGGGTGTCACAGGTCCTATGCTGCTCTGTGTTCAGCTGCAAAACTCTTCACATTTATAAATGTGTTGTTTGGATTCAATACAGTTGATACAGTATATATGTGACCAGTGGCATTAGAGGAAGCCAAAAGTATTTGTAGTCCCACTAATTATCTCCATTTTTAGGGCTTAGTGAGTAGGCATTTTGAGATCTTCAGTCTGATTAGAAGCCCGAGATCTATATTCTGGCTGCCTGCTATAGGTGCCAATCTCAAACCGTGTGGCTATGCCTGCTTATTGCAGAGAATCACAAGCTGGCGGTGTCCTAAGATCCACTGAAAAGAGTTTTACACACCTCTTTGAGCATCTGTGCCAGAGCAGCTTTTACAAATATGCTAGAGGGAATTTCTGAAGAGAAGGTAGTATGCCTTCACTGCAATTGCAGCGCCATGTGGAGGCATCTGAGCTATGGAGCTAGTTACGGCTGTATAGCCTCAGTACTAGGCATACCCCAGTTCCCGGGACACAGATTCCTCTCTGTTTTCCAACTGTGTTTGAAAATACTGTCTCTGACTAGTATTAATGACTTGGTTCTATCAGGTCAATTAATCAGAGACAACTTGTGATCAATGTTTCCCCCATATAAATTTATGACAGCTTGCTGTCTAATTATAGGGTGAGTGTACCCTATACTTCATCTGAGGATATCGACACGTGAATGTTGCATTCAGGACAGGCTATTTAGCCTGACACAGCTGGCGTGCCGTGGTGCTGCAATTCCATGGGATGCTGCTTGCAAACCATATCTAGCCTCTTGACTCACTGCTATTTATTTGTGCTATTCGACTTTTTGTTTCCTAATTAAAAGTGACATGTACAGTTGGGAAGAAGCTGATTGGCCTCTTAAAACAAATTTGTACATTTGATTAAGGTTTCTTATTAGTTAACCATCTATTTTGATATTAGGGGGTTGCTGCTGGAATGGAGTACAGAAAGCCAAGCCTCTGCCTTGTACCGGTATGTGGAATGTGAAACCAGAAGCTGTTTGCAAAAATAAATAATAGGTGTGGGGAGAAAAAGTACACTATAAAAACATAAGAGATATTTTATTTATAAACCACCTTCTTAAATAAGAAATAGTTGCAATTCTTAGTTCCAGACTGTCTCCCTGTGCCTCTCCCTTTTCATGGCTACATTGCTGTTTACTTACTCCTGATAGCTCAGATCCCCAGTGGCTTATTTATGCCGTTTTCTGTGCTATATCTGCTACTCAGAACCTAACTCTTAGCTGCTGGGAATTATTTAATAAAATGTATTTAATAAACAGATTGAGTGTAAGGAAGCTGCATCAGTCCTAGAGACTGCAAGGTTTTAGGTAGACTGAAGTCCAATATGTTAGTCTCGCTACCAAATTATTCAACTAGTATTTGATTTAATTCCGGAAAACACATGTAGTTATATGGATATATAATCTGTTTAGTACTGCTGGAGAAAGTACTTGAAAGTGCCTCTCTTTTTCAGAGAAAACAAGTAAGATTTTAAGGACTCCTTTTGGCAAAAGTTGGGCTTGATCAGACCTGTCATACATTCACATAGTCATGGTGAGCTTGTCTTTCCTGCAGTTTGAATCAAAATGCAATTTTATGTTCTCTTTCCCCAGGTTCTAGAAGAATGTGCCAGGTTTTTTGTTTTTGTTCCATTTACTGCATTTTGTTGAAGTGATTCTGTTCAGCTGGGGATTCTGTAGTTTCCAAGCTACGTTGCCTATGCTATAAATCTTGGTGTTGATCAATGTCAAAAATAGATATATACTTCACATTCTCATCTCTGCTTCCTTTCTTACTATTTGTCCTTTACAGAGCAAGCACCAGGAAGGTGATCTGGTGATCCTGAATGCCGGAAGGCTGGGCTGCTTGCATTGTGTAATATCATTACTGCTGACTGCTCCTGCTCCTGCTAGAGTCGAACTCTGGCCAAAAAGTTAAGTTCAGTTGGATGAACGCTGAGAGTACTCATGCAGTTGAGTGTGCCCATTCATGAAAAATATAGGAAGGGTGAGAACTGGAAAAGCTGCAATATTGAAATTGCTCAGTCTTGGAACTCTAGTTAATTTCTCATTTGGAATGAAATACATTTCAGAAACATCATTGGCTTTGCCACATTCTCCTTTTAACCAGACACCTAAAACAAGCTGTGATTTTGAAGGTGAACTCAAAGAAGAATAGCACTTCAAGCCCTTATTCCCATGTTTTCCCTTTTTAAAGCTACATCAAAAGCTTTGATGTATTTCACCCACATAATGAGCTATTAGCTTGCACAGTTGAAGGATTGGTTTCAGCTTTCTTTTGACTGAAAGCAGAAGGTGTGTTATGATTGTACTAGAAAAGTGATAATGCCAGATTTTTTACAGAAACTTGTAAAATGGAGATTTGGTGTGTTCTCTGTAGCTTTTTCCTCTTTGCCCATTGGTGTATAGGTCACATCTCTTCCAAGCCATTTTTTCCAGTCCCTTCGATTTGCAGGTGTTTTTCAAAAAGTATATAGAAGTTGATTAGAGAACCATTGAAACTCAAGAGAAAAGTTCATGTTCTTAGCTTCTATGACAGCATTATATCCAATAAAGTTATTTCCTGTGGATTATTTATCTAAATCTATTTTATGAAAAAAATAAGTTTGGTAGGAATAAAGTATATATAATAAAGTATATATAATAAAGTACAACAGTGCTACCTCATACATGATGTGTTCTTGCTACGTATATTTTAGCCATATACTCAAGTTCTTGAAGGACATAAATACTCAGAACTGACCTGGATTTATGTCCTTTACTATGTGCAGAAAATTAAGGACAATGTTTTACATTCTTATTTTTAATTGGGTGATAGAGCAGCCAAGATTGACTCACAGTGGGTTGTTTAGGGTGTCATTCAGGTTGATGGGGAATCTGGCTGATGTGTCTCAACTGGCAGAAGAAATCAGCGTACTCAGTCATGTCTTGCTATGAATATACATGCTTAAGAAAATTCCATGCTTAAGTCTGATTCCTGTCTCTCCATATCAGGTAGCAGAAGGGTTTAAACCTGGGACTCACCTCCAAATGCTTTGACCATCCTTGGCAGTGGCATCACTTCCCTCTGTTGCACCTGAGTTGAAAAGATCTGAGCTACAGAGAGACCTGTGAAGAAGAGGCTTTCTGATGAGGACAAAAGGACTGAACTCGTTAAAGCATGGTGCTCAGAAATGATGTCTGGGTCTCATAGTTCTTCTATGGAAAACACAAGGGATTTTGTCACCAATATTTTGGCTTTTGTGTCTCGTTATGTATCTAGTGCTTCTCATGAACAAGGAGTTTAAGCATCTGATTCCGGATTTTGGTTTCCATTAGGTAGGAAGTCTGTAGTCATGTAGGACTTAACCCTTAAGTCTCCAAAGGAGAGATATTCAACATTTACCGATATTCAGAATAATCTTTTTTATTTTCATTTCACTAGGGGACTGCAATTTTTACTTTCTCTGGCATGTCATACTATCGAGGTTCCTGCCTCTGTGACCTCAAAAATAGATGTACATATGGAACAGTACTTGGGGCTACATGTTTAATTAATTGAGAAACTCAAAGTAATGCACTGATGGGTTGTTATTTCTCCCCTGTACTTTTCCCTGGTGAGCAATAACACCTGGTAATAGTCCACAGAATAAGTAAACCGTTCAACCAAACCATATTGCTGATAATTTATTTCCATAAAATTGCACTTTCAATATATTTTGCAACAGGAGGCACATTGACATGATAGAGCTGAAAAGCTTGTAGCCATATGAAATATCTTTCTTTTTAAATCAGGCAGTTGGTTTTGTCTAGGATTTACAGTGGAGATCACTGTCATTGGTCCTCTTATCAGCCATTTTAGATTAGAACATCTCTTTTTATTATTTTCAAACAAAAATGTCATGCTCACCATGTTCAGTTACTGTGCATCGCTCTTACTGGATAGGGTTGGAAGCTGGTCTTTGAAAATACCTCAAATATCCTGAAAGTGTGAAAATTAAGGGCAAAACTTACCCTAGACAGAAAAAAAGGATGCTGGAGGCATTCCCTCCTTGCTCAGGGAATGAGAGCAAATTTAGCTGAATTAATCTACATTGGTTTTTCTCTACATATGTAAGCTAGAAGATCTGTTATGAATATAAGAACAACTTGATTTTTCCACGTTCCCAACAGGGAAACAAATAAGTTTTCAGCTTTCTCAACTGCTGATACATTTGGAAAGAGCCCAATAAAGCTTTTGCCTGGAGAAGCCTCATAGCCTCTGTGTGAGACAAAATTCAGACATGTTGTAGGGCCTAACCAGTAGCTCAGATGTTTCTGTGGTAAACCACCACATTATTCTAAGAGCTGCTGATTTTTGCCACTCTGTTAATGTTGCTAGCTGTTTACTTGTTCCCAGGTGTGAAATCAAATGCTGGGAGAGCTGGGCTGAGCTGCAGCGTGACTCAGTGCCCATCATCATATTCCTTTGAAGGAAGGATCTGGCAGGCAGCACTATGTGGGGTCATACCTTAAATATGAACATGTAAATATACGAACCTCCGTCCTGAGGGGTAATTTATCTGAGATGAATACTTGCTTGTTCCCAGGAGAGTATGAAAAGAAAGCATACAGCTAGTAGGAGAAAGTGTTATTTCATGCTAAATAAGTCTGCCTCTTCATCTGCTCCCACTACTGTCTGGATTCTGTAGGGTCAGGCAGATATCCTGCCTCCCATTCTAGTCTCAGCAATATAGTAAATTTGGGCCATCCTCATGGAAGTCACAGCAGAAGCATTAGCACGTACCCAGTCAGACTTATGGGATTTCAGATCCTATTTTATTAATTCATGGAATCATAGCATCATTTAGGTTGGAAAAGACCTTTAAGATCATCAAGTCCAACCGTTAACTTAGCACTGCCAAGTCCACCACTAAACCATGTCGCTAAGCACCACTTCTATGGGTTTTTTAAATACTTCCAGACATGGCGATTCCACCACCTCCCTGGGCAGCCTGTTCCAATGTTTGACCACCCTTTCAATGAAGAACTTTTCCTAGTATCCAATCTAAACCTCCCTGGTGCAGCTTGAGACCCCTTCCTCTCGTCTTGTCGCTTGTTATCTGGGAGAAGAGACTGATCCCCACCTGCCTACAGCCTCCTGTCAGGCAGCTGCAGAGAGCAGTAACACCCCCTCTGAGCCCCCTCTTCTCCAGACTAAACAACCCTGGTTCCCTCAGCCACTCCTCACAAGACTTGCGCTCCAGACCCTTCACCAGCCCCGTTGCCCCTCTCTGGACACGCTCCAGCAGCTCAGCGTCCCTCTTGAAGTGAGGGGCACAAAAGGGAACCCAGGACTTGAGGTGTGGCCTCACCAGTGCCAAGTACAGGGGGACGATCACTGCCCTAGTCCTGCTGGCCTCACTGTTTCTGATACAAGCCATGATGCTGTTGGCCTTATTGCCCACCTGGGCCTACTGCTGACTCACGTTCAGCCAGCTGTCAACCAGCAGCCCCAGGTCCTTCGAATTTATATATTTAGAATGAGGGAATGTGCTACATTAGAATAAACATTTTATGCCCTACAGTATAGCATTGATTTAGCTACAGATAAAAGCCTGCCTCTTACACTTAGAGTTAGGAGCCATTCTGGCATGACTTCCCTTATACACTGAGGAAGTTTAGTTGGAGTAACACTAGTTACACTATGTGACATGATGCAACCTTATTGCAACTCATCTGCAATGACACATATTGCAGCAGAAATGTAAAGAAACAGAAATAGTTTTTGGTTTCCTAGAATTTGTATTTGAACTCTGAGCATGCATATGATCCTGTGACAAAAGTCATTGAATTATATTAATGCTAGATATGTGGGAACTGATATCATGTGAATGTAACCTTTATCTGGATGTTGAATTCCCATTTATTTTGCCTTGTAGGATTGATTACATAGTGAGCTATAGTATTTTGTGTAGCTACTAAATAAACAATGTGCATGAGACTTTGCATGGTCTGGGAAGGAAGCCTCTGGATCCATCTCTTCCCTGTTACATAGGAGGAAGAGTTCAGGGAATATGAAACTAGTCATTGTGCTGGAGGAAGTGGTCTTAGGAAAATAAAGTCTTTTAAACACATCCATGCCTCTGTTCAGTTTCTGGCTGAGCCACTGATTTTCTGTGCAATCCTGGAGAAATAACTGAGATTGTATCTATAGTATATAATGTAGGATCCTGCAGAAATACCCACAGTGACTTTGACTGAACTTTGAGAATTATGTTTTTCCTCACCTCACTGAAATTTTCAGGTCTTAAAAAGGTGGGACAGGTCACATAGGTCATGTGGTACTGGGATAATACACTGCACATTTATCAAACAGAAGACACCAAATCATTGAAACTCTTGGGTTAAGATGTTTTGTTTGTTTCGTTGGTTGGTTAGTTGGTTTGTTTTTGGAAAGAGAAAAGCAAATACCTTAATAGGAATAGGGAAATTTAGAAAATAAAAACTCTTCTTATTTCTGAACCTGTTTTCCTTAGATAAAATGGAATTCCTTAGAAAATTGCATTGTGGCTGTAGATGTAGAAACAAGATCTTTTCTGTATTTGTTGTTGCATTTCTGCCTGTGTATGCATGGGACCATGAGCGTGCCAGGGAGGAGTGTAAATTGAACCTGGCCTGGCTGGTTCAATGTCCTTATCAAAATGACTTTGCTATGCGGGAACAGCAAGCTGACCTTGGTGGTTCCTGTGTTACAGGATTTGGAGTGTCTCTGCTTCTAGTTAGGGACCCTGGTGGCTAGTTCTCCCTCTGTTATCAGCAAGAGTAGCCCCCAAACCCCCAAATTTGCTGAGTTTCAGTGTAGCCAGCAGAGCTGCTGCCATTTCAGCAGCTGCTCGGAGTCCTTGCAAAGATTTAAGTGCATCCCAGCACATTTCATGAGTCCCTTTGGGCTAGAAAGGCTGCAAACTGGGAGTGACAGAATGGCTCCTGGGCTTTCCCCAGGCTCCTGCCATCCCTTCCTTGCTTCTGCACAAGTCCCCAGGTGTTTGGACACATGAGATGTCTCTGATGGGCTACTTTTACAGCACAGATATGGGCAGTACATGGGTGGGGGGACTTGGTTCTCCCTAGTAAGGAGACATCTAGTGCACTGTGCTGGTAGGAGGTGCTCTGGCTACTGCCACCTCTCCCCACTGTGGCATCTGACCATGATGTGCTGGCCGTGATCCATCAGTTTGGGGCCTGTGGTCAGGGGTCTGGCTTTGAGAGGCAGGTGCTGTGGCAGGGCAGTAAGCTGGAGACATAAGATGCCAAATAAATGCCAAAGATGCCTGATAATGGTACGCTTCTTGAAGGTCCTCATGGCTGTTACCTTAGGAAGAGGGGGACAGAAGGGGAAGAAGTTACCTCAAGCCAGTGGGAAGGGGCCATGCAATAGCAACAAAGTGAGCCTGCTCTTCTGTGAAGTCTTTTCTCATTAAAAAAAACCATCAACTGTAGGTTTAAAATCTCACTTTTCCATGTTTGCATGGATATAAATACTCTGCAGAAAGTGAATGTGGCATTTGTGTAAACAACAGTATTTTAAAATATGAACTAAAAATCTAGAAGCCTTTGTACACCCACCTTTGCTATCCCACTTTTAGCTGCTCTGAAGACCTTTCATAAAGTTCTCTTTTTACTTTAAAAAAAAAAGTATGTATTGTTAACCATGTTTGTGCTCTGGTATTTTTGCTTTGCCTCATGAGGAATAGCTGGTTTTATGCTAACCCTTCAGGTCAATGTCTGATCCTAGAGTTTTCTTCCTAACTGAAGCTCTCTGATCTTATATGAGCAAATACCTTGCAATTACATTTCACAATAATTGCAAAGGCAGTGTAATAAACCACAGAAGAACTAGTTCTGGAGAACTAGATGGGGGAGAAGTATGAGAAATGCTATATGAAAGCAAGCTATTAGTAGATTTTCAGAGACAGAAAACGAAAAAAAAAACCAGGGTGTAAAGGTGGGCTGAACAGTTTCGGAGATGGAAGGATATTCTGATCTTGCTAAACGCAACAGTAGCATTGATGCTTTGCTCTTTGCTTTGTATTCTTTCCTTTTTTCTCTATACGTTGGGCATACAAATATTTTAAAGCAAGATAAGACTTTCTCATTTCTCTATATTATTATAGGGGATATTTCTTACTGGTTCAGATGCAGTGATTTCTTTCCAGTTGCAAGATAAAAAGCCTCCATCCCCAGTTTTGAGTAGGAATAGCTTCCTCAGGAGCAGGTCAGATGCCTGGCTAAATATTCTTTTAATATTTCTTTTAGAATTAAATTGTAGTTGTGATACAGGTGGCAATTGCATAAGCACTGAAGGTGCTTGCACTCAGTTTTCTTGCAAGTAGGTTTCCTTGTCGGTAAAAACCTTGCAGGCTGGTTGTTTTTTTCTTAGTGATGTACTATTGCTATTTAGAAAACCACTTTAATGGGGAAAATTGTGCAAAGTGGTGTGCAGAAGCGTTGGCTGGTATTTATGTAACAACAGCAAATACTGGAGCAGGAACTCATATCCAAGTTCCTCTGAATTTCAGGAATATTCCAATTCTGTTTCTAATCTGTGCAATTTTTATTTGTCTCTAGCAAATACCAAAGGCATTATTTAAGTGTAAGACAGTTTCTTAAGTAGTTACCACAATCTTTTTCTGAGGAAGTTTCTGCATATGAGAGGTGCCTGTATAGCCTATACAGACTTGCAAATTGGAAGGAGTGTTTTGCATGTGATAACTATGCAGGACAGAAGACAATCTGGAATAGTTCAGCCACCGTCCCTCACTGTTTTATAATTATTTACCTTAGTTTAGATGCCAAACATAGAAAATTATTATCTTTCTGAACTGCCGTTTCCCAATACTATTTGGCAGCCTTAATTTAATTATGTGCTGTAAAAAAGCTCTCTGCAAACTCTGCTAAAGGAACACAATTGTCTTAGAAAAGTAGCTGAAGCATGTTAGGGTTAAATGTAACTTTTTTCCCATGTGTCATTCGCCTGCCTGACTTAGAATTCTTTAATAGATACTGAGCAAAGCAGAACTGAAAGTATTTTTAATTTCAGTGCTTTGTATATTTACAGAGGGATTACAACAAACTTCTACACTTTATCTACATTTTAATAGGTCAGTGTGAACATATGAAGTGTATTAAGGTGGACTGCCTTACTTATTAAACTTATGTGCATTCGTCAAAAGCCCTTAGCAGTGTATGCAATAGGGGCTGGAAAGCCATGCATGATTGAGGTCATGCATCCAGCCAGTTTGTAAGATGATCCCTCTGTACTGAGCCATCAGCCATCCTTAGCATAGGGGCGCACTCATACACGCATTCCTGTCAAGTCATCTTGTGAAAGGCTGCTTGCTTCCAGCTTGGCTTGAAAGTGCAACCTTAATAAAACTCACTGAAGCCTGAGAGAAAATAGCAGTTCTGCAGCAGATAGTGTAGGGGAAAGAGACTGGGATATGCATATGCAGCTGACTAAAGCAGGCTACATGCTGGACTGTAACAGAGAGGAAACAATAAATCTTAACTACTATGCAATAAATATTCCCAATTTTAACTAAGGAAGCTATCCTCATACTGAAATTAAAAAAATAAGTTTATCCAAGCTTGATTACTAAAGTGCGCTTCTCCAGTCCTTTCTCCAAAGACTTTAAGGGAAATTAAAAACAAATTTAAAGAAAGAGGAAGAAAAAGTTTTTGTTGAAGTAGGAAAAGAAAGTAATAATAACATGTCAGTTTTCCTTTCCTTTGCTTTCCTGGCAGCGGTTCTTGCTCATATAGGCTGTAATAACCAGCGTCGGGGTCCAGAAGCCAGTGGGAGAAGATTTAACCGGATTCAGCACGGGCAGTGCACCTATACTTTCATTCTGCCAGAACAGGACGGGAACTGTCGTGAAAGCACGACAGACCAGTACAACACAAACGCTCTTCAGAGAGATGCTCCTCACGTGGAACAGGATTTCTCTTCCCAGAAACTGCAACATCTGGAACATGTGATGGAAAATTACACTCAGTGGCTGCAAAAAGTAAGTGTTCCTTTTTTTCATTTTCACTAAATGGATTTTTTTGGTGATGTTCAAAGTTTTCATTAGTTTCTATGAGAACTGAGGTAATAAGGATTGATCTAGTTTCTCGCTGTGGAGGGTAGAAATGTTTCAGCCTTCCTACTGACATTACTCTCAGGAGCAGAATTTTCTTCATGTTAGTGAAAGACACAACTTCTTAAAGCTTTATCTCAAAAGACCATGGATGTTTGTGAATCAGAGAATGAAAAAATCCTGCAGAGACTGTAATGACAGAACTTACTAAGTACTCCTATAAACTCTACTTACAATTCACAGCTTCAGATCAGATGCTGTGCAGTGTACCTGCTACGCTGACAGCAAAAGGGAGCATTTTAAAAATATCAGCGTTTAAAGGCACTGGGTTAAGAATATCATTGTTCCTCCATAAACAGATTCTGTAATATATTCTATCCAGCTAACTGCTGGAAAGAAAGAAGAAAGTATATGGGGCATTCACACTCCTGAAACATTGCAGTAAAACTTTTAACATGTAGATTACATTGGACTTGAAACAGCCTGTTTTAATTTGTGTGAATAAGTGCATTCTTTCATAGAAAGGGAAAAATGGGTTTGAAGTTGTTGTAGTAACTTAGCAGAATAATTATTTTTAAGACTGTGCAATAGCTCTAAACTTTAATGAACTTTTCGGTATTTAGGTATGAGCTGAATTTTGGGCCTGAAAAGACCTAAATATGTGAATAATTTCATTCATATGAGCAGTCCCATTCACCTTAACAGGATTACTCACTTGTGTAAAATTACATACCTTGCAGGATCTTGTCCATGCCTTGGTAATAAAATGCCTTGGGATAGCTGACCAGTAAAAATAAATAAACAGTCTTTGTATATAGTTATTTGTAATATTCCCATTCTCATATTGCATTTTGACCTGGAAAAACTTAGAAAATTGAGCAATTGAGTGATGCAACTAGTCATGTAAGATGGCACAAGAAAACTGCTATATGTACCCATTTGAGAGATACACGATTTAACTCTAGCACAAGTTCATAGGAAGAAATGAGCATCATAAGACCTAGCGAAGACCCTACTAGGTGGACTAAACCTTTGTATTAGCAAGTTACTGTAACCTGTCTTATTACAAGTTTGTTTCACCCAGACAGTATACAAGATAGAAATATGTTAAAAAGCACATACAGCTGTCCCCATTCCCCTAACCCTACTAAAATCTTCGGAGGTTTCCTGATGCCTTGGTAAATTAATTGCGCTCTTTGCATATCTGGCACTAGCAAGAGAGAAAAGACTCTGTCCAGTAAACATGTGACTATAAAACAAAGTATAACAAAGCATTTCTTTTTTAGACTACTTCCCTCATTTTTTAATACCTTGGTCTGCATCGGGGAATATAAAGCTGGAGATAAGGGGATGTCTTGTAGATGAAAGCATTTCTTAGGAAATTATTTTACTGTACCTTGGGAGGCTGAGGCAAGCACTAAAAAGAGGAAAGTTGTTATCTGTGTTTATGTACACATGATTTTACTTGAGCAAATTGGCTGCTGAATCATGCTTGTAAGACTTTACTTATTCTGTGTTTGTCCACTAGAGACTGAACTAAGATCACTATTTCACTGTGAACTGAACATGAAGAAATTTGAGTCTCTGGAGTGTGAATGTTTGAGCTAGGCTTAGTCCTCTCACACTTTGGAGGGAAGTGATTAAACAGGTAGGCAGCCCAGTGAAAGGGGCTTATATATGAGGACTTTTCTTCTGCAGTGATTGTAAAACGGGCTATGGGCAGCACTATCCCCCTCCTCCTTTCCTTCCCAGCCCCCAAGCCACTGCTCCCAGGGATTTACATAAAACTGGGATTGTGCACGTATCCCCATGTGTCGTTTTCCTTGGAATGAAAGGACCCGTTCTCTGTGTGATGGAGTATGGCTCCAGTCTGAACAAATGAGGTTGATGCAGCTCCTTTATAGCATCTCTGAATACCAAATTTGCTTTGTTGATGCTGCCGTTACAAAGCATCTCAGACATAACTCATTCCTTTCAAACATAGCATAATGCTGAAATGTTAATGAATGTATTATGTATATATCTTGCGTCTCATTTTATTCTCTGCATTTATTTTTTCCCCTAGATTTTTGGTATCAGATATAACTGCTGCTACACTAAACAGCATTTACAATGCACCTGTTAAGAACAAAATACAGAATAAATAACAGTTATAGGTCCATGAATGGAAGCAAATAGTTATAATAAGAAATAGTGTTTAAGAATTTGAGATATATTCTGACTTACATAAAGGAAATATGTTTATTACTTCAGGTAATATATATATCTTTCATTAAAATTATATATACGCAATGTTTGGGCAGGGTGCAATTGTTTTCTCACCACAAAGGCTATTAGCCTGAAATATTGAAAGAGTATTTACTAAGAAAGTTGGCAAGAATCATGGTTTGCTTAACTCTGTAGTATTTAATTTAAAATTATTTTCTTTCACACCTAAACTAGCAGATTTCTAGAAGCAAAGCAAGCATTCTTTTTTTTTAAAAAAAAAAGCTAAATTTTATGCTTAAAACCAGAAGTGCTTCTTTGACTACCTACGAGCTTGATTATAGATAAGAATGGGCTGGCTTGAGGAGCCAATAACAGGCAATTAAGTCCCAGGCTTGTTCATTAACATTTGCATATCTATAGTGAGCATAACTGGGATTGGTTGACAAACCAGGGACATGGCAAAACGCGCCGTGCAGATGACTTGGTAAACATTTTTAGAGCTTTTCCTAGAACTGTTTATTTTAATACCGGATAACTTTCCCCATTGTTTAAGCTTGGGTTTCATTTCTGCAATATGTTTATACTAATAGTTCAAAACAAACAGTTCATCACATTTTCTTTTTTTGCAGTAACTGACTGGCACACATGATACTGTTTGGTATTTAATTGACATGTCTAAGTATTGCCAAAGAGGAGTTACATGAAATGTTATCATCATGTCTTGCTTGGGAACTTTCTGTTAGTCAGATTGCTGAACTTAGAGTATCGATGGACTCGGTACACGTTCAGGATAGCTATACAGATGAGTGTTTTATATACTTATCCCTTATTCCAAATAGTAATAATAATTGTTATTACAGTAATAAGTGAACTTTATATGATCCATTCTTTTTTTTTTTTTTCTGATCATTACCTAAGAAGAATACTACAGAAGTTTAAAATAAATGCTTATTAATAGTGTACTGTAAGAAGCTAACACAGATGTACAGGTTTGAGTTGAAAGTGAACCACAATCATTTTGGTCAGGCAAACTTAGACTTCATTTTCCTTTTCTCTGCAAATATTGATGGCACCACTACAGTTAAACCCAATGAAGAAGCTTCAAGTCACTTACCTTTCCCTTCAAACTGCCTGTGCTGTCACCAGCTATAAAAGAAGAAATATAAAATGATAAGCTAGATTCAGTCATTAAAGAAAGAAATTATGAACACATTTTTCCGGGGTATCTGTCACCATTTGATAGTCTAGTTTAAAGTTTATCTTATTATGGTTTTGATAAATTGTCTATAGCATTCTCTGTGCTCTGTTGACTTATTTTACAGAATTAACATTGCAAGTGCTCACTAGGGTTTTAAATATGAAAGGAATCTAGGTTTTGATGGGGACCAGTCGTTGTATAGAAGAAACTGGCTTTTGGAAAGGCTAGAGTCTGTCACTGTGTGTTGTGGCTCCAGTGAAAGTCTGCCCCTCTCTGCTGTTTTTACCAGCAGGCCCTAGCACTGCCATGAAATGGTAGTAAAATGCTTATGTGTGTGTAGAGGCTGGATTTTGCCTTGCATTTTATATGGTTTGCTGAAGATGGGAAAATTCTTCACATATCATATGCCATGAAGCTGTGTGAAAGTGTGACAGAGCCTGCCCTGAAAAGGACAGATCTAAAGAGCTGTGATAGTATCCTATGAGGCAAATTTATATTCATATAAAAGTGGAGGTGGTCATAACTTGTAAATTTTGTCACACTAATAAACCAATTTTCGCTAATTGTCCTATTACAAGAAATAGTAAAAATTCTATTTTATTTATGGTTGTGTCTCACTGGGCATTTTGTAATATAACATGTGACCTTAAAGTCTACATAATATTTGGATGTTAAGTGCAACCATGAGATCCATGATGAACTCCTGTTAATTTTCACAAATAAAAGCGGGTCATTAGATTTGCAATCTGCCATTCTGTTTGTCATTTAATATGAACATTGTTAAGAGGTCTGTATAAGTAATGGCTTTCCAGGAAATCTTTCCTTTTTCAAGATGGACCAGGGCTAAAAGGAAACAGTGAGGATGCTTCATCCAAAATGGGTCACTAGTCTCCTATTTTGGCATCCAGCTTGAACTTGGATTTCTTGCGTAGATCCAGAGGCTGTTTGCTATGTAGGTGCTCCTTTTTGCTTGGAGTCCAATGATTCTCATAACCAAAGCAAAACCTCATCATAGTAACATCACAAGTGCAGTTCCCATAAGCAAGCTGCAGAACAAATGCTGGGATTCAAATTAGTGAAATTACTTATCTAGTATGTCCTGTTCAATGGGTAAATATATATAAAAGCCAATTTTAAAGAGCAAAAAAAAGTTCTGGAAACAACTGCTTCTAAGAAATTCATGTTTGAGTGTAAAACAAAATTTGCTTATTTACCTTCAAAAGTCTTTGTGCCATAATATGCCTGCATTTTAAATTTTTATTAATCAAATTGCTGAAGTCCATGGGATATTCTGAGGTACCCACAAGAAAAGGGTTTCCACACCTTAAATGTGGAAATGCTCGAAAGCTTTATATATTGGGGGATAACCCATTTGGCAATGTGCTTTTTTTTTTTTTTCTTTTTAAAGTAGAAGAATCAGAGAAGTAGACTGAAGGGCAGTCTCACATGTTGCCACATTTGGTAGCAAATTAGTTAAAAAAGATATTTCCCATGCTTGGACAGAAGGCTTTATCATAATGTGCAGTAGAACCTGAATGTGTTTATTTTCAGTGATGACAGCTGTAATTAGGAACTTTCTGGTAACAATAAAATATTACATTTATTAGTCATCTGAACTGTCCAACCAACATGCCCAGTGGGAGATCTCATTTGGAACACTGAGAGTTTTTCTAAATGAAACTAATATAAAGTAAATGGTGTGTCATTTTGAGGGTGCTGAGAACTCATCGTTCCCATTCCCTTCTGTGGTTTGGACACAATCTCTACTTCACAGTGCTGGGTGCCTTGGAAAAAAAAAAAGAAAAAAAAAAAAAGAAACCTCATGTGGGAAAAGTATAAAGCTGGGTATTTTAGGCCTGCATCATCCCACCCAAACTTCTGGCCAAAACCCAGTGATATCCAAGATAGGTTTTTCTTTGCTGTGGGGAATCTCTCAGTGCTGTGTCCAGAGACAGTAGCAAGCCCAGAGGAAGAGCCAGCCATCTGAACCATCCTATGGAAGTCCCTGCTTCTCTTCATTGACTCCAGGGAAACCCTGAACAGCTCGCTTCCTGATTTAAACGCCTCTGTTAAGTGGGATGGATTTAAGCTTTATTTCTGTTCATGGCTGTAGCACAGACTTCCCTTGTGACTGCAAGGAAATCATGAACTTTTAAGTATTCCTGTTTCCTTTTTCTAACACCAATATAGTACTACTACTCAGTTTCACAAGGCTGTTGGGAGTCTTAATATGTTATTTTTTGTATTGTTTTTGGAGTCTTTCTAGTGGAAAGTATTTTGTGGTATTAACAGTTTCTGTATGATAATAATATTTCCAATATTTACAGAAAACATGCTGAGATTAAAATTTTTTGGAAGGAAATTAGTTTTAAAATTAGTAAATAAAATAATTAATAAAAAATAAGCAGATAAATGCAATTAACATTAGTCTATAATGCTAAGTATATTTTGCAGGCTGCAGTTGTCTAAGTGGGTTATATATGTCCTGCTACCTGTGAGAATTGTCATTCTTGCAGTGTTCTTAAAATCCATTGAGCAGTTGCTGCTTCAACTTTTATTCATCTGAAATTAATAGAACTGTAGCTTAGTCTTGTATGGATTCTCAGGAAAACCAGTGAGGAATGGCTAGCTTTTCAGAGCTATTATTACCAGCAATGTTGTCATCAAACCTGGGCTCACTTGTGTGATTTATTGCAAGTGTAACCTGAAAGGTGAAGATACTTAGCAACCTACTTGCATCCATCTCAATTTACAGTTCAGCTTAGCTCAGTCCTCTTCTCTGTATTTGCAATAAGGTGCAAACAAGGAAGAGCTAGCAAATGAAGAACCTTCTAGAACGAGCATCATGGTTTTAGCTGTGCTGTGAACCTCATCTTCACCACCACTAGTTCAAGTGTCTTGAATAAACAGCCCTGGTATAAAAGTCATCCCAGTAGCGTAAGGATTTCCTCTCTTGTTAAAGAGTTGAAGCTTGATCAGGAAAAGGAAATTGAAATAGTTTCATGTTTCATGGGATGGGTTCTTTTTCTTATGAAACAAGCTGTACTTTAACACAAGGTTATTCTTGTGTAACCACACGTGCATATTTTAAACAGTATTATGAAAAACCAGGGTGATGAATATTCACTTGGAAAGCTAACTTAGAAATGCCATAAATTGTTGCACATTTGCACTACATTCTCATCAATGTTCCTGCACAAAGATCAAGCTTTGCTTTTCATTACCTTAGTTAGGAATCACATTAATCTAAAACAGTGTAATTCACTCCTAAACTGGAGTAAGAAGTCTACCCAGGGGCTTGCACCAGTTTACTTATCCCTGTTTAAAACTGATGCAAGTTGAACTAGTGCAACTTCCTATCTAAACAAGACCTAACAGTAGGGCTAGCTCAATACTGAAAAAACATGGGTACAGACAGTCAAAGCAAGACAGGTATAGGATCAGCTGGAAAGATGCTGAAGTTGCACTATTCTACATTTTGAAAAATATTTTGCTTTCAGAATTAAAACAAACCAAACAAACAAGAAAAAAAAAGGGGGGGGGGGGGATTAAAGTAACTTTAGAATCCCTTGGAGGAAGTAATATAAAAAATCGGTATTCTAAGGCCATGGAGCAACATGATTGAAAGAAATTTCTTATACTCCCTTGACTAGCTTCTAGCAGCAGAAATGAAGACAAAAAAAAGAAAAAAAAATCCAGTAGGAAAAGGATAATAGTTAGAGAACTATGCTAGTTTTATGGTGAAATAGTTATGTCTTTAGCAAAGGTACTTTAAAGGTCTGCTATATGGTAGTACATGGTCAGTCATATGCTGTGTTAATATTCCTGTCTTAAGAGAGATATGTAGGCTGCAAGTGCAGATACAGTCTTGTAGTTGAAAAATCTGTGTTGAAGATCCATGAGTAAAAAGTGGCTGATCAAAAATTCTGTAAGAAGTCTGCAAAATTCCTTTCCCTTGGACACCTTACCCTGCTGCTTGAGTGTGGGCACACATATATGCATGCACACACACACATATGCATTTAGAGTTTTGGAGTCTTTGGTGTTGAGGTACATTGAAGTCTGTTTCGAAGTGTTGTGTCTTAAATCTGTGCTTATGTTTTATACCTACTTACCTTCTGTCAATCTGTTGTTCTTCTGGAATTGACCTGTTGGCTCAAAAAACCTACAAGAGTTCTTAGCAAAATGAAATCTTGTCTATTGTACATGCATTATTCTATGTGGATGAGTCCCCATACTGTGTTGCAAATAAATTATGGGTGCTTTTGCTTTTGTACTTTCCAGACTGTGTATGAAAGCAATAATTTTCATATATTCTGGAAAACCTATTGGACTGTGTACTCCCCAAACCAGACATGTGACTGTCCTTACATGTGCCTGTGTTGCAGGACAAACCTGATTGTGCTTGTGCATGCATGGCATCTGCTTCTTTAATAGGACTTGACGTAACTATATAGTTATAATTTTTCATCATGTCTTCTGGAAATTTTTTATTTGTTGGAGTAAATTCTTGCCATTTGCCATGTTTTTCTAGTTGTCTTGTTGCAAATAATGTACCAGGCGTTCCTTCTGCAATAGGAATGTATGGGAACAACCAAAATGCACTTGTTCCAGTCAGAAGAATTCCCTTCTGACACTGTTCTGCCTGAGGAATTGGGTCCTGGCATTCTTTCTCCTCCCTCTGTACCAAGGAGGCAAATAGGCTAGAGAGATTACCCTAGAGATAGGGTAAGCTCTAAGCACCTCTGCCAGAAAATTAAGAAAAGACTAGAGAACTGTGGGAGAAAACTGTGAGTATGAGCAGATGACCTTAGAAGGTAATTTGTCTCTTTTTGGCAGCATGGCTTCTTTCGCACTAGGGCACAGATGACTAGATTGGTACTAATCAATTCTGAATCTAAAAACTAATTCTGCTGCAGGCTGATATGCCATTTATAGACCGATCCTGCCTTCTTTCACATCTAAACCTCCTTTAAAGGCTTTCTGTGTGCAAGAGGATTTTCTTGAAAGATGTTATCTATGTTAAGAAGCTTCTGTTTTAGTGTTAACATTGTTTAGCAGGCCAAGCTTTTTGTTTTCTCATCCATGATCCACAACAGCCTAAGCCCACAGAGGGAACTTGCAAGGTTTCAAAGAGAAAAGCATTTGTCATTTGAGTGCTCCTGTCCACTGTTTTAAATGCTGCAACAAACTCTCCGTCATTATCAAAGGCTCTACAGCCTTCAAAGTAGAGTTCTCACTTCCTGACTGTAGGTGGAAAAAATCTGATTCTTGATGTGTAAATTTACTATTTTGAGAGGTATTTTAATATTTGACCTTTAATACACTCCAAATCCACAAAACATGTTTTAAATACCCACAAAAATCAAAAGAGCAGTGCTTCTACAGTCTCTAGAGGTTCTTTTACATTTATCTTCAGTGTTGTGGTAGACTTGCCTGCCCTTTGGATCATATTACTTATGAACGTTTTAAAGTTGTCAGCCCATGCTTATAAAATTTTATTTTTCTTTCTAATACTCTTGTATGCAAATATTGTCTTGCATAGTGGAGATTTAGGAAAAAATAATGTAGTTGTTAAATGATGATTTTTGTAATTTGTTTTTTCTGAGCATTGTATTGAATGAATTTTCATTTGGATTAAACCACCTATGGCTGTATTCAAATGTGCTGATTTTCACTGTTGTATGTTCAGCTTTGAATAGCTTTAGTAATAATTATCTTCTGGAAGTTTTAGTTCTCATGCAGAAGTCTTGCAGGAAAGACAATTTTATTAAATAGATCTCTTTTTTTAAAGCTCTCCCATCAGCTCAGTGAGTAACAGTGAGAGTGAATAACAGCATCATTTACTTGCCTTTCTCTTCTGAATCATGTATTGGTCTCTCAAGAAGGCAAGGATCTTCAGATAATTATCTCACCATCACTATGAGAACACTAGTTCTCCTAATAACCTAATATTTTCTATGAAAAACCTGTATAGAAATAACTCAGATTTTATGAAATCTCACAGAATAATTTTATATACAACCTGGTTCTCTGAAGTCCTCTCCAGCACCAAAGGGCTCAAGGAAGACTGCTACAGCCTTTGAAAATTGGGTATTCATATGCAGATGAAAGTAGCTGAAATAAGGATTTAGGATCACTGCCATTAACACTTAAGTATTAAGTATATTTACTTGTGTCATAGTTAAATATTTACTCTGTACAGTCTTAACTCATCAGGAAATTCCTGCGGCCTTCTAGGCCACATCAGCAAGTCAACACAATAACGGGCAATCCCCAAACCATGGTGCCTTTGGTGTTGTGCCTGGAATTTTGAGGATCTGCTTAGAGTGAAAATTGCTCAAAGAGATGACCTAATCTGTTCCTGAATGAACTATTCCCCTTTGTTCCTTGGCTAAAACTTCATACTTCACCCTGTGTGTGACTTACCATAGTAGAGATAAATGGTCAAGGGCCACCTATCTTTCCTGCGTCACTTCTATCCTGTTAATGGGAAAGGCCATCAGTGCTCTTCTAGAAAGTTTCTCTGTGTTGCTATTTTTGTGTGGAGGAGATATGTACAGCAAAATTCTTTATCACTTTAGACTGTTAACTACAGAGGTGATGATTAAGGTTGTTTCTCTTGACATTTTTCTTGAATGATCCAATTTGATCTCTTGGCTTTTCCAAGAATTCTGGCTGATGTAATAAATATCCTTCTGTATATTCCTCTGACATCGTTTACCTCCATAACATCGCACAGCTCAACTGTTACGACCTCTGCCTTCATAGCAGTTGTTAAATAATTATTTGTACCTGATACAATACCAGAGTTTGATAGGTGAAGCATAAGCAAGACAGCTGTATTTGCAGAGGCACACAAGGCAAGATGAGTTTGCCAAATACCAAAGAGTTATCATTAAAAGTGAAGGATACTTACAGGAGAATGAATTAAATAATCTCTGGTAAAAGATCAGCCTTTATATTTGGAACTGCTTGATGAGCCGTTTTGCCAGTCACTGTACAAATACATAATACATGGCTCTCTCTGCAACTGAGAAGTATCCTGTTAAATGAGTGCTTTCAAATCCTCATTAGCTGAGTTTTGCTGAGAAATCTAGCTTTGTTTCATATTTCATTGACTTCCCTGAAACCAGGGTATTGGTTGAGTTTCTACATCTTGCCTCACCGGCAAAATGCTTGCACCTCATTGCATGCTTACATACACTGCTCTAAAAATACAGTGTAATGCTTGGGTAAACTATGTGAAATATCTGTGATGCATTTGCAGATTGAATAAACTATAAAATGCAGTAAGAATATATGTAGCTTTTTCATGTTCCTTTTTATGATTTTGAATTCCATAAAATTGGACAGGTAACTCCTAAGGAAACTGAAGATGAGCTTCTAACTGTAGACTATTGCCTCTTGGAAAGATTAATCTCAGAGAAAGTATAAGGGAGCTGGAGAAAGATTGGAAAGGCTAAATATAAGGTGGGAGATGGAGGTGGTGCTTCAAAGCAAGGAGTCTACGTATTTGAGGTTGATAGAGGATTTTCATTAAAAGTCTGACAGGAGGGGTAAAGGTTGCTGTTGTAATCTATAAATTTGTGTGCTGCCCAAGGTATCAACATGTCACTAAAGCACACACAATAAGATAACTTGTCCTGCAGTGACAGAAAAGTCTGAAAAATTACTCTGGTGTACAGCACTATGTTCACTAAAATGCCCTGAAACAATGTAGCTGTAAACTATTTGCTGGCTATGTGGCCTGACAAAGATCATAATATTACATATCTCAGTAGCATTACAGTCTACGGGAGAAAAACTCATTATAGTTGAGGAATACTTTACTTAAAATAAGACAGTTCTCATTTTTTTAAATAAAAGAAGATAAACATTATTTTACTAAATTTAAGAATATAGGAGTGAGGCAAAGAAGATGCTCAGCAGCATGTTTTAATAAGGAAACCATTAATTCTACAGATTTTGCTGGTTATTAAAATATCTGCAATGCAGACAACTCTCAGCTGAAATGCTGAGTAGAACCAAATGACTTGTGTGGCTTTGCAAGTGGTAACCAAAATGTTGCTCTCTTACCAGGAAAGTTCTTGCAACCATCAATGATAACCTCAAAATAATGTCTGTGTTTGCTGCATATACATGACCATTAAGTGAAGAAACAGTCTACTAGTATCAAGCAAGCACCATGGAGAGTCTGTGATGAGCTAGAGGTCAGAAATACTAGAAAAGCATTTGCCCAAACTTGCCAGCTTTAGATTTTGCAAGATCTAAGGACTTGACCCTGAAAGCGTTAAGGGTTTTGTTTTGAGTTGATGGTACTTAGACTTTCCCGGAAACATCTAGCACATTACAAGGTTTATCCCTATGAAACAATTTATTTTCATTTTACCATTGGAGAGTGTTATCACAAGCATGTAGCTACTTTTCAGTAGACTTAACAGGTGGTAGAATCAAGTGGGAATTGCTCTGTTACTTTAAACAAAACAAACAAACAAAAAGTTTCCTTGATCCATGATTTAACACTTCTACACATCTTGGAAAGCTCTAGTAATTTAGCCACTGACCCCCTAGGGTATTTCCTAGAAACAGAATTGAGCAAGGCTGAAAGTGGTTTTGTTGCATGGTTGTGGGCATGAAGATATGACATATATCCTTGATTTGTAAAATATGAACCAAATGTGACACCTTTTTTGTGTGTGTGTGCATTTTTAAAGGCTACTTCAATGTTTTCATTCATTATTTTTCTGCCATAATCATGCAGAGCTCCTGAAATATCAATCAAAACTCTGGTCCTTTGTCACTAAAATTTGTCTTGTTTTTTTCCTCTGGGTTATAACTCACCATGATGGAACATTGGAAATGTGTTTTAGGGTAAATTTCCCATATTCATTCTTCTTAAGTTTCAAGATGACACCTCAGTGTTAGTTATATCGTGTGCTTTTGAATGCTGTCATGCTTTCACTTCCATAGTAAAATCCCTCTGAAAAGCCATAGACAAGCTGCAGCAAGATTATTTTTAGAATGCTACTAATGCAATAACGCAATACAAGCTTTATATTGTGAGACAGCTTCACATCCTACGTCAGAGTCGCTCAATGTTTTTTCTATCAGAGTGGTATTAATTTTGTGTTTGCTTCTATCAGGCTTGGTCTGGTATTGCTATCACATTTTCCAGGTGTTGCTAGCATGAGCTCTTACCAAAAAGTATGACTAGAAAAAACAGTAATTTCCTATGGGAACATGAACCCAAAGGAGGCTTTCAACACATTCCACAAACTCAAACCGGTATCATTAAACAGCCCCAAGAGGATTAAAAACTGGAAAAAAAAAGTCTCTCGACTCTCACCCAGAGTGTGATGCTAATGAGTTCCTGTGGAGCCTGGCCCGATGCTGCTCACAGTGAATCAGCAGTAAAAATCTGTGCTCAGTTCCTGACTGAAGAGGCATTTCCCAACCTCAGGCCCACCCAGCTGAAGCTGACCCCTCGTCCTCTCTTTCCTCCAGCACTTTCAGGAGTGGCAGAAGTTCCTGGTCTACTTTTTGGCACTGGCTTTCTGGATTCACCTACTTCAGAACACCTCTGCCCCAATGTAAGGGGATTTCTTAATGGCAAGAGACAGACCTCAGCTCTGTCCGGACAAAACTATTTGGCAGAACAGGAAATTCCCAGATGGTCAGGAGGAATTTCAAAAGGCTGGAGGGGTATGTTGCAAAATTCTAGCCTGGCAGCCATGGAGACTGAAGTCTGTTTTTTATAGAAAAGCAGAGGCAGAAAACAGATGGTATGCTTCCTTGCAATATATGCTACAATCACTGCATTGTGTCAGCATAAATTTGTGGGGTACCACATCAAGAACTGAGATGATAGTACAGTCTCTATCCCCAGCCAGTTCTTTCCTCCACATGCCTAGAAAGATACCAGCTAATACCACATGCAGTGGTGGTTTTATAATACAGAAAATACCACTTCTAGAAAGCCCTGGAACAGCAGTATAAGTTAGAAACCATGTCAATGGCATCAGTGGAGTGAAGCCAATGTCAATCTGTTGCAGCTGAAAGACAAGTCAAGCACAGTCTGTGAAAGCAAACTGCAACCATTTTGTTCATTTAAGGATAGGATTCTGTGTACAGCTTTTAGTATATGCACAGCCTTCTCCCAACACTCCTCAGGCCTGAAAGTGCGATGTACATCTCATGAGAACAATTCTATAAAGACGTTTTCAGTATTTCCTTTTTTACTCATGTCAAAAAGAACATAAGCACAACTTTGCCTATAGAGGTTTTTTTCAACAGTCCTCTTTCCAGTTCCTTAAAACACCAAAGAGCTGAGATACCTATTGAAACAGAAGCACTCGAACTGATCAGGCAGATTATCTTCATTTAATCATAGTCCTGCCTTCTATCTGGCTTGTATTTTCAGGGGACATTTGAGAGTTTTGTGTTTCTTTTGCTGAAGCAAGTCAGGAAATGTTTTTGTTTCTTTTTCTGAAATGTTTTAAAATAGAAAAATCCCTTTTGTTTACATTTTATGCAGATTATTTTGACATTTCCATGAGATATTTGTGTGGCAGAATTGCTATGTACCAGTTATAACCAGTGAGACCTTCCAGCCTGAGGGCTTGAAACCTGAGGTAAAAGTAGCCATGTGGCAAAAGCAATGACTTGAAACTAAAACATTGTGTTTTTCAGACAAAAAGTTAGAATTCTTGGTTAAACGATGTAATCCGTGTCTTTTTTATCTTATTTTTAAAAACTAAGTTTTTCATAAACTGAAAGAAATGTCACTGGAAAATATTTTTCTGTTGGTAAAGAGAAAACCAGCAGACTGTTACAAAGTGACCTTCAGGACTGATGAGTGAATGTAGAATCAACTTCCAGTATTATCTTGGGATATGAAGGAGAAGCCCAAGTGCAATATCCATGTACAGGCACAGTGGAGATGTTAGGAAAGGGATGCAATGTATTGGTGTCCTCCTGTTTATCTGAGAACTGTTGCTGCTGCAGTTCCTTTTTTTTTTTTCCCCTGAAAAAGATAGAAAAAATATGCATGTGGAATGTTGTTGATACAGAAAAGATCATGCAAACTGTCCCCACTGAACTAGAGGCATGTGAGTTCAAAGATAACTATTTGTAACTTTTCTTCCACTGTCCTGGTTTTTGTTTAATTAAGAAAAATATTTTTTAGCTGACTAATTTAGTTCATGCTAAAGGGAAAAAAATCATCAATCTGCATAACGAAAAGCTCCTATAGCAATTATGGTTGTGAAGTAAAAAAGTAGATCCATGTGAAACATATAATATTCCACTGTTTTGTCTAGTAATATACTAGAAATGCATCTCTGGATGTTAGAATCAGAATGGTTTGGGTTGGAAGGGACCTTAGAGACAGATCATCTAGTTCCAACCCCCATTGCCACGGGCAGGAATAACTTCCAGTAGATCAGGTTGCTCAAAGCCCCATCCAACCTGACCTTGAACACTTCCAGAGATGGGGCACCCACAACTTCTCTGGGAAGATATGCTCTGAAAACTAGCAGCTCTTTTTTTTCCTGAACTTTTTAGAGCCTGCATGACTTGGTTGATAGGGCTATATGTCATCCCTCTGGCATCTTCTGATGACAATGCCCTTTAATACTGTATGCCAGTCACCAAGGCCATGTACATTTTACTTTTGTGTTTCTACACTGCAACATGCTGAGAAAAAAATCTTACCGTGAAGTTGACCAGATAAAATTTTAAAAATTATTAGAGCTACTTGAGTGTCCCTCCCCATAAACAATCTTTCTATTTGCTTGAATTTTTAACCTGTTCACATTTTTCTGCTTGTGCTGCCTTTGCTAACAAATGAGAAAATTCAGGTGTCTGTGATTCTTTTAGGTAGTTCTTTTTGCAGAATGATTGTTTATTAAAGATGTACTTTCTGAACAAAATTTGACTGTTATTCCCTTCTTTTGAGATATCTTTTGTATATGGAAGAAAATAGTTTTTCTAATTCTTAAATCCAGAAGTTATTCTATGGGATTACTACCTGGAAGCAAATAATAAATTTTTTTGATATTTATTTTAGTTCTAAAGCACATATAAAAAGACCAGGATTAACCCACTTGTCCTTCATAATTCATCACAACTGAATGATGTACATCAAATAGCCCTGGAGGGAAGGCACCCTTTCTTGGTGCCCAAGAAACCTGGTTAGTATTCAAGGATCACCTCCTCCAAGCTCAGAATGTGTGCCCCAATAAAGACAAAGCTGGGCAAAAATGCCACAAGACTTGCATGGATGAACAAGGAGCTCCTAGACAAAATAAAATACAAAAAGGAAGCCTACAGGGAGTTCAAGCAAGGACAGATAGCCTGGGAAGAATACAGAGAAACTGTCTGAGCAGCCAGGATAGGGAAGCTAAAGCCCTGATAGAATCAAATCTGGCCAGGGACATCAAGGACAACAAAAAAAGTTTCTATAGGTATGTCAGTGACAAAAGGAAGACTAGGGAAAACATAGTCCTTCTCTTGAAGGGCAGGCCTTCCAGAAAGAAGGGAGATCTGGTTACCCAGGACACGGAGAAGGCCGAGGTAGTCATTGACTTTTTCGCCTCTGTCTGTGCTTGAGCCACACCACCGAAGTCACAGAAGGCAAAGGCAGAGACTGGGAGAGTGAAAAACTGCCTGGTATAGAAGAAGATAAGGTTTGAGACCATCTAAGGATCCTGAAGGTACAGAAGTCCATGGGAGCTGATGAAATGCATATACAGATCCTAAGGGACAGGTCCTAAGGGAACTGGCAGATGAAGTGGTAAAGATGCTAGCTATCCTATTTGAGAAGTCGTGGCAGTCTGTTGAAGTTCCCACTGCCTGGAAAAGCAGAAACATAACTCCCATTTTTAAAAAGGGAAATGAAGAGGACCTGGGAAACTACAGGCTGGTCAGACTCATCTTGGTGCCTGGCAAGGTCATGAAGCAGGATCGTCCTGGAAACTATGTTAAGGCATACGGAAAATGGGGAGGTGGATAGTGAGGGCCAATGTGGCTTCACTGAGGGCAAATTGTGCCTGACAAATTTGGTGGCCTTCCATGAGAGGGTTACAGTGTTGACAGATTAGGGAAGAGCAACTGGTGTAATCTACAAGGTTTTGACACTGTCCCATATGGCACCCTTGTCTCTAAACTGGAGAGACATTGATCTGACAGTTGGACCACTCAGTGGATAAGAAATTGGCTGGATGGTCTCACTTAAAGAGTTGTAGTCAATGAATGGCTTAGCCTCCAAGTGGAGACTGGTGACAAATGGCAGTCCTCAGAGGTCCATACTGGGACCAGTGCTGTTCAATATCTTTGTCAGTGACACGGACGATGGGTTCAGGTGCACCTTCAGCAAGTTTGCTGACAACACCAAGCTGTGTGGTACAGTTGACATGCTGGAGGGATGGGATGCCATCCAGAGAGACTTTGATAGGCTTGAGAGAGTGGCCTGTGCAAATCTCATTAAGTTCAACAAAGCCGAGTGCAAGATCCTGCACATGGGTTGGGGCAACCCCCAGTATCAATACAGGCTGGATGGAGAATAGAATGAGAGCAGCCCTGAGGAGAAGGACTTGGGATTGCTGGTGGACAAAAAGCTAATATGGCCCAACAATGTGTGCTTGAAGCCCAGAAAGCCAACCAAATCCTGGGCTGCATCAGAAGAAGTATGGCCAGCAGGTTGGGGGAGGTGATTCTCCACCTTTACTCTGCTCTCATGAGATCCCACATGGAGTACCACGTTCAGCTCTGGAGTCCTCAATATGAAAAGGGCATGGACCTTGTGGTGTGAGTCCAGAGGAGGGCCACAAAGATGATCAGAGGGCTGGAGCATCTCTCCTACAAAGACAGGCTGAAAGAGTTGGGGTTGTTCAGTCTGGAGAAAGAAGGGTCTGGGGACACCTTATAGCAACTTTCCAGTACTTAAAGGGGGCTTATAAGAGACATGGGAACCAACTTTTTAGTAGGCCTGTAGTGACAGGACAAGAACTAATGGTTTTAAGTAAAAAAGGGTAGATTTAAACTAGATAGGAAGAAATTCTTTACTCTGAAGGTGGTGAGGCACTGGAACAGGTTGCCCAGAGAAGTTATGGATGCCCCATCCATTGAAGTGTTCCACACCAGGCTGGAGGGGACTTTGAGCAACCTGGTCTAGTGGAAGGTGACCCTGCCCATGTCCAGGGGGTTTGAACTAGATGATCTTTAAAGTCCCTTCCAACATAAACCATTCTATGATTCTATAAGTAGTGTTCATGCAGTTCGTGCATATCTATTATAGCTCTCTTTAATATTGACAGAGGCTCCATGCTTGCTTTACAGTCTTGCATTCACTTTTTAAATAATGGCAACAATTGATAATACTTCTATCACCTTTTGTATTCAGGATCTCAATATATTTTACAGACGTAAGTGAATAAAGCTTCATAGCAAACAGAAGGCTTGGTGATGGCATTAATTTTGTTGTCCTCCAGTGGAAAACCCAGGGTACACAAGGGGTAGCTGATGTACCTTAGACACTTGGGAAATCTACGTACAGCCAACAATAAATCCAAGACACGAGGCAGCTTCAGTGTTTATACGACGGCTATCAAAATACTTCACAATAATACGGATAGGTGAATATCCAAATGTGCCTCAGGTTACTCATCTCATTGCTGCCTGGAAATTTTATTTTTTGTGGAAGTTACTGATGGGCTAATTTCATAGCCGTTGGAAATTGACCCTGTTCAATGTAGATGAGTGGAATGGTGTTGATTTAAACCAGCAGAGTCAAAGGACAGGTGTGGGCACTGGGATGCTGCAGACATAGGTGGGAAGCTGCTTCCTTCCACTACGTATCCTATCAATAGACCTGCTTCTGCTTTTCCACTTAAAACTGAAAGCAGAAATTGAAACTATGAATAAGACCTATTTTCAGTGTAAAAAACACTGATCCCCTTTGCATCAAGTTTGTGGTAGCACAGCTCTAACAGAGAGTGGAATAATAAGCATCTTGGAGAAGTCTCATGGTTGCTAGCCCTTGTTCTCATGGGGGGACTTCAAATTACCAGCTGTCTGCTGGAAATACAACACAGCAAAAGGGGACAGCCTAGGAAGTTCCTGGAGTGCGTGCAAGATATCTCCCTGACACAGCTGGTCAGTGAGCCAACCAGGGCACATGCCCCGGGCTGGAAACTGCTGTTTTTTAACAGAGAAGGACTTGTGGATTACACAGTGGTTGGAGGCCATCTTGGACGTAAATGTCATGACAGAGTTTTCAGTTCTTGGAAAAGTAAGGAAGGGGTAGCAGAACCACTATCTTAGACTTCTGGAGGGCTGACCTTGGCCTGTTTAGGAGACTGGTTGGCAGAGACCCTGGGGAGGCAGTCCTGAAGGGCAAAGGGTCCAAGAAGTCTGGACATTCTTCAAGAAAGAAATCTTGAAGGCACTGGAACAGGCTCCAAAAGACAAGCTGGCAGGGAAGAAGACTGGCCTGGCTGAACAAAGAGCTTTGACTGGAACTCAGGAAAAAAAGGAGTTTATGAACTTTGGAAGAAGGGGCAGGAAACTCAGGAGGACTACAAGGGTGTTGTGAGGTTATGCAGGGAGAAAATTAGAAGGGCCAAAGCCCAGCTAGAACTTAATCTGGCTACTGCTGTAAAAGGTAATAAAAATTGTTTCTATGAGTGTATTAACAACAAAAGGAGGGCTAAGGAGGATCTCTATTCTTGATTGTATGTGGGGGAAAACATAGTGACAAAGGATGAGGAAAAGGCTGAAGTACTTAATGCCACCTTTGCTTCAGTCTTTAATAGTAAGACCAGTTGTTACCTGGGTACCCAGCCCCCTGAGCTCAAAGACAACCATCTACATGAAGACCCGGAAGGAGGATCAAAGGAACTACAGGGCTGTCAGTCTGACCTCAGTGCTGGGAAAGGCTGTGGAGCAGATCATCTTGAGTGGCATCATGCAAGATGTATAGGACAACCAGGGAACGGGCCCAGTCAGCATAATTTTGTGAAAGGTAGGTGCTGCTTGACTAACCTGATCTCCTTCAACAAGATGACCCATCTAGTAGATGAGGGAAAGGCTGTGGATGTTGCCTACCTGGACATTAGTAAAGTCCTTGGCACTGTTTCCCACAGCATTCTCCTGGAGAAACTGGCTGCTCATGGCTTGGATGGGTGTTCTCTATGCTGGGTTGAAGCTGGATGGATGGCTGAGCCCAGTGGGTGGTAGTAAAAGGCATTACATCCAGCTGGCAGCCAGTCACAAGTGCTGTTCCCCAGGGCTCAGTATTGGGGCCTGTCCTGTTTAATATCCTTATTGATGATCTGGACAAGGGGATCAAGTGCACCCTCAGTAAGTTTGCAGACAACACCGAGCTGGGGGGTGAGTGTTGATCTGCTTGCACGTAGGAAGTCTCTGCCAAGGGATCTGGACAGGCTGAATCGATGGGCTGAGGCCAGTTGTATGAGGTTCAACAAGAAGTGCCGGGTCCTGCACTTGGGTCACAACAACCCCACACAGTGCTGCAGGCTTGGGGAAGAGCGGCTGGAAAGCTGCCAGGCAGAAAAGGCCCTGGGGATGCTGGTTGACAGCCATCTGAACATGAGCCAGCAGTGTGCCCAGGTGGCCAAGGAGACCAACAGCATCTTGGCTTGTATCAGAAATAGTGTGGCCAGCAGGACAAGGGCAGTGATTGTCCCCCCCTACTCAGCACTGGTGAGGCTGCACCTCGAATACTTGCTCCCTTTTGGGTCCCTTCCTCTACAAGAAACACATTGAGCTGCTGGAGCGTATCCAGAGAAGGGCAACAAAGCTGGTGAAGGGTCTGGAGCACAAGTCTTGTGAGGAGTGGTTGAGGAAACCGGGGTTGTTTAGTCTGAATAAAAGGAGGCTCAACTGAGACCTTCCTGCTTTCTACAACTACCTGAAAGGGCATTGTAGACAGGTTGGTGTCAGCCTTTTCTCCCAAGTAACAAGTATTAGAAGAGGAAATTGCCTCGATTTTTTTCCAGGGGAGGTTTAGATTGGCTATTAGGAAAATTTCCTTCACTGAGAGGACGGTCAATCATTGGAACAGGCTGCCCAGGGAAGTGGTTGAGTCATCATCCCTGGAGGTGTTTAAAAGATGTGTAGCTGTGGCATGGTTTTGGGGACATGGTTTAGTGTTGGACTTGGCAGTGCCAGGTTAACAGCTGGACTTGATGATCTTAAAGGTCTTTTCCAACCTGAACATTTCTATGACTCTATGAATAACAGATATGAGTTAGTTTTAAAATGGTTACAAAATACGAACTTTTTCAAAGAGATTTTTCTCTACACAGGGTTTTGGACCAAATTCCTCAACACTCTTCTTGTATTGTTTGATAAAGTTTTTTTACTTGATTCCCAGGCAAAATGTCACTCATTGCAGAACAAATAACTATTACAATGTGGATATTTAATTGTTTTTTTATGAGTGAATCTGATGTTGACATGTGTTTGCCCAAAGCCATATTATGTGGGGTTTTAGATACATAACGGAAAGCCGTGTGTTTTTATATATTGTTATTATACGCATAATCCCAGATTTAACACATTTACTATACTATATACAATTTTAGCTGACTCTTCATCTGCTTCTGCATATTTTCTACTGTAGGTCTTAGAAAAGCTGTGTTCATATAAATATTTAGAATAGCATGCTTTTGTTTGATTTATGATTTTTTCAAATGTCTTCTAGTTTGGAAGAGCTAGCTCGTTAGGTCAAGCCACTGTTATCTCTGCTACATAGTATGTAAGGAAATGAACTATTAAAACATGTAAGCACAAACAAATTTTGTAAAAAAATAAGGAATATCACCCGTAGAGACATTACCTCACTGTTGAGTAGGTAATACATCATATTTTCTGTAGGAAGAAGGAATCATAAGAAAATTCCAAAGAACAATGTTATTATATCTGAAAAATTGTAGAAGACTTTTCAACTACAGATAAATGATCAAGTCTTTTTTCAATACCTTAAACACTCCTTGCAACAGAAAAAAGAAGCTTTTACGTCAATTTATAGGATTAGCTATATTTTAATACCCTTTTTCTTATGTTTTCAAGGCTAGGGAATGTTAATACTAATTTGATTTTGATTAATTTTTCTCAGTGACCTAAGATGTTCTCTCTTACTTGTTTTACTTACTGGAATATCCACTGGCCTTGCTTCTGTTTCCACTTATGTTGGCTGTAGATTAAGTACAGCATCTCTGAGTTCCACAAAATGTAACTACAAGTAGAACAGGCATTGTTTTCTTTTGCATATATACACATAATTTTGAACATATGGTTCCAAGCATATTCTTGATTTAAATTGTCACCAACTTCAATGCATGCTTGTTTTTAATTTTGGTTCTACTTTCATGTTTTGCATTTGTTGCCCAAGAGGTTCATAGCCAGCTGCAAGGCTCCTTCTTTGGGCAACTCCCAAATGGGCTTAAATGAAGGCAGCTAGAATACTCCATTGTATGAAGGCATCCCAAGATAATTAGGTTACCTGGTACAAGGGACTATGACAAGTGAGACTGGGGGTTTTGAATACAATCTGAGTTAAAAATCACTACTAGTATAGGAAATTTTGAGAATTATTACAGATCAGCTTACATCTGGAGGTAGTTAACCTCTTGTGAGTCCAACTTTTCTTTCGGATACCATACCAAGGAGAGACTGAAAAATTTGTTTTCCTCTTATTTCAACACATGATCCAAAGATAATATGGCAGACTTTAGTGCCCCTTTAGCACAAGAAAACCTTTCAGATCTATATAATCTTTTTCACTTTCCAGTTATGATCCAGAAATACCAAAATTGTGTTAGTTGAGCATACTATCTTGAAGTCTAAGATGCAATAAAAGCTTATGTCTCATCTAGGAATTCATAAATGTTGTAAAGGAAGGATATTGAATGAAACTCAAAACATCTGCAATTTTGAATGACAGAATATCTATTTTAGAAGAATCCTTTCATCACATCTTGTTTATTATTTACTGTCACGGAATCCACTTATACTGACTTCAGAAATAACATTAGCTAATTTCATTACAAATGTGAAAAGGAATCTGTCTTCAGCACAGGCTGATTTGGTTGAAAGTTGGCATAATACTAAAATCATCAGAAATAATGTGCCAGAGAGTGCTGTTTTTTAATCATCCTGTTAGAAAAAAATATATATTTTTACCTCATGAGAGTGAAAACTGAGACATATAATATTTCTGATGTAGGCACTGATAGTTTTATATGTATCCATCATGCTAATACTGACCTTTATTGCTCTAAGGGCAAGGTATAACTCTTAGTAACACAATTTTAGTTAAGTTTAGCATGATTTTATCTTGTCATTAAATGCTATTCTCAATCTATCAGATTTGGTGGAATTAATAGGGGGATCCTGAATTTCCTGTTCTTCATATCAAGAGGTTATATAGCAGTAAGAAAGGAACACACACTGAGCTTCAACACCTCTGCTAAATAGCCTGAACAATTGGAAGGTGAATAAGAAACAAGGTTTTTAAAAAAAAATGGAGGTAATTTTATAGAGAAAAAAATCTTGCTTTTTTTTTTCCTATGTAAAATGAGCTGATCACTTTTAACTTTTTGTAAGTTTAGTTCTCCTTCCAGTCACCACAGTAGCACTTTTCTGTACTTGTTGATATCACCTGAGTACAGATGTCCAGAACAGTGCAAATTTGTCCTGCCTTATGTTATGTTTTTTCCTCTAGAAAAATTCAACTAATAACGATGACATTTGGTGGCAGAAACTTTCATTTCTAGATACTAAACAACCATCTGTATCCCAAATCGCCCTGTAAATATTTTTATGGAAAACTGAAGCAAAACATTTATTCACTTGTAGGCCCATACAGGGATTACCTTTAATTTTCAACCTTTTCTTCATCACCTGGTTGCCTTGTTTCTTTCTTCCTTGTTCTATTTTTATTTATTATAACTTGACATTAGATGATCTATTCAAGTGTCTCTCTTCTTTAAAGCATAGTTCTATTTCCTCACTGATGTTTTTTCCTTTGGTCATTTGCTGTAGGTAACTTACCAGTTCTCACTCTATTATTCAGGTAATTTCAAGAATTTTCCAAGATTTAAAAATTAGATTTCAGTTCGATCAGGAATTATTATTCATAATTATCTGTGAAAGGAAATGCAATCATGGCTCAGAAACAGCCAGTATGATGAGCTGGCTTTGTGCCACAGGTCTTGGATTCTGTGAGATCCCAGGGTGCAGAGGAACTGGAGTGCCTAGGAGTCAAAGCTGACCCAGAAACTTTGGCACTTGGATACAATGGCTCCCATGAGCTTTGAAACTCCTGGCTTCATGTCTGTCCAGGCTGAAATTGAGCCAAGAGCCTGCTAACCTTGGAGGACCTGGGAGGCTGGACCTTTGCAGCTGGCAGTCCCAGGACTTTCTGGGCCACAGGTCCTTGTGAATCCATTCAGTGTTTGCAGAACTGGGAGCCTGGAAATGTCTTTTTGTTCAGCCACACAGAAGCCTGGAAGTGGAGGTGACAAATCCTGCCTGGAAAGTAGGTTTCCACTGCAACTTTTTATTTGAACTCCTTTCATGAAATATCCTCACAACAATAATTCAGAATCATTTTAAGGGAAAACATTTTTGGAGCATTATTAAGCATGTTAGCTTGAAGGGCTTCTGCAAGTTTCTGGATGTTTTACTTTTGGTAACACATGCAGAAGAAGAGCATATGATGTGCCTTACAATGGCTCCAGAAGTTTGATTTCAACTCTTACTCCAGTTTTGCCCTAGAAAGCAAGACATGTCCTTGATTTTGGAGGACCCCATAGTTATTTTCACATAAGGGTATATGCAGATGAGTGTATAGTATGTGTTTATGTTGGAATTCCATGATGATCATAATTCTACTTCCCCTAAAATCAGCTGGAGTTTGGCAACTGATTTCAGTTGAAACAAATTACTTGTTCATTCAGAAATAAACAGACTCTTTTGGCATGTTGAGCTTGTATCTTTTCGTAATAGTTATGAGGCTTGTTGCATTTTAAAACTGGAATGTGGTTTGTGTAATTTACAGACATAAACTAAAATTATAAAGAATTCCAGAAAAAAAAAGGACAAGGTTGTTAGGGTTCCAGTAATCTGGATATTTACTGTTTTTCCTTTTTTTTTTTTCTTTTTTTTTTCTTTTTTTTTTGTTGGGTTTTTTTTTTTTGTTTTGGTTTTTTTTTGTTTTTTCCCTAAAGGAATAAAATACATCTGTAGTTTCTGTTTACAGATACAGAATGTTACCCTTCCTTAGCACTTTGGATTACCAGAACTTTATGTGGGTGAAAGTCACTTTTAGTGACAAGATCAGTGTTGAAGTTCAAGTTGGGTTAGCCTCCAAACATTCACATCTTAATATATGAATGCTTATTGGGCAAGAACTGTATCAGCTTCTCCACTATGCAAAATTTGGGCTAAGAATCCTACAGGAAAAACATTTTGTCCTTAAGGTTTCTAATACTTTTTGCTTGAGGAGCCAGGGAACTTGTGAAATGGTCTTTCTCTCAGACTTTGTTGCTGTTTTACCAGGCTCTGAATTTTCTCAGCTTTCCAGTGCATGTTCTAATATGAAGGGGAAAAAAGGCTAGATACTGTCTCACTTAGTCCATTGTGTCTGGACTCTTGGGTCTTCTAATCAGCCAGGCAGTGGCTGTTTGCATAAAACTGCCTGTCCTGACTTCCTATCGCTGCTCTTGCATACGAGGATCTCCCAGCAAGTATTAGCACTGCTACCCAGTCTTTAGGAAAAACTCACTCAGCATTCCACTCTGCTGCTCTCTCTCTCTCAATCCTGAAATGAGAGGTAAGCCACAGCCTTGGTCTCTCCAGTCTTCTGTGAAGTAGGGAGATCTCCTGGAGAGGAGCTCTGTTTGACCAGAGGAACCTGTGCTTCAAAAGCCTGCACTGCAGTGGGGCAGGGTGCTGCTAGACCCTTTATTTATCTACGTCACCCTTGTTAAGTGAAATGTTTCTTGAATAGGACAGTGCTGTGGAAAACAATCTTTGAAATGAAGATTTAGAACCCCAATTTTTATTTTTAGGCATATTATTAAAAATCAGTGAGTAGGAAAGCAGTTAAAAATGTGGTGAAGGACAGGAATTAATTCAAAGACCCTACCTGACCCTTAAAAAAAAAAAAGTAGAGGAGAATAAAAAAGGTGTGATGTTGCTGAATTTCTATCATAAACATTTTTAGCTGTCAAAATAAGCAATACAGTCTGTGTTTGAATTACCAAGAACAGAGAAATACTTGCTGCTCAATAGAGACTTCCAGAATTGCATGTCAATCTATGTAATTACTAAGATGGATATGAAAAGGAAACATCAAAATAATATATATTTTTTCAGAAAAGAGGATATTATAAATAGCTAAATGAAGTGTCTCAGATAAAGAAGAAACTATTATGTTTATTGCTTTTTTTTTTTTTGGCCAAGATTCTTTTCAGCAACATTAAAGGTTGATGTTAAGAATATGCTTAAGACTCATTGCAATCATCTCTTAAAACCTAAGTGCCAATGGACATTAGTTAGCTTTAACATCACTCAACTGTTTATAGGACATCTTAAACTACAGATTATCATATAGGGCATATTTATTGAAAGCAACAACTAAACCTATAGTGACTGTAGTGGATCCAGGATTGCATACAGCAGTAAATGGAAGGACCAGTGACAGTATTAAGGTCCTCCTCCTTTCAAACAGGTTCTTATTGTTCTGATGGGGTTTCTTTTAATAAGGAACTACATTCTTCTAATTAACAAAAAATATTGTTAAACAGAGATAAAGTCTAATCTTTCACAATTTACTGATCAAAAACATCTACTAGATTTGTAATCTTTCTAATGATTTAAAAAGACTTACTTGAGAACCTTACTTAGTCTGACCTCTATGCTGGTAAGTTGTGAGTTAGAAAATGAAGAACCAAAAGCTCTCCTGATGGGAAGGTACTTAAGTCTTGTATTTCATGCTGCAATGTTCTATTCATTAAGCTAGTTTACAAAGATCAGAAAGGTGTCAACACAACTTTGGCTTATAATAGCATATATAAAGCCTAATCACCGAATATTTCTGGATGTCTTTTGCAGAAAGAATATATTTGGGCCCCTGATTCCAAGTATATAAAGGCACATCTTTTCAAATCATGAATCAAACTATCTAAACACCACAAAACAGTGAAACAGACTTCTGTACTGTACTATTTTCTGATATATAATAGGTACCATGTCTCAAGTGCTAGAACATAGGCTCAGACTCTGAGTTCAAACATTATTCTCAAGGCTATGTCATTATACCTTCAGCGCTGAGGATGCAGATGCCTAAATGTCTTATTAGATATGATTCTAAAATAATAATGTGCTTCATGTTAGAAGAAAAAAGAAAATACTGAGTGGAAAACAAAAGAGGAAATGATAGGCAGCATCAAGTAAAAACTTGAAATAATTATTAATGATAACACTATTGTAAAAACTTTTGTAAAACTCATTTTTTTGTCTTTTCTTATAAAGATATTACTTTATTCAGCTCAGGTCTTACTTCTGCGTACTTTACAGAATGCTGCAAAACACAATCAGCAAAAGTTATACAAGCAAAATAGCAGTCACAAATATTCCTCAGTTTACTTTGTGCTGAATGTATACAATAGATGTCAAACTATTTCATTATCATTAATTAGTTTTTAGAAAAGTTTACAATTTCAGAGGACCTGGCTAGAAATTCTTTGCATTATTGACAAAGTTTGTGTTCTGCTTTCTGTCAGTTGAAAAAAATAGCTAGAAAATGTGCTTCTTTGCAGTCATTTTCTGTATTGCTAGGAAACATTAAAGGGAGAACATTAATTTGAGGAGTTTCCTTTATAAATCCTGTTCAGCAAGCCACCAAAGTCTGACAGTGAAATCTGACTTTTGTTCTGACCACATTAGAAAAAAAGAATTCTCTATCTTATATCATGCTGGAATGGATGGGAATTTAGATTATTTAATACAGATGACACATAACTAAGTCAGATAAGGACATGGGTAACCATGAACAGATATGATTCCTAAGGAAAATAAAATAAGGATTTGGGGGAAGCTGGTTATGGGTGGTGTATAAATAAACATCAATAATAAACTTATCTGTTTTTCAGAATGACAAAGATAAAATGTATTTCCTTTTCTTTTTTATTACAGTGGGAAATATTCTGTCACAATGTACTAGACCCTAGCTGAATCTTTCTTAAAAACAAATAAGTGTCTATCCCTTTTCTAAAGTGGCTGATTTTTAAACAAAAAACAGCATGTCCTTATAACAAAAACTCTGTCTTTTAAAATTTATTTTGTATCACTCTTGCAGGATTTGAACACAGGAAACACATTTAAATGATATAATGGAAGAATATAACACTGTAGGTCACACAGATTGGCTCATGCTAATTTACAGGGCACTAGTCATGACCTGTCAGTAAAGAAGTCACAATATTTTCCATTATAAACCTCCCTTGAAGTTGCTCTTCCTTTTTTTTTTTTGTCATTCATAAGCTAATCCACATGTACCACAGATATTTATGCAGATTCATTAACATCTTTGAAAAATATACATTTTATTTTAGATGTCATTCATCAACCATAATTGGTTTGCAGAAAAAAGTGTTTTGTTCATGTGTCCCTGGTATATTTGCTTAAAGAGAACATTCACTTTTTCGGGTTGCTTGACCTTGACACGCCGCCTAAAGCACCAGGCCACTCAGTCTTGGGCTATGTCTGGCAATGAGACAGGTGAGCTCCACACATGCTCCACAGTCCCAGCATCCTGCTGATGTTCCCACTGGGAGATCATGTTGGACACAAGGACACAGCTGCATTTAGAGGGAGGGCAGCAGAGGGAAGGGTAGTACACCTTAGCAGGGGGGATCTGTGCTCAAGGGCTCCACAAGAGAGATGTAGTCAATGTGTGGCTTCGTGCTTCTCATATTGCTGCTGCTGTGGTAAGGGAAAAGTGCTAGACACAAACCATAGATGATGGCCTAGTCCAAGAAGTAGAATGGTTCAAATAATTGACCTGTTCCAGCAGGCTAAATCAATCAAAGGTCAAGAAACTGTTGTAGCAGCTCTGAAGGAATTGGTTTTGCTTGTTTTTTTCACCCAAAAAAGGAAATAAATGTAAATAATATTATAATGCTGTTGCACACTATTATGCTGTCACTTGTAAATGCAGAAACTACATTAACTGACCTGTGATTCCTCTACCATTTAGCAATGTCAAGATCTATGAAAGATCATGAGTTTTTGAGATGTTTGTTCAGATTTTGCTTGGAGAAAAAAGAAAATATTGGAAGAGTAATTTTCCCCCAAGAACAGAGATTTAAAGGTCAATATCCCTTGCTTTATGACTAACAGTGTGAGTCATTCCCAGAAAAAAAAAAAAAAAAGAAAAAAGAAAAAAGCTAAATTAAATTAATTAATCCCTATAACTTTTTAGGTCTCTCTAAGTCTGAAAAATATCAAGGAAATATGAAGTAATAATTCATTTCATGTTATATTCTTCTATACATCAGCTGAGTTGGATCAGATCACACTTCCTTTTTGCATGGCTAGAAAAAAAGTTGTTGTTGGTTTAGGCCAAAATGTGGAAATTTATAGTTACAAAATAACATAAACACCAAAGCCTGTGAAAGTAATACTTATATTTCAATTATGAAACAATCAGTTATGTACTAGGCTTTTTTTTTCCTCCTCATTTAAGGGGTGCCACAAGCTTTTATACAGACTAGCCCTTGGGTAACACAGATATAATTGTAATTCTTCTCAACAATTATTTTGTTAACAATATAAAACACTGAGTTAACTAACTAACTTCTACCTAAGATTCATATTCATATAAATTTAATGAAACATGGATATAATAATTCATACTATATCTATATATGCTTCCTACTTAGAATAGCGGTTTAACAATTTGTCAGCTAAAGAGAACTGTTAATATGTAACAGATGTCTGAATCAGTTATCTCCACTTATACTACCTATTCTATTACATCCTTAATTACGACCAGTACATCAAAATCTGTTGCCCTTGAAAATATGCTTGTAGATCACATCCATTTGCAAACCTAAATAAGATATAATATTAAATTGTGGATTTCATTTTCAAAAAGTAGAAGTATGAACCAGTACTTAAAATCATTTTAGTTGAAATTACATATTGTGTTCACTATCTCCATGATAGGAATTTCCCATAATAAAAGAGGACAAAACTGTAAAAAATAAGTCATGTGCTGTTGCTGATCCAAATCCAGGCAAGCAATACCATTCATATTATGATCTCAATTAGTGATCCATAGGGAAAGTAATTTTTCTAGAGAAAAAAAGTAAACCAACATATATATGAAATACCGTTTGCATCTGAGAAAACTGCAATCAAATTCTAATGTTTTTGAACTCTGAACGAACAGAAGTAGGGACAAAATGCATTATTCTTTTTCACTTTCACAGATCAAGTTATCAAAAATATGATTTCAGCAATATCTGTCATAAGGAAGTAAAAAATATAAGTTTTGATAACAAATATAAGCAAATACAACAAAATCCTTGTAGAGATTTGCAATCACACTTGTCAGAACAGAAGAAAGTAACTTAAATGATTTTTCCTATACAAATTTCAATAAGTTTTACAAGAATTTAGGACTATTTAACAGCAGAGGGCATTCTAATTTTCTGGGAAGGTAGTAAAAGGACATTGTAATTTACAAAAATACTTCGAAAGTATATATACAGTATATATAAAACAAGGGCAATACAAATACAAGGCAAAATCTCACAGTGAAACAGTAAGATCTGCATACATTTTAAGCAGACTGTCTTTACTGTATTATGTGTTTTGAAATTAAAGAAAAATCACTAATATTTCCTCTGTTAGGCTCCAAATATTAGCTCATATGGAAGCTGGTTTGGATATATGTATAAACATATATATGCATTTATGCATGTGTTTATATATATATATGTATGCCTTCTATGTTTCAGTCTGTGGTCTGTGAAGAAAAAAAAAGTTGAAGCACTTGTTATAGTCAATATAAATATATTCATGTGAAGTTGAAAGGAAATACATACATATATATACAGTTAAGAAATATATTTCATTTCAACTACACAGCTATGAGATGCACAAGTGACTGTACCACTTTAGAATGTCTTCCTGTATGATTTCAGTTTTTCATCTTTTTCTACTATAGATATAGTCCTGCCATGCTCTTTCAGGCAAAGTTCCCATTGAAATCAGGCTTAGTCTGAGCAAGTGTTTTAGTTTTAAGCTTTTTATTGAGAAATAGCTGTCAGTAATCTCCTATCCAAAGAAAGGCTATGTTCTGACACAGATTCAACATGGTGTTCTGCTAGTTTACTGTTTTCAAACTTGCACTAAAAAAACATATTTTTTGCACACATAATTTAAAAATTAACATCTGGAAGCTCAGAACAGATGCAGTTTGAGAGTAAGGTGGCTGTAGAAATGCTTCCCATCTAGTGGTGCTCCAGGTTATATTGAATTTGCTTCCTGGAACAGGAATGCGAGGCGCTGCAATGGCTTTCATATGTTTACAAATGGTGCATGAAAAGCATCACCGTTCAGCATTGTTTGGGTAAGTTAGACCCACAGGTTGTATACTCAGCATGGATTTTTCCTGTCACAAGAGAGGATAAGCTCATCAAGTCCATTAGGTCAGAGGTTGAATAGGAAAGGCAAGAGACCATGCAAGAGTTCCCACCACTATGGTCTACTTGTAAATAAATAGAAGACTTCGGTCTCCACCACTATCAAGTCTTCTCTTTTCACAAACACTTAATTCAGCAGCACAAATAGGCGCTCCCCCCCCCCCAAAAAAAAAAGATAAAAGGACACCTACAGATCTTATTCTGTTTGCCTGGGCCTGTCTGCCTTTCTTTATCATTTGTGATGATTGATTGCCTCTGTGTTTCATCAATTAAAAATGTTTTAGAGCACAAAGTCTTCAGCATGTTTAATACAGTCTGGTTAAGTAAACATCCTCTACCAAAGCAGCACAAGTAGAGCTTAAAATAAATACTGCTACTGTGCCAAGTTCGTAATTGCTTGCACATTTAGCACTTTACCATGTCCCAAGCATAGCCTTAGAAAAATATCTTTGTGTACTTACTGTAGCTGTCATGAAACTATAGGTATTTAAGTATTGCAAGGTATTTACATTCTTTAAATATTTGATTTTCCAGTTTATATCATATAAAAAATTTGTTTTAAATAACCAAAAGCTGAGGCTGAAGACGAGCAGTTGTCAGGCTTTGTCAACAAATTTGCCATGTAAATGCTTTGATACTATTTTATTTCTGCCAATAAAATAAATTTTCAAGGATACAATGTGAAAGGATCCAATCCATCTGTCACTCCTATTGTTACCACCTTTACTGTAAAGGCAGACTTTCATCTGTGATATTATTTCAAGACAGATAAAATCTATCTAGTTAGGTGACAGATACCTTTTACACCCACGAAAACTGACCTTAGTAACTGGGTGTTTTGAAAACATATCACTGAAAAGCTTTGCACTCAATTATATTTGGGCCATATGAATATTTAAGAAAAATCTTTTATGCAGAGCAATTTATGCATTAAAATCAATGCAACTTTAAAAAAGGAAAATATTTATACTAGAAAAACTATAAATTGTAGAAGTTACATAACTTTAATTTCTTCCAAATCTAAGACACTTTAAACTGCTAAAACAATGTATAAAATCCTTAGGGTAAATTTTGTAACAAGCCCAATATATGGACAATGTAATGCTTGTAAAAGAAATTAATAATAAGCTTTGAAACATAGTGAGGAAATGGAATATAAAGATTATAAGGGATAATATGATGTTAAAAAAAAGACAGAAAAAAAGATGAGTGTGTAGAATATCAAGAATTACAGATTCTCTTTTCTAGTGACTGGTGACTATAAGAAGAAATGCCGGCCAAGATTTTGAAAAACCATTAAAGTTCTGTTTGCATCTGCTGCTGACACAATTGATTAACCCATGTTAAAGAGAACAGGGTCTTACAGCAGAGACACTCAACTTTTACAGATAAACATCCTTAAACAGGCAAGACATGCACAGACAGGGTTTGCATAAAACTCTACAGGAATCCAAGGTAAATTTGCTGCTGATCATGTAGTGAATTCTACATTTGTAGTCTTGGAAAGTGGCCTGCAATAAGAGTTTATTATTATCTTCAATATCTTATCAATCTTCAATAACTTAATTGTTCCATGGTGTGTTTTGACAAGCTGGATTATATCTTACAGGTCCAGGGTATCTAGTTAAGTTGCATTAGGTTCAAAACCCCAGGTTTGTCTATCCCTAAACCTTGAGGAAATCTGGGTTTTGAAGTAGGTATATATAAATAGAAAGGCTCTGGGTACATGCTTCTGGAATATCTGCCAGGATGCTCCAGAATTTATCTGTCACCTATGCCTAACTGGGTTTTTTTCTCCCTAAAAGTTTCTCACATACTGTCTTCTCTACCACTGCTGAAAAACTCTTTCAATCTCGTTATCTAGAATGAGGATATATTTTTCCTACCAATTGCTGAGAAATGTGATCAAAAAAAGGAAAGTAGAAGGAAGTTCTGAAGAAAGGTAGTTCAAGTGCTTTCCTTCTAAATTTAGCTTTAGCTTAAATATGAGTTCCATTTTTTCTGTCTACAGCCTGTTACATCTTCCATGTCTCTTTCATTTTCCCTCCACCACTCCAGCAGGCCCGTGAAATTTCGAGCGTGTTGAGTTTAATAAATGATAAAAAGGAAAAAATAATGTTTATATTATTAGATGGTCAATAGAGGGGGTTTTGTCCTGTGTAAACTTTTTCAGATTTGAAAAGTGAATTGGAAGCACAAGATAGCCATATGTGTATGAATGAGGAATAAACTATTCAGAATACAGTTTATTGTAAGAATTCTGACTGATTATATTTGTAACATGTTTGACCAATCCTTTGGCAAGCAGAGTGTTCTTGTTTTGAATTCCAAACAATAAGATTGCTATATTAGGCAATGTTCTTTAATATACATGAAATACTAAATCTGAGTTTTGCTTAAGCATGCAATGACCATTCACAAAACTTAAAACTAGGTCAGGAAAATTTTTCATATTTCATGAGCCTGTATGCCTTTGGTTGAAATTGTGTCACAATACTTCCAGGCAATTGTTATAATTTATTAGCAAAAGGAAGTACTGCATTGTTAAGAAAAATATTAGTCTTTTAATTGACTCCTTCAATTAAAAAAAATGTTGAATGTTGCACTTTCATAGCTGTGCAATGATACAGCGCCTTTGCTTGAAGACAACACAGCGCTACAACTACCCCAAGAACGAGGAGCACAACCATGCTATTCATCCGACAGAAGAAACTGAAACATTACAGAGAAAGGAAACTTTAACAAACAGGTTCACATCACTTAACAGTTTGGTTAATCAACTTACTTTGATAACAGATTGAAAAGTATATTTAATTACATACCATCTATGGTTCAAGAGCATGAGAATGAATATCTGATCTAGAAGGGGAGATTTATGAAGGAAATATTATCCTGCTGTGAAGGGGATATGTTGGAAGTGTTTTATTTTTAAGGGACTTAATTACTCTGGAGAAAAAAAAAGACTCATTCAAGTTAAGATAGCAAGTAATCTCTTAGTCTGGATATTTACCTGACATGGATCCAAGTACTGATTTTCAGGATACTCTTTCCTTTTCTCCTTTCTCTCCTGAGCATATGTGAGCATACATATGTTGTAGGTATAGATGATAACAATAAAAAGGCACCTAAAGATTTATTAGAAATTGTATCATAATGCATTTATTGAAAATGCAGTAGGTGGCTAAACTGTTGAAACAGAAAAAGATTAGATTATAACACTGAAGACATCTCAGGAAAAATGGAAATTTTGAATTCCAAGTAGTTTAATGTAAGACTTTCAATTACTTCGCTGTAAATGCACAGGTTACATAGTCTTTCCTCTGCGACCATGGATCTGCTTAAAGATTACTACTCTAGTTTGTCAATGGCCTTCTCATACTGGGGAACCCAAACTGGGATGCAGGGCTCGTGAGTTCTAAATAATTCAGGGCCTTTTGCAATTAAACACCAAACAGGGAGTAAACCTCTCAGCCTGCAGACTATGATCTTTTAACGTGCCTGTGACTGCCTTCATTGCTGCGAGGGAACCCTCTCGCTCAGCCCCACCAGGACCCCCAGCGTCTGCAGCCAGTTGAACCCCGCTCTGCACTAATCCGCTGGGCTGTTCCCTCCTGGGTTAATGATTTTGTACCCACCAATGCTGAATTTTATTAGGTTTCCATCAGCCAATTTCTCTGACTTGCTGAGGTTCCTCTGAAGAGCAGCCCTGCCCTTCCACATATCTGCAAACTGCTCCCTGCAGTTTGGTGGCATCCAGAAATTGGATAAGGATGCCTTTAATTTCTTTTTACTAGTTGATAACTAAGACATAAATCAGTACTGGCTTCCAGCATGGATCCTGAGGAAGAGCACTTGCAGCCACCCATCAGCTAGGTTTTAGCTCAAGCAGAGCAGCCAGTTTTGCACCCACCTCTTAGTCCACCTGTCCAGTCCTCTCCTTCACAGTATGACTACTGGGAGGACCAGCTGAAAGTCATGCTAACTCAAGGTACAGTGCCCGCTGCTGTCCCCTTGTCCCCTCAGCCAGCCTTACTGTCATGAAAGGCAAGCAGAAGAGATACGTAGGAGTCACCTGAAGTGACAGGCGCCTCATTACAGCAATCTGTAAAGTGTGTATTATCTGTTTTATTTTCTGTTTCTTCTTTCATATGTAAGCATCTGTAGCATGCTACTAATAGTTTTAAAGTACTAAAATAAGTTACTAATTTAAATGATCAAACATGTTACACACATAGCAAGTATTCCGCTTTAGAGGACACACACCAGCATCCACAACAGGCCACTGATACCATTTTACTTCATTCAAACTGTCCCTTGGAGTTTAATAGTTCTTGGTCAAAACTCCCCAGCACTTAGGTCACTTCAGTCCCTAATGCTGAAAATCCAGCATCTCTTTTTGAAACAAAGTCAGTGTTGCGTTATTCGTGCATTCAAAGACATAATGCTTGATAATCAAGCAATTGATATAAATGAGAACTTTTTTGCCGTATAGGTCAAATTGCCAATAGTCAGGAGACCAGGGAAGAATGCAACTTTCAAAGGGTATCAGGCCAGAACTTTCATGTCCCACCATCTAAGATCTTCCTCTGTGCCAGGACGCCTTTTAGGTGCAAAATGTGACAGATCATGGTGAGGCAAAACTTCCTTAAAAAAATCCTTTCACAACTAAAGTCACTGAGTTCATTGGCTGAAGAGTACTTACAGATTTGTTTTAACTTTCCACAGGTAATTGCACATGTACAGTTGCGACTGTGTTGTATTTTTATTAAAGATTTATTCTATGGTGAAGAAAATATTCAGAACTTTAAAAAATCTTACATAAAAAGCCAATATTAGTTGAAATATGCACATAAAGATGAATTCTATAATAATTTCATTTCCTCTCGAACAGACAAAATGGTCCTTTTTGTCTTTTACAGATGACTGTGTTACAATAAATGTCCCAACTTTTTCAGTGAGTTTAAAAAGTTCAATTTTCCGCCTATTTAAATGCTGTGGTGCCATACATTCTCTTCTGAGAGGGAGCAGAGCTGTCCTCATGACACCCTTGCTCAGGAAAATCAGCATCGTTTTCTCTGTGGTATTGAGGGAATAATAGATGAAGTGACTTTCTCAAAGACACAGGAAATATGTGGTAAAGCAGAAAAAGGAATCCCAGTATCATGAAACTCTAGACAGCAGTGTTAACCACCAGACCACCAAAGCTCAGGCCTGAGGCACACTCTGCTGAGGGGAAAAAGAGTCCAGCTAAACGTTTCAAATTGAACCCAGTGGGACTTCCAAACCCTTCCACAGTCACTCCCCAGCAAAGCTGCTCGGGACCTTGGACATCGGCTGACTATAAAATTAAAAGCACTGAAGGATACGTGGCAAGGGGTGTTGCAGAGGACCTCACTGCATGAGCTGGGACAGCAAGGAGAGGATGTACTGGACAACACTGCACGTTCCAGCTTTCAGGTGTGCTGTCAGCATTCTTAGTATGAGAACATTTAAGAAACCCAGTTGCAAAGCGTTCTAATCAGAGTTGCACTTGACATTGACAGACCACATCAGGGGAAACAGGGACAAAAAGTGAAACTGAAAGTCTAACAAGGCGTTTTCTCATAGCCTGTGTAGCCTGTGCTTGTGGAGTGTGTGGTGCAGGAGATACCAGTGACTCTTTTGTGCGGTTTCTAGCAGTGACAGGTGCAGGAGTCACAGTCACGAGTACAGCACTGATCTGGAGCAGGCTGCATACCACAGCTGGCACCCTCACACCACAACTGGGCAGTTGGGTAGGATGGACAAATTGCTGGTTATCTTGATTAGTGCTTTTAACTCTGGACAAGGGGGAGACAAGAACATAGATGTTGTTCAGACACACTAAGTTAACAGAGGACAAGTGAGAAAGAGTAAGATGGCATCCAGACTTTCTTTTACACAGCAAGATTAGTCCATCTTACACTCTTCTGATGGCCAGTTTTGGAATTGATGCTTAGCTTTAAAATCTGTAAAAATTTAATGTATATTCATAATTATCACAGTAGCTAATCTGTTACGGTTAGAAAGAACTTTGGATCATAAACTTGGAGGTTGTGTAGGGTTATTTTGTTTGGCGTTTTGTGGCTGGTCTTTTTTTTTAATGTAAGAAGTGCTGCAATAACTGAAGTGGTTTAAATCTAAGTGTCGCAAAGCCTGAGGTGAATGAATAGTAAACTCACTTTACATAATATGCTAGGAAATTCTAGCACTGCTTAAAAGGAGAATTCTTTTATTTCATAGTATTGCTTCATAAATAGATAACAATTGCATTTTCTAGTACTACCTTTTCTAGTCTAAGTGTAAAAATCTCCTTTCTTTATCTTTACTTTTTCCTGCAGAAAGCCTAATTCCTTGGGATTACCATACAGTGGAAAAATATTTCCTTTAACGCAGAAACAAAATTAAGACTACTCACTCATATTTGGGGGGGTGGGGGTGCGGGGCATGGGAAGTATGGAAATGCTACTTGCATTTGCTAGAGAACAAGAAGAAAAATCAAAAATAAGACCAAACACTGAAAATGGACCATCTTCTTAAATTCTCATAATTTTCTTTTCAGATAAGAATTCATAATGTTTCAATGACATTTGTAAACCTGTAAACAGCTGAGTTTACCAGATAATGTAAAAGGACCCACTGAAATGTCTTGTTTTCCTTCACAGAATTATCAGAAATATATGAAATTTTCTAATGTCATATTTGGCAAATACTCTAATATTTCACAAGCCACAGTGTCATAAGTGCTATAATTCAAATTACAGGGTCTGTGTCCCTAGAAAATATTCTTTCATAGCATCTCCAGGACAACACTGTTGCAAACTCTAAAGGTGAATTTTGAGAAAAGTCATAATAGGAATGGAAAAATCTGCCCTGGAGTTCCCCATTAATGCTACAGTTTCCTGGAACATTTGTACCCTATATTTGCAGCATCATACTGGAAATAATTTGTCTAACTAATGTTTTAATGCAAGAACATTTCCAGATGGATGCTGATCAGCATTCCACCACCTCCATTCTGTTTTCTTTGAAAATAAACTTCCAAAGTGGAAACTGATTCAGCAGGAAGTTCAGTGGTTAAATTGGAGATACTCTTTGGAAAGAGAGAACTATACCCATACGTGGTCAGGCTGACATATTTGAGGGTGAAACTGGACTGTCCTTTTAGAAATAAAAATAAAAGAATAAGAGAACATTTGAATACTTAAATTGTATTTTGACGGGTGATTTACTTCCTTACCAGGAAATGAATTATAGACTAATGTAAATATCAACAAGCTAAATATTACTCTTTCCTTCTCATCGGAAAAGTTTGATGAAGTTGCAGTGAGAGAGATGGTTGAAAGGTCTGGTGAGATTAGGTTCACTCACATAACATTGTCAACTGACAAATGTTAAAGAGATTATGTGAAGTGCAATTGCTAAAAGGTAACAGAATAAAATCCCCAAAAGTTACACATTTCAATTTCAGTCACAAGAGAAAATATGAAGTGACAGATTCACCTGTACGTGATATTTAGCGGTGGGAGGTAAAAGTCAAGGGGAAAAAAAGATACTTTGGTCTCAACACAGGAAAACACCTTGAAGAAAGAGTTTGGCATCTGAATCCAGATCAAATTTCATAGGTAGATCTTTCCTTTGGTCCTTTTTGGTCATAAACGTAGTGACAGAAGCACTCAAACTCCACGTCTGTATTTGAATTTTGAAGCTTGGCACTGTTTCTGACAGTTGCCAGTGCCAGATGTTTCTGAAGACAGTCTTTATTTATTTTTAACTCTCTTGATAGGAGGCATCCGCTTCCCAAATATCTCAGCTAAAGAATGATTGTAATGTATATTTAATAATTAACTGGTAATGAGCTGAGCTGAGCTGAACGACTTCATAATTGTGCAAGAATTTGTAAATCTATTCTCTTCTTTTGCTTACCTAATAGGATTTTAAGCTGTTGAGGGTTTCAAACCAGTGTTTTCCAATGCTTTCCAGTGGATGAGGACCTTTGTATACTGACATGAAGCTAACTTACTTTACTTTGATATTTTTCACCAATTCCTTAGACAAAGGTTATGAACCAAAAAATCAGCTGAATATACCTTTAAAACACCTTAAAAAATATCACTAAAAGTATATTCTGAACCAAAAGTATATTCAGTACAGATAAAATGGCAGTGAAACCTTGTAAAAGACAAAAGTGGATTAGAGTAAAATAGAATCTAGTTATACTTTGGTAAATTTGCTTTCCAAGTTTCCCCTGTGCTAGTCCATACTGTGTGGAGTCTGACTCAATATATCAATTATAAGTCATTCCTATTAACAAATGCTCCTGTTCAAAGAAAATCAAGGGAGTTTGTGGAATTTCTCATACAAATCTTAAGCAGAAACCCTGATCCCAATTTTCCCTCTGATAATTACAAAGGGTTTTTTGTCTTTGATGATAGTTCTCACAGATTTTGGCCAGTACATCTCACTGTTAACAATCACCAATGATCTTTGATTTATAGTTGAATGTCAGTGCCAACTTTTAAAACAGGAATATTCTTTTCTTCAGAACTGCTCTGAAAATCCCTTGAGAAGAGAAGAACTGTCTGGCCTTTCCATTTCTAGTCTGAGCAGGAAGTTCAGGGGAACAAGCAAGCTAGAATAATACCAGAATATTTGTACAAAGTTAAAGCTGAATCTGGAGTGAAATCAAGTGTATGCTTTCTTTTCCTTTTTTTAATTAGGCGTGTAATGCTTATCAGCAGATGATTTTATCCTGGTGCTTTGGTCACATCTTAAGGTTGCCACAAAGCCCTCCTCTGTAATGAGGACATGACTCCTAATATTTTCTGCCTTTATGGTCTGCACACCATGGAAACGTCATGTGATTTATTGTGCCCTGAGAAGACCACCTGAGAAGCTAGGCTTGGGAGACACAGCCAATTTCTGAACTCCCCAGTGTGCTAGAGTAGACACCCAAGTCACAGCACATACATTGACCCATGTCACCTTCTTCTTCTGTGCCCATCCTGCTCTCACGTCCCCAGTCCCTGCTGCTTTTAGAGTCGCACTGGAGAGCACAGCTTTTGATAGCTGTGAAGTGCAGAGGCAAGGAAGGCACTTTGTACACAACAGTTATTTTTAAGCACCATGCTGCCCCATATTTAGCCATGTATGACCATAACATATCTAAAGGAAAACACAATCAGTGAAATTACTAAGGTACTTAGCATCCCTCTTTCATCTCTAAACTAGTTGATGACTAGTTTTTTAGTTTTTACTCAGAGAGGCATTTCCATTGGCTCCTGGCTGATCTCAGATTGAATTCTGTAGCTAAATATTTTGTGGTTTGAGACTTTATTCTTAAACAAGGACAAAAGATTTCAAACTCCAGTGTTGTCTTTGAATTGTGTAGGTTGGCAGATTCCTAGGGCAGTTTTACCTGCCTCGGCATGAAAGGAAAGGAGGAAGGGTGGGTGAGGATGAATAACTGCAAAGCTGAACTTCTTCAGGGGTGGACAATTTAACACCTTTATACAGTAGGAACAAGGAAATGTATGGAGCGAAAACAAGACAGACTTAAACTTGTGCACAAAACAATAAAGCAGTGGCACACGATGCATTTCCCAGTGTGACGTGCCTCTTTGCAAAGCTGTATCTGAAAAGAGCTCTGCATGGGGCTCATTAAAATTCTGCAGTCATGGTCCACAAACAGAGCAGGACACAGAATGAATAAAGGTCTCTACAAACATGGATTTTCAGAGAAAATCAGATTGCTTTGTTATAATCTGATGATTCAGTCTTGAAAACCATACTCTCAGAGTATTCCTATTGGCTTCAATGGCACAGTGGAGTTCTCAGGACTATCTAAAGAAAAATCAGCTCTGCAGACTCATCAAAAAACCCCACTGGTCCAAATAAAAAACATCTGTTCACTCCTTCACCCTTTTGCCTCAGCATGGTTAAGCATATGTATTATTCTCTTCTGGTGGATTTTTTTTTCTTTTTTTAAAATATGAAACGGCATATGAGGATGATTTTGCGTGATACTTGCAATTTTTGTGTAAAGAAATCAGGTGCAATTTTTTTTGCTCACAACTTGACAGTAAAACACTGAGTTTTCCAAAAGCTAACAGATTTCAATACCTGAGCATTATTCTGAGGTAGTCAGAGCTCTTACATAACATAAATAGTAGCCTAGCACTTGAGTTGGCCTGTATTTTTTAGAAGGAAATCTAAAGTGAAATCATGAACCTGCTTTCTCACAGACATAAACAGCTAGTGGGAAGTGAAGAACTGGGTTCCAGTATTTTTTTGCTTGGTTTATTTCAGGGTAAAATCTACCCGTAATTATAGTTTATGAACACTAATACGTACAATAAAATGGTAAATGCCATACAATGCTGTTTTTTTTAAAAAAATAATAAAAAAAAAAATATTCCTTACAACTGACATGTGGCAGTTGCTCCAGAAAGTCCAATTCTGTCCTCCTTTCTCAGGCAGCACCTCCCTTCATTAGTTTCATCTGGATTTTATCTGAATAAAGAACTGCAGGATCTGCTCCCATGGACTGCAGATGAAATAAATTGAATAGGATAACTCATTAAGAAAACAAGTCAAAAGGGATTTATCTGTTTGTAGTGTGAGAGATGTTGACAGCAGCTGACCTTACCAGCAAGATTGTTGCTTCCATGTAAACCTGTTCTCTTTCGGATTTTCGGGACATGTTGCCAAAGAACTTTGGCAGAGTCTATATTTGCCACTGCTGATCCCTTTTAACGAGGTTTGTAGGTCATTTGAAAGCTGCAAAGCAAAGTGAGACTTTGCTTTTTGTGTTTTGCCAATTTCATTATGCTTTGGCTGGTAGTTAAGGGTCATTTCCAAAAGCCTAATGGACATTTTTATTAGGTTTCTGCAGAGGTACTACTTACTTTCTTTTCCTGGCAGGTTTCCATATTTGCTGTGACTAATGCAACCTCTATTGTTTTTTGACAAGAGGAAAAAAAAAAAAAGACTTTTTTTTTTCATTCCCTAAGGAGACAAACTGTCAGCTACCAGAAGAATAAAGACTTCAGTGTTTACCTTTCCAGTCAGCCCAATGACTGCACAGAGGCAACAGGAGATTTTTAATGGCTAGAATGAAAGAATATGCAAAATGGCATCAATGGCCTGAAAAAGTAAACAATTTGCATATTTCTTCTTGTCAGTCCACCTTTTCTTTAATAGTGTATTGCTATGGAAACAAGTACCGATCATTTTAAGATGGCTATTAGCATTTCAGCCAAAAGCACTTCTTGGAAGGTTGCTATGTCACCTAGATGCACAAAAGTGAATGCCAAAGGATTCAGAGTGCCTAGAGCATCGAGCTATTTACTGCTTTCAGGATTGACCTTATGTATGTATGTAGGCAGAATTGCCAGTGAAACCAAAAGGATGTTTTGGCTGAGTAGCGAATGACGGATGGTTCTGCTGGGAGCCAGTCGTCTGCTCAGTGCCTGGCCTTAGGAACTGGCTTGGATGTTAGACATGTATTTGAGTGGGAAATCTCAGCTCCCTGATGCCAAGATAGCTCTCCCAGAATACTTTTTCCCTTCTACAGAAAGGGAGAGGGAGGATTTTCATAATACTAGGATCCTTATTTACACTTCGGGTTTTCGCCTTGAGTTCTCCTTTCTGAGGGAAGGTACAAAGAGCTGAAATTCTTACTTTTCTCCATGCATCTCACAGCCATCGTCAGGCTGCACCCCACTTTGGCAAGTGCACATGCAATGATCCTTCTCTACAGGGTGCTCTTCAGGTCTCTCACCTGTCAGCTGGACTAGCTGGGATATACATTTTCCTTTTTTTGAAGGAATAATATTTTTGCTATATGCATCCAGAAGGATCCATATGTATTATTTAGCAGAGGAAGTAGGGCAGGGGGAGTGTAATACTCTTTATTTACATCCCAGTGAGAGTAATGATTTGACTCTAGCAATTGCTGCATATGCATGCAAAGCAGAGGGTCAGAAGACTTTCCCTTGTCATCTTTTCCCTAGCACAATAGCACAAAAGAAGCATTTATGGTCCCTCCCAGCTCCCATAATGTGGCCCAACCTTTTTCTTCTCACTTGGACTGGATGTCGCTGGAGAGGATTGCATGGCACATGCTAATGCATGCTGCTGCAGGTGCCTTCCTCCCAGGTTCCTGCAGGTCAGCGGCTCCTGATCCTCCTGCCAGCCTCTGCAGCAGGCCCTCCCCACCCCTCAACGTACATTTCAACAGAAAGTAGCACTTTCCATTAGTGATCTTCATCTTCAGGCATGTTTTTTTGCAGTGAACATTTCTACACTTCTCAAAGCCTTCTATGTACCAGTCCTTCAGACACAGCTCTACCAGCACAAGCTGGGAAATTTGCCTGAGCAAATTCTGAAAGACTTGAACAGCCACGTGTGAGCTCTGCTGCAGGAACTGCTGACCTGCACCACTGCCTGCCGGCGCTGATCCCATCAGGCTCATCACAAGACACTTTTTCTTACATTTCTTACACTTTCTTACTTACATTCTTACAAGACATTTCTTACACTGAAAGAGTAAAGCTGGTGCACATTTAATTTCCAATGGACTTAACACATAGACATAGCTGGTGATTCTTACACATATATGAGAACATATATAAGGATGGGAAATACATATATGTCTGAATTTGCTGAGGTTCAGAAAGATTATAATTCATTAACAAAGCCTTATTATCCCACCTTTTATTTAAAGGCCTTTAGAATATATCTTGATTTGTCATAGTTCATCATGTTTTTTCTCAGTGTCAGAGAATATGTGTATTTTTTAAATGCTGAAATCAACCACTTTTTTAAGTTATAGATCTTACTGTTACCATTTCAGCTGAATGGAACAGATGAAATAGGCCTGTAAATTAATTTCTGTAATTTTTCATACATATTTATCAAACACTAGTGTGCAAATTGTCATGAAACTGAAACTGAATCTAAATGAGAGATATTTCATGGATCGTTTTCTTAATGTTTAGCCTGTAACAACATCTAATGTACTACAGAAGTACAGCTAACATTTTTTTAAATGGATTGACTTCGTTAAGTTTACGAACTCTCTGTGTTTACCTCATGGTGTTTCAACACTCCAGGAGTTCCAGCACACTGTGCAGGCGAGAAACAAAATTCACTAGAGCATCATCGCCTGCTGTGGGGATTAGAATTGTCTTGGTTTGTCACCTTTTTTTTACTTCTCACTATCCAGCTCTCTGCAACATATTTACAGTATGAAGCTATGAGACTCCCTCAGGTACTCATTTTCTATGTGTCCATGTTTCTTATATATTAATGCCAATATCATTTTCACTACATTTAGTTTTAGTTGTCAGGATAGTTTGAATCTTATGGCAAAACGTGAGATCAGTCTGTGCCATCTGGCAGTTTAGATTCCAGTTGTTTGATCTCTTTGTAAAACACAGTGCATGCATCCATATTATTTGTTGTTGTTGTTATTCAATTCCATTGATTTTATAGAACTGACAAGTGGTGAAAGAATACATTTAATCAACTTGGTGCACCAGTCAGATTTCCCTACCAGCCATTGTGTTAATATTCCATATTTTCTTTTCAGGGATCATATTCACACTGGCACATTATTGCACACTCATCACTATGGGACCTTTAACCTACTGCTGTTATCCCTGCAGTCTGAAAGGGTGGACCTATCTTAGCTGCATGTGATGAGTCAGATAGGGTCCAACTTGAATTTATTTATCTGGCTTACTCTATAAACTGGAAACTTATGATTCAGTTTTCTCCTCTGCAAAATGAGAATAATGACATTTTCTTACTTCCAGAAGGTGTTGCATACATAAATACATTACAAAGCATGAAGGAAAAAAATAATGGGGCTGTAGTTAGAAGAGGCTAAGCTGATGGAATAGATCTGATGATAAATTCATTTGGTTCTAAACTAATATAAGGAGGTTTGGACATAATTTTATTTAAATAATACAGTGTAGTTTGACTGAAACTGAACAAATATGAAAGAAAAGGGTTTTTTTAAACAATGCATTTGATTCAACTTTTTGAAAAAGAATCACACAGATTTGGGGGCAGTTGGATTCACAAAGACATTTATGCGCTCTCCCTAACACCAACACAGACTTGTTGCATCTTCCAACAATTACAGATAATGCCACTTATCTATAGAAGGCCTATATTAAAAAATCAGCTTTTTCTGCATCAATGAACAATTTTAAGCTACCTTCACACCTTCAATTATATATCTAAGAGGTATAGGTCAGCACCCAGAATATTCAATGGCTAAACCCTCTAACTTTCTCCCACTGAAACTGAATTATTTCAGTTTACTAACTGTAAAATACCAAACCAAACCAAAACTTTAAATGGGTCGATTTGAAATGAATAAACCCCCTAAAATAAAAAAAACCAAACAGTTTTCTGCACCATTATCTGGAGGAAGTGACTGTTTAAATGTGATACTGTCATATTGCACTGGAAGTGATCTTCTGCTAGTGAGAATAAGAATGAAAAACACACCTAGAACAAAGTCTTTTGCAGTATCTGTGTCAGAGAAAGAAGCAGTTCTCAGGATCATCACTGTAGATCTGATGGCCTACTAATGTCAGGTATTTAAGTGATTATGTTTTCAACAGGCTTTCAAGGTGACCCAGCCTCTGAACTGTGCTGTGCTCAGTAGCTGCAGTAGTGTTTCTACTCTTTCTGAGTATATGGAGTTTTACTGTGTTTCTGGCACCATCAGTTACAATATTGGACTGCAGACTCACAAATGCTGTAAATTAGATATAAAATTCCTTCCTTCTGAGTCAGAAAAAAAAAATCTGGTACAAAAAGCAAAGATGTATCTACTTTAAAAACCTCCACACTGCTCAGTGCTGTAATATCTAAGTGTGTCTGGACCACTGGCACAATTTCTGTCAGGTAGGCAGCTGCTAGCCCTATTTCAAAGAAAATAAATTCGTTTACAGTATAGGTTGATTGATTTTACTATGAAAAAAAAAAAAAATCAGTCTAGAATGGGAAAGGGATCCAGCTTTTTGTGGTCTCAGCTTTGCTCCTGCTCACTTAGATAATTTTTTGTGACTTTGGTCTCAATACCCTTCAAAAAGGACACACTTTTCTGATGTGGGTTTTCCGTGGCTAATGGTGGCAAAATTATATTCACAATAATTTGGAGTGCAGAATAAATTCATTACCTGTACAGATTTGGGCTTTCTTTTAAGTGTGGATCCCTTCTAACCCAAGCAGTAGGAGATGGTTTTCAATAAATATTTTTAATCAATAGAAGTTTAACATTTAAATATTTTTCTCCTATAAGTTTGACCAATTTGCTTACATTTTTCCCCATTGTATAATGCTACACTGAAAAGTGCATTTTAGATTTCATTAATATTAATAACTATCAATGACATTACTCAAAAACAGGAATTATCCTAAGAAATGGATTGAAAATACATGAACATTTTCCACCATCACATGACGATTGAAAATATTTCATTTGACACCTGTATGAGTAAGCTAAAAATACTAAGTATTTATTTTATACAGGTTCCAGAGGATATTGATATGTTATAATGGATCATAATTATTCTAATGCATTTTTATCAACATTCCCAGGAAAGGACATAAATACATGATTTCTTTAAAAGCTCAAGAAACAAAACTAACTGGAAAATCACTGCACATAATAACTGTAAAAAGTATTGTGTATGTATATATATTACAAGCATATGTGAATAATATAGAATGTAAAACTTGAGACAGGCTTGGCATGATGCATGCTATACACATATACATACATAAATATATTTTGACTTCTGTGATATCCCATTCATGTTAAATTGCTTTTCTGTGAATGCTGGTGCTTTGTAATATATGTAACACAAGGGGAAGTAAACAGCAATCATGATGTTACTACCAAAATGTGAAACTGAGTGGGTTATTTTTCAGACTTGAATTATTGCCTTTAGGTTTAGACATTGGACACCTATTGTAAGTGGACTTTTAATGGCATCAGCAAGCTGGTTTTTTAGCTAGTTTTCACAAGGTTTTGCAATCATCTTCCAACAAACATCTATAAAATAAATTGGAGTATAGTAGTTGAAAGGTTTAAAACTTATTTGAAATTACCAGTGATATCTGAAGTAGCAAGTCCATTCAGGAAACACTTCCCAAGTACAGATACTTTCCTAGAGAATACAGAACTTATTTCACACAGCTGAGTTGGATAATGAAATACACTGATATTTATAAGTCAGTTTTATCTGGAAATGTACTTGTATTGCAATGATACAGGCAAACAAAAACAATGGCAGTTTGCACATTTTGTTAGTGAAATACTTCTGTTCAAGGGAAGTAATTAATAATTTACCCGGCCTCAGATTTTTATATGTAGTGGTCTGTAGCAATAAAATTATTGCTGTCTATAGAGAGTTTTGGACAGCTGAACTCTCAGACATTTTGGTCAAATCCATAAGTGGGTTTAAATATTTTGCATGTAACTTAAGCAACATTCAAGCACCTAGATTCAAGCAAATGGTACAGAATCTTTCCCTCCTCCCCCCTTCTCAGACTTCGGTACTTGGAAGTAAGTAGCATTTGTTGGTGAAAGCACACATAGAATGCTCAAGACGGTGCTGCTGCCTATGATTAGACAACCTTGGATAAGGCAAACCTTTCAGTTTTGATTGCAGGTGAATTTATCTGGGTGTTCAAACTGGGTATTCCCATACCTGTGTGGACTCAGTGCAGAAGTGTGCTTGGAGCATACCAATGACATTAAGTTTAAGCTGAAGAATACCAGTTGCAGCCTCCTGCACCCATTCAGCAATCGGCAAGAGGAGAGGCAGAGAAGGCAGTCACTGAAAGAACAGATCCTTGAACTGCAGGCAATACACAGCTGATTGATAGACTGCCATCAGTGGCAGCTAGGTCCTCTTCTGTTATTAGACACTTTGACAGTAAATGATGACCCAAGGGATTTACACACACACAGGAGAAAAACCTCTGTGTATCATAGTTATGTACTGATCTATTTTTTTTCAGATACTGAAAAATTAGTGAGCTCAAAGCCTAGATTGGTCAATCCAATAAATTCAATCATTTAATAACTAATCTATTAATCACTGAAAGGATTAATCTCATAATTTCTATAGCAGTTTTTTGGATAATCTAATTTTTGAATGGAATACATAGGGATCTGAAAATGCAGCAGAGCAGGGACATTAAACTGGTAGTAGTTTCAGTTAGTAGCCACTTCAAAAATCTGATGCTATGATTCAGCCAATTTTAAGGCGCAAGCCTTTGCAAATCCAGACATAAAGCCTGGTTTACTAGAACTGCAACACATGGCTATCCTATCTGTTTTAAACTAAATCTTTTTGACAAAAAGGTCGATAAAAATTGTCCCATTTATTTCAGTAAGAATATATGTATTGCACAGATTTCTCTGATCTACTGTTAACTCATTCTGTTCTCTAGAAAATCCATTTCACAATATCATTATCAAATGTGTACTAATACAACCTATATATTACCGGCCTTAATTATAAGAGAAAGTGGAAAAAGAAAGGACTCTTCTGAGTAATTTTAATTACTGATTTGCATCTTTACAGACTAAATTTAAATGTTTTGGAATATACAGGTACCATGAAATTGTCAGAGCTGATCTTATTTGCCAACCTTCAGTACTTACAAAAATGTAATTGCCTTAATTTGAAATATACCCTATGATTGGCTTTAGAACATTTTTATGAATGGCCTAATATCCACAACTGTAGTTTGTGCTTTTTACAAGAACTGGTTAATCATTAAAAATATTTTTTGTTTTCTTGATCTATGGAGTTTTTGAGAGCTTGTTCTGTACCAAGTGGGGGTTTTTACAGACTTGTTCTGCTATATACTTACTCCATTGTCCCTGATTGTTAGAAAAGTATTGCCAGTTCCAAATGAGAGAGCTGAAACAAAAACCTATTGGGAACACTTAGAGCTCAGGTTTTATTTTATTCAGATGTAAGCATGAGTTAATCCCCATTTTTCCTAAAGGAAACTAAGGCACAGAGATGCCAGATGGAGATAGTGGCACAGTAAGCTCTGGAACAAGGATTTTCTAATTTGTTCTGTGTCCATTCAGCTTGGCACTATAAAATGAGCACTTCCAACACGCCTGTTTGTCTCAGATAATCACATGCTATTTTTCAGTTTCCTTTCAATGATCAGTGTGCCAAACTGTCATGCAGCGATTGCTATTGACATGGGCAGCCACATACCAAAGTTAACACCACATGATCACATTTTCTAACAGCTTAAATTAGAAGCTAGTCAAAATCACATTTATTTAAAATTATAAAGGCATTAGCAAAGCAAGCCAAAAGAAGCTGTAATTACCCCAACTCAGTTATTATTTGATGGGACATCCAGAATGGGAAAGGGAAACTTACTGTGTTACCATCCATCTCCAGGCACTTGAGCTGTATGGGTGTATTAGGAGTGCAGAAGCCTTCCAGAAGCAGTGAAGGGATCTGTGAACAGTAATGCAGGTCAGCAATACTGTGAGCCTGCTTTTACACACATCACTGTGGGCTGCCTAGGACAGATGGGCTGAATAATATCTAGATCTTTGCAGATGGCCTGTCACACCTGTCACGTGTTCCTTTTGAACTCTAGGTTCAAGCATATATACCAATATCCTGCTGCGTGCTAATAATTTTCCACTGGCTCATGCAGCTGAGATGTTCTCTATTATTCTTTGAATACAGCAGAAGAAATACTGTGGAGATAGGGAAGTTAAAAGGTGCCTCACTTCCCCCATTTATAAATTTTCCACACCACCTAAAGAGGTTTCTGTTATCCAGTTACCTTAAGATAGTACTTACTTTAAGTCAGCTTAATGTAACAGTTAAATAAAACATTGTATTCAAAATAGATACTACAGTTCTAAAAGTTTGTTGAAAACATCAGTGAATTGAAAAAGTATACTAAGCTGTGTGTTTTAAGGCTCTGTTGGTTGGGGCTTTCTCCCTGTGGCTAGCTAACTTGCTCTTAGCTTACAGGAAGGTGGTAATCATGGCATGAGTCTTTATGCAGAACACATAACCTGGAGCAATACCAGCTGGAAACCTCTATTGGAAAACCCTGAGAGCCTTCCATTACAGGGGCCTTTCAGGAGTATGTCCTCTGAATATTTACTGTGTGCTGGTGATGTAAGTTAGCTTTGCAATGGTGTCGTCTTGAAGTCTTTGAAGTCCAGGTTTTGATCCTTCACCTTCAAACTGATTTCTTGCCCTTCTAACTATGAGAACATTACTATTCCTATCAACTGAAATAAGAATTCCTTCACTTCCTTGAAGGTGTCTTTATGTTTGATTAGGTGTTATCACTTGTTCTTGGCTAAGTAGTAAATACCTCCTTGCATCTGCAAGGACTAAACTTTCCTTTTTTCCTTCTCATTGATGAATCATTGGCATATGTCAATGTGAAAATTTTGTCTTTCATTTGAGCTTGTATTTGTCCAGCCACACTAGTGAATTACCTTTTTGAATTAGGTGAGATGAAAATTTCTCTTTGCTTTCATGCATCATAATTAATTCAGTGGGCATTGTCCCCAAATATGTATATTTGTATATAGACACATGGGACAATAATAGCTTTTTTAGAGACTATATAGAAGAATAAAATAAGGAGGAATAAATTTCATTGAAGAAGCTTTTATCATTCCTTACTTTCTTAGGGTATAAATATACTGACTTTCCATGTGCTTCAGTTTCTTCAATATATTTCTCTGGATTTCTTTCTGCTATCAAGACTATGGAAGGGTTCATTCTGATTTGACAAGTAGTTTATGTGAATTGTTACTGCCATTATTATACCTTGGTTCATAAAACATTAGGAATGAGCAAAGACAGCTATGAGACCAAGTCTATGTAACCATCTATGTTTGTGACCTCCCTCTTCCTTTTCCCCCTGCTAGCTATTTAGGACAATGGAATCCAGACCTGATCTGAACTACTCAAAGTACTGCAAAAAATACAAGACTGGCAATGTTCAACTGGCTAAAGCACATTTCTAAGCACCAGAGATCTTCAGCTGCATTTACTTACCATTATTTTATGCCTTCCAGGCACTCAGGTTCCTCAAATGAATCTAAGCAGTAGCCATTTGCTGGAAACTCAGAGCAGTATTTCTATCTACCTCCCTCCATCAATTACTTGCAGTGCTCATATTTTATCTATTACATACCAGAAGCTTTACATGCAGCCAAAAGCTGTAAAGCCAGCATTTTCTACCTAGCATCATGTACTGTAGTCCTGCTTTTCAAGCCTGGGAAAAGCCTTGAGAATCTGACCCACAGAGGCACTAGGTAATTTGGTGAATGCCAATTATTTTTACTGAAAATCAATGCTTATAGAATACATCTTATATTTTGAAGTGCAGTCACTGCTTTCATTCCTTGCAGTTTGGCTATGAAGACGTGCTTTCTGTCTGAAAACACTTAGAATACTTTACAGTTAAGCAATGACAATTTTCAAATTCTGTGGTTAGCAGTTTTATAGTGTGAAGTTTTAATCATTTGGGCATTGAAAAAGTAAGTACAACACATTTGCTTTGTATTTAGTAAATAGAAGAAATGTTGGAATAAGTTGAGGAGAAGTGTTGATTAGTTTTGCTTTTTGTTTCTAGAAAGGAAAGGTGTGAGGGTGTCAGGCTGTAGCTGTCCATTTAGCAAGTCACACTCTTCAAAGTGGAAATTCATGGCCAGCAGTCTTACATGCATGTTTATTATCTAAACATGTGGATATTTTCAGCTCATTACATGACCACTTCAAAAAGGACAAACCACAGCGTATGAAAACACGCTGCCTGCCACACCGCAGGCTGTATGCTGCTCTGCCTTTAGGATCCATACAATTTCCTGTTCATGTATTTCCATAGCAGGCTGGGGCTCTTCGGTGGAGCGTATATGAGATAAAGCCTTTTTTTCAGTCACTTGCATTTCTCACTTGATACATGTGGATAAACATCTGGCATTGGTTTGTGGCGCACAGATATTCAGGACTGAAAAGAGAGCGTTGACAAAAGGAGAAACTCTACAACACATTACCAGCACGGGCTTTTCTGCTTTCCCCTGCTGCAAAATTTCAGCTCAATCTTTGGACTGTGCTGTGACTGCCCCCTCACTCTCCCGGCTGCAAAGCTGTGGTCAGAATTAGTATCTTCCTTGTGCAGCTCTGCTAGAGTCTCCCACAGCAGCGTTACCCGTTACTGGGTAAATACAGTGCCTTTTCATTTGTCCCTATTTCCCTAAGGGACAAACAAACAAAAGGAAGCACTTTTTCTCATGATGCATAATAAAATTATGGAACTCACTGCCACAGGATGCTGTGAAGGCCAAAAATATAAATGTTTTTTAAATGATATTAGACAAATGCATGAGGGCAAGTCTAGCACTGACTATAAAGTACAATTGCCTACATATAAATTTACCTCAGGAAGTTCCTAAGCTGTGGGTATCTTGGAGAAGATACTGTTCTGGAGAACTTATACATGTTCTGTTCCTATAGGGCTTCTACTATTGACCACTGTCAGAAATAGGATTCTGAACAAGATAAACCTTTGGCATAAATCACTATAGCCATTTTATGTCTTTCTGCTCTTGTCTTTTTTAATTTCTTAAGAAAATAATTATTGCCCATGCTAAAGTCTGCCAGTATGTTTTCTTATTTATCTTCTCCTTTAACCCACTAACTTATTTCCCAAGGCAATGAAACAACAGGAAAATGTTAGTAAAATGTCAACTTGTTTCATAAAATCATCCTCAGATTTCCACAGTGGATTTTTTTACTCTAACTGATGATGGAAGCCATCTTGCTGAACCAGTGTCTAATCCTATGCAACAAGAATACACCTTGCAACGCAATAGTTTAATCAGAAGAAATGCTCCCTTGCTCATTAGACAAAAATAAATTATTTTTTTAAATTGCTAAATATTGAACTGCTTTACAGTTACACAGCTGCATCCAGCAAGTATCTACAGGAACTGATCTGGGATCTGTTTGCACAGAGTGCCCAGGGAAAGTTGTCCAGAGTGCAATTGGCTGCAGACTTATGAATATCAACTATTGTTTAAGTTGCAGATCCTTATCTGGTGCAAATCAGCTCCACCATCTCCAGCTGAGTCAGACAGCTGAGGATAAGATCTGAAATTTGAATAACAATATGACAAGTGTTGTTTAGAAAAATAAAATAAAGATTTGCACAAAACCACCATGTGAAGAAATTTAGGTTGACCACTGAAATAATATATTTTAAAAGTTTCTTCATCAGTTGCTTACTTTTAAAGGTTGTACTTTTCCCCCTGAAATAAACTACCCCTTTTGATCTTGGAAATTCTTAATAACTTAACTCTTTGTGAAGTAAGCTGGAACGGAGTCATACGAATCCAAACGATTGTAATGGAAGCAGAATCAGGCCTGTAGTTTCATTCTTTTAATGTATTTGAATCTTTGACTTCTTCCCACCGTTCCTCCAAAATTAAGGACTGCACATTAACCTCTTTCCATACAATTATAGGGGTTCCACTAACATCAGTAGAAATTGTGTATGTGACTTATGGATGTGAACTATGTAATTTCAAGCAGCAGTAATGTTATTTATACTGTAGAGCTGCATGCACAGATGGGTGAACAGTTCTTTTGTTAAGTATTTAATTCAGATAGAAAACACCTAATCCAAATCACCCCCAGGAGGCAGATCCGTTAAAGACTATATACTCTGTGACTATGCATTTCAATAAAAGCTTATCAATTTAAATTCATTCTTCCATTAAATACAATCTCAGTCTCAATTTCATGGCATTAAAGTAAGTTTGTTTTGAAGGAAATCAATTGTGGTTTTGCTGACAGGGGCAGGGGATTCCTATGTAAAAACAGATCATGATGTGCTCAAAAATGGTGCTAAATGCTTTTGCTTAAACACATGGACACAGGACACTTAATAAGTCAGTTAACCACAAAGAAAAGGGAAGTTTTAATAGAATATGGGAAGGAAAGAAAAGAAAGGAAATGTCGCAGGAAAGGAAATTATATAATGTAAATAATGAAATGCAAGCTATATAGGATTAGTTTCATCAGAGATTACAAAATAGTACTGGAACCAATTTGGTTGGACATATTTTTTGTGCAAATCTCAACTGTAAATTCTGTCATCAGGTAAATTTATACCTGTAAATTCTGTCATCATAACTTGTTAACAGAATGTCTTGGCAGTCAACAACAGAGGAGAAACAACCTCAACATCACCTTATAAATGCTTTCCCTCTCTTTCAAATATATAGTTCTTGCAAATATCTAGAATATGATGTGTTGAACCACTCTGCCTCAACCCAAAGTCTGCCAATGTCACATTCACTGAAGCCTTGAGCTTCTGTGAGGATCTGCTGCACCTAAAACCCACCAAGTAATAAGTACCTTTGTACCCACAGTCTGAGGGCAGGGTTGTAAATGTTCCCAAATCTTCTGAAAGGCTAAATACCAGCTAAGTACCAGTTAAAAGGCGAAGTATCAGCACCATATAACATCCCTTATCTTTTAAAACTTCTAGTAACCTGAAATTTTTGTGAGGTAAGACAGAAATTTACTGTATTTGGGATCATACTTTCATAAAGGAAATGCAAGGAATGAACAGGTTAATAAGATGAATCCTGTAAATTCCACAATGAAAAACAGTTATTAAGAAGCCAGTAGTTAAAATATTTACATTAAATATGCTGACAGTAAAGACTAGGGTAATGAATGATATATTTCCAATTTCTGAGTCATTCTTGCAACAATTCCAGTTGTCAGTTTGAGGGATCTGATTTGATCATGCCAGCCCTGGGTTTTCAATATTTTTTTGCTTTGTTTGTTTTTTTTTTCAAATCATGCTTGCACAAAAAATGACTGCCCAATACGTTTACACACTGCTCTGATAGCTGGAAGAAGCTGATAGTCCTGGGAGTATCTTCATCTGGAAGGAAAAATGGGAGAAGTGTCTAGCCCTGCTCTATATTATGAAGGGAAGGAGAAAGGGAGAAGGGAATGAGAAGAGAAAGGGGCAGGGGAGAAAATGAAAGGGAGGGAAAAGGGAAATTAAAACATCCATGGTTGTTTTAATGACAGGTGATTATCTGACATCTATACATTACCTCATCTATGAATGCTATGTATTTATTAGAAGGAGGTGGTGATACATTTATGGACTTTTTTTAAACCTGTAACTCCCCAATTTACACTGTTCCTGATGCGCCACAGCAAAATCACAGAGCTCACTGATGGTATATATCACTTGAGGATATGGTCCTCTATCACCAAATCATAAAAGCTATGCTTTAAAGACCTGTTTAGATGAGCCTATTCAGCAGTAATAATGCTGTCACTGCTGAAGGTGAAGGCTTTAATTGCATTCTTGAAATATGATAATTTGATATTTTTGTTTCCCATGTTCCTTATCTGAATCACAGGAAACCAAACCCCTCTTACACAATGACCAGCAAACATTTGAAAGAACTGAGTGGATTCTCCCAAAAATAATGAAATCTTTTACATGTGAAACCTAGACTCTGTTGTCAGTTTTGTTTCCACAGTCATAACCCATGTAGGTAATCACAAACTGATAATACCACTTTCAATTGGACACAACATTGAAACCACATTATTTGGAAAGAGGAAAGCAAGAAGCTTTATTTCATTTAAGTGATGACTGATAATAAGCAGTTCATTTGAAACCTGTTTATATTGGCTGTGTCTTTCTATCCCTTTCAATGCCTCTTTTGTATAGAAAAAATATTTTCTTAAAAGTAGATGCTGAATATGTTCTAGTGTTGAACACACCCATGACTCAATATTGAGTGGTTTTGGTGAGCATTTCTGGTCTCAGGTTGTTGTGCCTGGACATCTGCATAATAGACAGACAGTTTCAAAGAAATCCTATCAGATATAAATCTTCTTAAATCCTTATTTTTTGTAAGCATAGCTAGCTCTGTCTCTAAAAAAAAAATAATAATAGAATCAGAAGCTTAATGTTTAGTTTGTGTGTGTAGCTGTCTATTCTGATTTCTTTGGAAGACAGGTTTGCCAGAATTGAATGCTGTGCAACCGTTGCGTATGTGGGGTGTGAGAACTCCTGGAATCACAACAATTCAAGCCAAAAGTTTATTTATGCAGAAAATTTGTGGAGCAATTTTCTGAATATGTTCTCACTTTGAACTGTGCCCAAGTAAGAAATCTGTGGGAATTAGGTACAGAAACACAGTATGGCTCTAAGTCATAGGTTCAGAAAAGTCTAAAGCCTACAGTGGAACTTTGGTGGTATGGAGGCGCTTAAATTTAAGCATTTTACAAATCTGTGATGGATCTGGCATGGGATCACCCAACCTGAGAACCCTCAGGCCAGTGTGTTTTCATTATTATGTTCAAAAAATCTCTTCAGAGAAGCCAAGAATACCTGAAATCTTAAACTCACCATGAAGTACAGTGGCATTCTTTCTATAAGTTTACTGTTTAATTGCTGGGAGAAGCAGTTAAATTGTATATTTGTTCAATAATTCTTGCAAAATTCATAAACACTCTTGGGAAAAGATATAAGTCATTAGGAAACCTGACATCTGTGTCACTGGGCTGCCACATCACAATCTTACCTGAGTATTTTCTTTTTAGCATTATGAACCTTGTGGTTCATGGCATAACAATCCTGATTCAGCAGAGAATGTATTTGACCCGTAGTAATCTATATTTCTATGAAGTAAACTCTTGCTTGGAAGAGAACTTGTAGGCTTATAACCCGCCAAACAGAGGAGGGAATAGAAGCCCTGTTTTCTACTCCTTCATGTGATGGTGTTTTAAAGGAAAACAAAACCAATTAATTCAGTTTGCTCTAAGTAACTGACAGCTAATCCAGGAGCAAATATCTAACAGAGTATTGTCAGCCTAATCCCAGTGAGACATACCTGCCAGATGGCTTGAGTGAACTTCTGCTCACTGTGTTTGCAACTATGAATCACATGCTTAAGAACGTAATGAACCACTTTCAATGTATGAGGAATTCAGGTATTTATCTTTGCTCTAAAGCTCTCCTTATAGATCTAAACTTTTGAGATTCTTGTCCAAAAAGATTATTCTTAAAAATGTTCCTATGCTTTTTCATTTATGTAAGAGATACAATCTTGAGGCATGCTGAATGGCTTTTATACTGTGGAGGAGTATCTTATGAGCAAGACGGTGAACCTTCTCTAACTTGACTAATACAAGTGATAGAAAGGCAAGGTGCATGTTCTATAGTCAACACTATGTATACAGTTGTGTTTGGCACTGCTAAATTCACTGTGTGAATTTGACAACATTTGGCTGAACTATATTTTTGTTGTTTTAGGCTGGCTACTTTAAGAGTAGTTTAGTATTTCAACAATTATCTTTACACTTGTAATCATATAATTACTCCTGCCATTGTCTATTGGGATGTATTAGTGAAATGACAGTATTAATGTTGAATTGCTTTAGCACCAAGGATAAAGGAAACAGTAAAACACAGTAGTTAAACTGCACTCTCAGGAATAACCTTATAAAAGAGGTGACTTGAGTGGGCTAATCTGGTTAATTTATCAGAGTGACTCACACTCTTCCCTTGTTAAGAAAAGCAAACAAAGAGAACAGAAGTCTACCTTTCATGAATACAGTAAACCAGAGTTTAGACCCCCTTTTCCATGCCCTCCATGGCACTAAGGTATATAATAAACTAGCTATGAGACATCTTAAAATCACAAATTCCTTAAAGTTAGCAATGTTTTTCTGTTTTCCCAGAGTACAAAAGTGAAGGGATGAATTACGCCAAATAACACAGAATGTAATTATTTTTAGCTCTGGTTCAACAGGAGATTTACAGACAGATTAGTGGTCACCAAAGAAGTATTTGCATCTGTTGTTTATGTTATGACATCTCAGATCAAAGTAAGGCTTTAAACTTAACTTTCCATTTTCCAAGTGGATAATGAAACTGGAAAAAAGCTGAAGATGTAAAGAGGAAAAAGCTATAGAGTATTACATACACTGAAGACAATTTTGAAATGAAGGGGACGTGTAGGATGAAGCCCAGAGGCTGGACGCATCAAACTTCTGAACACTCTGCTCCTCATCCCCTAGATTATGTACATATGTGTGTGTACCTATGAATCATCCCAGCAATAGTGGAAACACTCTGTGTTTAAAATGAGCCTTGTGTTGGCCTCAGGCTTTGCTGAATGTCCAGCCCTTTGCAGTACCGTGTCCAGCGTGCTTAATTCTGTGTACCCATGGTGATACAACATTTCTGTGGCTGAAGCTAACAAAGTTAGCACTGAGTTGCAGTGGCAGAAACAAGTCCAGTAAAAACTCAGCAGTGGAAACTCGGCCAAAATAAGACTTCTTTCTAAACAGATGATAAGGTTTTTCAAGTCAATATAAATCTTTGAGGAGCTGATTTTAACTAAACTGAGGGTCTCTTTGAAGAGATAATTGATGTGTATTCCTACAGTCAAAAGAGATCTATTAACTACTGTGTAAAAGGGGAGATCACCAACAGGAAAAAAACCCACCACAACAAAACCTCTGCTTGAGCCATTGTGTTTAATGAAATCATGATTAAACCTTTTATGCAGTTAACTAAGAAGGAAAAAGAAGAAAGGTGGCTATGATTTAACTGCATGACTCAGAAAATTATTAATGGGCTGGAGATCCCATCACAAACAGCTCACTTGTAAAATACATCTCAGGTCAGTAATAGTCAAAGGCATTTGCATTTACTAGATTTCAGAGGACTTTAATGAAATAATTTGCTGGCTTCAGTTCAGTTCATATGCCCTGATTCTGTACTGAGATCACCAGGGGAGGAGACTGTACAATAACAGATGCTTACAATTTCAGCCGTGTACAAATGTACCAGTACACACTCAATAATACTGGTCTATACATGCATGCAAACATTGGGACTGAGAAGTCCTGCCTTTTTTTCAAAGAACAACCATCATAAATTATATCAATTTGTGTCTCTGTCTGCAAGTTGCCTGGATATGGCAAGTGTTGGACTTACGTGTAGACTGACATTGTCATCTTGGCTTTATTTATGGCCCTTCTTGGACACAGTTAAGTGATTAGAAAATGAACAGAGACAAAATGTCATTAACTATTAAAACAAAACAAAATTACCAGAAGGACCTTATTTCTGTCAGCACTTATTTATGTATCACTTGGTATTTCTTGGAAGAGTGTAAGGTGAAAAAGGGCTAAATGTAAGGTTGATTTGAAGTTGGCATTGTCTTATAAAAATATTTCGAGTCAGTGTATGGACTTAAATTCTTACAGAATGTTCTGTTCCCTTAACTGAACATCACATTCAATTTGTCTGGATGAAAATATTTGGATTATTTATTTATGTTGGAAAAACTGCATGAATTTAAATTTAATTTAATGAGCTAACTAACTTGTCTTTTAATGGTATCAAAATTTCACTAAATTTGAGAAGTGAATGCAGTTGTAAACAAAATTAGAGGGACAGTTAAAGTAACTAGTTTAATCTGATTTTGGAAGTTAACATAAATATAGTGAAGTACAGCTCACATTTTTTTCAGCAATTCTGATGTTCGGTTATATGTTCTTTTCTTTTTAAGTGAAAGAAACTATTTCTAGTGGAGAGACTGGCCTGCACTTTGAATTCCAATGGATTTCTCTTACATGATTTTCTGTGCAGAAACCTTAATGTTTTATTTTTTTAAATAACCTGTAACTGCTTAAAATCAATTTAAATCATGCAAGTAAGAGACAATAAACCAGTGTCTTTTTGTGTTAATATCTCATTTTACATAAAATTATTCTGGAAAGATATTTACAGCAATTAAAAGTCACTGTTTATTATTTAAGCCATCATTTATTATTAAGCAATCATTTTGCTGATGTAGCAAAGGTCAGCTATACACATTATCCTAGGAATTACAGACTGAGTAACACTTTGTTCATCTATTTCTTTCCTTGAGTATTCAGGATTATTTTCTAAAGTACATCCTTCCAACTATTTAGTCCACCAGAGCTAATTAGATACTGTATATTTCATTTTTAGCTTTCATCTCACTCTAATCAATAAAAGCTTTACAGTTCATGCAAGAGTAGAAGAGGCTTTAAGTATAAAAGGAATAAAATTAAATACCAATTTGATTAACATTTCAGGACTCAGAAAGCCAGTTTATATTAAAAAACCTTCTTACCACTCTGGCTTTGCTAACCATGTGTTAAAAGATGGGGATTATGAAGATCCATTTCAGTAAAGAATTTGAGCATTCTTCTTTGTGCTGGTTCAGCTGATCTACAATGTGGTCTGTGCCAACACCCTCCACCTTTCTTAAAGTGATGAAACATGTCCACCACTGAGCAGTTCTTCACATTTGTTACTGGTCACTTCATTCCTTTAAACGTTACTGACTGAAGCATCTTGGTAATAAGAGGGCAAATGAGTCTGGCATCATGTTTGAATTATACATAGAAGAGTTCCGTTCATGCTCATAAGGATATTTGTTGAATAGCTTATTTTTTTGCCTTTCTGCAGTCCCAGTAGTGGACCTTTCAACAATAAACAGCACTGGACTAAGAAATAAATCATAGGAAACCTTTTCTTTGTGGACACTTATGTGACATATAATTGCAGCTTTGTGATTTTGGTAGTTCACACAGAGTTTACTTTCAGAAAGGCATTGTTTACCTTATATTTAGAAAAGGAAATTATAGCTGCCACATGAAGGAAAATTACTGGAACAGCCCATGTTTTAGCTGATTATTTCACAGGTGTATCAAAGTCTTCTTGTCAGACAAGCTAGCAGCCCTGTGGAAAGTTCACAGAAGCCAGGAAGTCATAAGTTCAAACGCCACTTGTTTGTTAGCAGCATGTTGTATTTCAATGTGTTTTATAGTCATGCCTATCAAACAGGGACTCAAACTCTTAATTTTAGCAGAAGATGAGTTATCAGTGCCAGCTTCCTTTATACCTGATAAATTCATTGACTCATCTGTTGCACACAATCTTTTCTGGCAGGATGGGAACAGAAGCTACTTCTTACATGTTACAGAATTGACTGTCACATACACCAGTACACTGTCACCACCAGGAAAGTGGGGAATAGACTAAACTTTTGTACTGACCTTTCTCCAGAATAATCAGCTCTAACCACAGCAATCCAGAGTCCATATCCCTTCTGCCTAACAAAAATAGAAGCAGGGTTATAAATGCATTGCTTTCAAGTGGAGCTGTGTGAATCCCTGATCCACACTGAGTGTCTGGGAGCTAGAACAAGGGAAAAAGCTAGACAACTTTACTCTAACATTTTGTAAAGTCCAAAAAGAAATCTGTAGGGAAATTTGGTAGTATACTAGGGGAATTTCTTTCTACTTGCAAAAATCTGCTTTTACTCATGAAAGCAGGCTGGTTTGCCTGCATGTCAGTGAAAACTACCCCAGATAAAAGGGAGCCTTGCAGTAACCATGACTAACACAGATGTTTACAAGAGTGTAGAGGAGACGAGAGAGAATCTCATTTTCTCATTTTACAGCTGGCCAAATTGATGTTAACTGCCAAACCCTCCATTGACTTTATTACGACAAGATTCCAGACTTTATCTAATCATCCTGTGTCATCCCAGTAGAGGATCACATGGTGGGTTTTTGATGAGATTCTCTCAGCTGTGGGTTTGGATAAGGAACCTTCAACTAGAGCAGAGTTTTGTAGTACATTTGAGATTTTTTATCTAGTTTTCTTTGGCAAGTACAAGTCCTACCTGGAAGGTCATTCAGATTAGCCAAGCTATTGCAGTGTTTCATTTGAGCCACAGGTTTGTGGATGATGGTGAAGATGACGCTTTCATGCCATGACCTTCTCTCATGTGGCAGCAGTGGACTGCAGGTCTACTTGGAATGTCACCTCCTTTAGGGTGCCATGAAAACAAAGCTATAGCTGCTACCCAGCTGTGAAAGATCCGCTACCAGGACTGCAGAAGGGCAAAAAAATAAGCTTCAAACAAAACTCCAACACCCCGACCTTTCAGGAAGTTTAGTTCTCAACTAGAACTCTGCAGCTTTTGCTCATTTTATATAAACCTTCCTGTATTCTTCCTTTTAGAGAAAACACCTTTGTAATGGCCTTGCAGTCCACTTGCAAAGAAAGGAATGAAGTCTTGTTTTCCTACTTCTTTGTCACTGCACTGACAAAATGAACAGTGCCACTGTTTCTATCACACAAAAATCCATTAAACATTCTATACATCGTGCAGAAATTTACATCTCCCTTTCCCTTTCCCTGCTGGGAATTTGTGGTAGCATGGTAATTTATTTCAAGTGGAACAAAAGCACTTGTGTTTTAGCTTTCTTTTCATGTCTAGAATCTAACACTTCAGTCCAAATGTAATAATAGTTAATAATTCCTATGTGTATGCTTGCACTAATGTTAACAGCATAATACTTTTCACAAGAAAATAATCTTCAATAGTATATTAATAGTTTTACAGTAAGATGGCAAACCCCAATGTTTGGTTTCAGAGCAGACCAGAATTGCAAACAGCTAATTAATAATAAAATAATAGTATTTCTGTTGGCTTTGGGAAGACATTTTTACCTGTTCAGGAGCTGAAAGTCAAAAAGAAAAGTGAAGTCTCAGGGGTGAAATCCTGGCCAAATTGGTGTTAACTGCAAACCCTCCATTGACTTTATTATGACAAGATTCCAGACTTTATCTAATTATCCTGTGTCATCCCAGTAGAGGATCACCTGGTGGGGTTTTTTTTCCACAGATAAATCCATGTGTGTCCTAACCCCACATTATTTGACCTCATGGAAATGAAACCACACCATTACCTGGTGGAAAGAACTGTATCCAGGGGGAATCAGGCACTTCCTGGCCTGTTATCCCACAGGTCTCCTGTATGGCTCTGTTGGTTCTAGTACTCCCCCTGACTTCATTAGACATTCAGGCATGGCATAGAGTTAACACTGTTTCCATCAGCATCTATACCAGGTATGGAAAACCTGTGATCTGAAGAGAACACGTATCCTAGAACATTTATTCCTGATTTTTGCATGGCTTATATTTAGGTTTTCTATGCTCTGGGCACAGAGGTTTGCAGGTGGGGTGGGGTTTGTACTTTGCAGTAACTGATATAGTTTCCTTGGGTCCTCTGGGAGCAACAGATATGAGTATGATTAGCATCACAGTCACCGCATTCTTTTAGTGCCTGACAAGATTTTTCATCTGTTTTCAGTCCTAAAGAAATTGCCATGCTATAACTTTCTGACTACAGGGCATGAACGTTATTGCCAGCTAATGGGCAGGATGTATAACTATTAGTGCGATTGCGACCTACATCTCAGCGAAACAGCTGCCAGACTTTCCTAAGGATTCATGAACACTTTGTTCTCTACTATTATAGTACAAAGTGTGATAGATATGAGCATTATTGATGTCAATTCTTCTCTTGATCAAATAGCTGTAGTCATGAGAAATGTTATCCTAATTCCTGTATGTTTTGCACATGTGGTTAAACTAATGACCTAAAAGTCTGCATTTATGTACAGCAACTACAAAGTCAGTACAACAGATATTTTTCCTTACCCCTGAGGGAGATGAACAGTAACACATGGCTATCATTATGAAAATGAGATTGAACTAAAATCCTGAATCTGAGTACTTGAACGTTCAGGAATATCTGTATTTGATTTTGAGCCCTGGTCATCTCTGAATCAGAAGAGTTACAGCATGTTTAGAGGCCTGGGATATTTTCTTTTTATTTAATAGTCCTGTTATTCTGGTATGTTGGTTTATTTAATGTATTTTTGATTACATTGTAAATGCTTCTGAGTTATTACAAAACCACCCTTCTGAAGGCAGTTTTACTTAGCAAGAAAACATTAGTCTTATTGTTATACATGACCTACTTGAGATTTATTGTAAAATTATAAGTATTGTAGAAGGGAGATTAAGAAAGCAAAACCCCAATGTTAAATTCTAAGAATTCATATAAGATCTGAGTGAAGGATGGACTTGAAATAACTGGTGTGCCTCATCTTTGACTCATTGCTCTTTGTTTTCACTACATTAATCATGCCAGAAGGACTGTCACTTTTTATTTGTGAACTGTGAAGTTCCGTCAGGGCAAGGGCCAGTGCATGTTCCTGGATTACAAATCGGAAATGACTGTGATGATTATCACTTTGGGCACAGGGACACTGTGTGGAAATTTGCAAACAAAAGTAGGAACTTGATCAGTGAGGGAGTGAGTTTGACAGCCACCCTGCTGCCTTGCTGGGCATGCGGGAGCAGCCATGGGTGCCAGTACACCTGGGATCACTGGGAAGATATTCATATTTAGATTGTCCAAAAGATACATCAAAGAATTCTGAATAATTTCTTACTATTAAAACATAACTACAACAATTCCACTTCACTTTTAGTATAATTCTTTGAATGCGTTTTGAGCATGCACAAATCATTTATGTCTAATTGATTTTGGTCATTAAGCATAACATTTGCAAATACGTGTCTGATGCCTTTTGTTTTCCCTTGTAAAACTAGATATATTTACAAATTGCTGTATACAAACTGCCCATCTCTTTGTCTAGCAATCCATTTCTAATATATGCTCCTCTTCCTCTGTGTATCATTTGCTACATAGGTTGTTCTGCATGTGTGCTTATGCACGTATTGATAGTTGTTCATCTATGAATTTATCTGTCCTATCTAATAGTTGTTTATCTATGAATTTATTTGCCCTATCTTTGTTAACAACAGCAATAGGAACTACATCAGCCATGGAAAGAGAAACTACTGACAATGAGTTAGCAGATATGAAATGGAAGACTGAAAGTCTCCCCACTTTAGCTCATGATTTCACGACTTACAAAGGAATGTCTCGCAATAACATTGACTTCCAGGAAGAGCTGTGATTATGATAAACTGAATTAGGAGGGAATATTCTTGGCAGGCCCTGGAAAAAAAAACATCAGAGAAAAACTGCTGCTCCTAAAGCTAGGCTTTAGGAGGGAGACTCACCATTCCTTTTAATTTCTCTACTCTTTGTGGTGACTTAAATGCAGGAATATCTCCAAAACATTTACATTTTCAGATTTTCCCAAAATTTAAACATGTTTGGACTGGATTTTATTCTACAGAATTAGAGTAAAAGAAGAGATTTTCAACCAAATTTTCTTGTCAATGCTACTGAGTTTGCTCAGTGCTAAGTACAGAACAGCCTGATTCTACTCATCATTGCAACTTCAGCATAGTTATTCCCTCAGAAGCTAATGAAAATGAGAATACTTATTCCCAGTACATGAGCTCTTTAGAGAAACCTACAGTTTTACATTTCTCACTCAGAAGCTGTGGCATTCAAGAAGTAAACTCAGGGCAAGGAATTGATCCCCATAATCATATCCTGAATCTCACTCCAACAACTCGAGATGAAGTAGATTGTATTAGCACATTTACTTAAAGGAAACCTGTGATTGCTCCCTTTCAAAATCTCCACAGGAATGTAATGAAAAGAGGGACCAGAATTGTCTTTATATGCTTTGGCTGCTCTCGTATTTCCTATAAGAAAGGTCTTATCTTTTTATGCAATTATTAAAGCCATAAAAGGATATATGTCTTGAACTATGCCATTTCAGATAAACTCAGGCACTTTTATCTTATTGAGTTTCACAGTCTTTTCTGCAAGCTATTTTGAGTACTTGATATTTCATTATATGGTTAGGTGAACTTCAGACCTTTCCACTACTGCTTCTAAAACAGGGGGTTTATAATCTGTTTAGTGGAATGAACTCATCATTATTTTATATTACATACATGTATGTGCATATGTAAATATAAGTACATGTGTATTGAATATGTGAGTTTCAGTCCGAGATTTCTAAGTATGTTTCTCATTTTAATAATTATTGGAAGGGAATATTTGGCAACACTTTTGTTTATGTGTTTTAATTCACTGTTTGACATGTATTAAAGCAATCAGATCCATTAGCACAGGAAGAAACCGAACTTTCTGGGTCTGCGCATAGTTTGGCAGGACCATCTCCCCAGTACGTAGAGTTACACATGCACCATAATGCTGAAAATTATAGGTATGTCTGGAGGCACTTAAGAGGTTAATGAGTATATATAGAATTTCAAGAATGGAAAGAAAAGGTGTTAGGATTTGTATTAGTAGTTAACTTGTTTATAGTACTGTGGGAAACTGAAGTTCTCAGCTTATTGCTATATATTTCTGGAAATTTCATTTATTTGTACCTTCAAATTATAAAGTTACTCCAGCAGAGATGTATCGATATCATTTTTTAATGTCTGTAGTAAAATTAAGGTAAACATTGTCATGTATCCAGAACATCTATCATTAAACTGCTTGTGCCCAGATTATTGTAATAAAAGTTAAGAACCATAAATATAACCAAACTTTATAGGACACAAATGAATATTGCTGTCTACCTATATTATAACCCATAATTTAAAGGAGTTATTATGTATACATTCATGTAAATCTATGCACATAAATACTGTGTGTGAGAGTATATAAACCCTTGTCTAGATATTAATCCCTGGTAGACTGAAGTAGTTCAGCAGATTTCAGGCTTCTACATCCCTGGGTTCTGCAGAGGAATGGATTTTACAACAAATAGAAGCTTTGCTCTTCACCATATTAGGTACCAATGGACAAGAACATCAGTCTTCAATATAAAATGGAACCATAGTGTTGAAGCCGAATACTGAACACAAGACATAAAGCAAAATAAAATATATATTTGCCATTATTAGTTAAGGGAAAAGAGGATAAAAGAACAGGGCTCTTGATTAGAATATTACCATACTGTGTAGTGTACATAGGATTCTTTTAAACTGTTTTCACTAAATAAGACATGCTGAGGTGAGACATCACATCTGCTTATGAACACCTTGGCTGCTCAGATGCTCCAGCTTGTCAAAGGCGTCACTGAGAGTCAGAAGTTGGTAGCAGCATGCTCTGCCCTCAAGCAGACCATGAACCATACTGTCACTGCAGATATGTTCTGCTTCCACGTTTCGCTGTGTTTTGAGGTAGTTAACTGCACAAACACTAATCACAGCCATAAGGATCACTAGCCCTGCATTTCATCTGGTTTTGGAGAAGGCAAAACCCTACCATGGTTCAGTCATTACCAGCTGCCTGTGAAACATCAAAGGCATCACAGACAGGGAGCACACAGTAAGATTTACATTTCTGGTAACACTGAAACTTTAGGAAGCTTGCATTATTCTGTGTCATCTAGCAAAAGATACGAGATCACTTTCAGTTTTCCTCACTGCTAGGTTATTTATGATAGAAGCACACACAGAGAGGATGTGAATACATAGGGCGCAGATCATGAGTTCCGCTGAGTGTTTTAAGACTAGTGGGATGCAGGGAGTGGATATTTTGTGGATCTATCTGAGTTGAAGGTAAAAATAAGTAGTTGCCTGGAACAGTGGGGAAGTTTTTCATGGCCCAGGGGATGCCCTTGCATTCCTGTAACCCCACATGTACTGAACTTGCATACTTTCAGTGGTTTCACTGCATCTACAAACTAAGCCTGTGGATTATTGGCACTCACTATCATAATATAATGTCCTGGGTCTTTAGCTGACTATGAGACTATATCATGTGCTGATGAAAAGCAGAATGGTAATTGCCAAGGAAGTAGCAACCTACACAAGAAAGATAGACAAAATGGTAGTAAAAAAGATTTGTGATTTCTTCATCAGGGAGGACCTAAGACAGAGAAACTAACAGCTGAATGCAGAGCTTATGGCAATGAATAAAGATATTCCCCTTCTGTGCTATTTATATAAGGCACTACAGAAAGAAGAAATTTGTGGAAAGACTAGAACATAAGGCAATTGAGTCTTAATTTCACAACCTTTCTTGGAAAAAGTGTTTTCATACACAGAATGCCAATAATATACTCATGTCATAATGATGAGTGTAAGAAACCAAGCAGAATTAAAAACAGATTAAGTAATACAATGTTAAAACATCATGTTACCTCCTATAACACAAATAAAAAGTTATATAGAGATTCCAAACTATACTAAAGATTCCCAGGTTCACTGAAAGTTTAGATAAAAGCTATAAGTATAGATATAGTAAACAGAACTATTTATGCAGTTTAAGATGACATTTTTCAAAAACCATATGCAATATAGTGAGGAGATATTTCAGTGGAACTAATTTTGATTTTAAGTCTTATGTCCATCCTCCAGGAAGGAGCCATAAGGTGTCTGAATATTCTTCTACATAGACGTTGTTCCAAAATCAGTCATTCTGAAAAGTACTCCTCACCAAAAGTATCTTTGCCAAAGAAAATTATTTATTTCCACACTTTAATAGAAAAATATAGTTTTTTAAATCCCTGCAGATGCTAATTTGTTTAGGGTAAGATTGCAGATGTTGCCTTTTATACAATTATGCCTTCCCCTTCAGTGTATATTTGGGATAGTTCACGCTTGCAGTCAACTGTATAATCAAATGAATTTAGTTTATAGAATTAAGTGGTTTGGAAAGTTAGATCAAGAAAGAAAAGTACAGTTCATGTTGTAATAAAATTTGTAAAGGTTAACATTAAACTGGGTAATTCTTTGAACCAGAAATATTACTAATCAGTAGAAAATGAGAACATATTGTTAAGATTTACTTGTTATAAGTAGCTTCCTTGTGGGACTATTTTATCACATTTGATGTGATTCACAGTTATGCTGCTTATTGACTTTATTAAGCCCTTAAGGTTAAAAAACTGAGAGAGATCTAATAGTCATACAAAAGTAATTTGAGTCTTACACTGTTTTGTATGCTTTTGTAATACGTAATTAATGACATTCGAAATGACAAATAAATTTCATTTATAAAGATTTTTGGGTTTTAGTCTAGAAGTGGGCAAGCTTTTAGAGTCATATAAAACTTTGAAAACAAATTGGAAAGATTTCTTGAAGATGTTTTACTAGAAAGCTCAGATTGAATTATCAGGCCAGTACAATCAATACTTGGCCTAAGTCAATACACTCTGATATTCCAGATACTTCATGAGGAAATGAAACTCAGCCTTCTTGCTCCCATAAATTACCCATGTATTGAATATTATGCTTCTGGGTAAACTTAACTGGGAAAGTCTTGGTATCTTGAAACAAAGAACTCTGTATTCCCCATATCTTGTCTTGACCAGTGTAGCAAGGACTATTTGTATTCATATTAAAGTACAGTGCTTAATAAAAATACTTTTGTTCCATTTTCCCAAGATTCCAGTGGGATGTCATACAGTGTATTCTTCCCCTGCAATTATCTATTACTGTCTATTACATTTTAAGTACTTCACTGTGTAACACAATGTGGTACAGATGCCAAGCCACCACTGACACAAGCTTGAATATCCACAAATTGATTGATTTTCAGAGACTGTATTTTCTAAGGTGGCCTAATAGAAGTAACTGGAGTGCTACCATTTTATAATTGCAGAGCTGGTTCGCATAAGTTTCTCAGATGGTTCTTCAGACTGCGTCCCTAATGAGGTATATTCATACATTCAGAAAGATCCTCAGGACTTCCCTTATTTTGCTGATTTGGTGTATGTAGAACAGTTTCTCTTGTTTACATCACTACATGTGGATTCTTTTTTTCATTGTTGTGGGTTTAATTCTTTTATTGGCTTCCTTCTAAAAGTTTTATTAGGAGATGAGTTTTCCAAACCTCTTCTCAGTTCAGTGGAGTTTTTACTATAGATTTGATTCCAAATATTGATCCTGTGAGATTAGGTCCTGAAGTAAAGTAATAAAAAACCTTAGAAGAATGAAAAAATAGAACTAGAAAGAACTATAAAATACCATTTAGTCTGTCTGCTCTTTACCTAAAGTATTCTTTTAAGACCCCCAGCGATGGAGTTTTCACAGTTTTCCCACAGAATCCCTACTAGTATTTTATTACCTGTACTGTTAGAAAACTTTTCCCCTAACTGTAAAAGCTAGACTTCACTTACTGTGGCTTCATGGATGTGGAAAACATTATTTTCTTTCTCTTTGCAGTTTTATGTCCTCCTAGTCACTTATTTTCTTTTTAGCCTTCCTATTAAGCTAAACTTTCCATAGTCTTTCAATTTTATAGATTTATGACTGCTTTTTGATTTCCATACACTCTACCAAAATAATGTACATCTTTATTGAACTGCAATGTTCAGAACTAGAAACACAACTCCTGTAGATACTGTACTGAAGGTGAATGCAGCAGAAAGATGACCTCATGTGTTTCGGAATAATCTCTTACACTTGTTACCCCTGATTCCCAGATTTGTTCTGATAAAAGCATGTCTGGTCATCTTTTTCTTTATCTGAAGAAGAAAGCCTGTTGGTTTCTTCTTTATTATTTCTTTCAACTAGCTGAAAGATTCTTCTACATTCATAGCAAACTGTTATTTAACTAGAAGTTGTCATAAAACCAAGTTCAACCACCATAAGAACAAGTATCATCAGTATATTGGAAGTCACCTAGATTAGAAATCTCAGTATCAGTCAGCTGGAGCTGAATCAAACAGGGTTTGGTTGCTCTGTGCTGAGAATGCAGCTGTGGTTTCACTGGTCACATGCTAAAGAAACAAGTAACAGTTTTTTGTATCTGTGAGCCTCCATATATATGAGTATGTTCACAGTTTTTATATATGTATATGTAATGTGGGCTATAAATTAAACATACTCAACCATCTGTTTTTCCTGATGACAATTTAATTGTTTATTAATTATACTTTATAGCCAGAGAGTAAACATATGAAATGCCAAAGATGCAGGCGTTCAAGGATTCAAGGATTTAACAGAAAGCATCTTTGATGAATTTGGAACAATTGGAATGAGGTGACTGGTGACAGACAACATGGCTTCACTAAGGGCAAATCATGTCTGACAAATTTTGTGGCCTTCTATGATGGGGATGCAGCATTGATGGATGAGAGAAGAGACACTGACATCTATATGGACTTGTGTAAAGCTTTTGAAACTCTCCTGCACAACATCCTTGTCTCTAAACTGGACAGACATGGATTTGGTGGGTGGACCACTCAGTGGATAAGGAATTGGCTGGATGGTTGCAACCATAGAATCATTTAAGTCAGAAGAGACCTTTAAGACCATCAAGTCCAACTACTAACATGGCACTTCCTACTACACCAATAAACTATGTCCCTAAGCACCACATCTACATGTTTTTTAAACACTTCCAAGGATGGTGACTCAACCACTTCCCTGGGCAGCCTGTTGCAATGCTTGATCACTGTTTCAGTAAAGAAAATTTTGCTACTATCCAATCTAAATCTCCACTGGCGCAATTTGAGTCCATTTCCTCTTGTCCTGTCACTTATTAAGACTACCCCCACCTGTCTACAACCTCTTTTCAGGTAGTTGTAAGCATTATTCATTATTTGAGCATTATTCATTGCCTTTATATGCCATCCATGTTCTTTTTTCCTTGATTTCCACTGATCTCATATTGTCAGAAATAGTGGAAAGATATATTCTGGCTGGTTTCTACTCCTTGGATCTGTAATACGAGACAGCTGCATCATTGCAAATTTCTTGCTTTATGAATTTTTTCTCATTGGCAAATAGTTTGTAGTAGTTGATATTTTTTTTAAATATATATTGTTTTTTTCAATGCACAAATAAAATTTCTTTTCTTGGTGATAAAGTCCTTAAGCCCTTTCTGCTTCTACAAAAGTCAAAGAAATGCTATGGTATTCCATATATTTCAACTTCTTCCAGCTTATTCACACTAAGGCTGTTTATATCTTTATAAAATACAAATTACATCAAATGTCACTTTTATATCTGACTTGCCACGCAGTTTGTTGGTATGGGGAGGTGTGACCTGCCTTTGTACAGAAACCCAAAGAAGGAAGAACTGACCTTTCATTGGTTGTTGTAGTGTAGTATTACTGGTACACCTTTAAGTATGCCAAACAAGACAAGACAAGACAAAAAAGTTCTTCAAAAATATCACTGGTCCATTGTCTTTCCATTATTCCAAAAGATGTGCAATATATGGTAGGAGAAGGATAGTAGTATTTAACTTGCATTCTTGTTCTAAGGCACTGTATAAAAACCTAATGTCATCTGGGCATCATAGCATCCCTTAACATAATTACATGGGACCAACATTACTTGATCAAAGTAAAAGAAAAAGCTCTTACTTTATTTATAAGCCATCTGCCACAAACCATTATCATTTACTTAGACCCTAAGTTACAGTTTCCATTTTAATAGTTCTGTTAGTGTTTGGGTGGTTTCTATGAAGATTATTCAATAAACATTGTCCAGAAAGAAGTAGATACTTTTAATGCATAATCCTCTGGAATGTTTATTAAACAATAACACTGAACCTTCTGACAGTTTTATTTCTGAGAATGTTATAACAGTATTATGCTCCCACCAGTAATTCTGAAAACTCCTGTCCAATGCAATGAGTCTTACCAAAAGCAGATGCAGTCAAATTAATAACAAAGACATCCATGTACTATAGAAAGCCATATAGTGGGAGGGGTGGGATGGGGGGGAACAGAATACAGAAAAGTATTCTCTGTTTCACTTTTGCAACAAAAAGTAACTGAAATAAGAAGAAACAGTAATAGAAAGATTTGAAAATCCAAACATAAAGTGGATTCACTGAAAAAAGTATTTCATCAGGCATTATGGATTTACTCTTTAAAGCAGAGTCTCTGGAAAGATTGATTTTAACTTAATTATAGGGTGAAGGGGTGCTAAGAAATTGCTTAAATGCCTAAATGTTCTTGAGTTTACCTCCATGAATAGGTTTCCATGTGTCACATTTTCTGTGAGGCCACCCTGCAAAGATCCTTTTATCACCTGTTAAATAGATGCTATTCCTCTCAACTAACCACAAAGAAAGCTCATTCTAAGGTTCAGTACACTTAATACAATGCCTCCAAAAAAGGGAAGGCTTCAGATAAAACTCAGTGCTTGGTCATAATGAACCTGGTAAATTTTAGTTTCCTGCAATAAAAATACTATGTGAAGTCTTTGCTTATTGAAGTAAAAGGAAATTTTGCCATTGATTTTAGCAAGGCCAGTATTGCAACCAATAAAACTACTGTGCAAACTAAAAGAAGTGGGTGAAGGAAGGAAAGGGAATTAATGTAACATAACCTCTACATTATATCAGCTCTTGCTCTACCCTCCTTTGCCTGAATGAATAATTCCTGATACTCCTGAGATGTGCTCACAGAAACCATCGTGGCAGTGTACTGGACACCAAATAATTACAAAAGCATTTAATGAGTGATTCTGAAACAGGAAAATCAGCTTTGTTGTTATAATGAGTCAGTCTCAGATTCAACCAGAGGCTGTTTTAGGGGTGACTAACCAAGGGTAATTGCCCAAGACTGGATACCATGGGGAATGCTTTAGGCTACAGTAATTAAAAATACAAGTTATCCAATATGCCTCAATCTGTGCCTGTGTTCTTGCTAGTCAAAACCTGCTGTAGCTCCACACAGATGCAATTTGATACTTCAAATGCAATCCTTTCTATAATGTGAGAAAAATAACAGGTAAAAAGTTGGTTAGAAATTAATTATATTATTTGGGGTTTTTTACATTTATATCCCTACCTGTGTTTCTTTTTATTGATGTGTGAAAATATCTGATTTCTGATGTGTAGTAAGTGTAGCTACCATATTTTGCATGGGTTTTCCCAGACATCCATTACTCACATGTACCTCTTGGCCCATGTACAGCAAGGCAGTTTCAGAAACCTGCTGACTAACAAATCAAACACTGTACAGCCACACCACAGCCATGCTATGGTCCTATCTGGAAACAAAAGACATTGGATGTGACAAAATTTATGTGTTGGTACCTCATCACAGGCAGTACCATGACATGAGAGCCCTGTGTTTCATTAGGAGGTGAAAGCTGTGGGAGAAATTTGAACTTCTTGCTTAGGTGTTCCAATATCTGGACCAGAATATGGAAAAGAACAACCGTACAGTTTGTGGGGTTCTTTCATAGGGTTTATTTGCAACCAAATCATAGTTTTTGAGGAAAAAAATATTAGTGTTTAGAAAACCGCCTGAAGTAGAGTGGCTAAAAACACATTGTCTGATATGAAAGAGATATACAGGCAAAATGCTTCTGAACATAAAAGCATGGTGTAGAAATGTGATGGATCAGTAAAGTCTCCCTTGAACTAGGTTAATATCTGTAACACTTATCTTACAGTAATAAACTAAAACAGAGCAGTAAACTTACACTGGGAGTGGAAAATGGTGCCATCCATTGCAGACAATGTTTTGCAATACAGTTTTCCTTGGCTGTTAAATTTCACTTTAAAACTTCTCAGACTATTCAACAATAAATTTTCCTCACCACTTAAAACACTCTGCAGGTTTTCAGTCCAGAGTGGTTACCTGGCAATTCAAGCAAATGTTTTTGTTGTCTGAAACTAGGACATCCACTTTGGGTTTGACCATCATGGATATTAAGTGTTTCTCCAAACTGGGCTAAACACAAAACACCAACAACTGTCTTATGCAGAAAATATTCTACATTGTGGCAGTGTCCCTTCTCTGTTAAAATGTTCATAAAACTAGTAGGAGGTACACATAAGTGACCAAATTTGTAATAAATCTTTTGTGAGTTCAGCTGATGCAGCTCATCAGAACATCTAACAGTAGTTACCCATAAGCACTGGTATACTTATAGATAAAATGAAAGCAGCCCTTCTTATTGATCACACTGTATACCTGACTCCTACTCCTTTCTTCAGTCTTTAAATCAGCACCATCTGGTTCTTACTATTTAGCTGTGCAGCTTACCTTTCACAATGAAACATGTTTACTGCAGCAGAAGCAGGTCCAATGTGATTAAAATTATTAGGTAAAACAGTGGTTGCTTATGTCTGCAATCGGGTAACCATAAAAAACATGATTGGCCACAAAATGAAACTGAGGACCAAAACTTCACTGGGTGTAAATTGGCTGGATTACAGTTGATTTCAGTGGAAGCTATTGAAAACAATGTTCTGTGTCACCTTTCTTCATGTTAATACTTTATGGAGCACATAAAGCAAGATGCCAAAGCAATGCTTGTATAAGTAAGAAACTGTCTCATTAGATTTTAAATGGTCCTGGGTCTTTGGTCTGCTGTGGCAGGGTGAGGATCTAGGTAGCTAGAAAGGAATGACCCTGCTTACGTTAACTAAAATAAACCAGAACAAAAAGTGCCCCTTTCTCTGGGGTGCCCAGTTTATTTAAAGGGTTCTAATTAATATTCTGTTCAACAGACTGCAAATGCAAGGCAACAACATCAGGACAACAAAAAACCAAAAAGGAGCAAAACTTTCTGTGTTTTTTTGGTCAACAACTTCCTTCTTCTATTGCCATGACAATGTCTCCATTCCTTTATACATTTTTGTCACAACTAAACTAAGCCATGTTCATTGCTGAGTTTGTGAAACCTTTTGTGGGGATCTAACCTAGTGAAAAATCATATTGCTGAATACTGTGAGATAGGAGCAATCCAGGGGAGGTAGTAAGTACGTGGTAGGATCTCTTCCATGAAGGACTCACACATAAGTTATGATGTATAAGTAGAACCTAGCATTTCCCTGTGATGTAGTTTGTTCTTTTAGGGGTTCATTTAGGAGCTGTCATGACACCTCTACTGCAAATGCTCACTGCAACCTTGACACAGATGGTGGCAGGTAGGGCCTGCTCATGCCAGCAGGCTCTAATACTTGGAAAAACTTTGGGACTTTGTGACTAGAAGGGGCTACCCAGACAGTCAGATCCCTACCTCAATAATCCAGGGTCAACTGAGATTTGGGCTCCCTCTGAAAATGTTGAGATTTCCCCTTTTGGCAAGAATATCAGCTTTGCACCCTTATGTCACCAGAATGCCTAAACAGGTGAAAATACAACAGCTACAGTCTCTTCTCTTTTACAGCTTGAGAACTACATTGTGGAAAACATGAAATCAGAGATGGTGCAGCTGCAGCAGAATGCTGTTCAGAACCACACCGCCACCATGCTCGAGATAGGGACCAGCCTTCTCAGCCAGACAGCAGAGCAGACAAGAAAACTCACGGATGTTGAAACCCAGGTATGCTCTCAGAGTGGTTTTCTAAAAGCTGTTAATTGCAGAGAACTTTTCCCATCCTTTTCCCATCCATACCCCTTTCTTTTCTAATGCATAACCACACAAAGCATTTCAACACAGAGCTCCAAGAAACATACACACTCTGTTTCTCGGTACCAACAGTGGTGATGACTGACCCTTGTTATGTGCCTTTCTTTTGATTTCGTTTGGTTAGTATATTTAGCTCTGTGTGTGTAAGGCAGACAGGACTGTCCAGGAACTGAATCAGCATTTGACTTCAAATAAACAGCCCAGCTACCAACTGTGAATGATACAAGTGTCAAGCTAAATAATGAGTTTCAGGCTAAAACAAAGCCTTTGATCTCTATTGCTTTTTGCCTCTTTGCTATTACAAGAAATTTTATTTTCTGCAAGATGTTTCCAGCTATTGTAGTGGATGTCTGCAGCTTTTAAACTGTGAAAAGGGAGGGACAAGCATCAACTTCTTTATAAAACACCATGTATTGTATTTGTTATTACTGTGAAGTTGTATAACATCACATGACTTTAAAGAGCCATCCCCATATGATTCCTAGCACTAAAACCACTGTTGTTATTGAAGTGACAAGACTGTCAGTGTCAGAAGACAGAGTGCAGTTCCATATTGGGCTTATTGCAAAGATAGTACTATTTTTTGCTATTTGTATTATTATATCAGTATAAGATGCATATTTGTTTTCCTTTTCCTAAAGCCCTCCTGATCTTTGTAGCCTGTGGTGTATTACCGGATGCACTGCATCTGCTGTTCATTCAGAACAGGGGAGTTAAAGTATTCCATTTATTTGGTTTCTTCTAGTACCATATATACTTCTAGAAAGATCATATTTTCTGTTCTAATGACTTTACATTTACAATATCATTACCAAGTTTTTACATAATCACATTACGTTACACTGACAAACAATAGTAATTATGAAAGACAGATACAGTCTTACATGGGTTCCCTGTACCTTTTTTTCTACATCTTGGTTAACAGATCAACATTCACTTATAAATGTGGTGATTTCAAGTGACCATGGTTTCTAAAAAATAGTATATTAATTTATGAAAATGTTGTGGAAAACCTTTAATTCAGTGCCAACAAAATATCTAAATGGAAACATAAGAGGTGAAGACCTATAGACTGTAGTATCATAAGTTCAGTAAAGAAAAAGGAGGTGTAGGAACTCTTATTATATCCCAAAACACCCAGATAGGTATAGCTGTTGAGCACTCATTCAGAGTTTCCTCCTTTAAACAGGTAGGGGATAAAATGTGCATTTCCCCATCTGACTTTTCCATGGAGGAATCACATCAAGGTAGATGCATCATTGGCAACTGTGTGCAGTGGATTACTTCTGCCTTCTACACCTATTGCTGAAGAATTTAAGGGATGTTCAAGATATCAGTGGGAATGGCTCTTCCTTGTTCCAGTACTTGCTCTTTCAGCTCAGTGATGGCATTTCCCATCTCCCTGTTTTCAGTGTATGAGAAAGTCCCTGTAGTCCCTAGCTTTACCATCAATCCAGAAAGAGTGGTTCAGGTGGCTCAAGACAATGAAAAGAGACTACTCTTGGCAGTGATGGAGGTAGCCAGCTGCATGGCAAAGAGGTGAGGTTCTGTAGGATACGAGGAGAAAGGCAGGCCAGGATCTCATGCCTGTAATAAGAAATACTCATACCAGAATAACAAGGAGTCTGAAGTACTGAAATAGAGCCTCCACCTCCTTAACATCTCACTGACCCATTCCCAATCCCCAAGCCATCCAAAATCTCACCTATTCCTTTTAGGCTTTCTTCTCTATCTGAAGCTCTAATGACATTTTGTAGGCTGCTCCACTGATGTATCCTCTTTGGAAATCTGTTGGTGCTTTCCTGTCTTCTTACCCCTTGCCAACATCCAACTTCTGCTAGGTCCTTCTGAAAGTGTGGTGATGCCTCCTGGCACTTCCAAATGTATCCATCTTGAAGAAATAACAGCTCCACACTGATAGTTTCCAATTTTTTCAATCTCTGTACTCTTAAAAAGAGACATCTCAAGTTGCTCTGTGAATGTCAACAATTTCAAACAAAAAGAAGGCACTGGGTTGACCTTGGGAGCTATTCTTTTAGCTTTATACTCTAACAAATTCCTATCAGGTATGCATGAGAAAATGTTATCATAGAATGCTATGATGATATTGATAAATGTCCTTCCAAGAAAAGTCTGATAGGTTCCATTAAAAAGGCGTAATTTTCAGTTCCAGAATGGATTGCATCTCAGCTGTTGTGTGCACACATATATACAAAGGCAATTTACGATTACTCCTTCAGATTCTATGTAATGAATCCTAACAAATCTCCCAACAAAACCAACTAATATTAATTAATATTATTGCTTTCATTCTTGAAAGCATTCTGTAGTTCCCAATTTTGAACTATTTTTTTCGCTAGAATCTATTCTCTTTCATATAACTAAAAGGCTTCTTTCAGTCTGATATACTTGTGCATTGATACAGACCACCACTAAAGTGAAAAACAGTTGCATAAAGCAATGTTTAGTATCACAGCCTTCATCTTAAAAATCTGTGTAAAAGTGGAAGTAGTGATAACATAAGCAGACACCAGACTTCTGCCAACACAGCAAAAGAGAGAACTCAGGGGAAAGCTGAAGTAGGAGCTCTATTTACAAAATAGCGGATGCAACACTTTGGCTTCAGTTCAAGTATTCTTGCACTCTTCTGGTTTAAGCATGCTTTGTAGGAATACATGTTTAAGGCATGCCTCTTGTTCTTTCCGCTGAAATGAAGCTTATTTGGCAGTCACCTTTCCTTTTTGTGCCGGCCTAGTATTATTCCACAGTAAACAGGGTGCCAGAATATCAGCTGGTACATATCAGTGTAGCTTGACTGAGCACATTTCCGTACCAGCTGAACAGTGGAGGTTAAAAAGGGATTTAGAAACAATTTTTGATGAATCATCAAATCAGAATGAAATGGTTGCATTATGTTGCTATAACAACATAACTAGGACAATGTAAACATTAATGTTTTTAATTTATCCTTAAGGTGCTAAATCAAACATCCAGACTTGAAATTCAGCTACTGGAAAATTCATTGTCAACGTACAAGTTAGAAAAACAGCTGCTACAACAAACACATGAAATCCTGAAAATTCATGAGAAAAACAGGTAAGAATGAGCAGCTGGTCTCATCACAAAGTGGTCTGTGCATACTTTGTTCTAAGAAACTGATGAAATGGAAGAAGCAAATATGGTAGGTAGAAAGTATATTTCTGAAATGGCTAAAAGAGATAGGAAGTGATTTTACACTATATTAGCTCCTGTATGATTAATGTAAGTTGATTTTTACCACCGTACTGTGCACTGTAAGTTTACATCTTAGAGTACTTCATGACAATGTAGTCCCATGAACACCGTTCCTGCTACTGAAAAACATAGGGATAACTTAAATGAGCACTTTCAAGTAGAAAAATAAAAATAATTACGAGATTATCAGTTATCTTAAAATGTGTAAGAAACAGAAAATCTTCAGTAGCTCATCTTTCTAATTTTAATGGCTTTAAAGATCCAACATGTAGAAGGATCGATCTCTCCCTTTGGACTCATATATAGCACACTTGAAGCCACACTCCATTTAAAGAACAAGTGAAGGGTAAACATTTGGGTTTTCTGTTGAAATTGAAGAAAAAACTGTTTATCAGCATATAAATTTTTAAGCACTGAAATGAGAGTCAAGAAGTTCCAGTGTTGTCCCTTTCTGTGCCACAGGGACTCAGTACCCGAAGGCACTGGAAGCAGCAATCCAATACTTCAGAGAGCCCGTGAGGTAGGTTGACCTTGTTTAGCTGCCAGGTGCTCACCCAGCTGCTCTCTTATTGCCCCACATCAACAGGACAAGGGGAGAATATATGATGAAAAAGCTTGTGGTCGAGATAAAGACAGGGAGATCACTTATCAATTACTATCATGGGCAAAACAGTCTTATTTATTGCCAATTAATAACAGTGTAGGAAGATAAGAGATAAGAACAAAAACATGTGCCCCCTACCTCTTCTCCTTCCCTAGTTCAGCTTCACTCCTGACTCTTCTTCCTCCCTGCCCCAAGCTGTGCAGAGAGATGAGGAATGGGGGTTGTGGTCCATTCATGCAGCTTTGCCTCTCCTTCCTCATGCTCTTTCCCTTCTCCAGCATGGTTCTTTCCTACGGGCTGCAGTCCTTCAAGATATGATTGCTCTAATGTGGGCAGCCACAGAGGCTGCAGCTCCCTTGTGCACCTGCCCCAGCGAGGGCTCCTCCACAGGAAATACCTGCTCCGCCATGGCCTGTCCCACCGGCTGCAGGGGCATGGCTGCCCTGGCGCCTCCTGCTTCTCCAGCCTCAGTGCCTGCAGCATTGTTTCTTTAACTTTTTTCCCTTACTCCTCACATGGTCATATGGTGGTTTTACCCTTTCTTATCACCGAGGCACCACCACTGTGGCCGAGGGGCCCAGCCATGCCCTGTGGCGGGTATGTTGGAGCCGGCTGGAACCGGCTGTGTGCAGCCCAGGGCAGCCCCCTCACAGAGGCCACCCTACAGCCCCCGTTGCTGGCGCCTAGGCACCTGTACTCGATACAGTGGGTAAAGCCATTTTCTTAGCTGGCTGCCCTTTTGGAGACCTAAGGCTCATATTTCTGCCTCTGCAATGGCCAGGTTTAAGCAGGGAGGCCAGAGAGTGCTTTCGCTCCATAACTTCACTCTCAGTTTCCTTCTGGGAAGAACAACTGTGAGGTAAGTCTGACTGGGACTAAGGTCTCTATGTCCTGTATCTGTATTTGATTTTGAAATAAGGCAAAAAGCTTTAAAAGCAAGGTAGTTACTGAAGTGTCTTGTACAAACTTTAGAGGACTGGTTAAACTGAGATCAGTCATTTTGCCAAAAAAGGCAGTGTGACCCCCACGCTGCCGGACAGGAATCAGCAGCTGAGGTGTGAAGACCTTGCCCATGGTTACACATAAAGAAGACTAACACCATATCTAGCAAGGAGCTTCTGGGAAAAGAAGGCAAAGAATCAGATAATGACAAAAAATAATTGTTACAGTGGAACGTGTTTGCTCAATGTGTCAACTGGTCAAATAATTTTCCTTTATTGCTACTGGTTATGAAAACCAAATTCATGTATTCAATCTAACAACTGTTTATAACTAGTAATTCCAGCAGATGTTATTCTGGAGAAGCTGGATTACATTGAAAACTCTTGAACTTCAGGGATATCCCTTGACCAGTTGGAAAGATGAATAAATTAGTGTGGGATTAAATTGTACTTCAGCTATCTCAAAACTAAATAACTCACATAAACTGCATATGTGGGCTCTCCCCATAGTCCATGGAGAGAGTAGACATGTGCAGCAGGCAGTTCATTCTACATGTTACAAAACTATTTCAGTTTGGAATTAGCCCAAATATTAGTTAAGTATAACTTCTTGCATTTTTATGTTGTGCAATCTTGTTAGCAACAAAATCTTATTGGCTACTCAAGACAGTGAGTCTTGAGTACTTAATAATCTGAATTTTTTTATTTATCTTAGCAATGTGTCAGGGTGTAAAGCCTTCATCCAGTAAACAAAGTTTTACTTCAGTTGACCTTTGACTTGGCTGACATTATGATGAAATGGTCTGTGACATGACAAAATGGTCTGCCTTGGTTTTTCAGAATAGAAGGAGGGGTATGTTAAAAAGCACACTGTACCCAATTGTTTCTCTCAGAAGCATAGTTGTATGTGGATTCTCTCAGAAGTATAGTTGTATGTGGATAAAGGAAAAAACATATTCAGTTTCATCATGGAAAGAAGTAAGAACCAGCTATACACTGCCCATGTTCTGTTACTCTCTCCTTGGGAGTGATAAAATTAGGGAGAGGGCAGTGTTATGATTGCTCTATAATATGGGTCAATGGCTCCTGTATCATCATCTACTCCTAAGAAAGAACTGTGTGGTCTTGGCCTTGTAGGTTCTAATCTGAAATCAATTATGTGTGTGTGTCAAATTCCCTATAGGACGAATCTCAGTGATCTCAGCAGATACTAGGTTTCTGGACACGCCAATGATTTTAGCTTGCCTAACTTTAAACAATACTTACAGAATACCCATCAGGCTATGTTCTGTTGTTTCTTACAGTTAAAATGTTTCATCCCTCTCCACGTCAATTTCATATCAATAAAATAATTGAGAAAACTCCTTTTATCCATGTTGCTTACATGGACTGCAAGCTTTCTTTGGAAAAGGCCTTTCTTTTGCAGTAGGTGTACACCAGAGTGGGAATGAGTGTAGAAACTAATACCATCTTGAAAATAATCAAAACAGATGCTGTACCATGAGCAGATTATTTCTTTCTCTGTGAAAGAAATAATCTCTGTGCTAAAATTTCCTCTATATAAAATAAAAATAATGATCTTAATCACTTTCAAAGAACTGGATTTTGAAGGAAAGTAATGCAAAATCTTAGAGTAGTAATAAATGATTGCTGATGTACTGCAAAAACTTGTATATTACCCTTAAACAAAATGAACACTGCATGTAAACAGGGAACCATGTTCTTTAGACTAGAAATGTCTGTTCTTGGCCTTTCTCTTCACTTCCTGCCTCTGCTGGAAAGAGTGGCCAATTTTTTTCGTTTTATCCCACTGAAGTGGAAGATATTCCATGGCATAAGTAGAATCACATTTGCCCCAGAATCATGTTTCTATTGAGTGCTTGCATGACATAAATAACTTAATTGTGTGGGTTCCCACCCACTATAATGTAAATGGTGGTTTCTTCCATTGCCATTTTTTCTCCCACAAGAGTTTGCTAAAAACTATTTTGATTTATTATTGAAATATTTCCCTGATTAAGTGCCTTTGAGGCCCCCCCTTTTTTTCAAAGTATACCATCTGCATTTAACTTATTGTGTGCCATTTGTTTCAATATGCAAGTGTGAAAATAACTTTTTATTTACTCAAATTAAACAAATGAGGAAAAAGATAATGGAATCTGGGTCTTCCAGCAATAAATATTAAAAGTGAAATTTAAACAGAAAATCCGACTTGAATTTGCAGAAAATCAAACTAGATTAACACTTTACAGTATAAGAGCTGTTGCATTTTGTGAAAGGCAAGGACTCAAGAATGATTCCTGAATTTCCATCTGACTTGGTGAAAGATGAGGAAGCACAGTATGTTTGATGAGTTTTATTTTCATGTTTTGCATGTACTAAAGAGAAAAATGCAGAATTTTCACTTCACTTTTGTGATTTCAATGGAATTATCTTGTCACTGGTATAAAAAATAAGCTTACTGATGCTAAGTGACCAGTTACTTTACTGGCCTTAATAAATAAGAGAAAACATATTTTTATATTTCCTTAAAATGATCAGACAATATCAGACCACCAAAGTAAGTATGAATGGTCAGCACCTAACAATATAGGGAAAATTTCACTCATGTAAAAGCAAGTACAAAAAAGCCGTCTCAATGAGAAAATACTGTTCTTTCACTCAAAAATAAGCATTTAAATCCTCTACCTGTTTGTCTTCCCATACACACGTAATAAAAAAAAAATTTAAAAAATCATATTTTGGCCAAATATTTTTTTTTCTAAAGTGACATTATTTGTCTTTACTTATTGAATAGCTCAGCAAAGTAAATGTTTTTATCTATATCTTTAATCAATCCAGATTTTTTTAAAGCTTGTTTTAATGCAAAAGATGTCTATCCCTAAGATCTGGTCAATATACTGTTCTCACATGCCTAAACTTGAGGCCCCTGAAAACAAAGATAAAGAAGTCTCTTAAACTGCTGTAATCTGGAATGGATTAGTGAATAAACTACCTACCTTATAAGGCAGGTTGTCTAAACCAAACTTTCCTTCCACCCCAGAGAGCTGCCAGAGCGCTTTCTATATGTTCTACTTCATCACCTTTCGAAATGGCAACAGCTTTCACTGGAAGTCATTCTTCGACTTCTGTGCAGGCCTTCTATCCTCTCCAGCATTATCAGAGGGCTTTTTCTGAATCAGCTGGACACAGCACAGTTGCACTGAAGCATCCCACTGGCTTATATCCTGACAAAGTTAACACATCATTTGTATGGTTGAAAATAGATTCCTAGCCTTGCCAAGATCAGCAAGCCAGACATTGAGACATGGTTAACCTTTAGGAAAATTAACTTTGCCTGGGTTTGGGGGGGTCAAGAGGGTGGAGTGGTGGTTGTTTTTAATTTAACTGTCTTCTAGATAATGAATCCAAAGAGTTGTTCAATGGATAATATTGGTATTTACCCATTTTAACAACACCATTTGTTTCTTTACAACCACATTCTTTCCCCAAATGCTGATTTGTTTCCCCAAATGGTGGCTACAATTGTAAAAACTACACATATATGTGTGTGTGTGTGCACATGCACAGGCGTGTGTGTGTGTATCTATATGACACTTCTAGTGAATTATGATTTACTTTTACTGTGACTGTTGTGGTTCCCATGATTCCTTCATCTCTCCAGCCAGGTCAGCAATATTTTCAAACGTAAAGAGGAATTTTGACATATAGGAAACATATAGGAATTTCAAATGTATAGAAAACATATACAGTGAACTTACTGTAAGAAAGACCAGTCATTACATCATGCCCATAACATTTTACTGGAAAGTGTTATAAAATTATGTTATATAACAATTTCAGTCAACCTCTACAGATTGTTGGATTAATTAGTATAGAGACAGCCCTGGTTTTGTTCTCTTTAATATTTTATGTCAGCAGTAGTCATTAATGAAAACTAGTAGAAATACTTTCATTTTAACTCTGTCTTCACAGTGCCTCTTTAAAAATTTGAGAAAATATATTTACCAAACACCCAGCAAAGTTATTTCTTCTTGGTATTTGTATACTAGAAAGGGGAAAAGAGAGATCAGAGTGGTCTTGTAACTGTTAAAAAAATATTGAAATATCTTGGTAATGGGTTTCAACCTATTTCAAGATTTTTTAATGAGGTTTCTAGCACTTTAAAGGTAAATAAGCTATAATAAATATGAATGTAACAATGCAAATGAAAAATTCTTGTCACGTTGGAGTCAAAGGCCATAAGATCAGCTTTTCTCATGCTGGTTAAGAATTTCTTCCTTTTAGAACAGGCTAGCACAAAAATCCCCAGTCTATGTGAAGGTTCTGCTGTTGTTCATTTGGAGCTTTGACCAAAGGTTTCTCATCGATTTTTAGTAAAACACAATGAATGTTTTGGATTTCTCCCAGGAATACAGGGAGTGGTCCTATCCTCAGGACTTATCTGTTGTAGATTTATGAATATAGAAAGATCATTGCACAAAGGCATATGTATTCCTTAAAATAGCTTAGTTTTGCATTTTAAAATAACAGGCCTTTTAATCTACATAGAAAACTGTAAAGGAACTAAGAGCTACGACACTCCCATCTTTCCACCACATGTTGACACATCACTCATAAATATTAGGATGTAGTTTTACGAAAGCCATAAAACATCTGCTTGATATCTTTCTCTGTAGACACTAAACTGGGAAGCTCTAAACATTGTCAGCGTCTTCCTTCTTGCTTGACATGGCCAGTGTTGCTACAGATAAGACTGTCATCACCATGGGTTCATTTACTATGGTCTTCAGAAGGCCATGGTGGGAAACAAATAATGCAATGCACAAATAGTAGCCGTCAGAGGCTTTCTTTTATATTAAATCTTTGAAATATGGAAATCATTTAGATGTGGACATACAGATAGGATGCTGTGGAATTAGGGAAATGCCCTGTACTGTACTAGGATATGGAGAAAGATAAAGGGAACTTTTTTTGTCTTTACTTACCATTTAACTATGAAGCAATATTCTGTTTTCAAGAATGACATTTTCTTTAACATTGAAAATACAGAACATTTTTGATGGACTGTAAGATGTCAGGCTGGGATGTGGCCACATCTATGGCACATTATATCATAGACTGTGCCCAGGGTCCACCTTATTCTTATCAGAAGTTCATTGGTATATATATATCAGAAAAGTTAAAACCTAGAGTCAAAATGAGCATTTCAATAATTTCTGTGAAAATGTGGACAGAACTGATAAAATTCATATAGAACTTCTTTTTTAGCAGCATTTCATGACTAAAACCAGTTCCATCAGAACATCTTCAACAACTTCTGCTGAACTAAAATATTTAGTCTGATCTTCTGCATAACAGAGCTCAAAGACTTCCACATAAATATTTTCAAAAAAATCCATGTGAGTCTAGAGCATAAAGGTATCGTGTTTGATGTTAGAGTTCAAGTGATGAAAAAAATCAGCTACATATTTCATAAGGTGTTAAAATAATTTATTGTCTTTGGCTTCAAAATCCATATTTTGTTTCAGCTTGGCACTTTCCATCATCTGATTCCTGTCCACTGAATCTTGTTATGCTTTTGTTACTAATTAATGAGCCTTTTAGAATGAGATATCACATTCCCCTTTGTGCTTCGGACCCCAAGAAAAAGTGTTTTCCCTTCCTATCTTTTCTTTTTTTCCCCCCTTTACCCAGATCCTTCGTGTTTGCAAAGAACTAGATATGCTGACATTGCAAAGTATATTTTCTTCAGTGTCTTTTAAGTTCCACATTTATAACATTTTAGAAAAAGTAGTTTGCTGCTTCGTTTCTTTTATTTAAAAAAGAAAAAAGTTTTACAGTACTCTAGCTTGTATAGCAAATCCAGGGCCTGAGTTTAATCTTTGTATTGTTATCATTAGTAAGAACTCATATTAAGGCTCCATGATATCTAGTAGAAACAACTCCATATGGATTTTATTACATTCTTCAGTTAGGTTAAATGACCTGAAATTATGCAGGCATTTTGCCACTGATCTACTATCCAGAAGTAAAAACAAAGGTGGGGAGAGGGTACAAGTAAATAAAACCTAAGACTGACTTGAACGGGAAGTAGTTTGTTGGCAAGTTTGTAACTACTAGTTGATCTATGGGCATGAGAAACACCTCTTTTGGCATGTACAGTAGAATTACTGAACAGAAAGTAGCAGACATTGAATTAATTTCTTTATCTAATATTAAAAATTCTTTCTTCTAAACTTCCATCATAGTATCAAAGCACTGGCCTGAAGAAACTTCTTTTTCCCTGTTGGCAGATATTAGCTGTCCTTTATGTCTACAGCTTTTCTATTTTTCTAAATATAATTTGATATGCCTTTGATCTTGGTAAATTGTACACTTCTGTCCCAGGACAGAGAGGGTACTGAAAAAGAATATTAATCAGGAGAAAGTTTTTCTATACATGTGTAAAATAATTTATAGAAATGAATATAAGCAGGTCAGAAGTATGATGCCCAGCAGTTTTCTGTCTGAGGAGCCTTTTGTGGAACCAGAAAAGGCGGGGGTGGGGGGATATGTATGTAGACTCAAGGAAAACAAGGGAATCTTACCTTAAAATGCAAACTTCTGATGTGTCTTTTGGGGAGACAGTACTATTCTTAATGTGAAAGCATGTACCACTTATCTGGTGCACAGTTCCTTTCCCAGCTTCACAGACTGCATCAACTGGTACTTTTATTGTGGGTTCATTACCTCTTGATGGTACCCCATAGCTCCTAGTGCTTATCTTCTGTTCAGTGGCAAGTCCTTCACAAACTTGTTCTTATTTTACCCGTTTTTTGTCTCTTATCATACCGACCTGTCTATACTACCAATTATGTCCTCTTCAGTGCCCTGCTCTTCTCCCTCCTTTGCTTACCTTAGGCTTTTCTGTCTTAACTTCTACATACAGATGTGTTACTGGCCTCTGCTCATGTGCTTGGATGGGTATAACAACTAGATATTCAGTTCCATGCACTTTACTCTTAAGTACTATGACATGTAAACATCACAAAATGGAATCTTAGAGATCAGTTATATTTGGCTATTTGACAGAGAAAATCAGTGGGCTGAATTTGTAGATGTGACATTTTTAGAATAAATGATTTACGTACTGAATTCTACCATGAAAAATAAAAGTTATTTTTCTGTATTAATAAATATGTTGGCATGAAATAATATATATATATTTTTTTAAAATTTCATTTAGTTTACTTGAGCACCGAATTTTAGAAATGGAAGAAAGGCATAAAGAGGAGCTGGATACTTTGAAGGAGGAAAAAGAGAACCTACAAAGCTTGGTCACACGACAAAGCTATATAATCCAGGAACTAGAGAAGCAATTGAACAAGGCAACAAGCAATAACAGTGTCCTGCAGAAACAGCAGCTTGAATTGATGGATACAGTTCACACTCTGATCACCCTCTGTTCTAAGGAAGGAGGTAAGAAAGTCACATTATAAAACATAAGAAGTACTAAGAAATTTCTCCTGATGTAAATCCTGAATTTTTGGAAAGGTAAAACTTAATGAGTTTATTCCAAGAAAGAAAAAGACATTTTAATTAAGGACAAAAGACCTGATGAGAAATGACAAATCAAATAAGGTTCAGAGAATGCTGGGGCCAACCCTTGTACTGTCAGCCATATTTGATTTTTTTTTAAATTTAATATCATTGTTGTACTTGACCATAGCTGATGTAGGCCATAATTCCATTGACTTCACATTAGCAATACTGATTTGTTCCGCTGAGCATGTGTCTCCTTCTGTTGGGAACAATCAAACCAACAGTGGATCTTATACTTTATAGGGGCCTGTATCTAATTTGCTATAGACTTCCTTTACAGTCAATGGAGAGAACAGGGTACTAAATAAAGGAAAGTAACCCAGAACTTTATACATATTTATGGGTTATAATGTTAATGAACTTGGATGTAGGCACTTACGGTGCTGTAGACATCCACAAGATGAATCTCTTCTCTTGAATGAGATTTTATTTATAACAAGGGGTAATTTTTCTTCTTTCTGCCTTGCTGTATTTTGTTTGTTTCTGGGTGCATTAGTCAAACTACAAACACAAAAGATAGAAATAGCATCCTTTGAAAGAAGGGATTGACAAAGACTTTAGGACAATTCTCAAGTCTGCCTTTCTTAGTAAACTGATTTCTTACAGAGACTGAGAAAGAAAATCAGGTAGGATTTCAATTTTCAAATGCTAAAGACACTGCAGAATGTCTCTGGAAAGAAATTCCTTTCATCAGAACTGGTAAAGGATGGAAATGGGGCACTGAAAAGAATAAATTAGTAACTCTGAAAAACAAGGCAAAAAGTCATACAGAAAAGAGGGAAGAAATGTAAAGGAGAGTTTAAGAGAAAAAGCATATGTTAAGAATAACAGCTAAAAGGCAATTAACAACTGTGCCTGGTATAGCATGCAGAGAGTTAAAAGTACTGGGGGAAAGAAAGCTGAGGAAATAAAATATCCATCTGGGAAGAAGCCATGAAAATGCTTCTGAGAAAGGGTACAGGGTAAACTTAGAGAGAAACTGTAGATGTGTGAGTTGTGCTAGTCCTTCAGTGAGTGTGGAAGCATGGATGAAAGAGGTCTATGCAAGGTTAAGTACCAGCAGTCCAAAGAGTCCAGTATATTTGCTCCTTGCAATTCTAGTGCCATAAATTATCTAAACCCCCAAAAGAACAAAACCCGAACAAAACCCCCAAATAACGATCCCATCACACCAATCAAAACATTGTCACATGCGTCATTATTCAATACTCTGTTTAAGAGGCAGAAGACATCTTAGATCATTCAAATGATTCAGCTCAAGGCACTGTGAGTTTCCTCTTTGCTGTATATTCCCATGCAACTTGTGTGGCTTAAATCTAAACTGCTCCAGTGATGAGGATTGCATCTCTTCCTTTGGAAGTGTTGCATGCTTGGGCCTGTGCTGATAGACTATTTTTTTTTTTTAAAAAACAACTTTTTTCCCCTCATGTTCATTCTGAATGTTCCCTTCTGCTTATTCTGTTATATAGTTCCCCAGCATTTTGAATTAAGTAACGTCTTTCATAGTAGACTGTTCTCATATCAGTAGAGAAACATTGTGATGCAATGCAAATCTTTTATTATGTTTTATGGTCTTTTGGCAAAGAAACCTGGCAAAGCTGTGTTCAGTGTTATAATAGAGCTCAGGAGGACTTTAAAATTAATATCAAAATGAAAGAAATATTATTCTCATACAGAGATTTTCTGCAAGTTCTTTTTAAGCTTAGAAAGATTTTCTAACAATTTTGAATTTGATTCAAACAAAAAAAAACCCACAAAAAAACCCTACAAACCAACATTTTTCCTAAACTTAGTTTCCTCAGCTGCTTCTTATAAAAACTTTGAGTGAGGATTACAGAAGTTGGTGTTTCAAATTGGTCTCCTAGGTACAAATTCAGGTGCCCAAAAACCTGAATTTTCCATCAAATTGGGCTCCTGGGTACAAATTCAGGTGCCTGAAAACCTGAATCTTCAGTAGTTTTTTTTTACTTTTGAGGAACTGTGGAAGCAAAATATGCTCAGCACATTTAAATGCCTAAATATAATCTTAATAACCTGACTCAAACCCTTGATTTTGGACTCCATTACCTTTTCTGTATTAACATGTTCAGGATTTTCCTTGGATACCTTTTTTATTTAAATAGAATAATTTCAAGATAAATAATTGCAGAAATGTTTCCTATTACTGTCTAAGTCTAGCTGTCCGACATTTTTGGTAAGTACATTCACAGCTGGGAAAAGGAGCCAGACAGCTTAAGTTAAAATAATAATATTATCCTGGAGCACAAGACCACTCTAATGAAGGCTGAATACTATAGCATTTGGTTGTACCAAAAATTAATACCAGCTTCAGTTTGTGCAAATATATGTTGAACATGGAAAGGTATGCATGCTGGGAAGTACCACCAGAGCTACTTTAAATTCACACAAAAATATGAAGTTTAGATAGTCTTACACAAGTCTTTATGTGTGCCCGAAAATTCAAAACATAAAATATGCTGTGAGAACTGGTGTTTATTGGGAGATAGAGAATAACAAAATGTGATACATAAATCAGTGACACTCCTTCTGTCTTATGCTTTGGTAACTCTCAGTCATTTAATTTCATAAGTGATATAGCAGAAATGGAAATAATCCAGAAGAGAATAGGACAATGGAAATAATTAGAGACCTGGAACGATTTCCATATGAGGAGAGACAGCTGTAACATACAGAATTATTAGATGGGAAAGAAGGTATGTGGGATTCTGTTATGGAAGTATATAAAATAACCAATGGTAGGGAGAAAGGGAACAGCCAGTAATATTGAGATATTTTCCATTGATAAAAGATCTTGATAAAGATCTTGAAAAAGACAAAAGTACTTGATTAAGTTAAGTATAGGTTGCTAGATAAAGATTTTTTTAATTATTAGAAAGCTGAAGCGCTAGCAAAGGATGGGTTCTTTTAAAAAGTTCAGGCTTTTAACTAGGGACACTCATCTTTGAAAGAAAGTGCAGCCTAAGCAAGGCATCAAATCTAGGACAGATTGTCAAAGATGAGTAACTTCCTAAGGATGAAAAGAAGAACTGAGAGGAATTGCAAAGTATGCCTAAACCCTGTGGTATTTTGAGAATGGCTTTAAGTACCTTTTTTGGATTTTCCACCATAAATAAGTAAATATATTTTATGTTACAGGTATACATATATATTTTTAAAACTATTATCCATATCCAGAAACCTAAAAATCTCCCCCAAGATAAGTCAAAACCAGGAAAAATTTATTCTTCCTTGCAAAAGTCATAGTATTCTGGGTTTTCCAATTTGTGAAACTGAAATTAGTATTTTTAAAACTATTTTTTATAAAATAATACAGCTAAACAGCTTCCTTTGAAATGAAGCTGGTATAACCCTTGCTTTTTTATTACAAAACATGAGGTAAATTTCTACCAGTAATGAAATAATATCAGAAGTTTTATTTTTAGATTAAATAAGTTGGGAAACTTTCAGAAGTTTGCCTGCTAGGAGTCTGTGAATAATATAGCAGAATAGTGTGGAGATACAGGGCTGAACAGAAACTGCTTTTGTATAGTTTTACACTCTGAGAAGCTTAGCTAACATAGTCCCTAGAAATAGATGACAATGCTAAGAAATCTGCTTTTGTACTTCCACTGTGGGTAGACAAACTTTAGGAGAAGTTCTGAAGGATATAAAGGCAAGTGAGAAAGAGAGAAAAAAGTAAAAGCTATGCAAAGGATAATTTTTTAAAATATAGATGAACCTAAATACAAAATCCAGATCCTGCTTTTAGTGTCAGTTTTGGTACAGACCACTTCTGGGATGGAGGCCACCTGTAAAAATTGGAATTGTTTGTGTGTTTGGTTTCCAAAGTACCACCCACCTCTGTCCCTGTGTGAGCAATTCTAGTATTTCAGTTGCATATAATACTTAAAATAGACACTCTAATAGGTCACAAAGACTACAGAGAGTCAAATATATACAGGATACTATGGGGACTCACATGTGTCCATTTTGGCCTCTGTCTGTGGTTAGATAGCTTTTTTCATATTGTCTATGTATTTTTTAGGCAGGGGCAACAATCTTTGCAGTGGCTGCCAATAAATTTCTACAATAGAATTTCTAAGAAACCAGCACTTTCAGACACTAGCTTTCCAAGTGAAATGACTGTTCAGAATTATGAAAATTTAAAGTAACTTTTTAAATATTAAGTAATCTCCAAATTCAAATATAAATGCCTGAAACTTTTACTGTTCCCCAATGAAAAGATGGCAAAACAGAAACATTGAAGTGAAAGTTTAAATAATCACCACAGAGATACTGCATAACTATCTCCTAGACTGTAGAAGTCCATCACCTGTAGCAGATAAGAGTTGGATAAAGATCATGTCATTCTTTCCAAAGGTCATCAAAGATTTAGTGATCATTGTTTTCTTTAAAGTGTTCATTCCTTATACTACTTTGGGTATTATTTGTCTGAGGATGGATAAATCATTTTGGTAGATTGCTGTCACTGTCAAACAATAAATCTGTAACACAGTAAATAGCTTAGTGACAGAGTTTCTAAGCTTCCACATCAGAAAAATTGCTTATGAAAAGGCTATGTAGTGCTAAGTAGAGAGTCACACAAATATTAGTAAAAAAACCCCAACAAACACCTAAAACCAAAACAAGAAACACACTACAAATGATGTTAAGCAATAGATAATATATCATCAAAGAAGTGTATACATGTTCAAACCAAGTAATTCAGAAATTGTTTTGGTCCAGTGGGAAATTATGTTTCAAGCCAAACACCACAAAATGTGCCCAGTCAAAAGTCACATGTATTTTCAAACATTTGTCTTTTTATTCCAGTATAAGAAAATATATCTAGAGTGTCTATTGTGTTAAAAGTAATTTGCATAACTTAGGATAGCTGCCCAAGTACTCCTACCCACAGGATAAGGGAATGTAAAAATTCAGTGGGAGAGTATATTTAACCATAAACTTATTTTCTTTTTCCTGTTTTTTATGTTGTATGCCAGACTACATGATAATGTACCTTGTTAAAATGTTTGGTCTAAACTTATGTACTTCAGAGATCTAATGGAACAGTAAAGAAAGTTTTGTCATGAATGCCTGGTTTTGTGACCTCCAAGTAGGACAAAAATGAAGCATTAGCTTCCTCTTAAATGTCAACAAGAAGCTAAGCTTAATTCTCAAATAATACACATATATGCTAGGAATTTACCTCCCCACAAATGCCTATTGAATTCATGAAGCAAATGAAGTGGTTAGTGGGTCTGGCAATTCTGAAAGGTACAAACCTTCTGGTTTATGGGTAGTTTTCATATTTTAAAAAATTATGCAGGAAAAGAAAATACGTCCAAAAATTTATTTGAATGGAATTCATGCTTCTAAAAGGCATAGCAATTAATTTATTCAAAATATTAAACAGTAAGTAGTCTATTCCACTTCTTAGACCACAGTTGTTATGATGTTGAAATTTATGCTAAAGTGAAGAGAGTGAGAATAGAACGAGAACTTCAAAGAAATGACCTGAAGGTTACAGGCAGAGGGGAATCTCTATTGACATAAGCAGAATTGCCCCAGCAGTGATGCTGGCCTGTTTCATTAGAAAGACTTCAAAGACACCTTACCTAATACAAACTAGTATTTAAAACAAACAAACAAAACAAAAAATACCCCAGTGGGAATCCCAGGATAAAATAACAGTTTCAGGTGTTCTGAAAGGTAATTTTAAATCTTGATGCTTGGACTGTGTTCAGCAAAACAATTTTTCTATATTATATTGATTCAGCCATATATTGGAATACAATAGTGAGGATATTTAAATCTAATATGTTTTAGACAGCAGTGTAGAAGAGTAAGGTTGTATGATACAGTTCTTGGTCATTTTTCTTCTGTGTATGGAAACAATAATATTGATACTCATCTGAGATATATTTTGAGGTGATAGTGTGTTTTATCTGGTAGTATTTCCCTAACAATATCTTTTAATTTCTTAAACACTTGTCTCTTGTTTGTACCTCACCCTTGACGTTGCTAATTTTTTTTTTCAATGAGACATAACTAATGAGACAGAAACCTAGAGTATGGCATATCAGTCACTTTATTATTTTTCTTCTGAAGCCTAGAAGCAAACAAAATAAGATTTTTGCTAGATGCACAGAAGTTTCTGACCAACTCTGGCTGCAAACTGTAGGTCTGAGGTGGATCAAGAGTGTGCTTGAATCATGGTTCTAAGAAAAGAAAGCATGAATGAAGTGACAGACATTTTTTCCTTATGGCTGAAATTGCATTTTTATTACCAATGTGCTATAACATATCACAAAGTAATAACAAGAAATGATATTTTCATCTACAAATTCTATTTTTATATTAAGGTTATTTTTCTTAATATTAATTAAGAATTAATTAAAAAATATAGACTTGACAAAGTTGGGGTGACCACACCAGAGCTTTAAGCAAAACCTCATTTAATGCACTGAAGCCATCTAGTGTTCCACACTTATCTTGTTCTATCATTAAGTCCTACTTCGATCCCCAGAAGTATCAAAGTAAATAACTTCAGCTAAGGTTATCAGTATGTGTGTTCAAGAATACAGAAAACATCCATTTGCTCAGTTTCTGTCTACTTCCTTCTGCTTTAGAGATGTTATGAGCAAGAGGTATAATTTTTTAAGACATCTTAAAGCAGTAACAGAAATACCCTTAGTTTAAAAAAAGATCAGAAGCCCACTATCATAAAATATCCACTCACAATTCACAAAGCTCAGTATTATAAAGATGCATTCCACCTTTTGATCTGCCTTTATTTATATTTTGAAAACTGAGGAAAAATTAAACCTTAATTTTGCCCTTAGTGTCACAGAAGATGGGTCCTCTTACCCTTACTGCAGTTGAATCTGACTGAGCACATGGACCCACTGAGGTAGATAGCACTACAGGGGCTGCAGTCAGAGGCTGGGTTAGTTTTGTACCATGGTGTAGGTGTTCAGTAAATGTACACATCAGCATCAGCTTTGTGTTTCTTTTTTTTTTTTTTCTGTTCAGGTGCTATAGATTTCCTGTTTCCCTTGGAGATTTTCTGTATTGGTATGCATTTTTCAGACACGCTCAGAAAGTACAAGTAAGAGTTTTTCGGAGTCAGCCTGACCTGACTCACCTAACATTTACAGCAAAAATGTAGAGCCCTGTTCTGGACTTCCTTTAATCTAGAGTCAACAAAGGCACTCCTGTCAAGTGAGTTGTCTTAGGATGAGGTGAATTTCATCTGCAAGTACCTTTTTTCTCCATGTTACCTGTTAAAGAGTGATGATACTAGTGCTGCTGTTTATATGATTTGTATCTACACTGGGAGAGATTAATTTCATATTCTTTATTTCTATAAAACTAAATAAATAACAATATTAATTCCAAATCATCATGATATAAAAAGTCTTCTCATACTTTGCTTAGGCAAGGATACCTTCATTTCCAAGTTATGCTGTATAACAAAATGCAACAAAATATATTAGGTAGGATCAAGGTAGGCTGTGGTTTAATAGATTCAGTACTGAAATATGTAAATTTGAGTGTGCAGCATTTGAAATCTATGTCAGTGGGAAAATATTTAAATTCTTCAAAACAGAACTGGGGATTCCCGTATTTTATCCCTATTAACTTGTTGATGGTTATGGCAGGAGGTCAATATTTATTAGCATTGAAAAAAGAATACTTCAAGTACATATTTTTACATTTAAATTCTTGTTTGTTAATATTGAAATCAATTAGGCACCCTCATTCCTACAGAATATGTCAGTGCCAAATCCTTTTTCACTCTGCTTTGTGAAAATGGTGTTATTCACTCACACCAAAGATATTACAAGGGATATCAGCTTATAGAAACCAATTAATAACACTGTTGGTGTCACCTAAATAGCTTGTTAGTGAAAAGTTTCTTTGTATGCATACCATTCTTCAGCTGGAAACACACTAGGGTGCCTGTGTGGAAAAATATAAACCAATTAAAAAAATATGGACGCTAGAAATATTAAGTAAAGCCAGTGGCTTAAGCTCTCTTGTAGCAGTTTGTGAAAGACTTCTTTAGTTCTCATCTCAGTGAATGGCTGGTTACTCACAAAACTGCTGTCTCAAGCAGAAACTCTTAAGGAATTATATTGCAGCTGGATAATTAAGTGTCTTTATCTCGTTGTAAATGGACCATAAGGCATTCTATTTCAGCTCACTAATGAGGACGACTTTCTGGTATTCCTAAGTGATGTCTTTCAAATGCACAGTGAATCGAAGTATTATTGTTGTTACCAGTCACTAAGGCTGGATTTATTGGGAAACAAACTTGATAACTATTGATAATTTATTAGGTAGCAAATAATTATGCCCTGGAGAGGGTGAAAGCTCACTACACTAATGCCATTTTCAAGACCGAGTAAATTTCTGCAGCACTACGGGAGGGAAATTCTGCTATAGATGATTTATTTAATAAGTAGTTGGATAGCTTGAGTGCTCTTGCTATGCAATTGTTTGCCTTTCCCACTTCAGACTCTTAGATGGTGTGTGGGAGGGAAAAGTAATATTCTGTTAGCTGCTAAAACATTTCTGTAAATGTTAATGTGAAGCATCTAATTGGCTACACCTTGTCTCTTTCCTCCCTACCTTAAAAATATGGATCTGAAACTCTGATATGTAATGAACTTCAGTGTTCCTAATGAATCTGGGACTGGACTAGTTCCTAGGCCCATAGAATCATCGTAGTCCTGCTAACTTTGTTTCCAATGGTATGGTAGTTATGCTGAGCTGCACTTAAGAGAGGTTTGAACATCCGTTCAGGCCTCCCACATGCAGTAGGTGGTATGCATGCAGTCATATAGGGCTAGGGGTTGATAGTTAAGGGGCTATTTTTGCTTTTGTCATTGCTCCTTAGACACAAAAATCCTTACACTTCTCCATCCAGTCTAGTGATTGTAGGGTCATAGGATGAATCAGATCATTGAGCTGCTGCAGCGGAATAATAAAACTATAACAAGCAAAGATACAAAACAACCACAACAAAACAGTAAATCAATCAAACAAAAAACCCCGAAGCCTGCCTCCCCTGCTCCCCAGCTATGCCAAACCAAAACACTTTCTGCCAGATCTCCTATTAGCTATTCATTCTGTGGCTATGGAGGCAGTCTATAACCAACAGAAATGGAAAGAGCAGCACTGCCTTTAAGTAACATCCTGCATTGCACTGGGTTTTGGGTTATGACTAAGTGCCCCTTAGAAATTAAAAATGTGTGATACATGTTTATAGACTTATACTGTCATAAGCTCTGAACACTTAAATGAAGGCCAGTGTTTCCCATTCTAATCGTTGAGCAGATGAGCATGCCTGAGGAAGGAATTCTAGAGTTATGCTTTCTCCTGCTTTTTAGAATACCCATGTAAATGCAAGGTGAGCTCCCAAGGAAATCTTGAATGAAAGACACAGGAGGTGCTACCTGCCTGTTACTGGTTTAAACGAAAATAGTATTTTATAAATTATTACAAAGGAACAGAAAGGAAATCAGAAAAAAAATCTACTACAATATAATTAATGATGTGCTCTAATACTGTATAAAATATCAGACCCCACAACTCAAAAAAACCCCAAACACCCTCCCCCCCCCAAAAAAAAATATGGAAAAAGCTACAAAGACAGGTGATCAAAGATGTGAAAGCATTCATTAAGCATATGAGAGATACTTCAGACAATGCAAAAGATAATAGAAAGAGAATGCAGAAGAACTCTTAGCATGGATGCAGAATTACTGACACTTTCAGCTAAGAACAGATGAAATACACTGGTTTAAAGGAACATTGGCAGATTGTCTTCACATGGTACGTGTGTTGAGTTCCTCGGTATGGGACACTGACTTCATGTGGCTTCAAAAAAGAAACTGGCAAAAGCCATGGAAGAAAGTTCTTGCAAAGCCCATTAAACATACAGATATTATATCTGGCAGAGGAAGCATCTATGTTGTAAATTCCTGGATATGCCTGCCTGCTCTTATGCTGTTCTCCAGTCATCTGCTTTGGACATCTGTTCTTACCGAAGACTTTTCTGGGCCTGGTGTTAGCCCAGCCCTTGCAAAAACTTAGGGTTCTCCTGGGAAAGGACGGGCCTAAAGGAAAAAGAAAATAGGAAGAAAAAAAGTAATTATGAGGGTTCAAGCAAAGAAGAAAACAGAAGAGCAGTGAGGGTTAAAAGATCAAGTCTGGTGAGGAAGCCCTATGACTTTTAGGGTATCTGATGCTAGAGATTGGACATTGAAGAGGCTGGAGGAGCAAAGTAACCTGGTATAGCTGCTGCTATAACTTCATTTGGGACTAATGGGAGCCTTGACAATACATTTTTATAAATGAGAATCTGCAAATTTATAATCTATGAACTTGATTATGGAGCAAATTTGCCAGAACAGAAATATTTTATTCCAGTATGTCAAAATGAACATTTTTTCCCCCAATTTGCCTTTGGCCAGCTCTTTATGTCAGATTCAGAGCAATCTCACAAAGAAATATAACTTTGAAAAGCATTTTGGTGAATGTATGCTGGAAGGAGAATATATGTCCAAACTCCACTCCTAAACATTCTGTCATCTCCCTAATAAACAAATGTGAGTACATAAGCATGCACAACAAGGATTTATCTGAGGAGGCTGATGTACTCCAGAAGCAGCTTTCATATTAATATCACCCCTTTTGTTTTTTTAAGATTATATACAGACTTTTTGGAGATGAAACTAGTATTAATATAGGAGGAAGTAAAACTGTCATTGGAAAAAGTTTTGAATCAGGTGGTGTTAGTTTGTCTTTACAATAATTTAGAATTGGATATTAAGTGCATGTAAGTTCACATTTAAAACTTATACTTAACTAGTTAGATGCATTAAAAGTTCCTGATGTTTTAATTAACAAGTAACTGCAATATTTTTAAAATTACATACATCTCAATTGATTGTAATTTTCTAATTCTTTTTCACATTGGCTTGATTGGGTGATGGTGATAGCTTTAATAATCCAGAAATACTTTTTGGAGAGGAAAAACACATAGTATGCATTATGTACCTGGACAAACTAGAATCCAGAAAATGTACTTTTCAAGTTCTTTTTGATAGGGACAAAAATATTCTTACATGGCTATGATTTTAGTTTGTAGGCAACACTGTGGTTATCTGGACAGCATATCTGAGTTGAAGTCAGCCTCCAGGTTTGTGCCTTTCGCTGTGGTTTGTGTAACATTTGCAGCACAACTGTGTAGCTACATTGTTGTCTTGTTTCAGGGAATAGTTGGATGTCACAGCCAGCTATTGGGTCACAGTTTAACGTTTGTTCTCAAGCGGAGGTTGGTATATGCAAAACTAGGCCAGTGAAACAACAGACTACACCTCTGGCTCTAAGTCAGCAAAAACTGAGTGGCTGTAACTCTATGCATATTTTTCCTTCTCAAAACAAAAATAATCTTCACCCTTTCTCTGTCAGATCTGTTTGTGGTTCCTGCTGCTAAGTCTGAGAGCATATATACATGTGCGGGTCATGTTCCAGGCCTCCTCACTGGGGATATTTGACTGACATCCTTTTGATAACTTTTAACAAACTGTTCCTCATTTGATTCTTCATGAGCCAGGCACTATTTGCCATCATAACTGGAACTGTGGTGGTGCACAGCAGCTGCACCCAAATGGCTGAGAAAGAGGTCAGAGATACAGGGTCTCCTATAAAAATGTAGGATTCCCCACCATGTATATGGAACAATGACAAGATCAAGGCAAAATGTATTTGCCATCTGGATCTAGATAGAAACTGCCTGTTCTGAAATGCTACAGATGTAGGTAAAAACCATCAATTTGCAACCTCTTTTTTGATCTTTTAGAAGCTGCCCGTCTGGGGACAGAAATTTCCACCTCAGATGCTTTTGATAGAGCAGCTAAAATTTAGGTCAATTATACTTGCCAGTAAGATTTGGATAGACACTTCTTTGGCTTCAAAAGCATGAAGTATTTTTAAAGTATCTTCTGGTATGTATAGTGGTTATAATGTCCTATAAGAAAATCAGATTCATTAAAACAACAAAAATATAATAATTCACTAAGACACTGCAGAAATCTCTGTGTATCTGTCCAAATAAGTCATTATCATGTAAAAAACCCAACAGCTGCCTTTCATTTGCTGACGGTATCACTAAAGGACCTAAGACTAGTCATTAACTCAGTCTCAACTGATTTCACAAACATGGCAGTTAGCTCTTAAATAACTTAGTAAATATGAATGTGATTTCATGGATTCAGTCAACATAATGAACTGCAATTTAACATTCTTCACTGCTTACAGACAAACTGCACTATTCATTCACCAAAAACCTGACAAAGACTTGAAAAGCAATGAGATAGCCTCTTCATTTTCTCAAAAACAATCAGAAAACTCAATTAAAAAAATCAAGCATATTGTCTTTGAAATTTTTTTTCTAGTGGAGATGAGATTAGATTAATTTTTATACAGCCAGGAAAAATACAGGTATTGTATGTTTTAAATTTCATATTCCTAGAGGAGAAATTTAAGTTACTAAATATTTCAGAAGTTATTTATTCTTAGTAGCCAGTTTGTATTTCTTTAAACACGTGCAGAAAAGCAGGCATCCTTCATTTGTGATAGCTGTTAGGAAGTAATAAACTTGTTTACTATTGATTTACTTTTATAACTGATAGGGAAAATAGTTTCACCCTACACAGAGGCACACACAGCTAACAATCAGTTAAGGTATTTCCCTGGCCATTGTTTTGGGAAAAGGCCCTACATATCTGAGGTCTCTCACTTGCAAGCACCAGTAACCTGTTCTAAGAAAACTCAAGAGGCTACAACCTCAGGTGCTGACCTCAGCTTTCTGATGAAGGTTAATACACTGTTGGTAGAGGCAGCAGAACAGCTGCTCAGCCCTGGCAGTTCACAGCCTGTGGGTTAGCAGAAACCTCATTGATATGGGTTCCTGTTCCTCCACAGGGCCACAGAGCAGTTGCACTGCTATGGCAGTTGTCTCTACGTGATAGCAGCCATCTGATAGAGCTCTGGGCAGTTATGGATGGTACCTTCTGTATTTCCTGGACTCAAATCATCATCCAGGGCATCAAGGAAAAGAAACTGCCACAAGACTGATAATTGAAAGAAATAAATCATCAAGTAGGGAAACACAGGTAGCATAGCCCAAGGAGAAAGTTATTGCGCTGAAAAATAACCAAAAGACTTTTGGAAGTGCAATGAAAGAGGAACTTACTTGTCTTGTTAATTCTCCTTCTGTTCAGGAAAGCAGGATTTTCCATCTAAGCAGCATTGCTTCAAAGGAGCATGACTTCATCACTAGTTTATTCATCCAGGAAAGACAATAAAAAAAACAAAACAAAACAAACAACTCTCCAGGAGTCCAATTTTTGGATAAGCGTTTATCTTTAAAAAATTATAATATTATTTTGCTTGACATAGACTTTTTCTTCAGGTAAATAAAATTTTGGTGTAAGCATTGTATTTGAAAATAGCTAAACTGACATTAGAAATTTGTGAAAAGTCAATTAAGATCTTGAAAATGAACAAAGAAATGTACATATTTTGTTTTAGAACTACTTTCTTTGAGCCTTGTTACTTTTGTAAAAACACATTTACACACCAAACATATGTGAACCAATGCATCATTCAGGAACTTCACTTAATGTATAAAGGATTCAAGGTCTATGTAATATTATAGAAAAAACAGTCTCAAGCTATAGTAGGTAGAAGTGGTTTTGAAATTGTATGGAATATTAAGTTAGAAAAACAATAGCAAACCTCAGGAAAAATATATTTTACCCTAAAGGAACATTACTAGTAACATTCCTGAGTATTAATTTTCTGATAACTTTGGGCTGTTATTGCAAATTACAGTCTGATGTGTTATGAAAAACTAAATAATGTGCTAGTCACGCTTAATATATCCTGCTGCAATCTGTAATAGTTCAGCTCCTCCACAAGGAGCTGAGCTTTTCTTCCAGTGGGAGCACTGACTCATGAGGGAGGGGTAAGAGGCATCCAAGGAAAGCCATCTTCTGGCTATAGTGGTTCGCTGAATAAAATCCACTGCTGCAAAAGCAGGCTATAGCGTTGCTTAGTCTATAGGAAATTAACACATCTGCTGTCTGTGATCTCAGGTATTCCAGCTGTCTGATACTGAAAGGAAGCATGGAAGGAACTGAGTATATCTATGGCATCTATCTGTCCTTGTCCCCTTCATCTCTTACATCAACGGCAGGTTTATTTGTGTTTGTTTCTTTAAGCATGAGGAAAAAATGTATTTCTATGTATGCTTCCTAGAGATCCATCTCCTTAGAAAATTATTTTCAAATCTAATTCTAATTACTTTGAAATTAAAATCTTATCTTGTTTGAAATTTAAATAATATGACCTTTAGCATAGACTCATACCTTTAAGGTATACTCATGTATAACCATTCATTTGTCTAACTTTCAGTTAAAAAGAAACCAAATTCAAATTTCCTCGATTGACTCTTAAGTAGCTATTTCCAATTGGTTTTCAATGTATGTATAAGAGTTAAATAGATGTAAGATAATATCTCTACATATAGATATTAAAATATAAGTACTTTAAGACTCAGGGAAATGAACACTGCCTCTGCACAACTAAATAATTTTTTTAGAGAGGAGAGACTGATGTCTACAGTTGAAACAACAGCATTAGAAAAATTCAGGCCAGGAAGAATGGATCTAATCTAAAGCCCCCTGAAATCAACGAGAGGCTTTGCTTTAATTCCTCTAGGCTTTGGCTCCGGCCCCAAGTAATTATTCAAGTTGGACTTTGGCCACTGATACTAACACCATCTGCTTACAGGAAAGTACCATAAAATCTTTAATTAACACTAATCATGAAGGCCTCAGTTCTGTCTTATCTAAAAAATGGCACCTTTGAGAGTACACTGTTAACGTGTACCTTGCTGAGGACCTCATTCCCTGCCATCTCACAGGGGAATGTGTCATCTACTGCATTGCCAGCACTACTTTTTCCAAATATGGCAAAATTTCAAAGCCATTTATATTCCAACTGATGAACCAGGTTTTATTTGTGTTGATTGTGTTGGATAAAAGTAATAAATATGCAACAAATACGTGGAAAATCAAAAGTAAAGGGGTTTTGTTTCTTAAAATAAAATATTAGAAGAACAAAATAAAACACAGAAAAGGGAAAAAACAATATGATATGTGTGAAATGCCTACATAGAGAGCAGGATTTTCTTACAGTTCAGGATTGGATTTCTTACTATTTTTCTGTTTTCACCTTTTTACATAAAACACTCATGTAAAACAATTAACTTTTATCTTCCTCACTTTCCTTATCTGTGACATGCTATTGTTGCCAATTGATATGGCAGGAATTTGCCATCCTAAAATACTGCTTTGAGGTGTTCAAAGGGGAGATAGTATATCACGCTACAAAGCCTTGGCATTGCTACATGCCATCTTATAGCCTAGATAGTCCTACATGCTGTGCAAGGCTGTTACTTTTTTGCATACCATTGCTGTTAAGCACCAGTTTTGCAGCACAGACCACTTCATTGAGAGTGAATAAGGCGTAGTTCCTTTTGTACCTATAACTCACACTTTCAAGCCAAAAATAAAAAAGATGTGTCTGTCACCAGACGATGAGTGTGTCTGGAAGACTTAAATATTGTTTCTTTATTGTAAGGATTAATGAAGTGCTGGACCAGGCCCTGCACGGCACTTAAGGACATGTTTAACTTTAAGAATCTGAGTTAACTGATGGATTTCCATGGGAATACTGATGTTCTTAAAGTATGTGTTGTTGGAACAAACTCATATCCTCCAGTATCGTGTGGGGTCATGCTACTTTTGTTTGTGAAACTGAAGGAACGCCCTCAGATGTTACTCCTTCTACAGGGAATCTCCTGGTTATTCAAGACTAGTATCCTCAAACATCTCACCCTCCTGATTTCTCAGCCCAGACTCATCTATGTGGTCTGTCTGTCATATACAGGATCAAGATCTGCACTGGTGTTCTAACATTAATTGTTTTCAGTTCTGAGCCAAAAATAAATTAGATAAATCATGACTCTAAAGAACTGACTTCAGTAGCATTGATTTTTGTTCTTTTTTGCACTAATCGTATCTAGCAACTTTTATGTAAGTACATATGAAAATCATTATTCTCTGCCAATAAATGAAGCAAAAAGCTTCCTTGCCTCAAGCCGCTAGGCTGCTCAAAAGCCAGTACTTCATGGAGGAAGGGCACAAGCTGTCTCCTTCCAGGGTCCTGCATTGCTGTCTTAAGTGAGCATCTGTGTCAGATCACAACACTGAACAAGTTTTCCACTTCCATGTGCCATCTCTGGGGCATTCTTTGGCAACCTCCCAGATACAACTTGAGTCAGAGGCAACACCTGCAGCTGCACAGACCTTTGCACTCAGAAGGAATGCACTGTGTTCGCCTCTTGGTAGGCAGGATGCTCTCTTTAGCTATTTTAGTCATGTTTAGCATCATGTCTTCTGCTGGTGCTTAGTCTGCCATCTGCCTGAAAGTGTCACAATAGTTCTTTAATAGAATTTACCAAATGCACTAACTGTAAGGACCATAGTACTGTGTATGTTTAAAAGGAATACAGTGTGCAAAAGTAGACTTCCTTGATACAGAAATGCATAAGATTGCTGTTGTAACTTAAGCTGTTTTTTGTTTTGCAGTTTTACTAAAGAATGCAAAAAAGGAAGAAGAAAAGCCATTCAGAGACTGCGCAGATGTGTACCAATCTGGTTTTAACAAAAGTGGGGTCTACACTATTTATATTAACAATGTGTCAGATCCTAAAAAGGTAAATATCTGTTTTATTTACTTGTTTGTTAATGTGATGTTGCTCTGGCCTTAAAGGAGTATTTGGAGCCTTTATTGAAGTTCTCATTCTGCAAAACGTTGTACTGGTATAAATAACCTGGGCTATATTCAGTTTTGAAAAAAAAATAATAGCATGAAGAAAATGATAAACTGTATTATTGCAGACATTCTTCTTTCTTGCTGACAGAGAAACCTTTCTACATTCCAACGTACACTCATAGTTGACTCTTTCCCACTCGACAAGTTCAGTTGAATCAGACTATGGTGGCAAATAAATCTGTGATAAAGTTTAGAAGAGCATTAGTAAAGTGCTACGAGGAAGCTGATGGGGGGGATTACCTGGTAGCACAGGGAAATAAATAGCAAAATGAGTAGTTTTTAAAGATAAAGATTTAAAAAAATCCTGTTTCTCTTGCAGGGAGCAGGGAAGAGTGGTTTTGGCTGTAAAGAACACAACATGCTGAATATTAGCACTGTTTGAAATGATGAAGCATGTATAATCCTGTTATTCTCAGAAAAGATCCTTGGGAGGTTTTTTTGATGAAAGTGAAACAATAGTCTGTGAAGCAGACTGATTTTTTGGAAGGCTTTTGTTGCTAAGGTACCTGAGTGAGTTGTAGTTAGGAACATGAGGGAATAACCTAAGCTTAATTTACATTTGGAGGAATGTTGGCTGTTCCTCTGATAGGACACAATTGAAATCATCCCCCAGCAAGGCTAAGGGTTGATTACCTGGAAAATACAGTGGTGTCTAGAAAGTGGGCCAAACAGGAGAGAGGCAACCACATCTGTCTGCTGAGTTTATTCCTACTGCAGTAAAATGGTGACCCTGCAAACAGAAAAAGGCAATAACAAATTTTACTGATGTTGTTGTCTATAGTCATTTTATGATGACATTAAGATATGTAAAGCTTATTTCTGAACTGAATTTGGGTTTATTAGAGTCCTTTGGAAACATGTAAATATCAAGATGTTACGATATACTAAAGAATTAGAGTTCATTAAACCATGAGTAGAATTGGGGTGGGAGAGTGCTATGGGCAAAGATCAATGTAATTGTGGTGAATGTGAATGGAAAAATAATAGACATGTATAAAATACAGAGTCTCCTTTAAGTGTTACTGAACAGGACCTAAACACTAAAAGCAGTTCTGTAGAAGCTCTTCCACTCAAAGATGTAACATCAAAGTTAGATTACATGTATAAATTAGAAGTGGCTTTTCTTAGCCTTAAAAAAGTTCATAAACCATCCCCAGAAGCTGTCTTGCAATGAAAAACAATGATTATCTGAAAGTGCTGAGGCACTGATGCTTCTGGTATGCTTACCTTAAATGTACTTCACTGGTAATACAAGGACAGTGACACTATGGAAGCCACCCTTTGTTTCCACTCTATCCCTGTGTTCAAATGTTGCTACCAATCAATACAGGCAGCACAACTCAGCTGATATCATTGCATTATTTTTTTCCTGGCGCTTTCCTGGTTTAGCAAGAAAATTGGGGAGAGTGTGTGTGTGTGTGTGTGCGCATGTGTGCATGTATGTGTTAAGGGCATTTCTGCTACCACCTGTTTCTGTCTTGCCCTAGTGATAACACAGCAAGAGCTGATCCCAGGCGTGTTCATGTTAGTCAAGTGAGGAGTGTGGTTGCTTTAACAGATGTTTTTCAGACATGAAGGTTGTGTTAACAGTCTGCAAGGTAGTGCTGTGCAGAGATAGCTAACTAACTCCAGCTGAGATAGCTTCAAAATCACAGAACTGCAGCACTGTGCCAGGACTAATTAGCCTAGAGGTAGCACCACACTGACACAGTTAGATTGCTCTGGGACACAAGCTAATATCCTGATAGGTACTCCATGGAGACGTAGCTGCTTGTTTAAAATCAGCTTAGTTATCTGGATTGCCACAATGCAATGCACAACTCTGACATGTCTTAGGAGGCCCAATATATTATTACCTTCTGTAATACTCGCAGCCACTGCCAAGTCTCATTCATAGTAATTTTATGCTTCAGGTCACAAAAATATACCTTCATTTATTTTTATATTTTGTAAAGGATATATACTAGAATCCTGACATTCAATAGAAAATATCTCTTTCATATATACAAATGTTACTGTCCCTTCTAGTTTTTTACTGGTTTTACCTTTGTATATTGATAGAAAATTACTCTCTGTGCTTACAGCTTCATACCATTTATACGCCTCATTTTTATATGCTTAAAAATTTAGATTGCAATTTGTCTTTCATGTTCCTACCTTCAACAGTTCATTAGTTTAGTTCATTAGACTTTGAGCCCTGCATCAAAAATCAATGATTCATGTCTGTTTAAAAGGATCTTAATAATATTCCATATTTTAGAGATGGGAAGAGGAAAAGATAGGCTTAAAGTATTAAGTCAATTAATTGGCTTACTTTGATGTGTGTGTGTGTGTGCGCAATGCCTGATGGTGTTGACAAATGATTGTCCCTAGGCCATAGAAAAAGCAAAGGCAAGAAGAGTACTTTCAGTCCCCTGCAGAGGTGGGGTCAGCTACAAGGGAAGCAGAGGCTGCTGATGAGCAGAGGAGCAGGAGGAGTGAGACTTTCATCATTTTGGAGCTGAAGGAACCATGTCACCTTCAGGAGCTGAAATAGGCCAGGGGGCCTGGTCTGAGTGCACACAGAACCTCCACTGTCCCCTTGGAACAATGTATTTGACTTTTGCTATCTCCTCTAATGCCTTCACAAGCATGACTTCTACCAACTTCTGAGTGCACTGTACTAAAAAACAGGGGAGGACTGCTGGGTGCTGTGGTGGTCAAAAAATGCCTTGGACATAGCTATCATGAAATGACAGAATTTTTGATGCTTGGAGAAGGATGAGGGTCAGCAGAACTGCTGCCTTGTACTTATGGTGGGCCAACTTTGACCTGATTAAGAGCCTGGTTGACAAAGTCCCTTGGGTAATAGCTCTGACAGGCCAAGGGGCCCAGGAGGGCTGGACGTTCTTCAAGAAGGTAGTCTTAAAGGGGCAGGAGCAGGCCGATGAAAGATGAGCTGGCAGGGAAGAACACCAGCCAGGCTGAACAGAGAGCTTTGGCTGGAACTCAGGGAAAAAAGGAGACTTTACCACCTTTGAAATAAGGAGCAGGCAGCTCAGGAGGACAGTAACAATGTCACGAGGTTATGCAAGGTGATGATTAGAGAGGTAAAAGCCCAGCTAGAACTCAGGCTGGCCACTGCCATAAAAGATAAAAAAAAATGTTTTTACAAATACATTAGAAACAACAGGAGGGCCAAGGATAATCTGCATCTTTTATTGGATGCTGCGGGGAACATGGCTACAAAGGATGAGGAAAAGGCTGAGGTACTTAACGCCTTCTTTGCCTCAGTCTTTAATAGTAAGACCAGCTACGCTACTCTTTGGGTACTCAGCCCCCTGAGCTAGAAGACAGGGATGAGGAGGAGCAGAATGAAGTCCCTGTAATTCAGGGGAAACACTTAGTGACCTGCTGCTCTACTTAGACATGCACAAGTCTATGGGGATGGGTGGGATCAGTCTGAGGGTATTGAGGTAGCTGGTGGAGGAGCTTGCCAAGATACTTTCCATCATTTATCAACAGTCCTGGGTAACTGGAGAGATCCCAGAAGACGCCCATCTACCATAAGGGCAGGAAGGATCCAGGGAACAACAGTCTGTCAATTTCCCCTTGGTGTTGGGGAAGGTTATGAAGATCATCCTGAGTACTGTCACGTGGCGCTTGCAGTAAAACCAAGGGATCACACCCTCCTTGACTAACTTGATCTCCTTCTATGACAAGACAAGCTGCCTTAGTGGATGAGGGGAAGGCTGTGGATGATGTCTCCTGGTACTTCAGTAAAACCTTTGACACCATCTCCCACAGCATTCTTCTGGAGAAACTGGGTGCTCATGGCTTGGACAGGTGTTCTCCATTCTGGATTAAAAGCTGGCTGAACAGCTGAGCCCAATGAGTGGTAGTAAATGGAGTTACATCCAGGCTGCAGCTGGTCACAAGTGGTGTTCCCCAGAGCTCAGTACTGGGGCCCATCCCATTTAATATCTTTACTGATGATTGGATGAGGGGATTGAGTGCATCCTCGTAAATTTGCAGATGATACTAAGTTGAAGGGTGGTATTGATCTGCTTGCATGTAGGAAGTCTCCGCTGAGGGATCTGGACATGCTGGATTGATGGGCTGAGGCCAGTTGTATGAGGTTCAACAAGGAGAAGTGCCGGGTCCTGCACTTGGGTCACAACAACCCCACACAATGCTACAGGCATGGGGAAGAGCGGCTGGAAAGCTGCCTGGAAGAAAAAGCCCTGGGGGTGCTGGTTGACAGCCATCTCAACATGAGCCAGCAGTGTGCCCAGGTGGCCAAGAAGGCCAACAGCATCCTGGCTTGTATGTGAAACTGTAGCCAGCAGGACAAAGGAAGTTCTTTTCCCGCTGTACTCGGCATTAGTGAGGCCACACCTTGAATACTGTGCTCCCTTTTTGGCCCCTCTGTTCAAGAGGAAAACAGGTTCTGGAGTGTGTCCAGAGAAGGGCAATGAAGCTGGTGAAGGGTCTGAAGCAAAAGTCTTATGAGGAGCAGCTGAGCAACTGGGGTTGTTTAGTCTGGAGAAAAGGAGACACAGGGGGGACCTTATTGCTTTCTACAACTGTCTGAAAGAACGCTGTAGGCAGGTGGGGGTCAGTCTCTTCTCTCAGAAAACAAACAACCGGACAAGAGGAAATGCCCTCAAATTACATCAGGGGAGGTTTAGGTTGGCTATTAGGAAAATTTCCTTCACTGAGAGGACGGTCAATCATTGGAACAGGCTGCCCAGGGAAGTGGTGGGATCACCATCCCTGGAGGTGTTTAAAAAACATTTTTTTTATGTCCCATGCTTAGGGACATGGTTTAGTGATGAACTTGACAGTCCTGGGTTAATGGTTGTACTTGATGATCTCATAGGTCTTTTCCAACCTAAATGATTCCATGATTTTAAGATATATATATAAATAATCTCATGTATGCCTTTTAGGAGCTTGAGTATTTTTACCCATGCATTTAAGGAAGGGCAAAAGTGCAATGCTGTGGATGGTCTTTTAATCTAAATGAAGTTATTTTATTGAGAATAAACTCAGAATGTAGAGATGCATAGAAATTTAGTCACTTTTCTTCATCCTTTACTTTTCTGGCAGAGGGTTAAAAATCAGAACTCGGTAAAAGGTATTTAATGGCTGAATGCCTTGACCTTGTTTGGGACAGAAGCCAGTCCAGGACATTTGTTGGCTAGAGCTGTGCACAGTGAACATTTATAATCAGCTTGGCACTCCTGTTAATATGGCAGGTGTTTCTGTCTACCACCTTGGAAAGTGCCAGACCACAGTGATGGCTAGTGAATAATGTGTTGCTGGTAAATCTCTCTTTCAACTGTGCAGTTTTCTCTTTTAATTTGCTATATTATTCAGAAAACATCAAAGTATTTTTATAGGTATTGTATTATATTTTAGTATGAAAACCCCCTCATTTGTTTGTGTGTGTCTTTAAAATGAGTAGTTTTAATAGAGTTGAGGATTCAGTGCTTTAAAAATTGGCAGTGGATTCATGGGAGCTTGAAATGACTTATAAGAGAAGTAAATCCATCATTTAGAAATTCTCACCGTAAATCAACTAAAGAAATTAAATCCCGTAGATAAATGTTTTGACTCACAGTGTCTTCCCTGAAGGAGAAATAGGGCCAAAATGTTTGTCTAGCAAATTGTGGGTTTTCTTGTGGTTACCTTAAATCAAGTTCACATGTTTGCACTGTTCGGTATTCTGTTTCCTTCCTATACCTACACAAAGACTTCACTCAGCATGCCTGGAGCAAATTAAAACAAAAGCACTTATATAGGATTACTATGACAATGCTTATGAATAGAAAGGATTTTGAATTGTTTTGCCAGAGGGTATAATATGGTTCTGTAGTGAGCTGAGGGACAAATTCTTATTTAACTGAATGGGATAGTAACCTTCAATTTGGTAAAGCAACTTTTAAAGTTTTAAGTTACTGACCAGTGCTGAATGGTTTGGCTCTTGTTGATGTGAATTCCAAAAGCTAAGCTGACGGATGACATCTCTTCAACCCTTTTACATATTGACATCTGTCGTGGTTTAACCCCAGCTGGCAACCAAGCACCACGCAGCCGCTCGCTCGCTCCCCCTCACCCAGAGGGATGTTGGAGAAGAATCGAAAAGGAATGTGAAACTCAGGGGTTGAGATAAGAACAATGTAATATGTAAAGCAAAAGCCATGCATGTAAGCAAAGCAAAGCAATGAATTAATTCATTGCTTCCCATGGGCAGGCAGGTGTTCAGCCGTCCCCAGGAAAGCAGGGCTCCATCATGCATAACGGTTTCTCAGGAAGACAAACAGCATAATGCCAAATGTTCCCCCCCTTCCTTCTTCCCTCAGTTTATATACTCAGCATGATGTCATATAGTATGGAATACCTCTTTGGCTAGCTTGGGTCACCTGTCCTGGCTGTGTCCCCTTCCAATGTCCCGTGCCCCTCCAGCTCTCTTGCTGGCAGAGCCCAAGGAACTGAAAAGTCCTTGAATTAGTATAAACATCACCCAGCAACAACTAAAAACATCAGTGTCCTATCAGCACGGTTGTCACACCAAATCCAAAACACAGCACTGCTCCAGCTACTAAGAAGAAAATTAACTCTATCCCAGCTGAAACCAGGACAACATCTTATTTAAGAAGAGGGATATAACTATTCAAGAGCATAGACAAATGAAATTTAAGATAGTTGCAGTGCCAAGATGGCATGAATGAGTACATGGGAATGAAAATCAGGAATATTTGCTTGAATGAGTAGCACTGAGAAATTCAGTTGGATCTTAAAATCAAGTGTCATACAAACATAGGAACAAAAATTAATATTATCACTTGTCACGTACCAAGAAAAGTGAATGTATAAGCAGTATTTGCATTTTTATTTTCATAATTTAGCTTCTGTATTTTTTAAAGGATAATGTAAGAAAAGTGAAAAATAAATTAAAATTAATATTCATTTGAATGATTATATGGATTCTTTTAAGATTTTTAACGGATTTCAGTTGACACAATATTCTAATATCAAGCTTTAGTGAAATTGTTGAACTGTTAGATTAACCTTAATATACAGAATCTTAGAACCTATGTTTGAATTTAATTAGTGTAATGATGTTAGGGTATGATCTTACAGGTTCAGTATAGGTTTTAACTTCTGAGCTCGTCCCACAGAACTCTGTTCTTGATCCTCTTCCTATTTATGTCCTTTTGTTAGCTTTAGGGCAGCTTAGACTGAGATCAACTGTTTCTGTTTTGGGACACTGTCCTACACACTGTAGTTAGCATTAAAATACAAACCAAAACAGGATAATCTCATCTGCTCTACATTTTGAGCTCTTTGAATGGATATTTTCTGTAAGAATTCCTGAAGATTCTTAGACAGAATGATACTCTGCTAAAAGCTATAGAAAACATTATTATCACTGAAAGAAATACACTTTTTGTTTTAAGAGGAAGGGAGTGGTTTCAGGGACACTGCAGAGAAAGCAGAAAAAATAAAAAAGCATGGAGGGGATGTGCAGAGGAAAGCTGAAGATGCAGAGGGGGATGATGGGCAGATGTTCTTGGATAATATGCTAAAAGAACAGGAGACGTTACTGGAGAATTACACTGAACATAAGGAGAGTCCCAGTTGTAATCATGTGATTGAGGATACCATTGGAGGTGTAGGAAAACAGCCTTCCTTAATTCCATTATTCACAAATATTTATTTTCCCCCTAAAGATGACAGGATTCTACTGCAAGTTTATTTTATTGGGTGGGGTTTTTATTTGTTTTTATTTTTTTTTATTTTATTATTGCATAGGTCTTTTGCAATATGGAAATTGCTGGAGGAGGATGGACAGTTATACAACATCGAGAAGATGGGAGTTTGGATTTTCAAAAAAGCTGGAAAGAATACAAAATGGTAAGATGAAAAATGTGGAATAGCTGTAGAGTTCATAGAAGTGTTAGATTTCAGTTAGTACTTCCTATTGTCTTAAACAGTTCTGTATGTAGTGATGTGGTGGTGTCCTGCAGTTTTTGATGAGTTACCTTTTGTCAGGTCTGTTACTTTCAAAAACCATAGCATTCTTTTTACTCAATTAGTTGAGTATTATTTCCGATGACTTAGGGTTTATTTCAGATTAGTTACTGAGATTAAAATGAGGTCAGGCCCAGGCATATACACTGAAGAATGTTGCCATCTGTCCCTCTGAAGTTTCAACTTGCTGTGACGTTGAGAGGTAATAGGCATGTGATGATGTTCCAAATACTTGGATGTTTTCAGCTGAGGAGAACTCCTTCGGAGCATGAAGCATCTCAGATACAAATGAAAAGTTTTACCTGGGTTTATCCCAAGTCATACAACACCTCTGCCAATCAAGCTAATGTACTGGAAATGTTGATACTTCAAATAGGATTAAAAGAAAACAAATAACTTACCAAATTACAGATTATGTGACTTCAGCAAGCTGTTTTCCCTTTGCCAACTAAAAAAAAAATTACTCCAATCTAAATAAATTCTCAGTATTTTCATTTGCTGCCTGATCAAACTTTCTGATGGAGCTCCTTTGAGTTCCTGAGCACTGGCTTGGATTTCAGTGACATTCCCAGTGAAGGTTTTAGAATCAGCCTGGAAGAAGAAAATATTTTTCCAATAGCTTTCAAAAAGCACTGAATGAAGAGATCATTTAAATTATTTAAAAATAAAAGCAAGTTCAGATCATTAAAAATTCCTATGGGAAAAAGTCCTGTTATGGAACTCAACTATTTCAGAAATACATGTAGATTAGATTATTGTACCAAAATGTCATTTTGGATTTTATGGATGCTTTCTTTTCAATATTCTTATATTACTTGAAAATATAAATTATAGGCGTAAAAATTAATAATTTGGGTCAGACCTCTGCTACTACGAATAACTTGAGGATGTAATCTGTTTCATAATATATGTGAAGTAAAAATTATATTAAAATGCCAAATAGATATTTTTGAATGGATTTGCAAAATTGGAATCTTTTTTTGAACTCATAAAGTTTTAATTTAGCAGGAAACTTGAAAACTGTTTTACTCTATTCTGGTTTATAGTCAAATAAAGTATCAATTTATTTTGGGGAGACCAAAATTTGAAGATTCTACCAGTTCTACTTATGTGGAAATTAGAATTTGTATATGCAACCTAAGTCATTCTCTACATATGGACTGCTTTAATTTATACATATCATACGGATTATTGAGAATTACTCAGTTTTTCTCTCCCGTGCTTTTTCTTAGACCATTTAATAAAAACAGCCCTTCTTTTTGAAGTTTTCCCATGTGGCCCTTTTTCATATATATCCCTTCACTTCTTCAAACATTTTCCTCAAATTTTCCTTTACAATAGTGTGAGCCTGTTTGGGATTAGATTATATTGGTTTTGTCTCATTCAAGCAGTCTGAATTAATTTTGCTTCTCTTTTGGAATGTCATAGTCTTCTAAGAGATCATTTACTTCTACCAAATAAAAAGGATCTGTTTTGGAATTTTAATGAAGGCTATCCTATAAGTCATGAGAAAAGACGTGATTTAGGCTTGTCTCTGCTTCTATGAACTGTTTCACCAAAGTAACTAGCTTTGCATCCCTTCTGTGATTATCTTATACTATCAGATGTTAAATGATAGAGGCTGGTGAGTGCTGTGTGGATTACTGGGATATGTGGCAGTGTCTGAGCTTCAAGGCAATGACACCACTGACTTAATTACTTCATTGTTCAAAGAGGGTGAATGGTGTCTATTGTATCACATCCCTCCTGACACAATCTACCTGGTGTTTCTTCCAATATAAACTGGGTAGTGTGGTGGGGGATACAATGATACTTGGTGTTACTTGGAGTGGTTGAACTTAATCTGTGTTCTTTGAGCCCATAGTTCAGATACAGCTTTTCAGATTTGTTAAGATATTCTTCTTGTGCTTGTATCTCTCTAGGGCCCCAAATCTAACAGAAATAAACTATATCATAATAATATAACAGTAATATTAAGTCTCTGGGGCTTCTTTTAGTTTCACTGCGTTTAGTTCTTATTGGAAAAGAATCTGGAGAATTGATGAAGTTTTTCAGTTACAAGCAAGTACTGCTTGCCAGCTTGTGAGCCAGACAGGGATTCAGGCCACCAACCTGTGTTACCATTACTTGTGGTACCACAAGTTACTGGTGGTTCCATTTTTTGGTGGCCATTGCACATTTTCTCTGACTCTAAGCTGAGATCCTTACAGCAGGTAACTTGGAAAGGGTGCACATGGTGTATGCTCTGCAAAGGTGAGTGAAAGCACTGCTGGGTTACAGGAGTCACCTGGCAACAATAAGGCAATCACTCTTTCATTCTGTTTCCTGCTGGTGCCTTCAGCTTACATGAAAGTACCTCAATTTCTGTTCAATATATTTTCCAGACATCAATGCAGGAAACAGATTAAGAGAGAGATAAAGTAGCCACAAAATCTTTTGAAAGTAGGAAATATACAACTCCATCCGTACATAAATTGCCATAAAATCAGTGATACTACAGTAACAGTAGTATTACCCTTTTCTCCTTGTTCTTTTGGCTCCATTTCCACTGGCATCCAATCTCCACTCTAGAAAAGAAAGTTACACTTACTTTTATCTAAAAAAATAGCTAATTAATAAAAACCCCTTTTATGCAGATTTATTGTTATGCAAGATTGGTTATGCTGTCTTCTTCCTTAGTGGTGTATGTGCTTACCAGTATCGTTCAGTTTTGTTATTAGTCTTATGCTGTGCAGTGTAACTGGTGTCTTTGCTTCTAAGAACTCATTTCTGACTTTGAAATCTCTTGGGCCATTTCAGTTTCATGCATTCAATACTAACTGGAAGAAATTCAAAGGAAACCCTCTGAGTTCATCCTCCCATCCTTTTCCTATCAGTATCTACTACATCTGATCTTTCACATTTTGCAATGGATTTTCCATTATACTATTTACTCCTTATCAGAAATATTTTAAGTGGAGCAACAAATAATTTCTATAACAACAGCAGCGAAGATCACCCGGAAGCAACTTTCAACCATTTTTCATGTTTCTTTGCCTGAGGAGGGAATGTAAAACACTAAGATTTTTTTGAGCTCTAGAAGGATAATATCATACTAAAACCTGTTGCTTACCATCTGCAAACCTAAGCAGCTTTTAGAAGGGGGATTTCCACAAGCTTACTTTCTAAGACACAATTTCTGGCATTTATTAGGCAGTCATTAGCAGTAATCAAATGCAACCAAATGATTAGCTCATGTGCCAACTTGGCTATCAAGACTTCTTGCTCAATTTCCAGTCTTTCAGTTATCGGATGAATACATCTTTCGTAGTTACTGTCTCCATTTTTGCCAGATTAGGTGATGGAGTACTGGATTAGTTATTCTCTAGCCTTTTAGCATGTCTAGTTTAATAATTCCCAGGAATTTCACAGAAGTTATTCCACAATCAATAGCCCAACATTCTAGTAGAAATTCTAGTAGGCATTTACATTATGTTATCTGGAATAATCTGACTTTCCTCTGAGCCTCAGTAAATTTTAACTAGTACAAAAAGTCGATCATCCATGTCTTTTACTTACCTAAAAGACAGCTGAACACCTCTTCGGACTGCAAGTCTTTGATTTCCTTCTAGGCATGATGTTTGTTAGCCATTTTGATATACTTCCTACAGTTCACCTCTGTGAGTAAGCTCTAGGGGGAACATATCTCACCCATTTCCTGCAACACCTTCTAGTTTGTGACAATCAGGAAGCTGGTCACCTTGTCTTTTCATCTCACCAGTCCCTGCAAGTCCTACAGACTGCAAGGGGTGCACTTGGGTGTCTAGATTTACCTGAATTGTTCATAACAAGAGCTACCATTCCAACAATTATTTTTTTTTTAGTACTATCTTTCAATTCATTTTGAAAACTTCCAGATGTTACTTACATTTAATTTTTACTTGCAAGGTGTCCCACTCCTGTTTTAGAATGTGGTCTTACAATTCCTTTAATAGTCTCCATCTGTTTTAAGTCTTATTTTAATTTCTTTTGTGAAAGTTTCGCTTCCAGTTTTCAGGTTTGCTATCATTCTTTCTCCCTACCTTTCCTGTCTAAATTGACATTTTTGTTGTTCTGTATTGCTTCAGTAGCAATACTAACTTGCACCTTTTTTTTTTTTTTTTTTTTTCAGAATATGTCCTCACCACAATTAACATTGTGTTTGACCTGAAAAAAACCAGGCAAAACCTCAAGCTTTTGTACTGTTCCCTTTTGGAACCTTAAATGAGGATGGCTATTTCTTTGTTGCAGTTTTTTCCATTTACAAGTGTGCAGATTCTTTTTTCTCCCCAAACACTTAAAGAATCAAACAACTACAGACAGAGCTGCAACTGCTTCCAGTCACATACGATTATGTTAATGACTTTCTTTTCCACGTGAGTGGCAGACTGTGTAAAATATGATTCTTTTTCCGCGACTTCAGTGGAAAACAACTTCAGATGTCTTTTTTTAAAAAAACAAAAATCACATAAATCATATGACTTGGCTGAGGAGAATGTTCTTGACAGAAAAAATAAATTTGCTCATAATTTGAATGTTCATATTGTGGAAACAATATCATAATTCTCAGTTTTGTTAAAGTTAGCTATTTTGAATTAACTTTAAATCCTTTTCTAGATTATAAGTATTTAAGCTATGTTATACATTGATATGGCCACAAAATCTTCAAATTTCTTGCATCCAGAGTAGTCTGATATTGATACATTTGTCATATTCCTGCGTTCTTTAAAAGGGAACTCAAATACTATCAAAGAGCTCTTAAAATGGTAGCACTGCTCTTTCTGTGACTATTCCACATTAAAGGAGTTTGTCAAAAGCTCTTTTTTCAGATCTTCATTCATGATAAATATTACCCTTCAGACTAAAGAATAGCCATTTTATGTTCCATTGCAAGCATGCAATGCAGCTCCCTGGGTTCACAGTATATCAGGTACTGAAATGACCACCTAATTAATTTCACCTAACTTCTGTTAGATTTAGAAAGATGCTGCTGTTCACAGGAGTTAAAACACTCATGGGCTTTTCAGATGATTTGCAATTTTGACAGGAATTTAAAATTAGGAAACCTTTATCACCATGTGGAAATTGTACATGCACATACTAGCTAGAGATACCTAGCTACCAACAGGCCCATGGTTTTATGACAGTAAGAAGTTTCTTCCATTGATTTTGGCTTTAGCTGTATTCAAGTAATCTATTTTTTGGTCACAAACAGTAACTCAAAGAAATATACGCAAAGCAACAAACTATTACACTTAAAGCACATATGGTCAGACACATAAAACTTAAAAGTATAATTGTTGATTGATCTCATACAAACAAAAATTTTCATCTTCACTGTTATTAACCGCAAATTGTTTGGTTATGAAGGATGCCGCAAGGGCAAAGCTATACAGCTGCTCCTGATAACTAGCTGATTGGATTTTACAATAAGAACCTGTGTCTTCCTTCCAAAGAGAGTTTTTGTGTTTCCCTGTTTTGCACTGGAGGGATTCAGTGGATGGGGATTCTACTCCTATTTTATTCAATTCCTTCTTTCTCAACTCCTAGGCCATACATGCACTAGCACATTGAACAGGGTCATGATCTGTGTGTGAACAGTCCTGGGACACAAAATCTTCATCACTAAATTTTAGTGGAATTTTGGTCTGACTCAACATTCTACAAATAATGCCCAAGCAGTTAGGGGTAATGGCCCATTCTCAAATGGCAGTTTGTGCAGGGCTGCCTTGCTTTCAGAGCTGAGGTGGTTTTACTGTTAGCACATGGGTTACTCTGGTTTGCTTTCTTCTGCTTAGCAAAGCACTAGGGGCTGTTCAAAGCACTTCACAGATTCTTCTTCCCTCTTGGCTTAGTGAAACAGTTACGAGAGAAAGAATTGTTGGTTAAAAGACCATGGGGACACATTTTGAAGATAACCTGGGAATAGGAAAGGAATAGAGGAAGTTTTGTGGAAGGAGGAGAACCTTCCTAACACTATCTATATTATATCCATCCATCTAGCTAGCTAGTTGGAGTTACATCCCATAATTTCTTCTGCAGAAAGAGCTTCACTTTCTTTCCCTGCTGGCCGTGTGAAGAATTTCATAAAGTGCCTTGCAATATCAGCATGGTACTTCCTGCAAAAATGAAGACTTTGAGGACAGGATGGACCTGTGAGAAAGGCAAAAACTAGGGAATGCATGTTCTTGGAAAAGACAGAAGGCATGTTGCTCCTGTACAGTAAACAAGCCAGACAGATTGGAAGTGTTGGTGGTGTTCAAATATTATGTTGCCTGAATAAGCTTATAAAAGTGAGTTATGAGTACAAAGGAATACAAATGACACACTAGACATGGATGCTTTCTTAACATATAGTCACAAATGCATTTCCTATGACAGTACAATTATAAATTGCTTACATCTGAAAAAAATCATTGACTTCAAGGGACTGGGATAGACAACATGGAAGTCATTTGTTTCTTTCAAATATTTACCAAGTAATTTAGATATAAGGAAATGATTTTTTGTGACTGGAATGTGTATTAAGATATTGTGTGAGTAATGCCTTTCATGGAGACCCACCCTTCTGTGATAAAGGGTGACATGTCATGCTAGTTTAATAAAAAGCCAGTTCTGACTGCAGCTGTTACTCAGATAATTGTCACTTTCATCAGTGCTATAAAAAGACCCAGCATGTTCTCTGCTGGAAAAAGAGCAACCTGTAAGTTTGATGTTTGGGGTATTTAGATAGATTATGGGACTAAGATTCAAGTCCCTGCTCAAACTCACATATAGATGATTTGGCTGTTGGTCTTGCCTGTAGCATCTATGCTCCTAGAGATGCACATCTTTGCTACTTGAGCCAAATTAAGTCTTACCTCCAAAAGTTCTTTTTTTTTTGTATGAATGAAAGAAAAGTACTTTTTTTTTAAAAAAAATATTTTTGGCCCTAAACCATACAATTTAGAAGTTCACTTAAGCTCCCAATTCATCTTTCTTGAAGTACCTGACTTTTTAATTTTCTTTTTCCTTTCCTTTCCTTTCCTTTCCTTTCCTTTCCTTTCCTTTCCTTTCCTTTCCTTTCCTTTCCTTTCCTTTCCTTTCCTTTCCTTTCCTTTCCTTTCCTTTCCTTTCCTTTCCTTTCCTTTCCTTTCCTTTTCAAAACACACCAATCTCCCTGGGATGTACTTACTAGGAGCCATACTAAGTGTCTGTATATTACTGGGATCTGCTTGCCCTAGACTGAAGAAGATGATTTCAGAGAGATAGGATCTCAATGTAATTTGTCTCAGTAGGAAATGCTGTCCTGTTTTTAGTTAAAGAGTAGGGACGTTAGACTGAAAATGATGCCCAAGGAAGATACACTGGCTGTTGTATATGGGTCAGTGTAGGAAACTGAGCTGTTTGGGGCCCATTGCCTAGCTAGAGGTAAAATTTGTGTAAAGTTTGTGCCTCAAACCTGGATTCCATTGATGTAATTCTTCCTCATCAGGAAGTCTACTAGGACTTTTGCTGTGTGTGTTTGAGAAGTAAAAAGGAAAAAGTGATCTTAACTTCTCTATATCTGCTAGCATATTTGGTCTAGAATGAAGTGCAACAGCCTGAGTTGCTGTAGGATATGAATAAGGTTTTGAGACTTATTTCTCAAAATTGGTATGATTTTACAAGCATTTAGTTCTTTATATAAACTGACAATAACTTAGTTTTTGTTTTAGTTTTTTGAGAAGATACCTTTGGCTTCAATCTAAACACATTTTTAAAACTTGCCACCAAATATTTTTTAGTATTTCATAAAAATAATTCTGAATATTTAGCATTATTTTCCCATAGTCTTTTAAGTTAACATTATTTAGCACATTTGTTACCTGAGGAAATTGAAGTAATTTCTATAGACCACACCTTTATTTAAAATAATGCAATGAATAATTCAATGTGATAGTCATGAAGAACTATACTGACATTTTTAGAAATCTTTTTAAACAAAATGCATTCTTCATTCTCAGCTAAGGCAAAAGGAGCTGAATATTCTTTATGGTTTCTGGGAAGACATTGTTGCTGTAAACTGAATTATTATCTGCTTTATTCAGTGAAGTCTGACAGGAGATGAACCTGTAGGATATATTGACTGTGCCTGGTTTCAATTTTGTTGTCTATAAGAAGTCATAGATTCCTATAATCATCATCAGACAAAATAAAGTAAGAGAGAGAATATTTTAATGAATTTGGAGTAACATGATTCAAGCAGAATACTCCCACAGATTTTGCTCAAGTTAATAGAACTTTTTTGCACCCTACTTACTATTTTTTAATGTGTCAAATTTGTAAATTCTTATGATAATTTTTAAAATCGGTATTGAATTCCACTTCTTTGTACTCATGACTGCTTCTGTACTTTTGACTCTATTAATCATCATGTAGTAGGAAATGAGCTAATGTAGAACCTAGATGTCATATAGAGTAAATATTATAAAATCATGTACTTTTGTCTGTTATTCCTGGTCCTAAATACTTTACTGCATACAAAACCACAACAAATTACTATTTATTTATGTTTTTACATAACAGTTTGGCACTATGTCAGAACTTGCACAATTTACTATATAGTTATAGGCGTAAAGAACCAGAAGACTCCTTTCCTTCATTCTAGTACAAAAATGGGATTAAAATTGTCAGTAACGTTCTGTATTATGTCATTTCTTTAACCTGAAAACAAGTGTTATCATGTCTACAAGAACAATTCATTCTAAATGTAATACAAAATATCACCTGATTATTCCTTGATAAAAAAATTTTTTTACTAATTGGTTGTGATTTTTACATCCTTTTAACTGTCTTATTTCAGATCAAACTTTGACAAATATCTTAATGCAATTTTCAGCAGCAAAAATATAAATGTTTTCCATTTGTGAACAATACAACAAAACATTAAAATAACCTATGCTACGTCAGTGCAAGATTTGTGTATCCTGTCTGTGGCTAGTAGTGCCCAGTTAAGAAAGCATATTGTGATAATGTAAGCATATTTCCTGCCATATTCTCCCTGTTTCCATGGAGTGCTAATGAGACAAATTTAGAGCTCTGAAAACTTCTGGAAATTTCTGACCTTCCCCTACTATATTAAGCACTCTTTTGGGAACTTAAAGCCTCTCGTTTGCCAGTCAGCCCTAAATGTTATGCAAATTTCAAGGGAAAAGCAAAATGAGTATTTTTGGAATAAAATGTAAAATTTAAAGAATTAATTCCTCCACTTGGAAACATGTAACAGACAAAATATAAAAAGCTAATGACAAAATAGTGTCTCTTAGTAATTTAAAATACAGTTTTGGAACAGTGCTTATGACCCACTGGGTTTCAGAGGGATGTAAAATGTAGTTAACTGCAAACACATTCATGAAATACAGATGTTCTTTTCCTAGTAGATTGATAGCAAGGATGATTTGGATCACCTCCTGTACTTCCTTGAGGTTAAGTACAAAACTTTAACACAAATACTAAATACTTTGGAAGTATTTGCTGTAGCAATATGAATGCAAAAAAAAAAAAAAAAAAAAAAAAAAGAGTTTGTTGACAGACTATATATATACAGAGAAACAAAACACATTTAATGACAGAAATGGGTCTGGAACAGGTGACTCCTAATGTTAACTATTAAGATTTAACTTAATGCCCTAAGGCTTTCTCAAACACAAAGTCCTTGTCCATAGATGATAAACATGGTCTTAGGCAAAGCTGGAACCTTGCTTATCACTTGGGACCCCACAGATTTGAGCAGCAGTGTAAACATAGATGTTCCGTTAACTAAGATTTTTGGATTGCATTACTGAATTTTCAGTACTGAACTACTACTGAATTGTCTCATGAACAGCAAAATTAGTAAGTTCTGCTTTTCTGTGGATCTTTCTCTTGTGTCCTGCATAGAAGTCCAGTTCTCATTACTAGTAGTTTCTTGAATCCCTGTTATTTTCTTAGATTCTCTGTGACAATGGCTTGAGTTCCCCTTTTTTGTCCCTCAAATCTCTCCCAGATGTCTAAGGGTCCTCCAAGGAAATACATGCTCAGCGTCTGCACTTGGCTGGCTGGTGTGCACTTGCTGATAAGCAATTGGAATAGGTAACTGCTGAGCTTCTGCTTCAGGATTTCTCCCAGCAGCAACTCATCCCAGACACTATTTTTGCTGAAACCTTGCTGAACTTTAAGTTTGTGTGATTTCTATCCCAACTTCAAGTGTTCAAAAAGCATTGCACAAAAATGAAGGACAGGTGGGCATAAAAATTGCCCAAGCTTGTTTTCCAAAGTTTTCAGGCTGAAGAAAAAAAAAAAAAAGTATTTTTGAGTAAAATTCTGAAATGTACTTTGAAGGCTAAAGGTCTTGAAAATCAAATCAAAGTAACCTAACACAACATTTTTTTAAATTATTATTATTTTTTTATTGCCAGCCTCAGGGCTAGGAATGGAAACAAGAAGTTAAATCATTTTTTTCAGATTTCTTTGGCTAATACTATGTCATTCTTTTCTGCACACAAAAGTTTACGTATCTTGTCAAATTGGTAGTGTTCTTGTAGCAATGACAGTCTAAGTGAGATATAAACAAGGAAAGCTGTGTAGTTATTAAGTCAGTCAAAGTATCTGGAAAAAAACAGCAATCATGCAAGTCTTTCTTCAGGTCCAAAATAGAGGCAGTAAACTGTAGACTAAATACAGGTTGGCAACAGTTGAGTTTGGCATAATAAATTTATACTTCAAGAAATTGTTTCCAACTCTGTGCTTAGCAGAAATGTACTGCTCTTCTTTGTTTTAGATGTATGAAAGCTTTGAGTGCTTGTTTGTTTGTTTATTTCTTTTTCCAGCCATATTAGGTGTTTAATAAAATACACTACTTCTGCTTAGGAACATTCTTTGCTTGAAAGATGTTTTATATTCCACTTACTTCCTTGTTTTTCTTTTCATAAGAGCAAGGAATTTGTTTAAAAAAAGTTGCTTCTGATAAGAAATGAAAAAAAAGAATCACTCTTAGTCTGGGCATTTCTAATCTGAGTTTCAGTATTGTAGCTCCTTATAATAGGATACAGTTTTTCATAACTAATGTGGTGGCTTTCCTCATAATTTTTTATATTCCTTTTTATATTCCTTCTGTTCCCTTTTGCTGCAACTTCATTTCCTCTGGTCAGGAGACCAAACCACTTAGTGATAGATTTTCATCTTACTGTAACAACACATGTGAAAAAGAAGTGTAAATGCAAAGAAGAAAAATTATTATTTCAGAATAATTATATATGTGGTGTCTGGAGTTTATATAGCGCACGTACAGGAACACATAATGTTAAAAATCCACATGTATTACATCCTGAATATGATGTAATCTAAATAAGATAAGGCAAATATCATTTGATAGAACCACAGTTCAAAGGGGACTCCCCTCAGCTTGCCAGCAGCAGGAAAAAGGGAGAAAGGTTTTCCTGGAAATTTTCTTTTAAAGGGAGACAGCTGATAAGAATAATAGTATATCTTCTGTGCATAAGAAACCATGAAGTCTGCAAAGAAACATACTTTGGCTGGTGCATAGACACCTATGCTTCAGCTTCTGTCTTCTGGATTTTAGGAAAGCAAACTGTCTGTTAGTTAGCCACTGCAGAGCATATTTTATCTTCCTTTGAGACAAGTGGCAATGACAAATGGGAAAGAGGATGTTGGAGACAAACCACTGACTGTTCTGGTAGGAAACTGCCAAAGCTGCTAGAACAGGGGAGACCATGTGTGACAGTCATAGGGCACAGTCCAGGCAAGAAGATGGAAAGGATCAAACGGACAGATAGAAAACAGTGAAAACTACAGAATGGTATGTCAGCTGTAGAGTGGTTTTATGCAGGAGAGGAACAAGCGTTTGTATTTTAGGAAGTGTGTATGAAGCCAAATATGCATGCAAATGTGATCAAAGCAGTAGGTGAAAGATACAGAAGCATTACCATGGGAAAGCTTGAGGAGCAATGTAATTCACTGTAGGAACAAGAAAAAAATACTTCCATTTTGTATTTTTTTAATCCATTCATAAACTTTTAAATTTCTAATTTTTTTTTAATTAAGTTTCTTTAGAAGTTTGCAGCTGGCATACCTATGCATTTCCTGTTGAAGTATTAGCCTTGCTGCAGCTTGATTCAGCTGCTGCATGGCCTCTGAGGAGGCAGGACTTCATCCTCTTCAGACCCAACTAGTCAGGCCTGGAGCCAGGGCAAAGCAATAAAGAACAAGAAAGAAAGAGGGCTGTACTTTCAGTGTTCCCATCTCACATTAGGAAAGAGTGAAATATCATATAGAGGAGATCAGTTTCTTGCCAATGTGCTTCATGGATACATTTCCCATTACCTAACTTCTAGTCCCAAGAAAGTCTTTTAATTTAATGCCCTTTAAAAAATATGTGCTTTCTGAAAATGTTCAAACTTATTCTTGAAAAGTACACTGACCCAATCAACGGCAGATCACATGGTTTAATTAATGATCTAAAACTGAGAACAAATGTTGGCTGTTAAATGTCATGATGAAGAGTGCAGAGGGAAACTAATTTTCTATAATTAACGATAAAGGAAAATAATTGAGATTGGATGCAGTCTAACCTGTTCTAAAAACAGGATTGTTTTATCATTTTTTTCTTTCCCATATCTGGCAGTCACAGCTTAGTAACAGAGAGTGAATTTATATCACATGCCAGAAAATCATCCAATCTTTCATTTAATCAGAAAATTTTCACAAGAATCTTCTAAAACGTGCCTAGCACATCACGGTAAGCAAATCAGGAGTTTTCCAGTTTTCATTTTTCCTATCTTAAGAAATATGAATAAGCATAGTCATATTGAAATAATTCTTCACAAGTAATGATTATTGTTTAAAGAGAACAAAAATGGAGCTAACAGTTTTCAAGAATAAACTAGTATTTACAAAGAAAAATAATTGTAATTATACAAATTAAACTACATTAAATAAAATCAAATTTAGTGTAGTAAAATACTCACTAAAATTAAAAAAAAAATAAAACCTGGAAGATGCATAAAAGTATAGGTCTAGGAATACACTTTGAAATTTGGTTATACTTTTTCTTTTATTATCCTTTTTCCATGTTTGAAAATTGTATAGTTTGCTTAGCTGAAAATAATATCATCTGAATATATGAAATCTGAGAAGAGCTGGGTACCTTAAATATTCTATTGCTGGTGGGTTTTTTCATTCTCAGAAAATATAGTTACAGTATCCCCTGCTGTGCTTTGAGTAGTCTGTATGAATACTGCTAACTCTTTAAGTTAAAGATTTCAAAGCACCAAAATATACATAGATAACTTAAGTCATGTCAGCATGGTGAGAAAAAAAAAACTTTGTAGTAACCAAAATCTTAGCCAATGTGAACTTTAGTGGACCAAGAATGAAGTAAATAAAGATTACAGCTGAGGCTCACTCACAGACACTGTCCTTTCCAGCAGGTTTTATATACAGGAGAGGATTTAAAACTAAAAACATCCCTCCTTCAGTTGTGGCAGACACTTGACAGCAAAGAAATGGTCCATTCTTCTTCAGAGATTAAGACATGAACTATTATCCAGCTTTGTTTCAATTAGGCTAATTTAAACTCTTTTTAACCTTTTATAGCATATAATAGAAATCTGTTTTGACATAATTGTCTAAATTATAGCTGTTTAACACTATATGAAATGTATTTTAGAATATGACTGTGTCCAGTATTCCTATTGAAGGATGTGCAAATACCGCATCATACTATTAATATCTTATAATTGGAAAATTATTTTCAACTGATGAAGCCAACTGCCCTTTCAAATATCAGTTGAAATGCAGGACACTTCTACATGGTACATATCAGTAGACTCATTTTAGAGATAGTCAAACTGGAGCACAGGAAGCTATGACCAGTAATTAGAAAGTATAAGTAAAATATAATTATGACTTTATTATTGTATAAAGATTCTACCAATTACAATAATTACATCTAGTTATTTTGCCAACTTTTTTCTAGGGTTTTGGTAGCCCATCAGGTGAACATTGGCTGGGAAATGAATTTATCTTTGCAATAACAAGTCAGAGGCAATATTCTCTAAGAATTGAATTAATGGACTGGGAAGGAAACCGGGCATATTCACAGTATGACAGATTTCACATAGGAAATGAAAAGCAGAATTACAGGTAAGAATCTATTGACATTCTTTTGACTCTGCTCAGTGATAAATATTGTTCATTGTTCACTTTTTAAATATGAGAAAGGATAATAATATGAAACTAATTTTCATTGAAAGTGAATAAAGGGGGTAAAAATAAAATAGAATTTGTATTTCTCAGTGATGGAAGGTTAGACTAAACCTAACATATCTGAGAACAAGGTATGATCTATTAATCGCGCTGGCTGGTAGAATTGCTAAAACTTTGTATAAATTTTAGCATATCTGAGACCATCATCTCTCAAAACTGGTTGAATAGAAAAGGATAATGGATTCTCCATTACAGCTTGAAGGTTTTCTACCTTGGAAACATACAACTGAAATAACACAAGTGGGAAGAAAAGATGAAAAATGCCGTTGAAAAACCTGATAATTCTAAACTAAAAATTCAGTGTAAATGAAGAGGAAAAACAGAATACTGGATCTGTTTGTGAGGAGATAAAACACAAAACAAGGTGGCAGGTACTGGACAGCTTAATTCATCAGCATCAGCAGTATGCCATTAATTACAGAGGGGATTTTAAAGATAAAAAATACGGGAAACTTAAGTCTGCTTGTTAAAACAGGAAAAAAAAACCCAACCTTGGAGACACAAAAGATATTGATGATCTAAGTGTTTAAATTTTATTTTTTTCTTAGTCATTGCTTCATCTGAATAGACAGTACAATATTGGAGAAAGAAAATGAAACCCATAAGAAGATCCTCGATTATTTATTACAGCACATCTAGTTAGCATATGACTTAAGAGACAAACAAATGCATTGTAAAACCAAAAGATCAAGTCATAGCATGTGAAACTAGGTTGTCATTCAGATTTTTAAATTCAACTAACTTGATTCTCAGAAATGCTGATTGCCTCCCTCCTCCCTGGGCCTCCAGAGAAATGGCAATGAGAGCAATTTGCTCTTTCTGCTGACAAGACTCCGCCCATGTGGAACACATAATGTCCCTGTCCTCTGGGGTTTGTCAAAGGGTACTACTGGATAACATAGAAGTGCAAAAGCCACATTTAGAAGCAATCTGCATAGTTCTGCTCTAGCATAAAACAAGGGCTATCCCAAGGCACACAAAGGACAGCTATGATCTCTATTGCCTCCAGCAATGATGTGCCTGGCACCCATGGCATGCCATTTCCCCAGATTCAGGAAGGTGGAGCACCCGTTCTGAGGCACTCCTAGGTAAAGACTAAATATAAGTAAAGGAAATGTCTCAAAACTGAGGCTAGAAATATCTATACAAAATATAAAAACATCATTGTAAAAGTGGATGATGTTGGGCCATAAACATTAGCAGAAGATACTAAAAAATAAAAGATGGGTCAAATACTTCTCAAGTGAGGAAAAATGTTAAAGGACAGTTACACATACCTCTAAAAATTACTACGAAAATCAGAGAAGATGCTAGGTGTATTACTCAGAGGGTGAATTAAGATGGCTGAATTTGCTAACAAAAACAGTGTCTTTTCTTCTCACATTTATTGGGACTGGATAGGGACAGCATGTATTGTTGAGGAATCAGAAGTACGTTAAATATTTAACTTATGTTAAAGCTTAAGTTAGGGGAGGATTTCTTTTCAGGACTCATCTGGGTTCATTCACAGCAAAATAAGGAGAGATTTTTGGTTTTGTTTCAAAAGCTAGATTGCATTTGTAGTAAGGTAGGAGAGCAACTTTGAAGTGCTTAAGGGATTTCTGCCTATCATAAATCCATGTAACATGCCTAGAGCAACAGAAGAGTCAAGGACTTTTGAGGAAGGGCTGGACCATTGTCCATCCAAGTCTGGGAACTCTGCTGGGGACTGTAACCTGAGACTGTCTCAGATGCCAACAACCAGCCAGGATCAGGGCCCCGGCTTAAGAAACAAGTAAGGTTGCCTTTGTATATTTGATTGATTGCGCTTTTCCTGGCACAGTTTTACCCTTATCCAAGTAGCACATTCCCAGGCAATCCCTGAACACAATGGTGGGATCCCATGGAGCAGGGACTGTGCAATGCACGCTGTGAGCAAGTCCATGTTAGTTTGTTGGGGAAGAAAGCCTAGCCATACAGACATGAATCATGGTGTGCCGCTAACTCTGAAGGCCAAAGAGCAAGCCCTAGCCCAAAATTTAAACTTTAATCAAATTTTGAATTGCCCTTTGTCATCTGTAATAAACTTTGCCTCATAGAAAGAGGCTTTAAAGGACTTGGGCATAGGATTTGTTTCTCTGCCTTGGCTGATAACACAGGAACTTGGAGATTTATTAAATAGGTTTAATATGTTGATGGACATATAGAGAGTAGCCCTGGAAAATCATCCTGCATCAGTCAAGGTCTCCAAGATGTCTATATGGACAGAGAAATATTTAGGAAAAGAAGGGAAGATAAATCCACTTTCATTAGAAGAAAGGGAGATCTTTCTATGAAACTGTGAAACTGTGAAAACTGATCCATGACTTTTCTTCTTGCTGAACAAGAAAAACAAAAGAGATGTATTTCAAAAATGTAGAAATTATATCAGGAAGGTTGTAGAGGCCTCAAAATATATAATGTTAAGTAACAGGGATAAATTCTGCTATCCATATTCTAGTCACTTTTACAGAAAAATAAGAAGGATTTTGACCTGGGACTAATGACTACATTTTTAGTTCCTGTCCTACTTCCTAGTCCAATTAAAGGCCAGAATGAGCTCTACTCATGCTGTCTGTATATGGCCTCCTTATGGTATAACAGAAGTTCCTGTGTCTAGGGAATGGGGAATTGTTTCCACTCATTCTGGAAAAATCAGAGAGGGAAACATGAAAAGGTAAAAAGGCTCTGTCCATCTCTGTTAGATCTTTGGGTTTCAGATTAATTTCTCAATTATTTTTAATCAAACATGTCTAAATATGTAAAGAAATAACTGAGTAATACAGTGACAATTCTGGAAATAATGAAGTGTAAGCCATATGCAAATCTAAATTGTTTTTCATGCTTGACAAATGGACTACTGCCTAGTCCAGACAGATGTATGTCCAACAGACATTTTGCAAATGAAAATTAGGTTGGGCTCTTTTAGAAATTATTACAAGAATGCATCCTATGACATAAAACCCCTTTATTTTGCTTGCCAGAATCACTATCTGTGATAGAAACAAATCCAGAAGGCAGGCCAAAGAAAAGTATGATTATTGAGTCCTAAACAGCTGGACACCCTTCAGAGAATGCTGTTTTGTCTTTATCTGAAGAGCTGCCATTAAGAATTTAAATTACTCCTCTGAAGTTGAAAACCACAGTTCCCAGCCTCTTGCTTGCAGTGTCTTTCCTTCACAGTAGTCAGGCATTTGCCATGTTTGCTTTCAATACCTCAAACACAGAATGGCATACCTTTTCAAACTTTAATTGCTGTTCATTTGAAATAATATTGTCAAATTAGATAGTCTCTTTATTTTGGAAGCTGTTAGGATTTTCTGCTAGTGACCCACATTAAATATTGCTTCTTCAACAGTGTTTGCAAAAATAAGTAATTGTAGTCTGGCTGCACTCTACATTAGTTTTGAATAATACAAGTTAACTAAGAAATAATAACCAGTAGAGACAAGTTTCCAAGCTGGTCTGGGCAGTAGATCAAGGAGATCTGAAACAGAGAAAGAGTACTGAAATGAAAGCAAAAACTCAGGAAGTGGAACATCTTTCATTTATGCTATGGCAGCACCTTGTACATTTGGAAGACACGGAGAAAAAAAAAAATTAAGGTTCCAGGTCTCACATGTGAATGTAGCAAATTAAAAAAAAAAAAAAAAAAAAAGAAAACAAATACCATGAAGCCATAAAATGTGTCTGAGAAAATATGGAAAATCATTTTCATGCTGTTTTTCCAAAATCCAGCCCCAGCATTATGCAAAGTTTGATTCAGTCTGGATAACTCCCAATTGGTGATTTCAGAAGGGTTCTGTTTTTTCTCTGGGCTTTTTGTATTCTCTTTACTACTTTTATTAGCTTAAAGAATCTATGATTAAAAAGAGTAATACTGAACACATGTATGTTAAAAATATACTTGTTTCTCTTTCAAAATGAGACAGCTCCAAAAGGGTTTCTGGGAATGCAGGATAAAATCTATTTATCCCAGATGATGACTGCATGAAAGAAAGTTGAGATGAGAAGGTAGATACTGATACAGTAAACGTATAATGATAAATGGTAACTGAAACAGGAAAATCAATGTTATACCACATGTGAAAGCTTCAATAGCATGAAAATATTTAAGTGAGTAATTTCCTTTGGAACATCCTTAGGCTTCTTATCTACACAAAATGATTACACAGAGGGTTGTCTGTAAATACGATGAAAACTATCTCTGCCAGTCTTACCCTGTGACAAGTAAAATCTCCACAGAGTAAGAAGTGAAATCTCGCAAGCCCCATTTAATGCAGTGTTTCTTAATTTAAGTCAAAGGAATTAGTCACAGAAAAAAACATAAATTGAAGGAGGCTCCCAGAAGACACGGCACACAGCCTCTCCTATTTTCCTGTGTAGACTCTACCTAGCCCACTGTTTTATATTCTGTTGACATTGTTTGGTGTTCTTAGGAGCTGTATAGATATGACATTGGTGCTTTGACCTGTGTCCTCAGCCCCCTCCAGAATTAAACAGTAAAAGTAACCATGTGTTGGGATTTCAGGCACCACACTTCATAATCCCATATATTAGTTAATTAAAAGATATACTGATGTTGGATTTTGCACAGCAGTAATTTCAACCTGCAGGCACATGTGTTTTCACTACCTATGATACAAAAGCAGCACTTCCAAGCAAGGCATGGGATAGAGAATGGGAGAAATACAGTTTTTAATTGGCCAAACTATTTGTACCTCAGAACACTTAGAGAGGCTGAATAGACCCTCACCTCCCTATGGCAATATATTCCAGTATTTAGTCATTCTTTTCTTTAGAAAAGCTGTCCATTGCTTCAATGACCCACCACCTTTGGTCGTATCCATGGAGGAATAGGATTAAATGATGAGGCAGTGCTGCTGAGGTAAGCAAGGCTTTGGGATTGCTATAGGTATAGGTAAAAACTGGTGAGGGACAGAGATCATCCTGACTTCTGTGAGTAAATCATGGGCTTAAAGTGATGGCTGAACTTTAACAGTTAAAATTAAGGAGAACAGTCTTTATATTGGAAACAGCATGACAAAGAGATTAGGAAATCTTATGAGAAAATAAGAACATCGATACATTATCAGTGGAACAGGCAAGAGACAAGCTGACAGAATATCAGTTATATAGAGAAGAATCAGATACATAGGTCCTCAGAGGCAAGAAGTTGAAGGAATTTGTTGCAAACAGAAAAGGCAGTCATTTGCGTTCTTCAGGTCACTTCAAACCACTAATGTGGTCTTATGATTCATGCAAATCTAGGTAGCTCAGTTTCCAGGCTCTCCAAAATACTGTCTGTCTCCAGGCTTTGTTTTGGGAAACCGGACCAGTTGCTGAATGTAAACTAACAATGGTTAGACTTCATGGGACCAGGTAGCAGAAAGTTTTTAGTTTATTGAGTAGAGTAATGGATTTTTTAGCTCTTGTTTGTTTAAGAGTTTGTATATTTAGTTTCAGCAATAGTATTATTTCTCTCTGTTTTCTTAGGCAAACTAGATAGGTAGCCTGGAGCCAGAGGCCTTGATGTAATGTTAATCTTTGACTTTTTTTTTAGGTGGAGTCTATTGATTTATTTAATTACCATTGTTGAAGTAGTGCTGGAATTTCTTACAAAAATTTCTCACTTCTCTTTTTTAAAGTAGAGAAAAAATATTTTTTTACAGTCTTTTAGATTGTACTAATGAATATGCTGTAATAGGTAGTAAAGGAAGTATTATCTGAGAGTATGCCATTTATGGGGACAGCTGGTTTTATGCATCTCCAATTTAAAAGTATATTCCACACAGTATTGCTGTTTCAGAAGCAGGATGTTAACAGACCATTGTCACTTTCCTCAATGTACAAACTTCATTTTCAAATATGGGTGTAGGCCTCTGTTATTACCCAGGCATTTCAATGATGCATTTGCCATAAGTAACTTATTTACTACTTGTGTCACTTGATCAGTTTAGGTAAAACACGGTATCACCCTGAACTGCAATTTCTTCTGAGCCTTCTGCTTAGCTTGTTCTGTATTATTTGTATCACAGTAAGCCCTCAAAGGGTCCATTCTCAGATGATAAAGAAAAAGTACAGTGGAGGACACATGGGAAATCTGTAGCAAAACAAGAAAATAAACACAGATCTGCTGAGACCCAGCCTTGTAGACAGACCCCAGTACTTTTCTTGCCAAATGTGAAACTACAGAATAACTAAAAAAATAGACATGGTGCAAAAGTTTTAGTCCACAGTAATTTACTTTTCTTTGGAAGCTTGAAATTCCACTTGCAAGTCTAATTCAGAGGAAATATCCATGCAAAATCCTATTAACAGACAGAATGATATCTGTAATATACATACTTGCCATGATTTGAAAATATTTTAAATATTTTTGCACCAAACAATGGCGTAAAACGGATAATATGGAAAAATTATTTAATGTCTCTAGGTGTGTATATATATATATATATATAAATATGTCTGGCTGAAATAACTTCATTCTATTTAAGAACACTTTCAGTCCAATAAAATTCCATGAAGTCTAAATACTGGAAGTGCAGGGATTCAATCTGATGCCCATTAACCAGAGGTCTTCCTGGATCCAGGCCAGTATTGCTATATTATATCAGTGAATAAAGCTCACTGGCAGCCCATGCACTATCTCCAAATGTAAGCAGAAATGACATATAACATTTTCAATGACTAACTGAAAGTTAATGCAAATATACTTGTGGAGTTTATATATAATAAAATTTAACTTAATCCACATAAATCCATATGTATACTATCCATCCACAGCTGATCAGTTCCCACCTCTAACTACATAAAGCTCATTTATAGTTCACTATACAATAGCTGTGACTATCCTGAAGCAGGAGCAGAGGTTTTCTTCTTCTGTGTTAGGGAATATAATAAGAACACAGTGAGATGTGCCAGCGACACTGGAGCACAGCTGAAGTCTTACTAAGATGAGAGGGGGGCTCCTAAGGTATTAGAAGCCAACAGGGAAACACCAGTGAAATACCTCAAAGGAATTAAGGAGTGTTCCTCTAAGGTGATACAGCTGAGGTGCCTCTACACCAATGCACACAGCATGGGCAACAAACAGAAGTTTGAAGCCACCATATTTCTAGAAAACTATGACCTAGTTGCCATTACTGAAACTTGGTGTGATGAATCCCATGACAGAAGTGTGGCTATTGATGGCTACAGGCTGTTCAGAAGGGACAGGCAAGGAAGGAGGGGCGGAGAAGTTGCCCTCTACATCAAGAAATGGATAGAGGGTGAAGAGCTGTCTCTAAAGAATAGCCCCAAGCAGACTGAAAGCTTATGGGTAAGAATTAGAGACTGATGCAACAAAGGGAACCTTGTGGTTCATGTGTACTTTAGGCTGCCCAGTCAAAGGGAGCCTGTTGACGAGGTCTTCTTACTCCAGCTACAGGAAGCATTGCACTCGTGTACTCTAGTCCTGCTGGGGAGCTTCAACCAAGCTGACACCTGCTGGAAAAGTAGCACAGCAAGTTCTGGGCAATCCAGGAGACTCCTGGATTGCATTGATGTTAACTTCTTAAGCCAGGTAATAGTCCTGCCAGAAGCAATGTGATACTGGACCTGATGGCCACCAACACAAGTGAGCTAATCAGTAACATTCTGGGCTGCAGTGATCACACACTAGTGGAGTTTACAGTCCTCAGAGATATGGGCAAGGTGAAGAGTAAAGTCAGGACCCTGAATTTTAAGAAAGAAAATTTCCAGCTCATCAGGGAATTAGTCTATTGGATCCCCTGTGAAACTGATCTCAGGGACAAGGGAGCAGAACAGAGGTGGCAGATCTTTAAGGACGCTTTTGATAGAGTGCAAGTGCTCTTGATCCCCAGGTGTAACAAATCAGGAAAGGAAGACAAGAGACCAGCATGGCTGAGTTGAGACCTACTGTTCAAACTAAAGGGGAAGAAGGGATACACAAGCAGTGGAAGCAGGAACAGGTGTCCTGGGAAGAGTATAAGGACATTGCCTAGTTAGATAGGGATGGAGTCAGAAAGGCCAAGGTGCAGCTGGAGCTGAACTTGACAAGGAATGCAAAGAACAATAATGAGAGCTTCTACAGGTGTGTCAGCCAGAAAATGAAGGTGAAAGAAAGCATATCCCCCATGATGAGCAAGACTGGCAAACCGGTAACAGTAAATAAGGAGAAGGCTGAGGTACTCAACTGTTTTGCCTCAGTCTTCACTGGCAACCTTTCTTCCTACACCTCTCAAGTGGATGGACAACAAGATGGGGACTGGGAAAGCAAAGTCTCTCCTACTGTAAGAGAAGAACAGGTTCATGACCACCTGAGGAACTTAAACATACATAAGTCTATAGGACCTGACAAGATGCACTCCAGGGTCCTGAGGAATTAGCTGAGGTAGTTGCCAAGTCACTCTCCATGATAAAAGTCATGGCAGTCGAATGAAGTCCCTGGTGACTGGAAAAGGGGAAACATTGCACCCATTTTTAAAAAGGAGGACCCTGGGAACTACTGACCTGTCAGCCTCACCTCTGTGCTTGGGAAGATCATGGAACAGATCCTCTTAGTAGCTGTGCTAAGGCACATGGAGGACAGGGGGGTGATTCAAGACACCCATCATGGTTTCACCAAGGGCAAGTCCTGCCTGACCAACCTAGTGGCCTTCTATGATGGAGTAACTACATAAGCGTACAAGGGAAGAGCTAGGAATGCAATCTGTCTGGATTTCTGTAAGGTCTTTGACATGGTCCCCCACAACATCCTTCTCTCTAAATTGGAGAGATGGGTTTGATGGAAACTGTTCAATAGATGAGGAATTGTTTGGATAGCTGCGTCCAGAGGGTAGTGGTCAATGGCTCAATATCCAGATGGAGATCAGTGATAAGTGGTGTCCCTCAGCAGTCTGTTTTGGGAGCAGTACTCTTTAATATCATCATCAATGACATTGATAGCGTGATCGAGTGTACCCTCAGCAAGTTTGCCAACACCACCAAGCTGAGTGGTGCCTTTGACATGCCTGAGGGATGGGATGCCATCCAGAGGGACCTGGACAAGCTTGAGAAGTGGGTCCATGTGAACCTCATGAGGTTCAACATGGCCAAGTGCAAGGTCCTGCACCTGGGTCAGGGCAGCCCTGGTATCAATACAGGCTGGGGGATGAAGGGATTGAGAGCAGCCCTGCAGAGAAGGACTTGGAGGTACTGGTGGATTGAAAGCTGGATGAGCTGGCAATGTGCACTCACAGACCAGAAAGCTAACCATATTCTTAGCTGCATTAAAAGAAGCAGGAGATGATTCTGTCCCTCTGCTCTCATGAGACCCCACCTGGATTACTCCGTTGAGCTCTGGGGTCCTCAGTATGGGAAGTGCATGGATCTGTTGAAGCAAGTCCAGAGGAGAGCCACAAAAATGAACAGAGGAATGGAACACATCTCCTATGATGAAAGGCTGAGAGAGTGGGGGTTGTGCAGCCTGGAGAAGAGAAGGCTCTGAGGAGACCTTATTGTGGCCTTTCAATATTTAAAGGGGGCTTATAAGAAAGATGGGGACAGACTTTTTATCAGGGCCTGTTGCGATAGGACAAGGAATAATGGTTTTAAACGAAAAGAAGGTATATTCAGACTAGATATAAGGAAGAATTTTTTTACAGTGAGGGTGGTGAAACACTGGAACAGGTTGCCTGGAGAGGTGGTAGATGTCCCATCCATAGATACATTCAAGTCCAGGTTGGACAGGGCTATCAGCAACCTGGTCTACCTGGAGATGTCCCTGCTCATTGCAGGTGGGTTGGACTAGGTGACCTTTGAAGGTGCCTTCCAACCCAAACTGTTCTATGATACTGTGGTTTTGTGATTGTATGATACTGAATACTGTAAAGGAATGAGTGAGTAGCAAAGTGAATAGTGGGAGAGAATGAAGGGAATGGATAGAAGAAGGATGATGTGTTGCTCCTCAGGGGTAGGGAAGAGGGGTCTGTTGCATAGTGGATTGGGGAGTAGCAGAGCACTTTCCCCCACTACATGCCCATTTTGGTGAGAAGATGGCTCTGGAGCAGAGGGACGGTTCCCAGCACCAAATAATTTTTCACTTGTATTCCCTTCAAGAAGCAAGAAAATGGGTTCACTTTAGCAAAGTAGGTCTTCCAATAAGCTGTACATAATTATTTGTTATCCCCCTGAAACTTCATAACTGACAGCTTTGCAAAATCTAGTGACTGTCTGCCATGTTTGGGTGAAAAAAGAGCACAGGCTGCAATCGGGAAAGCACAGCTATACCAGACCCAGCTGTAGCAGACATTCAATACCAAACTATAACTGTCCATATGAAATATAATAATTAATTTTCCAAGAGCTACACATTGTTACTGAACTAATAATGAGATCTTGTACTGACATAGTTCACTAAACTATCTCTTTCATGTGACAGAAAGACATTGATGATTACTTTTCTAAGCTTATAAGTCATATATCTTTAGAAGTGATAAATTTAATTTGGTATTGTATTATGTGGTTCATTGGGGGTCTCGTGGCACAAATAATTCCATACACAGAAGTTGTATTATTTGCTCTGAAAGAGTTAGGTATTTACAGTTTTCATCATTACCCTTCTTACTCTTAAATGGTTCCATGTAAAATGAATGCTGCTATTAGTCTTCAGGCCCTTTTTGATAAAGAACATCTATATACTCTGGTACAGTAATATACTTGGAGGAGCACAAACATCCTCACTATTCTAAATCAATTAATCACAGGCATGAACTGCATTTCAGGTGAAATGAAAATCTTTTTTTGGAAGGTTAAATGCCAGTTCATATATGCAAGGTAAGCCCAGAAATGATAAAATTTATCAGATAGTATCTGTTTAAAAAACACATTTAAAGCCCCTAACATTTCTTTTTGTGTTTTATTTTGTCACAAATAATGCTAGAGCTCTTTAATCCACCAGTATCTAGGTTATGGAGGGAAACCAACAGAGGTGTTCCATAAACTCTGGGAAATTCTTCACTTGAGAGTTTAAAAAAGTACTGGTATGCACATATTACAAGGTATACACTGTTGGTTGTAGAGCAGTCGTGCTTTCTGGGAGAAAAGCAAAGCCTCCAGAGTGACTTTTCCAGATTATGTCTAACAATGACCTAACTATTTTTGTGTATCCACTTATTCATCAATAAAAGGTAGATCTCTATTAGTCTATTTTCAATATTAGCTCTTTCAAGCCATGTTTAAATTGTTGCTGTCTTCACCATTGCTTTTCTCTTTCTTTTTCCTTTGACTGGTTAATTTTCAATTGCCTTCTTCAAACTGGTATATTTCCTTCACCAAAATGGGATAATTGTTCTACATATATCAATTTTCATGTACCTGCAGAACCTACCTTCCAGGGGTTTTGATAAAAAACATTCACTAATTAAGTTTGATTGTGCTCTTATGTTTCTAGAAACTTTTCTTTACTTTGGTGTTTCAGGGCTTTTCAAACACATAGCTGGAAAGAAGCTTGTTTTCCAATATATTCCACTACATCTATCACTATGGGACATAGTGGGCATGTCATTATCTCCTCCACCAGGCTCCTAGATTCATTTTTTAAGAAAATGAAAATATATGAGTAAGAACAAAAGTATCTTATTTTCCCATAAAGCTTATCTACAATAAAATAAACACATCAATTTAAACTACTGATTTCTTGAGGCAACAACAAAAAAATGGTTTGTAACAACTTACCAGACTTAAACATCATCCTGGATTTAATGAATTTAAGTGCTTATTCACAAATTAGACATGGTTTCCTACAGGTAGGTAAGATAAAGATTTTCAGTGCTAACATTAGAGCTGTTGGTTTAGGAACAGACTGCAGGACCCTATCTGGGACACTCAATTCTCTGTGCATGCCTGGGGCGAGATAAGCTCCTTAGACAGAAGCCAAATCAGGCAACATGCAAAGCAGAGAGCTGCCTAGAGTTAACCTTTAGGAAATTCTGAAAATAGCAAGGCATTTGTTTATATCCACTGACAGTTCACAGCCCACAGCCTGAAGGTAGGAGACAATGTCCTGTCTTACTCAGGAAAGAAATGAAAGACCCTGGATTAATGCATTCATTTGCCAGAGTATATCCAGACCGTAGTTACTGCTTCCCAAGAGAAAGCAGCAATCCTTGCTGCAGGGGAACAGGCTTGTCAATGAAGCTCTGATACTGTGCAGGGAAGAATTCACTGCTCAGTGAATGAGTAGGTACTGGGTCACTTATCAATGATGTGGCAAGAGGGAATTCTAAGATTATGCTCCCTGCTCCATGGATTAGGTCTCATTTTGAATTAAACAGGCTTTGAGTAAATGATGCAAATATGTTATGAAGCAGTGAGGACTATCACTGAACTCTGAACACCTTGCAGATAATTCTGCTACAGACTTATATTCCCTCTAAGGCTCAGTGAATCTTGAAATTTTTTTTGCAGTGGGACACATGCTGCTGGTTATGGCACTGTTGTGAGGGAAGCTTTGTGGTTTTAAACCTTTCTCTTGCTCAGTGAATAGAAACCACAACTCCTACATGTTGGTTAACCATTCAGATCAGTAAGTTGTTACATGAAGAAGAACAACCACTGGTAGCTCAACTACCTATTACCTGGTGAGGATCTCTATAGAAAACAAAAATTCAGTAGACTTGCTTGAGAACAATATCATGTAAAGCAAGAACAGCATAGTGAAGTCCTTGCTGAGGGCTACTGCACAGGCACATAAATCCAAGAGAACTCTAATGCATGTAAGTATTGGCAGAAAAAATATCTGTGGAACCTCGGTAGTGATCTTACTTGTTACGTATTGTAGCTCAGTGGAGATTTCACCAGCTATTCCCCAGCTATCAGGGACAGACAGAGCATGACGGGGCACCTAAGAGAAAGCTGCACAGGCTTTTATAAGGTAATGGCCATTTTTTTTGGTTCTCCAATTTCAAATGACTACTCTCATCTTATTGGTATTATCTTTATGAATAATCTCTATTGTTAGTCTTCTTGCACAGTGTTGGTCTGTTTTAAGCCTCTGTTGCTTTATGATACCTCTATATATTTGTATTAAGAAAGAATGTCAAACAAGTATTTTGACAAAATTTATAAAATTCTGGTGTGAATGGATCTCACTGTCCCCAAGGTAAGAGCTCCCACTTTTGCCAGTAACAACACCAAGAAGATTTATGTTTCTTTAAGTTAATTCTGTCAAAGCATTTACAAAGAGCTTAAACCTACTGATGTTTGTATTAGTGTAGAATTTAGTATAGAAATTGGCAATATTGTTTCTTCATCTCCACTGGGCTTTGACATGAAACAGTTCCTGAATAAAAGAACCTTGTGAAGCTGGAACACTTCTGCATGTTTTCCACCCATGAGGCATTTTTTCATATCAAAACTGTCATGTGTAGGATAACTAGACAACTGCAAGTTCAGATGGCATTTAAATTCAGGCTATCCACTGCACGGACATAAGAGGTGTGATGTTTGGCTCTATTTCTATAAAAAACTAAATAACACAATAACTAATTTTAAATGTTACAATTATTTTCTTAATCAGCAATTGAGTATTGTTTTTGACACTTTCTTTCACTGTTTAAATTTACTTAATTCCTATACCATGTGTTAAAACTTCCTATGAATTGTCAGGGATATGTGTAAGATATTTCAAAAGTTATAGATGGATACAGCATAACAGTGTGAATATTTTAACTTTCATTAATCTTTGCTAATCACATATGTTGATGATTTAGGTTTGCAACAAAATGAATCTCTAAGTTTAAGGGTGAAAACAGTAAAGGACTGTGAAAGACTAATGCAAAAGTAAAATACAGAGTGAGGAAAAAATATCTCAGTAAAATTCAAAGTTACAAAGCATCTCTGTATTAGAATAGTTTCTTTAATGCAACTATCTGAAAGGAGGTTGTAGTGAGGTGGGTGTCAGTCTCTTCCAAGTAATAAGCAATAGGAGAAGAAGAAATGGCCTCAAGTTGTGCCAGGGAAGATTTAGATTGGATATTAGGAGAAATTTCTTCACCAAAAGGTTTGTCAAGCATTGAAAGAGGCTGCTCAGGGAACTGGTTGAGTCACCATCCCTGGAGGTATTTAAAAGATGTGTAGATGTATCACTTAGAAACATAGTTTAGTGGTGGACTTGGCAGTGTTGGGTTAACAGTTGGACATGATGATCTTAAGGGTCTTTTCCAACCTAACGGATTCTGTGATTCTGTGACTGTATCATTCTCCTCACTATTATCTGTGAATGTCGGAAAGTGGAGTACATTTTCAGGATCCAAATTCAGGTCCAGCTCAAAATATTTAACCTGGACATTATTCTTGTCCTAACCTTGATCAAACCTGGAGAAACTGACACTTCCAACTGACAGTCCACAAAGGCTTGAAATGTGGATACAAAAAATGAGATGTGCTTCTGATTTCAGCAAAAAAAATTATATTATTCCTGTGGCTGACCGAGGCTGCCATCAATGTGAACTTGACCACCAAGTGTGCATAAGATTATGATGAATTTATTTCACATTAGTGACAGTATCTCCATGTACAAAAAATTATGCTGCTTGGAAAGTTTTTTGAAATGTCCACAATTTTCACCATTAGCCAAAGGATGGGACCTGGAGGCCCCCTCTGTATAGTTTCTAACAAAAAGATGTGCCCTGTCTGTGCCCACATAGCTGTTGACTCTCTGCCCAGACTCTGAGCTAAACAGAAGCTCGGTAGACCTGTCAATGTGGCATTGAGCCCAAGCTAATATATCCTGCCCTTAAGTAGGCTCAGTGTCATGCTCATTGCGACAGTACAGCTTCCAGCCAGGATGGAGTGTGGGCAGAATGAGCTCATGTCTGCTCAGAGACCCAACAGAGCAAGCTTTCATCTGCCTGCAAAAAAACATGCAGAAATTCTTAGTGACCCTTATTTAATCTAGTATGTTTGTGGTTAAAGTCTCTGAAGTCTGTTACCAACTGCCCAGCAAACCAACTCCAGAGGATTTTTTACCCACCCCCCACCCCCCTTTTATCATTAACAGCTCTACTGGCAAGTTTTCTAGACCCTGATTCTGAGAACACTTTCTGCACGGATTCACTACATTTTCAGGATAATACCAGAAAAGTGGTGTGATATTTTCTATGAGTTTGCTTCTTTCATGAAGTCAATGTACCTGTGAAACTTGAAGAGAATTTGGGAAAGGGATTATCCCTGATTTTTCAGGAGTCATTAGTTGCATCAATCTTAATTTAAGAGTTTGTTGTTGTTTTGATGTTGTGTTTTAGGATTTGTTCCTAGCAAATGGAAACATACTTGATTTTGCTGTCTCTCTCCAAAGTAACAGTAATAAAAAGAATAAAAAGTGATATTGTTCATTATTTGGTCCATAGCAGCAATGCAGTGGATGAGTTAGAGCTCAAAGAAGAAGTCTACACCATGTCTAAAGAGCTACTAATTTATATGAATGTACAAACAGATAACAACTTTGAACATCAGAGACAGGGGTATTATGGTATCTGATGCAGTGTAATTTTTATTGTTTGATTGGTCTGCAAAGCTTAAATAAACCTTCTTTATTATCATGGAAGAAGGAGGGACTCAATATTGACAGAAGCCTAATTAGAAAAAGACAGATGAGCACCTGGTGCCATACAGAGTCTAGTCTCCAGCCTTCTGTTTCATCACATACTAGAAGCTGATGCGTTTTCAATTTTAAATCAGTGTTGGAACAGCTCACCACACTTGACCAAGTGCATGTGCACCGTTTGCGTTCTATTTTCTTTTCTTTAGCATTATAATTGAGTTGCACTGAAGTAAAACCTCTTTGTACCAATCTCAATGTCATTTGAACCAAAGAAGTCATTATTGTGAATCACAGCTCTTATAAGGTCATGACCTGGGTTTTTAGGGGGAAAAAAGCATGTAAGACATGCTGATCCCTGTTAGCCTGGTCAGTGTGGCACCAGCAAAGAACTTGGATCATAAATGTGTGACAGTCAGTGAACCTTTCACTCATATATGACTGTTTATCAGCCACAAATGACGCCAAGGGAGTTGAAATATGTTTTAACAGTCTGTTTATATTTTTCTACAGAGGTCTTAGTGCCACGTAATTCATTTTGGCATTTTTTAAACTTAATTTTGCATTAAGAAAACCAAGCAAACACTGAAGCCAATATTTATTTTTCAAATAACTATAAACATTTCACAGAAACTCTCTGTGCATCAGTCACTCTTAAAATATGTTACCTTTTCCTAGATACTTGCTCTTGTAATGAAAGCCTAACCTTTGTATGATAATGGAGATAAAGGTCAGAGGATGAGCATAGCATGTTGTACAATACAGCCACTAAAGAGTAAAGGGATCAAACCAGATCTGTTGCATATTACTCAGGATGGAGATGGGACATGCTTGCGTATATAAATATTTTTATTCTACATCCTGTTTTCAATATTGTAAAACTTTAATCCAATAACTAATTGTCATATAACTGGTGTGAATGATACTATATGAATAAGAGAAAGCTTTCCTCTCTCTTCCCCACCATTTTCTTCTTCTCTTTCCCTTCCTCTCATTTTTAATTTGTTTTTTCTAAAGTATACTTAGGCTCTCATTCAGCAATGCACTTAGGTGTTTTGTGGTTGGTTTTTTTTTAAGCACATACTAAGTACTTTGCTGAGGCAAGGCCACTAGAGCTCTCACTGAAGGTCAAGTCACTCTTGTTTCATTACCATTGCATACTCTTTGAGTTTATATCAAAATGTAAAAAATGAATAAATATATATATCATGGTCAGAAAGAGATCATGACAGTTATGTTGTCAGTTTTGCTACCTTATATTCTTTCCACATTTGGAAATGATTGCATTTCCTGTTACTGCCACAAAGTGATTCTTCAAGACCCCTTACTCCTTACTGATGTCATAAGTCTGAGTACACTGCCACCAGATTAAGCCACTTAATTTAGTTAGTGGAAATTCAAAATTGTGAACTGGCTTATTCATCAGGACTGAACAGGTTGAAACATAGGTAAGTGAATGGAAATCCTGATGAACATTTAGCTTTGAAAATAATATTCCCCCACCCCCAGCAAAACATCCCTGCATTGTCCCCTGGGATTCACCCAGCGGGAAGCACACATCTTTTGACATGAATCCCATCATAAATCTTGAAAATCTCATGCAGAACCCAAAATATTTATTTTAATGTGTTATTCATTAAGTTATTTCTTTAAATCGTAGTCTGTTGGCAGCTGCAAACTCATTCCATTCCAGCCACATTATAGCAATACTGCAGTATGATTTGAGAGGGTCATTAGGTCATTAACACTGGAAAAAATTCAAAACCAGAATCTGCAAATGCCCAAAGGAGCACAATTGTAAAAGAAGATTGCATTGCTAGCACAGAGTAAAGTATAAACAATAAAAAAATTTGATGAAAAATTAATTGCAGACTATTTCCACCTCTATCAGTAATGTTTCATTTCCTTATATTCAAGCTCTTCACAAGGAGAAGAAAACCTCGTAGGTTGCTGGAGCATGTACAAAGAAGGGCAACGAAGCTGGTGAAGGATCTAGAGAACAAGTCTTGTGTGGAACAGCTGAGGGAACTGGGGTTGTTTAGTCTGGAGAAAAGGAGGCTGAGGGGAGACCTTATTGCTCTCTACAACTACCTGAAAGAAGGTTGTAGTGAGGTGGGTGTCAGTCTCTTCTCCCAAGTAATAGGCAATAGGAGAAGAAGAAATGGCCTCAAGTTGTGCCAGGGGAGATTTAGATTGGATATTAGGAGAAATTTCTTCACTAAAAGGATTGTCAAGCATTGAAAGAGGCTGCTCAGGGAAGTGGTTGAGTCACCATCCCTGGAGGTATTTAAAAAATGTGTAGCTGGGGCATGGTTTTGGGGACGTGTTTTAGTGGTGGACTTGGCAGTGCCAGGTTGACGCTTGGACCTGATAATCTTAAAGATCTTTTCCAACTAAATGGTTCTATGAATCTGTGGTATTTTAAACATAATTTACACAGTTTCAAGTAACTACTGTACCAGTGGAAACCTGTGGAAAAGGGTATTCAATCTAGATGTTATGTTCAATTCAGTAATTAAATAATTTCTTAATGCCAATTACAGGTTCCACCTCATTCAACATTAAATCTGACAAAACCAAAGTTCAGTACTCATATTTCAAGTCAGAAATTCTGTGAGCTAGTGTGCCTTTCACTGTGTTTTAGCCAGCAGCCTTTAGATATTACACACAACTTCAAGCAATATAAACCTCTGTGGAGCAGGCATGATTCTTGAACAGAATGACAGTGTTTAACTTTCACTGTGTAGAAGTGTAAATATTTCTATTAAGTGAATCACAAGAGCTGTGTCCTTACAGGAGGTACTTCAGCCTCATTCACATTTTTGGAACAGGTTCCTTCAAAGAGTGTTGTCCCATTTTATTATATACAAAATATTTGGAGTCTACAGACATCATCTCAGTGCCAGTCCGTTGTTTTGCACTTATGTTTCTACTCCTGTCTTACCTGATTCTCACCGCTTGTACTCATAGCAAACTAAATAGTTGTACTACATACCACCCTTGATCTGTTTTTCCTGCAGGGCAGGTCTGTTTAAGGATTAGTTACCTCATTGCCTGATTTTATGTGAGATGTTGTCAGAACATGGAACTTTAGAGAAACAGTCTGATATTAAGGAAGGGGCCGATATCAATTAAAATATAAAAATCTGCTCTGAAAGGTAGTCCAAATCCTTGGGATAGTGACTTGTGTCAGGTAGACTGCGGTTGTCTGCTAAGCTGTTACAAACATTTGATTGAACCTCCATAACTAAGAAAAAAATGAGAGTCCGGTATCCAGGTAAAATAAGAAGCTATCTCCACTTTGAAAGTTACTTATATTGTTTGTTAATTTAAAAAATAAAATAAAATAAACCATGTATATAATCTGTGGAACCTCAAGAATTAGGCATGTACAAAACTCACCCAGTTTGGTGGGAGTGCCTTTCTAATGAAAAAAATTTATTTATGAATAAACCCCTGAATTTTCTTGTAATAAGCATAGTAGTTTGCTATCCCAGTGAATCTGAAAATAGTGACAATGTGTAATTGCTGAGCACACTGATAATGCATTTGTTCCCTGAAAATATTAACGTTTTAGGACTTGTAAAGTCTATTTTGTAAAAAGATATTTATAAATCAGTAACAGGCATCCTTAAATAGGTTTTACAGATATCATAGCTTCAGGCAAATTGTAGGGAAGAAAATGCCATTAGCTATATGTTCTTTTGCATCTGTAAATTGAAAAGAAATTATACATTTAAATGCTATCTTCATAGATTTCTTTTTTAATTGCAAATGATAGCATACAACATAGCAAGGTTTTAATTAGCGTAATTCACCAGTAGAAATGGACTTGTGGTGCTTAACTTCTTATAGCACAACTATAGCTAATTTCAGCTATAATTCCAGCACACTCTTTACAAAGAAAAAAAAAACAACTAAAAACCCCACCAAAAAAAAACCCCAAAAAACCCTAACACCCCTGCTCCAACCATGTCGATTATACAGTTTAAAAACATTAATTTCCAAATGCCACCATATCTTAGTAAGATTTATATAATTTTTTAATATAGGTCTATCTATGCTATTTGTAACTTTTATGGTTACATATGATTAATTATTTTCAATTAAGTAAACTGTGTGATAAATATTTTACTGTAGCCTGTAAATGATATTTTTCAATGACACTGAGGGTTAACAAGAACTTAGTATCTCTACAGTAGTCATGAGAGTAAAAGTAAGCAAGAACAACATGCTGATGCATGAAGTTTTACATTTCTCTTTTATCTAAAGCTGTTAATTAGGATAATGTACAACCTACATGGATGACAGTGGGTTATTAATGTCACGCTCAATACAACTAAAGTATAGATTTATGAAATCCGCTATTATAATATATCTGCATGGATTTCAACAAACTGTGTTTATAAGACTTTTAGAACTTCAGGCATATTTTGGAAGAATTATTAAGTTTAATTTTTAGTGGAGTTGTATGAGTCTTTTTTACTGGAATTTCAAATAGGATTAATCAATTCACAAATAAATACAATTTTGAACTAATGTTCACTGAACTTTTCCACTAACTTCAATGGTTGTAAAACAAATCCTTAAATAAAAATATACAGACATCACAAGGTTCAGCAATTCAGTAAAGATAAGAAGCAGCAGGTCTGCTTACTTGCATAAACCTTAGAAACTTTTAAAATATTAATTTCTCTGGAGGGTCTCTGTATTTCTGTGCTGAAAAATCCCTTGAGAATCAATTTTGTTATTTCTGCTGTTGACTTCAGCCAAACCCAGGAAGTGTATTTGAGTAGGGAGACAAATATTTTTACATTTTAAGTTACATTTAAGTTAACCAAATTTCTTTAACTTTGGCTTTGCCTGTGTCCTGGGCAAATGTTCAGATAAGTTCTAATAAGTTCTAATAAGTTCATCATTCTTCAATGCTATCAAAACAATTTGCATTATTATCTTACAGTATGTTCAGTGTTTATATGTTTGTCTAAAACATTGCTCATCTCTAGTTATTTCAAGTTTGAAATTAATACAGTCCCTATACTTTCTAAATTAGTGCATTATGTATTATATAGCCCTGAATCACAACAAAAGTGGTAGTTTCTGTAGCAATAGGAAATCTTAGCATTTATATAGCTGGTGGAAGAGTAAGGGTTTTTTTCTGTAGCAATGTTTTAACTTTGCAAGATTTTACTTTTAATTTAAAAAGTAATAAACCTAATAATTGAAAAGTTTCATTTCAGATTTCCATGACAAAAAAAATAATCAGTGGGTGATATTGTTTTAGTAAGCATTGTGTTGAAAAACAGTTTTAACAGAAAATGGTAGTATCAGATTAATGTATCTCCTCTGTGCTGTGTTTGGTGAGAGATTAGAGGGAATTATTTCTGTTCAACACATCATCATGATAGTAGCCTTTAAATATGTTTCTGTCCCTGTTAGCAGTAAAAAACAGTGTGCCGTATGTTTCATCTCCATCACCACTATGTTACTGACATCAGCTGCAAATCTGCCAGCTCACACTGCTGCAGTGACTGTTTCTGTGGCTTCTGTAGCATGTATTTTAAGTGGTAGAGGCATATGTTTGCTTGTTCACTGTCCAGAATACACATATTTTTAAACATTTTTTGCAAGCTTTGACAAAGCACCATTTGTCTGCATACAGCAGCATGACAGACCATTGGCGTTATGGTAGGAAAAATTTCTGACTGTAAATCTGGATGTCTTTTAATTACCCTTGTTCAGAATACCTGTTCCCAATAAGAACAGCTCTTTAGTCAATTATTAAAGAAATTTAATATAGAAAAAGCAAATTTGTCATATTATTTCTAAATTCACATTCAGTACAACAGCAAGGCTCACTAGTCTTTTGCATAGTTTGCTTAATGTGTAGCTGTCTTTTATTCATTGCTAGGTTATGTTTGCTTGTTTGCTGTCCAGAATAAACATATTTTTCCCCTTTGACCTGTCCGGTGTGTGTGGTTCAAACACAAGCTAAAATTAGCATGAGATCATAGAGAGAAAACAAGCGTTAAGTGTGTGCAGTCCCAGGGAAGGTTCTCTGTACTATCTAGCGTTTGTTGTCCCATAGACAGGCTGTACTGAAACAATTCTAAAGGAGAACTGATCTTATCCATTTATTGTTGTACCATAATAAATGATGCAACATTTAATAATAAATAATAAATAATTTAATAATAAATAATATCATTTTATCTTTTAAACTGGAAGATATGTGTTCTTACTCTGGATATATTGAACTAATATTGTGATGACTGGCACATTTCACTTGTCTCAATGTGAGAATGGGCAAGGAGTTGCAGTAATGTCAAACAATAATTACAGCAGTGGGTCATTGCTACAGAGCAGCAGAGGAGAAATAAAGAGGTCATCTTGTCTTACCCTTTTCTTAAGGAATTGTGGGAGGAAATTATTTTCATGTGCTGGCAGCAAGAATATTAAGAGCCAAATTGAAAATCTGTTCAAGTTGTCAGAGCTACTTACTACATTATTCAAGTTTTCAACAGTTTACAGAATCATCATGCCTACCGTTTGCATTTCAAACTCTATTAGGAATACAATAAAGTTAAATAAAGAATCCATGAATTTACCAGATACTCTGTTTCTCAAGTCTGGATGAAAGTTAGGAGTGGGAAAATTTTAGTTTTCTTAGGTTTTTATGGTTAATATTGCTGTTTCTCTCCACTCAGACACCAACTGTGACATTCTCTTTCTTCTTCTCTTAGGCACTTTTATGTCAATCCTTCAAGGACAGAGAGCACTGAAGGTGGTGAATTATTCTTTCAACTCAGATAGATGGGTTAGCAACAGCTCAAAGTTTTGTGAGGGTAGTAGTGGCTAACTTTTTGTCATCTTCCTCCCTATGTAGTTTCTTCAATTTCTCCAAAGTAGTTTCCTTTCTTTCAGAGTGGCTTTTAATTTTCTTCTAATGATTACTTACCTCATCTGGTGCTATGTTCTTGTTAGTTAACCAATCTTGATTTATGATGAAATATCAGAATTTGGTTTAATTTTGATTGCTTTCATAAGGAGAGCATGCACTGCCCTAATACCATCTAAATTAAACATTTTCCCCTGGAAAAGTATGCTATGTTTAAGAAGAAGCTTTATTTCCTAATAAAATATATTTAAAATGTATTTTATTTAAAAAAATACATACATACATATATATATATATATCCTTTCCTAAAGATAAAGGATGCAAATGGGTGCCCAGGTAATCTAGCTGTAATCTGGACAAAAGCACTGGCTATGATGCCTTCTACTCTGTGACCCAGAGCAGTTCAAACTCACAGGGATGTCCCTGATCACCACAAACAGCTCACGCTCTGTCTCCAACTGCAAGATGCTTTTTCTATGAAATTTACAAATTAGCACACAGAAGAGATGTTTCTCTTTATCCTTTAGTGGGAGTATTAAATGATGAAAAAGAACAATACCAGGGTTAGTCTTCTCAGATAGTCACCACATTATGTTTAGTTCCATGTTTAACAGGATTTTGGCAGACATTTTAACTTCAGCCTCAGTGACAGCAGTTTTTCTCTAGAGTGTTTGTTTAGATTTTGTCTGCTGTTCACAACACATTATCTATCATTAAGTATTTGGAAGATGCCTTTATTACAGAGGTGCTTTTGCTATTCAAGGACAACTTACCATTGGGATACTTCATGCATTTTTGTAATATGTTCAGGAAAAGCCACACTGGGAAACTTTACAAGGAGCCATCAACATTTAATATTACCTCTGTAGACATTTTGGTTTGTTCATTTATAAACAAATGATTTGTGATCTCCAAATAATTAATCAAAGAATCTTTGAGAGAAAAATCTGAACTTAAAGCTGCTATCTGTTTTTGAGAGTGTTTTGGAGTTTTTTGGGGGAGTTGTTTTTTGCTTAGTATTATAACAAATAATGTCTTGAATTAAATAAGTAACCTGAGGATAATCTCTTACTGGATCCTCCTAAATGGTTGCAGGCCAGTGGGCTTTGGTTCACAAAGCTTCTTAATCACCTAAATATCATTATAAATGGAATTTAGTTGACTAACACAGCAATTCTTAAAAGTCTACCACATTCAGCATTTTTAGGAACGAGTTTCATTTCACGAACTGAAGCTATTTTAGATGCAAGTGCAAACCAGATGGAAGATGCACATTAAATCCTTCCTCAACCTCAGACATTTCAAAACTAGAGCACAACATAATGGCAGCCTTATGGGTTTCAAAAACACAGATGCCATGCACATGCTTAATGTGGAGGACAGTCAGTGTGAGCTTTTATTTGTCCACACTTATCTGTGTAGATGTATTCCCACACATCAGTGTGACCAATAGGTTAGAAGAAGGGCCGAGATGTAGGTGCCTCCTGCTCCTATTGAAAAAATGGAAAAAATGGAAACCCAGTGAGGAAAGGCCTCAGAATAGAAAATTCTCGCTTTCAATTCTGATCCCCATGCATCTGTTTTATTTAATGACCCTTTCCATCAAAACTAACAACTCCTTGCTTGTGGAGGGATCAGAATTTGGGATACCTACCTACCAGCCATGTGGAATGAGCAGGCAGCAAAGGGAGACATTATAGCCTGCAGACAGAGACAAAAAGGAGGTGGGAATTTGTAGTCATCCCTCTACAGTATTTCCCAAAGGCAAGCTTTGATGTGTCCCTCTCCATTCATCATGCCATGCTGAATCTTTTCAACCCTACTTTAGGACTTCTGTTTCTCTCTTATTTAATGGTTAAGAATCTTAGGCCATTACTCATGTTTATGAATTCCAGTCATGGAGCTTTGTGCTCAAATTTTTAGTACTGTGGCAATGATGAAATTCCATCTTATCTTAACTCATTAAAATACTTCAGGTCATGCACACTGAGGTAGCTGAGATGGTACTCTATATCTCTTCATGATGGATGTTAATGTCTGCAGTAAGCTAGTATATTTTTTTCTTTATTTACAGACAAACTATGCATTACTCACCAACAAAGCTAGATATAACTTCTTATCTATTAAATTGAGGGAAGCTTTAGATGAAGGACTGAGTGATCTTTAACGACTCTAAAAGAAAAAAAAATAGAGAAAGAAGTAGCTAACATGAAATTCTGGGTGTCCTATAGACCTTTCACTAGTTCTATTAAATAGAAATTATAAGGTAAGGTGTTCTATATGCAACCACTTAAGCAGAAACCATTTCCTACGCTTGTAATAATATTTAGCACACAACTCTTTCAGATGGATTTATGATTGCATTTGTTTCTCAGATTTTTTAAAAATCTAATTCTGTATGTTGCAATCTTCATAAATGAATATTGCATAAATATTAAAATGTTTTTGTAATTTATTTGGAATGATCCCAGGTTCATCTATTAAACTCATCAAACATGGCATGAACACAGCTAAACTATATTATTTGAAAGAAGAATTCCAGGTGATCTAGTCACTTCAAAAGAAAAACTTTCTGGTGTAAATTTGAAATGGCTTTTCAGGCTGCCCTACAGTTGTTTAGAACTAGTTAGAACTATTCTTTCCACACAATATCCCTGGCTTTTCAAGGGACTGCAGATAGTCAACTTGGGTCACACAGTAGGAATGGTGAAAAGCAAAACACTTAAGAGAGTTCTTCCTCGGCATCTGTGTGTATAAATCCCAAGCTGCCATTGCTATAATATCACATGGAAAAAATGCAGAGGGAATTTCTAACACATGCTAGATAGGAGGTAACAGTTGCAATTTTTTAAAAATATGTTGTTTCTTCTTAAGTATATCAACTAGGAAAACTGCTAGTCAATAAATGAATGCGGTCAGCTCCTATGTTTCTTATAGTGATTTTAAAATTTCATGAAAATGTCATCAGAAGTCCTCAAAGCTTAATATACGCATGCAATATTTCTCTTACTCTGACTTAGTCATGATTTACTTGCTAATGCTTATTTGTTGCTTTTGTAATTCCACTGTATACATATTAAGTACAGTTGTCAGCATGAATTTGCTTTTCCCACCTAATTTGTGCATCTGAGCAGTGTTTCCACTGTTTTCCTTGATCTTCAGAATTTTCCTGCTGTGAGCAAGTGGGAAGACTGGTGATGTAGCCCCAAAACTGCTCCTTGACTTTTGACTGGAATTAGTTGCTCTTTATTTTTAACTTCCTTTCCTTTGTCTCCTTCAAGAACAACCAAGAGGAACTCTACTCTGAATTGCCTATTGGTGGTGTCCTGGTAGTTATTCAGAGTTTATTTTAAAGATTCAATCATGACTCTGAGAATACCAAAAGATTAAATCTAAATGGTAAGATATCTACTGCTGCCTGGGTGCTAGCAGGCTCATCAGTTGCCCTAGTGCTGCTATACAAACTTGCTATCTCAAGCCAGGCTAGTTCAGACCCCTATGACTTGAACTGAAGCTCAGAAAGAGAAGAACTGACTGCTTCAGGACCAATTTTGTTTTTTGATTGAGACCTGATTTTGGCCTAAAGCAGTGCCAGCTTTGCAGTATCAGTTTTTCCTGTTGAGTGATGCCAATTCAGGGAGGAAGGCCCAAAGCAAGAAAATTACTGTTTCATCCTATGGCTCATCTGCACAGTGCTGCAGTGTGGTTAGCCTACTAGAGTTTAGAGCTAAGCTAAGCTTTATCCTTTTAAAGTCACTGGAGACCTACTACACAAATGGTGTTGAGGGAAAGTCAAACATAACTGGAAAGATCTAAATCTGTGCTGAGTTGAAAGTTTATAAAATATGAAGGCAAGCGTATGAGCTTGTAAATAATCCTAACGTCCTACCCCTCTGGGGAAAACATTGCACACCAAGTATTATTAATTTCCTTATTGTTTTCTTACATCATTTTTTTTATTGGACTAAGTGGGTTTTATAGAGTTGATTGTTAATAAAAAGATCTGGCTAGCATTGTCTTTCTTATCTAAGTAAACAGCATTTGCTTTTTGTACTGACTTTACGAGACTTCTGTGAGCTTTGGTGTTGCTGATATAGGGAGGATGTATGGCCATTTAAAATTAGATTGTAAATATCATGTGACAAAGTATTTTTTCTATCAACACAACCTCAGAGAAGTTTATTTTGTTCTGTGAAAAATTAGGCACAGATTGCAAAACAAGGCAAAAGTCCAATGAATGAAGATGGGATCAATTCCAGCCTTTCATTGGTACAGAACAAAGAAATGAACATGAGCAAAGACAGATCTCAGAGTAATCCTGTCTAAAACAAGCATCTTTTTATAGAGTAAAATGGTAATAATGAGCTAATTGCTACTGTGGTTGGACAATAGCATAATGCAATGACCTTCTTGGATTCCTGTTCCTAGGTTGTTCCTTGTTAAATTTCTAAGAATATTAGTGATCTTTTATTGAGGCCTACACTTTGCCGTATCCCTTTTTGTGCTATCCAGAGGTATTTGACTATCCGTGGTATCTATATTTAATCCAATAATTGTTATACATGTATGTGTCTGTACTTATCTATACATAAAATTTACTCTAAGAATTAAGTTCAAAGGTATTTAATCGTTAGGCTCAGATCAGGCAATGTGCAACTTCAAAATCAGGTGAAGGTAGGCAGTGTAACTACTTTGGCAGGATAAGCCTGACAATATTTTTTGCTTAGTAAATATTTAAGATATTCATGCCTAGCATCTATTGTCTCCATTTTTAAAGATGGAGAAAGGAAACACAGCAAGACTTTCACTGAAAATTAGGTGAAGTTTAGGTCAGTCTGAAAGTGTGAAACTCAGGCTCTCTAGAGCCCCAGGTGCTGGTTCTGTGCCTTTGCATCTTGAAAGGGCTCAGAAACTTTACTGGGATATCTAGAAGAGGCTTTTCAGTAATGAGTTTCCACAACAAGTTTAATGAGATCGGCTTTGTTTGAATCTAATATCCACTCACATATGTATGCAAGACAAAAAATAATAATAATAAAAAATAAAATTAGCAGCTGTGCACCTGATTAAGGAAAGTTGCCATATGGTGCTTATGTACCTCTTCTCCTCCCTCTCACAAACAGAGATCCAAACCCGAAGTTCTGTGGGAGAACTGGGTTTTATTTAAATCTCAGTCCGGAGGACAGACTCTCCTCATCTCAGAAAAGTGTCAATGGTTTAACTACTACTGTGTAAGCTAGAATGGGTTAGGGGTGCTCTCTACTCCTGCTGTTAACACTTTCCATTGAAGTGTCTATCTTCCATCTAAACCAACAAAGGAATGATGCTCTGATAAAGACATTTACATTTTTGTTCATCCAAAGTCATTGGATGAAAATGAAACAACAATCTAAGAAGTAGCGACAATAATCAGAGACTCATAACTGCTCTTCTTGTTCACCATGTTTGAGGGAGAAGTTGGGAAGGCATTTTCTAGATAGCGCTCCCAGCAGTAAAACCCAAACAGAAAGAAGAATCTCTCCTGCTTTACACACTTAAGTCCCACTTCTGCTCCCATGGCTCCTTATGCATTTTACATCCAATATTTAAGACATACTTACCCCTCTTCGATAACTCCAGAAGAAACAGAACTGATGTTTCTCACCACCTTTTCAGTGGACAAATCTATCCCACTAGATAACAAATCATATTCTTGATTAGCCCTGTGGCTCATGTGTTCCTGCCTGTAGAGCTTCAGTGGGACAGGTGAGAGATGCTCCTTCCCCTCTCTCTAGCTTCAGTGGCTAGGGCTTGCTCCTGGGATGTAAGGATTATGGCTTCATTTCTCCAGTGAACACTGATCCTGTCTCCTCCTTCCTGCATATGAAGCTATTTGGCAAAGGACACCTTCCTCTTCCAGCAATGTTTTATGAAAAAAACCAAGAACATACTGGCCAGATATCTGATGTAGGTAGCTATGTAGAGGAAGTATTTTTTGCTGTGAGCATCCTTCTCCCAGTGATGTTTGCCTCACAAAGCTACTTAAGCAGAGGCAAGGGAAACCATTGCAGGCAACCTTCTCTTTCCTCTCTCCTCTCCTCTCCTCTCCTCTCCTCTCCTCTCCTCTCCTCTCCTCTCCTCTCCTCTCCTCTCCTCTCCTCTCCTCTCCTCTCCTCTCCTCTCCTCTCCTCTCCTCTCCTCTCCTCTCCTCTCCTCTCCTCTCCTCTCCTCTCCCCTCCTTTTTCTCTTTCTCTTTTTCTCTGTCTCTGTCTCTGTCTCTGTCTCTGTCTCTGTCTCTGTCTCTGTCTCTGTCTCTGTCTTTGTCTCCTCTTTCTCCTTTTTCTCCTTTGAGCATTTCCTTCTGCATGTCACTGTCATTCAGGTCAGACATTCCCAGGTCCTCAGTGTTTCCTTGCTAGGGCAGAGGTACTCTGTTCAGCATCCCTGCAGCTGGCATGCCTGGCTTTGGGTGTTACAGCACTGAGCATCACAAAAACTCTGTTACTTGCTGGAGCTGGGCTCAGGCTCCTAGCTCATGGTTGTGATTTCAACTAGTTGACGAGGCTCCTTAAGAAAAGGTATATTTAGCATTGCAAGTTATGAAGACTTTTGTGGCTTGAACTCTAAGTTATTCTCCATTCATCACTCAGAGAGAGCTTTGGCAGAACTGGGTTGCTGGCTTGTGCTGTAACTGGTGGAATTAAAAATTCTGAAACTGCTGAAATCCTCTTTCGAGCCCAGGGATTAATAATGTGGCTGCTGCTAACTGGGAGTGCTGTTTCTGTGCCACAGTAAAGAGTCCAGCTACTCAAATACTCAATTAGTCTGTCAATGTGTTCCAGATCTCTGGGCACCTCTTCTCATTCTCTCTTCTGTCTTTGACTCCCTCCACTTTGTTGCATTTTCCAGTACAGATTCCTTGTGCTGAGTTCTGCTCTGGGGCAGGGACAGTGTGCTATTATAGATAAATTGAAAAATCCTGAATGTCCCCATTTTACACCTGAAACAACAAAGAGATTGACACAAAACATAAGACATTTCTGTATTTTCTGAGTGCACTTCATACAAACTAAACCTGATGTGGAAAGAGATCTGGATCTTTTATTTTTCTTTTTGGTGACACTGATTGTTTTCTTTTGCTGTTTCAGGCTTTATTTAAAAGGTCACAGTGGAACAGCTGGAAAACAGAGTAGCCTGATCTTACATGGTGCTGAATTCAGTACAAAAGATGCTGACAATGACAACTGCATGTGTAAATGTGCTCTCATGTTGACTGGAGGTGAGTACAACTCTGAAAATATGTAGTACATTGATAGGAATCTACTCTGTTTTCCTAAAGCAACCATGGATGAAGTTGCATTCATGGATGTGTTAAGTATTGTGTGAAAATTCCTTTTATTATTTTTGCTCCTATTCTTTTCTGTATATGCATTGTGGTAGTGCCGATACCTCAAGATTCCTATCAGCAGGGGAGGGATTATTCAGAGATGCAGTCAGTATACTTCTGCACTAAAGCTGTTGCAACAATGTCAGTGGCAAAAACATGTTAGTGTTATTGCTGAGGCAAGGAAGACAAACTAAGAGAGAGGAAGCTAAGAGATGAAGAAGGGGGAAAGATCTTTGTGAGAAGTGGAAGAATCAGCCAGAAAAAGAAGAGGGGAAATGCAGGAAAATAGAAGGTAAAGTTAAGAACAATCAGAATCTGGACTTGCAATATATTGTTTTACTTAGAAGTGTGATTCTGTTTTTCACATAATTAAAATGATTCAGCTTTCTGTCTTACATAAACATAATACATATGACACCATTAATATAATGGCTAAGCCACTCACCTGTGAAAGACTAGACATGTAGCACTGTTCAAATTGTGGCACTTAGCTGTTCTGGAAGATTTAAAACAGTATCTTTAGTGAGCTGAGTCGACCTGCAAAAGGAAAGAGTCAAGGTGGGGGAAAGTACAGAGAAGTGACTCTGTGACATTTTAAAGCACCAAGTCAATCTGACTGCCAGCAAGTATATAATGTCCATGACTGATATTTGTTCCCTCCAGTGAAGAGGAGGAATCTCTGATATTATCTCCCAATACAGACACCTAAAGCTCTGCATGAGAGTAAGAGCTTTCTCTGGCAAATGATGCTTATTCCTAGCCTCTGGATGGGCAAGCTCATTTTTATCTCTAGGACACCACCATTAAAGCAGAAAGCTTAAACTGGGATTCTTTGGTTCAGTGATCGTATGACCAAGAAAAGCCCTTATCTTTACATCTGATCTTCTTTGGAGACACTCCCTCAGTGATTTCTAACTTTCCTGGAAAAAATCCTATAGCATATAACTTCTTCATTATTTTGGATCAGACTGTTAAACTGGTATTATTTGTGGTTACTGGCACTCTGACTGAATCCCTCTCAGACTACATTTAGGCATATAAGAGCCTCTAAAGCTCTCATCTGCTAACAGAAGATGGGTTCCCATCACTGGGAATTTATATCGTATGCACAGCCTAGCTCCTCATTCTCTTTTGCTGATTGGAAATGACCCAGCTGGGAAAGTCTTTAAGAAGTTGATTTTTCAAACGTTTCTGACTTCCTCCAGTGATATCTTATTAAAAGCCAGCATGGGAAACTTCTTCCAGTAGACAGGTGATCATACACTACTTTTCCATTTCTATAAAAAAAGAAGCTAACCAGATAGTTCTGGACACACATAATGGGTAATAAGTCAATATTTTAATTAAAACTGTTGACTTTTCCCTTTAGAGACCATGCTAAACTAAAGTGTCTTACTTCCAAGGCAGGTCAGGGTTTAGTGAGAAGCTCCTAAATGTGGTTGTGTCTGTGCTGAAGTGCAGACTCATTCATGTATCTGAGCTGCCTGGAAATACCTCTGCTCCCAGACAGCTAATTCTGGGAGTTAAGGGTTTTGTTTATTTTCCTGCCCTGACTTCTATGGCAGGTCAATGGCCCGCTAAGGTCAGCCTGCTGTTGAAAAACCATTCCACAAGGTTCACATACATTTTGCTGCAGCAGTCTTGTATATCAACAGGAAAACCACATATTGGAATATACTGGTAGCAGATGAAAGAAATAAGGAGGAAGGGAGAGAATGACCAAAGGCTGAGGAAACCACATACAGGACAAATTACTGCAGAGTAAAACAAGATGCAGCTAGCCTTCGGAGACAGATGAGTCTAGCCTTTTGGACTAGACTCTGAGTACTAGTCTTTTGGAGATAGGCTGTACAGCACTGAGTAATTTCTATTTCTTCTCAAAAAGAAAGACTTTAATCATGCTAGAATTCTCCTCAAACACTCTGCTATGCTTTGCAATGACTTTCTTATTCTTTGAGAAATATCAGAAATTAATTAAATATCAAAACATTTGTTTAGTGAGTAGATTTCAGTTTTGTACCATAGACAAAGACTAATTAAGAAAAGTAGCAATGATAACAGGTTTTGAAAAACCTCTTTTTTTTCCAAAAGATATCAGACTCTGTTAGTTTTGGCAACATCACAGAGAGCTCTTTAATGATGAATGATATGAAATCTACAGGCAGACTTCTAGCTATCTTGACAGTTTGGGTGAGGTTGTAATCTCTATGAGGTGAACTGAATATATTTATGTCAGGAATAAAGACTGAGATAAGCTGAAGCTCAAGACTGATATGGCCATAGTCAAGGCTGAAAATAAAAATGGAAGGAAAACACACATTTCTCTCTGTGATCTTACTAGTTGTCAGTTTTATTTGGTCTTTGGAAAAAAATATTATTCTCTCTCCTCCTTTCCCTCCTCCCTCTTCCCCAGAATGAGAAATTAAATACTGGGAGAATAATACAGTAGCATCAACAGGGGGGTTTGTGTGTGTTTCTTGTCTGTTCAAGAGCCATGCTATGCTACTTGACTCTATCTTAACATTGATTTTACGGAGTGGCTTCAAAAGTACATGCATGAGCTGGGTTCTTAGCCCCTGTGAACTTTACATGATAGTTAAATATTTTAGTTGCTTCAAAAATGTAAACTAAGCATGCTTAGTTTACTTTAAAGGGAGGCAAAGCATATTTATTCAAATAATTTCTTCATTTACACTTAACATTTGTCAAAACAGTAAAAAAAAATTGTATCATGAAAATACCTGTTAAGATGGTATGACATCTCAGGCCAGTAAACTGAAAAAACTGTTATATCCCCATATAATTTCAAGCATTATTCTGAAGGGTACCCCAATGAGCTACATACACTTTTTTTTGCATGAAACATCACTTAAAATGTAACAAACTGTCACCAGAATGAAGCAGTGAGGAGATGTCCAAAGTGTTTCAGACAGATTTCCAATAAAATAACACTTAACATGTCTGGAGCAAATTCATAGGCACAAGGCCAAGTTAGAGCATCCCACAAGGATAACACCTGTCAGCTGAGTCCCAGGAATTGTTTGTGCAATTGTTTTCAGTGACTGGAAAGTGACTCATGGTAACTTGGCCCATCATGAAGGAGTCTTAAGGTGATTTGCTTTGTCTTGCATTGGCTGCAGTCTGAGATGTTCACACAGGCATTTACCTTGCTTCAGGTGATAAGTAAGAACACTGCTAAACTTCTGATCCCTGAGATAGTTTGACAGAGTGATGGGGGGAGACTTTCTAGATGTCTTGCTAGGATTGAAACAGCATAAAATTATTGAAATAACTTTTTATATTTTACTGGAAGCACAGGTCCATCCAGCTGCAGTCTCCTCTGACAGCAGTCAGCAGCAGATGCCTCAGTACAGGCATAAATACAATGCAAATAAATGATAGCTCCCCTGAATATTTTCCTAGTATTTTTGCATCTCAGGGGCTTCTCGAGTCAGAGACAGTTCCCATGTATTTAGTAATTCTTAATGGATTTCTCATCTATTAAGTGAGAGACTGCTCAATGACAATCTCCAACAGTGGTGCACTCATTCCCTGTTCTTTCACTGCTTTTTTTCTCTGAGTGGTGAATTTAAAGAATCTCTGGCAAGAACGGTATGGGGTATTCTTGTCAAGACTTGTAGGGAAGTTCTTGGCTGAATATAGAAATCTGCCTTTACATTATCCAATCAGAAAAAGCCACAGTTTCTCTTGGATTTTTTTTTGAAACAAAAATTTCAGAAGTAGCAACCTCAGCACACTTAAAAGTATCCCACTTGAACACCTTGAAATACATCCACTTCCACAGGAAAGCAATAAATTTTAGGTTTTATACATATTGTTGCTTTCATAAAGAAGTTACTTAGAAAAAATATTCCTAATGTATCAATTATTTTGCCTAACATTTTTATAGAAAAATATAACCGCCATGCAGATACAAAGTGATCAGAATTTTGTTTAATTCTTGAAATATTAGAAATATTTCATTAGACATATGACTAGTCAGCACTTTTAACAAAATCATTACCATATCGCTATGTTTATCAGAGTTAAGTATGGACAATAGTAATAAAATATTAGGAATACATGAAGAAGTGACTAACTTAAAAATTATTCTGTGATATATTTAGAAGATCAGAACATGGTCAGCAGTCTGCAAGTTTCATGTTATTTTTACATCATAAGAAGGTCCTTATAGAAAAGACTGTGTTATCCAGTTGATATGAAAAGCTAATGCCTTTTTGTCTTATATCCTGACAGCTAAATTCTGGTTTAATCTTCAGAACATCAAGTACCAATTTCTAAGTGATAGTCTGGTCAATCCAATACTCTAATGAATAAAAGAACATGGATCTGGAAATTAATTGCAGAGTCCCTTTCCAACAGAGTAAAAGAATATGGGCCTGGAAATGAATTCCAGAGTCCCTTTCCAACACAAGGTTATCTCTATCTATTTCTTTCTGTCTTTATATTCATCTTTAAGATTTCTAGAGACAGAGATTCATTCTCATAATATAATCTGTTACTGAGTTTGGCTACACTTATTAGAAAGCTGTGCTTGTTGACTAAACTAATTCTAGGATAATTTAAGTGTGTTTCATCTTGTCCTATCCTTCATCACTAGAAAGAATAGACCATTCCTTTGCATTCCATTGAAAAGCTGATTTCTTCAGCAGCTTTTTTATGAATTTGAGATTGTTGGCAATCTGTCTTTCGAATTCAGGACTAAACAACCCTAAATCTTTCCTCTTACATTCACTCTTTTGGACTCTGTCCAGTAGCTCCAGAAATAGCTTGAGGTGTCATTCAAAACTGCACCCAGTCTTCTAGCTGAGAAGTTACCACTGCAAAGTCAAGCAGAACTTAAGTATTACCATCTCACTTCTTTAAAGTACAGAAAGTCAGAAACATTGAAATCTTTCATAAAATAAATCGTTACATCTTTTGAACAATGAAGACTATTTCAATATTTTGCTATCAGAAATTGTTCTTACTGGCTTTGTTGCCAAATGCACTAAATTTTATAGACAAACCTAGAGGGCTAGAAATAAATGTTGGCTTTTCTAGGATCCATTTATCTCACGAACCCATACAGATATACCATTCAAACATATTTTGGATCTTATTGAATGGATTGTATTGAACTTACTGAATTTGGAAGTATTCAGTGAACTCAGGAGGGGGAGCAGAGATGTGAAGAAAAGGTCTGCCATCAAATGTGCAGGGTTTAGACACCTGTTCTTTTAGTATGTAAAAGGCAACTAAGAACCTTTTATCAAACCTGAGTACTCATTAGCAAGTTCCCAACGCACGCTAGATTTATAGTGCACTCATGAATTGACAAGCACTAGGTTACGAACAAATAAATTTACATACATATATGCTTAATTACAATTTATGCAGTAAGTTAAAAAAGGAAAGCTGTTAAGCTTTACAATATACAAATTTTTATAATGTTGCTTTTGACAAAGATTCTACCATATAAAAAATTATCCTTTTGACTTCAGAAAACCATTATAAAAGGTGGCCGTGTTTTTTTTTTCATGTAATATCATTACTCATTTGAAGAATTCTCCTTTATTAGGTAGTTTTTTGCAAGAATTTGTGGAAATTATCAACATACATTCTTATTCTGTCAGTAGTACAAGCAGCTGTGAGGAGCTGAACTGTCTGGTGATAGGTGGCTTAAGTAGGCTGAAACTTTCAAAATAAATTTTTTTAATGAAAAGAGCTGACATGAAATTTAGCAGCTTCCCAGTGGTAACAGCAGCACTAATTACAGACTAAAGCATGAGTTCACAAAACCTGAGTATGGTTTAACTGCTCCAGAAGAGCAGCTGTCTACAGTGAAGATTCATTTTTATTTGTGTAGCTGGACTTTCAAATAACTTATCAATCTATTATCTAAATTATTTTTTTGTTTGGGCAATATAGTTTATGACCTAAGGATATTTATTGCAAACAGAGATAGTAGTGCTGCTTGAACTATACAAATTATTAGAGGTGGGCTAACCTCAAAGGACTGAACTCAGTTCAAATAAGCAGTTAGTGACTTCATGAACACAGCAACTTGAAGAAACTACCTGTGTTTCTGAATAAGACCTCTCTTAACCTTTTTATGAAAGCCGTCTCTTCACCTCTTCATTAGTCACTCTTAAAATCTTACTTCTATTATTATTTCTGATAATGCCCACGCTTCATTATTCTCATGCCTGATTCTAATATCCCATGGAAAGTATTGACAGAAGCCATATCTGAGGTTAAAATCTTACTGCTAATCAGAGAAGACTTGACACTTATTTGGGAAAGCCATTACCTTGTACTGAAAAATAGAATTCTTCATGGGAGGAAAATCCTCTGAACTCCAGGGAATAAGCCAACATCTAACCACTGTGTGTCTTTCCTTGGGTCAGACTGTCTCACGGCTCTGGACCTGCTTGATTTGGTGTTTTCTGCAAGGCAGAAAGGAATCTCTTTCAGAAACCTCTGATTTACATTCCCTTACTTCTTTGTAGCTACAAGAAAGTCACTGCTTCCAGTCCACTTCCCTCCAATATACAAGGTGTCTGAAAAAAATGTTTCCTTCGTATTCATTCAAAGATGCGAATTTTGGTGTTGAGACACAGAGTAGGAAGTCTTGTGATAATTCCCTATAGGGAATGAAAAGCTTTCAGAGGACTGCAGGGGAGGATGAAGAGTAGTAACTATATGGAAGGGGGGGGGGGGGGGCGGGGAGACAGAAAATAAACCCAACTTTTTAATGTAGTACTAGGAAATATCATTAAAAAATCATAGTCTTACTAATAAGAACAGTATAGTGGAGAAATAAAAAGATGCTCATTAAAACACATTTTGAGAGGGATATTTATTTAGAATAAATCCATGATGAGAGACTTGAGAAGGTCTTCAAAAAGTTTTATAAAATTTTGTGTTTCTTTGACTCATTCCATTTTTAATTTACATTTTGTGGGACATCACTGAAAACTTTCTCCCCAAGAAGGCCATTTATGCATCTATTGCTGTTCCTTTAAGTTTAAATAGTAACTAGCGCAGCTTGCCAGGTCTTCATCCCAACACCATAAACAGAACCCAGCTGCATCTGTGTCCAAGCTTTGAAAAATGAGGATTAGATTTTCTCTGTTTAACTTTGTCTTAAGTTTCTACAAGATTACACTATGGTTACAGTAAAACATCAGCTGTACAGCTTTCTCTTTCTTTGGTTATTGCCCCCTTAGGTATAACTCTGTAATCAAAGGGAGGTCAATTGTATCAAAATAGAAGTTTGCCAGAATTTATCTGGCATAAATTCTTCCCTCAAGATTTCATTATGAAGTGTTACTTCTGCAAAAATCCCAATAAGTATTATCCAAAATCTAAGAAATTACTTTAGAAGACAAGAAACATAAATTACACAGATCTGAATAGAAAGGAGAGAGTAAGGGCTGGATCTGAAGGCTGATCATGGTAAATATCATATCAGTAGTAGTAAGGTATAGTTCAAAATACCTTCATACAATGCATTTATTATAGGTAGATAGAAGGCTAACCACCGAATATGATGTAACTGGAGGATTCAATAGGGCAGTGCACATTGTCTAAAAGGAGATTCTTACAGCTTCATTCCATTTTCAGAAGTCAGAGTGGGAAACATGAAATTTAAAATTCTGCATTTCAGTCCACAGTGACATCTGCATAATTCAGTACCCACTCACTAGATAATCAGTTTGCCACTGCTGGTGGTGTTGAAAAAGGTTTGCAAGGGGGTCCTGGGAAGATTACAATGCTGTGATGTGCAGGCTGAAACAACTTTTAAAAATAAAGTGACATTTAACCACCAAAAGCAAAACACACCACCTGATCTTTATGATCTTATTTGCCTTTAGACATGAAGGTATATGTTCAGTACAACCCTGTTACATGGAAAGAGTCTGTGCTAAAGATTCACAAAGCCATAGGTCTTACTATTGAAAAACACAACTAATCAAACCAACCCCCCCCCCCAAAAAAAAAAAAAAACAAAAAACCAACAAAAAATAAACCCAGCAGAAATCTTTCTGGCAAATAGACTTCCTAGCCATTGAGGTTAATATAGCTTTTGACGTTGGGAATATTAGTTCTTTGCAGTCTGGGCATTCATTCTGCCTTCCTCAGTTGGAACTAAGCATCTTTCTGTTACATTACATAGTTACTCTGTAAGGTGTTGGGGAAAAAATTCTACTCCCATCAAGATATACAGCAAAACTCCCACTACTTTCAGTGGAGTCAGCCTGTCACCTAGTTTATATTTGTTAGTTTGTGTTCTGTAATCTTGGTGTTGCCAAGTTTCATGTTGTTTAGAGTCTTCCTTAAAACTCTAACTCCTATGGCAATCTAAAATTCATCTTAACAAGAAAAGATCTTGGGAATGTAGACAAGGGAGTTGACTGATTAATTTCATCTTAAAGCAACAATTTAAAATAGATCTTAAGATTCACACTTTTTCACCACTGACGCCATTTTCTCTGTTGGCTGAAGACATATACATATCTTCACTACAGAAGTCTAAAGGCGAGATGACTTTTTTTGCATACACTTTGCAACAAAACCTATACTTCCAGTAAGTTTGCATTTTCTGCATTGTCATGCACATGGTAGAAAAACCTCTGTCATCACTAGTGATATTCTCAAGTACTTGATACATATTTCCAGTTTATTTTCAGTGCTATATTAACGAAGCATTCACAAAGGTGGAGGTATGGCTCTACATGCATTTTCTTTGCCAGAAAAATCAGGCTGAAAAGTTCCTGAGCTATCACACATCTTTTTTAGCCTAATTTCTTGGTTCACTACTCCTTCAGTTATGCCAACACAACTGTTCACAGGGCCATTCTCTAAACCAGATTGCTGGTTTTCCCTCAGAAAGCAAAATTCTGTTTGGTTTTTTTTTTTTTCCTAAATCTGTTGTTACCTCACTTTTCAGAACAATTTTACAAAGCGGCTACTGGAGCAGTGAACTAAAATCACAAGCATCTGGGCAAGGCATTTCTTTCCTTGTCTTTCCAGTAGAACAAATTATATGCAATTGCACACAGATTTCAAAGGACTAATGAGTAGGAACGCACATCTTGCTCGGAAAGAGCAGACATGGTAAGGGGAAAGAAAAGGCAGTTGGCAATTTTCTAGGCCTAACTTTTATATCAGCCAGTAAAATTTTTAATATCTTTTTGTACTTAATGGTAGTCAGGTAGCTAGTAATTTTTTGTTACGTGTAAACATGCAAATAAAGTGCCTAAAAAACCCATTAAAAAAAAATAAATAATTGAATGGATGTTTGTCAGTTTTCTAAGTGCCAGGTGGGAACTTTCTCAGTTTTGAGGTTTTGCAAAGAAGTGAACAAATCTCAAATGTATCTGTGTAAGGACTGTCCTGACACTGCTGACCCAAACATGTTTGGAACATTTCAAGATCAAGATTAGGAGGCTCAAGATTTAATATAGGGTTTTGCATTCAAAATAATAAGATTAAAGATTGCATATCACTATTCTGGCCTAAACTGTACATGCAATGAATATACCTTGACTGAAGCTGGCCATACTGTCACCTAAATGCATGCACACTCAGGTAATCATGTAAATCATCTATCCATGCATACAGGCATTCTAACTAACTGACAGTGTCCTACAGTGTTGTAATTGTCTTCTTCACTTAGTTCTTCAATTAATTTGCTGAGTCTTTTTTATAAATTTATCATATGTCTTAAAGAGTCTACCTGTCTCCTTGAACGCCATTCTGAATGCTGATTATTTATTATTATAATATTGTAATTGCTATAACAGGCCAGCACCACCGTACTCATAACCCATGTTTGCTAGAACATCTAACCTGAGAGCAAAAAATCTGTCTGAGCAATTTAACAATCACAGTTAAAGCAACAGAAAAGGATTTTTAATAAAATTAAATCATGCTTATGCTGAAAATAATGCAACAAGTGAAATTTGCAAAATATTTATGAATTATAGACTTTTTCTGATGTTTACGTGAGATGGGTGAACTGTAATACTGTCTAAACATGCAAAGCAGTTTGTCTTTGTTGCTCTTGCTCTTGCTTCACAAACTGTCTATAAAACCTGAATGAGTTAAGCTTTAAGTACTTTTCCAACTCCGTAAATACAAGTGTTCATCCTCCAGCATCACTGGCTATAGAAAAGCACAAAAGAGCAAAATAAGAAAATATTAAAATGCTTCTCACCATCACACCAGGAGTACTTATGGGCCTGGGAATACCAGAATTTGCTAATCAACTAAACCTATAAAACAAAAGTAAAAAATTCTTACTGCCCTCACGGTTTAACTGTTTATCTTAATGGCTTCAGGGTGGTGGTTTGATGCCTGTGGCCCTTCCAATCTCAATGGGATGTTCTACACAGCTGGGCAAAACCATGGAAAGCTCAACGGCATCAAGTGGCATTACTTCAAAGGCCCCAGCTACTCCTTGCGCTCCACCACCATGATGATTCGGCCCTTGGACTTTTAAAGGCATTCAGCTGTGGATCCTGGAACAAAGCAGGACGACACTGCCCTCAGCAGCACTACTATCACCGTCTGAAGGTAAAAGGTGAAGGGCTTCTTGAAGCAACACATAGGGATGATGCAAAAATCGCTTCGTTATCACTCCATAACCCACAAAAACTCCCCAACAGTCACCCCACTTTTTGAGAACTGGAGGCAGCTTGGTTTAGAAGGTGACTGCAATGATTTTCCAGAGAAGAACAGCTGGATCTGGTTATGCTGCCCAAAACCGGCGCTTGTCAGTGGATGTGGGTTTTTTTTGTTTGTTTGTTTTTTAATAAAAGATGCAAAACCATACCAGATTATGCAGCAACAGCATCACAATTTGAAGAACTGAAATGTATCAACCATGATCTATTGAACAGAATGTTATTCAGCAGTGAAATGCTAACATTATACCCGTGAAAGAGGATTACAGAGATACAAAGACAACTTTATTAAAACTCACCTGAAAGCACTCACGGTGACCACTCTAAATATTGTTTTTCCTAAATGAACTGAATTTCAATGGTGGATGGATTTATGTTAATCCCACAGTCAAATAATTTGTGCTAATATTATTTTTCATTAAATCCTTTAAGGACATGTTTCTCATAAATTAACTGAGTTAAACATATGAAGAATGATAAGGGTGATAAGCATAAATTCTTCAGTTGCTCTGCAGAGGTAAAACAGATAATTGGCATAATCCCTGAGCTAGGATTTATAGTGTGATAACAAAAGTAGCCGTGTTTTGAAGTTTTTCTCTTCTTTCATTAAAGGCAGTCTGAATGTCATGCAGAAAAATTAATGGAAGGTTTAAAGAATGTGAAAGATTATCCTAAAGGAAATATAAAATTTTGCATGGAATATTTCCATCAAAAGTACACAGGAAGGAAAACTGTTAGGGTATATTAAAATTACATAAATGCATAGCTTAAGGCAATGGATTCATTTTACAGTATCCCTGCATGTGCACAATTTATCATTAATTATTTTACTTTTTTATTACATTTTTGTGAATATCAGAAGCATGCCAGTTCTACACAGTGCTTAGGCTACAACTATAAAAAAATACTCATCAGAACTGTATAGAAAATAAAGATTTGTGAACTTGTAAATAGCATGTTTATATTTCCTGTAATGGTCATTTAATTTGTACAGGCAGCCCAGACCCTATGCAAACGGTGCAAAGCCTCAAAAGGATATAAATATTAAAAGAACTTTAAAAGACTGCTTACAGGTTACTAATAAGTAATTTTGTTGTATTAAAATGTTACAGAAGTGTGGGGCAAGATGCATAATTCAACTACTGGAAAAGATAAAGTTCCTATAATAACAAGCAACAAATTAGCTGGGTGGCCCATGAGGGTATAGAGACAACTCTTTGCATTTACAGCCCCTTGGGATTTAGTCATGAATAAAGTCCATTTGGGAAAGTAGCTTGCAGTCGTTCTACTTCTGCTATATATAAAATGAAAAAGTTTACCCTGCTCCCACAGAAATAAAAAATTCCATTCTCATCAGTTAAATTGGGACCAACATGACATGAAGAATCTGCATGTGGTGAGTTTTTTGCTTGTTTGTTTGTTGCTTTGTTTCATTCATTAAACCGTTACTGAGATCAGGCACAACAAAAGTCTGATTCTTTTTAAAATGATAATGATAACAGAGTAACTGCTTTTATTTTCTGCTTTTATTCCTTTTTTTTTTTTTTTACCAGTTTATTTCTATGGAATAGAAAAAAAAATGCTTGGATTTTTTTAAACATCCCTTCTTAAAGATCATAAGACCCCACAGGGTTCTCTGTTTTTGTTACAATTTGATGTATGTTTGGTTTTAAGTGGGAAGTTCTTTGGTTTTGTGTATTTGTATATATTTATATATATATTTGAAATAATCTTGCCTAAGGGTTAATTTGCTGTTTTCTGCTGAACAAGTTACCAAGCTACTCCTTACTCAGCAGTTTCTTCACAGAGCTGTTTTGTCTCAGTTAACAGCAGTTTTCAGAAATGATGTTCATTTATGTGCGAAGTATGTGATCCATCTTCCTCCATATTCTCAAAAGATATATTTTTGCAGATCTCCAAGTTAGGAATGCCGTTTTTGCAGATCATATTGCAAAAGGCAAAACACATTTAAAATCAAAAGCATGATATTTACTGTTTATTTATCTGTGTTTGAAAAAATGTGGATTTGGTTTCTTATCCTTTATAATAAAACATTTTAAAAAATTGCAGAGTCCGTGATTTGCTTTGCCTTAAATATACATTTCTGTCACAGGCTGACAACATTTTACAAGCCACCATCTCCTTGTAAGAAATATTAATACGTTTCAACAAAGCCTAGGAAGGGAGTGTAATTAGTTTGTCCAGAAATTAATATTTCTAACCTTTCACATCCATATTTCAGTATTCTTATTTGATTTCCCTGATTGAAACCATGGGACTATATTTGTTATTTCAAGTTCAAATCATAAAAAACTCTATCAGTCTTGAAAATAAAATGTTTCTTGAATTCCACAGGCAAAGATACAAATTGAAGTGTAATGCTTGTTTCTTTTGCTTTATGTATTCTTCTACCACCCATTCTATCATGTTCCATGGCACTGACAAATCTCTACTGATCTCTTAGCCAGAAATACCTCTTGCTCCATTTGTATGCCTTTTAATGCTACAGGGATTGGTTTTAACATCTCTTTGTAGTCAATTTATCCTCATTTTCTCAGGAATTTTTGCCTTATTGGACTTGTTCATTGTGTTCCTTTGGACCAACCTAGCTTTTTAAATCAACACTAAAGCTGTGAGTAACTACATAAAAGCACATTTTGCTCCTTAAGTTGAAGATGTATGTACTACATGAATTGAAGAGTTACAAGTAGTAAAAATGGTCTTTGTGGATTTGATTTATATTAAAATGTTGCTTGCCTTGAAAGATCCTAAAAAAGTAGTCAATGTCAATGGTAATAGTAACTTTAACCTCCACAGATAAATTTTTATAAAACTGAAATACACAATTTTTTCACAGTTCAATAGATGTGTTTTCTGTAGCATATAGATCCTTAATTTTTAATATCTTCTAAGGATGGAGATGTAATTTAAATGACATTTTGTAAGTGCCGCAGCATGCAGTACTGCCCTATTAGGTGGACAAGTCATATACATTTATAATCCTCTGTACAACAGGTTCCCAAGACAAGAGTTCCTTAAAAAACCCTTCCAGCTATAATAACAACGTTCTTCTCTGCAGACCTCCAGCTCAAACCACAGTTTTGACCATGCCTCAAATAACCTCGTTTGGAATTGGCATAGCATTCCTCCTTTGGGAAGAACAAAACTGAAACAGCAATCACAATAAGAGCTTAACTCTTTAGGTAGGATCAAGCTTAATTTGCAACCAGACTGTGCTACAGTTCTGCCAAAAGGCATTCCTACCTACCAGCTTTTACACAAGCCGGACAGCTTGAGGAGAGAGGCAGTAACTCCTGTGAATACAGCTGACTGCTGGTGTTGCCTGACTCCGACCTATGTCTGAAGAAAACTTGAGAAAACCAATCAAAATGATCTTTTCTAAATTTTAGCTAGAGGAACTGTAATCTCAGGCCAAAAAAAGAAAAAAAAAATCCAGAAAGCGCCAAAAATGAAATAAATGAAAAGAGCTAATTCCAGCAGGAGGGGAGGATTAAGGGATAGCATGTGGAAAGTAGAGGAGCGAGAGCAGGAAAGAGCGAAGGCAGGGATATGGGAGTGTGATGAAAAGAGGGAAAAGGCAGACAGGGAAGACATACTTGTGAGACATACTCGTGAGACATAGCAGCTCCACATTTCCTGTGCCATGTCTGGCACGCAGTGTAAGAACTCCCTTCTCCTCCAGGAGTGGGTTCAGACACAGAGGGGGGTCTACCACCCTCTCCCTGGCTCCTCCTCGTATGAGCAGGAATCTAGGGGTCTCATTTGGTTTTGTATGCTTTGGGGGTGTTGTTTGCATGCTTTTTTAATTTTTGCACAGGGATCAATTCGGTATGGATCTTTTAGAAGACAAGCTACTTTTGGTTATGTCAAGATGGCTCTGTACCAAGCCCTTTAAAAACTGAAAAGTTCCTTTAGAAAATGCTATATTCTGTTGTGTGAATTTTAAATACTGATAATGAAATGGAACCTACACCCGTGCAAAATCTTCTGAAATTAGAGTCTTTATTCTTCCACTAGCTAAAATTTCTGTTGGGAGCAGACCTTATTCTCCATATAAATGGTCTGTGCAATTTTCCAAACCAGTGAGTTCCACTGAAGAAAATTAAAGAATGGATATATACTCTATATAAATATGACCCCCCCAAAACCGCTGATATATTAAAGTACATGAAGGCCTAGCTGTCTTAGTAGAGATAATCTTGAGCTCCAAAGTATTACCATAAATTTTCTCTATCACTATGCTTCTTAGCTTTCTCTCACTTTAATAGCACCCTTGTGCCTCCTTTCAAACTGCTGGCAGTGCTTGCCTTCTGCTGCCTGGAAGTAGTCACAGGAAGTGCCACATTTAACAAACCAAAGACCTTCAGATGCTTGTGATCACAACCACATCACCTGTGGGGAGAGCAAAGTAGTCCCCGCCAAACCATGGGAAGGTACCTTTCTTGACAGTCATTTGCTCTGCAAGGCCATGGAGGGAAAAATCGGCACATATGTACACAAAGGACCTTCTTTCTATTTAAACAGAAAATGAATACTTTGCCAGGTCAGCCCTAGGAGCCCTAACAGGCCTCCAGAAGAGTAACTCATAGTCACCTGCTTCAGCCCAATAGAAAAAGGAGGGAGAAAAAAACTCTGAAACAAGGAAAAGGAAAATTGGAGAATCTTGATATACTGAGATAGGTAAGAAAGAATTGAAAAAGAGTGAGAAAATGGCTGTTATAGGATAAGACAGGTAAGAATGCAAAGCAATCATATTAATGAGCTAAAGGCAAGGCCAGCAAAAGAAGAAAGTCAGTCTGATGAAAAGATTATGTAGAAATGACAAAGATGAAAGCACAGGAAAAGGAAGAAAATTAAGAAGAATTAGGCAGAGGAATCTGTTAATATATTTATTAAAGGATAAATAGCATTCACTTAATTTTAAAAAGCCTAAAAGGAACACTGTCACCATTTTACTTTCTGCTTTTATTTAATATTTACAGTGCAATGGAGATACATTGACATATGGTAAAATCTAAAGCAATACTTAAAAAGCAGTCACTTGTTAGAGGAATTTTTGGTAACATGCTGCCTGAGAGGCAGTTCATGCTTTTAGCATGAGACAAGAATCGACCAGTAGATAAATCAAGTTTGGATAATATTTACTCTTCCACTGAAAGATGTGGATCTCCATCCTTTCGTAGCCCTCTCATGCTTATATTTAGAATCATTGTCTGCTCTAAAGGAAACTGCAAATCTCAGACCTGATGTCATTCAGCTGCATTGTTGAACTACTGGTTTGTTTTCTTTTGAGTAATGGAGCAGAACTCCTGGATATATGTTTTACTCTTTCTTTTTTTTTTTTTTTTTTTTTTTTTTTTTTTTTAATTTAAAGGCCTGTGCTTTGGTGGTCATCTTTCATCTACCAGAGATGACTATTTAATCTCTCTTTGATATCACCACTTAGTGCTGTTTGTTCTATAAACCCCGCCAGGCAAAATTCTCCTCCTGGACTCATGCAGTGATTCTTGTCTCCAGTCTTCTGCTCTGCTTTCATGTGGAGTGAGTATCACACTGCCAGGCACCAATACCGCCTTTTTTGAGGGGTTTCATTCAGTCCTTCCAGGAAATCTGAAACTCCTTGGAGCATCAGTGCAGATTCTGGGTCTCACAAAACCTGGCCCATCCCTGCACACTGACCAGCAGCTGCCCAAATCTTGCTGGCTGAAAGCCACATCTGGGCTATCTGTACCCTAGTCCAGGCAATGGAGTAGTCATCAAGCCCCCCCCCCCCTCCCCCTCCTACCCATTTCTCCTGGTATAACTTGCTGTCCCAAGAGTGGAGAGAAGCACGGCCCAGGAGGCACTGTGATGGCAGTTTCTCAGGAGGTGGTGCCTCTGCACACCTCCAGGCTGTGCACAGGGTAAAGCAGCCCCTGTGGAGTGAAGGTGCTGGCTCTTAGACTGCCTGGTCACAAGCCAAACGTGATACAAATACATGTCAGTATTTTTAAAGAAGTACAGCCTCAATAGCCAAAGGCTTTTCCACTTATTTGTTCTGTTTGTTAGACTAAGAAACTAACTCTGGTTTTACCACAGGAGGAGACAGGCAATTCTCTAAACGCATAGGTGGAGATGTGTCCAGTGCTACTCAAGAGGACTACTACACCCTCTTGCCTTTAACATGTTACCAAAGATTTGGTGTTTAGAGTTTTAAAGGCTTTGGGAAAAGACAATAAGGTAATACATTGGACTTGTTGTTGTAAAAATAAATTTATAAGCAACAACAGTTTTGAGTACCCAACAGTGCAAAATGAAGAGGTGGGAAATTTACCTCTGTGACTGTGGCTATGGGTTTATTAACAGAAGTTTAGACAGGAGCCAGCAGCTCTGTCACTGCTTCTTTTCCATTGTGTGGCTTGCGCAAATTCACGTGGCACCAGCATCTTCTGAATCTCCTTTCCAGCCACTGTAAGCTGCCTCACAGCCCAAAGACTAGATGTGGCTCAGGCTGATAGAATCTGAAACAGATTAAATGATACTACTGCAAGTCAATGTATAATACAGGAAATCGAAGGAGATTTATAAGGTGACTAACCTGTTCCAGTTAATGTTTTACACATGTAAGTATTCAGACACACACACACACACACACACACAAAGCAAGCAAACAAACAAAAAACCCACAACAAAAAAACCCAACAAAAAAAACCAGGCAAAAAATGCTTATATTTTCAGTACAATTAGGTATAATATAAACATATAAAAATATCATTTAAATAACCACTAGATGTGTGCAGAAAACGGTAAAGAACTCATCCTACAGCAAAGCAAGCTATCCTGCCATCTGGGGTCACTCAGAGATGCAGAGGAGCTCTTATGTATGAAGTTCCTGCTGTCTGCTGCCACCTATGGATCAAAAAGGAGCTTTTCCAAAGATGTGGTCATCGCCGGAATCAACTAAACATGCAATGAAAAGATCTAAAGAAAGGAATCGGAAGGCACTGCTAAAAAGTATTAGGATGTCCAGCATGGATGGTCAAAGTTAAGTCTATATTTAAGTACGTGCTTTCAGTTTTAAAAGCACTGAACTCCCACTGATTTCAATTTATCCCAAATGGACTAAAAATACACTGGTTTTATAGCAGTGTAGACTTTCCCTAAGGAAAACAATGATGTTTACAGAGTAAAAATGTTGCTCAAAAAACCATAGGTGATGGAGAAAGGTGAATCACACAAAACCATTCTAAAAAGTCATGTTACATTTACTACAATCTGACTAGACCAGAGATACGTATATGGGCCACACATCAGGAGGCCTGAGAAAGAACCAAAGAATAGAAAGCTATACTTCGAGGTGGGAACTAAACTATGTTTTTAAAAGCCACATTAAAATAATCTTCAAGACAAATACTCAGCAGTTGTAAATGCAATAATTCAGTTTGTTCTTCCAACCTAAATTTAGCCAACTTATGCATAATGCATTATCCTGAAAGTCTTTAATTACTCTCTCACACATTGGTTTTATTGCACGGTCCAAGAATCACATTGCAATAGGGTTTTTTACTCAGAGGAATGATTCATCAGGAAATGAAAATATATCCTTATAATTTTACATTTTTAACTCCCCAACTAATCAGCTCATTTTGGTGCCTTTATTTACTCTGGAATCATATTTAGCAATACAAAAATTACTGTGTCTTGTGAAGAGTTCAAGCATGCCTTTTTTCTCCTAAGTGCACCTGAGTGATCCTGGCCATAAGACAGTTCAAATTAATATCGTCAGAGCAGCCCAAACTCCTAATCCTGTTGCCGTACATAAGCTATCTCATTTCTTTGACCTTTCACTTTCCAGTGTTCAAACCAGAGTTGAGCTGAGGTTTATTCACAGGTCACAAGGCCACAGATAACCTTAGACATTACCAGGGCTCCATGTCATTTTCTTACAGAAACCAGAAGTGGATCAGTATTTAGAAAGCTGGAGAAATCTGGTTGTTCATGCCCTTTTGTCAACTTTGAGTTTCAAAATGTGTGAACTTAGCAGCTCCGAACAAATAAAAATGAATGCAGATGAAACAGAAGCAGAAGCAATTTGGTTACCCACAGGCCACAAGCATGAACGGACAAACCCCATTTTGTTCACGGCTGACCAGAAGGTGCCCAGAAGGCTGCACCACGGTTGACATGGTGCCTGTGGCACCGCATGAGGAGCTGGTGCTGTGTTACACACGCAGTCAAGATTTCAGTATGAGCACCTTGGCTGTGAAGGAACATCAGCTTACGGAGTACATAATATGGGAAAAGGCAGTCTTTTAAATGGAGGTTTAACAGTTGAAAGGCCATTTCTCATGGCAGCTGTGCCCTGGGACTGTGATTCAGTTCTCATCTGCTCAGCACACAACCAGGGAGCTTGGGGCCTTGTGGTGAAAATAGGACTAATGTCCTTCCTTCTGCTCTTCATCTTCTTCAGGTCAGGTGAAGCTCTCACCATGAAGAGAATCAGACACCGCATCCCACACTAACTCAAGCAGCCCTTCTCGCAATCACTAATACACACCTGAAGAGCCCCAAATCAGCACCATTATTTCACATGCTTGTGTCTAGTTAGGCATTTCCACTTTTGAGTTAAACACTGAAATATTTTGAGGATGTGATTCTGTGTGTCAGTCTGTTGACTTTAAAAAAGACTTAGTGTCGCCCTGTTGTGGAGAGTCCAGCTTTTTGCTTAATGCCACAGATTTCTTAAACGAGATATTTTCCAACTGTCTACACTTTTAAGAGCACACCCTGGAACTAGTACTTTCTGAGCATGTCACACCTAGTGAATAAGAGAAAATGGCTGCCCTAATGCACAGCAATCCTACTCCTACTGAAGGCAAGGGAAGGTTGATAATAAAGTCGATGTAAGGCCTTTTGAAGTACTAACATTTGCGATTGCATGGACAGCTGAGCTGTTTCAATAGGGACTGAATCATGCCCCTTGACACACCTTTTCTGCGGGTTTTAACACTGCATCTCTTGACATCTTCAGCTCCCAGAACTTCAGAGCAGGTTCAGTCTATCAAAAGGAACACAGAATTTGTGGTCTTTACTCTGGAACATTATTTAAATTAAAACAAAACAAAACAAAACATTCTCCTTTCTCCACAAAAATAAAGTCAGGAAAAGCTATTTGGCATTATTTCTTTCTGTGTTCTCTTTGTCAGAAACAACAGTCAATGAGGCTATCACACAAAATAGCAAGACAGGGAAAGCAAGGATTTTGGAGTCCACTAGGTTCCTGCGTGATCCATGGGAAGATGGAGAAATGCCATGGTGCGTGCACCTGTCTGACTTTCCTGCTGGCATCTGCGAATTACTGTATTAAACCATCATCCAGGAAGGAACATGAACAGCAACATACTAAGTATGTCAAAACATTGAATGGGTTATCAAACACATCTAATTTGTAAGAGAAATCTTTAGTGCTCAGCGAGTCAATTATGAGATTAGTGTCATGGGAGGCATAAACTTAGTATTCCACCAGGAAATTTCAGGTTACTCTATGCACCCTAAAGTATTTATTTCCAGTTAGTGCTCTGCACCTTGTTATCAGAAATGATGATTGCACGATAAACAGCACTATTACTCAGCCAGCAGAACCCTGCCAAAATGCAATGCCCTCTTTGGTACACCAGTGAAATGAGCTTCAGCAATAAGGGTAAGATTTCACCTTCCTCACCCCCTAAAGGCCACATCCCCAAGAGAGTCTTTTCAACCCTTGTGTCTTTCCCCATTTGCATTGATCAGTTTTGAACTGAAGCATCCTTGGGTTGTCTTTTTATTTTTCTTTCTTCTTCCTTCTGGCATGTGCTTGTGGAAATGCTTAAAAAATGTTAATATGGTCATGATCCTAAAGCAGCTCCATTTGTACAGGAGCTTTCAACAACTGTGTTGAAACTAATAATTTTGAAACTTTTTGACTGTTCCTTCATATGACATCTGTGAAGAACCAGAAATCTAACTAGAGAGAGACATGCAAGACGAGTTTTAATTTTAGGAAACTGCAGCTGCACTACAGCCCCTTGGGACAAGGTTAAGTGGGTGTCACTTGAAGACTTGCCAGGGACCAAGCTATCCTTCATGGGCTCCATACCCATACATCACAGAGCTAAAACAAAACAGCATAAAGCTGCTTCTTCCACTTTTTCAGTTTGCTGTGAGTAGCTGGGGGATAGGAACATCCTATGTGCACTGCCAAGAGGGTACAGGCTGACAAGGCAGATTGACGAGCTTCTGCTGGGAAAAAATCAAAAATAAAAGTCTTCTCTCTAAAAGTCACTTAACTGTTTGCCAGTGGTTTGGAAAGACCGGTGGGCACTCCAGCATCCAAGGCGTTGGGGTGCCTTGGAGAGGTGTGGAGAGGTCACTGTCAGCTTTGGAGTCTAGTTAGTGTTCGTGTTCAGCTTCAAAAGAAGTCTTCTGCTGTCAACCAGGGTTTGCTTTGCTCAGGTTGAACTATCACCGTACTTCCAAGATCAGCCCCTTTGTGGGGTGATGTCTTGCTCCCCAACAGTATCACCAGGACAGTCAGTGGCTGGGTTATTCTCAGCTTATTCTAGCTCAGGTGCAGCACACAACCTACCCAAAAAAATAATGGTTAACTTCTCAAAAACAGTGTAAATCCAAAGACTTTCTGATATTTAATAGGCTATGACCTTTAGATCCCCACACATTATATTCCAGTGGAAATCTGCTGCTGAGTTGTGCTCCTCTGACTTCTTTATTTTATTTTGTATATCCAGGTGAGAAACAATCACTGCAAAATGAAACCATGTCACTGTTTGCTGGTGTTTAATGTTGCACAGAGGAAAAAATACAGTCTGAGGAAATATCAGGGTATTCTCACTGAGGTTTTCTTAGTAACTTGTATATACAGAGTTGAGGAAGAGGGGAAAAAAGATAGTAGTTAAAAAGGAGTAAAAACATATCTGCGAGTGCAGGCTTCTCAGATCACCCCAGGGCCTCCATCACAAGAAGGTCCTACGCGCTAGATACAATGGCAAAAGGTGAAACACAATCTCCAGAGATGAAGTTAAAAATAGTGGCATGGCATTGGTGATGCTGACAAAGAAAAGATAAAAAAAAAAAGCAAAACCAAGCAAGCAACATCTTGTCTGTCTGATTCAATGTCTTACTCCTTATGAAGTGTGAAAAAGTGAAGGAAAGATGCAGCATGACCAGACTTTGAAGTCCTGGGTTTTTTTTGTGGTCTGCCGATCACTATGACCTAGACAGTCACTTCATTTGCTGGTGATGGAGCTGCCCAGTTTGTGTTCACTGGCCCCTGTGCTCCCTCTAAAGCCCCCTCACAAACACATGGACTTGAAAGGAGAAGCAGTAATTCAGGAAGTCTCCGGACACAGCAGGGTTACTTCTGTAATATGGAAGGGTTAAGATCGAAAACCAAAGTAGTTTAATTCTATTTTCAGAAATCAGTAACTAATGCAGGATTATCTTTAATGACAGACACCGAGGTGTCAAAGGACTGTGTCAAGTTTCAGACCTTTCCATAGTTTAAATTCCTGTGTTTAATCAAAGGTTAACTGAATCATTGCTGGTAGTGAAGAGTTACTTCAACGCAGCGTTATTGTGGGTGGCCTACTATAAGTAATACCACATTCGGGCAGCAGTCTCCTACATGCAAATATATTTCCCATGCATGTCTCTGTGTACAGAAAATATACGAGATAGTATATACAAACTATCTCTCAGGAGATGGTGCAAAATAATTCTAGCTTCAATTATTTCTTAATTGGTTCATCCCTTAGCTGAATAAGCTTATTTTTTGTTGCGACTCTTCAAAAATTATTTCCTTTCAGATAGGATAAAATGAAACAATAGCAATTAGATTCCTTTAATTCCTGGATGTCAAAACTCATATAAGCAGAGTTGTCTCCTGTTGTGTCATCCTGCATTTTCTTATTTGCCTTTTTTTTTCTTTCTTTGGACAGCTTAATACTTAGAGGAAACAAAAAGCAAAAAAACCCCAAAAAAACCCAACAGGGAATCAAAATTTTGTGAGTTGATTGTTTATTGGTTTGGCAGTAGTATATATACATAAAGTAGGACATCACATAAAAATGTATTCATACCCGACAGTTGAAACGCTATTTTTTCCATCTCTAGTAATTTGTCTTTTTTGCAAATAATTTCTATGAAAAGTGTAGTATGACTGTAGAATCCACACATATGTTTTAATGTTCACATGTAGCTTTTTACCAAGTTTTGAAGAATATTCCTTCCTATCCTTTATTCCTTGTTATGGTAGCTTAATTTTTTTTTAGTTTGCTTGACGTTAACACCTGGAATGTTAATAGCCTACATTGGTTAGTTTTCTCCAAAGTATTTATTTTGAGGCTATATATATTTTTAAATACTTTACAGGGTTCGGCCAAATATATAGAATATGTCTATGATGTCATGAAGTATATTACCATATAAAGGACTGATATATCTGACACTTACTCTGGAATTGCTTTGTAAAGCTTCCAAGTTTAAAAAAAAAATGAATGATGTTATTAATCGAGCTGTTTCAAAAAAATTGAACTCAAAATTCTTTCCACTACAACCAAACATCCAGAACATGCTGGTCTATTCTACAAAACAAGGATTTTCACATAAGATTTACTATTAAGCAGAAATATTCAGGGCTGGGGGATTTCTTTTTAGAAATGTTTGTGGTTTCATGAAAAACCTCAGAATGAAGTGTTTCAGTTTCCAGGGAAAGGTCCACATATTTTGGTATTATGGTGGAAGAATTCTACTTTTTTATTGACTACTCCTTTTCCACCCCCAAGTTCCACTAAGGAAATCAACAATTCAATATAAATAAGAAACAATAATTATTGGGTTCCTGAAAAATATTGTAGGAAAATTTGCATTTCCTGCCCCTTCCCTCTATATTTTAGGTAATATAAGGGCATGATTAAGTGTCTGGAAGTGTGTTCGTATTTTAGTGCTCCTTTAATACAAAATAACAACTGATCCAGCTCTCCTAGAAACATTATTGCATAAAGGAAGAAGTTATAAAACAAGAAGAGGAAGTATTCCTTACTGTGATCAACTCTCCTGTACAGAACTTCATGGAGAAATGGATTATTTTTGTCATGTATGTTTTTCAGTAACACCCAAAGGAAAAACAGTATTTTTCTCAAGCCCATCCAAAAATAACACACAACTTTAAAACAATCAAAATATATGCAAACCATAAAGTTGCATTCAACTTCCTACTCTGCGTCCTGAAGCTCTCAAGAAGATGACATGGAATACCATGGAAAGCAGCAGGAATCCTTTTCCACTTCCAGGTGGTGCAAGAAGTCTTTCTCGCTGTATACTCCCTTTTGCTTTTGCTTCTGGCCTGATTCCAAACACACTTTCAACCAAGGAGCCCATGTGGAAATGAAATTTGTCACAATTAAGGAAAGCACAGATCTCACTATAGCCTGCTGAAAGTCTGCCCTTTCATTTTATGATAAAAAGGAGATCTATTCCACAGAACAGAGTTCTGGTGTTCTGTGTTGTCTAGACAATACACTGAATTTCTCACCACTTTTGGTCAAACATAAGATCATCTCTTGAATGGGTTAGCAATGCAGTATGAGTTCTGCGGTACACAGTCATGGACTGCACACTAAGCCAGCCTCTCTTGATGCTGGATGTATGATGGCATTAGGAGAAAGGGGGAACCTGCATCTGCTCTGTGTTTATAGACAAACATAAAATGATTATTGCAAGAACTGTAGATAATATGATCCAATGTTGATACAAATCTCTAGAGTATCCAAGGAATTTGTTTTAGTTTTGAGCAGACTGATCTGTCGACATTGTCATTTTCTCTTCTAAGTAACAATTAAGCCATTAGAGCAGTATGACTGGAGCCAAGTTTCTGTAGATTTCCACCCCACAACAACAGATGTCAGATCGTAACACAGGATAATTCATATAACAAAAGAAATCATCCAAATTTGGCTCAGAAAATGAAAAAAAACAAAACAAAACAAACAAAAAAAACCTAATAAAAATCTAATCCAAAAATTACATCTGTGGATTTAAGCAAAGCGGTGTTACTCGAGTGATTAGATACCATGTTTGACCATAAAGAATTTATGACCTCCGTTTGTTCCAAAAGCTATCTAAGCTGTGAATTTATGCTAGTTATTTGTCCAATATTTTAGACTGCAGTGGAAGTAATGAAATGTGTCAATAATTTGTTACTTTAGACTCCTTGCCTCAGAAATCTGGTTTCAATTCCATCTGGACTAACATCTAGTTCTAACATGCTTAACCATTTCAGTATAGCCAAGGCCAAAAAAACAATCAAAAATCTGGGGAACATTTCAGTGACTCAATTGAAAACAAGAATCACTAGCAGTCACAACTTCAACCCTAAAAACTCAGCAAATTAGCTATTCAGCATAGAAGTGTACCCCTAGTTTTCATGACTTCTTCAGAGAGAGTGAGCCTCAGATTTCCCAATGACTCAATTAAGCCCGATGCCAAGTAAAAAAAAAATTCTACAGCAGCTGCAGGATTCATCTGAGAGCTTCACCAAAGCCTTAGGGGTAGTGCTGCTCCCATTCACCACAACTGGCACAGAGGGAACCCAGCCTGCACCATCAAGGAGAGAGCAGAAGTGCTCCTCGCTTCTCACGGTCGCTGGTTTTCCCCAGTAAGACTAGTAGCCATTTGACAAAGATGTGTGGGAGACACTTCAATCAAAGAAGCCTAAAAAATCTGAGAGGCTGAGGTAGGATTAATTTTGCTGAAGATATCTTGATAGCAGTTAGAGAGGAAGAAAAATCTTCTTAAATCTTCACTTCTTTTGCAAGTTATAACACAAATTTTAGTTTTTTATATAAAGGCAAGGGAGATTTCATGGTCTGTTGTCCCATTTTCTTTAAGTGAGAACAGCAAACTTAATTTTTACTCATTAATAAAGGCTTCATTGTGAGAGTTTAAAATAAATATTAAAAAGGCAACCACTATTTGTAGATTGCATTTATATAGGTTTTTTTCATTTAGAACCCAAAATTATTTAGGATGTACAGGTTAAAATATTCCCATTACATGTATTCATCACTCCTAGAATAATGATCTCTAGTATTTTCAATACATATAGACTTCTTGAACTTTATAGAACAACTTGGGATATATTTATTTTGAGAATTCAGATATTACTTTGACTTATTGTAATCCCATGTCACTCAAAAAAAATTATTCTTAATCTGCTTTGATGTTTAAGCTCTTTCCTTAGAGGTCTGCTGGAAAATTGACAGTTGTTCATTTTGTGAACTCTTCTGTCTAATCCATGCAATCTGGGAATTTTGCAGTGATAATGAAATCTCAAGCGTCATCCAAGTTGCAAAGTTTATGGCTCCTGATAAATTCTTCTTGGAGCTGTAACTTCAGTATTGTCTGAAGCTGGCTTCTCTCTGTGTGCTCATCTAACATCCCATTTTTCCAAGAAAAGTTACCTGAATATGTTTCACCACTGGCAGCCAAAAAGACATCAGTTGATCCCAGTAGGTCAGCTGTGGTTCGGTGCACTCAAAGAAAAACAAACCCATTAATCTCACAGTGATTCCTGCCTTAAACATGCTTACATAAGAGCATTGCAAAGCATTGCTAAGCCTGTGCTAAACATCGCTTCTGTTTACAAAATAAGGAAACCAAATAAAGTCCCATTTACTGCAGTGAACTGCACTATCCCTGTGCTGCTCTGCTGGCTCTTCCAGGTGGCAGAATACAGTTTAGAGAAACTCTAAAGTGTTTTAAATTAAAGTATTTCAGTAATTAAATTTAATTAAAGTACTTATTGCCTCCTGTTTCTTTTGTATTTCTCTTGGTCTTAATAGTGTAGAAACAGGAGTATTCACAAATGCGGCCGACTTTTTTTCATTGTGTCCAATTCTACAATATCCCAGGAATCGTAAATGCAAAGTTTAAGTCTGATAATGTCTTAAAAACTTTTAGCAAAAAGAGTTTAAGGAACACCTTTAATTTCCTTAACCAGTTTTGCTCATGCTTGTAAGCAAAGAACAGAACATTCATCCACATAATTTTAAAGTTCTAGGATGTTTATATAATCAAAATATCTGAATAACCACAGTGTGATTTCTGTGGTTTTGGTTGCTACACTAGCAAATCACCCTGCACCTCTACAGTAATAATATCCGCCAGGAATTCCAACCAGCTCAAGCATGATCTCCACTTCCTGAGAATATGTAGCTGTTCTCAGGCTGTCAATTTTTGCAAGGGTATCTTTTTTTGATCTCATGAAACACTTTTGTCCCATGTGAGGCTAAATGCATTGATATATTATTTCTAAGTATATCCCTAGAACACTTTTTTAATAATGGGGTTACGCTAACCATGGCCCAGTCCTTGGAGATCTTGCTTGTACTAAGCAAAATTGTAAAAATATCTCCTTAAGCTTCTCCAATTTCTAACCCCTCTTTCTTTATCGTCTTTGGAACAATACTGTTTGGCTTGTTGCCTTGTCAACAAAATCATCCCTTGACTCCTTAATAATCTTTCCTAGGGTGGTTAGTGCATTCTTTAATGTTTTGTTTGATTTCCATAAAACCTGTAATGCTATTTTGGATTTCTCAACCTTTTGCAGTTAGAGCAGCATTTACAGCACAATTATTCTACACCTTTGCTATTCCTTCAGGTTTGCTTTTAAACTTCAGACTGCCCATACCACCAAAGCCAGCCACGTAACTGTAGTTTGCAAAAGGAACTTGATAAATGGAAAATTCTTTAAGAAAATTGATTCCAGCAGTGGGTTCACATAAACTGCAGCAGTTAAAAGTGACATACGTTACACTGAAACAAATTTTGGTTTGATGAAAAAGATAGTCTTTTTTGGCTTGATGGTTAGTCCTATAGGGATTGAGTTTATGATTGGAATTATCTGTACAAGCTTAACAATTCATTTTCCTACTAAATCACTTACTGAGGATGTCACTGTCACAAAATGTATTTCAGGACTAATCAGGTTCTTTACTTTCTTCCACTTTTACAACTGACTGGCTGGGACCTGCCAGTTTTTTGAGTCTGATGCTTTATGTCTGACATTGCTCCAGTCTGCAGAAGTGCTTGCTAGCTTTTTACTATGACTCTCCGCTGATGAGGTGACCCTCAGTAAGGACAGAAATAAATGTGTTTAGAGAAGATAAAAAAAACATCCATGTATTATTTATTATTCTTGTATAGCTTTCACACAATGGAAGAACGTGAATACCAATTAGAACAGGAAACAATTCCCACCCAGTCCTCTTCTGCACATACAGAGATATAGACAAGGCAGTATGCATCCTAACAATTTACAACCTGCCAAGAGAGAACAGATGGATGAGACAAACATATTGAGTTATAAATATGTCATCTGTTCCCAAGAAATCTCAAACCTCTAATTGGAGCCAAAAGGCTGAATTTATACGGTTTATAACCAATGAAGGGATGAGAGAGAAGTTCACTAACCACTGTTTTTTTAATCAAAATTGAAATAACAATTTTGCCCAATAGATACCGTGTTGACACTAGTACTGTTATGCCAGAATATGAAAGGACTGATTCAAGTGTACCTGGAAAACTTAAGTAATAATATGTAAAGAAATTATAAATGGATTAGTTCTTCAGTGCCTCAAAATCATACTTTGCTCTCATGTGGTACTTTGAATCACTATAGCTGGAAAAACTGCATAACTGTTGTTTTTTGTGAATGTACCTCAGCTAATGCTTCTCAAAGGTATTTGCTGAGATGTGTAGATAATTGGTTATTAAAAAGGGTCAAACCTGACAGTTTGGCAGCCATTCTGTTTTGAGCAGATGCATTGCTCACACACATTGCCCCAAATGATGCTCAGCACTATCTTGCACAGTCCCACTGGAGCTGAAACAGCCTCCAGGCCTCTGAAGATGTGCCCAGCAAGGGACAGGAACTTACCGTCTCTGCTGGGAAAAAGAAACCAAAGTCTGGAAGCCCACAAAAATCTAAATCCCACAGGAATTTCCACTCAAGTGACGACAGCTGTCCTGTTCAATGCACTGAGCGCAGAATTGAAGACCTCCAGTCCATGAGGTTTATTAAAAGGCATTTAAGAGTAGCTGTGAGTGGTACCTTGCTTGTGGTTCATGTGCTCTCAGCACAGAAGGGGGTATCCAGCCACACTGACCAAAACATTGCACAGACAAGTCCTTACCACAAATAATCTTTCTTGAGATCAGTGAGTGTTGCAAACTTGGGACACAGCATTATTACTTGGTGAATTCTGAATAAAATCAAACATGCAGTAATCTCACATGTCCTGGTTAATCCTGTTGCAGAGACTGAAAAATAAGGAGTAATATAATAAAGATCTATCCTTTTAAAATACCTTCTTTTAAGCAAATATTCCTAAGCCTGTCTTATCAAGCCTTCTGTGTTGTCTTATTCTAGTCTTTTTGTACTTTTGACTTTTCCTTTTAAACAAAACTGACACTGCAACAGTGGTCTCACAGCCTGTGTCATTTCCTACGAAGACTGCAGCCCTTCCTCCTCCTCTGGGCAACCCATATTTACAGGCCATGACTTCAGCTGGGTGGCAGTTTCCAGATAAGAACATAAGAAAACTTGTATTAAGTAAAACCAAACTCCTCCCTGTATTCTATTTCTCTATAGAAGAACTCCTATACAGCAGTTGAAGTCTAAGAGAAAAAGGTAAAAGCAGGCCCAGAATGTAGAGATTATTTCCATGAATATTGATCAGGAACTTCTTCATTCAGAAGCATTGTCTTTTATTTAATGGCTATAGATTTTCTCCCAATATTTTTTCTAATCATGTATTTTAAATCATTTGAACTTTTAATGTTTCCAGAGTTCCAAGTACAGATATTCTTATTTTTACATCACCTTGTGCAGGAAAGGGAAAGACAGGGAAAAATTGTTCCCTGGTCTACACCACTCATTATTTTCATGGACTATATATTCCTTCATTTATCTCTTCCTTTGTTGTTTAGAAACGGCTCCAAACCTTTCACCATCCTTCTTGCCCCCCTCTTCTTGACCTTTTCCTTCTCTTTCCTCTGCTATTGTATTCTCTTTGTAATGGCGGCAACATAAATGCAGTCAGAATTCAAGATGTAAGAGACCCATAGCACTGCACAGTGGCAAAAGCTTTTTAATTCTTCTCTTCTTTTCTATTCCTTTCTACTTAATTTGCTTTTCTGACTACTGTTGAACAATGCGCTGATTAAATAACAAGGTAAACTCTAAGCTTGTCTAACATGAGTCCTCTCCCACACTTGCATATGCACTATAAAATTTGCTCATCCAGTCATAGACCAGATTTTTTCAAATGCTGTTCATCATAAATTTAAATACAAGTTTGTAAAGCCAGGAAGGAAAAGTCCATTAAAAATATTTCTAATTTTATTAGAAATAAAATATGTACTCTGTTCTTGTAAGTTATTTCAGATGGATTCTGGAATGCTATTGTAGAAAGTTATTGGAATAATTTTACAGAAAGCTACTTACTTTTTAAAAGCAAAGTTTCAATTCTATTTCTAAGGAAAAGAGAAAAATTCGGCTCCTTTTATCCATGTGAGCAGCCTTTTTGAGTCATAATCTGCATTCACTAGCACTGACTTAAATCCAGGGTGACGGTATTGGCTTAACTGGAGCAGATACAGCTTTAGAGCTATGTAGCACTTCGGCAAAGTTCTATCAGCAAAACTCTCTATGTGACAAAAGTGAAAAATTGTTAACTACTTTTGAAAAAGCTTGTTAGAACAGCGGATGTATTCTCCCTGACACAGTCATTGCTAAGTACATGTCATTTGAGCCTGAAATTACTTCACAGTATGAAACAAAGCCCAGAAAAATCAGTGGGAAATCTTCAATTTGGCCCTGTATTTGCAAATTCATTCCTCTCTTCACATATATATGTGCAAAGCTTTTTGACACCAATGTGCTAAGCCTACTGTCATTTTTACCAATTAGTTTTGACTAATTCAGTCAATGTAATATGAGTTTTTCCACACATATCTAAGATCAGAATTTGGCAGAGCGTTAACAATGTATGTTAAGATATAAGATATTGCATACCTTTCCTCATATGGTATACTGCTGAATAAATATTTTCTCTGAGACCAAGATCAAGTTGCTTCAGCATCACTTCCAAATAGGAACGGAGGAATATTTGACTGCACTTTTGCTTAGCACACTTTGTGTGAAGGTCATGTGTTTGTGCTAAGAACAGAGCATGGCAGAACAGCCACCTTACACAACTGCCATGTAAAGCTGATCTTAAATTGCCATAGTTGGCACCTCCAAGTTCAGTAGAGAAGTTGTACTTGCTGGCACTGGTCTTGATGGCTACTGTGCAGCCAGCACCCTTGAGAGTGATTCATTCTTGAGAATGAATCATTTGGATACTGCGTGGCAAATAGCTTTCATTTCTACCCAACAGGAAGATTGTCATTTGAAACGTCAACAACATTAACCTCTCCAAGGAAAAGTCATCAGAACTGGACCATTACATGAAAAATGAGTAATAATTTACTCACAAAACATACAACTCAACATCAGCACAGGAGACTTCAGGGCAAATTTGCTCTTGCTTGGAAAGGTCTGATTTAGGCTGTATGCCACCCTGACTAAACATCAACTCTCTCGCAAACGTGCAACAACAGGAGTTGCTCCAAGACCTGGAGGTAGATGACAGACGAGGCAAGGGTTCAGTTCTTTATCTCAGTGCAGCAGTACTTTGCGAAACGTGAAAATAAATCCTGATGCGGTTGTTTAAAGAATAAGTAACAGTAGCATATTCATGTATGATCAACTGTTTGCATATTTTAAGTTGATTTCACAGAAGTTCTGTGAAATACCAGTGCAAACAGCTGGCTATTTTATATTCTTGAAACTTGAAACCATTCACCTGTGCATATGTGGAACCTGGGCACTAGCTGCAGCAGCTGCAAGGCAGCATACGCTGTCATGCACACACATGTTGTTCTCTTAAATAACTGGTAATCAGCAGCAAATTACAATATTCAAGCATCCAGTGTAAGGCAGCACACTGACAAAGCAGACATCTGGATTTTATAGTAACATTGAAAGAGTGTGCTTCACAAACGTTCTGCTTTATTTACGTGAAATGGGAAAGAAAATACACGATGCATCATCAGGATATGTTTATTCTACACTGAAGCCACAGAGGTAAGGTCTAATTCAGAGTTTGTGTTGCCGTCTATGTGAACAAGGCATTGGGTTTAACTCTCCTAGGAGTCTCACCTGAGAGGTCCACGGGAGAACGAGTCTGAGATGGCGCATGGAGCTTGCTGGTACCCTTGAGGCAAGATGAACAGCTGATGCTGAAAGGAGGTGGGGCCCATGAAGTAAGAAAACTGGGAATGATTATATTGGCAGAGTATTGTGTTTATGCAGCGTTTGCCACCAACAGAACTACTTGTTGTTCTTGTTGAAGTTCCTCTTTGTTAGACCACATGATAGGTAGGCAGAGATGAGGATGTGGGGGCTCAGGGATTACTTTTGATAGCAGATTTCTAGTTGCAGTTGCTGTATCAGGCTTCTCAGTGATTCAGGCTTGGGTGTGGAAAGGGCTGTTGGCCAGGTAACCATAGATCAAATTATAGGTTCCTCTCCAATTTTCAAACCCTCTGTCTTCCCCAAAGGGGCCACAAACTTCAAGGACAAAAAGAGAGGAAGGAATGAGAGTACCTCACTCTAATTACTCCAGTTTTGTTTTCCTCTCACGAGCCATAATTTCACCAGCTTCATGTTTCTTTGCTGTCCAAAGCAGATCTCTTGGGCTTTCAGCTGCAGTTTCCTGGGCGCTCTGGTTCCTTACTCCTTCACACTGTTCAGTTTCCCATCTCCTGCCAGGTTCAGTCCCCACTACCCTGACATAAAATCCTAGATTTTATAGGTATGTCTACACTAGTAAATTAAATGGAGTAGGACCCATCCTGTGGGTCCCCGAACAGTAAGGGCAAGAAGTCAATAGTCTGCACCAAAGATGTAAGTCCACTTGAAACTGAAAGAGTCTCAGCTGGTGAGAAATTGAGGGAAAGTGTTGATATTTCTTTGATCCAGCATCACTCCATCTGTTGCATGGCCTCTGAAGGGATTTATGCCTATTTTCCCAGTGCTTTCAGTATATTTTCATGATAGTTGTTCACAAATAGAGCAACTGAGAAATCTTTTGAGCGATATGAATAAATAAGACCTCAGAATGCTTGAATCATGTCTGTTGTGTTATTGTGAAATGCCTTTACTGACGTTTATGGGGAAATAAGTTTTCTTTTTCTGGAGTGTTCTGTGGTGTCCTGGTAGCTTCAGATGAACATTTTCCGGGGCTCAGGACAAATTCAGGCTGGGTCAAAATAATAAAGTTAATATTTCATGCAGTATATTTTAGAAAATGAAATAGAAGGCATCAACCAAAAATGTAGAATTATAAAGCCAGCTTATATAATTTTTAAGCATTATAAATGAAACTGAGAAACAAACACCCTTGAAAAGTCCTGTGAGACACTGTAGTATGTCTTGGATTTACATTAGGGACACGGTTTAGTGATGGGCTTGGCAGTGTTGGGTTAACAGTTGGACCTGATGATCATAAAGGTCTTTCCCAACCTCAAGGATTCTATGATTCACAGAGAAGGCTGCGACCAAGGTGTGTTTTGGCAATACTTGACAATGATCAGATGAGTGTCTAAGAATGAAAATAAGATGTGAAAATCCAACCTTGTTTACCTGTACTTAGAGGTGAGCATAACCGAGTGATGAATGCAGCTGTGCCGGTTTCAATACCTCATCTAATCCACTCAGGGCCAGCTCAGCAGCTGTGTCCTGTTGCAGATATGGAGATACGGCTCTTTCTCTAAGCTGTCAACTCACTAAAGTGCCAAGCATTAGTAAGAATGAAAAATTATTGGTAGAATGTTAATGTAATCTGGATAGATCACCTGCATTTATTTGACAGCAAGACAGCAAGACACAAAACTCTGCTATTGATTCAGTGGATGATTAGTAATGCTGGCATTTAATTTTTCTTCAGTGCAAAGTTGCTTGTTATAAAGATGAAATGGAAAAGATGCAAATAATTCCTTAATCTGGGGTTAATTCTGGGACAATAAATTCAGCTAAAGAAAGGGAAATTTCAGAAAACTTCACATTGATATTTGAGAAAGAATTCCAGTTTTATATTTTCAAGCATTTGTGTTTGAAAATGTCAATTATTTAAAAACTACATTCCAAACCTAAATCACTATAACCATTTATTTTCAGCTCAAACAAATTATTTTCTGTTCTAGAAAATATACTTCAGTATTTGGTGTTGGGTTTTTTTCACCAAACAAACAAACAAACAGAAAAGAGGGGTTTGTGTTTTTTTTTAAAAAAGTTAATTCCTTTAGATTTTTATCTTACATAGATAAAAAGGAAAAATTTCTAATGCATGACTCCCAGACAAATATACAGTAATTGTAAACATGCATGTTTATGGTATGTCCATGCAGTGTCTGAAACACAAATTCTTGTTAAGTTGCCAGAACTACTATTTTTGACACAGAAATTTGCTCCCTATCATGGCCTAATTCTGCAAGACAGTGAGTAACCTTCATATTGTAGCGACAGCATCGATTCACTTGAGAAGTCTTTGCATAGACACTAGACAATGTCCTCGAGCATGCAAAACTGTTGAATGACAAACAAAAATTTGGGGGTGTAAGCCTTAAATCTGGTTTGGTGTTTCCCAGTGAATATTTAGTAGGGGATGAGTGCACCCAATTGCTCCTCTTTCAAGGCTTTGTAAAAGAATTTTCAGCCAGTGTATTCTGTTTTACAGAAATAACTCACTCCAAGAATAATCTCCAAGGGCTCTATTAAACAACAAACAGTTCCTAAGCTCTCTGAGCAGCGGCCAAGGAAAGGCCACAAGTGATACAGAGACTGGCTCTGTACACAGACGGCCAATTTGGCGGGGCAATAACCAACACACTGAAGAAGGCCTCGTTTGGTTTTCATTTCCTTTAAATCTCTCTCAGCACTGAAGCCACAAGAGTTGTGGGCAGGCTGGTGTAAGTAAACGTTTAAATTTATCCCTTTCTTGCCACAGAGCCACTGGATAAACTAGGGTAATTACTTGAAATGGCTGAAGCAACCACTACTTTGGTGACAAAAGCTTTTTAATCTAATGTCACAGTATCTCTTTGCTACCTTTGGTGGTATGAAAGTGGTCTCAAAAGGGATGGCATAATTATTTTTGTACTTAAAGCCTTCTTCTTTTTCCCACAGGGGAATCTTCCTTTAACTGGAAGGCATATGGCCCATGATGTTCTCTGTGTTTATTTTTTCCCCGTTGTTACTTTTTCTGTGTACATCCTTAAACAGCTTTCTGGCTGACCTAAATGCCTGTTGGCTGACATCAGCTGGGAGAGTTGACGTGTCTTGAGAATACCCTCATCATTAGGACCAAGATGTTCAACTGACACAGCCAAATAATTTTTGGACACTCGAGTACAGATTGACAAAGTTATATGAATAACTTTAGAAGAACCAACTTGTACCTTTACCAAAAATGCAGAGAGACTATAACAAGAGTAATTTAAAGTGTCACTAGAAAAGTTCACATGTATTTTTTAATTAAATTATATAATCATCATGGTTATTATATTATAGTATAGTATCATCTCCAGATTTTTCATGCACTGATTTCATTCCCACATAAAATTTGTAATGGAGTAAATAGTACACCAGCATGTCACCTGCCATGTTAAATTCAACACAAGTAAAGGACTGTCAGTGGCTAAGCAGCAAGTCCAAGCTTTCTGGAAAACTTTCCAGTTTTGAATGGTTTTGTAAGATTTATAAAAATTCATGAATTTTAAAAGCCCTCAAATAAAAATGAATTATTGAGAATCAATGCAATGCAGCAGCTGGAAAGAACCTGGAACATAGAGACAATCACCAAGAACCTCATCTGGGGGAATGGGGTCAGCATGATGCGGGAGCTGGGGCAGCTCCATTGACATGACTGGAGTAATACTAATGTAAAAAGACAACTTACATCTGGGATCTGGCCTAACATGAAAGATACATTTGCTTAAAGACTTTACATTCTTCTAAGTGATGCGAAAACAACTGGAGTCAGTCCCACTACCAGTATGCCTCAATAGCAGTGGTATGTAAAACTGCATGCAGATTACCTGGGGCTGTGTGCATCTCACGGTTTACCATTTCTAAAGAAGTCATACATGGGTAAGTTTAAGACCATTTCTAAAAAATGTCACACAAAATCTTTCCTAGTCCTCAGTGCCTTGCGAATCAGGTCATTCTAACTCCTCTGATAAATATGAAGCGAGTTTCCTCCTGCTGTTACACAGTGCAGAAAACCCTCACAAAGGCTGCAATTGTCAAAGGCTGCTTGGCCTTACAAGAGGACACATCATGATCAAAAACCTAATCCTCAGTAAAAAAGATGAATTCTTAGGAGAGATTTTAAGATCAATAGAGAAAGATCCATAGAATAATTAACATTTCTTATTTTTTCTCCCTGACTGACTATGACTGTATCAGAAAAGATTCAATTCAGTTGTCTAAGAGAAGTGTCCTGGTGCAATTTGAGATGTTCTAGGGTACCTTGAAAGAGGTGTCACTGGTGAACAGGAGGTGGGCCCCACAGGAGACCTGTATTGCTCTGGAGCAGCAGTTGGAGGCTAGGTGGTCCATGTGACTTACTGCCTCCATTCAGGAAGCAGAAAGGAGACAGAATACTAACCTTTCTATTAACCATAGGGTGTCAGAATAGAGAAGCTCGACATAATGAACATATTCAGTGGGTATCTCTAGCTCTGAAATAAAGGCCATAATTTATCCCAGCATTAGTACTTTATATTTGGTTTAAGTTTACTTACATTAAGTATAAGAAAATAACTGTGGGGAAATAGAGTAATTTTAACATGACAGAGATAGAAGTTGAAAGTTCTGGGAAAGTATTTTAATAAATAATAAAAAAAGATGGATATAAACATCTCAAATTCGATAAACTCTTGGGAACAAGTTTCAGAAACAAATCAATAGTATACTAGCTATATAATTGATGATTCTAAGTTTTCTTTGGTTTTGTGTGATCTACTTTGTAGATTTTAAGCTGACAAAGTGTTGAGAAATATTGTAGATGATTTATGACAGTAATAAAGTTCTTACATTTCAGGGTTTGCAAGAAATGCTTGCTACTATCTCCCACTGTCTTCAGGACTTCATCCTGCCTTCTCTGATTCAACGCCAGCAATGATAACTCATTCCTTCAGCATGTCCCATTTTGGTTACAGCAATGCTATTCGCTTAAGCTGGAAAGACTCGGCCCTGGGAAAGTTGCAGCTGGTGCAGATGCAGGAGCAGTTCACTTCCTCAGACCCACCAGTCACAAAACCCTCTGCTTTGCGCTTGCAGCCCACACACCATCTAAATTGGTCTCTAGAGGTGGACGCTTGTCTTCTCACCAATTAAATAAAATTCCATGGGTCTGTGTGATGCCTGCTTGGGACACTCAGTTCAGGCCATACAGTTGATGGGATGAACTCAGGCCTAAATGAGACTGTGGTTTCTACACCATTTTGCTTCATGGGAGGCACGCTTTAGTCCCTTCCTGTACTTTCTTCTTTGGGTAGCAAATTACTATATTAAAATCAGTTTTGTTATTTGGGAAGCAAAACTAAAAGAATTGGGCTTTGTATCAAAGTAAAATATAGTAAGATTTGTTTCACTGCTTATGGCATGGAGGAAGTTCCTGGGTATGGAGGCAAATACAGATGCTGAATTCGTTGGCTTATCTAAATGGCCATCTTTAACATATCATGCAAAAATTATTGTAACATGTTATTGTTAATTTTCATGCTAAGTCTTTGACTTACACTGCAAATGAAAATTGCATCTAAATGTACAGTTTGATAGGACTTTAATTGAACCCCCTCAGTAATGTATAAATGGAGTTTTACATATATTTATAATGCAAAGGCTGGAGGCTACTTGTAGACTGTCTCTATCTAAAATCCAGGGTTACATACATATATATATATATCTCAATATGATAAATTTGTATTAGGAACAGCTGTCATTTTTAGATTTGTATGCAAAAGGGAAAAATTATGAAACATATGGAATTGCAAATATTATTAATTTATCTGGGATTGATCAGCAGTGCTGAAAAATTGGACTTTTTAAACACTTCCAAGCCTGAGGATTTTGGTAGTACACATTAATATTCTTTCCAGTGTGTTTACATCAACTACATTTTGCTGAAGGGCCCCTATGAAAAGAAACTTTCTAGGATATGCCTGCTATGGTAGCTATTTCTGCCTACTTGCTCCCTTAGCCATATGGATGCTTCCATACAGCTTGTATTTTCTCAATTTTAAAAGCACACCCTCTTGGTTTTCAGTGCTATGTTGTGTTGCAAACTACAGCCAGATCCATTACAGTGCATGGATTGTGGCACCTTGAAACATGGGAAAAACAATGAGTAGAGGTACATGGACACACCAAGCCTTATGATTGCACTCTTGAAGATAATCTCCTGATTGTAAAGTTTTAGTAATATCTTTTGGTTCACATCACAGAGTGATCTTGGAGCACTGGAACTGGACTCCTTTCAAACAGAGCCAGAACTGCTCCAGCCACAGATGGGTTGGCCCTGGACTATGTGCTGTTTCACACTGACCTACCCTTCCTCCTCCCCAAATGCAGGCAGTGTGCATCTCTGCAGTATTTTCCTATTTGTGCATAACCATTGTACCAGTTTGCCTTGCTTGCTAACAGAGATATCGCCAACACCTGAAGGAAAACTGACAGTCTGTTGGCTTGATCTTCAGGATTGTTTTAGGGGCTATTTTCCATTTATTTTGCAGTAGTTGGAATGGGATTATATGCTGAAAGCTTTTATTTTCTTATTGCTTTTGTCTGTCACCTAGTTTTTGCTTTGCAAATGCCTTAATCCAAAGAAAACTTTAAAAATAGCCTTTTCCCAGGGGAGGTGGACTTACTTTGTAAAGTTACTGATAGCAAAGAGCATCCAACTAACACGAGAATATACAAATTTTAAAAAAAGCAAAGATTCTAAAAATCATGAAAGAACCATGCACACTGAAATGTATGTGCATAAAAAAATCAGATGGGAGAACAAGGAGAAAAAAGAGTGAGGGATAGAGAGAGAGAGAATGTCAAGAGAAAATGTCACCACAATAGCCATACCAGCTAAATCTTGATAACAAAATAGGTAAAATATTTCTAAACCATACTGCAGGCTATGTACTAGCCAGAGGGTCATAAAGACCTCACATAAGCAAAGATATTACTGAATATATAATCTGCATAGACAAGATCAGTTCTATATAGTCTCAAAGTTCACAGAGGAACAGTCAATTACATTTATTGTGAATATATTGCCAAGGATAGACAAGGTTCAATTGTACTGAACGGTTCCTGAGGTCATGGAATATCATTTTGCTAAGACTTCCAGCTGGCAAATTCATTCTCTCACTTTCTCTTTTATCCTCTTGTGTTTATTTTATAATTGTACTCATGACAGCAGAATTACCAAACCCGCCTGTGCAGCCACAAGATGGTTGTTTTCAATGAAAAGTGTGTGAAAATTATTGACTGGTCTGTAAGCAAGTGATTCAAATTACCTAGTTCAGTCCTGATCTCATGTTTATAATTAATGTTCAACCTTTCAATGTGAATCTTTCAGGGCACTTTCAGCTTCTGAAATTCATCATCCAGGAAGAGGAGTGTACTGTTTAACCAGATTTTGTTAATGAATAATAAAATTCAAGACTACATTTGTAAATTGTGCCTGGCTATATTCTGGGAAAGCATGGTGGAACTAGTGTGAACATTTATTGCATGTAGGCCATAAAACTAGCAGGGTGTTGAGGGCCAGCCCTTTGCTCTCACAGGCAGCCTCACCAGCTAATCCACTGTCTAAAACATAACAGCAGTAGGGCCCTTTAACTGTATGTACAACAGTAGAGTTACACTGCTGCGCAGTCAAATTCCTTTGCCTTCAAAATTGGCCCCACTGTCCTTATGCTCTATTGGTAAGTGTACAGTCGTGCAGCAGCAGTCCATGGCCAAGGATCTCACTAGCTAGAAGGCTACACTCAGGTCTTTGAAGTCTGTATGAAAGACAAGAATCAATGAATCCAACAGTCTGAAAAATAAGGGTAGATGCTCTGTTACAAGATCGAGGGATGTCATCTTCAGACGTTTGCACAAGAATTTCCACAAGAGATGGATGACTGCTGGAGATCAGTGGGGATTGAGCAAGCAGAGTCCTTAGATACTAAGGAAGGCAAGGCTGTTGGAAGCATTAAGTCCCTGGATGATGGCTGAGAACTTCTCCAGGCACTGCTGACTCTTGACTAGATGTCCATTGACCATAATTCTGAGTTACACAGCAGATACACAGCTACCTACTATAGGCACCCAAGTTCTACATCTGGATTTGCTTCCCTCTGTAAAGGCACAGTTTAGTTGCTTAAGCAGAGGTACAGAATTCCTGAGGTGTCCTTGGTATCTGAGGTGGCTTCCATCCTCTCCTTTGGGAAGGTGAGAGTTTTCTTAGCCCCTGTGTCTTATGTGTCAGTTTCATATGGATAACAACCTGAGTAACTGAATTAAGGCCTAAGAGAGCAAGAAAATCCTTCCCACTTTGGAGGGAGAGGAGAGAGGATTTATTTTAGAGTTTTATTTCTATAAAGACTTCTACATTGCTTTGGCAGAAGATGTCTGCAGCAGCAGGTGGACCTATTTTTTTTGCAGGACTGTAGAGAGATTTCCACTATTGCATTCCTCTTATTAATTTATTATTATTATTTAAATCCTGTGCCTCGAAAGCAACTTCTACATTTGCTTCTGTTTGTTTGGTTTGCTTTCCTATTCCTAAATAGTCACTGTGGGTTTTTGTACCACAGCTCTGAAATTGCCTGGTTTGCAGTATCCCATGTTGCTGCAGCACAAAACATCGGTTTATGTTCAGACATTTATCTTCCCATTTGCCTAGGGCTAGCCACTTTATGTTTTAATGAAAAAATATATTGCTCAGAAATGGCTGGCTGAAGATTTCCTGGATTTTTTACAAATTTGGTATTAAAAAATTGTTGGATAAAATCCAGAAGCATTCCAGAGAGCAGATAAGGACCTTACTGCTGAGTGCCCCAGCCTGCAGAGAGCATGTCCTAGCGGGCCTGGGTCCAGGGCCAGACACTAAACATTTGGCAGAAAGATTTTTTATTGCATTTTCCTTTTAATTATTTCTTCTTTCCCTTAGCATTTATTAAATTCATACAGATTTAGTTAGACAGCTCATTTCTTGTTTTTCTGTTGAGTTTAAGGCCACCTGTTCCTACTCTGACAAGTACTGCTTACACTCCGTGACGCCCTCACATTGTCAGATTGGTAGAAATATACAACATTATAAAGGAAAATGAGTGTTCCAAACTTACATTTAATGATATTTTCTCATTTGTTTTGATGTGGTTCCTGAGCCAGCATTTCTGTGTCTGGCAATTAAAACTCTCAGACAGAGATGTCACGCTCATAATACTGTAATTCTTGGCTTTTTCCCCTCCCTAATTGTAAATCCTTTACCTTCCTGGAAATAACATTTTCCAGAAATGGAAAACTAGTCATCCTAGCTACTTAACAAATAGAAAAACTCTCCAGATGCTACTGTCATGCAAAGGCTTAAGTGAATTTAGCATTAAGTATTTTTAAAAAGTGTCAACACAGTGCCAGTATTTCACAATAAACTTCTGCTGCTTAAGGCTATGAATTCTAACATAGAAATGCAGCCATTGTAACTGCCAGAGAGTGATAGGTCATAAAAGATCATGTTTTCCTACTAACACTAAATCGATAACGGATAATTTTCTTTTAAAATAAACAGGAAATCAATTTACATCATGCACTTTATGTTGTGTGACATAAGACACAAACAAGAAAGGAAGACAAAGACATCAAGTAAGAAAATTTATTTGTAAAACTGTATCTGTTTTAAGAATATTAAAATCTGTGATGATGTCTCTCTGGCTGTGAAGGAGATGACTGACGTGTACTTGACTTCCTCTAAATTCTATTTACTTTTCCAGTTCAAGACATTCCTTCAGAAAATGTGTAGTGGCATAAAAATGTATCAGTTCCACTAGACTACGAAGGAAGGTTTGAAAATCTTTTGAAGATAGATGAGTTCTCAAATTTTCCAAGGTCACATCTTTGCTTTTACCACAACTTTGCAGGCTGAAGTTATGAAGATTCCCCGAACTGCCTTATTCTGTTGGAATACTGCAGATGGAGAGTTTGTGAAGCTCCAGCAAGATATTTTTGAAAAATTCAGTTCCAGTTTTTCTGTAATTAAATGGTCCTAGCCCATCTGTATCGATTAAGCGTTCACCCATTTCAGGTAGCCAATGAATGCAAATTCAATGCATCACTCTCACTCTCAATTTATAGCCTCATTCATGTAATACCTTTATACAGCTCCTTGCAGAGGGGCACACTACATGAGCTCATGTCAACAACTTCCATCAATCAGTCCTTTAATACTCTGCTCTACTTTTCTTGATATTGAATAAACCCAAAGGTATAGTATTTTTGGTTTAACAAGACTGGACTCCTCCTGCCCACCCAAGCTAGACATATGTTAAATGAAAAACTACACTCTAGTCAATTTTTTAAAATTTGAAATATAAATGATAACGTTATGTCATTGGTCTATTTTTACAGGTGATTAAGTGATGTCTATAAAGATTTTATTACTCAGTAATGTCTTTATTCAAAACATGAACAATTACCAGATCCCTGTTTCCAAATTTAAGCACACCTGGGGAATTATATGCATTGGCAGACAGAAAATTCTGTATGAAAATCATTGATCCTCTGGGCTGACTTGTCTACATCTGAAGATGGTGATTAGGAGACACTTTACTAAGCATCCAAAGTTTCTATCATAAAGCTGTTCATTTCTTTCCTTCTCATCTTTCATTCCTTACTGCTTATCTTCTATGAATTATGTCCAAAATTTTCAAAGATATCCAGTGTTGCAGACTGTTGACTTGCAGACTTCCTGAATGCTTGTACAGGAGTCAATTCAGCTACATGAAATGGAAAACTTCAACCAGTGTGCTTTACTGTATGCTTCATTCCAGAAATTTTATGTGCATACAACATGGGAGACTAGTGCGTAGACTGCTGTGCAGAATTCCTTTGCTGTTATGTGAAAATCACTTTGTGGGGGTTTTGTGAAATGGGAATGCATATTTTTACATGTCTGTTTTTTCAACTGAAGAATAAAAATTAATTGTGACCATTTTGGGGGAAAAAAGTATATTTTCCTGGGTTTTTTTAAAGATACAGGCTAAGTATCCTTCCTGGCCACAGTTATCTTCCTGCTAGCCAGTGGGACTTTAGGGTGAGGACCTTTGAACCACAGCTGGCCTGAGTGATAAACTGACTTTTAAAACTTAGCAAGAACAGCATGCCAAAAGAAATCTAAAAAAATATTCACATTATTGTTAGTGCTATGGAGTACAGCGGTATACAGAGGCCTCAGTCTACAACTATGCTATGTTATTCTTGACAACATACCTAAGTAAAATGAGGGATAGATTTTTCAAAAAAAAACCCTTCCAGAGTTAACAGGCCGCACAGAAAATCCATGAAAATATCTTTATTGATGACATTTATAGGTGGAGAACTGAGTCACGGAAAGATTGAACTACTTAATATCACAGAGATATTTCATGACACGTCCTGGGGCCAAGCCCTGATCACTTGGATCCTAGCTGGAAATGAAGAAGTCTGGTTTCTAGAAACAACTCTAGATTAAAATACAAAGTCATAACGTCTTCTTACCAATCTGTGTTATATAAAATTAAGTTGTGCTTACAAGGGTTCTGTTATCAAGGAACTGCTTGATTTAAATAGGAGCAATCAAGGTCCCTGACCATTGAACACATTCTTCTTGAGCACCTTCAGCCTTTAAGGACAGGTATCCATGACATGGATCCTCAATTTACTGAAAACAGTTTCATGTAGAAATACTACATATTGCCTAACGTTTAGTACTTTTGAAGTCTGCAGGAGTTTTAGCACCATTTTATGGAGTATCAGATGTTCATCATATTGTGGTCATCTGAAAAGCAGGCTAACCAGAATAGATAATTATTGCTATGCATAACTATTTGCAGGTGTGAACACCATGAGAGGACAGAACACAGATTTAAACACAGAAGGGGGTTATAAAAGAAAAATATTAATTAAACTAACCAAAGAAATTAAAATTAAGGAAAATACATAGCAGAAAATTTAGTGATAGAGGAACTATTATTCATGTTCTCTTATATAAAGCCCTGAAATTAGATGGGATAAAATACTGAAAACAAATGGTTATGGACTGTCTCACAGTACAAAAAAAATAAGTATAGTCCATATTTGATTTTAAAAAAATTAAATAGCAGCTTGTTCCAGAGTCATCTCAAAAGATACATGCAAATTCCTTTCAAAATAGCAATCATTAGCTAGATCACACATCATGAGAGTAGGAAAAAATATATAAAAATTCTATTACTGTCAGTTTCATCCCATACATAAAGGTGACATTTTACAGTTGTTACATGTCTAATAAAAATGAATATATTTGAAACCAGACTTTTTTTTTTATATATATATATATTTATAATTTTAAACTTCTGGTGTTCTGAACTACTGTCCATGATAAGCACCTCTGGCAACTGAAGCTATTCATTTCCTCTTAAGATTATTATGATATTAAATGAATAACAGAATATTACATTATTTATAAATAACAAAATGTAGCAACATATTTTTCTTATATTTTTCAACAGAGCACTGGATCTAGTTTTGCAAAAAAATTCAGCTGCTATGTAAATTCGGTTGTTTTTTTCCCCAAAAAAATTGAAAGTTTACATGTTTTAAAAATGCACTTTCTGTTCAATGGCATCTTTTTCAGTAATCTCTGTTGTTAAGGAGAAAAGGGTTATGCAGAAAAAGATAGCTATTGTAGGAGCTATTAAATGATTGTGTGTTTGAGACACTTGAAAGGCCAAACAGTTGGAGTTACTTCAGCTATTGATGAGATATGAACATGGTTCGCACACTGAATCAATTATACCAAGATGATAACTGGCAACAGTTGAATAAGTCTTAATTCTTTACCTAACCTAGTAAGGGTTATATAAGACTTTGGGGAATAGCTGCAGACTATCTTAAAACTTCCATCTGAAGTATTTGTCAGGATTTCCTCTGAGAAGTTTGGAGGACAAAACTATCTACGTATGTCTTTCCCACAAGGTCTTCAACCATAATATCTTGCAAACACCTTTTTCCATTACATAAATTTTGTACCTTGACATTTGTACCTCAACATTTATTGTATTTGGCTCTTTCACAAACCACCTCTTTCCTATTTAAAAGTTCTCACAGTTATCACTTACACCTAAATCCCTTCTATGGTATCTAAGAGAGCAACTCTTACTCCCCAGTGCATATTTTTATGCACCAAGTTTTTTGAAGTAGCAGAATTACTGGGGTCCTAGATGTTTTGGTTGGTCCAGAGTGGAAATAACAAAGTATATATAGAGTATATATATATATATATATATATATACTTGAATACCAGTTACTATTTATCAGGATATAAAAGAATCCCTCATCAATCAGAATTATAAAATAGCATTTCTGTCATGAGAAACATTCAGACCACTGGAGAACTCAGAATTAACCTAGGATTCATGCTGGGTCATTATTGCATTTAGAGTACAGACTCTTGAAGTTAAGAACAAACAGAGCTAGGACATTTGAATGTGGTTTTTTTTTAAATCCTAGATTATGCATTGCTTTATTATAAAAGACAAAAGGACTAGGCTAGAATGAAAAAAATTACTAGAGAAAGAAACAAAAGAAATGGGTCTGTATGATACATTAACAAACACCCTACCATTCTCACTGAGGATTAAATAAAATGGCAAAACAGGAAATCTGAAATCTAGGAAGACTCATTTTTATAATTGTTTTTGTTTGTATGGCAATAAAATTAGTGATACATATTATGCTGCCACCCTTTGAATTAAGTATTCTTTTTTATGTTGGATTCAGACAAGTGTCAAATGATTTAATTATAAGAAATTAAGACTTAGAGAATATTACATAATACACAAGCATAGCTGAAAAATGCTTTAGTTTGTAATTGCTAGATAATTACTTCAAAATTTTGTGTTATCACAGGGTGAAATTAACAGTAACCTGACCTGCTCTACAGAAACATTTTATTTGTTTCTTAGCTGCTTTCCAACCCTAAAAGAGTGAAATTAACTCTGAATTCCAAATACAGTCTAATTAACAGTAACCTGACCTGTTCTACAGAAACATTTTATTTATTTCTTAGCTGCTTTCCAACCCTGAAAGAGTGAAATTAACTCTGAATTCCAAATACAGTCTGGTGTTACAGTAAAATTACTACATCATTTCACTTTCAACAGTCAAAACCGAATAGATTTCTCTTTCTTAAGGGTGTTCAATAAAGTTACTATTTAAAACTTGCTGATTCTTTTGTAATATAGCTGTGCACAAAAAAGTCTGCTGTTTCATTCCATTAGAAAAATATTTAAGGTGATAATTAGGTCATTTGCCTAAAATTGGTCTCTTGTTATTCTGAGTGTTAGAAATAATGAAATATAGAAATAGAATAGAAATAACTAGTATGTAAACCTAATTTTAGTTCCAGGTGAACATATGGGAGCTTATTACAAAGTTATGCCTAAAGAAAGCTCTGAAGGAGCAATGCAATAATGATCTTTCATTGACTTTGAGTTAGTGTTTGCATTGCACAGACAGAAAATGCCACAGACTACTTCCCTTCATGTACCCCTGAAACAGAGCAAGGTCTTAAAAATATTGGTCAAGATGAGTTTGGTACAATGCTCTGGGTGATGCTCTGTTTGTGTTGAGAAAGGAATGTACTCTGAATAATTAGAAAAGGTTCCACTGACAAAGTTAAAGGAATGTACTCTGAATAATAAGAAAAGTACTCTGAATAATAAAAGGTTCCACTGACTATGTTAAAGGAATGTACTCTGAATAATTAGAAAAGATAAGGTGGGCACCTGAAGGAGATAAGGAGACCATGAGTCAGGAAACTGTTGAACAAAGAAAGTTAAAAGGCTTACTCTACCTAGATCTCACCTATTATGAATAGAATGATTAGGTGTTGAAATCAAATGAATATGTATGTGAAGATGTTGTAACCTCTCATGAAAACTGTATAAATTACCTGAGTTTTCACTGAAAACTTTGGAGCTAGTTTGTCCGGTGTGAATCAGCTAGCTCCCCAATGTTGCACAAAATAAATACCTTTGCTGCTTAAAGACAAAATTTGTCTCTGATCAGGTACTCTGTGCCGTTTTGGTATCACTGCCCACAACAGTAGGAACAAAGACAAATGTTTGCTGGGGGATAGGAGAGGAAAGATACTCCCTTCCTCTCCTCCATGTCCAGTAGCAACATGAAGCCAGAACAGCTGAGAAAGTATGGTGATATACAGTTAACAAAGAAAGAATAAATTAAAGCTCAAGTTCATCCTGCAAGGACAAAAGGCAGGGTAGCAAAAGGTAGTAACAATAGAGGGCAAGAATACTCATTACGGTGCCTCATACATGCAGAGGCAGGACTCATTTGTGTTAAGCGTAATGCAAAACTCTTGTGTTTTGATATCAGGAAACATCTAGTTTGTAACAAGAGGACAGGCAACTGCAGTTAGGATCACAAAGTTTTGTGTAAATATCCAGTATTATATATAAATGTAACGATTGCTAATCCATTCAGCAGGTACTTGTAGTCAAAATGATGAGGTGAATCTTTTCATTGCTGTGAGCACCCCAAAATTATTCCATTCCACTTTTGGTGAACGTAAAACCAGATCATTACTTAATCAGCCTGTACAGCAGCTTTTCACCAGCTATCTTGAAACTTAACTCCAACATTAATTTCCCTTTCTGCAGAATCCCAGGTTTTCAGGTTCTCCTAATGAGCCACATGTAACATGTTAGAACAATAGGTGCTTTTATTTTCTGCTTAACATTTATTTTCATTTTCCTCTTTGGGTGTTCATTTTCCATTCCCTTATGTTAGCACCTGTCATCTTGGCAGTGTAGGCATGTAAATACCATTTACATTTAGTTATTGATTTCTCTTTCCTGTTCAGTAGTTAAACAATCAGCTTTGGAAGTGGTCTATGGTACTTAGTTCTGCAGGCTTGGAGGAGGTGTGCAGTAAGGTTATGACTGTTCATCTCCCAGTTTACCCATTTATAACTGATATTTTAAATGTCTGTAGAAGAATTCAATTTTCCCATTACCTTAAGGATAACTCCCTGGCAATCTGCCATGTCAGTTGTTGCTTTTTATCATATCATATCATAGAACCATGGAATGGTTTGGGTTGGAAGGGACCTTAAAGATCACCTACATCCAACCCCCTGCCGTGGGCAGGGACACCTTCCACTAGACCAGGTTGCTCAAAGCGCGTCCAGCCTGGCCTTGAGCACTGCCAGGGATGTGGCATCCACAACTTCTCTGGGCAACCTCTTCCAGTGCCTCACCACCCTCACAGATTTCCTTTTCTAACAAGGTGAAATATGACCTGTTGTCAAATAATATTTCTTTTTGGTTTCTTTCTCAGATGGTAACAGTTGGCAGGAACATTACTGCAGCAGAAATGACCTTTGGAATAAATGTTTTTCCTCATTACTGACCACGGTAGTCTCACAGAGTGACAGGCAACAGCGGTGACCCTGGTGCTTGATCTGACATCACTGACAGCATCAGCTGTAGCTCTTCTGATGAGAATAAGAGAAAAGAGAGGGGTGGCAATAGCAGTGAATAAATCACTGTTATAATACTATAAGTAGAAAATATCATTTAGAAAATTTTTAACTTTGGCATGAATCCTAGCCTGTACTGTAAACCTAACACTTTGTTCTAGCATTCCTTGATGTCATATCATAAGCAGTGTCTCAATTTTGCCTTTAATTGCCATGAAATAATAAGTTATTAACTTTTAACTATTTAACCATTATTCATTCCCTATTTGGGTATCAAATTAAGATAAAAAAAATTAAGACAAATAAGCAGAGATCACATTTTTAGTGTTCAAGTAGCATAACAGTAATGTCGCAGACTGTGAAGGACTACACCATTTGCTCTGGCTCAGGTTCTCTGCTTTACTGAGAGCTGTTACAGGTGTGGGGTGAGCATGCAGGTTGAGTCTCAGGCCACAGGTGAAAATCTGTAATGTGTGGCTCATACAGCACAAATGCTTCTTTTTCTGCAAAACATGCTTCTCCCAATTTTTATAACTGTTTCTGAAGCAAATGTGATCATCTCCTGTTTTATCTTCATGGATTATTTACATTGATGCTATTCCAAATATATAAACTGAGACAGGAACAGTGACAACCATGGGTAGTGCCAGACAATGTTATAGAATCAAGAAACATAGAATCATAGAATCATTTAGGTTGGAAAAGGCCTTTAAGATCATCAGGTCCAACCATTAAACCAGGATATCAAGTCCATCACTAAACGATGTCCCTAAGCACCATACCTACGTGTTTTTTAAACACTTCCAGACATGGTGATTCCACCACCTCCCTGGGCAGCCTGTTCCAATGACTGACCATGCTCTTAGTGAAAAAAAATTTCCTAATATCTAATCTAAACCTCCCCTGATGTAACTTCATGCTGTTTCTTCCTGCCCTGTTGCCTGTTATCTGGGAGAAGAGACCGACCCCCACCTGCCTACAACCGCCTTTCAGGTAGCTATAAAGAGCAGTAACACCCCCTCCGAGCCTCCTCCTCTCCAGACTAAACAACCTCAGTTCCCTCAGATGCCCCTCATAAGACTTGTGCTCCAGACTCTTCACCAGCTTCATTGCCCTTCTCTGGACACGCTCCAGCACCTCAACACCCCTCTTGATGTGAGGGACCCAAAAGGGAAGGGAACACAGGATTCAAGGTGCAGCCTCACCAGTGCTGAGAATAGGGGGATATTCACTTCCCTTGTCCTGCTGGCCACACTTTCTGACATAAGCTAGGATGCTGTTGGCCTTCTTGGCCACCTGGGCACAATGCTGGCTCCACCAGGCAGCTTCCCAGCCGCTCTTCCCCAAGCCTGCAGCACTGCATAGGGTTGTTGTGACCCAGTTGCACGACCCGGCACTTCTCCTTGTTGAACCTCATACAGCTGGCCTCAGCCCATCAATCCAGCCTCTCCAGATCCCTCAATAGAGCCTTCCTGCCCTCAAGCAGATCAACACTCCCCCCGCCCCCCTATCCCCCAGCTTGGTGTTGTCTGCAAACTTACTGGGGGTGCACCTGATCCCCTTGTCCAGATCATCAATAAAGATATCAAACAGGACAGGCCCCAGCACTGAGCCCTGGGGAACGGCACTTGTGAGGATGCAGCCTGGATGTAACGCCATTTACTACCATTCATTGGGCTTGGCCACTCAGCCAGCTTTTAACCCAGCGTAAAGTACACCTGTCTGAGCCATGAGCAGCCAGTTTCTCCAGGAGAATGCTATGGGAGGTGGTGTCAAAGGATTTACTAATGTCCAGGTAGACCATATCTGTAGAGGAATGAAGCTGGGTTAATTAACATTGATAATAAACAGCTGTGGGCTGGCTTCAGGGGCGGTGGGTTGGCTGACTTGGATAATGTGCAGCTGTGGCTGGTTCCTACTAAGCAGTTAAGTAGCTCTAAGGACGGCATGAAGAGTGTCCAATGAAGAGAGACCTGGAAGAAGCAGAGAGAGAGAGAGTGCCCTAGATAGAGACAAGACAAGGCGGATGCAGCAGAGGCAAGAAGCAGGGTGGACTGGCCTGAAGAGTATAAAGAAACAGCATGAACAGTAGGTGAACTGTTGAAACCTTGTGGGGGATTGGTGGCTGTGCTGGGGCAAGGTGTGGGAACTACTTATTGAAGTTAACCTGGTATGTGAGGGTAAAAGCCTTGCTGCAGCTGGCTAGTTTTGAGAGTGCTGTGATAAACATCCATAGCTTTTTCCCTCATCCCCCACTAAGTGGGTCACCCTGCCACAGAAGATTGGTTCTTGACTTTTTAGAATTGGAGTTTTCAGAATCATAAACCAATTTTCCAGCAGTAATCAAGGAAAAGCCTGTTGATTCATGAAGTTGCTGTAAATAGTTCTGCAGTTAAAACTACTTCAGAGTAAGTGTTGTGTATTACTATGTGGGAGTTGACCTTTGAATATAAGTTTTCATAGTGCAGATGCTTTTGTAACTGCAAAGGCACACAACTTTAGGATTCTGTTGATTTTCAGTCCTCAGTGTAAATCTTCTAAATATAAGATTAGATATTTTATAGCAAGCTGTCAAATCTATATTTATTTTTAATAGATATTAAATAGTAAGTGTAAAATATTAACATTGTTCAAAAGATTCATTAAAGCTCAGTGTTTACCTTGAAATACTGACATACAGCAATATCAGTAGGATTTGGCTAGTGAATCAGCCATCCGACTGAAGTATCATCCAGATAATGCTTGTTTCTCTGAAAGTAATGAAGATGGCAATGCATACAGATTTAGATCTCCCACTTAAAAGGTCATAGTAAAAAATATATAATGAAATAGCATTATGTAGTATTACATGGTTATAAATGCTCCCTGCTTCACAAAGAATAAAGCAACTCTGTGTCACAAATGAAGCTGCAACAGGTGGCAGTGCAGCTATTATTACCAGAGCTTTATTGGGCTCCTTTATATCTACAGAAAGGTGGATACCTCCAATGTTTCTCCGCATCATTTGTTTTATTCCTGAAAATATGGGGTGGATTTCAGGTCCTGTGAGTGGTGCAACACCTCAGCTGCAGTTAACTGGCATGCATGTAGGAATATGTGCTCTTTCTTTGCTCACTTGCAGGCAATTGCACTGTAATAACATAGGTCATAGATCAGATTTCACAAAATAGAAAGGAGCATTTGCAAAATTTTAATAACTCTAAAATATTAATAAAAAGTAAAACTTGAGAAAACCCCATATTTTCATTAGAAACAACCTGTAGCATGTCTTGGTACTTTCCTACCTTTGCTCTCTCTGCAGAGTAAGCATACACTGGACCACCTAGCATGGGATAACTTCTGTCCATATTGAATTCTGTTTCCCTTCAAAACATGGTTGGCTATATCCAAACTGCTCACTGGGAAATGTTCCTGGCCTGTGCTGAGCCCTAAACTATACCTGGGACTGGTTGGTCATGGCTGTGACTGTGCTGGGGAATACTCCATCAATTTGGTGGTATGGGTGATGGAGTTTCAGAACTGGAGCAGTATCTGGCAACATTTTATACACTAATACAGATGTAGTCCCAAGAACTACTTCTGGGCTGCAACATCATTTAAAACACCTTCAAAGCTGGGGGAAGAGACACCCTCTGCACAGTTTGTATACCAAGCAGGTATTTCTGTGAAAAATATTTAGAGAGAATTACTTTAATTTCAGCTAAAGGGAAAGTTCAGGAAGAAAAAGATGAGAGTACAGAGATAATTCCTCTTATTTTAACAAAGCCTAAACTAGAAATGCACTTGCTAATCTGATAGCTCGGGTTATTTGTGGAGCTTTTTGTGGTCTCAGCAATTTAACTCTATTGTTATGAAAGAAAAGTAAGAAAATAGATCCAGAGTCAACAGAGAAGACAGAAGTAAATATCCATAGGAATTAACTATTCAACATTACATTTGTATCATTTCTTTTACTGAAATCAAGGATTTAATGTCTGCTAAAGGTCAGTGATTCAAATCTGAAGTTAAATGGCTGGTTTTCAGAGGTAGTGAGTCATTGCTCTTCTCATAGGCTTCTGAAGATCAGGCACCCAGAATATTTTAAAATCAAAAGTTTGGGACTAACAGTAGGTTTCATGTATTTCACCCATATGCATGCATTAGCAGATGCACTATGATGTACTGGATGCAATACTGAACATACAAGAAATTTGCATTTGCAAGTGCTTGATAAAAAAGGTTGTGTTTGCATATCGGGCCACTCAATGGAAAATGGCTCAGGGTAGGCCAGGAGCATCATGATGATTAACAACTTCCTTTTTGTTGTTAAATTATCATGTATCAAGCAAAAGAAGAAGCAGCTAGACAGTCCTAGACTTTACAAGACTTCTGGATTCTGGGAATGTAAAAGATCCACAGTTTCAGTCAGTTTCTCTAAACAGTGCACTTTGTGCACTTTGTGCACTTGCAGTTTTGAAAAACCCAGGCTGAGCCTGGGCCAGCGTTCAAGTGACTCTGAATCATGCCATATATAAGGCATGATTCAGAATCAAGCAATGGGTGACAGCTTCAGGTAAGATGTCTGAGCTACTGGAGGCAGAATGTAAAAAGAAATACTGAGAAACATGTGAACCAAAACTAGAATTACATCATTTATCCAAATCCAAGAAATTTCTCAGACTTCATGGAAGTTCTGACAAATGCCATCCATCATTAAGATAGTAAACCTGTAGAAAGGCAGTATGGATTATATTTCTTGGATGTGAAAGCCCAAGCCAGTCTCCTCCCAGAGATCTACCAGTGGGATTTTAAATTACAAGGAACTTCTAAGCCAACACAAATACAGTATCAGCATTGGTGTACTGCCTATAAAATATTTGGGAAGAAAAAAATAAGTTAAACAGATAACAAATGTGAAAAATCAAACATATTAGAAGCTATGTGACACAAAGACACCAAAATTCACTATGAAACCATGTTGATTAAAAAGGATGAAAAAGATCAAGAAGAATAAATTAAAAGCTATAAACTATATCCCACTAAAAATAAAAATGTCAAGAACACTTATTTCCTTTGTCATATTTAATTGTCCATTTATCAAATACTTATTTATTTTAAGAGGAAAGGCAATAAATCAAGGCCACAGATGTAAGACAAGCAAAGAGGAAAAAATTCAATGAAATTATAAATAACACTGATTTGGTTTTGGAAAAAAAATGCAAATAAAAAGCTTCAAAGTAATTTAGGTTGCCTTTTTCAATAACTTGGTGGAATGGTGTAAATAGGAGCTCTTGAAGTAGTTTAAACATAAAGTGCCTCTAGAGAAATATTAATATTTGATACTGCATTTACAGCTGAGTCACTCTTGAGCATCTCGCTGAAAGAGACAATTCTGCTTGTCAAGTAATATTGTGAATCTCAGCTAATCTATATAAAAAGCTGCCTCCACCGCTCTGGAGTTCCAGCAACAACTGCCTGTACCTCCACACGCATGGAGATCTGCACTGATAATTGCAAAATCAGAGCCTGTAGCATTATTCTGTCCCCTCTCTTTACACGAAGTAGAATTTCAAACTTAAGTTTGCCCATGTAGGAAATGTCCTGCTTCTTTTTCAAGTCATGATGCCAAACCCTTGGATTGCAACATTCTCTATTAGCTCCTGTCCTACACCACAATACTTTGGTGGCAGCATGGTCTTTTTCCAATACTTCAGAGTTTCAAAAAAACACCCCTCCATTTTAATTTAAGGTGACAGCCACTGTAAAGATCACTTTAAGATGCTTTTATCATCCACCTTGACCAAACACCTAAGAGGATTTGAGACCTATAGATCACTCTGCCACAAGTACGCCACCATCACAGCCCACACCTGCATACTGCCGTTACTTTGAATACTGCACCTTGGCTGAGTAGAAAAGGAGGACATACCATACATTCTATAAATAGGCCTTTAATCTTTTTACAAGAGTTGCTGTGTTAAGAACATTAAAAAATAATTTACATATTCTGTTCAAGAAACAAAAGAAAAGTGATTTTTTTTTTTTTCTGGAAACAAAGTAGATAAACACACACTTTGTGCATGTAAAATGGACTCAGTATTTTAAAGAAGACACACAATACAATTTTACAATTTCAGGATCTTCACATTAACTTTCAAGATGTTTGATATTAGAAGAGCCAGGATTTTACATCTACTTAGGATTTTATATTTACTTTTAGAAAGGAAGCTCCAGGTAAGGAATTTAGTCTTCAGGAAGAGGCATTAAGACCACATAAATAGTCAGATACACAGATTATTCTGCGCCTGTTCTGTACTCACTGCATTACAATCTTGATGCTGACTGAGCCTTTGGACATTAGGATCATTCCAGGTAATTAGAAAAATAAGGAAAGCCATGGAGAAAAAAAAAAGTCCTGATAAAAAAACTATAAGGATGTGAAAAGATATGCTAGTTAAAGTAAGAGCAATCTCAAGAACAATTGAATAACGTCATTGTATTTTGGATTATATAGACAGTCTGACTGCTTAGCATCTGTGAGCAGCTGAACTGTGACACAGAAATGCAGCATGCTTTGGTAAGAAGGAAGGTGAGCTGAGTTCACTGCAGGAATATTTCTGAAGCTGACAGTCACGCTCCTTTCCCTTTTGGCATCTGACTTCTCTTCATGTCTTGCTGAGCTAGATATAAGCAAACATTAGTACTTGAAGGAGTGAAGAAGCACAAGTCCATGTGATATCTAGGACCAAATACAAGAAGCTGTTGACACTTTTACCTCTCAAAATGTATTTTCATGATCAACACTTGTATAACCCTGAAAATAACTAACTAACAGTGAATGATAGTTCCTACAACAGACCCATGCAGGGCTTTGTATGTCATGCCACAACCCTCCCTTTTAAAATATGTTGACTAACCCCTGTTTGCCAGAGGCCTTTCCCTTCCTTTCAGGTGTGAAAACTGCTCTTCAAATTGGCTTAGTGTAAGATGTTGGGTTAGGAGACACCTGTCCTGCTGTAGTGGCTGGTTTCATAACCATGAAGGTCAATGCAGACTTCAACATTGCAGTGCTAGAAATGGGGACGTGATATTGAAGACTGAAATCTTGCCATGAAGTGCTATCTCAAAATGTGAGTCTGGAACTCACATTTCATCATGTTTCAAGGTACATAAATTATATCTTCTGTCATTTTAGTGGCTTTAAACCACCTGTAAAAGGACTCCATTCTGAGACCGGTACTTAAGAGGGGTGTGGAAAGACCTACTAAGCACAGGAGTGGGAGGGAGATAGCAGGGAAGGGCTTTGCTGTTGTATAACCAACAAAAACACCCATCACATGGCCTGTCACCTTCTTGCCATCTGCAGTTGAGTGCTCAGCCCCTGTTCATGTGGTGGTTTGAGTAATGGCAGAGAGGGTACAAGACACACATGACAGAGGAGGGCAAGGTTCAAGCTGCCCTCCTGCCCCTCAGGAGCAGGGCATGACACAGGCTGTGTGAGCTCTCTCAGTGGCATGGAGATGCATGCTCAAATGCATGAATGTTAATCTCAGAGAAAGCACAAATGCACCAAATCAATTTACTTCATCAAAAAAATAGTCCTGCTAGTGGCCATCAACTGTCAGCTTCATCAGCACCTAAACACCAAGGACAGGAAACCATCAATTTTAATTCCTTTTGGTCATCTAATTTGTGTCTGATATATCATTTAGGTTGCAACTAGTTGGCAATAGACATTGGTGGTTAGATGGCATGACCATGTTTCTTTGCAAAAGGGAATGTGGGCATGAAAAGGTCTCTCTTGTACTCGGCTGTGTTTTACATAGATGTAGCAATAGTTGTGTAAACACACCTACACTTGTTGAGAGTACTTTATTTTCCTTCTAGGAAAATCTTTTGTTAAGTGTTTATGCATGTAAAACATCAAACAATAATTACAAAAAAACCCCAACAAACAGGTGAAGTGAGAATTAGGAAACAGGATTAAAATTAAATAGCTGCAGAAGCAGTAATGGCAATGTGCAGATAATGTACGTTAGATCACATGATCAGCTATATTCATCTGTGTTTTATCTGTACAAAATCATCCTAAAGGTTGATGATAACCTGAACTTTTGAACTATGTACAAAAGACTTCATTGTTAAAAACTGCAATCACATGTTTTGAATCTTTTGAATAAAAATCCTGAGGCAGATAATGTTGACCTTAAAATTACAAAGGAAGCAATAATGTAATTATCAATTAGATCTACACCAGTGCATTATTCAACTGTAAAACATATGTCTTAAGAAAAGGCTGGACTGACAGTCATGAGCATGCAGGTGCCAAAAAAATAAAAATCATTGCAGAAACTAGCCAGAACAGCACATCTGCAAGAGAAAAAAAGAAAAAGTTGTTGATCTGGCAGTAGCTACTAGAAAAAGAAAAGTATTATGTTAGTTGATAGTAGGAATTTAGCAGATCTGAAGCCAGTTTTGTACTGAAGACTTGCATACTAGAAAGAAGTGTCTTTATCTGGGGGAAAGGACTGTGAATGCCAGGAAAGTAAGGCTTTGTTTTTCAGGTTTCATGGAGGTCTCCTTTCTGAGACAAGCAAAGTATCCAGTTTTGCAGTCTTGAGCACTTTTTATATCTGTTTCTTCAAAAATGCCACATACGCTTGCTTGCACATAATATACTAGGTGACCTTAAGGCAATAATCAGATAGTAAATAAATACTACAGTAAGGAAAGAAAAGAATAAAATCTTATATACAATGGAATATCCATTGCCTTTTATATAGCCCAAAATCTCTCATGTCCACTGTGTTCCATGAGATGTTGATTTTCTGCATGTCATCACTGCCCTATGTGAACACTGTCTCAAGTTACCCTTTGCCCACTGCTACAAAGGAGATCCTTGTTTGCTCTTTTCTACAGAAAGAAATCCAGGTGCTCTCACACAAATACAGAATGTCTTACAATAAGATGATAAATGTTGTCCATTTCTTAAGCACTGACATTGATACATAAATATTTTTGAAATGTTTGTCCAATATTGGTGCCAGTTCTAGACTTGTAAAAGTCAAGGTGTCAGTCTGAGAAACATTCAAGACTTGGAACAAGCAAATAATTATAACCACTAGCACAACATGCAGTGCCGGACTATAAACCATCCCTTTATCTCTACATCAGCGATGCATTACCTGTTATACCGGGTTTATAGTATTTCTTGATCCTTCCTGACTTCTAATCCAGTAAAATGCAGAAAATGTACTCAGAGTTGTCTATATATCCAAATGTCCATATTTTTAATACTCCAAACACCAAACTACAGGAGTGTCATGCAAAGCAACCTGCAACTGCTATGCAGATTTCATCAGTATCAAATATATCCTAGGTGTGGCTACAGAGATGTGGTGATGGATCTAGCGGAATGTTTTGGGCTCCAAACCCTACAAGCATTTCAACAGTAGACCTACTACCTTTTTTTATCATTTTCATTTCAAGAACAAACAACAGTATTTTTAACCTAAAGCCACACTGCCTAAGATTACTTTGTTCTTCCAGAAATGGAATAGCTCTTTGTGACTTTGTACCTATTGGGCTAAACAAGGTATGTATCTGCATGTTGCAGTAAAATTGCAATGCAAAATATATTTACCTTGTACTTGATTTTCTGTATTCTTAACTCTAAAATTACATATTGACTCTGAGGTTACTAAAATTTGTCTGGAATAATTTTATTATCTTTTGAAGAGAATTCTAAGTCACATACTGAATTACAACAATTTTCATTATTGTTTGATGTTGTACCAGATAGTAAAATATCCATGATTTTTTTTAATTCTTATTATTTTGAGCACTGCATATATGTTGATTGTAATTTCTATATTAAGATCCACATTGCACAGGAGATTTGTTCCTGAATCCAGTGAATCTATTATGGCCTGTAAAATGCTTAACTTTAATATTAATGACTAGTTTTTGTAATGTATTTTTCTATCCTAAAGTCTTCTGAAATCAAAATGTTTGTATGTGGGCTTTAAGTTATATGGATAAGACTGAAGCCATGTAACTAAAAGCGGGCAATATCTGTTTTCTTGAAACTTCCTCTAAATACATCACAAGATTTCTAACAGTTATGGAGGTTAGCCAAATTTCTGGGCAATGGCCAGTCCTGGACTAAGCTACTCCATGAGATAAGCTGACTTCTTACAATTAGACTCCAAAATCCAGTATTTATGACACAAATGAAGTCATTCTTTAAAACCACTCTTTTCCAAATATTTTTCAGAGCTTTTTTATGCTTCCGAACAATTAAAGTTATTTTTAACAGCTATTTTCTAAAATATCTAAGAGCAGATGTTCTGCTGCTAGAGCTACATCAACTGCAATTTGCACTGAAGCAACTACCCCCAGTTAAGGTGGAGTACTAACATGTCCAAGAGTTGCAGTCTGGAGTAAGGAGAAAGGAGAACTGAACTACCAGAGTGTCTATTGACCCAAACTGCCAATTTAGTCAATGCTAGACAAAAATAGGTGCAAATCTTAAAACACTATTAAAAAATCCCTCCAGAAAGCAATACAGTGTGTCTATCTGCTGCATACATCCTTAGAAAATGTTACTGAATTTGGATTTTCAAAATTAAACATTTCCTTATTTAGAATAATGAGAACATTGCAGGTGAGATCTGACCAAATACATATAATAAGACAGGCTTTTTGCTGATTTCAAAAGGACCTAGACACACTTTTCATAAGCAGAAAAATGGAAATAGCCCTTTACAAATGCATATAAATATATATACATATACTTTTGTGTATATATGTATAAGACACCCATATATGAAAGGACAGTAGATTGTAGGGAGAAAAAGAGGGAGAAAGAGATGGGGAGCCTCTGGATGACATAAACTAATGGTCTGGGTTATTATTGATTGGTTTTGCCTGACCTTAAGACTCAGCTAAGCAGAATATTTGGCTAGGTTTTAACCCCAGTCATTTCTACACAACTTCACTGATACAAGTTTTTAATGAAAATATGAGAGGTCCAGAACAACTCATAATAGGAGCAGTAAGTTGAGCTGCTGACTTGAGTCCTTTGCATTGCTGCGCTTACTGAACCTGTACTGACAGTGTAAGGAACTCTGGCAACTAGCAAAAGATCCTAGGTTGGGTTTCTGTACTAAAACATGAGCCTTTCCTATGGAGTCTGAATTGGAGCAGAATTTAGACTTATTCATGGATAATTTTGGGAAATGCAAACCCAACAACTTCAGGACAGGCTGTAAATCTCAAATGGAAGTGGTAGTCATAAATTGACAGTCTTCATGTGTTCAGACCTATAAAGCACTCGTCACTCTCTCTCATTTCTACTGTACAGGAAAATGAAGAAATCGCAAGAGACAGTTTTTGGTTTAATTTTTTTTTTGCAGGGTCAGGCTGATGACAGGAACATCTGGCAATTGGAAGTAGCATGCTTCTAATAGCTACCTAGGAGATGAGGTGTGAGAAGCACTATTACTCAGCTGAGACCCCAAAAAATTGACTAGACATGACAGAAGAGAGAATCATAGCTTTTAATTGCATCCAGTTGTTACTTTGGAAATAAAATAACCAGCCTTAGTGATGGCTTGATTATCATATTGGCATATTGTCATCTCATAATCCATTTAAGAATAAAATTGTTGATAGCCTGGTATTTAGTGTTTATCTACTGTGTATTTTAAGGTTACTGAGCTACACTCGAAGGCCAAACTCATCTGTAGTGTAAGTGACAAAGTACAAACTACATTCTCCTTAATCTCTGGACAGGTGTTGGAAAGAAGGCCAAATAGTGACATATTTATCAACACCTCTGCTTAGAATTCTTTGCAAGTGATATATTTTCCACATTGGCCAAAGCTATTTACTCCTGACACTTCATCTGTTTGAACAGAATCATCTTCAGTACAACTAAAGTAGAAAGTTACATTTTTTAATCACCAAAGAAGATGAATCACTGCAATGAAGGAGCAGGAAAAAATGTATGCCCTGTCAAATTAATGTATTATCAGCCAGAATAAGTACTTTTCTTATCATGCATGTTTTCTGACCTCTTGGTGCCCTATAATTGCATGTAAGTGAAGAAAAAATGCTGATATATTAAATAGAATATCATTTTCTCAACGACTAATGGAACTTCTGTCACCCTCTGACCAACAAACTCAATTTTAAATTGCTGGAAAGCAATCTTTAAAGTACCATTCACATCTGCAGAATATCTTATTTATTTTTCACTTTGTAAAATTGATTTATCATGTTTTCTCAGGCATCTGCACCCATCTGAAACCCACACATATTTAAGCAAAACTAGGTAAGAATTCTGCCCAACAAAGCCCTGAGTCTGCCTCAAAACTACTCATTGCCTCAGTCCATATCTAGTACTACCAGCCCAAACTGGCATTCAAATATAATTAGTCAGTTCCCCAGACTTCAACAGACAAAAAAAAAAAAAAACAACAAAAAAAACCCCAACAATGTGAGGTGTTTTAAATTTGATTTTCATTGTTTTGAAGCTCTGGGTAGCTCTCCAGTCACACTTTCATAGTTTTTGACAAAACCATGGGACTGCTTTTTTTCCAAATTAAGGCTGAGACCCTCATATTTAAAAAACAGTTTGAGTAATATGGCTTTCTGAAAAAAACATCAAATGCAAAAGCAAATAATTGCAAAATCAAAGGCATTACCTTTATATCACCACGTTTCACAGCATATCTCTTTGGTATCTCTAAACCTTTCAGGAGTTAAAGTTATAACTATAGAATATGGTGACACTCTTTCGGCAATTCATTTGACGTGAATCCTGAACTCAGCTTCTGAAATTCTGTCTTTAATACCCATATCTTTAAACGTGTCCACCAAAGCACAAGAAAAAAACTAAGACTTATTTTTATAACCTTAAGTGACCTTGAGGTTTTGCATATCAGATATAGCATCTCATGTACAACTTTACTAAAACAATTACTTTCAGTACTTTTAATTAAAGAAATAGAGATAAGAACTCTTAGAAGGACTTGTGACTCGAAGTGACATTATTACGTGAAAAATGGCTCTAAAGAGTATTGTGAGGCTCTAGTGCTAGTATATTAATTATATTTAGTTGGATACTAACTGGCTATTAAATTATGGTTAAATTATTAGCAGTTCACCTCAGACCTTTAAAGGCAATTCTGTAGCCTATTCACATAGTTTGAAGATGGTTACATTTGGGAGGCTTCCATTACATCTATGTGATTGGAGGCAAGTAATTGGTTTGTTGTTAATGGAAGAATAAAGTCTGTCTCAAAAAACAAGAACATGAATCCTCCATCTGTGTTGAATCTAGTACTCAATTACTGCAAGAGTTCCTTGCTATATAGAGCTGAGGAAGACTAGGATCTTAAATAGCTATGCTGGACCGTCAAGAAAGGGGCAGAATCATCCAAAAAGGCAGGAGAAAGATATTGGCTTTATAGAAATGTAAAAATATGTCAGAATATGTCCAGCCGTGGAACTTGTCATTTTTATTTGCCATTGAGAACACAACTGACGTGCAAAGAGAATGATAATCTGGAGAAAAATTTGCAATCAAATGCAATGTTTTCAGGAAAGACGTCAAGGGTGGAGGAGTGGGCGGAAAGGAGTAAAACATAGAAGAAATCAGTAGTTCAAACCTAAACTTTTAGCCCCCTCCAAAACCCTCTTTTTCATGGAATCATCAAATGGTTTGGGTTGGAAGGGACCTTAAAGATCATCTAGTTCCAACTCCCCTCCCATAGGCAGGGACACCTTCCACTAGACCAGGTTGCTCAAAGCCCCATCCAGCCTGGCCTTCAACACTTCCAAGGACGGGGCATTGACAGCTTCTCTGAGCAACCTCTTCAGTGCCTCACCACCCTCAGAGTAAATAATTTCTTCCTAATATCTAATCTAAATCTACCCTCTTTCAGCTTAAAACCGTTCCCCCTTGTCTTATCACTACAGGCGCTCATATTGGGAGACATCACTAGTCAAACATACAGGTTTTGTACTGTTGTCTGTTGACAGCCAGAAGTCACTCCCTCACCAAAACCTCTGGATTTTAAAGGAAGGTTCAATACTGTGATGTAATACTTTATTGTAAATTTAATTCTAAGTTTTGTGAAGCATTTTTTACCTTTTTCAGAAAGATATCCTATTTTTATTCCCCAGCAGAATGATTTACTAAAGCAGTGGGTGCTGTTCGTTTTAGTCATGCTTCCCTATCAATATCTTGTAATCTTCACCCAGAAGGGCAAGCTTTGGATTTAGAGAGGGTATTTGAATCCAGAGTTTTTCTCTGAAAGTAGCAGTTGATCTCAATGTTACTGTTTCATATGCCTGTACCATGGCCAGATAGGAGAAATAAATCCTCTTTCAAACTAACCTCAAAATACGTTGTTGCAATTGCTTATACTTTTCAACAGTGTTGTTTAAAGCAAGTGCCTGTGTCCTAATTCCACAATCCATTCCCATGATCTCCCTCCGTAAAGATATGGCTATTTTTGTTGGTTCTCTGGGAGTAAAGCAACGTTTCTCAAAAACTGGGGTAAGCACAAGGAAAAAGCTGGAGACATATGACAATTAATTTACATCTTTTATGTTTTTAACTCACCTTCCATTTGCAAGAGAGAAGTCTCTAGTTCGTATGGCTGCAGAGGGAAATAAAACCTTTGAAAACCCAAAGCAAGCATTCCTCTGTGCTGATAGAAACTCAGAAGCTCTATGGATGAGGAGTGAACTCACTTATTTGGATATGCTTTGATTCAGATTCTTCTCATATATTATTAAAGTTGATGTGTTGGGTTGACCTTGGCTGGATACCAGATGCCCACCAAGCCACTCTATCACTCCCCTCCTCAGCAGAACAGGGAGGGAGAAAATAAGATGAAAGAAAAACTTGTGGGTCAAGATAAAGGCAATTTAATAAAGCAATAGCAAAAGTTGCACATGTGGAAGTGAAGGAAAATAAAAGATGTTGCTCTCTACTTCCCATCAGCTGGCAATGTTAGGCCACTTCCTGGGCTTCAGTATATGTAGGAATTGCTCCAGAAGACAAGTGTTGTAAATAATGAATGTCCCCTCCTTCTTCCTGCTTTCTCTTAGCTTATATATCTGAGCAGAAGTCATATGGTATGGAATGTCCCATTGGTCGCTTTGGGTCAGCTGTCCTGGCTGTGTCCCCTCCCAAGATCTTGCCCACCCCCAGCCTGCTGGTGAGAGGGGGAATGCTGGAGGGGCAGCCTTGATGCTGTGCAGCACTGCTCAGCGGTAGCCCCAACACTGGTGTGTTACCACCCCCTTGCTAGCTGCCAACACAGGCACAGCGCTCTGAGGGCTGCAGTGGGGCTCAGCCAGACCCAATACAGTTACAAAGGTATTAGTTAATATGGACTATCTGGGGGACAAGAAATCAAGAGAGGTATCAAAATCACATGGTAAATTTCCGGACAGCAAGGTGATTGGTGCCATTTTCTTCAAAAAGCTTCACAGACAGAATAGAATTGAGTGTCCTGGTTTTGGCTGGGATAGAGTGAATTTCCTTCTTCTTAGCTAGTGCAGTGCTGTGTTTTGGATTTGGTGTAAAACCGATGCTAATGGCACACCGATGGTTTTGGTTGTTGCTCGGTCAAGGACTTTTCAGTTTCTCAGGCCCTGCCAGCAAGAGGGCTGGGGGGCATGGGAAGCTGGGAAGGGACACAGCCAGGACGGGTGACCCCAATTAGCCCAAGAGGCATTCCATACCATGGGACTTCATGAACGGTATATAAACTGGGGGTGTGTGGTGGTGGTGGTGGCCTGGGGGCTGGCTGGGCATTGGTCAGCAGGTGGCAAGCAGCTGTATTGTGCGTCACTTGTGTTCCTTCCTCCCTTCCCTTTGGGTTTCATTACTCTCCCCTTCCCCTTTCTTTTCATTATAACTTATTGTTGTTGTTCTTTTGGGTTTATTTTATTTCAATTATTAAATTGTTCTTATCTCAACCCTCAAGTTTTACATTCCTTTCCCATCCTCCTCCCCATCCCTCTGGGTGAAGGGGATTGAGTGAGTGGCTGCGTGGCACTTAGTGACTGGGCTTAAACCACAACATTGGGGAACCACTTTCATGTGACTGTCAAATAGATATTATAAATAATGATACACATATATATATACACATAAGTATTATATAGACATATGTAATATGTAGTACATGTGTACATATAATACAAAAGTACTGAAAAGCATGTTCATCCAGCAAAGAAAGGTTGTATCTGTACAAAATATTTCACATAAAAAATGACATGGACAGAATAAATCAAATTAGACAAAAAACTTGTATTTAGGTTGCTTTCCTTTCTAGAATGCTTGACCTAAGAGTCACCAAGAGAGTTGTGTTGGGTCAGAGCTCAGTCATCCTCACAGTGGAGAAAGGATATCAGAGACATAGAAATGCCATTCAGAATTAATGTCTTCACAAACACACAAACCTCTTTGTCTTCCATCTTAATATTCAAGTCAAGGTTTCTCAAGAAGACTAGTTAAACACACAAACACCAATTACTGGCCAGTATGAAGCCCAAAGCCTCTATATGTTAATGAAAAATGACTATTCTCAGATAAAGAGCTGAAAGAAATTAAGATTAACTCTTTTCATGGGGATTTTCTGGGAAAAATATTTTGAAATTATGTTTCTAAGCATTCTCTGAAAACAAGTGACATGTTAATTACAGGAATGTTCTGTATGAAAAGGCGGTCATGACTTTTTTGGCCTCTTGCGACACAAGTCACTGCTTCTGCTGTCAGGACTGCTAATGTACTAAGAATCTATGTCAGGGGTCCTCAAACTACGGCCCACAGGCCAGATACGGCCCCCCAGGGTCCTCAATCTGACCCCTCTCCCCGCCAGGGGTTGGGGGGGGAGAACCAAGCAGCAGCAGATGACTGCCTGCCACTGCATCCGCGCGCCGGCCCCCTGGTTAAAAAGCTTGAGGACTCCTTATCTATGTTGATGGCAACTCATCTGCATTCTTCCCTTTCATGGCCAATGCAGCTGCATTTAATTATTAAATTTAAAGCCTTCTATTGTTTTAAGATGTCCATATAAATTAAATGTTTCTATCTGGGGCTACTAGCAATGTGGCAGGTACTTCTGTCAAGCCTTGAGCTGTGCAGGCAAAAGAATTTCCAAGTGGGAAATCCATGAGAAGAGGTGGGTTGTGAGGATGTGCTCAAGCTATTTCTATGTATAAGTGGTCACTGTTAAATTAAGTTTGCCACTTAAGCTCCCACATCCCCCAGGCCAACCCTAATAAGATCCTCAATATATGCAACTAACTTGCAGGCTCACAGCTTGCTTTTCAAGCCACAAAGTGTCTTCTGAGTCTGGACACCCCCCAGATTTGCATCCTTTTCCAAACCCATGTGCCAACCCTCAAGATATTCTTTCCACCACCCACAATCCCTCCTGCCTTGTCTGGTTTTGTGCACGGTATACCATCCTCCCCAGACCAAGGCATTTGCCCTGCCACATAACATCTCAGCTCCACATTGTAAATCCCCTGCCAATGCTTATGCCAAGTTGATGTGACATAGGGGCTTCTTCACCTAGCAGAGGATGAAGGAAAAACACTCGGAGAGGGATGTATGAAGAAATATCCTTCCTTTCCAGCACGCCAGGATGAGGCTGGAGAGGAGGAGAGCCTGTTGCATTTGGGCTTAGGAAAGGCAGGCCCTGCCACCAGCCTGTGCTGGACAGAAGAGGACAGGAGAACCTGCTCCCATCCACCATCCAGGCTGGATGTGTTCATCTCAAGGTGTTTCGCTTATCACAGTTTGCACACTTGAGTTATGCATCAAATATGATGTTTGAGAGAGAAGATAAACTAATGTGCAGATAAATGGTTAAATTGGTTTTTTCTTAATTTACTGTGCCAAATTGATTTCCTTCAGCCTTAGGGTCTTATTTTCTTGAGCACACAGCAATATTGTCTGGACAGCAGTAGAAATAAGAAAATGTAAGGCAGTTCTAGACATCAGCATTTTTGGTGCCCCTTTCTTTCTTTTGCCAGCATAAACACAAAATTTCTGTCATAAGACCAAGAAATTTTAGACTGATTAGGACAAAAAGAGCTGACATGGAGGAGACCACAATGACTACACATGTTTGCTTATATCTTAGGCAGAATTTTTGCTTGTTAATCTTGATTCCTACAGTAGAGTTCTGAGCAAACTCTATATACTCATTACAGAAGAACAAAAGACAATTTGTCCTGACCTTTTGTTCTAATTTAAAAGATGACTGCCACTTATTTATTTTGAAATAGTGTTATTTTACCCTTGGGATAAGAGACGAACCACATCCAAAGGCCCTAATTCAACGCTTAATGACTTCAGTGTCCTCTTTTCTTCAGACTTTACTGGAACTTTCTGGCACACTGAAATCATTACCCTGAAACTTTTACTGTACAGAAGTAATTCTATCAGAAACACCAAGTAATTTCCATGGGATGATTAAAACCTGCTAAATTTGCACATGTGAGCAAGTTTGAATTTGATCTAATAGGAGTAACTGGAACAGCAGTGGTTATCAAATGGGTTTTGAGGAATCACTGTCAACTCTGATAAGGGTGGCCCATGCTAACAATTTCCTACATGTAACAGCACATCCCATGTCTGAACATAAACCAGAAAATACCAAGGTAATAGCAAAAAAGTTATTTCAATGTCTACTAACACTAAAAAAAAAATCATAAAAAGGGAAAATGTATAGTTAGAAGAAGGTTGTTTTCATTTCAAAGCAAACATCAATTTAAAGTTTTAGAGCTTTGTTAGCAACAGCTTTATAAAAGCTGTACTTTTTAAGTTGGCTATGTCTCCTCATCCAGCTCTGGCAGATAGCTCATTTGGCTTTTTGTATTACATTTATTTCAACTAAAGAATTAAAATAAATTCTTTACATATGATTATACAGCTTCTTTGTAAAAGTCACACCTTCCATTTATCTTTCTATTTGTTCTGTTAGGTTACCTATCCACAATAAAAATTAAATTGCTCCTTTCAAATGATAACAAAGATCAGCATTTTGTTATTAAGCTTGTTCTAGGCATGGAGAACTTCTGAATTAAACATAACCAGAATTAAGTGTGGTAGTAAAAAAACTCATGTAACCTACTTCCCAACCAATTTCAGTGTATTTGATTTATGATGATTCTGAGAAGTTCTTGTGCATAACCTCATATGTATATTTACCACAAGGACTTGATCAGTCAAGAATGATATTAGACAACTTTTTTATTACTGGCTAAGACTAATGCTATAAACCCAGGGATTAAACAATGTGTACAGACTCATTTCTGAACACTTCAGTTTTCCTCACATTGTCAGAGTTCATTTATGACATTCTCCCACTTGGTTACAAGTGCAGATTTACACACTGTCATTTGCATGGAGAAGTGGTCAAGCTGAAATGTTTTCACAAACTTTGTTGTATAATAAAGGCAGATTTCCAGAGTATCCCTGATTTAGTCCAAAACTGTAAGGGTTTTTCTTACATCAGTATCAAAGCAATAACTCATCAACTCTTCAAAAGTGAGAATCATGCTTCCCTTTCCTAAAGGCATACTTAGAATATAAACTCATCTTAAAATTGATATTAATATACTTGCATACTCTTCACAAGAAACAATTTCAAACACATGTCTGTATATTAAATTTTATTTACATGAGTCAATATGGTTTTTGCTAAGATCATCCATGGTTCAAGGCAAAACCAAATGCCACTGGTCTGTTTCCTTTCTTCTTCCTTGCATTCATTTGTTTTATTTATAAAGTTAAAGATTATTCAGTTTGTTCCAATAAACTTTGGGTGTCATGGGTGGCAAAGGACATGCCCTACACTGCTGGGTACCACTCAGTTTGCCATGATGAGCATTAGCCAGATATGACCCAGGTCTCCAGCAAACCCAGAGGTTGTATTAATGAGCCATTACATTTTACCCAAATTTTCCGGCTGAGAAACTGGAATCAGAGCAGCCAGACACTGCTGAATGGCTTTCTGGCCAGGGCTTGCCTGTGTCAGGTTAGCAGAGAGCAAGGAAGGCATGAGCTTAGCCGTGCTCACACCTCCATAGTGCTCCTCCAAAGCCAAGCCCAAAAGGTCTTCCTCCAGTGGGAGCTTGCTTTAAACTCTATCCAGCAGGCAATAATGAGAGTATTCTGTCAACTCATTCATCTTGCAACCTTCTGGCTTTAAAATCCCTAGGTTTTTAGCCCTCTTGCCACATTTCAAGATACTTTGGAAGAACAGTTAAAAATTGGGAACTTTTCTACTATTGGGCACCACCCCTGTCACCCAGTCTTTGATTATGTATGAAGCCTGTTATTGTTGTTGGACAGTTAGTTTGAGCTCACTAGGGTATAATGATCCCCAAGATCTCCCACCTTCTCTGGGCCCAGGTTTCACTGCATGGGAAATACTGGGCACTCAGCCCATGCCAGGCATGTTTTTATTTGCTTTATTTTTTCTTCACTGAGAACCAGGAATGTTTTTGACCATCAGAAAAAAGTCCTGTGCATATGTCTTCCTTTTTATCAGTCAGAGAGATTCTAGGGAGATTACTTTCTTTTACAGTATTACCAGAATGTCATAAAGATGTTAGTCTTTTTTAATATTAAAAGCAATGGGATATTTGCCACTGGTTTTAATGAGGACAGGATTAGGGCCAAAATATCAACTGAAGGGTTGTTTTTTTTTTAAAAAAGAAGAATTATTTCATACCAATGTTCTCTTGCTTGTGCTTTATCTGGCTAAACTGCATACTCTGTGTTAAGTGTTTGTTTTTGACTGGACAAGGCCAAAATCATTTTGGTTGGCAATTACTCTTAAATGAAGAAATACTTAGAAAACCTTCATAAAAGATTGTGCTAAAACTTTGGTTTTCAGTGCAGTCTAATAGTTTAATTTTATTCTAATTAAACCTGCATATTTTTAAAATTTATTTGATTTTGTAACATTGGATAGAAATTGCATCCTCAAATCAAGTATCTTGGACTAGGGAACTATATTGTCAGTGCAGATAAAGCTAGTTTTTATATTCTGTGAAAAATACTTTTGTTTGTATGAAGTAGTTTGTGTGTACTACACTACCTTAGACACTCCTTCATAACCACAACCACAAGCCTCTTTAACTCAGCTCCTGAGAGTTATTTTAGTTTTATTTTTGTCTTTGAGTCCAACTGTGCATATTGATCAATCTTAAAATTTATAAAGATTGCAATTGTAAAAATGTCAAAATATGCTTGAAAAACAGACCACAGAAAACTGGATCCAAACAGATTTGTCCCTACCATTTTATCAGTTAAAACAGAAAGGTAAAAACATTAAATAAGAAATGAAAATATATTTAATTATTTATGCGCTTGAACTATCCAATGTCCTATGAAACATCTAAGGTTACAATAATGAAGATAAGAAAGAACATGCTGTCTTCCTAAATAGCTTCAGTTTTACTTTGAAGTTTAACAGGTCATTATGTATTATTCTTAGTAGTGGTAAGTGAGTTTTATCTTTTGATTTTATCGATGTTTCATAGAAGGATCAGTGGGAAACAGTATTGAAACCATAAAAAAATCATAACTCCTCAAACTGGTATTTTTTTATGTGACACATTTTTAATTAAGGCACTTACCTATTGTTTTATCTTACAATGTTTTCCCCTTTTATTTTATAGTGACCCTTGATCATATATTGTGAATGACTGTGAAACATTGCTGGTACGGCTGCAGCAAAACACATTTCATTTACAGAGCTTGACAGCCTCTTATACATGTGCACATCACTGGTGTTGCCAAACTGTGGAGCCATACATTTCTGTTAAGACACAAATAATGTTTGAGTTCTAGATCTTATTTTCTCTGTTATGTGCACTATATATTCTCTCTTACCTTAAAATATTTTAGAATATTTTGTATAAAATGTCCACATAATTTACAATATATACTGTATATTACAAACAATTTTGAAGAGTAGCACTGAATCAAGAATGATATGGCAGCCAAACTCAGTTTTCTTAAGCAAAATCATCAGATATTTCTCTTATTGTTCCTTACAGCACACACAATTATGGATACTTAAGAACACATGCCATACAACTATTAGCTAATCTTCAGTGCCTACAGACCTAATGCAAACTGATTGAAGACAAGGTAAGATTTTCAGTTATCAGCAGGGAATTAGTTCCTATTAGCAGTACAGATTTCTTTACTTGAACATATGACAAAAAGCAATACACTTTCATATCAAAGTAGTTCTGATGGGGCACAAGACAAGAGTTTTTGAAGGAGGGGTATCTCTTGGGGTTTTTTTTCTCCTAAACCTAAGCTGATTGGCTGACTGTTTGATTTCCTGTTGAAATTATAAGGGTATTATACACTTACATCTTTTAGGTATTCTTAAAAGTCCAAATTTCTATGAATAACTGTTCATTTTGCACTCCTATCTAAATAGGAAAATAAAATTTCTCCCAGAAAAGAATAACGGAATGTGAATTTAACTGCATGTGCATACTTAAAATTCATTCAACAGCATTTTATTCTAGTTACAAAGTTCAAAAAGGTTTAGCTGTTGTCGTGGTTTAACCCCGGCCAGCAACCAAGCACCACACAGCCACTCGCTCACTCCCCCTCACCCGGAGGGATGGGGAGGAATCAGAAAGGAATGTAAAACTCAAAGGTTGAGATAAGAACAATTTTAAAATTTAAACAGAATAAAGAGATAAGAACAACAGTAATAGCAGTAACAATAATAATAATAACAATTAGGTTGGAAAAAGGGAAAAATCCAAAGGAAAAGGAAAAAGGGGAAAAAAACCAAGTGATGCACAGTACAACTGCTCAACACCCGCTGACTGATGCCCAGCCAATCTCCAAGCAACAATCCCCCCGCAGCTAACCCTCCAAGTTTATATACCAAGCATGACGACCCATGGTATGGAATACCTCTCTGGCTGTTTCAGGTCAGCTGGCCTGTCTGTGTCCCTTCCCCGCGTCTTGTGCCCCTCCAGCATTCTGGCTGGCAAGGCCCAAGAAACCAAAAAGTCCTTGACTTAGTATAAACATTACCCAGCAACAATTAAAAACATCAGTGCAGTAACCAACATTGTTCTCACATCATAGCCAAAAAGCACTGTGCTAGCTACTAAGAAGAAAGTTAACACCATCCCAGCTGAAACCAGGACAGCTGACAAGGAAAAAGAGGTTGATTTTGCAGTTATGAACAAAGATAAAAAGAGTCACATAGACCTGCTCCTGATGAAATTAGGTGTTACTGTCAGAAATGAGGGGGAAAGATACTGCTTTTAATCTTTCAACAATAAACTATTATATTGTGCTATTATAACAATAATATTCCATTTTATAAACTGTCACTGGTAATAAAACAGTAAAATTCTCTACATTTGCTGTAGATTTACAACGTATCTCCCCCGTTCAGTTCTGGAAAGCATTTGAGGTGACCTATTGCTTGATTTTGCTCATTATTTGAGGCAGGATTGAAAGCCAGAATCAGGTTTTACTGTCACCTCATCTGAGGGAATGGCCCCTAGCTTTCAGAGGTTCAGAGTATTTTTGCTTCTGCTGCACTGAAGTGTTTCAAGATTGTACTTAAAGTACTGCAGTGATTCAGCTCTGCAATAAAGTGCTGGCTGCATTTAGTTTTGTTCTAGCATATGAAAGGCCTGGGACAAAACGGACAAAATTATTTTATTGCCTTCATTTTCAGGAGGTAGCAAATACTCAGTATTCTGACAGAACTCTCTCTTTTTCTTAATTTCACTTTCCCCTCTCCAGGCTTCTAATACTCCATCAGGAGGTTTCAGATCTAACCAGGTCTTCTAAAGGTTTCCTAGTATTCTGTCTCAGTGATATATACTTGAGGTAAAACCCTGGTCCTACTGAAAATAAAAGCAGCACTTTATTTTGTATTGTTAGTAAAATATAGCCAGGAAGCCAAAGGAAAAGAAGCACACAGTAAAAATGAGAATCCCATTTTGGGATCAAGCCAGTACACATTTCTCTCAGAAGTATCAACAAAACAGCTCATGCTTTTTCCCTGGCTTAAACTTTACTATCAGATACATAGCTAAAAATCCTCTTTCCTCCCATTTAAAACAAAACCAGAAGGCAAGGCCCAGCTGATTTCCGGGATCACAGCATGGACCTAGACAACTGTGTTGGCATACCTGGGATGGAAGTTACAACATGGGGCAGGTACAAGTGGTCAAAGAATCTAGCTGAGTGGTCAAGTTATTATTGCTGTGTCATATTTGATCCAACAAACAACAGCTTCAGGGAAGACCTGAGAGAAGACAAGAAAGCCAAAAATAAAAATGGTCACCTTCTGCTGTTACATTACTTCAATAAAATCTGGATGAGCCTTGTTTTCTTAAGGTTTTTGTTATCTTTGTGTAGTGTTACCAGAAGACTGGTTTGTTTTAGGAAAAAAATTGTTCCTTGCAATAATGATAGCTGCTTGCCTAAGTTTCCACTGTGTGATTCTGATTTAAGCAGAGCAAATCCAAATCACTCTTTGGGACCACAGAACTACACAGGGCTGCCGGAACCTTAAGGCTTAGTACAGAGGCAAGTATGCCCTGGGTCTCAACATGAATAAGAGCTGGGGGGCTGAGATTACCCATAAACATTAGGATCTAAAGAAAATCCCCTTGGCACAACCCATGACAGCAGGAAACATACATGCCTATCCTAGAGAGTCATATCTGGTAAGATAAATAACAATTGGCTTTTGGGGTGGGAGGAATGAGATGACCCCTCCTGGCCTCTCCAGGAAGGCTGGCAAAGGAGCAGGATGGCACTAGCTTTAAGGGTAACCAATTCTTTAATTTTCATAAAGAAGTGGGATAATGGGCTCTTCTGTAAGGGAATGGGAAATAACATTCCTAAGCCCACAGAAACAGCGTTACTTCTGTTCAGCTGCTACAAGGAAATTTAGCTTCCACTCCCTTTTAGTGTGTCTTTTTTTAGAGAACTATTTGTATTTTTTGATGTTTCCTAATACACATAGATCTGATAAGAACTTTTTCTTTTTTGTAAGAGGTGCATATGATACACAAGAATTTAGGGAGAACTTGCTTAAGGTAGTAAGAAAAAATCTCGAGGATTAAAATTTACTGGGAGAGCAAACAGTTGTTCTAATTCACAACTGAGAAAAACCTATAACTTGCTTAGAAGATGCCCAGTATTTCTGAGGTGCAACCACAGAGAACTAAAATTAGATTTACATTGCAAATCATCACCCTCATTTCCAGACAGGTGATACATTTTTTAGAATTAACTTCACCTGCATAAGACCTCTCCCCTTCTATCTGGTCTTTAATTCTGGCTACAAGGAGCTGTTTTTGCAGCCATTTCTCTATCCAGCTTCTTGACAATGTTATGGGATAGAGATATTCAAAATTCCTATAGACATAAATAATCAGAAAATATATTAAAATTGGTATTAGTATCGGTCAAAAAACACATTAACCCTTTTGCAGAAGGTTTATGTCTACAACATCTGAAACCCTTACTTACCCAGTACTTTTGACTAACAACTTGACAAGGAAAATAAATATCCTATATATTCTTTATGGTCATGAGTGGAGCTACCTGTCTGGATTTTGGAGGATGTTAACAAATTATATTACATATCTTAAAGTTGCCACATTACTTTCACTCTGAATTCACAACTACAGCTATGTAAATACTTCAAGGATTTTATAGAGTCATGTTTTTAATGGCTCATGATCTCATGTAGTCACTGCTCATCATAATATGATAAACACACTGAAGTACAAATGATACATTTATTTACAGTAAAAAGTTTTTCCCAAATTGGTATATTGGTCTGACTATTGTAAACAGTACCTGTTGTTTTACTGACTAATGTTTTAGAACACTTTGTCTGGAAACAGTGACCTTATTTAAAATTCAGAACACTTTTCCTAAGGAATCCTGAACATCCCAGGATCCACTTAAGAGCAAGTGAATTGACCTACTCAGGTGGAGAGATAGAATAGCAGCATTGGCTAAGGGGTGTCCACTGAGGCAGGCTCCAGTTTATGAACTGCTTTGGACAATAATCATTTTATATATAGCTGGAAACAAAGAGACCATTTAGCTTATCTTTTCACCAAATATGAGTTAAATAATGTGTCATAATAAGCAATGGGTTTATCATCATCTTTAGTTATTGCCAATGTTTCAGACTCACCTTGTAATTTACTAGCATTTATTTTTCTCTAGCAGGTCAATACAAGCCAGAGTTGAAGAGGCACAAAGGCAAAGATTGCATGACACCTGGACCACCCAGAGTATCACCCAGAGCTGTTCTGCATTCTGCTTTCCTGAGCACGACATTCACCCAAGTTCTGAAGCAAGAGGTAATGGTTGTTACAGGCATTTAATTTCTAAGTTTTTGAAGACAACAGGGTATGTGACTAAATCATCTGGGTTTAATAATTGGCTTACTACCAGATTTGCAGCAGCTGAAGATGTGCTGTTATCACTAAAAATAGATACTGGCCTGATTTATCAATGAAGAAATAGCTAATAGGCAGTGAGACTATATTTGTATTGCTAATGAAAATGTTTTCTCACCCAGGCTTTCAGTCCTGGACTTGGCCTATGTTTTCTTCATATGCTCAGACTTTTCTCACATTAGGCCAGCTCTACTCGTAATATACATTATCACAATGACCTCATTCTCATGTAGTTCTTTACATTTCTCAGAATCTGGAGAAAGAAGGACCAATTTGTTTGGCTAGGATAAAATTAAATAGACACTTAGGTCCAGAAAAATTGGAAAGTTACTTGTTGATGCTGGCTGCAATAACTATCTATTTTTGTTGTATTGTTTTTCTTTGCAATACACCATTACAAGTTGGAGAACACCCTAAAACTTAAAAATGAGCTCAGAATACTGCAGTCCCAAGGATTAGCATTACTCCTCACTAGAGCTATTTTCAGCATCAATTAACTGTGTTAAATAGTGCAGAAAATTTAAAAATTAGATGCATCTTCATTTTGAACCAAGCCCTAGCTTGTGTTGAAAGTATACTTTAAAAAAGGTACAGTAAAATACTTTTGTGTACATACAGCGTGGCAACTACAACAGCAGGCTGCAAAAAGAAAGTTCTAGGGAAGAGCTCTAGTTTCTGTATGGCAGGCCTCAAGGAAACCAAATTTTCAGAGGGAAGAAACAGATCCTGAAGTAAAGCAACACTGACAGCTTGTTCACCACATGCTTCTCTAAGTAACTCAAATTGATGCTGGTGACAAGTACTAAAATGAGATGTGTAGCATTGCTTTAATACTCTGTGGTAACGACAGTATTTCACCTCTGTGTAGATGTTAGACACAATGTTTTCCTAGTTGCCACAGATTTATAAATGCCAACACATAATTTTTCATTCATTGCTCCAATTAAGTTTTGGTAAAGCTTGTCAGAAAGCATCACTCAGGAGTTTTTTAAAAATTATTCTTGGTTTGATGGAGATTTCATTTGAACAAAGAAATTTCTGCATCTTCTCTCTTTTTCATAAGAAATAATAGCTGCTCAGGGAAAGCCAAGTCAGTTCACCAAACAACTTTTGAAACAAACATTTTGAAAGAACTTGTACCATAGAGAATCTGGTAATTGTCTTGTTACTGCAATGGTTAGAAAAGTCTTTAATAGACAAAAGATCATTTACAATTATACCTACAATTTCAAAGTATGGTTTCACTGTAGCAATGAAGCTACTTAATGATATGGAAAGGTGAACAGCATGTCTTTGCTATAATTAGACAATAGTTTGTTGCAACACTTAAAATTGAGAACCAGAGGCAAAAGATGTTCTTTTCTTATTTGTACATTTTGCACAAAGTTGGGACTAAATAAAACTTAGTAAAGTTATTATTGCCAAATTACATCAATGTAATGAAACCTAAAAATCTGTTCCAGTGGTTTTCATTTAAGACTTCATATGCAAATCCTTATCTTTAGTTTAACTGGAAGATCTTCAGGGGAATATCTCATTTGTAAAGGAGAGAGAACTCCAGCAAGACAAATGTGAGTTTCATCTTCATCCATACTGCTTTCCAGGGAGGGGTTTAACTCACCAGCAAGGAATGAAGATCTCGTGTCAGTCAGCAAGAGAGATTCTTTTACATCCATGCAGGAGTGACTCCTAGACATGTGTTGCATAAAGTAGTGCCAGAAGGTGAATGAAAGTATTCAAAGAAATATTGTGATTAAAAATTGGACATAGGTCCTGTAACATTAGTATTTACTTGCTGATATAAAAGATTAAACAATCATGTTATGACACAAGGATTTATTTTATGCAATATTTTCATCAAATGAGATAATTGGTAGAGGCAGAATGAAAAAAAAAAAATCTCTGTTTTAAGTTTTTTTATGAGTTTATTTTGGTTTTTAGCATCCAGAGCTTTGAGGAACTTAATAGCACTAACAAAGCCAGATAGCACATGGGCAGAAACTAGGTAAGCCAAGTTCCTAGTGTCAGCCAGTTATGTTAAATATGTGCTGATTTCCTGATGCAGGCAGGTATCTCCACAGGAACAGTGTCACTCTACCTAGACTTTAACAAGTTGGAGTTAATATCCATACCACTGAGTGTATAACTCACCTGCTGTATGTGACTCAGTCACTAGTGGACTCTCTGTGATGTCTTTTGGTGAGTAATTCTATAGCTTGACTACTTCATATATAAAATGCCTGCTTTTGTTAAGTTTTAGCCTGTTAAGTGCTAGTTTCATTTGATTCTGTAACAGAAAAGACAGAAACGATCATTTCTGCTCTCCTCACAGTTTTATAGGCTTCAGCTGGAGCCCCTTAGTCATCTTTTTTACAGCTTGGCAAGTCCTGGTCTACTGTTCTTTCTATGGAAGCTCTTCCACGCTTTCAGGCATCCTTCTCTGACCCTACTTGCAGTTCTTTTGTCTTTTCTGAGCTGGGAGGATAAGGTCAGTGCAGAGCAGGCAGAACAGATGCACTTCCTAGAATATGTAGTGGTATACTGATGCTCTGTTTACTGCCTGTTCAGCACACACCGGACTCCCCAAAGACATAGTTCTCACTCTTCCATTTTGGACCTTTTGTAGCGTGGAAGCAGACCATTTCACAGGTAAGGGATTTCTTTTGCAAACTGTCTTTCCAAATAATACATTCTGGTGGTCTGTATATGATAGTAGGTCTCCACCTATAAACATGAAAGAGATAAATGTTGTTTAAATTGTTTATGAAATTAAGAGTCTTGTTGCTTGCTAGTAGTGAATCAGGAAAAAATACACTTAGCTCCAAGTGGAATAGGACTGTGCAGTAAAAGCAAAGTGAAATTGATCCTAGCAGGATGAATATTTTCATTCTGGAAGAAAGCATTCTTGGCTATGTCTTCTGAAGCAAGTTAGATCTGGGAAAGAAGGGAAGCTTGGTCTGGTTCTGATAGAGATTTCAATACCATCTAGAGATAGAGGAGAACTCATTTAGAATTCAATAAAATTTGGAACATTTTCATCATGAATACAATTTGAATAGTACCATATGTATGAATCTACAGATATGAGCAATACTCCCTACATGCTGTACAACTTGTGCTTCCATCCAGCCCCTGATATGTACAAAATAAGAAACATAACCCTTTATTCTCTTTTCCCCATTACAGATAAAATTACAAGACTCTCTTGGACAGCATAAACTTCAAAGTATGGATCAATATTTGATTCAGCTGAAGGGAGTAAACGGTCCACAGATATCTAAAAAAAACCAAAACAACAACAACAAAATGTAGACACAAAAAAGGTAACACAATAGTAAGAGGTCTTTTTTTAAGAAGCTGCATCTTAACAGTATTCCAATACTATATGTGAAAATCAGAAATAAAGTTAAGAACAGTGTTAAGTGTGGAAAACAAACTTAGGCACTGGCTATTCATGGGACAGACAGAAGAGCTTATAAATGCTGAATTTACCAGGAATTCACACTGACTTGGCAACTACTTAACATGAAAATTCACCTTAAAGAATCTATTTAAGCTTAAGCAGCCTTCAACTAGATTGAAAACTAATTTTCATGCCATGAAAAGCCACCCAAAAGGATAAATAGAAATAATTGGGTTTTTTTATATTTAGCATTGCTACTGTATGTAATATAACCAATGCCAGCTCAGGTTAACTCTGAAACCTACAGTATTCCCTGCTACCTAGTGCTAAGGAACTGTTCTTCATTTTGGCAGTATTGTTACTTTTTCAGTCATAGGTTCAGAGATAAGTGCTTGGCAGTAGAACTGTTTTTCATTTGGTTTAACATATTTTTGTGTGAAGTCTTCAATTGTTTCCACTAAGTTTCTGGTATCATAGCCTTTTGTAGTTAAAAATAAGATCTGCTAGTATTGTTCCTCCTTTTGATAATTTATAGTCAAAAAAGGAACTTTGAATTAAGAGAGAAATACAAAGCCATCTGAATTTCAAAATCAAAACTAAAACCTCTGGGTGTTAGGTTTTATTCTTGAATGCATTAGTAATTAGCTCTTTAGCATTAATAACTTTGCCCTAGATACTGAGATGAATGAGCAGTAGGAGGTAATGTAGTTGAGGTTAAGTTATTCTGAGCTCTAATTATTTACTTGCTATAACCTGCAGAAGCAGACGGAAAGGGATTCCATGCAGAAATGTAAAGAAATATTCCTCTGGAAACCTGTGGATTCCTCTTTGCCGAAGTGGCCAGAGGAGAACATAGAAAAGGATCAGGATAGGATCAGGTAGGATTTGTTCTGTTTCTTTGGAAGCATGAATCTTCTTTCTGAAGAAGGAAACAGTTCTTAATCAGGCTTTGAAAACAATGCTGAAAACCAAAAAAGTATGTAATGGTCTGTGTCAACAACTGAAATTGTGGATAAGTAAGACCTTACTGAGACACTAAACAGATTTAAGTGTGACTAAGCCACACATGAGCAAGAAAAGTAAAACAGTGTCATTGTGCATTGTTAAAAATGTACAAATCAATGACAATTCCTTGTAATTCACTAATATAGCTGAGGAATAGGAAGGCATTAAAAAGATAACAAGCAGGGATTGGGAGACAACTGCTACAATTAGACATTTTAACAGTATGTTCAGGTTCAATAATTAGTTTTAGATATTAGCAGAATGTTTTCTAAATCACTCCTGCTATCTGTAACTGACTTATCAATCCATATTCTAGATAAATTTCTTCAACTTCTAATTGCACCACCTTAGTTCAGAGGAGCTCTGTGTCTATAGAAATTTTCAGATGGAATTAAATTTGATTTATCCAGCTCAGAAATGAGGGAAAAGCACACAAAAAAATATCATTGCATTATTTGGGAAGTGTTTCTGCAAGCAGAGCAGAATGAGAACTTACATTTTTCCCTCTATAAAACATCCAGCTAACACCTGTGTGCTTACTTTATCACATTAATTATAATGGAATGACACCTACAGAAAACTCGCCTCCCTGTTCCCTCTCCTCCACCTTTCACCATTTCTTTGTCTATTGAGAGACAGCTCATGTGGCTTTTCAGCATCCAGGGGGAGATCTGCCTCTTGCCCCTGCTGCCACAACTAAACAGTAATAGGCAGCAGCTTTAGAGGCTGAGGAGGTATGCAGAAAAATTTCAACACTGCATATATACCAAGGAATTTCAAAGAAAGGGTGTTACACTGTAAATAAACAGTATTGCACGGGTCAAATCCTGCTGCAGTGTGTCTCTCTTCAGCCCTCCTATATTCATTTGGGCAGTGTAAATGAAAGTGAAAATAAAGTTTACAGGGCAGGTTAGAAGTGCTTTTTCTTGGCCATGCTAAATTTGTCAGTCATAAATAGTTGTAAATATTTTCTGCTATCAGCATATGTTTTGCTTTTGGTCTTTACATAGAAAAAGGACAAAATTTAGCCTAATTTAACTATTTTCTAAATCTAAGCTAATGGTCAACAGACTAAAAGAGTAAACAGGAAAAATGCAGTAACATTACAATTTCACAAGCTGTTACTGTGCAAAACTGGTTCCTATTTATAGGTCATGCTGTGCCTTTGAACAGTGAAATGCTTTAACAACTATTTTATTAGTCTGGTCTAGTTGAATCTGTTTCCTGACACTTGAGGATTCATCAGTACTTCATGTACCTCCTAACTTTTCTTGCGCATTTGAGAGATGCATCAGGTATTGGGTTTATTCCATTTTAGATAATCTCACAATTCTTTTAAGGAATGCCAGCCCTCCTTAGGCACACAGGCATCCAGTTTCCATGGTTTGCTATGGGGCAGGAAGGAATCTGGCCAGAGTCCCCTTCCTCCTTTGCTGCTATACTAGGTGCTCTTCCAAATCCATCCCTAAAGGACTATTAGAGCGAAAGATCAATGAATTTGGCATCAAGGTCATTTATAAAATGTCTGTGTCTCCTTTGACAGCCTAAGAAGAATGAACTTTTCTTGTCTGGGTCCTCTTAGGAGTTGTGGTAAGAGGTAAGTTGTCTGACTTGACTTCAGATCCCAAGTGAAAGCAGCAGTGCAGAGACACCACATTTATTTTTTTAATCTTAGTTCTAAACAATTTTCACATCTCCTCCCAGTCTTCCTGGAAAAGGCTCAGGTTCAGTTTGGTTTAAGTACTGGGCAGAGGTTCAGTAAGACTGCATCCGAAACAGCAGTTCTCCTGAGAAAAGGGAATCATGTTCAGAAGAAAAATAAAGTAGAATAAACAGTTGAAGAAACCTAAAGCCTCTTCCTACTCCCACCTCTATGAAATATCAACAAGTGATTAGATTGTATTTCTCCTACTCATTTTCTTTAATATAAGAAAGGGACACGCATAGTTTAACTCCCAGCAGTAATTCAGATTAGTCTGGAAAATGCCGTTCTCTACTGGACTGTATTTGTATTTAACCTATAAGATAAATTCTGAGCCAAGGCCTTCTCTCACTTACACAAAGAAATCTACCACTTATAGCACAGTTTGGTTGTTATATGAGGGCAGAATTTGCCTTGGTCTCTTCTACATGACCTGCATTTTTGGTATGGTCCTCACGTAGATCTATCTTACCACCTTTGTGCCAAAATATTCTCAGGCTTGAGTAATTTTCACCCCCTCCTTCTCCGACCTTGAGACTCTCATCATGGCAGTTTGGCTTTGGTATAGGTGCTGAAAACTAGATTAGATGAGGAAGGGTAAAATAGCTTGATAGCATGGTGTGGATTGGTGTGAACTGCATTGGCACTCATGTGAGATAGTCAGGTTAGTCAAGAGTAGTAAAGCTTTAAGAAAATTTTTCGGGTCATACCTATACCTCTTCACTTTAGCAGTTCTTGTGACAGGTCCAAAATATACTGTAAGCACTCATTTAGAACAATGAAACTGTTTTTACTCAATATGGATAAATCAATACCAAAATATGGTAATAACATTTAAGGATATAGTAGTGCTTTTCCTAAAATGTTTGTTTCTTGATTATTTTAGTTTTAAATCTATGGCATGGGACAATAGCTCACTGCATGTCTTTTGCTGAAGTATCTTCAAAGGTATTGTAGGACAAAACCCCCTAGTTTAGCTACCAGTATCTTCCCCACCCACCACCCCCACCCCCCTTCTCCCCCTGTCCCCGTATATATCTTTATTAAAAATATATCTTTCCAAATGGCCTTCCAAGGCACTCCCTAAAGAAAACAGTAATTCAGTAAGTGGAAGGCATTATGAAAACAACTGAAATCAAAGTCTTTCTTTAAACACAGACATTGAACCAGCAAGACAACCCTCTGCCGGGATGAACTGCCTATTTGATGGGCACAGCACCTAAGGCAGGCTCATCAAAGGAATTCCTTCTGAAACCTGGTGTTGACAGGATAACAGCAGTGCTGGCTCTTACAAGAGCTAGCCAGCATATAACTTAGTGTGCAAGCTGTGGCATACATCAGCTAAAATTAAAGAAAACATTAGTAAAAGCAAAGTGATGGATTTTCAGTTGACAATGACATCTGCAGTAGGACTGTAAATTCAGATGTGAGACCATATCTCCCATCAGTGAGATCAGTCATGATGTATGTGGCTTCTGCTATCACATTTAGTGACCATCACCACTACAATCTGAACCAAAGAAAACGGAGAAACAAAGTTATGTGTCACTGCATATCCACATGTGGGGTTCCTGTCCTTACTAGCATTTCTTTATAGATGATCACCAGAATAGAGGAGCTCAGTGCAGTTTTATATTTTCTGTACATTTTATCATGGCCTAAAAATAGGAAAGAAAACCTCCACAGTTGTGCATAGCACTAACAGGAGTTTTTCCACAACTGATCACAATGATTTTGAGTATTCAAATGTCGCTTTGTCTTCTGGAAGACTCTACCTTATTAAAGTTACAGTATAAGGAAAGCAATAACTTGCACATGGCACAGGCATTGCAATTGTCTAAAGTCAGTGATCAGAGACAATAAAAAGGTTAGGCAGACATAGCACTTTTCTGGGTCTGGACAGTATGATGTGAGGAGGATCTTCATGGCTCATGTGAGTGGTATGAGAGCAATAGCTGCAATGAGGTGCATGTCATGCTGAGGTAGAAACCTGTTCTTAACTAGAAGGAGTTATAAGACTGGCACTGCAAACTGCAGCTCTGGCTTGCCACGAGCTGTAGCTCCTTTGCAATGTGGCTGTGGGCCAGTCACATTTCCCAGGCAGTCTGAAAGCGAGTGCTGCTTTGTACTTGCAACCTCTTCTGATACTGCTTTCATAATAAAGCCCCTTTATGCAAAAATCAGTGTAGGATTTAAGACCAGAAAATATATGCTTGTTAGAACTTCTCAAAAAAAAATATTAAAAGGTGTTAAAGCTATAGTGATGCTGGATTTTTGCTGAGAAAGGAGTTAAAGATTCTCCACTTTCCTCAAAAGACAAGCACATCATCAAAATGTTTTTCTATTATAGGCATAAGGCTATCATCTCCTTTTAGAATGTATTTGGCTTGCTCTGCACTTTTTATACACTGGTATGAACCAACAGCAGTTTTATTTTTGTTCTCTGCTAAATCTATTAACTTAAAATATCCTTCTGTATCACACTTCTAATGCATCTAAAATGAATATATTTTAAGGGGACTGAAGCCAAAAACTATATAACCTCTCTTATACATTAAATTTTAATTTGGTTATGGAAACAAGCCCTCAAAATATGAAAATCCATTCTGACCTTTTATATAAAAGATATGCATATGATTCACACTTGACAAATGAGTTTTTAAACTGTTGGTTTGGGGTTTTTTAGGAGAAAACTACTAATTATGCTACAAGCCCCATTCTTTTAATCTTCCCATCTTGATTGTTTTTTTAAACTATACTTTTTCATGAAATAAGAGTTTGCACAGTTTTATAAACTTTAAGTGAATCTTTCCCAATAATTCTTACATGCATTGATTTCTCAGTCTAATAATCTTGTTCTTAGGAAAGGAAGCATGCTGCTGTTAATCCCTCATTCACATCAACAAAAAGCTTTTTAAATTTGTAACAAACAAGACTGTGACTTAAAAATATCTTCTTTTAAAGTATGCGTAATAACCCTTTTTTTTACTTCTACCAATTAAAATATAAAACAGGAACAGTGAGGTTATGTCAAGCGCTGATCAGAAATACAATGAACAGGGACATCATGCAACATTTACACCAGCAATAGGTATTCTTAATTCAAAATTTGATGCGAAAGACTTTTCTTATGCAACCCCAGCCACAGATAATCTCAGCTGAATTTTAACACGTTATGATGAGACTTCTCCTTGAGTATCACCAAAGGGAACTGTAGCGTGGCTGAGGCTGGTGGGCAGCTCTGGAGCTCATCCAGTCCACCACAACCCTGAGCAGGGTCAGCCACAGCCAGCTGCTCAGGACAATGTCCAGTCAGGTTTTGAATATCTTCAACGATGGGGACTCCACAACCTCTCTCAGCAACCACTCTCACAGCACAAAATCTTTCTTTGATGTTTAAATGGAATCTCCTGTGTTTCAGCTTTTGGTCATTGCCTCCTGTCCTGTCACTGGGAACCACAGAGAAGAGTCTGCTTCTCTCTTCTTTGCTCCCCCCATCAAGCATTTATGCACATGGATAAGGTTCCTCTGAGCTTTCTCATGTCTGGGCTAAACAGCCACCACCCTCTCAGTCTCTCCTGATATGACATACTTTAGTGACTGAAGCTACTGGCATCCTTTTCAGAAAGCAGTGTGGTATACTGTGTCCTTGTTGTGCAGGAATCAGAATTGGATGTTTCGATGTACAAAATCTCTTTGCAGCTTTTGTGTGTTGTTGTTTACTTAATTAATATCCTTAATGAAGTAGTGCAGTGGGAGAACCACATTTCACCTTTCCCCATTTGGCGTGATAACCTACTTCTTTCACCTGTATATAAAATGTTGCAGAAACTCCTCTGAACTTTGAATCATCTACCTTGCACACCAAGATATTATCCTGTACAAAAGTATCAATGATTGTTTTGTTTTGGTTTTTTCCCATGAGATTTTTCATGGCTACCACAAATGGCAGTTCATCATTCCTTTGGAACTGCCAGACAGAAAGCAGTGAATTTTCTTGTCTTTCACGTTTCCTTTTAAACTTAATTCCCAGAACTTCTGTGTTCCAGTATATTGTAATCGTAACACGAAGGCTAATGAGACTTAGTTTATTGACTTTATAGATAGCTTTCACTTAACAGGAAAGTAAAATTCTTAGAAACATATTACAGCTGAGATCTTCAATCACCAGTGAGCACATTTCTTAATTAGACAATAATAATATCTCCAACAGAAATATACTCAGACAATGGCTCCAGAAGTATTATCTACTCCCATCAGATACCATTTAAACCAGAGATGAATAAACACTTCCACTGTAGGAAAAATGTGAAAAGCTAAGGCAACTGAAAAGCTCTGAGCAAGGGCGACAAGGCACTGAAAAGTAAAGCAGCATTAAAATACCACTGCACATGGATCCTTTATGGCACTGAGTTAGGAAGCGAAAAGCATCTTCTCAAAGGATCCAGCACATGCACTTAAAAGACAACAGTGATTTCCAGAAAAGGTTAGAAATGTGGAATTAAGAACAAGGGTAAACCAGTCACAGAGCACATGTATCTGCTTAGTGTGTATACATACATGTCTGAAATGGGGAAGAGGATATTATTTTCAAGTCCATCGACTGTGATAAAACAACTAATTTTGCATTTCTAGCTAACCCCTTTGTTAATTATCAGGATGTTACAACTGGCTGACTTGAAGATGCCTAAAAAACCAAAAAAGGAATATTTCATAAATTACAGGGTTTTCGCATGTTTTCTCTTAGTTTAGCCTTTTTTGCTAAGTCTTGATGTGGAAAATAAGGGCAAATTGGTAAAATAAGGGCAATGGATTTTAGCAAAATAATGACAAAGATTTTAAGTCAAAAATAATAGCAAAATTGTTTTAGTGTAACATTATGTTTACTTAAATTATATGATTTCCCCTTCACTCTCAACCTTTCTATAATAATAGATATATCATTTAAGTAATTACAAAGTATACAGTACCAGACAGAGATCAGGACAGTTGATTTTTCTGCTGAGTTATTTTTGATCCTCAGTATTATACTGTTCCAATTTAAAATTATTTTATATCTATTCTCTGAGATTTGCCTGAAAAATAATACTTTCTTCTACTCTTTAATTATTGAAGATCTAGTTTTTTCAAACTTACTATAAAATCTTGATTTTTTTGTTCATAACGGAACAGTAATACTGCTATTCTCAGCATTTTACATATACCTCCATATTAAAGATATGGCCAAGATACAATGAGATACCTTAGTATGTACCATAAACCTATCTCTAATATGAGCTATAGTTGGAAAAAGTGGTATTCAAAAGTAAATATTTTTTCTTTTATATTTCATCAACATATATAACTACGCCGTTACTGTCTCAATAATTAAACACACTATATTACTCATTCTTAAAGAAAAAAAAATACTTCAATAGACAAGTTACTGCTAAAAATATTTCTCTTTTCTTTCAATTTTCTTTTTGTTTCCAAAAACACTAAATAAAAGACAAGTACAATAACTTCCATATTTTAAAAATGTCTGGATTGTTTTTCTCAGACATCAACAGATCTTGCTGAAGATTAAAGTACTGAATTAACTCATTTTCTCTGTAGTTATTTACATATTCATCTGCACATATATGCAGTCATATGCCATAAATATATCAGTCAATACTAAAGAAATCTGAGAACAAGAAGAAAATATGGTACATGATTTTTTTTTTTCTTTTGCCATAAACAGGATTTCAGAGAGAAAACAGTTGTGCCAAATGCTAAAGCTGCTAAGTGTCAATGGTTTATGGAAATTTATAATATAAAACACATTCTTCAGGATTTTAGCTCAATTTTTTTCCCCTGATGTAATGTTATACTTCCATAAATATGGCTGATAAGATGCTGAAAAACGTTATTTCCAACTTACACCTACTTCTTTCTCCCACAGCATAATAATGATGTTATTTAGACCACTTGAGTCAAAGTAACCCACGCTATTTATATAGCAGACTGTTAAATGTAAATGTAAAGAATCCTTTGAACTATTTATTTAAAGGTTTCCTGTCCTGTAGTGGTTCATGGCATTATATTGGAAGGGCAATACAGAGGAAGGTCATCAGTCTGAAAAAATGAAAAAATAATTTTAGACCCCACATATGCCTTTCTCTCTAGATTCCAGATGTATCTTCCTCTCTGTTTTACCCACTTGTTAAAACTGTTCAACAAACTTCCACATTACCATTACCAGGCAGCAATTTAATGAAGAAAATAAAATCTTCTGTTCTCCTATTCTTCTTGGAATAGCATGTAGTGGAAAGCAAAATGAAGGGCTACCTCCAGTGTCAGATTTATACGTTGTTTGTGTGGGACAGGTTGGGAGCAACTAATACGAAGGATACAACGTTGCAATGATGGCTTAATTTTGTACAGCTATTTTAGCAGGAGTCTTCAATCTTGTTCTTTAAATGTTGTGCAACCAAATAACAAATTGTGGATAAGTAAACTGACCAATAAGAATAAATATTTAACACTGTTTGGAAACTGGGGCTGGTTTGGGTTTCTGTCACAGGAAAAGAAGACAAACAATCAAAACACTATGTTTTGCTAATAAGTGCTAATATAAGTTGCCTTAAGGAAGTTAATATAATAGAGATTATTTTTTTTGTAGAATAAAAGCCAGCAAGAATAAGAGCATCGTTATGCTGGATGCTACAGAGAGGGCAAGATGATGCATATCTCCCAGCACCTTAGAAAATAAATATAAATTCTGTACTTAATGTAGTTCACAAGTGAGGTCTTCTCAGTGTCAATATTGCTGGAGTACAAGAAATGCAAGTTCAAAATTGTTTCCATAATTCTGTGTGATTACATTTTTACAGTGACTAATCTGGAGATAGGGAAAGTCTCAGCAACATTCACTTCTCCAGCGGTTCATGGTTTCCCTGATCAGCTGACCAGAAATAGGGGTATTACCCAGAGTACTTGCCACTTAGAGATTTAAAGTGAAAATGTCCATGGACAGTGTAAACATCAAGTTTTAACGAAAGTGACAAAACTGTGTTAGAGTGAAATGTTTCCCTACCTGCATAATGTTAAGTAAACACTTCTTATAATTAAGAAGGATGTGGCAGGGATACGTTCTCATTTTTATTTTCAAAAAAAACTTAATTAAAACAAATAATGAGAAAAATCAGACATATATAGAAAACCATCTTCCAGTGAGTGAGAGATAATCGCTTAGGGGTAAGGTTACAGATTCAAGGAACATATCACTGAAACCTTCACATTTTAAGGCCATGACTGTATTGCCAGCCCTTTGCTGTATAAAGCATTCATATCGCCCCAGCAGTATAGATTTGCTTGTAATGGGCAGTACTATCACGTTAGCACCACATTGTTCTGATTTTGTGTGTCGTTTTACACAGAAACCTTGATATTGGACTAATTTGATTAATGCACTGAGTTTTCTGGTGGCTTGGCTTTATTTTGAAAGGATCTAGTGGTAACAGTGCAACACTTCCTTCATCCTGGTTATTTTAATATATTCCATCCACGTGGCTCTCATTCAATTCTGTTATTTATTTTGCAAATGAACAGTGCATATGGTGCCATTTTGCTGCATCTAAACAGCAGTTATTTTGTTCACTATGCAACCGAATACCACGTACATGGTTACGACCACTTAGATCATTTACTCCAGAAATATTCAGTTTTCCAGATATTACAACAGACTGTGTTTAAGAGCCAATGATACACTCTTGGGCATTTTGCAACAACATCAAATTTTCATCAGCACTACTGAGTTTTTCACTACGCTTCAGATTTTATTCCCTAATGTTGCAAAAACCAAGTGGTTAATTGCCTTTCTTTTCTGGAGGTAGCATATGCTGCTAGTAGTAGCAGAAGAGAACTTTTCATTCATACTGTGCCACATAAAAATTGGAATTCTAACCCTTCAGATTCAAAGTGATTACAGGATTTGGCACAAATATTTGAATCTACTGGGGAAATATTTGTATCATCTAACTCTAGTTACCCGTCCTAGTATCTCAGCTACCTTGACAGTAAATAGAACTCCTTGTTCCTGTGCTCTAACTCACCTGCCTAGGAGGCCTATCATTTTCGGTCGACCATACAGAAAGCCTAGAGTTTTATTCAAGGTGTTTCAAAGAAAACATGATGAGGACTTTCTGCTGAAAAATCCCATGCGTTTGCTGTTGACATATTACACTTGTGTTTGTACCTCAGCCTCTTGGCACTTCGGAAATGTGTTAGATTACAACAGTCTGGTAAAACAGACATCTTTTCTAGTATCTGACCCAGCAGAGAATATTGGAATACTAAAAGCTCATGGCCAGCTGGGCGCTTCATTATCACATTATCATAGCTACGTAAACAGAAAAAGTAAAAGCTGGCTAGATTTGTAGTTGCTGTAAATCAGAACTGCTCCACTGATTTCAATCAACACCCAGTTATCTGCGTCAACAAACTTAAAAACACTCATTCCGTAAAGAATATCTCATCTCAAGTGCACTTTATTTGGGGACTCAGCTCATCTAGTCAGAACAGACTCATCACTCATAAGTTGGAGGTCTTTTTTTCTATGAACAAAGTGCAACGGGATAAAAAAATCACGTGCTCAAAATATCATTTACCTCAAAACAACAAATGTTAGAGTTTTCATTCCTGAATATCAAAGAAAAGACAATGCTTGTGTCCTGTCAATTGTACTACAACTTTGTCAGGAGCTCTGGAAGTACAACAGCTGGTCTTTCTGTACAATTTGAAACTTATATCTTGAGACATGGCTTAGTCTCATCTAACTTTGATGGTTGTATGGGGGTTCTGGCCTGGTGCACCAGCTGAAAGCATCGACTAGTACACTGAAGAAAATTAAATGCCTTTACAGGCTTTTAGGGAAGCATTCTCAGAAACGACTCCTTCACCCTTTTTACAGATGTAGTACTAGTTCCTGAAGTACTTATTGGAAAGACATCGGTGGAAACGTTTCTAAGGTAGACAGCTTTCTGCTGTCGGTGTCTTCCCTGTTTCTTAGCTAGATGTGGGGGGTCACTGGATGCTGCTGACTCTGCTCAGTCATTCAAGCCTAGGTGCCCTCAACTCTTGCTGTCCCAGGGCAGTCGCTCCTCAGCCCACTGTCTATGCCATCTTCTCAGAAGGTGGGAAGCCTGGGACTGGAGGCATTGTGACACCGAAGAGACATAGCTCCAGAGGGTAGCAGCCTGTTCACTTGTCGAAGGAGGGGGGAAAATCTCAAACACCTAGAAAGTAAAAGTAAACCCAGAAAAATTAATTGCAGGTCTCATAGAAGGCAGCTTATGAGAACTCTTTCTTCCGGTTTGCTCTTTCTGCATCTGAATCAAAGCAAGCATGCAAGCAAGCAAAAAAAAAAAACCCAGGAAAAACTCAATTATACATCCAGCTTCACCTACGCCTCCGCTTGCTCCCAATGAATGTATACCCGTGATGAGTTCCATCAGTGCATGGCACACTGTTTTTACAGGATTTCATTTCTTGAATCTGACTATATTCTGAGTGGGATTTTTCTGAAGGGTATAGATGATTTTCAGGCATTGGAAATCTCCCTTGGGGAAGTTTTCATGTCAGCTAAACAGTCTATAGAAGTGTACAAGTGTTCTGTATTAGACTTTCTACATAGGATTATGCATGCACAACCATGATCACTATATTTATTTCTCTCAAATTTTGTTTTTCCTTTGGATTTCAGGCTCTGAAATATTTTTTTCTAGAAGAATTTTGCAAATACTTCTAAGTTTAAATCTTTCAGATTATTGCTCTTCCCAAAAAAGACACTACTGGTGCCAACACAGTTCATGGATGGCTGGATGTTGTTAAAGTTGGAATTTATCTTTTTTTTTTTTATGATGATGATACTGACAGCTCAATATTAAGAATTGAAAAAGAACCTTTTATTTCGTCTATTTTTTATCTGCCTGTTTGAACTTTGACAAGTCCAATCGGTTTGATTGCTGCTGGATGTATCTTTTTCTACTTAAATCTTTTTTGAAAAGAAAGGAGAATTTATTCCATGTTCTGTGTAAAGCACTCCCTGATTATTATCCTGGTAATTGTTATTGCAAGTATTGTCAGAATTCTGAAAACGGATTACATGGAGAGAGTATTTGCATGGCATGTTATGCATTAGACCAAATCTCAGTTCTTTCTTCTCCCATTTCCATCTTCCAGTACATCAGACCTTTGATTTGAACATGCATGCTACAATTGCTGTTTTAAATTTCTGTAACAGAGATCTCAGTGTTGTACCAGGCTTCATTCAAATCGGGACACTAACGTGACTTCTGTTAACTAACTGCAAACACCTCTGACAGTTTCTTGGTTTGTTGCCAGCCATGTTGCTGTGGGAGATTCCTTCTCAGAAGGCACACCAGTGCTCGGCACTCTACCACCTGCTAGTGACAGCTCCTGAATGCCTGGCCCCATTGTCTCTTATGCCATCGAGGTGGCAGGGCTGAGCATGATGATTTAGTGCCAACTCTTCCAGTGTTTTGCTTGCTGTGATAATACTGGTCCATAAAGCAGTGTCCTTTGGTATTAAGTCTCCTCAATTTAACAACAGCAAAGAAACAGGCAACTCCCTCACTAGAAACAAAATGGAACTGAGAAAAGCAGATTTGGCTAAGTTACAGTGCTGCTACTAACCTTAGCACTGAATATATTGTTTCAGACCTCCCGTCTTCAGTTCGTTAGTCAAAACTCTTCTGACACAAGCATGGTTTTCTATCTTGTAGAGCTTGTTTCTGTCAGTTTTGATGTTGTTGCTATGTATAAAATCAAACTGAGTCTTGTTTTACAATCCCAGTGTTGTCTGTGGAATCTGAGCAGTGAAAGAGCTCCATTAGCAATGTTATTCTTCTCTATGGTCACTGTCACACTCAATTTAGCTCCAGTTTTATTTTTTGCCGTAAAACAGCATTCATGGTCACAGTGATTCTGTTACCACAATGATTTGAGAGCCAGTAAAGGACATTAATTAATTAATAAAATATGTGGCTTAGTTTACAATCCCCAGAGGATGCTTCACTTGAGGTGGGGTGACTGCAGGCTGTATCGGTAAGTGTCCAGCCCTGGGGTTAACTACAACTCAGTGGGCTGTCTGAGAGTGGTCTGCTTTGGTTGGGCATCAACTCACAGGCTTTCAGGGGCTGGAGGTCCTGAAGTGATGGCAGAACAGAAAACACTTTGTTCAGAGGACTCTGGGAAGAAGTTTTGGACTGGACATTGCTGGTAAGGAGAACTCTGTCAAGAAAAGGAGCTTTCGGATAAAGCAGTTCCCCAATCCCCAGTGAAAAACACTTTCCAAATGTCATAAAACACATGGATTGAAAACACATGCTCATTGCAATCTGTCTGTCCCTCTAGTGACAGATAAACACTGTTCTGCATGATAGTCCAGCATTTTGTTATGCTTTTATGAGAGAATTATCATCTTACTGGCAACCAAAGAGTGTGCATCCATTCCTGTTAGCTGTCTGTGGGTGCATTCTAGCTTTTGGGTGGTCTGCCACCTTGAATCCCTTGTTGCTTGCAGTAGAAAGGCAAGTGTGAGAATGGCTTGGCATTTGACCAAGGCTCTGGCTGAAATTAATGATGGCTCAGAGACGGATACAGAAGAAAATTCTTTTTTATAGCTTGTCTTCACCAGGGAGAATAAAGAGAACTTGGTTGGTACAATGACATGACAGGAAGGCGTTGTGAAAAATATCAGGTTATGAATGACTTTTATGAACTTCAATATTGCTGGGCCTCGGAACAAAACCCACAGTAGTCTATGGTCGGTTGGTCTTCCTATGGGATCAGTAATGACTGATCTGGCATAGATAAAAGTGAAAGCCCCTGCTGAAATAAAAACTGAAGCCCCTGTTTTCATATATATATAAAATGCATATAATTTTTTTTAAAAAAAATTGAAATAATGCATTAGAGAAAACAGTATCAATGAGGCAAACTCACAGTCAAGGCCTTATTGTGCTCTTCACTGTACAAGCAGAGGACAAGAAACCAATTCCTGCTTCAAAAGGGCAATGCAGGCAGTCGTTATGGCATACCTCCAGCCTACTGGCTCTTAAGGCTTCCACAAGAGGAAATTGTGGGAGAAGGGGTGAAAGTACATGATATGTCTAGTAAGTTAAAAAGTAACATTTTACAATTTCTTCCTGATCTTTTACATGTGAGGCCCATGAGCTTCATAAAGGTGGGCAATAAAAGTTGGAACTCTTCTACTTCACTCTACCACAATCTCCTGGGTTTATTCCAGCATTTTGCCCTCCCTCTGAAATATTGTAAACATGATCATTAGCAGTCACTTTCTCCAAAAAATCCATCATTGTGGTCTATTCCACAGGTTTTGGACTGGGAGAACTGGGAATAAAGCCACATGTTAAGAGCCTGACACATGGGACGTGATGGCAGAGTGCTAGCTTCTCCAGATGTGAGAAGATAGAGTTGGCAGTTGTGTATTGAACTGACAAAGAGAAGCCCTGCAGAAAAGCTGAAGAGGTTGCATTGCTGAATGCAAAAATCTGAATTTGAAAATTCAGAGCCAACTCCAAACCTTGTTCTAGATATCCTTCGAAGCTTTGGTTAACTCACCGATCAGTCCGTCTCTGTTCCTCAGTTGTCCACTTGTAAAGTCATCCACCTACCTTGTCCTTTTGGTCTTTAGAGTCTTCAAGGGGAAAAAGTTGTCTTATGTGGATTTAAGAGAGGAGATGTTTTAGACAACAGAGTGATACTATCTCCTCCCTTCCATTCCCCAAGCACCACCAACAAAAGAACCCCAAACAAACAACAAAAACGCCAAAATGTACATTTTTCCAGAATCTAGAAATCATAGAATTAATGTTCCTGTATGTCTATACATTATGATACCATTTTTAAACATGTAATCTTTCCTTTATAGTTCTTCACTGTTATTAAATGCAATGGAAAACAGTGTCTTGAAGATGAAGTTCTATTAAGGACCTGTGTGTGGCTTCATCAGTTGTAAAAGTGGGAAAATACATAAAGAGTTGGAGAAATGAAGCACTTCCTTTTACAGACAGAGATCTGAAGCACAAAGAGAATCCGAAGGCCATCAGAGTTGGATTTCTGTAGCATGTAAACGATAGATGGAGACCACACTTCCACAAGCTGGATGTCGCCTCTTCCAGCTTAAATAGGAACCTTAAGGGTGAATTGCCCTGTTGATTGTGTTTGTGCTTTAGTATTGACTACAGGAAAAAACCTAGAGGACTAGGCTTTAGACACCTAACGTTGAGATGGCACAAGTTTTTTAAGTTAAAACCTTATCCTAAATAACAAAGTGACCTAGATAGTAGAATGTGAACATTCATTTTACAGAAACTATTTCATAGAGACAATCACTCTTCAAATCCTATACTCCCTATACCAGGAATTATCTTTAATCCTATGGAGCTCTCAGCACACTTGTAGGTATTGTATTGATGAATTAATAATACCAAAACAATGCTTTTCCCCCCCCTGTGAATATTATTAGCATAAGTAGTAATATTTCATGGTAAGTAAGAATATCTTTCTGCTATACAGTTAGCCAGTGCAAGAAAACTTGACGAGAACCACTGACATGCATGTTTCAAAATTTTCATTCAAAACCAAGCTGTAACTAAGAAGGTTTTTGTTTTATAAAGATTTTTTTTTCTGTTGTTGTTCTGCAGAGTATGAATAAAATTACTTAGTGGAGGAAATCTTAACAGATGGTTACCATTTCAGCCTCAGATGGCAGAAAGCCCTAGAACCAAGCAATTACAGAATTCTTTGATGCAGAACCAGCTGAACAGATTTTAATAATTTCTTCCAAATTGAAGACACCTGGCCCCCTAGAAAGGCTGCAAGCTGGGCGCTGGAGGTGTGCAAAAGGAATATATTCCTGATGTCACCAGCAAGTTTTTGGTGGCCAAATCATGAAAAGCAGTAGTAATAATTTAAAAACTAGCTTTTTTTGTTTTCTACTATTAACGCAATGAAACATTGCAAAATGGCCCAGTAAAATAATTTTAAAAATACCTTGAGGCAAGATTGTATTATTCCGATTTTACATGCTGCAAATGTTTATACCTCCCTTCAAAGAATGGTGTACAGGATATGGATACTCAACATCAGCTGTTATTGCCTCACCTTTATACAGCTTATGAACCTAACCCGGGAAAAGACCAGGAAGCACATGTAAAATGTTACTTTGTCTTACTTATTCCATTTTCATGATGTTACTCCTGCTTTTGGAAGATTTGAAATATTCCCCTAGATGCAATATGTGCCTGAGAAGCTGTAAGGCCAACCCCACCAACACAACTCTTCTGCGGCAGCTCTCCTGCATGGCCGAGGAAGGGAAAGGGGCTGCCTAAGTTACTGCTAGGTGTAGATTCATCCGAGTCACCACAAAATGATTGCGTTATTTTCTCATTCATTCAATGCTGTTTCTGCTATTATGTCTATAATGTCTATCTCAAGTCTCAGCAAAGCCTGTCACAATCCTGTCCATGTCTCTAGTACCAGTGAGCTGAAGCAAGCTAGTTATATGGCTCTGGCATGTGATATCAGGACTATGTTTGGTACAAGTACTTCTGGTAAATCAGCCTGCTCTGCTGGCTAACAGCTCTAGTCTAAAGAGCCAATTGTGCCTTGATAGGTTGAGAAATTTTAAAGGAATTTCATAACGCTTTTGCTGGACTTCGTAAATCCAGAAGTTCCCTCCATCCTGTGGCCCAGTTTTCTTTAAAAGTTCTCTGTTTCTTGGTATAATACATTACATAAGGTAATTGTGCCTCTGTTGTAGAATATCAGGTATTCTCTGGAGTTTGAAGTGTGAGTGTAGGAGACAGGAGGGAGTGTACAATATGCTAAATTATTGCAAGCGAATCGGTGTGAATTAATTTGTCTGAATTCATAAATTTAAATGTGACCACTGAACCTGTCTCTGGTAAATTTACCAATACTCTATGTGCTAAAGAAGCCACTGTTTTTCAAATAACGTGCCCTCCTCCACCCCAGCATCAGAATAGCATTGCTGAAGACTTCATGTTTTTGGAAAAGGAACAAAAGACACAAAACAAACCTTGATTTTCTCAGTTGACAGTATTTTGAACTGAAGGTGAAATGAGGCAAGTAAAAGCAAGGGGGAAGAAGTGTCATGATTTTCTTTATGAAGGGGCATCTCTAAATCCAAACTGAACATTCAATTCCAAGGTTTTTTCTATATATACAGTATGGCCAAGATAATGCATTTTTGAGCTTGGCTACTTTTATGTGTTTAGCATCAGATTTCAGTTTCATGAAAATCAAAATCAGAAAACCTCCCTGTGCATGTGATACACAAACTCAGTACAGACATCGCACATCCTTTCGGGTTTTCCTGGTCCAAATTATATTTGACTGATTTATGTGATGTTATTCATATACAATAGCTTTTTACAATGTATATTTGGCAAAGTTATCCATACAATTAAATATGATAAACATATAATGCAATAATTCAGTTCTGGGTTTGAGATTTGGGAATAAGTTCCATTTAAGTGGACTGCTTTCCACAATACAATCCATTCAATTGCATGCTTTTGTTATTCATTGGAAACCACCCTCAGTAACACAGTAGATTTTTGCTCATATATTGTAACTTAATTTGATCTTTTGTTTCCTACAAAAATAAATCCGTAGAATCAAATGTATTTTTACTGTCAGAACAAAGCAAGGCTGGAAGGCAAAGGAAGCACCCTCATTTCATTCCAGTGTCCTGTAGGATACTTTTCATGTAACAGGCAAAAATGTTTAAAAAATATTTAAGCACAGTTATACTGCAGTCTATTTTCAGGGTGTTTTTCACCTTCAGTGTAAATAGACAAAGTATCAGGAAAACTGACTGGAGAAACAGTTTGTCTGCAGTCACCCTAAATCCTTAAAACTCTTTCTCAGTGTTTGCTACTTTATTTTTTAATGCTTTTCTCTCACCCCTACAAGTTCTGTCAAGTAAGTTGGAGTGTTTGGGGTTTTTGTTCCCAGGGCTGGGTATTTTAAGACTGGGGGATGGCAAGACCAACATGATGTCAGCCTTTTTATGATGATTTAAGTGCCATGATGCTGCAAAAGCAGGGAGTTAAAGGTGAGTGCCTGCACTTCCTGATGCAGAAGATAGCACCGTTGAAAGAAAAGCAATTGGAAAGGCCATTTAGAGAGAAAGGATTATGAAGCAATTGGTGATTTGTTCTGTGAATGAGTTGCAGGTAATGGTGCATGTAAGTGGAAAGATAGGCAGCCTTTAGCTTTCTGCTTGCAGCACATCTTCACTCAAAAAGGAGTGTAGGATGGAGAAGTTGAAAAGAAGTTTCTTTGTGCCGTTGCAGCACCTATGAAATTGGTCAAAGATAATTTGAAAAATGGTTGTCCTAGCAGGTGTCAGGCATGGAGGGGGTGGAGGAAGATTTTATGCCTTAATTAGGGTATACAGGTGCAGTTGCCATTGTATAGTTGCTATAGAAAGTAAGAGCAGCTACTGCTTGTGAAGTCGGGTAATGTTGTGGCTTCAAACTTAAGCAAAGAGATAAGAAAAAAACCAGGTAAGTTTAAGATACTTGCCTTTTTTTGGTTATGGTGCTTTGTAACAGACCCTGTGCTGGGCAATTATAGTGAATTCTGATTTAATTTGAAAGACCTAAACTGATTACATAAGAATCTCTGTGAAATCACATTATAATGTGACAAATGATGGTATCTTTAATTCTAGGACAGCATTTATGTAAGATTAGAGTATGAACTATTACTCTGGCACAATTATTGGCTTGTTGTAATTTCACCCATCTGTTACCCCTATTGATTCTATTTTCTATCAGTGGTACCAATCATACCACTAGATTTTGCATGCTCCTCTAAAAACAACCTGATCACGGATTTGTGGCCTTGTAATTATTGAAATTTGACTGAACTGACTCAGTAATAATTACCTAGGACTCCCTTGAGAAACAGGGAATATATTCCTTCACATTTGAGGACTGCATTTTCAAGATGGGTGTAGCTATGGTCTTTGATTCTGCACAGCAGTGTTGTGATTGATGTGTAGCTGTCTTGGAAAGATTGCGCTGTATGACCTCCGTTCATCTACATTTCAAACTCACTAGGCTGGGGTCTTGGTAATGATCATTAGTACCAATATAGGGGATATATCTTTGACTGTGCTTGATACAAGTGGAAACTATGGTAACTGGTGTCCCTCTATGAACTTAGTAGGGAGCGCATATTCATCTGTACAGCACGAATGAAATGAAACACTACTGGTCAAGAAATGTGTTTGGTTTTTATTGTGGTGTTAATAATAATTATAGACGCTATTTACAAATTCTTAGTCTCTATTAATCTTCTGCTTATCACATAAAATGATGCTGAAATAGCCGTTTTAGTTTTTTGCTTTCTAGTTGGCTTTTCTGTGTTACAGTACAGTGTCAATTGTTGCCATTATTTATCAGAATGGAAGTCAGTCTTCTGTGCCAGAATGGTTAGTTATACTGAAGTCTTATACAAGAATCCCACAGGCTCTCAACCTGAACTATAAGAATATATATAGGTTATGACTGGGTAAGGTCAAGTCCCATCTATTTTTAGGTGTTCTTTATTCTTCAGGCATAACATTTACATGTGTAGGTCTCCTGCCTTCTGTGTGGTTATGATATGTGACTGAGAAATATTTTCCTACCATGTGGTTTTGGTTCCTTTGGTTTTCCACATCTTTTGTTGGAACTGGTCCTCTCTTTTCATTATTTTTCATGATTCCTAGTTGCAGGCTCTGCTTGATCTTTTGCTGTCACCGTGCCTTTGCTTAGAGTCAAAGAAAGGTTATGTGCCAAGACTAGACAGCCTGTTGACTCCACCTCCACCAACTCTGCCTCCTTTAGTAGGGCCAGAACCAGATGTCTCGAAGACATTTCAGAGCAAGAAAACATACAGTGATATACTCAGTCAGTGATTCAGTCATTCCAAAATATTCTCCCAGGCTCCAATATTCTTCAATGTTCAAGAACTTCCTAAGCCTGCAGCTCTCTGACAACTGTGATCATCAGTAGAAGAGGGGAAATACAATATTATTAATTTTGCCTAGTAACCATTACAATAAAAATGCATTACAAAAGGGAAATGTATGTATTTCACACATGCTTTTTACAATGGACTTAAGCAGATGAACCTAGCCCATGGCAGTAAAGGTGGGTGGCAGGCTACTGCTATGTGCCCTGATCTGCTATAAGCTACTGACAGCATAACACAGCATCAGGACAGAAGAAATTCAGCACAACTCTGGTACTCTGCTAGCACCTTTTCTGAACTGCCTTTTGTGGTTTGATTTAATTGTGAGCTGTGATGGCTGAGAAGAGTGCAGACTGAGATTTCAGGCATATCTGCTATCTCCATGCTGATTTTCAGCACAGGGTCAGTTAGGACAGCTGAGGGTGATGATGGCTTAACAGCTCTGCCTAATCTGAGTAAGCCCTAACTTCCAAAGTAGGAGAGTCAAACTCAAAAGCAGTCTCAATACAAACTCCTTCATCCAAGTCAGGCTAAGCTGGATGAAAGAATAAACATCTGGATTCCTGCTCCTATAAGCTGAGGCCTCTTAGAGACCTCTAGTCACCTTATGAAATTTTCAACTGCCCAGACAGTGGTGATAAACTTCAGTAAAAACATATCTGTTACTTATTGGCATTTAAAACAGTTAGGGAGAATTATTTGGCAGTAAATCTACTGTGTTTTGACAGTAAACATGCTTTAGTAAATAACACATGCTTGTAAAACATCTGTGTATTACAGGAATGTAAAGGCTAAAGGAGTTGTTAAAAATAAGCATGGACTTAATAAAAAACATTTTATGTTCAAAACCCTAATTAAACTGCTGTAGCCAATTTAGCATAACTTCCAATTCTTCCTGCCATGCCTTCTTTTATAACTGTATCACATTCCACCATAAAAGGAAAATCTCTGTTGATAGTGTTTGCTATTCTTTAGCCTACTGGAGCCAAGCATAACTAAATCATATTTTCATTATATTTCACATTCTGCTTACTAATATTTGTACTATGAGACTAAGTTTCACTAGAAAAACAGTGTACCCAGGAACAGACGTAGAATGGAAAGGTGAGTAAATTAAAAAGCTTGTTTCAATAGTGTAATTTATATAGACTAAAATAATGTAAAACTTACATTGCCATGCTCTTCCTGGTTTCTCAGGAGACACCTACGGGTGTCCTCCTGCCACACAAAATGATAATATTTGTTTAGGTTTCTTCAACTCTGGCCTTAGTTATAAATATTTAAATAGATTTTAATTTTAAATAGATTTATAGCTTTCATGTCTTGTTTCAATGACCTTTCCAATTCGGTCACACTTTTGTCTCCTCTTTATACAAACACCTTGTATCATTTGCTTATTTTAATCTGCATAGAATAATTCCAACTCAGCCTGTTCAGATAGAGTTGAACTTCTTAAGAAAAGTGATCTATAAATCCTATGTGGACCGAACAGTGAGGTACAAATTTTTAGAAAAAAATTCTGCCTACTTCTGCTACCAGATGGTACTTTAAATGTCCAGAAGATACTGGGATTTCATTCCTTTGTTTTTAAAGAGAGTTGAGAATGTTTAGGCTTCTAATGCGGGCATTCAGTTGGACAGGCTAAATATAAGACATGTTTGGCAGTTATTCAGTTGGATTGTGACCTGGACAAGCATTTGCTGGGACAGGCAAGAGATATTTTGGTTCTTGTTCTGGTTCTGTAACTGATTTGCTATCTTACTCTAAAAGCTCATGTCACCCCTTTCTTAGTTTTTGGTTTTTGTTTGTTTGTTTGTTTTGGAGGGTGTTTTGGTTGTGGGGTTTTTTTCTGCCTTGGATTTTTTTTTATTTTATTGTATTTTTTTAAATGTCATCAGGGTTGGGACTGTTACTTCACAATATGGTAGAATGTATCTTGCACAGCCCTGCCCCAGTCCCCATACAGGACTAGCATTGTTCCTGCAGTACCATATGTAAAAAAACTGGGAATTCTCAAAACTAAAGTTCAGGAATCCAAAAGTATTAAAAATTGTTTTCAATTGGTGACTCTGAACTGTTTTTTTTCTTCAGAATTTTCAAAAGGTATTTATTAGAGCACAGTATCTAGTTATCATGATGCCCACAAACTGTCAATAATTAAAAAAAAAAAAAAAAAGTCCCTTTATGACAGAGCCCTCCACAGAAGGGCCTCTGAAGCTTCTGCTGGGTAAGGGAAAGAACTAACAAAGGACACACACATCTACATGATGCTGGATTCTGGACATGGGATAATTCATCATACTAAGCAGGTTATACTTGCTTACAGAATTGCCTGGGTCAAAATTTTAAGACAGTATGTCAAATGGTAAACAACTGTGGCCCTCTGATACCCAAAGTGACTATTAAAGTAAAAATACACATCACCAATCCTTTGTCAAGAAGTTTGTGCCGTTCGAAGCATCATACTGAACGGGCAACATACAGAAGACAGTAAAAATCCTGAGATTTTCCTGGTTTTAATGGCATTTTCAGAGAACTCTACAGAAAAAAAAGGTTCATCTGGTATAAATATGAGTTACCAGTGGAGCACAACTTTAAAGCTGTATAAAGTAACAGAGCGTGTGTGTCAGTAGATTTAAGGACAGCCTACCATGTTATGCTTGGACTGAAAAAATCAGCTAGCTTTATAAAGAATCTGTGCCTCTCAGAAGTGATGATTAGACTAAATTTTGATTTAGTTTCCCCTCTGTCCTGAAGAACTTGCTTACATTTTCCAGAAGACAAGTGGGGTGGTTCTGACACCAAATCTGTCACTTTCAGCAAAATGAGTGGTTATAGATGGAGCAAGGAGAAAAAACTTTACTAATCCTACCAGTAATTTCATTAAACAATCCCTCCTCCGAAAGCAAGATACTCGGCTACATTCAGTGGAGCAGAATGGCCTATGCCCAAGAGAATGCAATAACCTGTAGAACCATTTTCATTCCCTTACCTAACTTAATGTAATTGTTTTATCCTAAAAGCTCAATTTCAGGTAGCAGAACTGTAGGTGGCTGCCATTAAACATCACGGACACTATAGCCTCCCATTTTGCAAGATGGTTTCAAAAACCTAGAAGGCACCACATTCAAACCTGTGTATCCTGCTTGTCAGAACGAAGTCTCGGCTCACGGGAATTCCTGGACACCAGGGCTCTTGGCAGTTACCTGGGTAGCTGTGTTGGAAGCATCTTTGGCACATAGGAAATGGAAGTATTTCCCAGTACATCAGCAGCAGAGGCACATGGTTTTGCATGATCAATGTTGGGTCTAAATGCCTTGCCTGATCTCCAGCCCTCACGTGCTCTACTACTACTTTAGCAGCAGAGGCTGGGACGAGTCTGGCATCTGTCCAGAATTCCCTGTGCTAATAATATATTATTACATTTTCAAGAACTCACAGCAAGGTTCCTGTTGCATAACTGCTCAGGACAGGTGGGCACCAGACTGCAATAATGTGCTACTATAAACCTTTTAGTAAATTGGATCCTATATGATGGCTATTACATTTTAATTACTCTGATTATTTTACAATTATTTCAGACATAAATTGTGTCGTCACAACTGTGTTACTTACTCTTTAATTGTAATAAAAATGCTTCACATATTTTCCTATCTCAGAAGAAGGTCTCCCATGACCTGGTAAAATTTGAATATTTATATAGAACTTACTACTCACAGTGGAATTGTAGCTTAAAAGATTGGCCAGCTGGCTATGACTGAGCTCTTGTCTCTACAAGAGGAAAAAACACTCAGTGACTCAAATGCAATCACGTTAATATTATAGACTGGATTAAAAACACCTCTTTTACATTTCATTTACTACTGTACAAGGAAAAAATACATATTACAAAGCTTTATGACATTCAGATAATAATAAAATCGATTTTCCCAAGCACACATTCTCTTTATTAATAGTTCCAGGTAAAATGTAATTATTAATTTTGTAATTGCTAGTATGCCATATTTAGCATTATCAAAATTCATTACCTACTTCAGGGAAGAATAATATGTAAAAAAAATTATACTAGCTAACATAGCTCTGATTTGATGCCTACATGGTCTACTGCCCAAACTAGTGATATTGATTTTTTCGTATATATTTCTTTTGCATTCTAAAATTACAAGAGTTATAACCTTTTTAGGTGACCACAGTTCACTAGATAAGAACCAGAAAAGTTTGGTACAACACACTCAGCATCTTAGGGTGATGTAAACAAAGATCATTTTATGTCATTTCATACTGAAATATACCATATGAGTGGCTTTTATGCCTGTTTGGAAGAGATCATGGTCTGGGTTAGTAAGTATCACAGCAAGTCTACCTGTGTTGTGGTTGTTGATATGTGCATGGCCATTGGGGCAGAGTTTGCATCGAAAAGGAATTCTTGACTTTGAATGCTGCTTGTTAATAAATGAATGTTAGTATTACAAATCCAAACCCGCTCTTTATCCGTTGAATTTCTGGATTTTCTTTGCAGTGCTTAGTGGAACAACTGTATTCTTACAGGATAGAATGGAAAACAGAGAAGTATTTAAAATCAAAAGGGTTAAAGCATTTATCCACTGCTCTACTAACAGCTATGACTCTAAATACTTACCTCCATTTATACTGCTTATAAAATGAAACATTGGTTTCACATCCTTGAGTTTTCAAGCTATTGTCATATACTACTGTAAAGCTGTAGAAATAAACCCTTTCCCAGCTCTTTCCCTTCAAAATGAATCTGAGAAACTCAGAGGCATTATTCAGCATTCATTCTTCTTCTTCTGTGTTTTTTTTGCATTTTTTTATTTACATGTGCTTGTATTAAGATTTTTTAATTGCCTAAGTGGCTAAATATATAATTAAGCTTATGCTTTGAGTGCTCGTACCTACCATAGAAACATTCTATTATATTGCTTTTGGGGTTGGACATGTGTTGCTGTTCCTGAATCACAGCTATACATACTCGGAGATTCAGACAGGTAGCCTTAGTTGTAAAGGTACCAACCCTGCACCAGCCACATTTTGAGCAGCCAGAATCCAAGTGAGGAGCAGAAAGACAGTTTTTTCATGTATATAAAGTTGAACATGATTGTTTGTTGCATCAGGGACCTAATGATACCACCAATCATACTGCAAAAAGTATTGCTGAACTTTTGTAGTCCTTATCTATTTTATTAGAATAACCTAATTCATAGAAAGACTTCCCAAATGGAGATCTGGCTAGTGTTTTGGGCTGTTACTTACAGAAGTCTTTATTTTCCTTTGCCATTCAATGACTGTCTAGTGATAAAGCCTGAGTTTTGGCTCCCTCATTTTTATCAATCTGAATATATTAATGTAGTTTCATATTCATAGATCACAAGGGGTTTTTTTGCGTGTTGGGTATCATAAAAGGAAAATAAAGTGGCAAGACTGAAAATGTTGATGAAGTGTTCTCTATGTTAAATGTAGTGAGGCAAAGTTCTGTCCATGGGTATGTGCATTTATGATTTAATAACAGGTGAATTTTCAACCCTAAAGAGAAGGAAAAATTCCTTTTGCACTGGTTATAATACAACAATGGTTCTGGAAATTTGTAAAGCACTGGACCAGCTATACTGTATTCCTCTTTTAGATCACCTCAAAGACAAAGCAACAGTCATACTTCTGTGTACGCTACTCTTTCTCCCTGTTCTCAATGTATATACCGATCTAGACTTAAATGACAGATTTTTGTCAAGATACAATCTCTGGTTTTCCTCCAGAAGACCAGAATACCACAAGCAGCTGCTGACAAAATTTCACCGTATCTTCTGACTGTCAGTGCTGCAAAGGTTGTGCTCCACCCTGAGATAGGATCTGGGACTTGTCAGAATGTAATTGATCGTATTTGCATTTACACATGTAAATGAATTTACTAACATAAATAGAATATTGCTGCTCATGTTGGCAAATAGCTATTCATTGGTCTTCCAAGTGTATCTTTCCTTAGGAAAAGTGGTTTATTTTATATAAAGGATTTTTTACACTTGTATCCAGATGAGTATAATTGAAAAACAAACCCTAGCAATGCCAGTGTAACCTGTAATGAGCTTACAAGAAGAGAAAACTGCTAAATGAAAGTTAATGCTATGTTAAGTTTGAAAAATTAGATGCATGTGTGTTAGTAGATTCTATAAGTTGAATATCAAATCTTATTTTTACAATTGATGCATATTAATTAATGGATAGGATTCATTGTATTTGAAGTTATCTGAACATGGTTTCGTTTTTCTTAGTTATATTATTATTGATACTAATTTGGGCAGAGGCTGAACCTGTGACACAATGTAAAGGAATGAAGGCATGGTACTGTGCCAAGAAGAGCCTTTCTTAATTAAAAAAATGTCTACATCAGTTTTCTGAAACTGTGACAAAACAATGAAAATGCCAGACCAAAATGGCATTCTTAAAGAAAACCAGGAGTAGAAAAAGATGGAAATGATACGGAAACAGCTCTTTAGGGAAAATATTGTAACTACCAAATTGTTGACCCTTGAGCAATATTAGGTAGAATATGTAGAATTATTTAATGTATGGGGGGCCTGACCCGATTTAAAGCAATAGAAAGTATTTCAAAAATTTGAGAGCTTTGGATATGATCCAAAAAGTAAACTGATACTCTCGAGGGACAATTTTTGCATACCTCTTTTGGACTGTCATTTATAATGCCATTGAAAATGTCATTTACCTCAGTATTAATGTAAAGAACTAGTAGGGATTGTTTAGCAACCAGCAATTGTATTTCATTCTAACAATTATTACAGAAATACTGTGCTTTTCAGAAGACTCTAGGTGTTTCTTCTATGAATATTTAGTGATAGCTAATCTTGCAACAGTAGATTAAATGGCTTTTGTCACATACATGTAGGAAATAACTATAGCTCTTTCTGTAGAGGTAATTGCCTTTAAAATTACTTTTTAATTGTTTGTTGTTTTAGGCTTAAAGTCTACAAATAGAATAGAATATAATCTGAGCTTCTGGTCTTTCATCCATACTGATGGAGATCATACTGAAGAGTGTTTTATTACTGAACTTGAATTCTTGTTTCGTAAAGATTGTTATCAACTGTAATGTTACAGTTGGGCCAGTAAGGGAAGAGCTTCACTGACTGAAGGTTTCTGATTTATTTGCTTCAAACAAAGAATGTCTTTGAAAACTTTGTTACTATTATGCTTACTGCAAATCACCAGTCTGCAGTTTTCGAGTTTAAAAGCCGGCAAGTTGGGATTTTGAAGCTGTGACCAAACTGTTTCTTCACTGGCCTCTTACTCATGATGGTTCAGAGCGGTAGTCCCTGTGCAGGAATGGTTAAGCTTTCCAACCTGATGAAAATGACATTGCTCCATGAAAATCAAGGTACTGCCCTGCTCTGCTTCCCTAGCATTAAGCCCATGGATTCACCAGACTGGGTGCTTTCCAGCAGACATAAACCTCTAGTAGACCATAGGCATGAGATACAGATCGGAACAGGCATCTTTCTGCTCTGTACTCAGCTAAGCTGTCAGTCACCAGAGAAGCTAACATTTACTGTCATGTCTTGATTTCTCTGTTCCCTCTCTGCTGGGTTTCTAGGTGTGTGGAAGAAGGGAATCACACTTCTTTCATCCTATGGGATGTACTTGGGTGATCTAGCAGGAAGGATCTAAGGCATGTCTCCAGAAGCTCTGGGTCTAAAACAGCACAGAACTTGTTCTGGAAGACTTCCAGAAAAATTGGGTAATTGGGGTGTTGGTGTCTCTATTTCTTCCCTGTTATACCAGAACATATTCAACAGCTTTGGTTTCAGAGCTCCATTATAAAGCATGAGGGGTTTATATTCAGAGCCGTAACTGAACACATGCATTCTTCCTGAAACACCCCCTGAAGGACAGCAGTTGGCAAACTTGTCTTGTGACTGACTGTGGCAATTGCTTCGTTAGTAAGCTAGGAGGAAAAACATAGCTATCAAACCCAGTTCTTTAACATCAGCATTGCATTTAGGTTTTGCTAAGATTTGAAGACTGATATTAGATAAATAAATCCTTTATTTTCTGGACTACTAGGAGAGATCAAAATCACTGGTTAGTATTCAGAAGAGTTATTTGGAATACAAATGCTTAAGTGATTGTTGTTTCCTTGGAAAAAGAGAAATTAGAGTTGTGTTTTCAGTTCACTTACAGTCAAGTCTAGCAAATAATATTTATCTATGGCTTTGTGTGCTGTATTTAACATGTCTGTTTCACACCTTACAAATCCAAAATAGTTGCAAAATATTAAATCTTTAACTTCCTTGTTTTCTTTTCTAATTTAGTCTTAACAATGTTTTTTTATGCTTAAATGAAATGTTTGCATATAGAGCTTCTATTTTGTATGTCTTGGACAGAGTTGTGACTATTGAAATGCTTACTGAAACATCTTGAAAACCCAATATTTAATATATTTTGTGCACAAAGACTAAAATGCCACATGCATTCAGATTTCTTTTTTTATTTACAAACTATTCATGAAACAAATAAGAACACATATTTGGTTTTAATTATAAAAGGTAAAAATAAAAAAAAGTCCAAAGAGTCTAAATCAGTTTAAAGTGTGTTTGACATATTTACGTAACTCTACAAATATCTGCATACTCAAGAGCCTGCCTCCTTGGCAGTTAGTAGCTAAAACTCATCAGCAGGAACACTAAAAATTTTACTGGTGGTTTATCCAGAATATCCTGAATTTTCTCTTCCCTACTATCTGTATATTTATCAACATACCTAAGCATGTGTGTCACAGTGTGGATGGCTAAAGAAGACTGATATTCAGATGTGTTATTAGCTGAATTTATGTTCTGATGTTTGTTTTGTTGTTCAAATATATTAAATCTCAGAAGAAATATTATGGACAAATGGGTGGGAGATTTGAAAACAGATGTTCCTATGCAACTCTTTAATCAATAGACGTTGGTATAACCTTGAAATAAAAACTTGACTAAAAGCAGTCTCAGCTGGCGATTAAAAAAAAAAAAAGAGGTTTTCAGGAAGCTATGGAAATACTTAACATGGAGGACAGTCCCAGAAATTACTTTAAAATGAAGTGCATGAAGTGCACTTTGAGCAAAGAAAGATTTATTTTCCTGGCTGGTGCAGTACTGATGTCAGTCATGAGACTGACGGTGTGACTGCTCTCCCTATGATTAACCAGCACTGAACATACACTTGACACACGAGATTTGTATCTGCTCAGGGGAGGATGGGGGTAATGTGAGCCTTATGTTCTCACTCTGACTGTGGCCGGCTGTTGGCAAGTGCTGATCCTTACATGATCTCAAGCTGACATGCTCCCATACTATTAATCTGATTCATCTGTGTTTGCCTTTCATACACACTCAAATGCATCCTGTGGAAGAAGGACGTGTTTTTTTAAAAAGCAGAATATACTAGCCTGAGGGATGATCTATTTTGATAACAGTCCCTCTATTTGCCATACCAAAGAGGAAAATGATTTACTATATCAGGCCAAAAATACTTTGCATTTCCATCCTTTCCCAGTAAAATATTATGTTAAATGCTCTCACTACTTTTGAAGGCATGGTCAATAAAGTTGCTTCTTGACAGGTTCTTGACTCTTAAAGCTGTTTTTCTTTGGCCAGGATCTGCGAAATAAGATAATAAATGTTTTAGCAATGAAGTCCTGATGCATAATTCCTGTAAAAAATGTAAATATTTCAAATGGTTTGAAGCAGATCAATTAAAGCTAATTTTTAATAGTGATTTAGGCACTTGGTCACCAAATTCCATGGGTTTCTAATTGAAAGTCAGGTACTGGAACCAGTCTCTTCTGGTTCCTAAGTCACTCAATTCCTGCTAGGCATATAGGCATAGGGCAGTGTGGAATCAGAGGTAACTGAAGGTGCTGATCCTGAAAGGGCAGGGTGAGAGAGATGAAGAGGTCCCTAAGGAAGCGATCTTCAACAACAGTTAGGTGGACAATTGTTGGTGTAGTCAGGGGGACAGATGCTGCCTTGTGCTGTGACCCTGAAAAATCATGAGTGTGTCCTGTTTTCCAGTTGCATGGTTTAATCATCAGATTTCAGGCTGTTTTACATTAGGATGCTTCAGTCTGTGCTCACAGAGTTGTTCTACTTGGTGTAATTAACTAAATGTTTTCTGTGCCAGAGATACCGTGATTGACTTGTGACTCTTCTCTGAAATGCAGAGTTCCTGAATAAATTTGGAATTAACTGTCACAGGGCCTGATGCTTTACAGATATGTTTAATTGTGGTATATTATAATTAGCTGAACAGTCCTGTCTAATTCAATAACTAAACTTAAACTACCGTGTCAACTTCTGTAGGGCTGGAGACGGAAAGAATGAGAACAATGTTCGTTAACATAGATACTTCTCCTTTGTTACGAACCTCAGAGTTCATAACCTAGCCAGAGCTAGTTAATTTTCTTGGGCTTCCTTGAAAATATCGCTTAGAGGTCTGCTCAGCAAAATTCAGTGTAATACAATAGGATGTTTCTACTCTATGTTCAAGTTCTTGGTGTCCAAGCAAGCTTGACTGTGTGCCTGACCATCTTCTTCTGTAATAACAAAATCTGCATCCAGAAAGTCCAGTATCTCTCTCTTTGCCTTCAGACATTGACGAGATCACAGCCAAATTTTGCTCACAAGCAGGATCCTCATTTGGCAGTAATGGCCTCTTGGTCCTACTGGTGTCCCTAGCAGTGCCACCCAGCTCCCAGGCAGGGGATGGGCTGTGGCTGTGCAGCTGCTGAACCACCTTTCACAGTACTGTGTCCTTTCTTTTAAACTGAGATCAGTGAGACATAGTAACCAGGCAGATGCCTTATCATAGGTGGGAGATATTCCTGGATTAAATTTTTGTTTTTAAAAAAACAATTCCCAAAAGTATAAAACCCCTGCTCTAGTTACTTTGCTCTTTGCTTCTCTAAGAAACACTTAATATAGTTGAGTTGCCTTACCTTTCCTAAATATGGTGATTGTATTCAGCTCATTTTTAAAACTTACTTCTTTCTATCAAAGAAGTCCAAAGCTTATGATTTGGGGCTGCTTAGCTTTCCCCACCTTTGTCAGCTTCTCCTAGTCTCTGCCTGAATTGGAGCTGATCCCACAGAAGATGCGTTTTGCCCCTTCACAGATGTGCCTTTCCTCCACCCAGATACTCTCCTTTAGACCATGGGCCATCTGATAAGAGCAAGTTATAAGCTGGATAAATTACGCTAAAATGGATTTTAACGCTAAGTGTATAGAGATAAAATTCATTAAAATGTTGGAATTGGTCATTAATTTCTCACAGAATATAAAAAAGACAATGTAAAATGATGCAATGTAGCAGTCAAGCCAAGATCATATGTCAGTGGGCATCAGAATATCATCTGCTTTGCAAAGAAATATTGAAGACTATTCTTTTTTTTTTTTTTTTTTTTTTCCTACCTAAATTCCACATCATCATTGCTTTGTCTTTCTGGACTACTGATTAATTATTTTATTTTTCTATACCACAGGGATAGCATGTTGTAGTACACGGCAGATATGTAGATGTGAAGTGAAGCAGAGGATGCTGCCCAGTGTTAGCAGTGAGAATGACTACACAGTGCCACCATGCAAGCAAGCATCCCTTGCCCAACGGGTCATAGAAGCTGTGGCCATCTACAAAAGACACTTATCGGTAAGTACAGTGAACTGTCTAGATTACTTGGCAATAGTGCCACAAAAATAGGTTTCTCATGTCCAAAGGTGGTGGATTTTTTGATTCGTTCTAAGGAGTGAGTACTCATTGTGGTGGCAAATTGAATGAGTCTTAACAAAACTAATTATATGATCTGTCAATTGCTCCATGACTTCTCATATAGCAGCTGAAGTTGTCTTTCAGCAAGTTGGCATCTTTTTTTCTTATTGGCAGAATAACATAAAAACTAAAATTGGTGCTGAAACAGTCCAAGAACTAAAGCCATGTGATCTTAGCTCAGCCTAAAGCATGGGAATTCAAGTATTGCTTGAAGCCAACATCCTGGAGAGGGAAAGGATATGGCGGTGGCATGAAAAGCAGATAATGAGTTCATTGGACTGCATCATAATTTACTTTATCCTTTCACCAGGAGAACTGCCAGTCACCTCTGAGCACAGTGTACTCTGTACACATCGAAAGGAGACTTGTCCAGCCTCCCTTTCCAGAAATCATGGCTCACCTAAGGCAATCATGATTTATTTTTCTTTCCAACCCGTTCTACTGACTTAGCTTCAGGATGAGGTTCAGAAGCCCGGTTCTGTTTTACTGCCTTGGTCTGATGCAGTTTAAGATAACCCTGCTCCTGTTAAGTTAAAGTTTCGCTCTTTGTATTTGAAGAGCTGCTGCCAGGATGCTTGCACCCAGCGCAGAGCCAAGGAGCCCCCTTCGCTGCAGTATGTGTACGAAGCTGGTTACCATTTCATGCCTCAGAGACTCCATCCCTTCCCTTCTTGTAGATTTCTGAGCTGCATGAAGCAACACACCAGGGCCAACTTTTCCTCACCAGATGCTAGCATTATAGACAGAAGAAAACACAGTTGTCCCCATCTCTAATACAGACTGAGTCAGAAGAGACCCAAGTGATGGACTAGTCATGTATATAGAAAGACAGCAAAATGATCAGCATGTTATCCTGCGAAAAGGCTGTGGGAGAAAATATTAAGCAATCAATTTTGTTTCCTTAGCAATCTGTTAGTTTTCAGGATACTAACAGAGATAAAGCCATTTCTTTGTATGAAGCTGCTAACTCTGATCTCAGCCACTGAGTGATCTCAATCATTTGGTGAAACACTAAATATGTAAGAATGTATTCAAGAAGACTGAAGAAAAGTAAAATGCTGATCCTAAAGCTATATAGTAAAAAGGAGGTGTAATTTTTTCTCAATTATGATAATCTCATCTTTGAATATAAAGGTCATTTATCTGAAATTATGTATTCCTGTAGATTTTTAGAAAGAAATGTAATAGAAAAATCAACTTCATTTTGTTTTGAGACAATAATTCCATGTAAGCAAGGGAATTATGCACTCAGCCCATTATATTGCAAATACTTTTAGCATAATTTTTAGCTTAAAATTTGAATAATTTGACAAAATGACTGTTTTCTCAGGATGCTTTTTCACACAGATATTATTAATTTTTGAGTGTTCACAGGACATTTCTAAGGCCCCCACTAAAGACAGTGAAAATTTGCAGAAGTCTTTTAGGATTTAAAAAAATCTAGATCTGAGTATATCCCTATTTAAGTGCCTCACATTCATATACCTGCTGTAGCATATGTACCCCTGCTGTAAGTATAAGCAAAGGCAGGCATGGGATGTAAAATGCAAGGATTCAAATGGTATGATTGAACTGCATATATGAGAGAATAACTCCAGTTTGATCTGTAGCAATTGTGGTAATGATGGGTTTGTGATCTTACAAGTATGTCCATTTCCTGGTGTTCAAATACAGCTCCCTTTTCCCAAACTCATCCCAGCCGGCTTTAGGTGGTTTAACTTTAGGTGGTTAACACTTAACTAAGGTGGCTGAGGCAGGAAATAGTCACCAGTACCTAATCTACGTATCTGGAGATACCAGTTTTCTCCATTGACTGGGTAAAAAGTCCCTATCCTATCCCTCTGTGACTGGGCATGAGACTTGTAGCTGGCCAAAATCAGTATGACATTAATCCTACCGCTTGCTTATTAATTGCAGACAGTTGAAGGAAGAGGAGGAAATATGTTTCTCTTTTCTGTGTCTGCCACTGTAACTCATGAGAGATTGAGTCTGTTTCCTGCTTTTTCCTGAAGTTATTGCATTGTCACGCTGTTATTCTGACTTTCCAAGCTTTACAAGATTAACTTATTTTATGAGTACTACTTAATGTAGCGAACATGGTGAGGGTTTATCAATGAACTCTTTTATCAGAAGTCTTGTGTGCATGTTTCAAGGTATATTTTATCAGGATCTTTCTGAGATCAACAGCAATTAAGGTCTTGCTTGACTGATCTCTTTTCCTTTGCTAAAGAAAAGGCTTTTACATTTTGCAAAGAGAAAGCAATATCCATTGTTTACAGTAAAATGTTTTCATGTGAGTGAAAGCCTGTGAATTTAAATGCAATTTTTTACTTCTCTTTGAAATTTTCGTCTTTTTATTGGCATATGTTCCTTGAGTTTATTTCCATGTGTTTCAGCTTCATTTTAATTATTTCTTTTTTAAAACGTGCATCATATAGCCTCAGACAGCTATCTTTGATATGTTTCACTAGTAGCTTCAATAAAAAATTTGACTGCAATATTTCTACTACTGTTGAAATTAATTTCTATATACTTGATAGTGTAGTCTGAGATATGCTGCATTTATATGGAAAACTGAAATTACAGTCCAGTCCTGTAAATCTCATGATCTGTAAACCTGAACCGTGATATTGTAGAAGCATAGAATTACTCAGATGAGAGGAATCTTCTGGAAGTCATCTCAGTCAATCTTCTGCTCCAAATAAGGCTCACATTGAGGTCAGATCCAACTTCAAAGTTAGATCAGTTGTAGCTTATGTTGAAAGTTATTACTCATTACTCCATTTCCCCCTGCTTTTATGCACACTACAGTGACATGGTTTTTACTGTTGACATTGGGAACTCCTATTTGAGTAACTGGCAGAGTATGAGGAGAATGACCTTGGCAGCATTTTAACTTTGACATCTAAATCGTTGACCTGTGATTCTTCCATCTTCGGTATCTTCAGTGGTTGATTCATTCCATCTAAAAAAAGTGAGTGTAAACTATGTGGCATTACTTTTCTCTGCATTCTACAAAATTATATTGACAAACAAACTTTAAGCAAATTTTAGCTCAGAAACAACCAAAATTAGGTAAAATATGTTCCATGTTTGTTGCCTTTGAGCTTTATGCTCACAGGTAGATGGAGAGAGCACGCTGGACCCTGGGAAATGGGTCTACAGTAGGAAGAAGATGCAGTTTCTTCTGCCTGTGTATAGCTGTGCTTAGATTAAAAAGAGCTCACTGGGATAAAGCATGAATTCTCACCACTGCAAATGGAAGCAAAATCAGCCTCTTGGTAATTGTTTTTCATACTGGAATGTGTTATTTATTTTATATCCATCCTCTCTTCTGTGAAAAAGGGGCTTGGTGACAGCCAGAAAGACTTAGGACAGATTAGATCCAGACTTGTGACAGAAATCATTTATTTTCAACTGGAGATTCAAAATGTTCTATTCAGCAGACATTAAAATAACTCAAAATGTTGTTCTGTGTCTTTGATGGATGAAGTCTGAAGAAACGTGCTGCCAACTTTATCTGATTACTGAATCTTTATGGTCTGATACATTCTAGGATGAAGAGTTCAAAAGATGTTTGCATTAGAGTATATAGGTAACCTAGGAATTGTCAGACTTAAGCAGACCAGTTACCCATTATCCTCTCTCCAAATAAGTAAAGTATTAGCTGCTTAAAAAAACGTTCCAGTGGTCATCAGTGGGAAAGAAGTTGTGTACTGCATGTAACTCATCTTGCATCCCTATTATATATAATTCTCTAGCCACGTCAATTAGCCACTGAAGAGTTATATTGTATCCGAAAAATTTATTTTTAAATTTTGCTAAGTTCTTTACTTGCACAAATCCCTATAACAAAGATTTTTGTTTAAATATTCATTACAGAGAAAATTTTTCAATTTAGAAGACTTTGCCTATTCATTTTATCACATTCCATTCTTAAGCTAACAGAAAGCAGCTGCAGCTTAAGGATACTTAGCCAAATAGAGCACTTTGATGACATAGATGCAACTCTTCATGAAGTAAATATATTATTTGGTTGCTTCTTTAATTTCTTATTCAATTCCAGTTTTTCAATGTGACCAGACTAAAAGGAGGGAAGTCTGGATTTGAAGACTCAAAACAACCTCTATTTCTTCTTTGTTTCTCTTCTATACATTCTGTACCATATTTCTCAGGAGTCAGATGGCAAGATTTGATGTGGGGAAATGTACTATAGAGGTGCCCTTGTTCAAAGTTAATTTGCTTTGTCTTTTCATTCATTCTTTTTTTTCCTCATCCATTTCTCCAAAATCTTAACATAATCTAAAACATTTTCAAGTGTCTGACATGTCAGAGGGTCAAACCAATGTCACTGAAGTTTTTCATTACTTTAAGCATTTTTTCCTCTTATCATTCTTTTTACTTCTGTCTTTCCCCATCCCCAACCCCTTTGTTACCAATCTTTCATACTTATCTTTTTTCTTCATTTCACAACCCATTCTGCCCTTTTACCTGATATCACTTCTTCTTGGTTTTCAATGTTGTAATAAGCAAGAAAGTCCTTGTATTTTATATTTTTTAAAATATTTAATTCTAGAATGAATACATTACAAATTGGCCTTTATTTTGTGTTTCTGGTTAACCAGAAAAAGCTCTTGTTTTTTTATTAAAACCTACTGCTGTCATGTTGAAGTCTGCCTTGTATGAGCTTGGTAACTTCTTTCCCTATAGCTTCCATGTTCAGTTTTAAGAGTGAGAGCTTTAAAAAAAAGGTTTTATAGCTCTCTTGCACAAGAAGTGGTTTTTGTTTTCTAGGCTACACTAGGAATCTGAAAGTCTAAGAAAACAGTCCACCTTTTCCCATCATATGAACATTCTCTGCCCCAGAAATGTTAATTCCCTGTGTGGATGATGTATACTATTTTGATTCGGTGCTAGACAGCTGAAGCAAGGCAGAAGATGAGCCATCTCTAAAGGAAAGGTAAGGCATAATTACATTACAAGCTGTTTACAGTCAGACTTGTTTAACAGCAAATATATTGATTTTGTTCTCCCCCCAAAAGAATTAGAGGAAAAGTTTTGTATAATTATAGAGAATAAGCTCACAAACATTATGGACTTCAATCTTCTTAGAACTTTTAAATAAGGCACTTTATGTTATAATACAGTTGCATTTTAATTTCCTGGTCACTTTCAGAGATCCTCAAAGTGCCATTAAGTGCTATGTAAAGGATTAGAAAGGGGGTTTCTGCTGAATGGTGAGGCTCCTAGACAGAATTATATCACAAATAAACAATGCTACACAATTTGTTTATGACATGCTTTGCCATATAATAACACTTTCTGAAGAGAAACCAATTCTTTTCTTTCATTATCCAAAGCTGTTTCAAGCACAGTAGGCCAATTGAGATTTTTCTGAGGTCTTTTTTCACTAATTGCCTTCCATCATTTTAAACATGATTTTTTTTAAAAGGCAGAGATGTATTAAAGTAAAAGAAAATCTTAATATCAATTGGGACTAAAAAATCCCATGCATCTATCAAAAAAAAAAACCCCAAAACAAAACCAAAGAAACGACCACAACCCAAAAAACCCGCAGAATTACTTTCACAGAGAAGAAAGAGGAACATAAAGGAAGATAAAGGAACAGCTAGATCACTGAAAATAACCTGAAAAACTTCTTTCCATCACCTGACCAAGACTAGATGTGCTGTCCATCCCATGTAATTTGGTGATCTCCAAAAACCATTCCATATAATCAGATGATAGTTGGGGGGGGGGGGGGGGGGGGGAAGAAAAAAAAAAAAAAAAAAAAAGAGAGCAGGGATCAAGTCCTAAGACACTCCAGTTCAAAGTCAGATTAATCTGGGAATGCTGGTACTAGAAAAAGCAATTGATAAGTATGGCCATTAGTTATATCTTGCAATTATTAACTATATTGAATATATTGAAAATATACAAATTGAGAAAAAAAATACATAGAGCTGCTGGTAGTGATAAACTGTGCTTATCAGACACCGGTGTCCACCTAACTAGTATTCTCCTTTTTAGTCCATTTTGATTGGGACTGTCACACATATTTCAAATATTCAAGAAAGCTAAAGCACAGACACCAAAAAAATAAAACAAATAATTTACCTGAAGTTCCATAGAAAGAATCCCCTTTTTCTCCTGAACGTCAATGCCTTTTCCCAATCATGAAAATTATGATATAGGCTGTTGAATCAGCGACAGGTTTAACAAGACTAGAAATGAGACACTGATATCATTAAAAAATGAGATATTTTCGGATTAAAGGAATACTTTTGTTTAATTCTGACCTTGGAAATTCACTAGATAATAGCTTTTGAAACTGTTTTGTTAGTATAAAAAAATGAAACATACTCTGGAGAAATTAGCCATTTTTTTTTCTTTTGGTGTTCTTTCAGCTCAGAATTTCCTTAATGAACGTGCTCTGGTTTTAGAACAGAGAAGTAGAAACTACACCAGTTACATATTATGTGACTGTGCCTATAAATATATGGTTGTCTTACATTTGATGCCAAAGCTGTATGGATTCCAATCAACAACTGGCGCTTAATTCAATTGCCTAGCTTAAGTTATTGTAACTAAGCCATCTGAAGGTTTCTGTAACCATCTCACGTTTATGCATATGGAAACTTTATTCCAGCAATAAATGAAACTCAATCAAACACTTACTAAAATCTCTTGGAATCAGAACATTCCCACTACAATTATGTGATTGTCAGCATCAGTGGACATGTTGCATTGACATCGCCTGGGTGGTGCCAAGCATGCATACAATAAGGGGTTTAAAAATTGTCCCCAAGTGATAGTAACAGAGTATCTTAAAGCCGGGCTAAAACTTTACAGCAGAGGCAGAAGGCCCTTCTCTGACTTGGGGGTCCCTTGTATTTCCTCTCCCCTCCACCTAGCCCAAAGATCTTATTTCACTGCATTTGGTTTGAGAGACTTTCTAACAACAGTTCTCTAGAATATTTTTCTCAGGGACAAGTGAATACCTCCCTCTTCCTCAATCTTCTCAGGAGAAGCAGAACTGCATTGACCCAAATCTCCTTGAAAGTTTCCTGTTTGAGCCAGCTACCCTGGTGGTTCAAAATGTAAGTACTGAAAGAAAGAGCTTCTGATAAGAAGTCTTGGGCAAATCCAATAACTGATAACATTGAAAATCCAACCTAAAATGACATATAAACTAATCCAACTTGTCTCACTTGATTGTACTTTAAATAAGATGGCACTCATTCACAATTTTTTCCTTCCTTTCTTTTTGGTTTTGTTTTGCTTTGGTTTTGTAATAGATTACTCAACTTTAACTCATATCTACTTAAAGAACTTCACTTTCAAGGTATGGAAGGCTGAAGCTGATTTTGGCCAAAACCTATGAACATTTGATATGTTACTTTAGTTGTTGAGCATCTGGGATTGGTCACACCAAACCTATCTTAAAAAGAACATTTGATGAATCCCAGATGTTTTATTATGGCACTGCCTCCCAAACTAACTGGATCAGGATGGGAAACAAATGGAAGGTAAATATTTTAAAATTAAAGACCTAAGTAGGCTTAAACATAGGAAACTTGAAGGTGATAGAGATGGTGGCATTGCATCAGAGTAGGTGGGGGGTCTCTACATTTTCTCCATTTGGTTGCTGTTGAATGCTGAAATCTTAAATGCACATTGAACTAGGGAGAAATGCTCAACCCTTCCAGTGAAGGTGGCATTTGGATCCTGGCTCTCTTACTGGTACCCGTGCTCCAGCCCTGTTTCATTCCACAGACGGACATGTTGAAGGTTTTCTAGCAACCTTTAACAGACAATTAATACACATGGTAGCTCCAATAAAAGCAAAGCAGAAACGGTACTCAGATAATGGGCTGGCAAATTTTTACCAGTATCTATGTAGCATAATAAGAGATAGAACAGATAATTGCTAAAAATGCACATGGTAATTTTGTTAACTTTTTCCTACAGCTAACACATGCAAGCATAGCAACATCTTTGACAGTATCACTTTCCTCTTTTGGCTATTTTCTCATCCATGATTTTGGCTAAGACCAGGCATAAAATATATTATGCTTCATAAAATAATCTGGCATTTATCTTCCCTGCTCTCCTACTTCCAATCCACTTAAAGTGTGAGAGAACTGTTTATACAATAAGAAGTTTACTGTTACTGCATCTTGGAGAGTTGTCCATGGGTTTGGATAGTACAATAAATATGGTGAGGGGAAGCAGAAGCATCTTTTGTTTCGCTGTAGAGGCAGATCAGCAAAAGTATAGTTGTTATGCTTCCCAAATTGTTTTGTAGACATAAATAACCAGTACTCATGCTTTGAGGCCCGTGATTAGGCCAAGCAGAATTAAAAAAAAAATAGAAAAAAGAAGAAAGAGCATTGACTAAAAATTGTGGTTTAGGCCAAATGGAAAAGGAGCCTGAGATCTATTGAAATAAAAGAAAATTTCCCAGTGCTTGTGCTCGGAAGAGTTTTTCTGTTCCTTTTCACTAGGGGTAGCATGGCTTAAAATGCAGTGTGGAAATCATTGTCAAACTTAGCTATGTATCATTCCTCAATGTAACCTATAGCTTTTTTTGTTTGCTCCATTCTTATGTAGGAATTGCAATCTATTGTTTCAGGGCATCTTGGGCATTAACATCTTGATTGTCCATATCACTTTTATTTTCTTTATTGCCTTTTGTGCTTGGTTGAACCTTCTTTGTTAGTTTTATTTATAGCCAGAAATAACATGTATGCTGTCCTCTAAGTGTGTGCATGTGTGCACACATTTGCTATACTGTGAAGCAAGACTGAAAGAGAGATTTTTGACATCATGAGTCAGTTTCACTGGAAAAGTATGTGCTGCATTATGGAGAAATAAAGTGTTTCATTTTCTTGGATAGGAATATACTGAAAGCCTGTCTACAGAAATAAAAGCTAGTGCCGTTTCAGGGCACAGTGTTTTATTCTGAGGCAAAGTAATTAATTTTGGAATTTGTGATTTTTAAAAACTTCTAGAGAATTGAGTTGCATTTTTTCCATCTAAAATACAGAAGTCTATGTAGTCAAGACAGCTCCTGAGGTAAATGTTATGATTTAATGATGGATAAAATTATTAAACCATTAAATAATTCAAACTGAATTAAAAAAAATACTAAAAGGACATGATTGAAACTACATTAAAGACTTGCTTAACATTCCAAGAAATTAAAAACTAATATATTAAAACCACATAAATCAATAATGACAACACAAATACAGCATGAAGACAGACTTTTATGTAATATATTACAAATACTTCTACTTTAGAAGAAACCTTAATGATTTAAGCAGAATTGATAAAAGGGAAATAAGTCATAGATAAGGTTCTTACTTTGAACTACTCTTACCTTTTTTTTTTAGGTGTCTTGCAATAGTGAATGATGTTTTACCATTTAGCATGAGATGTCATGGATTCAATAAAGTACAGTCTGGAAATGTCTTTCTTGGAAAAAAAAACACTGTTAAAATAAAACTGTGTTTGGGCTTTTATAAGCATAGCTGTGGTGCATCAGATTAAATATTCTTTAGCCCAAGATCCTGTCTTTGGCATTGCCAGCTGCAGTTGTTTCAGGAAAAGGAATAAAAACCAAGTGAGTACAGTGACAGTCCCCACGGCACATCCTCCCAGATGCTGGCAGTCTGTGGTTTAGGCATATCCTGAGCCAGAGATTGCAGCTTTTCATCTTCATAATCATCAATTTTCTTATGAATGCACCTAATAGTTTTTTGGACCATTTATACTTTTGGCAGCCTGTACACTTTGCTTCATCTATGGAGCTCATTGCCACAGACAGATGTGAACAACTGTGTCTTCTGTTTGTTCTTGAACTTGACTCCTGATTACGCTTCTACTGTATTCTCCTGGTATTAAGGGCTAGTAAGCATTCACCATCTCCTCATTATTTGTGCTTTTATGTTATTTCTAGTCATAGATCTTCTCAGTTGTCTTTTTTGCTGAGTTTTTGAGGTTTTGACTAAACAGGTTGTTCTAGATCTCTGTCTTTTAAGGATGGGTTAATCCAACTTACCTTTCAGAACTGACCTGAAATGTCTAAGATAGGATCTTGATAACTTGGCATTCCTAAAGTGATTGGTTCACACATGTACCAAGACAGAGCATACCCCTTTGTCTGCCAAGATTAAAAGAGACCTCCAAATACAGGCATAACATTTATCTTTGAAAGACTCAGTGTTAGAAGTACTGCAGCCTCAAAACCACCAAAGACAAGTTCATCTAAGGGCAAATTTTGGCCCTAAAATTGCATTACATGAAGGAAGTACTATTGGGAGCTATTAAGAAATAAACATCTGCCAACAAATACAGTTATTTTCTGTTGGAATTATAGGGAGTGAGTGATATATTAGGTACCATTTTGTAATGACAACCACTGTACCAATGTGAAAGTTTTAAAACACTCAAGAGGTCTTTCACAAACTGTATCCGATGCCCTTTGTGTCATCAGAACAAATATATGGCACACAGAGGAAAAAGCAGGACACACCAAAAACTGTGTGATTAGAGTAATTATGCTCAGAGACCACAGTCACTGGATTAAATTGCATAAACATGAAGATAAAAATATTGTATAATATACAATTTCAGTTTTAAGGAATTATACTTCCACAGTGTTTAGAAATAAAATAATGCAGGTAAAAATTGCAAGTTTTCACCTTAGAGAAGCTGCAGTTGAAGTTCAAATCCTATGAAGAATTAGTACAGAAAATAAATAAAAAAAATTGACAGGACCCCTAGCAGATGTTTTAGACTTGTGCGTAACCACTGGAGAGACCTAGCTTTATTGGTGTTAGTAACATTCAATCAGGAAGTCTAGCTCACAGACAACTGCTTTTCTGATTTGGTTAGCTGGAGCGAGGCTTTCTTTCACAAAGTCACAGATGCAATCATAGACTACTATGATTGTGAAGTGTGCCTTATTGTACAATCTTGGCCACGTAACTTCATGAAGGTAACTGAAACTTTTTTTGAAACTTTTCTAACTGAAACTTGTTGATGAACAAATAGGATTTTACAATGTCCAGACAGAGATTTTTTTTTTTATAAGCTTTGAGAATTTTCCATTATTGCTTAACTTTTATACTACTTTCCTGTTACTATCATATTACTTATGGATATCACATTAGATTATCATATTGCCTCTTATATATAAATATTCAAATGTTCATATTACTCATAAGTATTGTCATATTATTTTAAAGTGAATTTCCCTACTATTGACTTCTATCCATTTGTTTTTATAACATCTTTTGCTGTCACACTAAAGCCATCCACTGTGAAATAGAGCTCTTCTTACAGAAGACTTAAAACCAGTGTTCAACCACCATGTAATTTTCTTCTTGATAAACAGTCTATTTTTCAATTTCTTACTATAAAGTATAACTTTTCAAATAATTAATGACTCTGAATTGTTTTTGGAACCTCATGCAATATTGCAATATGTATCTTAAATCACGTATACTAAATCTGAATATCTGAGGAGTGCAGAAGCATTTCATGCTTCGCTGTACATCGTGTGCCTACTCCTTAATATTTTAGCTTTGTATATGAAAGACACAGATCTCATTAACATCTTCAGTCAGAGAAAAGCTTCAAGACTTTACAGTGAAATGACTGCTTATCCACCATGACCAAGTCAGTTTAGTCCTTGATCCCTCAAAAAGTCATCAGTACTATAACCATAACTTAATTTTTGGGTTCCTGTGAGTATGCATTTCTCCTTTGGCCATGAATAGAGTTGCATACTATTGGTTGGCTCTTATCCACAAGGGGATCCACATCACTCCAGTCAGTTGTTTTATGTCACCTAAGCCTGGAATTACATGTAACTAAAATCGGTGATGACTATGTTTCTTGCAAGTAATTTATGATAATTTTTAAAAGCCTGGGACAAAGAAACATTATGAAAAAATTTATTTTAACACAAGTCCCACTTCTCTGTCAGTAATAAATCCCAATTTACATCCATCTTTAGTCAGGATTTGATCCATTTAAAATATAGCATTTGTAGAACTCTAGTTTCCTAAATGAAACCACAATGGTGTAGTAATTCAAGTATTTAAAAGAACATTCAATATACTATGTCATTAATACTCTATCTATTGACAAAAGTGATTATACAACATTAATATGAATAGTTCTACGAGCTCATGCTGACTAGTGTTAATTTTACTGCCCCCCCCCCCCTTAATTCTTTATTAATTGATTACCATACCATCATTTATCAAAGTTATAATGACAGGTCTATGAATTATTCAGATTTTTTCATATCCCGATTTTGGCTTGACATTAGCTTAGTTTGGATTTTTCTGTGTTCCCTGGTTTACTGAAAATAAATATGAATATGTAAGACAGCTCCCAAACCATATCTTTTAAATCTCTTGGGCACGGTTTATTTGGACGAGTAATTTTAAAGTACCTAAATTTTAGTAATTACCGTATGACATCCTGCTAAGCTAACATTTTAGCGGAAAAGAAAACGTATGTTTACCATTATGTGATACAATTCCATTCTTTTATCCTCAAGATAGATAATAATTAACACACTCAAATTTTTTGCAGTATTATTCAGTCCAATATTAGTATTCTAATTTTCCTTGTTTCTAACATATTGCGTGAAAATTCCTTTAAGTTCTACTTTACCTTGCTGGGCTAATACTTTTTCTTTCATTTTTCTGTTTCAATCCAGGTATATGCTTCAAAAAGAAGAATCATTGTCTCCAATTCCTGACTTTTCATATATATCCATTGCTATAAAATTCAACTTAGATAATTCCATTTCTTCTTTACACCAGGCTGTTATGAGTTGGATTGTTTGAATAGCCTAGACTTTTTTTTTTTTTTTAATTCAGATTGTGGTTTTGGAGGAATTCAGTAAAGTTTTCTTCAGCATTTTCAGATAGGAATCATATTTTTCTGTTTAAATTTTCTTTTGGATGATTTGATTCATAATCAGTTTCAGCTTTGAGAAATTAAAGTCCCTTCTGGCATTACATATTTATTTATATGATGTCATTTGCCTTAATTCATTCACAGTCTTTATAATCTAAATATCCAACAGATTTTGACTTTGTAATTAATTCTTTCCTATCTGACAATAAGGGAAGTAGTAGAATTTCCCACATTTACTGCAACTCATTCATTTAATAGAAGTCATCTATTATTTCCCAGAAGTGCAAAGTTTAAATATAGTCAACAAGACAGTACAAGCAGCTGCTCAGATTTAATTCCACCATGCTAATGTACATTTTACCTTCAGTCTGTAGTTCTGTCTTCAGATACAATTTGCTGATTTAATGCTAGCTGACACCCAAGTGAATATTTTCTGCGGTATCTGTTGAAACACTCATCCTAAGCAGAAATGAAATTAGAGCATGTATCTTTCCTTTTCCTCTAACAGATTAGAGCTTTAATTAGAGATTTAGTATTTCAGTCATGCAAAGCTTCTGAAGAGATCTGATTAACACTACAGGACAAAATTCATCCTTCCCTTTTGCTCTTAGCATAACACTTTTCCGCGTTATGCATCAATACGTTCCCTCTGGAAAGGGAGATACTGTTTCTTCTGAGCTGTGAATGGATTCAGACCAGAAAATTTCCATCAAAGGTCAAACTGAGAGTGAGTTCAGGCATACAAGTCTCAGGATTCATATCAACTGTTCTCATGCACCTAGAATTATTCAGTAACAACTTTCAGGGCCGTAACATGGAATTTCTTAAACAGGATCATGAAACACTTTGCGTGGGGGAGCATGTCTAAGCCCTGGTGAAGGATACTTGAAGTAAACCTGAAGTCCCACAGGAAAACAGTCCAATAGGTATGCTTAAACTCCTAGCTCCCTTGGGCAGAATTGAGTTCAATGCAAAGCTCACCCTCTGTGATTGCTAAGCATGCACACAGGAGCACAGAGATGCTTACCTAGGAGCAATAACTTACTCATGACAGCACATGCTGAGGAAATTGGAAAACAGGATCTGAGGTCCACTTCAGCCTTAGGTGGCTTGAATTCACTTTGCTGAACAGCAAGGTGACAGCTGCCAGGTTAGAAATTTTCCAACTTCAATTTTAAGGCTAGCATAGTACCGTTTAACACCAGAAAATAAGATAATTGATAAGCCAAAAAACGATTGAAACAAGAGGATCCTGTCTCTGTGTTTAGCAAAGATCAATGGTAATTTTGTTCCCTTGGACACTAGAGTAAGATCAGCATAGGAGAGCATGTGCGATCATCCCTGGGGCCTCGGCTTACCTAAAAATGGGCAGGAAAATATGTAACAGATGTGATGTTATGCTGTTATAGATGATGAACATCACACCTTTCTATGGTTGGTTGCTAATTCCAGGCACACAACAAATTATGCTAAAACTTTCTTTTTTCTACTGTATCTATTCCCATTACTACATTACCCAATGTTTTCTTTTGAAGCCTCTGTCTGATTGCTTATCCTAAAGAGAAATTGTGCAAAAGACGTATGCACGTGGGCCTGCTGGGTGGCACAACTGCTGTATCACAGTTGCCCACTTGGCTGTAGCTCACAGCCCTGGGCTAGAGAGGGTTTGGATAGTGGGGTCTGAGACAAAGAGGCCATATTCTTGTCCCTTGAATGAGTTCATTGAAAGATACCAGAAGCAGGCAAAGGTACGTGGATGGGGCTGAATGGCAACACCTCAAACTTCCCACCATGTAAGGCAGAGTGACTGTGCCAAAGTGTGACCCCACAGAAAAACAGGGTGCTGTAAGAAAAGCCTAAACCACAGAAGCATTCCTCCAGCCAGGGACTCCCACTGCATCTCCCTAACTGTATTTGTCACAGACATGCTCTATGACCAAGAACAGGATGGCAATACACATCTCCCCCCTCCCTGCTCTCTGTAAGGCACAGAGGAATGACATAACGGGGTGTTACAACCCCCGACACAGCTGGGAAAGCATTCTTTCAGGGCAGGGAAGACAGCACTGCACATACTCCAAGGATTCAGTCCAAAGCTTTGGAATAATTCAAGCACATGTTATGTTTTCCTGGACCCCAAGTGACTCCTAAACTCAAGCACTTTAAAAGATGACAGCGCAAACACCTCTGGGGCAAACAAACACTCATGTAAAGGCATACTTGCAATTTCCCTTTCCCCAAGTATACTTTTGGATGGAATCTGAGATAAGAATTTCTAAAGGAGAACAATGTCAAAGAAAAAAAAAAATCTCTGTTTTTATTCAAATAAGAGTTGAAAGACTTTTTCTTTGCTATTCAAAAGCTGAGTTTGTGACACTTAAAATAAGACTGCAGCTGACCTTGGAAATTAAACCATTGATGAAAACCTGTGTTTCTGAAGGAATGGACTACATGCACTGATAGAAGAAAGAAACATAAATAAGATTAGTAGTGACAATAGCCTGACCATGGCGTAGTGAGGCTATGTGTGTATTAACAAAGAGAGAACACTATTTGGTAATAAACCAATGAGGGTAAAATTTATCTGATAAAAAGACTTTGAGAATGAGAGAAACCCACATCGCAGAGACTATGTAAGATTCATTGCTGTGTTTTGTAAACGTTGCAAATGAAAGATAAGGAGTGAGACTGATTAGGGCTATATGGCACTTTTATTTATAACTTTTAACACAATGTATACTACGTTAAAATGTTCATGCCTATTAAAATGGGGGCTCACAATTTACCATCTAATGCTGTTCTCACTGCAATCAGCCTACTGAGAAATGCAAACACTGGCACATACATGGTAATTAGGTACAGATGTGATTATTTGACAAATAATCATAACAAATAATTGTCACTTCCTTGTTTAGAAACCACTAATTTAAAACATGTGTGCGTTGACCTAACCTCACTAGTGCACCCTTTTCTAATGTGGGGAGAGAGTTTCAAGCTGTTATCTTTTCTACAAGAAAACTAACCTTTTGTTCTCTGGTTCTAACTTTCTGCCTCACAGAGTCACTTTGCTCAGAAGCATGTTTCACACTGGCTTCTGTTTTGCAGCACTTGCCATAAAAAGCCGCTTTAGGAGAGTGGAATGGGAGGACAGAGGCACAAGACGCTGTATGTAGTAAGCCCATTTCTCCCAGGTATACCACTGACAGTCATTTACATTCCTAGAGTGCTGCACTCTTCCAGACATGAAGAATACACAGGTATCTTTTGAGTCAAAACAACACTACCTTAGATTAGGGCAACAACTAAACTAAGAAATATTTAATGAGTCAGAACGTGGGTACCTCATCTCAGGCTTTGCACTAAACGCCAGCAAGGAACTGACTTTGAACTGGACATACAAGAAGATTTCCCAGGACATACTAGGATCTCCTGTCCATACCGTTGGAGAATGATTGCCTTGAGGTTATAACATGGTTGTAGAAAGCAAGCAGCCATAGAAACCTGTAATTACAAGGGACCTCAAGCAACACACACAACAGAAATGAAACATTTCAAAGATAAACAGACCCAAACGGCCTTCTTGCTTTGCACATAAAGCACCCCCAAGTTTTTGTTTTGTTCATGAACCAGATATGAAGTCATTATTGCCATTTAATAGCACCTCCTATGTTCACAAGAGACACGTGAAACTTAGTTGTTTACATATTAGAAACTGAGAATTTAAACTTGCCCATTTACATCTGTAAAATCAAAGGTAATTTCACTTCCGATAATGATGTTACATCAAGGATAAACAAGCAATGACAGCAGTAATGATTAAAATAGTATACTCCTAAGGTTGCTTACATCATGTAGCAGTGTTTACTTTGAAGTACATTGTTTATCTGTACTGAAAAATGTTAAACCCTGTCTTCAAACAATTTAATTTAGGTCCTCAATCAAGTGCTGGTGTGCAGTCTTTAGGAAAAGAGTAAGACACTTAGTGAATGTTTATGTAAAAAAATCACTGTTTACATTTCAGCTTCCCCTCAGAATCTGTAGTGTAATGTTTATAGAAAGCAGCCAGCAGAGTTGTATAATTTGATTATAATGAACAATATCATTTTAATTAATTATTACAACTTTCTCTCGTATCACCATTGTGAAAATTTGAGATAAAGGAGGTCTTGTATAATCACAGGTTATGGACTTCTTTCATTTAATCTTTTTTTTTCTTTTTTTTTTTTGTTTGTAGAAACTTCCTATAACACAATAGAATTCCCAGTTTTGGTAAGTCATTAAGTTTGAAATCAACATACATTGCATTTATATTAGCTAAGATCACATTTAACCATTCAGTTGAAACAAGGTTATTTTCCAGGCCATCTTAGTCTTATGCTTGCTAGAAAGGATGTCATGAGGACATTAATACAGTCCCTTAGGAAGAATTCTGCTTTCTGACCAAAAGAAAGGTGTCCAGGAAGGATATAGCATTCACTATGGTTGCAGTGATGAAAAAAGCATACTCCAAGGCAACAAAGAGCTCCTCTCCCACAGTGAGGAAATGTGATGCTTTGCTCTGCTACTTCTTGTCCTCTACTGGCAGCAGATATCCCTGAGGACGCTGCCAAGATCTACTCTTCCTGGTGATATCGATGCTGTTCTCCATGCGGAGCCCCTGCCTATGGCAGTGATACACAATGGGTGCATTGCACACCCCTGGTCCACTGACTACTCTGGGAAAATATCAGAGCGCACCACAGATTCCTCCCTGTCCACATCCCCAGGTTGTCTTTAAAAGGAAACTAATGTATATAGGAAGATGATAACCACATAGAACTCATCCTGAAGCCGAGTAAGAATGAAGGGGATCCTGGTAACAAAACAATCAGAACTGGGGAGTAAGATGTGAACCACATCCTCCTCCTCTGCAAGGACACAACACGTTCCCCGGGTGCAGTCCACCTTCTTCATGCATTTGATTCTGCCCTGAGCAATGCAGCATGCAGATAATATGCATTCCAGCATGAATTAATATTTCAGAATACTCTTCTTAACTATGATTTAGAAAAATATATATTCAGCTGGTCCCTCAAGGTAGCTTTAAAGAGCAAAACCCACCCAAGGTCATAGAATCATAGAATGGTTTGGGTTGGAAGGGACCTTAAAGACCATCTAGTTTCAACTTCCCTGCTATAGGCAGGGACACCTTCCAGCAGACCAGGTTGCTCAAAGCCCCATCCAGCCTGGCCTTGAGCACTTCCAGGGATGGGGCATCCACAGATTCTCTGGGCGACCTGTTCCAGGGGCTCACCATCCTCACAGTAAATGATTTCTTCCTAATACACTTATAAGAAAAGTCCTCAGTCTTACTTCTGAATGTATGTTATAACCAATATCTTCCCTTGATACACTCTCGATGTTAGTGTCACAGCTAAGACCTCCTGACAGTGTGCACAGCTAATCTCCTATCCCTGGAAGTGCTAGAGACAGCAACCCCAGACATATGACCATGTATAGGACCACAGCACCACAGAAACTTTCACCTTGGGAGGAACAGGGGATCATACTCCAGCCTCTTCCTCTCTCCCACAACATACCACTGTAGTGTCACCGTCTTCCTCCCAGCCCCCTTCACACACAAACACACTAGCCTTTTTCTCTCCTTCACTCTGCTTTTCTGCCCATGACTCTGCACTCATTCCATGGAGCAGTCCCAGAAGCCCACTCCAGGAGAGGCAGTGGGAGCCCAGCCAGACATGCCAGGTTGCAACCTCAGCTGCGGTACTGAGCCAGACCTGCAAAGCTAGCAGCTGAGGTTGTCCCACTAGCTCCCACCATCCACCACGAATAAACAGGTGCTTCAGCTCCCAGGACCAGGAGTGAGGCCCAATTACCTCACCTGCTGCTACTGTCTAACCTCTCCTCCCTTCATTCCTCCATCTTTTTTATCAGAGAAAAAAAAGACTAAAAACAACCCTGTGCTTCAGAGTGCTTAACAGAAATCACCAGCAGAAACAGCTTATTCTTCTCTACTAATCAATATGCTTTCCAGATTAAGAGCCCTTGAACCAACATCTCTGACAATAAAGACTCAGGAGACACCCAGATAGATTTGCTTTGCACAATCAGGCAGCTTCCTAACCTTACAGCTTCAAAATCCCCTTATGTTTTATACTTTGTCTGGTTTCAGTTTGTTGTGTTTTTTCCTCCTGTACAGTGTAGTCACTTTTTTTTAGTGTTTGGCATGAATATTCAAGTCTATTTACCATGGGAATTAGCAAGCCAAGGTCTCTGTACTCAAATATCTGTGTTACGTGTGAAAGTTTTACAACTATATGATCAGGTTAACACCTTCCCTGGGTCCATTTACTCTTTCAAAATTAATACCACAGAGTTTGTTTCCATAACAATTTCACATGTTTATAAATATACCATTTTAGTCCATCCATCTAAAGGAGATATTTTGTCCCCACTTTTTTCTACCCAGAGAGTTCCATTTTCTGAATAAGGTAGATGATGTTTCCTCAAAGAAATTTTCTATGGAAAAATATGTACAAATTTAAAACTAAACCTGTGGTTTTCTGGATTAGTCTCTATAGAACTGCAAAAAATTAGACGTGGTATCAGGAGAACTAGTTCAAAATAATTTGATTAAATTAGGAAGAAAAAGTACAGAAAACAACCTTTAGTGAGATTAAGTCAGAAGAAGGAAAGCACTGTTGATGTGACGTACCTGTCTTCGCCAGCTCCCCTTAGTGTCTGATCTCAGCATATTGAGATATATGTTATTTGTGTGCATGGCTGGGGTCAAAGAAAGAAATTATCTTCTTCTGCATCTCGATACAACTGGAGAGAAAATTTCCAGTACTGAGGTCAACTTCTCCTTACCCCACAAAAGGCAAGAACCAGTGGAAGCAGAGTAACTGACTGATACAGTGAGAAATTAAATTAAACAATTTTTTAAAAAAATTTAAAAGGATAAATTAACTGGGTTTGTTCCACCTTCTTAGGAGAAAGAAATGCGTAAACTCTACAGTGCCAACAAGAGAAATGAATTAATTTTATTTATGGATGTATCCTTGACTAGGCCACTGAGAACTATTCTATGGTTACATGGCAAAAGGCACTAGGAAACCACCCTAGATTCAGTGAAAAGCTGAAATTCAGGAAATTTTCACAGCTTTTCTGATTACATTGCAGCCAAGTAAGCTGGCTTGCTTGTAACCTGATGTGAATTTTTTCTCAGGGTCCTTGATTATCATGTGTAGAATCAATCTCTATCAAATGCAACTCTCATACACCTGCTCTGGCTTTGAGAGAATGATTGATGGGGTAGCTATCCAGAAAAAATATTGGTTAGTACTTGACTCATAGCTTTCACTGGCTAATAGTACTGCTCACCCAGACCTGATTCTCACTTGCTCTCCTTAATCTCTCTAGTTGATCTTTGGAGGGATGATGAAATACAAGATGTTCCTTGCACCCTCTGTCTCAATGAAACAGTCAGCAGGTCAAGTTGCCTTTTTCCTGCCTCCTACAATACAGCTGCAGGTTTTTATCATAAAACAAAGCAAAATACAATACATCACCACTGGAAAAAAAGAAAAAGAAAAAAAAAAAGAAAATGAAAAAAAAAAAAACCAAACCCAAAACTAAAACCACAAAAATACTACAAAACCCACAATCAATCATACTGAAGGCTCAATGTATGTGGTTACCTTGTTATAAAAGTCTTAGCACCTTACATTTCAACAGCTCCTTCACAGCAAGTCCCCTGTGTACAACTTATTTCTTGAAAGCTCAGATACAATTTTTTACATTCCTTTAGTCTGGGCCTCACTCTACAAGTGAAAGAGCTCATTTACACATCCTCTAACAGGCCAGAAGCGGTAGGTCTGCGGAAATGTATTCATCCTAGCTCATCCATAGAAAGAGAAAAAGCTTACTGCAGAACCGTGTAACAAAACATTGGCATAGAGGGCAGATATATTGTCCGATACACACTTCCTTCAGAGAATTTTTCAGCAAGTTCCTTTAGAAACTACTAGAAACAGGTTTTGTAAACATGTCTTTTTAAGATGTTATAGTGTTGACTTTCACACACACAGAAAAAAACGTATTGTTGTTTATCCATGAAAAATTGATTTTTAGAAATACTTTAGTATATCAGATTTTTTATGTTTCTTGAGCATTTTAGTTATTCCAGGATTTAATTATTTTTCACTGTTGGTTTATGAACCGGTAAGAATGTGATCTCCATTTCTGTACTGCAGAAATGTACTGCTTGCTTTGTGACTTTGGGAAAGTAATTCTGACTAGTAACAGATGAATAACAGTTGAGTAACAGTCAAGTAAGATTCCTCACTAACAATGCCCAAAATCTTACTGAAATAAAGATATCTTCATGTTTACTTAGTTTCTCTAAGGATATTTTTCCACCATTATAGAGAGAAATTACATTGATTCAACGATCTCAGGGTTGAGTAAGAGGTATTTACAGGAAGCTACTGAAAAGTGGGTGGAAAAATATTGAAGATTGTATTTAGCATATAGATAATTAAGATTTAGGATCTAAATATTTCAGTTTAGACAAAAATAATGGGGAAAACAAAGCAAAAGTTTAACTAACAGTTCTGCAGAAACAATAACGCACATTATGGTGAAAGACAAGCTGAATATGACAATATCACGTTTTTCCTTCCAAAAAAAACTGTAACAGCTGGAGAGACTCCAGAGGACAGTGAAAAAAAGACAAGAATCTTGAAAAAGTCTTCACAGAGAAAGGGCTGAAAGAAATATGGAAGAGGAGGATGGAGAAAGGAGTAAGAATATAGTAGTCTTCCAGTATGCACATCATTGTTACAAGAGACAATTATTTCGTTGGAGGTTCTGTTATTAGCTATGTCCACAACAGACAGGAAAAGAAGATGGAGCCAGCAAGATCAAAGAAGTTATTCAAAAAGCTTTTCTAATGTTTACTATAACGAAATATCAGAGTAGCTTGCCTGGAGGGAGGCTTAGGAGAGTCCATTACTACAGATGTTAAGGGCTGGTTATAGAAATATCTGTCAGGAGGGACACAGGTAGACCTGAATGTTCTACAAGGGGTTCTGGACAGGCTGGATCAATGGGCCGAGGCCAACTGTATGAGGTTCAACAAGGCTCAGTGCCGGGTCCTGCACCTGGGTCACAGCAGCCCCAGGCAGCGCTGCAGGCTGGGGGAAGAGCGGCTGGAAAGCTGCCTGGAGGAAAAGGCCCTGGGGGTGCTGGCTGACAGCCGGCTGAACATGAGCTGGCATTGTGCCCAGGTGGCCAAGAAGGCCAACAGCATCCTGGCTTGTGTCAGAAACAGTGAGGCCAGCAGGACTAGGGAAGTGATCGTCCCCCTGTACTCAGCGCTGGTGAGACTGCACCTCAAATACTGTGTTCAGCTTTGGGCCCCTCACTACAGGAGTGGTGTAGAGGTGCTGCAGTGTGTCCAGAGAAGGGCAACTGAGCTGGTGAAGGGTCTGGAGCACAAGTGTTATGAGGGGCAGCTGAAGGAACTGGGGTTGTTTAGTCTGGAGAGGAGAAGGCTCAGGGGGGACCTTATCGCTCTCTACAACTACCTGAAAGGATGCTCTGGGCAGGTGGGATTAGGTCTCTTCTCCCAGATAATGAGTGACAAGACAAGAAGAAATGGCCTCACGATATGCCAGAGGAGGTTTAGACAGGATATTAGGAAAAATTTCTTCACTGAGAGGGTTGTCAAGCACTAGAAGAGGCTCCCTAGATATGTGGTTGAGTCACCATCCCTGGAGGCAATTAAAAGACTTGTAGACATGATTTAGTATTGGACTTGGTAGAGTTAGATTGATGGTTAGACTCAATGATCTGAAAGGTCTTTTCTAACCTAAATGATTTTATGATTCTATGAATCTACCATGGTGGAAGAAATTTGCTCTAAATTCTGTGGTTTTATATTCCTTACCTGTAAAACAAATGCTGCTGACTTTCTATTACTGTGGTGTGATCTATGATAGAAAAGCAGTAGGGTAATATATAAGTGCTACAAAATGTGTATAGAATTAGAATTTCTCAGCTCAAGGTCACTCATTACTGTTCACTTTGACTCTTCATTAGCTATGCTGGGGGGAAAGTTACCCTGTATTCTTTCATATCCTTCATGGATAGTTTTGAAAGCAGAAGAATAATTATCAAAATGACAAATAACAGAGCAAATAATACCTTGTGACCACTGAATACTCTTTCTCTTTGACAAGTATGCTGGTGCATGTGAATATGGGTATTGTTACAAGTTGAAGCCATTTATCTAAGTCTTGTGTAAAAAGAAACCAATTATCTATTGGAAGACAACAGGTTGCAAAACGGATGAAAGAAGCAACTGCTTAGGATTCTGCCCATTATTACAACCCACACTGAGGGCTCAGCCAGCTCCACCATAGGATATGCAGGCACTATTCAGCACATTAGCTAAACTTAAGTAAAGGTCACCAAAATTCATCATCTCATTAGGATGATCTTGGGCTGAGCTATATTTTCTCCCTCTAAGCTGCTGGTTTTGTCGAAAACATTGTGCACTCACAAACCTGTCACTTCACGGAAGCGCAGCATTCTTTTCATCATGTATTACAGTGCTAAGGTCAGCTCTGGTGCACTAAGCCAGAGGAAAATCTATCATTTCCATATCTGAGAGTCACAGTGAAGCATGTCATTTTTGGCTGCCTTTTTCTGATGTCTTCAGCCTTCTGTAAGACTATTATTTCGATTTCTCTTATCAGCTCTTGTTTAGCTCATGTTTCTCTTGGTCTGAGATGCTCTTCACTCTGTCATTACCTCCACTGTCCTCCCACAGAATAGCCATTCCTGAGCAGCTTTTCATCTCTCTGTCTCTCTTTAACTTCAGCTGTTGGTAATTTATAAATGTGATAGCTGCTTTCAACAGAACTGAACTACTGGACATAGCACAACATGTGTTGGGGGACATCTACAGGCTGATTCCTGCCACAGAAAGTTAATGGAGATGTACTGCTAGGCAAATCAAGGATATCTCAGTTACACCTAGGTTATCTTCCTTTTTTCTTTTAGTCGATTTAAAGTCAATCTTGAAAAATTATATCCTCACTCCAAACATACAAACAATAAATCCTTTTTTCCATGACGTATAAGCAGTTTCTGGTAATTGCATATTACCATCAAAATAGCTAGAAGGTAATCATAGGATCTCAGAGCACTAAACATTTTTTAAATATTGATATGATGTAACAGTATAGCTCTTATTCAGACTTTAGAGCTATACTGTTACAATAAGAGCTACACTGCTTATTGTAACAGTATAGCTCTGGAGTCTGAAGATTTTTGATATTTGGATGTCATTTGGCAAAGTAAAAAAAAAAAAAAAAAAAAAGACAAGTTTAAATGCTCTCACCTCCAAAGCAAAATGTCTTATATACAGTGTTCTGATATCAAAGCTGTGAGGTAAGCACTAGGTAAGTTTCTTACAAGGTAGTTGTTAAAGCTTTTTTTTTTTTTTTTCCCCCTTGATTTTTTTTTGCTACAAAAAGCTGAACTAGTGAATGAAAGGAAGGTTTGCTTAAAACAGCAAGAATATAGGTAAATCTAGCTGAAAACTTAATTTCCCATACATATAATGAATATATTCTTAGCCTATGAGAATGTCATTAAGGCAGTGAGAATCAGATCTTCAAAGAAATGCAAGTGTTCAGCTTCTAGTGAACCCAGAGATACTGAGGAAAAAAAATAGGTATAATTAGCCTATAAGAAGATATATACTGGTATGCATACAGGGTATCATATTTAACTTTTGTATGAAAGGATTTCATGAAACACAGAGTTATAGACAACCTTGGGAGACTTCCATCTGGAAAAGTCCTGTAGCCTCCACGTTTCTTCAGTGGCAGTAATCACCTATCCACCAGTATGGTCTGCCTCATCTATAGCATAGCTTTGCTGGAACGAGCGTACAGCTGTCATTACAAAGTGTTTAGCTTACACGTACTCGAGTTCCCAAACACTTTGGTCACATGTCACTTCAGACATCACTTCTGAGAGCTCCCACAGCTGGGAGAGTGGGCAAGGCAATTTCCTAATTTAGGATCCTTAGCCATACCTTCCTAGTAGTTGAGCAGCTAAGAAGTCCTAAATAAAACAGGAGTAAGTAAAGCAACACCCTCTTCCGCAAAGACTGTATTTGACCTGTGGGTCCTAGTATTGTCCACGTAACTCTAGTTTACACTTAACAGCTAAGAATGTGTTTATAGAGGTAAAGGTTGTCTCATAATGAAATTTTCAATTAAAAAAATAGTATGTTCGGTTTTAAGTGGACAGGAGGAACCCAAACTTGATATTATCCTGAAAACTTGTAACCAGGAGGCAAAAGCAAAGTTGCACTCATAGCACCAAGTAGATCAGTCCTCTCCTCTGACAGCTCATACCTAGATTTCAGCAGCAGCTCAGCTGTGTGAGTGCCAAGCACCTAGCACAGACAAGGTTTGTGTGCTTCCAACAGATGTTCATGACCATGCCTCTAGTGCTTACATAGCTGAGCTATTGCTAGAATCTCATTATATATTTTCCAGCAAGTATAACATTTTCCAGACCATTGATTTCTTTTTCTTCAAATGTTTCAATGCATGCAAGTGGCTCCACACAGGTGAAACAGTTTTCCCACATGAGGCTGAAGGATGCAGGTTTTAGGCTGAGCGCCCTTTCTGGGATACATGTATTTGTTTAGATCACTGACTAATGCCAGGTCATTTCCCTTTTTTGCATCTCTACAAAGACTGAACTCTGCTGAAAAGTTACCAAAGGGATGCTAATAACTAGTGGAGAAGGTGAGAGGAAGTTTTGGGGAGAAACCCTTAGTAGACTCTGATAGTCTATTAAGACTTGTGCAACACATCAGTTTCTTTGGACACTGGTAAAAAAGACAATATGGCATTCCCATTTGAATATGGAAGGAAAATACAAAGAAATACAAGTTAATTTTCAGTTTGTAGTTAAGACTCTAGTCAACTAGGTTAATGTGCTGTATTTTGCAATGTTCCCAGAAACACAAAAGAACACCTTTTAAAAGCCAGACTGGTACTATTATTTGATGTGATGCTCGTCAAAGAGGTTTCCAACCATAACTTGGTTGTTTATTCTCTTTCTTCTTGTAAGTATTCACTTTCCTCTCTGGAGTACTTAAGTTTCAATTTGCTTTCCGAACTGTTCTTGTTGAAATACAACCGATGTATGAGAAAGACAAAGAGAGCAAAAACATTTTCCTTGTGTCTGGAGTGAAAGGTGAGTTCAGTGGTGTATTGATGATATTCTTAGTTACTCCAAAAATATAATCCACAGTCTCAGACCAAACTTCAGAAAGCTGTTTTAGTAATGAAGTTTAACTCATACATCTAAATGTATTCTTCCTGAACAGCTGAATTATTAGGAAATAATTTCTCTTTTATATGCCCATAAATACTTTACTACCTTGAGGACATCATAAAACATGATGCAATCTGCTGTGGTTCAGAAATTTGGAATAGGGAATTATTGTATATTACATTTCAACATTAACATTTCCGCAGCCATTAATTACAGCATTTCCTAATAGCACACACACACGCTACAGTTCTCAGAGGATCACTTGTCTTCTGAACACCACAATGTTAAACTAGACGGGAGACCAGGTTGCCAAAATGCTCTGACAAATCACAATATGCAGCTATGGAAAGGGCAAGTGGAAAGAAAAGTTCTTGTCAAAGAGAAGGACACCACTGTACGGTCAGTCAAGTGTTAGCCAAAGTCAGCTCTGCTTCTGTTGGTTTTGCACCTCACAGGAAAAGTATCTAACAGGCAATTTGAGCAAAAATATCTCTTGGCATAGCTCTTTCTTCTCCTCCAAGAGAGATGGAAGCCCAGCACCGCACTATGGAAGCAAAGCCATGATGATAGTCATGGGCCTAGCTACCTTGTATTTCTTCACAAAATACTAAGATAGTCACTATCAAAAGCTAAGGTTATAAATCTACATTTTCAATCATAAAGTCATACTAACATGTCAGCACAGTGTAATATGCCTTTCTAAACTGACTCCCTGAGGGTGTTCTTTTCACAGGGTGAAAGCTATCGGCTTTCAGGTTTTTTCCAGGAGAAACATTTGCCTCTTTCAGTCCAAGACATGGTCTTAGGAATACCGCTGTCCCTCTTCTGCCTCCTTCAGCAGAGACAAAAAAGGTTGAATCTCCATTAGATACTTACCTTTCTGAGAAGACGTAAAGTTTTCAGGCATGGCAGACCTCCTTTCCAAAAGGTCTTTTTTGATCAGCTCACTTATTTTAGGATGGGATATGTGGCTACAACGGTATAGGTTCCGTTGTACTGTCATCCTGTGCAGCCTAATAACACACTCTGCTTCTTTCACCCAAAAGCCAAGGTTATACTCCTGCATCAGCACTGGCCATCAGCACCCTGATGAACTAGCAGCTCTATATGTTATCTCAAACACTACACAGACTGCATTCCTGACCATCCTTGTCAGTGGGTGATATGAATCAATGTCTAGCCACTAGACTTTGTTACCCTATCATCTCCTACATCCTTTCATCAGGTGGCAACCTCACTCTGCATTCCCCTCCCACAACCCATCTTTTTCAGCCTCCTACTGCGTCCTCTCAACTTGACTAGCAAAGGCAACCTCTGTGTCCCCAAAACTGTGCTCTTTAACTTCACCTGTATTGTCCCTACCCCAGCATCCCTGATGGAAATGTGGATCACAGGACTGAGGGGGGTCCCCAAAACAGGCACTATGAGCAGAATAGGTAGAAGGTCACAGCAGAAAGTTATTAGCAGTCATCTGAGCCTTGGGGTAAACTGAACACAGGAAGAAGCTACAGACCAGAATATGTGGAAAACTGCTAGATGGTGATATTGCATTGCCAGGATGAGAAGATTACTTCATACAGAGATCATGCATAAAGGAAGTCTGAAAGGAGGTGCAGGGAGAGGCTGCATCTACAGGGTGGGGGCTAGATCTGTCAGACTAAACTCAGTTGCAACAGGGACTCTACCCAGGCACAGGGGCTCAGTTACCTTTTCCATTAAATTATTAAAATGGTCCCTGGACATGTTTTAGCCTCCCAAAATATCTGCTTTTCTTACTCCCGTGCTTGGTTTTGGAATCCAAATGGGCCATGTGTCACCACCGAAAGGAAGCTGTCCTGCAAGTGGCCATCTTATTTTGAGGGGTGTCAGAGTATAATAATGAGAAGACCACACCAGGCAGTGTCAGTGCCAGAGAGTGCACATGGACACATTTAGCCAGAGTGGCTGAGAAACCCATGGACTGCAGCTTCATCACTAGCTAAAAGAAACAAGCCAGGAAAGCTACCATGGGCAGAAAGCCCAGATGAACAACAGGAGACAGGGATGCATCCTGCTATATCCAGCAGTCAGCTGCTCTCACTGTCCTCCAAGGCTGAACAGACTCAATCAATTACAGGCCCCCCTCCGCTTGCTGCAGGCTTAGCAAGCCTATCCAAAAAGATCTCCTGAAAATAGTATTTCCTGTGCACTGAAGGTTTGCCCCAGAATGCTGTAACTGTACAGTACTGCTACAGTCACTTTTAAGGGGTTCATGCATCACCAGTGCACCACAGCGTGGGAACGCTACTTGGTGTGTCATTAATCCTGCCTTGGGATAGGAAAACGGACTAGGTGACCTTTTGAGATCTTTCCTAGCCCTTTCTTCTATGATAAATATAGATTCAGGATACAAACTTTCCATTTTTTTTTTTTTTTTTTTAAGTCATTCCACAATTTCTATACTTCACAAAAAAGAAAGAAAACATTTAAGGAGATAATCAAGCCGTGCTTCTTTAATGCCTGAGAAAATATATGGGTCTGCCAAGCTCTGTCAGGCTCTGAGACCAATCAAGGAAGCCAATTTTAAATTCTATGGACCTCCCATGAGAATGCTTGGCTAATATTTATATCTCTGCTCTGATCTGGGTGATTGCCCAACTTCCTCAGCTGAACTCATCCACTAACCCAGTGTCAGAAGAAAAGAGACAGTTGTTTCTCCCTTGTGAAAGCTGCACCACACGGCACCCAAGTCTCAAGCATTAGCCACCAAGTTTAAAAGATGCATACGGCTAACTGCTCTTTTGGGTCAGGAGACTTTGGGGTTTGTTGCACTGATGCTTGCTAAGTGACACTTCCAGTGATACTCAAAGTAGCATAACAATCAAATTATGCTTTCATATCTAAATTCTGAGAGACATAGACTGAATATACAAATATGGATACTTTCCCTTGAGGATTCAGGGATTCTTCCTCAGTATCACGATCAGGGTGCATTCCTCAGCCTGGGTATGAGTATCCATGACAGTTGCTTCTAACACTACTTCTCCAGCTGTCCATCAAATATTGCTATTACCAGTATTATGGGAGATAAATGACAATATAAGAATATGTTGGTAGAAAACAACTTTCTAGGTTCTTCATTAATTTTCAACCATGCCCTATATCTATCTGCATTGTATAGATATACTATGGATCAAAAAAGATTAGAAAGTCTTTTGAACTTGCAGAAAAAACTCAAACAAAACTCAGATTCTTTACAATGATCAGTGACACAGAATAGCTTATCAACATGAGGTTTATAAACAGCTATATGTAAAACCGAAACATCATAATGATCACAGCCAGTGAGCAACAATTCCAAGCACCTGAAAGTCAAAAACCTGCCATTATTTTACATCGATATTGATCAAAGACAAGTCAAAGAAAAGGAGGAACATGTTCTTTATTTGAAAGTATTATTTCAGGCCTTCTATATCCATCTGTTTAAGAAAGTCCAATTGGAAACTGGAACCAAGTAAGGCTGCTCTTGGTCAGCTTTAAGCAATAGACTCCTGATATTCCCCAATTTCTCCAGCTTTTCCAGATAGCAGCATTTTTAACATACCAAGCTGCTTAAAAGCAAACCTTTTTTTCAAGTTGTATTGTAACACAAGCAAAAGAACAGTAAAATATCCACCAATCAGAGGTTCTGGAGATAAATGAAAGGAAGTGACATCTCTTTGTTCACCTACCAAAAAAACTACAATTGCAGGAATATGGTTTTTATACCCTAACTACTGACTTTTTTAAACATTAGGATGACCACAGACTTTCGTGCTTTAAAATATTTATAGAACAAATGCAGTAAATTCCAGGAGAAAGCGTTCTTTACACATCCAAGTTGGTGAATAATTTCTGTACAGGTTGACTTGAGTTTTTCCCAACATGAACACCACAGTCTTAAACTACAGCCTAACTGAAACCATAAATATGGATTGTAAACATGGTCCAAATATACCATGGATCTCTAGTCAGAAAATACAATATTTCATAATTCATGAATAAATGATGATGGACTTCCCATCTTTTACTTGAGAAGTCCACTTGTTTCTCGTAATTTGTTTGTTTTCAGCCCTAGGTCACAAGAATGTCATCTACATCTGACAGCCTTACTCTACGATGGCTTATTGAATTCTGTTAAAAGCCTCAGAGCAAAAAAAACATTGCAAATTTGAAGTGGAATATGGCAAAATAAATATGTTTTTTTCCCTTACATCTAAGAAAAACAAAACTCATTACTCTGCAAACCATTCTGCAGTTCCAGGTGTTTTTCATAGAAGAGTGGAAAACATAATTTTCCTTTAAAAGGCTGGTCTGGACTTTAGGTGTACAGAATGTGATCCCACAGGTACTGTGCTTAACCCTTGGATTGTTTCCCTGAAGAAAAAGTTGTTCCTATCAAATTGCTCTTGCTCTTTTATAGCCACATTGACATTACACAAGATGTCCTTAAGTAGCTCAGCTTAGGTCAAAAGGCTGATTCATGCCAAAACCACACAGAGGCAATGGCAGAGAAGAGCATGGAATGTTTTCTAGTGTATCAGGTCAGAAGTCCTAACTAAAGCTTCAAAATTTGCATCAAATTTCCTCAAGTCTATTTCTGAGACAGATATCTCAGTGTTTTAAGAGATTTCAGGAAAACAGTATTTTCAAATCCTTTGTGAAAGAATAAAATGTAGTTCAAAAGTTGCCTAAAGGGAAGAGTAAACAGAAGCTTCTCAAGAGTCACCTTCAGAAAAGAAGAAATTAAGTTTTATTCTTGTAACAGTAATTGTTGTTATATTGTGGCCTGATATTGCAATGGATAATCCTGTTCTACTGCAAATCAGTCTGACAAGTGGACCAGCTTGCTGTTCTTATTTACCTTTAATATGAAAGAAGATTGACAAGTATCACTACTTCATTATAATTCCTCCAAGCACAGCTTTTTATGGTTTTGACACAAAAAGGAAACTACTTTCCCATATGTCCTGTTCTTAAAAGCCAAGCTCAGTGCTTTTAAACATTCCCAGACATTCACTCAGCTTAGGAAATACCGTTGCTTAACTTTAGGATGACAGCATGGCAAGGACAAAATTAATTCTTCTTTATTTCATAGAATCATAAAATCATTTAGGTTGGAAAAGACCTTTGAGATCATCAAGTTCAACTGTTAACCCAGGATTGTCAAGTCCATCACCAAACCATAGCGCTAAGTGCTAAGTCTACATGCTTTTTAAATGCCTCCACAGCAGTGATCCCACCACCTCCCTGGGCAGCCTGTTCCAATGACTGACCACCCTTTTGGTGAAGAAATCCTTCCTAATATCCTGTCTAAACCTCCTCTGGTATAACTTCAGGCTGTTTCCTCTTGGCTTGTCACTCATTATCTGGGAGAAGAGACCGACCCCCGCCTACCTACAACCTCCTTTAAGTAGCTGCAGAGAGCAGTAACATCCCCTCTGAGCCTCCTCCTCTCCAGACTAAACAACCCCAGTTCCTTCAGCTGCCCCTCATAACATTTGTGCTCCAGACCCTTCACCAGCTCAGTTGCCCTTCTCTGGACACACTGCAGCACCTCTACACCACTCCTGTAGTGAGGGGCCCAAAGCTGAACACAGTATTTGAGGTGCAGTCTCACCAGCGCTGAGTACAGGGGGACGATCACTTCCCTAGTCCTGCTGGCCTCACTGTTTCTGACACAAGCCAGGATGCTGTTGGCCTTCTTGGCCACCTGGGCACAATGCCAGCTCATGTTCAGCCGGCTGTCAGCCAGCACCCCCAGGGCCTTTTCCTCCAGGCAGCTTTCCAGCCGCTCTTCCCCCAGCCTGCAGCACTGCGTGGGGCTGTTGTGACCCAGGTGCAGGACCCAGCACTAAGCCTTGCTGAACTTCATACAACTGGCCTTGGCCCATCAATCCAGCATGTCCAGATCCCTCAACTTCCTACGTGCAAGCAGATCAACACCAGCCCCACCCTGCCCAACTTGGTGTCATCTGCAAACTTACTGAGGGTGCACTCGATCCCCTCATCCAATCATTGATAAAGATAATAAACAGGACTGGCCCCAGTACTGAGCTCTGGGGAACAGCACTTATGACTGGCTGCAACCTGGGTGTAACATCATTTACTACCACTCATTGGGCTCGGCCGTTCAGCCAGCTTTTAACGTAGCGTAGGGAACACCCGTCCAAGCCATGAGCAGCCAGTTGCTGCAGGAGAATGCTGTGAGAGGTGGTATCAAAGGCTTTACTAAGGTCCAAGTAGACAACTTCCACAGCATCTTTCTCATCCACTAGGCAGGTCATCTTGTATAGATGGAGATCAGGTTAGTCCAGCAGGACCTGCCTGTGATGGCTGGGCCTGATTCCCTGGTTATACTGCATGAGCCACGTGATGGCACACAAGATGATCTGCTCCATAACCTTCCCCAGAGCCAAGGGCAGATCGACAGGCCTGTACTTTCTAAGATCCTCCTTCCTGCCTTTTCTGTAGAAGGGCATCGCACTAGCTAACCTCCAGTCTTCTGGGGCCTCTCCAGTTTGCGAGGACTGTTGATGAATGATTGGCGAGCTCCTCCATCAGCTCCCTCAGTACTCTTAGGTGGATCCCATCCAGTCCCATAGACTTGTGCACATCTAAGCAGAGCAGCAGGTCACTGGCTGTTTCCTCCTGGACTATGGGGACTTCATTCTGCAACTCCTCATCTCTGCCTTCCAGCTCAGGGGGCTGAGTACCCAAAGAGTAGCATAGCTGGTCTTACTATTAAAGACTGAGGCAAAGAAGGCGTTAAGTACCTCAGCCTTTTCCTCATCCTTTTTAGCCATGTTCCCCGCAGCATCCAATAAAAGATGCAGATTATCCTTGGCCCTCCTGTTGTTTCTAATGTATTTGTAAAAACATTTTTTGTTATCTTTTATGGCAGTGGCCAGCCTGAGGTCTAGCTGGCTTTCACCTCTAATCATCACCTTGCATAGCCTTGTGACATCCTTATAGTCCTTCTAAGTTGCCTGCCCCTTCTTCCAAAGGTGGTAAAGTCTCCTTTTTTCCCTGAGTTCCAGCCAAAGCTCTCTGTTCAGCCAGGCTGGTGGTCTTCCCCACCAGCTCATCTTTCGGCACATGGGGACAGCCTGCTCCTGCCCCTTTAAGACTACCTTCTTAAATAATGTCCAGCCTTCCTGGACTCCTTGGCCCTTCAGAGCTCTCTCCCAAGGGACTCCGTCAACCAGGCTCTTAAACAAGTCTGTCCTCTGGAGTTGCAAGGTAGTGGTTCTGCTGACCCCCTTCCTTACTTCTCTGAGAATCAAAAAACTATCCTTTCATGATCAAGTCCAAGGCATCCTCTGACCAGCACATCACCCACCAGTCCTTCCCTGTCTGTCAACAGCAGGTCCAGCAGGGCATCTCCCCTGGCTGGCTCCCTGACCAGCTGTGTCAGGCAGTTATCTTCCACACATTCCAGGAACCTGGAGGTCCTGTTAAGTTTCTTTAACAGGACTTTCATAACCACAGTGACTTTACCTTCAAAACACATGGAAGCTGTATCTATTTGAAAGCAATAAATGTAAGATGCAGGCCACCTTGCATCTGAAATTGTCTTATCTGAGCCTTTTGTATAATTATGCTTTTACACAAACCTCTCTTTCTGCTTCCTCCCATACTGGTGAGGCCCAGCCCTCCCCAGCCATACCTGCCTGTCTGAGTCTGTACAAAAAATGAATTGTATTTTCCATTTGAATGAAGCACAAGGTTCAGGGTCCACCTGATGTCTCAGCATTAAGCAGCAGAAAAAGAGGTCTACATCAGTCACCATCCAGCTCAGAAAATGTTATTAAACTACAGAGATAAGTTCACACCATAAAGCTGATGGCACTAAAACAAATTTATCCCACCATTTCTGGGTACTCCTGTTTTGTCATCCTAACATAGACAGATCTAATGAGCAACTAACGTTAAGGAAAGCACTTGGGTTTAACACTTTCATGAATGGATTTTTTGCCAGAAGATGAGTCTGGCAGGAGGTCTGGGAGTCAGATATCTCCTTTTGCTGGCTGCTGCTGCTCACAGAGTGAAGAGCTATCTCTGCTAGACCAGCTGGCTTCTTTCTACATCTTCCATTACATACTCTTACTAAAAAAAGTTTTGCATTTCTGAAGCTTCAGGTGGGACTACCTGACTTCTCAGGCTGTGGCCACATGAACACATATTGGATACAGATTTAATCATTCCAGCCTCCAGACTGTTCCTCAATGCTCATTCCTGCTATTCCACTTCCGTGATGCCAGCACGATACACCATTTGTTTGACTATTTTATGAGGCAGATTGATAATGAAATGTGGTTTATAGCAGGAATAACTAGAGGAGCAGGAAGTTCAGACAGGTGTAGAATTAACAGCTGGGGGTGAAGTGATCGTAAATCAGATCTTTTTCTTTAATGAGTAAGCTTGTGCAAACAGCCTGTGAGTACATTTGGCAAGACAGTGGAAAAACTGACCAGAAAACTTCAAAAAGGAGACATCCTGGTATAGAGGTCAGGTTTACAGCTTGTCCAATATCAGTTTTAGCAGCACAGATGAGGGAGAGGGAGCTGTGGCATAGAGTGAGGGTTGTGACTGAGGATGAGAACAAGGAGGCAGGAGAAAAGGATTTCCTAAACCAGCATCTCTGCCAAAGCCACCACAGAACCTCATCCTTTGCAGTGTTTCCTACCTTGGTTTACCCCACCTTCAGTACCAGGTGCTCAGGAGGGACACAGAGTTCTGTACCAGGGCCTGAGTTCACATCACCAGGTTGCACAAACCTCAGCACCTGAAGCCTGTTTGCAGTTACCCCTGGGGAGCACAGCCCCATCAGCCCACTGCCTGCAGGGCACCCACCACCTTCCCCACAGTAGTCCTTCGAGGAGATAGCAGGTTGCTTTCCCAGTCAGGACTGACACCAGCTAAATATCCCTGCAGGCTCTTCAGAGACTAATTTTGACAGTTCAAAACCCAATCCCCAACAGAACTTATAATTTCATATAGACTTACCACCTTCTGTCACAAATTAACTGCCTTCTCACTTTACAGATGTCTGTCTCTCCCCCATCGGATCGGTTCCTGTGTCTATATAGCTCTCCTACACATGGTGAGAAGTACTCTGTTGTGACAGAGCTTTCTGTCCTTGCAAAGCTGGGGGCTGACTATGCTCCCACCAGTCTTTGCACAGTCAGGCTGCTAGGAGGGAAGACAGCCTGGCTGGCACTGCAAGTACACTGAAACTGCCAGAATAGTTTAAACCCAGGAAAAAAAATGTAATTCCTCCATAATGGTTGTGTTCAAAAGTTGTTGAAAGCTATTTGAAAAAACACAGAAGGCAGGGGCACGTCACAGCATAGAAAAAAGTCTGTTGAAGGTTGGAGCAAAGGAGCAGAGAGGGTTGAAGGAAGCAGTTTTGTTCTTATCTGTGTTCTTCTGCATTGCCAAGAGCTCCAGACTAACCTTGATTCATATTGCCGCTACTCCTCGTTTCTGTTACAATCCACATTACTTCATACAGTTAACGATAGGAGTAGATAACAGCCCAAGAAAAGCATTGTTTCTAGCTACAAGTGCTGGATCTGGCTTACAAGAAGAAAAATGAGTTTCCCTTGCCTCACAGGTGGTCAGAGTGTGCACTGGGGGAGCCGTAGGGGCACTGGTGGTCATATACTTGTTAGGAAATGTAAGCCTATTGAAATCCATCTTAATCCCCCAAACTGAGATAGCACTACAAACTGCTCTGCGTAAGAGGGATCTGGCCTTTCTACTTCTTTAATCCACATAAGGCAGTGGTTTATAAGCTTTTCGGCATTAGTGCCAATGATCATTATTTCAAAATGTCAAGAATACTATTTAAAGTATTTCTCCCCTTACCGCTCCACCTCCCTTTGCTTTTCTTTTTCTTGCATTCTTGTGAAAGTGAATAGGAACATAAAATCAGTTCCAGTTCACCTCCCCCTGTGACAGATTTCACCTTCCCCAAAACAATGCATCAGAGTGCCATGATATGTCCATTAGGCTGTTTACTATAGGACTGGGAGGAAATGCAAGCAGGAAGGTGAAAAAGATGACAACCAGATAGCAGGCTCTTTGCAAAAGCATCACAGTAATGCATTTAATGCCACTACTTCACTTTATGTTTTCCGAGTATTATTTAACTAGTTCATATGCTTCAGCTAAGACATGAATATGTCTTTGTTTAGCTATAAAAATGCAGCGTAAGCAGCAGAAATGACTATGTAATAAACTGGCATCCAGACCACAGAATGTAAAAGCTCCAGTCAGGTGGGTACTCATGTACTCCTTTACAATTCTAGACTTAAAAAAACCCACTTTGTCATTTTATGTTGTGGTAAGAGTAAACAGCACTTTGTTTAAAGTGACTTCTCATTCTCCCAAATCAAGAAAAGCTCCTAAAGGAAAACATTAGCAAAAATAATCTGATTGATCTTCTGGATGAACAGAGTTCAAACACAAAAATACCATAGCCTTTACCCTAGTGTAAATGTAAGAGAACCATGGGCTTCCAACCTGGGATGCAAAGGCACAGGGCCTCTCCCCTGAGGGATGCACTTGGAGAAGCCAAATTGATGTGTATATGGCACTAAATCCTAGCTTCAAAGCTCTTCACTTCCTTTCTCATATGGATTTGAATAAAGAAGTAAAGAAGAATTCCTTTTCAGATCCTGCTATTAGAGTATCCTTCCTTCAAAATAAACTTATCAATCTACGTAAACAATCTCCATGGCCTCAGGCCCTAAGAAACATAAATTTCCTTTTCCAGAAGCTCCCACATCTGCTATCCTCCAAGCAGCTGAGAGAAACTTGGCCAACTCCAGCCCCTGGCAAACCCAGAAAAGTCTACTGGCAAGCCAAGACTCCTGCCCCATTTTTTTTTTTTATTTTTTTTTTTACTTTTAATAACTGACATGTCTTAAACTGTGTTCTTGAAAGATCAGCACCTTCTGTCCCAAACTGTTTCCTTTTGCAGCTCCATCTTTTTGTTATAATTTTTGAGCAAGGAGCAGCACTGAGCTTCTTGTATTAACCTACTCTTTCTTGTCATAGGAAAAACTGAAAAACACCCAAATACAGTTCTAAATACAAATTTCTATCCCATCTCAATTTTCTGCCAGCAGCTGAAGCTTCAGGAGTGCCCATGTGGATGTTATCGTCAAAATACCTTTCATTGTATTGTAGTACTTATGTAGTCCTCACAATTAAGAATGATTTTTAACATTTCCATACCATCATTAAAGAGTTTAATTATCATAGACTTTACTTTTTGTCAAACAAGGTGCAGCCAGAAATGGAGATAAGAAATAAAAATGAAGATCATAAATAAGTAAGGTCACAGGAAAACACAGACAAAATGTACCACATTGTAAAGCTTTCTAGACAATCGAGTCCACTGATAGTAGCAGTAGACACTGAGCTCTAAATGTAAAGCAGGATGAAATTAAGTTCTTATTCTGGGTGTGCTCCACTCCACTGTAGGTTCAAGTGATTTCTGAAAGAAAAGAGTAGATGTTACTCAACCTGCAACAACATATCTGTATATCCCAACTGGCAAAAAAAGGATCAACCACAGGGAATAGTCTGAAAAGTGTAATGAAACAGCCTGTAACTCAGAGGAATAATACAGTAACTCATAACAGTAGTGAAATGTAACATTGCTTTGCACCGAGCGTTTTGCAAGCATTACGTAATGAAATAGAAGACCAAAAATATCTCGGCTTCAGCTATGTCAAACTTAAGTTAGACCAGTTAAACAAATGGTCAAGATTTGATGCAAGAATTTGAATTTCTCTGGCTGGGAAAATGACAGGAACTGGCCAGAACAGGGCAGATACATTAATTACCAGCAAGGTGTAAAAACTGTAAACTAAAAAAAAAAATTATGAAGGCTACCAAATCAATGAATTTAAAACCAGTTTTCTAGTACCAAGGCAGTTAACGTCCACAGGCAAGAAAGATGTTTACTGTAAATGCTACTTGGGGCCACAGAATACAACAGTTAGAGTTGTAAGAAATGGATAATTCTCCACTGCATCTGTGGTTGTGGATTTAACCACATTGATACGCTACAGGGAAGGTATACCATCCCGCGTGACATTGATGGGCTTGAGGAGTGGTCCCATGCAAACCTCATGAAGTTTAACAAGGTTAAGTACAAGGTCCTGCACCTGAGCTGGGGCAATCCCCAGTACCTATACAGATTGGGAGATGAATGGACTGAAAGCCCTGTGGAAAATGACTTTGGGATACTGGTGGATGAAAACTTTTACATGAACCAGCAATGAGATCTTGCAGCCCAGAAAGCCAATCACATCCTGGGTTGCATCAAAAGAAGCATGGCCAGCAGGTCAACGATGATTCTCCCTCTCTGCTCTCATGAGAACCCAGATGAAGTACTGCCTCCAGCTATGGGGTGTCCAGTACAAGAAAGACATTGACCTGTTAGAGTGGGTCAGAGGAGGGCCACAAAAATGATCAGAGGGCTGGGGCATTTCTCCTATGAAGACAGGCTAAGAGAGTTGGGGTTGTTCAGCCTGGAGAAGAGAAAGCTCCAGAGATACCTTCAATACTTAAAGACAGAAAAAGACTTTTTACTGGGGCCTCTAGTGACAGGACAAGGAGAAATGGTTTTAAACTGAAAGAAAGTAGCTTTGGACTGGACATAAAGAAGAAATTTTTTTTATGATGAGGGTGGTGAGATACTGGAACAAGCTGTCCAGAGAAGTTGTGGATGCCCCATCATTGGAAGTGTTCAAGGTCAGGTTGGACAGAAGCAACCTGATCTAGTGAAAGATGCCTCTGCCCATGGCAGGGGGTTGGAACTTTAAGGTCCCTTCCAACCCATACCATTCTATGATTCTATGATCTAAGTTCTCCATCAACCCAGAGCAGTTTGCACAGCAACCTCAAGTTTGTGAGGGAACATTGCTTAGTCTACCTGCCGAGTATGGCCTCTGCTCCTCTCCTTAAATGAGATAAATGCTCCACTTGAAGGGTTGCTACCTTCTCCATACAGGTTTAAGGTGTGTACAGAGCTCTGTATATGGTGGCGGTGCTACTTAGGCTCATGAGCTTTGAGTGAGTACATTTGCTGCCAAGATAGAAACAGTAAGTTTCCACAAAGAAACACAAAGAATTATTTTTGCAGCCAGCAGCGTACAGGCAGTAATAACACTGCATGTGATAATTAATGAAAGCCTTTTCTCCAGCTATCTAGAAGGGTACCACAGATTCAGTCTTGAAAGAGTTGATGGATGGCAATTTGAATACATAAGAAAGAATTTATTTGTTTAATCACGGAATGCAATAAATTAGGATTGCACATTATTTTAATTCCATGGGAAACATGGTCCACTGCATTTACATTTTTAAAACTATGCTTACAAAAAGCCAGCTCTGTAGCCTAAGAACAGAACTTGTTGCTGCCAAACAAGGACACACATCCAAATCCCAGGCTTGGTAGGAGTTAGATAATATGTTCCAGAGTAGGAATGAACAATTTTGATCTTTACCACAGAAATCCTATGAGCTCACAAAGGTAGCATTAATTGTTTTGAAGAAAGTGTGGTAAGCTTTTCCAGAGATACCCATGCAACACCAGTCTAAGCTGTGTGTATAAAGACAGAATTAAAACAAAGAGAAATACAAGGAGGTTTAATCTTTCCATTTTATCTCATCATCCACTTAGTGATTCAACATTGCTGCCTCTACTCAAAAAATGCCCAGTACATGCTTATGCTTCCCTGGTGTAAGAAATCACACAGCAATTTTCTCCATTGTAGTAAAGCCTATCAGGGAGTAAACAGAGACACTACTTGGAAGTAATGAGTAACTACCAACTGAGCTGGCCAACCACACCTCAAAAACTCAGATCCTTTGAAAATAAAACCAGCATGATTTAGTAGTCTTAATACATGCTGAAAAGCCCATACATCTGATCTTAAACATATACTTGAAAGCAGAAATCCAAACTCACTGCAAGGAAACTTTCTCTTTTGAATGTTAATATAAAGCTTATTCTTAATAAACTTTGTCCCAAATTGCCTGAGGAATATCTTGATATACTGCAAGATACAGCATAGTGTTACTGTATTTAATTACTTGTACAGAACTCAGAATCCCAAGGACAGAATTAAACTCAATTAAGTAAGAAGGACTTCTAACTCACTATTTTATATGGTTACACAGATTTATCATAAGGAAGTGAAATCCATAAACTGTCATTCCCCTATGGTCAGGAACTTGGGTGAATTTTAGCAGTGGCAAAACTGTCCTGCTAAGCTATGTGTCCCTTTTCCCAGCTACCAACTTTAAAAAGTAAGTGTTTTTTAAAGTAAATACAGGGCTTAGTTCTGGAAAAAAAAAATGCAAGGGAAGGATGGAAACTGCAAGTTTATTCATCACTTTGAAAGATTTGGCAAAAAAACTACAACCCCAGATATTGTCACTGTACTAGTAATCTGATCGTTATTGCTAAGTCCTTCTACCTCCTTTCACTCTGTATTTTAATATTTGCTACTTTAACATGTAGTATCTTTTCTTTAGCCACATCTTGATAAAATTTCCTGTTTATATGTATTTCTGTTCATAGCAGTTTCTGTAGTAGAGCAAACATTGGGTTGGTTTTTTTTTAATCCTGTCTCCTTTTGCCAAAGAACACATAATATGAAAACAAAGCAGTTGAAAATTTGTCACAGGTTATAGCAACCTGAAGTTCACAATAGAGTTTATAACCATAGGTTGCTCCTGCTGTCTAAGCTTCTCTGATCCATTGAAGGAACTCCACAAAAAGACACAAACGCTTAGGTGAGTCAAAGTAAATTTCCATTATTCTCTTCAAGGCATGCAAGTGAAGTTATCTTGACTGGTTAATGGCCTTCCATAAACTAAAACAGACTGACTACATCTGCTTCTAGAACTGAATTTAAATAGCTGAAACTTGATTACGCATACTTTACATTTAAAAGCATGGATGTTTCTGGTATGTGGATAGGGTAGCAATTAGTGTTTCTTGAATCATGCGTTTAGTCATTAGCATACCAGCAAATGTGATAATGCGCAGATGTAATTCGGGTTTGTGTTTGCCTATGTGCTGAGAGCTTCTCTATGGTTTTAAGAACAGGTCAGACTGAGCACGGTAATGTACATTTCCTAATGACATGGTAGATGCTACTTTTAGCTCTAGCCTGAAATAGTTCTTCAATGCCCACACTCCGGGTAATACAGTATTTACATTCAAATTAGGAAACCGAGGCATGAGCTTCAGTCATATAACACTGAAGGAATGGGAACATGGAATCACAGTCTAGTAAGGATTTTTAACGTATTTAGCAAATGATGGTACAGAAAAGCAAGCCTATTATGTATGTTTGAAAAGGAGAAAACAGTACACGTGACTACAGATCTCACTTCCCTCTCCCCACATTTGTGTCTGAATGTGTTTTCTTACCCCAAAAAACGTTTGATAGGCTGAATATTAAAGGAAATAGAGATGCCCAGTAAAGGGCTTAATGTGTTTGAGTTCATCAAGGGCAGACTGTGCCAAACTGAGTCTGTGTCTCTTGTTGCTGATTTTCTTGGCAATCTGATCTATCTGGACTTCAATGAATGTGATAGGCTATCGCATGAGACATTAATAGAAAAGAAAAAGAAACAATAAAAGAATTATGAAAAGCTGAAACCAGCTGTGGGTAGTGTTGAAAGGTGAAGTATCAGGCTGGGAGAAGAAAAGGAGCTAAAGTGCAGCCCTGCAAGGCTTGGTTTGGGGAGGAGTTTCATTAAAGATTTTGTCACAAGAAGTAGCATGCTTTAAGACAGGGGTCCTCAAACTACAGCCCGCGGGCCGGATACTGCCCCCCAGGGTCCTCAGGGTCCTCAATCCGGTCCCTGGTATTTACAGACACCCCACCCCCCCGCCAGGGGTTGGGGGGTGAAACCAAGCAGCCGCAGATGACTGCCTGCCACTGCATCCGCGTGCCGGCCCCCTGGTTAAAAAGTTTGAGGACCCCTGCTTTAAGATGTGTCAATGACATAGCTGGAAAGGAACACCAGAGAGAGATTAAAATAGCATACAAGATGGCATTAGATGGACATAAGGAACAGTACTGTGAACAGGATGAAATTTAGGTGCATGCCCACATACAAAAAGACTAGTAAGGATTTCGGGTACAAATTGGGAGAGTCTCACAGTGTGAAATGAGAGGCAGTGAGACACCGTTAGGCAATCACAAAATGGCCAAGTGTTCTCAAATATTATAATCTAAATGTGAACCTACAATGAAGATTGGCAATTACCATCAACAGAGGGTGTGTCACTACCATTTCATGAGGTACACCAAGGAGATGTGAAGGGATATCTTGGGGCAGCTGCATCTACCAGGGGGTTTGAATGCCTGCAAGCCCCAAATAGAAAGAATGAAAAGATTTTAGCTAAACTTGCATAGAGCCTTTGTAAGGCACAGAGTCTGAATCTTTTCCCAATGAACAGTTGCCTATCTCAGAAAACTTGTTACAAGTCATCATAGCAGATCATGTTTTACAAGGGAAAGGTAGATGATCTCCACTGTTCTCATTAATACACGTAGGGCTTACTGAAGGTTGTTATCTCTTGGTAGTGAAACAGTGCTGGGTCTCAAGAGGATTACAGGAAAACACAAAAGTAGGAAGTTAGTGACTCTTTTCTGTTTATTGGTTGCTAGGGAGGAAGTGCAGAAAAGCCAAACTGTCAGTGATGGAAGTCAGTCTAGAAGAACAGTGTCAGTGGCTCCTCTTTGGTCTTTCTCAGCAGTCTTTAAAGAAACACTTGAACAGCTTGTTGCTAGACAACAGAGTAAGTTCTGGCATGTCCCTAATGATTGAGGGTAAGGCCTTCAGAAGGGTCAACTTGAACAAGAAATAACTAAGTTTCATGCTGAGACACCTTAAGTGCCTGATTTGGCTGGGTTTCCTTCCCAATACCACTTTAATGGCAAACAATTTTAATTGTTTCCACAAGCCCAGGAATAAAGGGCCTATACTGTTTATTTAGATCCATTAACATAAAGCATTAACTTGACACAGCCAGTTGGATAAGAACCACCATAAGTACTACGCTTAAACTCCAAATTAAAAAACATGATGAGATTTTACAAGAGGTAGCTGATTTAGAAGCCAAACTTGTTTGGTTTGGATTTAACCAGTGATTGAAGTAAGAAGGCTTCTTTCTCTACATCCTTAGCAGTAAGCCCACCCTTGTGAACACAGTTTTTCAAAATTCAGCATCCACCAGCTCATGTACTAACATCTGCTGTTAGATAATTGCTAAAGCTCTGTAGAGTTGTCACTGTGAAGAAGTCGACCTGCTCTTTCAGGATCTCCCTATATAGCCCACCTACAGTAATAAAGTTGTCAGGGTTTATCTGATACTATTCTGATGCTCAGAGACATCAAGGATACCCTGTCTCTGCTAATTCTGCTGTTAATAGGATGTAGCTGAAATCAAATAAACTTTTCCCCAGGAGGACTGCACCCCCTGGTTCTTAATGGGAACAGAACTAATATGGCAGAGACATTTAGATGACAGTAATCTTGACAGAACAAACTAAACCTTTCAGTATCCTTTGGGTACTTGACGAGCAGAAGAAGGTGAGGACATGTGCTTTCTGTCTCCTAGTTAGCAGCTGCAGGGTTGTCACCTCAGGATTCCAAGCTTCATTGAGGTCATGACAAAACCAGTGGGCTAACTCCCAAATACCAAAAGCGGTTTTCTCATGACAGTACCTCAGACACAAAGACTGCCTTTCCAACATGAAGACATACTCTGTGCCCTGGCTAAGGTGTTATTTCGCTTTGCAAGGCAATGTCTTCCATTTGATAAAAAATGCAGATGTTGACATACATGCTCCCTTATTCTATGCAGATTTCTTGGTTAAGAATCCAATTTTTGGTAGTCTTATCATCCTCTGTCTCTCCACTTATGACGATCAGAAACTCCATGACCTTACCCATCCATGTACATGCACGGGGACTGTTTTCTTCTGCCTGGGTGTTACATACACTCAGTTTTACCATAAGGTCTTCATGTCCTCAAGTTTGGTTACCACTGGTAACTCTCAAAAAGCAAAAACTGAAGTAAGGTCGTTGCTATACTTCCTGCTGCTGCCTCAGTGGCTGGAGAAGACTCCAGCTTTATTCCTGTGTAATGTGGTAGGGGAAGATCCTTGTCTAAACAAAAGGGGAATACTTTTCCTTGCTCATCAGTGGCAATACTGACAATCATCTCTCATCTGATATCTGTATGGATGTAATAAAATCTCAGCAGCACATCTGGGATAGCCTCTTTAGGTGTCACTGTACATCTCACTCTACATTTGCTCACTGGTAGAGGCAGAGAATGCAGCTATTAATGGTGCACACAGGACCAATCACTTTGTGGATGACGCAGTGATGGACAGTGTCAGCCTGCCCATATTAGGACTCCAGAAACCCAGCATCCCACTTCCTTTTCCAAGGGCAACCAAGGGAGAGCAGGTGAGGGTTTTGCATACAGTCTTGTCCATCTGGATCTACTCAAAATCTGCTACTAGAGCTGACTTATTCAATTTTGCTTTTAGGAATTAGGAGGGAATGGGAAAACAGAAACTAGAAAAGCATCTCTGTGTTTCCAGTATTGACAAAAACACTTCTTTGCCTCATTGTGCTAAGCATCCACATCCAGCAAGAAAAACACACAAAAAAAGCAATTAATCCAGATCCTATAAAGAACCTACCAAGAGGATTCCAGGAAGATGCTTGCTACCACCTGGTTCATCAGCTCCATGTAACAGACCATAACCTTCTTTGTGGTTACTGTATTTGACATACAAAATCACATAAAGATACTTTGTACAGGACTGGCATTCCTGGTTGCAAGATGACCTGCTCTGTGGCCAGCCAGCTCTGCTAGCTGGTGCAGACCAAGAAAGGGTCACTGCTCCCACTGCCTCAGCATCCTCTCGATGGATTTGCAGTAATGCTGAAGCCAGAAAACCAGAGCTTATGGACAAAGGGATTAATTTGTATTAGTTACAACCAAATTTTAAAAAGTATAGAACTAGTCACTACAAATTATATTTACTTGAGGAGTTTCTGAAGGCATATATATTTTTTTTTGTCTTATAATTTTAGCCTCCTTTAGTGCAGTCTCTGTTTCCCACACAAGATGGCAGCTCTTCTTTCCTTCTGCTCAGTTATTCCTCAGCACACTGAAAAGCTTCTCCCTTTCACTCTGACACTGCAGGTACTACCCCAACACAGGAATAATCAAACTAGGGACCAGCCCCGCTACTCTAGTCATTATTCACCCCGAAAAGAGCATCTCACACAGTACAGCATGGTTTGTGAGGAGCAGCACTGTTTCACGGAATACTCCAATTCCATCAGTTAACAGTCACTGGGGTTTACTGCATGTCACACTTTTTGAGGTTTGAAACTGCCACAGAAGAGGAAAAAAAGAAACACTCTTGTTCCATTTCAGATTACAGCATACTCACAAGCAAATAAGGACACTCAACCGTCAAACTTTTGAACCATATCTCCTACTACCCTGGCTGTACTGTCATTTAGAGAAGTGTAACATTATTTGCATTTCACATTTCTTTTGGCACACTAAATAAGTGACTGTCTTTCAGGTAAAGCAACAGAAAATTAGGTCTTTGCATAACTCAGGCTTTCTAGAAAAAAAATACTGGATTTTATCATGCCAATGCCTGTTTGACCTCAGCATTGCACTGAGTGCCTCTGCAAAGTCGGAAACTCTGAAGTGGCTCTAACAATTAATGGTTCCTAATTGCCTGGCATAAATGATGCCACATTTCCAGTGCTACTGTTTAATATTGAAGCAAATGATGAACCAACTTAAGTTGTACAGCTTCTACTCTGTTGAAGCTCTTGCTTCCTTGGGTAACCCGTGGGATGCCTTTCCCTGCAATGAGCCAGCCCCGTGGCTGGTGTTGAGGGTGCGGATCTCTGCTCCACCCTTACCAGCATGGCACGTCCCTCTTCAAGAGGGGCCTAGAAGAAATGCTGAAGCACCTACAACTCATACTTTGGGTACCCCCACGTGCTGAGAGGAGATAGTCTGTGCTCTTATGCCACATGCATGAAGCAACGGAGGCTTAGCCCAATAAATAGTCCCAAAGAAATTAACCTCCTGTAAAGGTTCAGCAACCATCAATGAAGAGACTAAAAGGCAGCAGCAGGAGGGAGACAGCAGTGCCAGCCCCCAGCCTGCACCCAGCCCCCCGAGCGAGGAGCTGGCAGGTGCCAGGAGCCCAGAACTGGTAGGCACCCACTGCCCCCAGCCTCACTGGAGGCAGAACCCACCTGCTCATGCAAAAAAAATCTGCGGCTTGCTTACTGATGAAGGAAAGGACCGTTGAATCGGGTGGCTAGCTTAAAAGAATTAGCAAGCCCTGTCCTCTGGCTGACTCCTGAAAGCAGAGGCTGGCGCAGGGCGCGCCGGCCCCCCTCCCCCATGCTGGCACAGCAGTGGGGAGCTCAGCAGGAGGCTGCGGGGCTGGCAGACCTGCCGAGCCCTGCCTGCAGCACGCTTTAAGCCAAGGCCTGCCCAGTCACACCGCCAGCCATGGGATGCTGGGGGGCACGGGCAGCGGCCGTGGCAGGGGGGAGAGGGGTGCGTGTCCCATCTGTGGATCGACGGACCTGCCAAAACCCTCCTCTTTGCCTCCCTGGTCAATCCATGCCTGTGTACCTCATGGCAAATGTCAGCCAATTAATTGAAAGTGGCTTACTTATCAATTAAGGTGCAAATCAATTCATTTTTCACCTCTTGAAGAGTGCCTGATAGCTGAAAAGCACACAAAGATAGTTACCATAGAGAAGCTAACGTGGTAGCTTGTCCTTTGATACCTTGTTTGGGTATTAAAGTCTTTATTTAAATATCTGTCTTCCAAGAGAAAACCCTGACAAGTCTGGCTAGAAAGACTTAACAGTTACTGCACTTCTACATGCACTGTCAATCACCAGCCCTCCACATGGGTCCTGCGCCCCAGCTCTCTCACTTCTGTAAATGGCAAATGTAAAGAACACTTCAGAACAAAACCAACACCGGGGCCACTTCAAAATTAACTCTCACAACAGGAGTAGAAAGAGCCTTTTATAACAAATGTCTCATTTGGAGTATTTGACTACCAGTTACTAGAAATGGCCAAACAGATACAGTCTGCAACTGAGAAGAAACAAAAGGGATATTTCTGCTATTTTCAAGAAAAGACGTACAGTCCAGCCACCCTAAACACGATCCTTAACATATGCAAACTTCCAAAGATAGAAGTGACTAACAAGTAACAAAACTAGAAAAAGATCCCATTGGGGTCTCAACACAGCGAAGCAGTGGTACTATCCATCAGCAACTGCAGTGCATTAACCAGGGCATCAGGGTGAAAAACCCATTGCATTACTTCCCAAAATGCTTATTCCAAGTTAGATGAGTCAGGGCTTTTGATCCTTAATGAATAAGATTTTTATAGCAAGGCAGCAGTATAGCTATATATAGCCTTTGTTTAAAGAAACAAAACCAAGAAATTTACTATTAACTTGGATCTCAACCACTCAAAATATCTTACTTTAAGCACATAAGTACATCTAATGTTACATCTTAAGAAAAAGGAGAGGAAAAGAAAAGAACCAAAAAAAAATTTCAGTAACAAAAATTTCAGGATGTAATAGTTTGATCTGACATTTTCAGATAAATATTAGTTGTTAGGAGAGGGTAGGTATAATAAGATCTTCCAGCAGCTGTTCAAGAAGACTAAGTAGAGGTGGAGAGCAAGTGATGTCACATCACCTCTCTTTAGGCTTTCCAGGATGTTGGTGAGCCAGGCAGGCTCCATATGTATACTGTAACCAGGGTGCAGTGAAATCCGTCCCACAGCCTGCCTAATTGTACCGGGAAAGGAAAAAAGTTTCCTCATGTCAGTTGCCTTACACCAACCCATAAGTTTTCGACAGTCTATGCATGTATATTTTTTACCCTTATTCTCAATTTTGTAGAAACAGCTTTCATTACCAAATTACCGCTACAATTTAGTAATTCCACTAGTAGGATGAAGTTTCTGAGTGCATAGTGATTTTCACTGACAGGTAGTATCCTGATGAAAAAAAAGAAAAAAATTCCTCATGAAGTTAACATAAATACCATGAAGTACAGGAAGGTTCTCGGAGGAAACAGTGCAGACTCCTTTCATTTAAAGGTCTATCTCGGGGTGCGTTATGATCATTTCCCTGAGATAGCTATATGAAGTGTAAGGTAATACTGATTTTAATTTATATTTTTTTTAAATTCTAGAGTTGAAGGCTCTATAGATAGGAATATTACAAACTGTAAGCGGCCTGCTACTTCTGGCCAAGACTGTGCAGTCAGTATGGCAAAGTGCAAACAGCCAAACTGAAAATACCCATTGACCTCAGGAGGAGCTGCACATTCCAGAAGGGAGTCTCGGGAACAACCCTGGGATCACATTGGGCTGAAGCCAACCTCGGTGGCAGCTTAACATGCCCACCCCTCCATTCCCCTCCTGTGCCTACTGCATTTGAGTCTTCCTGAACTCTAAGATGACGTGGCCTGTCACCACACTAAGCAGAGAGAAGCTGTGTGCTCACACAGGCATCAGAAGGTGAAGGAGAGAACTCTGGGCTATCCACACAACCCATCGCCCAGCACACGCCTGTAGCCCAGCACCAGCTGAGCTTGATGCCTGCCCACACTTCCACACTCCTTTCCAACGAGCAGCAGAATGGAAGAAACCACCTAAAGGTATAGCTGCAGCTTCATCTGGGAAAGGTGGTAGCCCAAACACAGGCCTGGACTCTAGGAGAGAAAACCTTCCCTCCTCTCCCTCCAAGCCTCTACTGACTGAGAGTTTCTTCCCTGGAAAATTTCACCTTGCTGCACCAGAGCAGCAGCTCTACACACAGAGGAGAGAGCTGTAAGAGTAAGTTTAAGACATCTAAACCATTTTGGGCTCCCTTTGCTTGGAAACAGCTGGGTCAGGTTTGGTGGGACTTTCCAAATAAGGCACCCAAAGGAAATACCACGCTGAACAGCAGGAGTTACAATACAAGGGGTTGTCACTAGAAGTTTTGAGTAATCTTACAAAAAAGTGTTACCAATATTACCTTAAAAAAATATGTGATTATCTTTGATCCAAATTTATAGAAATACTTCAATAATAATTGTTCCTTCATTTGCTTGACAAGCCAGGTTCAAAAATCTGTTTCCCTGGCAACAACTGAGGACATTAAACTGTGCAATGTGTCTAGGAAAGAAAATAAATGGGAATGGAAAATTACTCCTGAAAGTTAGTTAAAAGGGAAGGAAAAAACCTAATGGGCAAGCTGTCACACATCGATAACTTCAGACATCAAATCTTTCATCCTTCTAAGTTATGTAGGAAATGAAAGGCTAAAGCTGGTAGTTGCTGTTGTTGCTTTTATCATTCATTTGATTTGCTTGCTGCAGCTAGGGATAAGTGCCAAAAACTGTTTTGGCTGCTTCTAAGAGACAAAAGAGGTTGAATAGTGCATGCTTTCCTCCTGAAACACCACTGGCTGAGGTGGCATTGCACAAGCTGTGCTAGGTAGCCATCTTCAGAGGTGCCCACTGGTTCCTTCTGTTAGAAGGCGGCAGCTAAATCTATGTGCAGAGGTGAAACAGCCTGGGCAGCCATTAGCGGGACACTGAAGCTCGTGACCAGAGAGCATGGTGAGGGTCTTTAGGGTCCCACCCTCTGCCTCAGCATGGCCTCCTGCACACCCACCTTGCACTGCACAGTGCTGTGCAGGGAGGGAAGGCAAGTCGTGCCCCACTGCTCTGTCCAGCCAGCACAAGCTCTGGTGCCAAACCAACAGCTCTCTGCAATTGCAAAGCATCTCACAGGCAACATCCCAATGAAGCTACTGCCAAGCATCCCACAGTCAGATGAAAACCTTGGCAATACAATTTGCACAGAGTGTTCCTGTTTGCCGTGTGGCCTTTTTCAGTTTTTTATTCCTATTAAATACAACCCCAAACTTATTGATCTTCCTCTTTACCCAAGTTCTCATTGGAAGACTGACACAGTTTGCAAGCTGAAATATTTCCAGGAATTCACAGAACACTAACTGATTAAGATCTTTAAGAAATTCTGTACTTTCCAAAAGTGAAAAATCTCAGAAGAAAATGAGCAGAACCCTGTTCTACCTCCTCTTCAAATGATACCAGCAAGTTGTTTGGCACAGAATCACATTTTTTAAACTGAATAATCCACTAGACCTTCCTTTCCCATCTGAACAATAGCAAGACAAAAACAACACCTACAATGTCCTCCATATACCACTAATAATTACCTGGAAAGACAACACTGGAAGAATGTGACTTGTCCAAGAATCGGGCACCAGCTGTGTCATCCAATAAGATTTGTGTCCCTCCATCTCAGTGCTCAGCTCTGCTAGCTGAAAAAAAAAAAAAAAAATATATATCTGAAATTGTAATGAAGTACCAGGTATTTATTGAGATACTGCGTTTCCTGCCTGTTTGTCTCTAGACTGATTTACAAAATCCTCTCCATCTTTTGTAAACTTAATTTCCTTGCTAGCCTCATTTCACGTTAAGAGTGATCTGGCATATTTACTGCCCCTTCCCTCAGGGAACTGCAAACATACCTATTGTGAACTAGATTATACCTTCCCCCTCAGCCATGGGAGTCTCTCCCTGTCCATAAGGCATCCTCCAGCAGCTTGGCTGAGGGCTAGCAACATCAGTTGTCAGATTTCTGGTAAAATACCTACTCTGCAACTGCTAGCCACTGCTGGTTGATTAAATATGAGAAAGTAGAATGAAAACTACCACAGTAAGGAAGATATGGTTCTATGTATTTTCACATTAATAGTTCAGTGTTATTGATGATGCTAGAGCGGGGAGACAGCTCATACTTCCTATGCAATAGCTTATAGCTGTGGTGCTTTATTGTCAGGCTCTTTTTGATTACTTTTAGCCGGAGCCAGTAGGAAAAAATGAGTGCTGCACAAGGTGCAAGGTCCTCATTGATCACAGTTTGAAGCTTCTTTCAAGCCAAGTTTCTGTTTCTGCACGTGCCCTTTGTCATGGTTTAAGCCCAACTAGCAACTAAGTACTGTGCAGCTGCTCACTTGCTTCCCAGCCCCCAGAGAGATGGCAAAGAAATTCAGGGGAAAAAGGTAAAGAAAAACTTGTAGGTTGAGATAAGAACAATTTAATAATTAAAAGATACTACTACTGCCAGCAACAACAATAATTGTAAATGAGAGAGAGAGAAAAAAAATCCAAAAGGGATAAAAACCCCAAGTGATGCCCAATACTCACCATCCACTGACCAATGCCCTGCCAGTCCCCCAGCAGCAGTCAGCAGCTCCAGCCAACTCCCACCAGTTTATATACTCAGCATGACCTTCAGTGGTATGGAATATCCCTGTGGCTCGTTCAAGTCAGCTGTTCTCTCTGCCCCCTCCAGCCCTCTCATTGGCAGGGCCTAAGAAACTGAAAACTTCTTGATTTAGTATAAATATCACTTAGCAATAACTAGAAATATCAGTGTGTTATCAACATTATTCTCATAATAAATCCAAAACACAGCACTGCACCAGCTACTGACAACTAAGAAGAAAATTAACTCCATCCTAGCTGAAACCAGGACACCCTCTCTCCATGAAAATTAAGAGGAAGGAGATCAAATCTGATCCCTGAAAAGAAAGATCAGAGCCCTGGTTACAAGGAAAAAATGAAGCCAATGGAAAAAAAAGTCTTTAAAAGAAATTAGAAGTGCAGTTCTAAGGATCAGTCTGTGGCTAAGAAGCCATCCAGGTGATACCAGCTAGGATTTGACCTGCTGATATGAAACTCCCTTGGTCTTCACTTCGGTAGCCTTAATAAGATTGCTGGCTGTTAAGGCTAGAAAGGCTGCACCTGGTGCTCTCAATGCTGAGTTATGTGCCACTGACAGAGAAGGAACAGCAGCTTGTTCCAGCCACTAGCTTCTGCTGCTGATAATGGAGGAAGCAGTAACAACTGCCGTTAACTACCATTAAGGTAGCACGGCTGTGCCTACTTCTGCCCAGGGTCCAATTTCACAATCTGAAGTAATAATCTACATGGTCTGAAGTCATCCTCTGCCTCCAGCAAAACAACTATTGATGTATTTTCTAGGAAGCAGATGCAGCAGTTTTGCTTTTAAGGGCCCTGGGTGATTGCTCATTGGCCATGTTCTGCCCTTAGTTGCAAATCAATGTTGACTGAGACTGTTCCACCAAACTGATCATGCTTCCTTGACCTGTGCCTTTTAAACTTTACAGGCTGATCTAGTTGCTTAGAGAAGCAGTTTAGGTAAGCAGGTGCTGTATGTGGAACAGCAACAGCAGTCATTTGTGGAGGATGATGACAAGATTTATCCTTTGCTCTTGTGGAAATTTATTTCACAAAGACAAAATAGCCCCAGGAAAGTCCTCTGCCTCCCACACATCATTACTACAATAGGTTTCCTTGTACCAGGGAAATTATTTTTTTCAGTGATTCACGCTAGAGCTTTATGCAATTATAAAAAAAAACCCCAAACAAACACATTTTACTGTTTCCAAGAAAAGAACAAGGTCTCCAATCCAACTTCTTTTTTTTATGAAAGCTACTGTGGAGAAACAGGAGAGATCTGAGGTGCTTGTAGAAACATTTTGCGTTGCTAAGCTGTGCAGCAGTGCTTTCTGTTGCCTAAGCTTCCTAAATATGCTTTGCTGTATGTCCATTACTGTCATCTGGCTCCTAAATTAGCATATAAGCTTAACTGAGGACAACTTTGTATCCATCAGGTTGGAAGGCAGTCAGTAGAAAACTGGTTTTATTAAGGCTGACACAGGAAAGTTGCATTGTTTCAGGAGCCTTCTTGTGTTGCCTTCCACAGTAAATGGTCATAAACAGCTATGGGAGGAGAGAGGGAGTGATAAAATGACAGCTGATACCAGCCATGGCTTTCACAGCCTCTAGCAGCTGACATCCAGTCACAGACTTCATCTATTCCCTTCGCAGCTTCATACAAATTTTGATAGACTTGCGGAGGGGAAAAAAAAAAAAAAAAAAAAAAAAGTTTTACAGAATATGGCAGTAGGAAGAAGACAAGGTCTGGTAGCAGACATTCCTTTCTTAACCTTTTGGGGACCCACAAAAAGAATCTATCAGACTTTAGTACACTTCTCAAGGCCTTACTGTTTTTTTGTGGTCTGCAGAGAGGTCTAAGAACCGAGGATCAGTTCCTGCCCAGCATCTATTACCAACAGGGGACCATCCATCACTGACTCTAAAATTATTTCCATTCCTTGTCATGACCTGAATACATGATGTGACTGATCTAAAGTGTTACCTTCAATTAGAGAAACTTGTAACGATCTTACTCTTTTCTTTGTGATTGCTGGGGAATGGGAGGCTTGATACCCCACAGTAGTGCTAGGTGGCATTTCTGCAGTGTTGGCCCCACTGTGATGTATTAGCAACAGGAATAGGAAAGTTCTCCCTGAGTGATGTGGTGGTCATTTTAATCAAATGTTGCAGCAGTTCCCCATGATTCTCACATTCGTTAAAAGATCATGGAACAGAGTCACAAGGTTTGGGTTGAGATGCCATTAAGATAGTCTTCATCACAACACATAACACCACACACGGTGTTTCTTTTTTTAAAATGTTTTATGCATTTGGAAAACTTTAGGACCAATTTCTTTTTGGAGTAAAATGCAATTAAGAAATGCGCTGATGCTTAGATTTGGATGTGATGCTTAGAAATAGATTTGCAATCTAGTTTAAAGTATGTGATTGGAAATTTTAAGCCCAGGGCTCTATTTAAACAAAGCAAAAGTAAAATCCCCCCATCTTTGATGTTGGTTCTGTTTATAAACTTTCTAGGCTCTCTGCTTTGTTCAAAGGACTATTGCAGAACAGCCCAGAGAAATACTTTATCAAATGAAAATGCCAAAGAACAACAAAGAGGGAGCCAGCGAGGTGCAATGAAACAATTAAAAATTAACATAAAGCATGACCATAAAACTTTGTAAAATGTAAATTAACTATTAAAGCACTAATACACTGTGCATTACGATGTTCAAATTAGACTTATTCAGGTCTGGTAAAAAACCACACTGTGCAGCCAAAGAGACAGGAAATCTCCGTCCACAGAATTACTGAGCAGCCTAATTTCAGTGTAACAAACATTTGAGTTCACAGAGCTTTATTAGCCCAAGTCAAGATAGAAAAAGCCAGAGATCTGTATGGCAAAGACACTACATGTCATTATAGAAACATATTAATAGGTTATTTCCAGAATTTCTAAGAGACTACAGAACTGCTGATGTTGTAAAGGGCCTGACAGCTGCTGCCTGAAGATACTGCAACTCTCATCAGTTTCATTTTGGAAAGACAAACTCCGGTCAGTGTGGCAATGGCAGTGAAGAGGAGGGCAGCAACTCTGACAAGGACTGCAGTAACTTAGTTCAGCAGTTGGCAGTGCTCACAAAGAACACGTGTGTGAGACATTGGGAGATACACAGAGAAAATAAGTGATTTCCCTTTTTAGATGTAGCAAAAATAAAGTCGTCTGCTTTCCTCCCAAAATGAAAAATCAATGGAGGAAGCAGAAGTATTTAACTAATTTTCCAGGGGTTTGGGGTGGGGTAGGAAGTTTTGATTCTTACAGAAGTAAGGTTTACAGTGTGAGGTTACATTTAATGTTACATATAGTAAATTCTGAAATAAAACACTGAAAAATTAAATGCAATATTTTCATTTTCAAGCTCTGAAAGGGAAATGTTTTTAATTTTTACAAACTGTTTTCAGTTTTTCCTTAAAAAGTCTTTGGGCTTTGTGGGGGCAGATGAAGTGTAGGATCATTCTTACGAGGTGCCAAACAATGCAGTTTTGAAAATTCCCGATGTTATTTCAGAATTTTGTTGAAACTGACCTATTTTCTAGAAACATTTGATTTTTATGTAACTTTATATTCAAACAGAGAAAGTACTCCATAGAATATTTTCTAATAAACTTCAAAAAATATCTTGTGGCATGCAAAAAACTGCTCTCGTTGTAGCACAGTATTAGGAGTACTACTTTACAAAAGTACAAAAGCCTACGCTTGCGCAGCTCTGCTCCTTCTCTGCCCCAGGCATCTGTCTCAACCCAAGAACTTTGCCTACCTTCCACGGAAATGTCTCCTCATTCAGTGCACAGGGCAGAAGGTTTTTTTGGAACAAGCCATTACACTTTTTCTGAGCTTTGTTACCACACACTATCCTGAGAACATCATCAATAAAAAAATATTCATGACACCTGTCTATACTGGAATGGGCCAGCTCGTATAAAACATTCAGCAGCAGGAGGCACATCATTCCCATTTTTCAGATAAAGAGCTATTAATTGTAAGAGCTTTTTCTAATGTGCAATGTTAAATATGGTATTTTACACAGTTCACATAGAGCTCATTGAGAGATAAGTGGAAAGTTCGTATGAGTTATCCAACACTGTTTGCTACAATTTTGATAATTCTTTTGGATGGACTCTACAGTCCATCCACATTTAAAAAGGAGAAGGTTTATTAGTCCCTCTTTCTCCGTAACAAACATGTTTACAAAAAACATGGAGCAAGTCGGTCTAAGTGGTTTCACGTGCAGAGGAACATATGTCTTCTGATGGTGTCATGCAGCAGGATGATGTCTCATGGAAGGTGGTTTCAGGTTTCTGAACAGATTGCTGCTGGGATGGTGTTGCTGCTAAGTGAACGTGCCAGTCAGGATCAGAGCTGAGTCTTTCATGTTATAGTAAACCCAGACCGGACCCTGGCAGTATGACCTCATTAACCTCATGACTCTTGATCTCTCAATTATGCTCAACTCTCCACTCACAGAAGAATTTGGGACAAGTCTGGCTCCAAGAGTAATTTATTTATTTCCATAAATGATCTATTTACATTGGCTTGGAGGTCAGCATCTTTTTTTTTAAAGCCAGTCACACTGACTAGGGATTATCTATTCTTTTGAGATGCTGTAATGGTCTAATAATACAGAAGTAGGACAGATAGTGTCATAGGAAGAAATTTAACCTGTGAATTCATTTTCCATTTTCCATCTGGAATTTCATCAAGAAAAATGAAAACGATGAGAAGTGTTCAAAGTGACTCTTAAGACTTACTGCAGTCATGCAATTATATGAACTAATCTTGACTAGACTATGAAAAATCCCCTTGTTCGGAAAGCAGGGTGAAATTTAGAGAAGAGCTAAGCTGTACTGAGACCACATCGAGCATGAGAATGAATAAGCATTAGGAGCATGGAAAGAGGGGGAGGTCATAGCTCCATGCTTACACCAAAGTTACCCATACCGCTCATTAATGGGAGAATATTTCTGACTGGTTTTGTCCAGTAAGAGGGCTCTGGATCAATGTTGGTATCTTAATTCCATCATTATTTCTTCTGCAACCCCTGGTGTCATGGTTAAAGTAACAACAGGCACAAGGACCCTTGCTGAGTCACAGAGGACGTAAACGTTCCAAAGCAAAATTGGGTGAATTTGGCAGAGGAGTGTGCTGGCTATTGCTTCAAAGCTTCACAAAGCTTCTTACAAATTCCATCCAAATGAAGCCATTGCATTTTCATTGCAGAAATGCCTGAGCAACCTTGGATCAAAAGCTTCATTTTGATGAAAGATTAAAGTCTTCCTAGACTTAGGCATGTATTTAAATGTACTATGGCAAATGCTCATGATTATTCATGACAGTAAGGAGAGACAAATTAAGTTTTTGTTAGAATGGAGTAGGCAGGAGCTAACTCATATAATCTCCAAAGATATCTCCAGAAGTAACTTGTGATACCTTGATGTCGTTCTGATTTGCAGTGTCACTAAGACACTTAAAAACCTGTTGCCATTGTTATTCTCAAACACGTTGAAGTTAGCAATTTCCAAATGAACTGGAAGAGCACTTCCCTAAAATCAATCTAGTAAGATGTATCATGTCCTCCATAGGGAAAACCCATCCAGCACTCAAGAAAATGTAGAACATATATTCAGATTTATTTGGGTGATTATGAAATGTTTACTTATGTTTCTGTTAGCATGTGATATATGCACTCATTACTGCCATCTCTTAGCTCTGCACTCTAGCCTGGGCAGCTATGAACCTTTCAGGGTGGTGAACTCCATCCTGTGACTTTCATCCTGTGGTTGGTCCATAGTTGTCCATATCCTTCAGTCCTAATAACATCGGCTTGTCTGTAGTTCAATTAAAATAGAAGCTTTTTCACCTACTGATGGGCTACCACCCTTCATTATATCAGAATAGATATCAGAATCTGACTCTTTCAGATGTCCCTAGGTTTGAACTGCTTTTTGTGTTAAAACATTAAATATGCATTCAGTAAGACATCCAGTGTTGCTTGTATGTAGAAAAAGTATAATTTTAAACAGGAGAGCTACAGCAATTTGATCTGTTTCTAATACTGAGATTTCCTAAAAGTACTGTTTCACAGCTGGACTTTAGTCTTTGGTAGATTTTTAATAAATGTCAAGGAACCATCCCAAACTAGAGGCAATACCACAAACATGAAAGGCACAATCGCCCCGTACAACTATTTACTGAAGATTAGATAAAATTAGATAAAATCAGTCATACAAATCAAATCATCCTTTAGAAGTTCTTCTGTATTGTTAACCTACTTTATTTACTATTAAATATTATTCCTAGTACCCAGCTCAGAATCAAAAATTTTCAGTAATGATCAGTAGAAGAATGTCTTCCTCCCCTTTACCTCCTCAGCTGACCAGTTCTTGTGGACCCCTGCTCTGGGTACCTGGCTCTTCCCACGATGTTCTTGAAACACCTTCAGTGCTTGGCACCATGAACTCTGCTCCCAGTGCTGGGCACAGCCACTACATGGATCCAGTCTCACGTGCACAACAGCCCAGGCAGGACGCATGAGCAGCACCAGCAGGGAGGAGCTGCACAAGAAGCCAGAAGACTGTGTGCTTCATGAGAGCACAACGTGGGGAGAAACCGGTAACAGAGGTGGAGAGGTGGGAGCTGCACTGAGCATTCATCCCAGCTCAAGGCCTCCCTCACGTATCTCCATTGTGAATCTCAGGAGAAAGTGCCTTTGAAGGCTTGCAACCAGCCCCCCAAAACAATGACAATGAGAAAAGTTCTTCCTGCATCCAACTATTTTTATTGTACTTTTAACGTACACACAGCAGATATATTTCCTGCTACGGATTTTTCCTAAGCTGGTTGCCAAACATGTAGAATATTGTAGCCTTGGGGCTCGACTAGATCTTACCTTTTTTTATTATTCAACTCACAAAACAGGAGAGCCCTTAAAAGAGAGGTTGCGAGCAGGTATCCTGGCTCAGTGCGTTGCTTGCTGCCAGCCTTTGCCTGTGGATTCTGTTCACTGAAATGCTTCTCATGTGATTCCCAGTGGGTTTCAAAGCGTACGATGAGAATACTTTTATCTTTATTACCTCCCTCCTACCATTCAAAATCTCCCAGTTGCTTTCTCTTTCTTTCCTGAATAAAGCTGGAACTTTATAAATCACTATGTGAAGAGAAATACCAAGAGAGAAATAAAGACCAATATTGATAGAGTGCAGCAATTTCAGGGGAAAAAAATATTCGCAATCATCTGGCTAAGAGAAAAGAGCAAAATTAGATTACTTATGTCTGACTTCAGTTTCTGATACTGTTTTTTTCTGTTTTCAGTTTCTGATACTGATATTGGAAAACCTGTTAAGCCCTCAGGAGCAGATCCATTGGCCTCTGCCACAAACCTTAACAGGCTCCACAGAGAAAAAAAGGCAAATGCAATAGTTCCAGAATTACCGTACCCAGTTAAGTGCTGTGGGTACCATAGCACTCTTCAAATGCAAGCATCATTATTCTTTCTCTTTAAGAAAAGAGCTAGAAAAGCTAAGGGCTGTATTCTGGGGCTGTTAAAGAACACTGAAGTTGTTATGGTCAGTCAAACCCACTCCTAACCGTGTCCGGAGATATACAACACTGGTTAAGTCAGCAGTGACTAGTGATGTAGGATGAGCTAGAAAGGCCCAATTCAGTGACAGCAAGAACCAGTTTACCTGCCTGAGAAGCAAAACATCTCAAGCTGCCAGTCATGCGTTATCAACAACCAAAACCCACTCTTGAAAATTCACCACCTCCTCAATTTTCTGTGCTCAAACAGCTGACACCACTTGTGAGGAAGGGACTTGGTTCAGTCAAAAAACATGTGGCGAGTCGATTTTTTCTCTCCAAATCTCTGTTAAACACTTATCTATATTTGAATCTCTAAATCATACACTGGATTAATAAGCGTACCTGTTCATCGTGCTTAAGCAGAGCATAAGGAAGCCACACATTAGCACACCAAGCTGATGAGAGAACTGAATTGATTATACCTGTGACGCCCTCCCAGAACAGTTCATTCTGGTTTGGGTACTGCTACCAGCAACGAGGCATCCTTGTGTCCAAGGCGAAAACACAGCTTGCTCCCACACTGTGAATCAAATGATGGGCAGATTTAAATAATGTCATGGGGCATAAACCTCCAGATCCCACTCCTTTGCTCTCATCTCCTTCTTGCAAAGAATTTTACATCTTAATCATTAATTGCTCTTAGGTAATGTAAGAAAAAAGGCAGACGTCTGAAGAGTAGTTTAAAAATGAGGTAGCCAGTGTAACTTAATCTAACATGTTTTTGAAGTTTTGATCAAACTAATCCAAAAGAGCCATGGAATCTCAGCTCTTGACTTCCCTGGCAATTGATGCCTAGTTGTGAGCCATGGAAATACCCATATGACAGCGTAAATATCACCTGGTCCTCCTGCAAATTCCCATCACTCACCTCCCTTGACACCCTAATGTCAGCCGGCTTATGCAAGTAACTTCACAGAGCAGCACTCTCTTGTAGACTGACCATGGGACTTTCACTCGGGTAAAGACAAGCAAAGTTAGGGGTCTACTCTAGTAACAATAACACAGCTGCATGCTGTTAAAGCAGTTGTGGTTAAGTGAGAACTAATAAATAACGGTATGTCCTGCCTGTTGCAGTGGAATGCAATAGCGGAGGGGGGGCGGGGGAGCAGGCAGAGCTGACAGCACTCGGAGACTTCGTTGCATTACCCAAAGGTCAAGAATCACAGCCACAGTTACAGCTTCAGTATGCCAGTATCACTTTTAAAATGAGATCCCCTGTAGTATGAGAAACATCGTGATGAACTAGCCAAGAGGATTCCTGTTTTTCTACCACGGATATCTCCAACCTGGGCCATAATGTCACTTGTTCCAAACAATCTTTGCAATCGGGACCTTTAAAAATATGGAAAACATATAGCTGAGCATGACTTTGACGGAGCATTGAAGATATGCTAGTTGCTTTAGCTAATGATAGATTTTAAAAGATGCAGTATTTGCCTAATACAAGGTATTTCCCCCACTGAATATTTAAAAAAATCTTTACAGTAAAATACTTAAAAAATACTGAGATAGGCCTGTTTCCTCAGATCTAAGCCTGATCTGAATTACAACACTTCAAAGCAAATAATGAAATATTGTATTTATTTTATACATAAACTGTTTTTTTCTGCATTTTCTCTTTCTATATGTAGGTTTTACTGTGTTTTGAATGTTTCCTAAAACTTCCTGTCTGTTTACTGCTCCTTCCTTGAATTATGATTTCGTAACATAGACTATTCTTTTTTAAGTTGCAAGACTAAATATAATGACAATAATTATCAACTCTGTTCAGAGTTAAATGTAAACTTTCAACGATCCTTAAAAAACCTGTGGTTGGTCAACTATATGCATCAATGGCACAACCATATGGTTTATACTCTGTATTGTCAGATCTTAAATAAAACTTGTAGATTGTAAAGTTAATAAAGGAGAACAAAGAGGTGCACACCTGGTAATACCTGGAAGTAAATGCACTTTAAACAGACCAATGATGAAGCCAACACTCAAAGTTATTCATTCAGATCTGCTCTGTACTGCTCTAATTAACCAGAACACACTGTCTCTGAAAGGAAAAATCTTCGGAAAACTGAAAATTCTTTTTTCCTGTCCTATTTGCCACCTTCAAATCTGAGAAACAGATTACAAAACCAATAAACAGAAGCATGCAGTTAATTTTAACAGAAAAAAAAATGAAAACCATAACATATGGGAACACTGCCTTATTAATAGGTGGAGGAGGAGATTGGATTATACCTCTTATCTCTTGTTCTGTAATATATAATTTGTCTATACCAAATTGTGCTTTAGTTGGGTTTTTTTTTTCATTTGTTATTTCTTCCTTGTAGATGTTTAAAATACATCTATCATCTAATCACATTACATTCTAGGTGTCTGAATTTCAGGTTCTACCTATTCTGGTATGGCTCCCGTCCGTCTCATATTGCAAAGTTAGTGAAGACTTTAAATTCCTCCTTGTCCAATGTTCTGCTCAGGGACAGGTTTCAGTAGCAGCCAATACTGTCATATTGTTGAAGCCATAAAACTATTCTTGGTAAGCTGTAAACTAGATATGTGAGCAAGTTGGAACCTTAAAGTTAAATTGCTCATAATATTAAATAATTTTCTTATCAGAAAAGGTAACCATTCACTGACAAAGAGATATGATCAATATAAACTTGGATAGCAACATATTTATAGGTAGCTTTTAAAGGCTATCTCATTTTCAGGATCTTCAGAAATTTCCTCATAATGCAAACAGCACTGAATGCCTAATGCAAATGATTTCCTGCAGATGTCTGCTTACACTTTTAAATGAAATCGCTTCATTACTGCTTGTTAACTTGTTTCTGTTCACTCCCTACAGACATTCAGATACAAGACGTATTAATGCTGAAGGTACAATGGGGACTAAAAGCATCTGAACTTACATTCACTTCTTTTCCCTATAAATTTGATTAAACTGCATGGATTCCTTGCAGCATCTAGCTCCCAAGGAAAGCCGTGGGTACTATATGCAAAGTAGGAAGAGAGTGTCAAATGCTTTGAGGCTTTACATCCTGATCTTAGGTTTCTTCTTCTGTAAAGTGAAGACAACTTTAGAAGAGTAAGGATATTCAAGACAGCAAGGAGTTTTGTCACGTCAGTAGCAGGGCTTGTATAGGAACTTGAAGATAGATGTATGCATTTGCATCCTGAGTTGGGGTTTCTCTCACTCTAGCAGCCAGGTCTCCTCTGCCAGACTGCGGACATGCTGAATTCTCATCTTCAGCCAGTTCTACAGGGCTGTTTTCTATTATTTGGCTGGCTTGCACTCAAGTCCGTCTCACCTAGAGCGAGAGGAGCTCATGGGGCTATGCTCTACAATTCTTTACAGCTGCTGCTACTGGATAGTGGGTCTTCCCTCTCCTCCCGTTACCTTCCACAACTAGGAGTCTTTCAACCCGGACTCTGACTAGGGCTTTGCTGGGTTCTTCATAAAGCAGAGCTGTCATGATAGCTCATGAATAAGCCCATGAATCTCTCATATTGTTGAACACTGAAATGACACATAATGAAATGTAGATTCAAGACTCCCTTTAATTACATAGGGATAGTTTTCTCAGTACAACAGAATTTCACCAAAAAAGACTATGGCTATATACAGGATGCAATCACAACAAATGGCACCAATGAATGCATAGACTGCCTTCTGTTAATGGCCGGCCAGAGAGGACCAGTAGTCCAAAGGCTCAGGAGCGGTCACTTTCTCAGGACTTAGACACCTGGATTGTACATGAAACTGCATGCTGATGACGGGACACAGCTGCTCGTTACTGTTGCTAGAAGTGTTATGTTTGACATGAACTCCAAAAATAAGGAAATCCAGAACTCTAACCCTATGGCCAGGTTTTTCTGTCATCACTGGCAACATATGATGTTCTTACACAGCGTACTTTAACAGCATCATGATGAAAAGAAAATTCAGTCTTAAGGTTCCTATCGATAATAGCAGCTGGTAATACTTTACATGAAACACAGCTTGTTCTTGTTATTCACCACTAACTCTGAGGAGGAAGATAGCATCTTGCATAGACTTACAATTGGTTGAAAATTAAATTCCTTGTTTAAGGCATCAAAAACATTGAATAACTTATTCAATGTCTGACAAAGTAAAGTAATGGATGAAGGATATGGTCCTACTTTTAAAATAAGCATCCTTAAAAAAAAAAAAAAAGACAAACTGGTCTCCCAGAGGCCGTTAATATTTCGCAGCATGACAGAAAATAAAAGAATTTTTAAATAGTACATAACTATACAAAGAATAATCCATTGAGGGGGGAAAGAAACCTTCCACACAACAAAAACATCCCAATTTTTACCACTGTCATTGGTGGCCCTCCCAGCTGGTCCTCATAACTTGGATTTAGGAAATCAGAGCTATTAAGTGAAATGCAGCAACTGAAAAACAACAACAAGGTCCTAGGAACATGTACAGTCTTGTCTAGAGGTTCAGATAGATTAAAATCCCAGAACTGTAGGCAGCCAGGTGCAAGGAAAAGGGATTTTACAACTTTCAAATGAAGCATCGATCCTGCTCATCTATTTACTTTCTCCAGTTGCTATATCTCCTATATACCTTCTGCAAGAAATGGTCTCTCAACTCTGACTTCAAGCACGGTTTTTAAACTTGTGAAAGCCCACGACACAGTCAGTCTCACCACACCTTGCTGTGCATTGGAGTATACTTTGTGACCCTGTCAGGTACGGAAGACACATAGAAAATATGGTCCATACTCAGGCCACCTAAAACATACCTGTCCCCTAAGGGCTGGCTTTTTAAGTGCCAGTAGGGAGATTAGGCACAGAAATTTAGGTGTAGCCTTGGCCTGTTATTCCACTAAGAATTAAAATTAAAAGCTATGAAGTAATAAATTCTATTTTTAATGCAGTAAAACATTTGTAAAGTATGCAGCCCTCCAAGTATGAATCTCAGTGGATGACTCAGGAATTATTTATACTTCTCTTATGATTAACTTCTTGCTGGCAACATCATATAAAATAAGGCACCATTCAACACTTTCAAGGCAACATCATTGTACACCTTAAAATTAAGCATCATAAATATAGTTATCCTCAGAATAATTACATTAAAGTTTCACTGGCACTTTGGAGAAGCCTGTGATGTTATAACTTCAGCTTAAAATAGTGACCACTTTAAACATTTGTTTAACATATTGTCATGCAAGATGGATTTAACAGTAGTTTAGATCTGTAATCTGGGCGTTTTTCATTAGTCTGTAACTTTTTGTTGTCATTTATTTAAACTATGTAAACATTAGGTCTGTAGAACTATGACCAGTACACCGAGGTCAAGTCCATTAAAAAAAAAAAAAAGAGGCTCTTTATTAACAAGTTCTTTGAAATGTGCTGTAATTTCCAAACATTCCTCAAGAATGCAATTCTTTTCTAATGCCATGACTTTCAAAACAACTTCTTGCAAAGACTGCATGAAAGTAAAAGTGTTCAAGAACCTCAACTGTAATTACAGTAATAAACCTAGCAGAGGCCTTTGTAAAAAGGACAGTTACAAACAATTTTGATTTTACAAATTACATTAAACCAAACTTAATGTGTTGGGTGTTTGTTTTTTTTTTTTTTTTTTTTTTTTTTAAAGCCAAGTAGCAGTCTTTGGAAGATCACAGAATCACAGGATGGTTGAGGTTGGAAGGGACCAATGGAGGTCATCTGGTCCAACCCTCAAAGATAGGCAAAAGCAGCAGATGCTACACCTCTTGATACTGATCAGGTGTTGGGGTTTTTTTTGTTGGGTTTTTTTTTTTTTTTAATTTTTATGCCATATGCAAAATTCATTGAAATAGTACAAATTTAACTGGAAATCCACATAAAAATAAATAGCAATATCTCTCTATCAAATTGAGTGTTCTTATTAACTGAGTCTACTTTATAATTACCTGCTATTTTCAATTGTGATTCCAAACGTGGACTAGATGGGACATCTATGAAATATGAATCAAATTGCAAGAACACTGGAACAGGGATTAAAAATCAAATTGGTCATGACAAATTGAAAAACTTATCTGAACCAATTAGAACACAAATAACAAAGATGGTCACATATGAAGGAACAGTCAGCTCTGTGAATACATACAGCTATTCAGCAGGAAAGTCTTTGGCAACTTTGGGGATTACAAGTAGAATATGAACGAGGAGCACAACGTACAAGACATCTGTTCCTTTTCCGCACCATGGCAAACTTAAACCAGAATACCATCACCATTCTGGGCATCGCACTTGAGGAAAGATGCAGACCTAGTGTACGTTGCCCAGAAGCTGGCAAGAGTGTGATGAAGGATCACAAAAACACAAGAAAAGTCCGGAAGGAAGATTGAGGAGGAGTACAGCAGTCTTCACAAAGAAAGGCTGCCTCAGAAAGGGTAGGGATTTGTCTGTTCTTGGCAGCGACAGGGCCTTAAGGTGCTGTGACATAGGTGAAGGTTAAAAATGATTTATTTAAGCCAGTTAACCACTGGAATAGATTGTCTAGGCAGAGTGGGGAGTATGTACTGCTGGTAGTCGTTAAGAACAGGTAAACCAGGAACCTGAACACATGCAGGTAGAGCTGATCCTACCTTACAACAGGCATCCCTGTTGGCCTTACAGTCCATGACTGTCTTTCCACAGTTACTTAAGTTTCACTGCACTCCTTCCCTGGCCTCACCTCCTGCCTCTGTATTTAGCTTTCATCTCATTCCTAAAGCCCTGCCCACCCCTATACTCAAGAAATCACATGGAATGATATAATGAGCTGCTGTCATACTCCTGTTCGCATATGTATTATTCTCTTCTTTCACTTGCATCTTCTTTGTATCTTAGGGAACATACACCACCCTGTGAGCATACATGCATGAGTATATGTACTTTTTATACACAAGAAGCTCCCATTCCTGATTAGCCTTAAAATGCCACCAAAATAAATGTTTGTAATACATGCTTCTTAATCAAGTTGCATCACAATGTCTTTTCACAGTTATGATGCAGTTGGTAGTAACCAAGATCGTACAGTCCACAGAGGCGACACATTTCTTTCTAAAATAAATACATGAAGAAATACCTAATAGCAACACTAACTTACATTATATCATCAGTTTTGAAGAGGCAATGACCCCACAGATTAATGAGGAATTCTGCCTAGAAGTCAAAGGTATGATATAGTCTTACATTATTAAACAAGAGCTAGATATGATATAACCTACTTCAAAGAGCTCGGCCTTTAATAGAGAGAAGGCGGCAGAATACCAAGAGTCCATATTTATCTCTGACGTAACACCAACGAAGCCAGCAGAATTCCTTGAAGTTCAGTATGCCTCAGAGCACCGTATGGCAAGTGTCGCAGGTCACCCTGTAAGCTGCAAGGTATGGATGGAAAAAGCAATGACATCTTGCGTTCCTATTTAGGAAATATACTAAGAAATGAAGTATCACAGGATGGTATCTCAGAAAATGTCTGCTTATTATTATCTAACAATTGATGTATCAATTCACTAAAAAATTTTACAAATTCAAGTATGAACACACTCCAGGAAACTGAATTTTTTCTATATTGTATGTAGTAAACATAATTATGCTGTAAGTAATACATAGGCAAACCCCAAGTTTTATATACAACTGTCTTGAAAAGCAGTCAGGAATTAAATAGGTTATACTTTATTCTTTCAAAATCCTAAAACTATGAGATCAGTCATCCATCTGATCGAGTCAGACTTACCATATTAATCCCCAGACTAGAGAGAGTGACTCCTTCATCCTTAGCACTGACACCAAACACGATAGTGTTCCCAGACCCCCCTGAAGGTATGTTCTAAATAGATGGACATTAATAGATAATGACTGGGAACAGAGCACATAAACACCTTTTAAAAAATTAACAAAGCTGAATTTCCTTGGACATATGAGCAGTAAGAAGAATTCACCTAGCACCTTTGTAGAAAATGCATCTAAAAAATTCTCATTCATAGCCTGCTTCTGGTTTTACACTCCTTGACGTGGACCGCTATTTACTTGTGATGATGAGGAGTCTCTACTCTGGCCAAAGCTGTTAGCAACTGCCAGCACTTCACATTTATCAGATTCATACACTCTGTTCAGTACATCTAACCCAAGTTCTGCACTTCTAGAAGAACAAGACCCTTGGCAATAAATTGAGAATTGAACAGCCCCAGGCAAGGGGGCACTAAAGGAGCTGTTAATTTCCCACTATTTGCAGCACAGGTCTGTGTCACCCTGTTTGCATCATGCATCATTCATCTGCTGTGATGAAATGCAACCCTGCGTTTTAAAAAAAGACCTCCGTAACACTGAGGATACTGTATCTTTGTGAGAAGTGTTTCACATATTTTCCATGGGCACAAACTGCTCCTGCTGCTATTTAAATCTCTGTCGCTCTCTTCGGAGGGCATTATTCACTTCAGGAAGTTCATTCAGAAGGTGCTTAGCATAAGAAGGGGAAAAGCCAGCATGGCAGCAGACAGCAACATGGCTCCTGAAGGAAAGCTGGGTACTACTCCTGGGAAAAGGGCTGTCCACAAGATCCGAATGGCCAGCCTAGTCTTCAGCTTGGCGCGAGGCTGGCAGCAGTGGGTATCTGACCACCACGTAAAGCAAGCCCAGGAGCCCCCTGGATGGGCCCCCCCTGCAGAAGATTCATCAGCTCAGCCTGCACAAGAAAGATCCTTTGAGAAATGGACAATTCCATCTGTCAAGAGGGACCAAGGAAAAGGTGACGAAAAATCCATAGCAAAGGAATCAGTGACGATAAGAGATGCTGAAAAAAATTCAAGGGAATCAGATGAAGCCCTCAAAAAGTTCAGCATTAAAAGCAAAGAGGTGACAAAAACAGTTGTAAGCAAAGCCTACGAACGAGGAGGGGATGTTAGCCTCCTCAGTGAAAGATATGAGAATAGCAGCTCCGAGACAGCCAAGCTCAAAGAAGAATCAAGTGCTATTGATAAAATTCTTAGTGACAAATTATCTCCAACGATAAGGAGAAAGTGTTCAAACATGGTATCAGAGTTGACCAAGGGCTGGAAACAGATGGAACAAGAGGACAAAGAGGGGGCTAAGGAAGAACTGCTGCTTAAGTCTCATGATGGCAGCCTGGATGCAGAGGACAGTGGCTATGGGGAAGCAGAGGACAAACTTGAGCAAGAAGATAGTGACCAAGAGGTGACAGCTGTGAGGATTAAACGACCTGTGCCATCTTTGTAAGTAAAACATCTTTATTAGGTTATCACATATGGTCAGCATGGGACTGTGAGACATATACAGGTTTCCACGAGGAAGATGTGGGGGGAAATGGTGGGAAATGGTCAAAGAGAAACCATTATTCTTGAAAAGTTTTTAAAAAAACAAAAATCCAGGAAACCTTTCACATATCTCTCTGTGCTTAAGTAGTTAGTCAACAACATCTGACTGTAGCCTTGGGTTTTAGGTGATATATATATAATCACAGGAAATTATGTTTGGGAAATGTTAATTATCTTTAATTTTCACACTGGATTTACTGGTTCATGGAAATGACTACTTACTTCTTAATACTTTAGTTCATATTTCAGAACAACAATTTTTACCTCGCCAAGAGCCCACAGCTATTCATTTATTTCAGCAAATGTTAAGTCTAAAGGAATATACTTGACAAACAGTATTTCCAAATACTTATTATTTTGTTTAGTATAAAACCTAAATATTCTCAGGAGGAATTTGCAGAGAATGTCCAAAACAGACTTTGCAGGAATTACTTCTAAGTGCATCTTAACAAAAGCTGGGTTGACTGCTTCTCTTTGGAAGCTTTCCACAGATTCAGAATTCATCAAGTCAAAGAATAAAAACTTTCACAGGAGCTGGGACCCCAGACTTACATTAGAAAGCATCCCGACTGCCTCAGCATCTGCAGAATTGATTTGAATCATGCTATAATAGACTTCCTTATGCCTGTAAATTGTGTGAAGAAAAAGGAAACAGAATCTGTTACCTATGGAGTTATTACAGGTTCTAGTTAAAAGTTTGAGTTAAGTAGCAAATTCATAGCATCAGACAGTTTTGAGTAATACTTCTTTCAGTAAGAGGCTTATGCTTGAAGATTACTACTAATAGCAGGTACATATTAAATTAGGAGCCCAGGCAGTAAACAAGTGGTGTTCAGCCATAGCCATGCAATTCATGGGAAGTCACCCAGAAGAGCAGAGGAACAGCAGTCTGGTAGAAATTCTGCAGTTTCCTTTCCCAGAGATCTCCAGCAGGACCACCTTTCCAGAAGACAGCTGCAAACAGCTCTGCTGCGGCCAGACTTGCCAATGGGCAGATGCCAAACTAATTAATCACTCTTCTGTTGGTAAAAGATTAAAAGATCCTTATGTCCAATGCTGCAAGATGGGAAACTGTAGGCAGCTGTTATGGATGTAGCATGCTGTTTGCTCCAGCCCTCTGGTTTACAAACTTGGTAACATCCTGGAACAAAAACAGCAGAAAGGAATGTGTGGTTGAACCTGAACTGTTCTGGTGTAAAACCTCACATCCAGCTCTAAAATTGTGATGAAGGAGAGTGAGCACAGCCTCCGAGGCTAGTGGGCGCTGAGCTGCGACTCGGTGCAGCCCACATGCTGCCCGCTGGCGTCACTGGGCAGGGAGGGCAGCTGGTGGCGAAGCTTGAACTGAGGCAGGGCTTGCCAGAGCTTGGTCTGCCCGAGCCCACAAGGAGGAACACCAGGACATAAGTTCCTACCAGGAAGCATCCTGTGGTGGGGCCCCGAGTCTCCACTGCTTCCACTCTGTATCCATCACCCGCGTGTGTGCAACGTGAGCACGAGCTGAGCGGGCGGCACTTTGAGACAAGGAGGCAGGGCTTTCACCCGCCCAACTGGCCTGTGTGTAAAGGGTGAGCAAGGGAGCATAAGCAAGAGATCAGGGCCCATATGTTCATACCGTATCTTAATTACCGTTTCAGAAATGAAAAACTGGGACCAGCACTGATGAAACTGCCAAAACAGACTTTGTGATCCCTCTGCAGACAGGCAGGCTGTACCATTCCCACTGCTTGGGTTTTACACCTCACTACTGACAAGCGTTTACCATGACCAGCATTAGACTACGACTCACATAGTCATGGATTTCAACCATATGGTACTTTTTAGCACAGCCATCTGAATGCAGAGCTATTTTAACTATTCAGACTGGGGATTAGAATGGTGCTTTGCTGTACAGCTGACCTGCCATCTCTCACAAGGAGCAAATGGTTAATAGCCAAAGTGAAAAAAGCTCTCCAGTAACCGAGAGCTTGAAAGTTTGTGGCCCCTGCTTTCGGAAGAGGCTGTGTGTACCATCCTTTGACAGAAGTTAGGACCTCAAAACAAAGTTTCCCACATACAATGGGAAAAGAGGATGTGTTTGCAGCAAGTATTGTATGTAAATAACCTCAATTAAAACAAGTGGCTCACTAAAAATGCTATAGTAGAAGCAAACCCACTATCTGTCAAACTTTGTATTTTCCTTATGTGTCTAATTTTAGTGCTGCTACCTATGAAAAAAATGATTAGCCATATTTATTGAGGTGTAAATGTTTGAAACAACACCCTTTTTGTTAGTTACAGCTCTCTCCCACTGAAATCTGACACAAAAGCAATTTTCTGAATTTACAGTGTTGTTATCAGGACTGGATTTTTTAAATAGTAATTTTTTTAAAAAATATTTTATAGCCCGAGAATACATTATTTTAGCCTGCTACTTTTAAGAACCTTTCATTGTGGCTTAATCTTCTTTAAAAAGGCCATATGTACATGGCTGTTAAAGCAAATCTCCCATTTTCCTCTCTGTATTCTAGGAGAAAAGCATCAGTGTCAGTATTTTTTTTTTTCTCGCATTAGCACTTTCATAATTTCCAGCTGCAATATTTATAGGAATAAGGTTGCTTCCTTACAGAAGGCACGGTAACCCCATGTTAACAGGCACAGGAAACACCATTTCATTCCTGCTTAGGAGCCAAAGGGATGCAACAGTGATATGAAATTCACACCATTGAAAACGGATCCATACCTTTCCCCTACAGAAAGGGTCAGGGGGAACATGGACACTGTTCTCCTAGAAGTTCAGAATACATTTAAGGTGATCATCCTGGTTAACAAGTTAACTTAGTTGATTAAGAAATGCTTTACCTGTACCAAAGTGGGTTGACATTCACAGCCTTTGCTTTGCATCCATGATACATTTTGTAGGTGCAGTACAAACATGAAAAAAAATTCTTTGACATGTACACAGTTTACCATGTCATTAAGATAAACAATGGGGAAAAATGCACTTCAGCCACCAGAAATGAGTAAATCAGAAGATGTGTTAAAAAAAAAAAAAGATAGTAACATTAAAGTTTTTCCAAAACCCATGCGGGGCACGATAAAAGCAAAGGGATAGATAAGATGGTGCTTTTCTCACCAGTGAGAAGACGATTCTGGTAAGGAAGTTGATAATAGCATTCAGCTAGAAAAAAAAAAAAATTAAAGGTTTCAGTAGGAAAAGGCGAGAATACTTACTATACTTAAAGAAAAAGAGGCAGCGTAACTCTGTAAAGGTTTTATCATCTCACTCACTGTCGTCTTTTCCCTCAACCTGGGAAACTGAAGCTCCAGGACCTTCTTGGGGGGTCTGGCCCTTGGAGAGAAGGGTGAGCAGCTGGCTGTAGCTGGGGGATAAGCCCTCTGTGATGGCATCTGCTCATCAGCTCCACTGAGACTGTTGGTATCACTTCTTCTAGGCAATTTTGATTCACTTACAACCCCCCTTCACTGATACCTTCTCACATGAAGAGCTAGGGAAGAAATCAATCTGAGCTTCAGCTGGAATTAAGACTGCACTGGCACAGGTTTCAGGAGACAAACTTCTTCATAACCAAACCCCGTGCCCACAGTTCCTCTGGGCAATGAATCCACTATTCAGGGCAAGGGACAAAGGATAATGACTTTCCCCTTCTCTGTGTGACAACAGCTTACATACAGGAGGATCTGGTTTATCACTGGACAACAAAATTGTCCAGCTTTACTCCACTGATATATTTTAACACTTTCCTGCCAACACGTATCTGTTAATCACACACACAAACCTACAGACACCTAGATGCTTGCCTACTCTCAGGACACTTTGCAGTCGCACCACAGAAGAAAGGTGCACTTACCTGGCAACTATATGCTCAGTTCTTCTGATGCTTTTTGCCATACTGATGGGGAAGAGTCTTCTGGAGCTTTTTAAATACAGTTCCTCAATACAACTAGACCAAGGTAATGGCAACTCCAGAGCTAAAAAGTGGTCCTGCTCTCCTAGTCCTTCTATCCCCAGCACAGTGTCTGTACTTCTTGCTTCTAGCACTACAATGCTGCCCAGTACTGGCTTCTTTCTGGTGCACAGACCTGAACTGGGGACATCTCTGTTACTCTTGTTCTGTCTTTCAGCAGGCTTAGTAGAAAACCAAGGAATGCCCAAGTGCAGGGATTCTGCAGGTTTGCAGTCCCCTATGCTGTTTTGCAAACTGTGTTTTGATTCTCCAGGATTACTGTTAATATTCAGCTGGCATTACGAGGGAGGTTTCAGAGCAGCCTTCTAGGGAGTAAAAATATTAGAAAAACAAATTACTTTGGCACAGCCACCGCGCAACATTCTCCCTAGCCAAGCTCTGTACAGACATGATGACAATGTGGACAGCACAAAGACTAGCTCAGACCATCTATAGCTTCCCCACAACATGCAAGATTGGCCACCAGAGGACAGAGTATCAGCAATGTGTCTGCCTGGAGACATCCAGCAACATGATGTTGCTATGTGCGTGCACACACACACACACCCACCCACCAGTAAGACCTCTGAACTTTCCTCATCTTTTGACCTCGACAGAAATTGCAATAGCCTTAAGTTTATTTCAGGCTTTTACCCTGCTAGTGGGAATGTGAATTTTGGACTTCAGTACTTGTCCAGAATCATACTTCACACATACAAGCATGGGCAGATTTACTGCACTCTATTAGCTTTTTGTTGTTGTTTTAAACATTGACATCTTTTACAGGGGACAGATTTTTCTAGACATCACCCTCTGTTTCTCAGGCAAGAATAGCTGAGGACCCAGTCCACAGACTTTGCAGTTATCGTCCTCTATCACATCAGGGCAGGCAGATGTCAGGCTCTGCCAGGCAGGCAGAAATAGGGACCTGCAGGACTGACCAAAGGTACAGAGAGTGCAGGTAATCAGCAACATACTGCTTTGCTCCCCTACAGAATCAAGCCATTCTAGGCAAAGTTTGTCAAAATGGGCCCAACTCTAGGCTGGAGGGTGGCAGTGTAGGTGGGCTCAAGCTGCGATCTGTGAATTCGCTTTTGAGTGGTAACTGGAACGTGGACTAGAAGCCCCCAAAGAACTCATTTAGAAGTAGTGAACTCATGCCACCTGGTGGCTAGCATCTCGTCTGGAAAAACATGGTGACCAAGCCGATAGGAGAGATTAGTAGCAGAACTGTATGATTCAGTGATGAAATGCAAAGCTCAAAAGCCCTTTTCATGTCTTTCAGAGCAAGCAGGCTTAGTGAAGCAGCGCGCACCAAAGCGCAGAGGAAGTACAGCCCTGTTAATAGCCTGAAGGACAGATGGCAAGAATGGGCCGACCAGCACATCATAACGCAGAAGCTGAATCCCTTCAGCGAGGAATTTGACCACGAGCTGGCCATGTCCACGCGCCTGCACAAAGGTGATGAAGGCTATGGCCGTCCAAAGGAAGGAACCAAAACTGCTGAAAGAGCCAAGAGAGCCGAGGCCCATATCCACCGAGAGATCAGGGATATGTGCTTCATCATTGAATCGATGGCTAAGCCACGGCCCGACGGCAAGATCCAAGTCACTTTTGGGGAACTCTTTGAGAGATACGTTCGTATTTCAGATAAGGTTGTTGGAATCCTTATGAGAGCCAGGAAACATGGCCTGGTGCACTTTGAGGGAGAAATGTTATGGCAAGGAAGGGATGATAATGTCATAATTACTTTACTGAAATAAGCATGCTACAACAAGAAAAACTTGTTTTGGAAAACCTTTTTCCACTACTCCCTTGCTATTAGCGCTTGCACGCTGAATATGAGATCCCCCCTGTGCACCCACACAGAAAAGACATTGCTTTTCTAACTACTGCATGATAATGCAAGCATCTGAATGGATTTTTCTCTGTACCAGGAGGCCTTGCAGGACACCTCAGTTAATTACTACATGAAATATAAAGAGAAATTCTATACTGAATATAAGCAGCTGTTTATAATAAATAGCTATAAAAGAATTCTGATTTTTACTTGTTCTTATATTCAAGATCTTCCCAACTACTTAAACTGGGATGTCAGGAATACAAACTATGCCAGATCAGAAGCTGAATGACAGTGTAAGCTGAGACCAAGTTTTTAATCTGTGAAAGTGATCTTGTGCACTTATTTCCTAACTAATTTATTTAAACACATGTAAAAGTCGTTTTATTTGAACACAGAATCAAGGATACCGTATTTGTTTCCTTTACAAGCAGGACGTGAAACTGCTACTGCAGTTATTTTGTGGCAACTATTGACATAGCTTTCTATTACATATCATATACAAAGACAAAATCCTTCTTTTTATAAATGAGTTTTTATATTTAATGTATTTCTATAATTAATTTATTAGATAGTTTCGTATTTAGAGTTATGATGTTGGAGAGGAAACACCCAATAGAATGTAGTGCACAGAAAAGTTTTGAATAGATAACCACGCAGAAAATACCTCCTACACAATGTTGTGCAATGTATTATCTGATCATGTAAATACCGTTCTTAGAAACATAGGGAAAAATAACATATCACATATAAAAACCAGTCAGGTACTCGCACTGTTGTGTAAAGCAAAAAAGCGACTACAACCAGCATCTTCCACTGAAATATACCTCTGTAAGAAAAGATGTAAAACAGTGTTCATATCTAAAACCAACTAACTTTAAGGAAAATAGTGTTTCATATTACACAGAAACACTGCCTTAATTTTAGAGCATTTGCTGTTTGAACCATTCTGATGTCACTGAAATAATGTATTTCAGTTCAAGTGATGCTGAAGATGAGTAAAGTCTAACGAACTAATACTTTTAGGTCTTAAAATTGTTTGTATTATGCACAAATCTGAGACCTCTGTAAGGTCTATAATGCTTACTGGATTATATACATCACTGTTTCTCTAAACTACTACCGTAAAAATAGCTGCCCTACTAAAAATATGCTTCACATGAAAAGCATTTGTTTCAGACCAAGATACCTGGGCAAGTAATTTGCATAATGAATATAAAGTGGCCTTTTTTTTTCTTCTCATAGGATTCTTTAAAACTGAAAAAGCAAATATGTTCTTACAGAAGAAAAGGTGTATGAACATCTTGTCCCTGTAATAAAACAAGTATTGCTATCTTATTATGAGTACAGGTACTCCAGTTTGAAGTTCCAATGAACAAAGGAATCAAATATTTCATGTAACCAATACAAGAACTGATTACTATGTCTATTGTAAGTTTAAGTAATTCATTAATTTTTCAGTTATATGTTGTGAATCTAAGGAATAAAAAAAAAATAATTATGATAGGTTCACTGGAACTTATGTAATGTTTTCTTGAGATCTCTCAGACTATTCAAGCTGACCTGCAAAACTGACCTCTAAGTGTAATACTGACATATCATAATATTGACCTGCATATTCTTACCTTATTCTTTACATCTTTATGTAATGACCTTTATAGCTGTCCAAATTGTCTTAAGGAAATTTGGTTGTCAAAACAATTCATGAACTATAAATAAAACCTTTAATCGATCATTTCTTGGGTTATTCCTCCCACACACTAGAGAAGACAGATGCGTGCATATGCTGTAAAATAAAATATTGGTAAGTTGATTCAAAACATTAGTACATTCTCCTTTTCATAGGCAGTTAAAATGTTTCCCTATGAAGGTTTCTCCATTCAAAGCACCAGAACAAGATTTCGGAGTACATGGAAATGAAACAGTCCTTATACAAAATACCCATACCAAGAATACACACTAAAGGCACATGAGTGTTAATCACTTATTTCTGCTCATGAGAACTCTCACCCTACCACAGGGCAACACAGCAGAGGAACAGTTCACCGCAGATGTTTTTTTCAGTGTTTCTGTTCATGTGTGACTTAAAGCCCAAGAGCACCTCACGATTGTATGAAGAATCATATACATCTGCTTTCACTCGCTGACCTGAGACAGTAGGCACGATGTATTTTGGTACTGAAACACTCAAACTGTAGTATACCACTGAAGAGGTGTACTTCAGTATTACTCACGTTTACACTCACACAAGGGCAATCTCCGCCTTGTGGTACGCCTACTGACAAAAAGGGTTGTGCTGACCGGATCACAAGCAGGTTTAGCTCTGGCATTTTACCGCCCTTGCCCCATACAGTGCAGGGTGGCAGACAAGCGACTTAGAGAATGCCTGCAGTTTATTCAGTCCAACACAATCATCTTACTTCAGGTTCATTAGGGAAAGTTACGCACACACTTCAGAGGCAACAATTGCTCCCAATGTCTGAAATTTAGGCACATCTGCACCTAAGTTAACGGTAATGCTAAGATTCATAAAAGTTTCATCCACTTAAACATTTGTGAGCAACTGCTATTGATATTTGACTTTTTTTGCAGGCTCCTGTATGCCCACCAGAAGTCACTGTGGACAAGACTATGCTTTAACATTTTCATATAATGGATATACTCATACTAGGGGGCAAGACCAGACAGACTAAGCTGCAGGGCAAACTTCCCAGCTGAAGTGTAATTCAGTGACAGAGGAGATGCGGAACGTTCCTGTTTTTTCCTCTATGGAATGTAGCAGAGAACTGAACTTCTGTAAATTTTGTTCGAACACATTCAGCGATAGAATGGACCAGTGGCACTTTACTCCTTGAATATCAACATTTCATTTAGTCGAGAGAACAGAACATAGAATCACTTAGGTTGGAAAAGACCCTTAAGATCACCAAGTCCACCACTAAACCATGTCCCAGAGTGCCACAATTCACAAATCTTCTAAAAACCTCCAGGGGTGGTAACTAAACCACCTCCCTGGGCAGCTTGTTCCAATGGTTGACAAACCTATCAGTTAACCTTCGAGATAGTTAGCAACTCCCAGTTACTCTCATGGTGGCTTACAGTTCCACATTATATTTTGAAATACTATATTCATCCCCGAGATGTTTTATATGAAACACTTCCTTCTGATAAGTAATAGATCTCCCTCATTTTCCTGTCTGAGGCTTGTGTTGCTCTTGCAAGGGTTGTGTAGTTTGCTAGGAAAGCAAACTTTCTTCATCAGTATTGAAAAAGTCATCTCTTCTGTAGGAACCGCCAGGTACATTTTCCATATTCTGAATGCAGCTTTCATGCTTAAGTAAAAGCGTGGAATTTGTATCAGAAGAAATAAATTTGACTTTCAAACCTTTGTATTTTGTCAGGTCTTAAATCAGTTGCTGCAGTGGCTTGAAGCAAGTGGATGGTTCACTGGATGTGTATCCCACACAGTGGAAATCAGCTCTCCTCCACGGCAGTAGTTCCTCCTTCAAAATACTTCCGTGCAGCCACAACTCAGTATTACAGCTCATTTTTAAAACAAGGGAAGGCTACTGAAATAAAATTAGCTGTAGTGGAAAGTATAATATTTTCGATGAGATGTTCGGTCACTGATCACAGAACAAATACTGGCAAGCCCTGTGGCCAAAGCTACAGTGTATACATACAGCTGCTATGTATACACTGCACCACGCCAGGGCACTTACGTAGCACAGCGTTCAACAGTATGTGTACTACTAGCAGCGTAACCATTACAACAGAAACTCAACAAGAATTGCAAAGCTTGCTAGATAAGCAGGACAGCAGAAACCAGAGCTTGAACAGATCCGACACTGGCGATACTGCAGCGGAACAGCCGGCGGCAGCGCTTTGGTTTGTACGCACTACATTAAGCGTACACCATTCACTCAGCCGGACACTCTCCGCTCTAGTAGCACAGCGTAGCTCTATTCACATTGCAGTAGCATGACCTCTTAAGGGGAGAAAGAGCAGAGGTTTGGTCCCTTAACCGAGCTCCCTGTTGCTGTGGCAATAGTAAAACATCCTGATGACGTGTTCATTCGCAAAGGAAGAACATGAGAGAGATTTAAGATTCACATTCTGAAAGGAATACTGGGGAGAATCCAAATAAAGATTATTATTTACTTTAATCTGAAACAGAGTGAGTGGTAAAAGTTTTTACTCCTCTTCAAAGACTTTTTTATGCATATGTGATAAAACCTATAGGGAAAAAAATAGTCTAATGTAGTATATACATGTGAGCAGGAGGATATAAGCACAAGCCACGTGACAAATCATGCCCTTTTGTAGATTACTCAAAAAGAGTAATTAACATTGATCGGATTTAGAGCTGAAAGATGACATGGTAAGAATCCCAGGTATCTGAGGCATCAAGTTAGTCAAAGAATACATCCGAGTACTGTATGCTGAGACAGTCTCCTGATACCCAACTCTTTCAAAACTTGGCTCATAAAAGCCTTCAGCATATATCAAATCTCAACTCCATACAATCACAGAAGCAAACCTTGCCAGGAAAGATTGAAAGAAATTATACTGCAGAAAATTCATATTGAGTTGAAGGCAGGAGGTACATCAAGACAGTACCTTTGATCTCATCTGTATGGTCTTTTAGATGTGTCATATAGAAGTTAACTATACCTTTGGTTAATAAAATCCATGGTCTTTCATTAATACACATGCATTACTCTGTAGATCCTTTCGACAGCTAGTTACATCACTTACCACAGTCACTTATGATTTAGCTCAAATGTCTTTCTGTTCCTTAAATAATTTAGTATTTATACAAGTGTGATTGCTACTGTACTGCTTACTATACTGCTGTTCCTTTCCACTTTTTTCCCCATGTGCCTTTTGAAGACTGGTCCAATACTCAGCAACAATCAGCTACTGAAGATTTTCTGTGCTCCTGTATAATTCTTCAAACTATAATTTTAATAAAAGTCTTCACAGTAGCATTTTAAAATGTAAAATATGCTTTATTTGCAGTACAATCTTAGGATAGAGACTAAGCACTTTAATTAATGTATTTTGTCAGCAAGGATAATCTGAGACACCTTTCTTTTTTTCTGCTCTTGAAAATGGCTGGAGCCAGCACATTTCACTCTCACCACTTCCCATTGGGCTTTCAAAACCCAGAACTCCCAAGAAAGATGAGCAAATACACCCTATGTATTCAGTAATGTTACTACATGAACAGCGGTAACCTGCATTTGTGCTTCTAGGTGAACTCCAATTTCTAAATAAATTCCAACTCATGTTTATTTTTACATATATTTAGATTTATTTGCTATACATCACTGTGACCTTATAGTACTTTAAATCCATTACAGGATTTTTGTTGTTGTAATAATCAGTCTTAACTCCACAAAGACATTAATACTGCTGTGGAAGACCAAAGGGGAGAAAAGCCATTTCAATTTATTTACAGTTCCTTATTTTGTAAACATTTAGTCTACACATTGTACTAAGTTCTAATAAGGATAAAGAGCTATACATAGAGACAGGAAACAAAGCCCTGTACTTCTATTCATATTGAGCATTAGCATATTATAGGTGAAACATCTGCCCTTTCTCATTACCATAGCAGTAAGCTGTCTTCAAATAAGTTTTTAAAACTTTCCAGAGATGTAAGTATTTTGAAATAATATACAACTACATCTACTTAAGCCAACCCATTTGGCTTTTATTCCATTTCTAGAATAATTTAAAGTGCTATAAGCAACCCGTCAATCAACACTTTTCTATAATAACAAAACTACTTTAAACATTAATTTACAAGATAATATACAATGTTCATCTGAAATAGCTGAAATTTCAGCACAAAGTCAGTCACTGTCACACTTAACAGCAATTTTTTTGGGATTTTTTTTTGTTTTTTCTTTTGTTTTGTTTTTGCAGAACATAGAATAAAAGCTTTGAAACAAATAGTTTTGTTGAGCTGTTATTGCCACAATGGCTTATCAATTTTTCTACAAAAGTGGACAAGAGCTACTGGAACCGTATTCTAGCCTGTCATTTTTTTTTTTTGAGGTCACATGACAGTAAGTTTGCATATTAAACGAGTCTACTGAGTTACAATATTGTCTACCTATAGTACATTATCTCATTTTAATCAGAGCTGGTGCTAACTGTAGATTTACAACATAGACCCACTCAAAAACACCACAACTATTTTGTTCTTTGGACAGGAATAAGCTATATTCTTGGAGCTGATGTGCTACACGGCTACAACAGTATAACAGTATATATCTGACACTTTATGCTGAAGAAAGATGCATCTGTTTCTGTACTTTTAATGCCCTACTATAGCTACAAATTGTTCACCAACTTTTGCTTGCTTTAGCCTTTTGATTTTGTGGAAATATCATATTCTTACATTCCCTTGCTATTTTTAAGTCCTTGCCATGTAGCTCAATGTTGTCAGTATTTGTCCCAAACCTGCAGATCATTAACAGCATGTGCAAAACACTTTTTAACACAATCAGCATGCAGCTAGAACACGTATTAACTGACTTTTTCTAAACATGAACAATAAACAAGACAAGTGGCACTTTTGACTTAGGATATCTTCTAACTTCACCATATGTGTACTGGTATGTGTTATGAAGGAATGCTAGGCTTCTCATCTATTTGTGGCACAGTATGAATTAACCTGTCATTGGTCCAGACCCATCTCTGCAGTACTGCTGCCAAATACCCACACGCAGCTTTCTTCTTACAGGTTCACAGAGGGCAAACTTCATTCATAGACATAATTTGAATACAAAAATAATAACCTATATTCAGTGAAGCAGCCCCCTAACAGGTTTGCAGAAAGGTGTGTGTGGGAAACCTGGGAGGTGACTATAGTAAGGATAAGAAAATTTTGTAGGCCGCAAGGCCCAAAGTAACCAGTGTTAGTTTTTAGTCTACATGTTCTTTATTTTGTAAAAGTGTCTAAAGCTTAGAAAAAGTAGGACAGTATACTACAGATATGAGAGCATGAAAAAAAGTCTGCTATTTAAAAATAGTAACTAGATGGCCACGTTGAAAACTCAACAACAAACCCCCACCAAAATCAAAAACAATCAGAAAGGTAAAATGGTGCATTATATTGCTCCAAGGGATTTTTTGAGCTGCACTGATTCATGTCAGGTTTGGGACAATACCCTGTAAAAATAGTTAAATACTCATTCAAAAGCCCATATTTCTATGTCTTGAATAATGAAGTCTTCTCGCTTAGAAAGTGTATGATTCCCAAATGTTTTACATGAATGACTTCTTCCATGGTAGAGATCACCATCAAGCCAAAGAGCAAACTCCCCTCTGCAAGACAGACAATGTATTAAAGCAAAAGACTGAGGGAATAAGCATTACACCTAATAATGTATTCTTCATTCAGAATTCAGAAATGAAGAGGAACTATAGAATTCTTTTTTGACACAAGTAACTCATAGGCGCTGATAAATTTGAAGCTGCCAAGATTCTCCCCCCACACCCCCCCTTATTATTAGTTTGGGAATATCCTTCTTTCAGATATTCTGAAATAAAAAACTAATCAGACTTCCTCAGTTTTCAGCCCCTTCCATTTGTATTAAGAAAAGGGCATAAAAGTACTCTTATACATGAGGAGAATGCTGATAACAAGTAAGGGAAACATCCCAGAAGCTTATGCACTTGCATGGACGAGGGGGCAGGAAGTGGGTGACAACATATAATTTCTGAAGACACTGACATGTCTTGGTATAAAAAGAGTTTTGGTGCAAGCCTCTTCTAGTTAAACATAATTTTCACATTTACGTACCCTCAGAATCGTAACAACCTGTGTCCATCCGGAATATACCAGACGCACAGGCAAGTAGAGCATGCAAGGCATCATAACCTTGCAGGCTGAAACTTGATGCCATACTAGACTGAAGACAAACCTTCTGTTCAAGTTTCCTCGACACAGGAAGCTAAACATCTGACATACTAAATCTTTCTTGGCTGGTAACTGTTGAGTCCTGAGCTATCAAACTGAAGTCAATTCAAAATTTTCTTTTCAAAGCTATGCAGACATGCACACTTTTAACAGACTCATAACAAACCCCACCACCACTACTTACCCTCCTCCACCAAAAGCAAGGGAGTCCATGTCTCCCTTAATGAAGAACATGTTGTCTCCTGTCCATTTGAAAACCTAAGGGGGGGGGGGAGAACAACCCCAAAACAGACTAGTAAGTTCAGGTATTTTAACTTTTTGTTTGGGTAGAAAAGAAACTAAACATCAGTGGAGACAAACTATGGGTAGCTAGAGACCAATTTAATGAAGTTACAAAGTTTACACAGAAGATTCAGGGAACAGATATATGCAGACAATAATTCTTGTATGTTTTATACTATTTAAAATAAGACCATTCCAAAACAGGTGGTCTTTAAGCACTGACACTTCTACACAATGAAAAACACCAAGAAAATATGCTTCGTTAGATGATATGCCCTTTAAAGGATGTAGTTTGTCAATTTTCAGATAGACATCTAGCAGAATTTAGAACAGTAGAAAAATCTTCAGTACAATGAAAGAGTCAGGTTGAATGTGTTTCTCACTATGCAAACACTACCAATTTACTATGCAGTTATGGATTCTGTGGAAAAAACTAGTATGATGACATTTTTGGGTCAGCTCCTAGAATTTTTCCAGATTATGTAATGTTAGATTTATTCAGTAAGTATTTCAGGTTAATGCATATGGGAGGGAGGGAAGCAAAAGCATACAAAGTAATTACTACTTACCTCAAAATCTGGAGAAAAAGTGAACATAAAGGTCTCCCCAGTGCCATAAAAACCATCACTCACTTTAAATGGTTCAGATGCTAGTGCACCAAAAACCTGTAAGCAAAAATAGGCAAGAGAAAATACGTAAGAAAAACTACACAGCATCTGACTGGTTTCGAGAAAAAAGATTGCTGGTCTTCTAAAGAATACCAGGGATAATTTTCTTCAGATGTCCTGATAATGCACATCAGACTGAGGCTTAAGTCTAACATATCAATCACGCCAATAGTAGATATTTTGCAACCCTTTTGTTTAATTCAAGCACTAATCACTTTGCAATAAAATTTTAGTGATATGCACAACGGCCAACAAAATTAATGTAATGAAGCTAGTACTGCACATTTTACAAGTCACTGTTGAGACTGCATTGTTATGGAGCAGAAGAGGTAGGACTTACCAAATTTCTAGTCATAACAGCCAGAGAAGTTTCCTTGTATTTTATTACTTATGTTACCTATTTTTAAAGGTCAAAACATCGCTACACCGACAAGATATTTTAGTCATGTGTAAAACTATTCCTTTACTTAAGTGAATTACCTTTGAGCATACACGTGACCAGTATTTACACTCTACGCTGGAGGAAGTTTTAAACTTACACTACAAGATGATGAAAAGTATCAGTCACTAAAGGCACTCATTTTTCAAAAACCTCTATCAATTTCAGATGCACTGTTAAACAGCAAGTTCAGTCTAAAAGCTTTAAGTTCCATGAACTGAGGTGCAAGCTTCGGTACCTCTGTTTTAATGCAAGCTCACAGGAAGACTAGCCCAAAACTTCTTTGCACAGACATTTATCTCACTCAACATATAGGATCAAACGCTGGCCAGATATTTCTGTTACCCCACACATCTAAACAACAAGAACAGGCTTAAATGGTAGTTTCTCTCTTATGTTTTGCTTTCTGGGGAATTTTGCTTTCTGGGGAAATCAGACCAAGTCAGATGAAAATGAAGGAACTCTTTCAAGAAGAAAAAAATTTTTGTTTTCCTGTTACTTTCCAGAAGGCTTGCCCCCCTCCCCCTTCTTCCTTTTCCTGTGGGTGGTGTTTTTGGTTTTGTGGGGGGTTTTTTTGTTTGTTTGGTTTTTTGTGTCTTTTTTTTTTTTTTTTTTTTTTTTTTTTTTTAAGGGTAGGTGGTTTGCAATGAGTCTCCAATGTTACCAAAACCTACAGCTTTTTTAGAGTTTTCTTTTTTTAGCCCACTACTAGTTAGATGGCCTCATGGGTCTGAGTGTTTTGGCTCATGGGTGGTTTTTTTTTTTTTTTGTTTTGTTTTGTTGTTGTTGGTTTTTTTTGTTTTGTGAGTGGTTTGTATTTTTTTCTTCTTTGTCCAACCCTTTAAGCAAAATTGCCAATCAATTTTAAAAAGAAATTGAGCTTGGAGAAGACTTTTGGGGAAAAAAACAAGATGAAACTTAGCCTTTACTGAACTACATTATGAAAAGTTACAAGGTTACACTTGCTCCTCACTCAACTGATTGTCAACATCAGATAAAGGCTATTGTCCATGTTTATGAAGACAAAGAACAGGGTCTCGAGGAAGTAGCCCAGAAAATAAATGAATTCTAGTTTGAAGGAAAAGTACCTCAACTGAGGGTAAGACAAAACCAATTTCTTTCATAAATATAAAAGCTACAAAGTAGGCAGAACAAGGAATGCCAAAAAGGACTGAGGATGTATGCTCAGCAAGTAGCAAGAAACTGTCTGGTCATTTTCTGTCACACTTCAAAAAGGATAAGCCTCATTTGGGATCATCTCCAAACCAGATAGCTTAGAAAACAGGCAGTGATCTTGGGGCCTAGAATATGAAAACACTTGCTCTCTCTTAAAACACACTCTGTAAAAGCATAAATAGTATTTATCTTAGCATATTGCTAGTGAAGTATTTCTGGATACTCTCCTATATAAGCAATATTCCAATTCTTTTTAGGTTACAGAAAGCAGTTTTATAGGACTAACTGTCAGGAAACTACAAGATATTAAAAATAAATTAACCTCTTTCAAAAAAATCGATAGCTTATTTAAAAAGTAGATGACCCTGATTAATTACCAAAGGGCACAGTAGGCTACCATTGTCCTGTTTTTCATTATTGTAGATCCTTGCATCAAGAAGAAAAAGACTTCAAAACCTATGGAAATTCAATGTATGGAAAGATAGTGTAAAATGAGTTTTTCCTTGTCAAATGCAAAGATGTTTCTCATTAATAGCCTGAGACACAGAAAACTTCACTTTCACTACACTGGTGATGGACTGAGCATGTACACCTTGTCAGAGCCTTTCTTTCTGTAGCATACGTTGCTCACTGTATATGGATTTCACTCACTCTTGTGTGAAACCTAGGTAGGATTTGGCATAAACTATGAAAGGTAAGTTCAGTGGCTACTTGACACAAAAGTCCAAGGAACACTTCCATACAGGCATGTGCCTGGGAACATGTAAGTTGAGATTTGCCATGGGTTGTTTCACATAAAAAACCCCTCCCCAAACCACTATGACATGTCTACGAGTCCCCTGTTTTGATTGGGTGAATGTGACATTTTTTGAACATGCAAGTTGAGATATTCATACGGAAGGTAATCTCTATACTTCAGCAACAGAACAACACTACATGCTGGTGGCAAGACAGCCCTATCAGAAAAGGGACATTCTCTTTCTGGGCCAAATAATCAGGTACTGGGAAGTAAGTATCTCACAAATTAATCTTCAGAAGCTAGTATGCGAATTGGAGAAGGAAAGTTACCAAAGGCTTTAAAGACCTTTAAAATAAAGCTGATGTTTATCAAGACATCTCAAGCCTAGTTACTAGTTTTTATCTCCAAGATTAAAAATTAAGTGAAGAAAAAGGTTCCCTTTTAAAGAACTTCTGGGGAAAAGTGCTCTACTAGCAGGGATTTTTCTTTTTAAGGGATCCCTGAGGCAGGAAACAGAAGGAAAAAATCCCACCAAACCAAGTTGTAACCTGAATTAAAAAACACATCCTTCATTTACAGTTTTCAGACCCCCTGAATGATATGAGGTGGCATGCCCATGCTTCTGAAAATAAACAGTAGTTACCAAAGCGGGACAGATAAGTGAAGCATATGCTACAGATTTTGCAGCGGTCTGTCAATACTTCATGACAGCAGTAACTTGCTTCCATGGGAGAGCACAGAAGTTTCAGAAAGAATCGAAGTCTCATGCTGCCTAGAACATTCACCTGTTACTGGAATACTCAGAGAGGATGTTTGCTATTGAAGTGGTGAGATGTGATCCACTTTCTGAAATTTATACCCCAGACAAAGGAGAATAGAGTGCAACTACATAGACTCAAGGACAAAAAATTAATAATGTAGCAAAGATCCCACAGCCCTTGAATGGGAAAGAGATGTTTGCTACAGCCACAGAACATACCAAGAAGCACTAGCCACAGCTGGCAATCCCATTTCAACTCAGCAAGATCTTTCAGCATCAAAAAGTTTTAGAGACTATACTTCTCTTGCTTTATAGAAATGCATTAAAAATATTAAAAGTAAATTCAGTCATTGGGTATTATGAGACTCATGCATTGTGACAGTGCACTTGTATTATTAAATTATTTCCTAGAAATGTAGCATGTCAGAGGATTGCTTGACAGTGAAGCACATTTTTAAAAGCCTCTACATAACAACCAAGGAGAAAACCAGCCTGACACACACAACTATCTCCCACGATGGGCTCGTGTCAACTATTCCCTTATACTCCTCAAACAATTTTCTTAATGGGTACCCTACCTCCACACAAACATTTTCCTACCTGTCCATCACTGTCCTTGATAACCAGCAGTACAGGTGTGTCTAATCCCAGCATCGTTCGATACAAAGTCTTCAAGCTCATGCCATGCTTTCCAGTACTGTAGACAAGAGTCCATGGATATCCAATGGTCCGTGGTGGAAGAGACTTTGTGAGCTGTTAACATGATGACAACCCTCTCATTTATTATATATATTTACTATTTTAAAGAATATATTACATATAAATGAAAGCAGATTTTGTTCTTCTGAACTACTACAAGTGGCCTGAAAAGCTAGTTTAGAACTGCAGACCAACTCCAAATTTAGCTTCACATGTATATTTTCCACCCCTGATCTCTCAAGGTTTCTTTTCCTACTTCTACCAGTGACCTGCAGAAGAATGATTTACCAATGGAAGAACATATTTGGTAAGGTCTCTAAAATGTTCATCTAAAGAAAGTAAAGACATGTAGTTATTTTTCCATGACAATACTATGTCTCAGTGTTGGGGAACTAGATCACTCAAGAAAACAGGAAACAAGCTGAAGGGTAAAGGATGCTTGCTCCCCTGTTCCTGTGTGCTTGAATGCAGTCAACCTTAAATCAAGTCTTTAAAAATTTAATGAACTAACTTTGGACTAGAAAGTAAGAACCACAGTGAAAGCCAAGCATTTTTCAAGGAAGAATGAAATAAGGGTACAGAAAGACTAGTGTTATCATGACATATTGAAAGTTGTAATAAGAAAAAAAGCAAAATTTTAGCTATGACTTATGTCGTGTTTATGCACTTAGACATATACAAGTCTAAATGGCTGGACAGGATCCATGCAAGGGTACTGGAGGAGCTGGCAGAAGTGTGCACTGAGACACTCTCCATCATTTATCAGCACTCCTGCCTAACTGGGGAGGTCCCAGTTGACTGGAGGTTAGCAATTCTGGTGCCCATCTACAAGAAGGGGGGGAGGAGGATCTGGGGAACTACAGGCCTGTCAGTCAGTGCTGACAGTTCTCTCAGTGCTGGGGAAGGTTATGGAGCAGATCATCTTGAGAGCCATCACATGACGGGTACAGGACAAGCAGGTGATCAGGCCCAGCCAGCATGGGTTTGTGAAAGGCAGGTCCTGGGTGCCTAACCTGATCTCCTTCTGTGACAAGGTGACCGGCTTAGTGTATGAGGGAAAGGCTGTGGCTGTTATCTGCCTAGACTTTAGTAAAGCCTTTGACACCCTCTCCCACATCATTGTCCTGCAGCAACTGGCTGCTCACGGTTTGGGTGGATGCACTCTTTACTGGGTGAAAAACTGGCTGGACGGCTGAGCCCAGAGTGGTGGTGAATGGAGTTACAGACAGTTGGTAGCTGGTCACAAGTGCCATTCACCAGGGCTCCATGCTGGGGCCTGTCCTGTTTATTATCTATTGACATTCTGGATAAGTGGATCAGGTGCACCCTCAGAAAGTTTGCAGACTATGCCAAGCTGAGCGGGGAGTATTGATCTGCTTGAAGGCAGGAAAGCTCTGCTGAGGGATCTGGACATGCTGGATCAATGGGCTGAGGCCAGTTGTATGAGGTTCAACAAGGAGAAGTGCTGGGCACTGCGCTTGGGTCACACCAACCCCACACAGCGCTGCAGGCTGGGGGAAGAGTGGCTGGGAAGTGGTTGAGTCACCGTCTGTGCAGATATTTAGAAGATGCGCAGACATGGTTCTTAGGGACATGGTTTAGTGGTGGACTTGGCAGTGCTGGGTTAACGTTTGGACTTGATGATCTTAAGAGTCTTTTCCAATCTAAATGATTCTATTCTGTTCTACTTAATATCACACAAGGTCTCCCTACTAGGGTGTTTTACACTAGGGTCATAGCATTTGTGATACATGCCATTTTTTAGGATTGTAAATTAACATAAGTTAATACCTTTTCAATTTGTTCTGGCTGTAATAATTCACTGGGATCACTAAGATTTGGCCGGAATGCTTCAGGCTCCAGTTCTGTTTTGATATTTGTTGCCTGTTTTGAATTGATATCTTCTCTTGTTGTTATCTACAAAAAGAACGATAAGAAAGTAAGTATTACCAATCCTATTTGAGATAAATTTTGCAGGTCTGAAGTCATGCAGTTACTGATCTAGTTACGCAACTCCTTAAAAAGTTAAAAAAATGCATTAGATTTGATCTGACCAAGATTTTCAGTTTCCAATAGCAAGCCAGTACTCAACTATATACTAACTATAGATTACACTGATACCTACTCAGAAGAAACCGATGGTTTTATGCTAAAACAGCGAAACAAAGAGTCCTTATATAGCTGCAGAAGGACTACCAATGCTTTTCAGAGGTCAGCTTAGAAAGTTCTTGCTTTTTAATATTAACATAATGTTCATATTATATCTAATTAAAAAAAATCTAGACAGAAAAGGATCTGAAACTTCAACATGGACATTTGTCAGTAGTTTCTGATGCAATATTCTTTTAAAGTACTTGTGAAAGTTTTCAGATACGTGGTAGACATGTGGAAAGACTGCTGTCAAGTATTTTGAGTAAACCATCTGAATGGAGCCTTAGGAATATTGATGCTCCATAAGCTGATTTGCTGGAGTACTTATGAGACTCAAAGAAGAAAAAATGGAGAGGGTAGGAAGGGGAAAGCAGCAGTAATACTTATGCTGCGTAGTGAGCTTCGAGGCTTGGCAAAGATACATTATGTATAAAGATCGTGTGGTAGTCTAAGCTACTTGCCCCTTAGACCTACCCTATTGAGTTTTGTAGATCAACATTCAGTGGAGGTGGCAAAAGGCCACAAAACTCATCAAGTAAAGTTCACGACAGCTTCTTACTCCTGTCCACATTCACTGGCACTTTCAAGCTAAAATGCCACGTGCTGAGAACTAGATTAGTGAGAGCCAAACAGGTTTCCTTCCATAAATCTTGCTGCAGGGATATTTAAAACTTGCTGTGGGGATAATGAAATCTGACAGAGGAGTAGGACAAAGTGAAGGAAGTTAGTAGCTTAAGCCACTACAACAAGACTTATTAAAATGTTGAGAGATTTGCTGAAGAAAAAAAAAAGGGATCTTAATAAGAATGAACACATTTGAAAAATTCATCAGCCTTTCATTGATGAAGTTTCACTGAAGGTCACACTGCCCAAATTATCTGCAGTCTGAATCCTGAGAATTTCAACAAAATAACTGCCAAAACCACCTATCAACTCCAGAATAATAACCACTGTTTGCCACATACCTCATACTCTGAACATACAGGACACAACTACAATACTTCACAGTACCAACATGATAAACTTTGCCAAGCTTTTGTGAAAAAAACTTTCTCAGTTACAAAACAAAAGTCAAATAAAAAATCTCTCTGAAATACAGATAGGAATATTTAAACAAATAAACCACCTGTGGAGAAGAAAAAAAGAAAGAAAAATCACCCCACCCCTCTCCTTTCCCTGAAGAACTATGAAAAAAATTACTATCATAAACTCCTGTTACTTAAAAATACTTATGAAGTATCAAAGCATATTTATACAATAACTTAATTACAATATTAATTCTTAACTCAACAAAAGGTGGGCTTAAAGAAAGTGAGTATCAAGCAAGCAAAAGATTCAAGCCTTCTACTTTTTAGTGGAAGGTAACAAGCATTTCCAATGTAAACTGTGCAATAATTTTCATATCACAACAAAAAAGTATATGCATTTATCCATATAGCTTCACATACAAAAAGATGACCTACAGACTGCATTACAGAGTACTATCTACAAAACATGTTATTTCATAGTCCAACTCTTCTCCACATTCAATGCTTTTCTTCCATCACATAGTACTACTTCAACTCCATAGAAGTTCAGCATTGTTCAGCTGTGCAGCGGAAAGCTTATCCCCTTTGTTATTCCTTAATCCAAATTATTCATGTTTTGTGCAGTGCACTTTAAGAATTGGTGAGGGGCGACTGTGGGTTTTTTGTTTGTTTGGGTTTGGGCTTTTTGTAGGCTGGATTTTTTGCCTTTTTTAATTATTGTTACAGTAAAACAACTGTCTTCTAGGAACAACACTGCTTTGTAGAAGCAGACAAAGACACATATCCGTTCAAAGGTATCTGCTTGACAGAATGCACTGTAGATTTGAAACTTGCAAATCAATTTCCCGCTTAACTTTTGACAGAGCTAACCGACCTGTAGTGAGATTCCAAGGGCTTCTGAGGTCAGTAACTGCCATGCAGCCTACATCACAAACTCTCAAAAGGCCTCAGAGCACAGATTTTATAGACTCTAGTCCATCACATCAGATTTTTCAAGTTGGCCTAAACCTTGAGTTTGGGCATTCCAGGGGAAAGACATTTGGAAAAAGCTCTTACAATTCCAGGATATTAATACAAGGATTGTCCATCACCACTTGCCAGAAACAGAACTGTTTTGCTCTCAAGTGGGAACGAAAGGGGTTTTTTTTCCCAAATTTTCCAATTTTACTATAGAACTACAAGTGCAGCTTTTGGGTTCATGCTCATTATTGATCTATAAAATGTTAGTAAGTGGTATGGTTGCAAAGTACTTAAATTACTGAATATTAAACAAACAGAAATAAGAGAACTAAGAAAATGTTTCTTATGTATTATTACATAATAGGTGAAAAAATTCAAGATCAAAGTAAAAAAAAAACAGAATTGAAACTTTTTTACAGTTCCAGCAGACAGTTACTACAGGAAAACAAAATACTCAATACATAGCTTACAACTCCTTAGAAGCTTTCCACCAGTAAGTTATGTATGACATAGATAGTAACTAACAGTTTTATAAATGTCAAAGAACTAAGAAACACCTAAAGAGAATGCAAATAGCGGTTTAAGTCTGTATCAGTAAACCTTCAGAAATCCAAACCAAAATACTGTTTCCAAAGTACCATTTTTGAAACTGACAGTTCCATTACCAGCTCGATGTCTGTGCCCCTCAGCTGTGCTGAACTGCCTCAGTTACCTGCTTGTGTAACAGGAAAAATACTTACCTATTCCACAGAAGTTGTGAATCTTCATACTTGCTAAGTACTGTGAGATTCTTGATGAAAGATTCCTATATAAAATTAAACACCTATGCAACAAGGTTTTGGATCCTTCACCTGTTTTGCATTCTTTTTAGGAAAACTTCTACCTAACACAACACACCAGTCTGAAGTGGAAGTTAAAACACATCACTCCAAGTCAAGCAGTACTAAGAACAAATTTTCAAATTCTGACAGAAAATTCCTGTTTGAAAAATGTGGAAGTAATAATTCCATCAAAAAATTACCGATTCCATCATAGCATTGCACAGTTAAATATATGTCCAAACCAAAGGAATTTTCTGCTGGATCCTTGTAGTGCTGTAGACAAGACAAACCCGGGTGCGGGACTTGCCCTGATCAAAGACACTACAAAGAAAGATGTTTTAGTATCTGGAGATGGGATTTAAACTACTGAAGAGGGCACCTGGAGACGTCTGCAGAGTGTGCGCAGTTCTTCGCTATTTAGAGCATCGATCCTGCGGTGATACTCAGCCACTGACACTACCTGAATATGGAGACAGGAAGACAATAATTCCACTGACAGTTGAAGAAAAGTAAAAAGATAAGAAAGAAAAAAGTGGAAGAGTAATGAAGGGAAAATGTGCGATGATAACAAACAAACAAGAAGTACTACAAGATGTTTGCTCCTGCAAGGACAATGCACATGTGGGTGATCTTAGACAAATGAGTAGACACAGCAAAATTACATATTAAACACTAATGGCACTAGCAGACAGATATATCTCACTGCTCTAGGATGAATATAGAGCTGATATAGAAGCGCATAAAGTTACCAGTATCGGGATGCTAAATTAGAAGTCAATCTGAATTGCATGCCTTAATCCAAACTCTTCAGACGAAAGTCCTCTCAAACACTCTTTATACCCAGATTAATGAGTTCTATGAACCTGGGTTGCTTTCCTGAATAAAGACTAGAAGCAAACCTCAGGCTTCTCAGTAGATTTTGACTCTTCTATCTGGCAGTGAAGATAACTGTTAAAGACAATGTAGCAGGACTAAAGTTTAGTAACTCCCCAGTATTACCTCACAGTATCTTTATCCTGGACATTCTATTCACCTCCAAAGCTTCAGGAGCTGCTCATCTGTCAACGCATTCACTCCAAATGGCACCTCCACTTTGGCAGGACATATACAGCCAGAAAGCCTTTATCCAGAAAGGTCTGGAACATGCTGCTCTGGTGCAACAAGCTGGCTAAAGGACTACAACAGTCATTTTGATGTAACTACAGCAATAATGTGATTTTGAGAATGACTCAAAATCATCATTCATATAAAAGCATCTTAAAACAGCTGGTGGAGAGATTAAATGGATGTCCCATGTAGTAAGAGTGTATTAAAAACTTCTAGAGCCTACCACAGCGCAAAGGAAGATAACCACAAGTCCAGCAGCTCCCCATCTACCTGCCCCTACTACAAGGAGTTTGGCCAGATACTCGCCACTGTCCTGAGTACAGAGCCCACAGTCATGCATTACTGGCTCTTGAGCAGCGATGGTTCACTTTACCCTATGCAGCTGCAAAGCAAGGAAAAAGGAATACTTGTGACATCCAGTTTTATTACTGAATAATCAGTAATTACTAGCACGCAATTTGTTTCCACCATTTTCTACTATTCTCTTAAAAAATATCAAGAACGTTGTTGGAAGTTGCATTGGTTTGTGCATTTTCAGAATCAAGCAGCTATACATAAAGCTTTAGCAGTATCCCACTCAAGCATATACGTGGTAGTGCAGTTTTGTCCTTTTTATTTGCTATGACAGTTCATTGCAAATTACATCGTTTATACCAACACCTTATGAATGTAACCCTGAAAACGCAACAGTGTGAGGACTGGACCCTTGACCCTTGTTGCTTCTTTAAGTTCAGCCCCTTACACAAGAGGCAGTAGTTAACTTACAATGGGCCATAAATGAGTGGTTACATAAGGAGATTCTGGCATGGGGAATCAATCCCCCACACCATTATATAGTTGCTATTTCACATACTGCAATGCAGACAATTCTATAGCCAATGCCCTCTTGCTTTCAACTTGTCAAAAATGCATATTCTACCACCATTCTGCACCTGGGAACTGCTTATCAACCCCTTTGCTCAGTGATCAAGATCTGACACACCTTTTCATATGCCATAGGGGTGCTTGCAACCCTCATGAAAGTGTGCACAAGGTATTTAGATAAATTTCTTACCCGAGACAAACATGAATACTTATCCAAGTATGTACACAATAACTCCTCTTTGGTATACTGAGCCTGTTGCACACCATCACATTACATCTTTACATTTGTTTTGTGAACAAAAGCCTGCATTGTGGCAGACCATTAGCATGCAGTGACAAACCCATAAATAGCATGTCATAGACTGTCGAACTATTAATGGAAAAATTAAAGGCAAGGAATCCCCCCTTTCAAACCCACTGCTTATGGTAAGTATACAATGCATACCAAATTCCGTGAGTAAACCTCAAGACAAATTATCTCAAAGTTACCCACTCATCACCAAACCAGGCTTTAATACACTTAATACATTATGATACCGCAACAGCTACTGTACCTGACCACCTATAAAATGCTGATGGTTTAAGTCAACATGTTTTACTTTTGCCTTGCAGTGGACAAGATTATGTACTTGAGGATTAAATGAGCAACAGAATCCTGAAGTTATGTATGTCTAAGCCTACTAATAGCTACCTTCTGCAACTTAATTCAGGAACTGATTGAGACATATCTTGAAAACAGCTAGCATTTTGTCCCTGCCAGTCTTAAGGGAGCTGTTTTGAAACAGCAGTATTAGTGAGAAGTTTATTCTGTTTTATAACCTGGTTTAATTCATAGTCTGCTTATGCTGTGTTTCCTCTTCTATCAAGATTTCTTCATTTTGCTTCCTTATATGATATTAATCCTCTAGTCTATTTCACCAAGCTAAATACACCTATTATTTTCTTCCCTTGCCCCCTATCCGTACATCAGCTGTCTGGTCTCCTGATCATTTCAGGAGCTACTTTCTACCTTATTCCACTTTGAGCTTTCATTCTTAAACACAGAACTTCATTAGTTTTTCATAGGGTATTAAGAGATCTGGAAAGCAAGGTCTTTCATTCCTGAAAGACATACAGGTTTTGTATGCGTCATATTGGACTGTGTTTTCAGTACAGAGTATTTCTTTGTAGTAACACTTCTCTCATTTTTGGGCAGGTAGCAGTGGATGCCATTTATTTGCGTTTCATCAGGGCTTTTGATTCTATCCTATAGCAGCCTTGCAATCAAACCAGTTACGTATCAAATGCATGAAGAACAAGGCTGAAAAACCGGTGGGACCACTGGGCTCAGAGGGTTGATGTTAACAATAGTTAAGGACCGGAAAAAGCTTCCCAGGGATGCTGTAGAATCTTCATCCTTGGAGGCTTTCAAAGTTTGACTGAGCAAAGTCCTGAACCGATCTGGACAAAGTCTTGCATTTAAGTCCTTAAAGCATAGGACAAGGCTTTCCAAATTCCAACACAGTCCATGCCCTCACACAGAAATTTCCAAATCGCTCAGAACTATAGCAATCTAAGTATTCTGCCCAGGATTAAAGTGCAGGCCTGTATGACTGTGCTATGTGCTTTATTTACTGCGCTCTATTCACTATGCTGTACTGGCATGCATTTCCTTGACACACAAAGCTACCTTTTCAGGATCGGGAAGTGTTCTTGAAGGACCCTCTGTTCTCTCTGGCTCCTTTCTGCTTCAAAAAGAATGCAGGAGGAACAAAGAACAGCTACAACTTTTATTCTAAGTAAGCACTGGTTGGAATAGACAGAGACAAATAACATGTATAGCCAGATTAGCGTGCTTCAGGGCAAAAATGATTCTGCTTAGGAACTTGGAACAATCTACAACAGGACAATTCCAAGGGCTAATAAAGTTTGGCATTACATGGTATATATCACAGAATCAGAATGATTTGGGTTGGAAGGGACCTTAAAGATCATCTTTAATGATCATGACCCAGCCATGGCCAGGGTCACCTTCCACTAGATCAGGTTGTTCACAGCCCCATACAACCTGGCCTGGAACACTCCCAGGTATGGGGCAGCCACAACTTCTTAGGGCAACCTCTTCCATTGTCTCACCACCCTCGCAAAGAATTTCTTCCTAATTTCTAATCTAAACCTATGCTCTTTCAGTTTAAAACCATGACCCCCTGTCCTATCACTGAAGACCCTTGTAGTAAGTCCCTCTCCAGCTTTCTTGTAGGACCTCTTTAGGTACCTGAAGGTCTCCCCAGACCCTTCTCTTCTCCAGGCTGAAAAACCCCAGCTCTCTCAGCCTGTCTTCATAGGAAAGGTGCTCCAGCCCTCTGATCATCTCATGGCCCTCAAAAATCTAATACTTAATACCCTTACAGATCTAATACTATCTGCTCTATTCATAATAGCAACGTTGATGAGAAAACATGGAATGAGTTTTAATGACTCTTGTACTGCGAATGCCTTTCAGCTTGACTCCACAACTTGTACAGGTCAGTTAACTACTTAGCAGAACACACAACAGCTTTAATATTTAATGCAGTGAGTCAAATTGAGCATTTGCTTACTAATGAGTCAACTTATCAAGAGGTAGGATTCTCCTTTTGGAGAAACTCATGTTTCTAAACTTTGTTTTTCTGAAAGTATGTCGGAGTATATAACTCTTACAAGCTACACTGGCATACACAGTGAGCAGTGGACAGTTAGCCATGCAGATGGTGACACATCAGCCCTTTCAGCCACTGGTTATATCAAATCTGCTATACACAGCTATAAACATGAAAACTGCTTACACCGGTGAGGCATTCCTCCCAGTTTAACACAGCCACAAGCGGCCAACACACATGCACATAATGCGTGTTCGCTAACAGGGTGGTGTAAGTGCTGCCCTCAAATCAAGCACAGCTAAACTTTCAGTTTCAGCTACTTGTTAACTCTGTCTCCTTAGAGAAAGGGAGGGTCTTATCAGAGCTGAACAGTGCTTCTGAAAGATAAGAATGAAGAAAGCATAATGGTATAAACTGTTCTCTTCAGCATAACTTATCTATACCCTCATTAACTGTAAATATGAAATAAGACTCAAATATTTAACAAAAATGAAAGCTGAACAATTTTATTTTGAATATTAATACATCTGTGTAAAATCTGGTGAACTTCAAGCTTCATCAGTATTATTTCTTGAGAGTCAAAGTCTCACCTTTCCAGGACATTTAATTGAAAAAAAAAATAAATGCCATCATAATTTTATGCAGCCATTTACAAAGTCACTCCACGATATCAGTCCATCCCCAATTCATCAGTAAATGGGGAGGGGGGAGAATAGGTCAGTCTCTTTTTAAGGGCTGTAAATATCCTCCAACAAAAAATAAAAGGTACACTTCTGAACTGAATGCTGTTAAGACTATTTTAAGAGAAACAGTAACATTTTTTTTTCCAGACAAATTTAGTTTCCTCCCAAAACGTTAGACATTACTTGAAAGAAATAATTTTGAAGAAGCAATCTTCTCCATCATAAATACTATTATTTGGGACATACTGGTTACATTACAATAATGCATTAATACATGAGGTTTACCACCTTAGACAGTTGCAAGGTATCATTCTGAAAAAACTAAGACTAATTTAATTTGGTTAATTTTTAACAAGCATGCCTACAAAGCTTACCATTTTCTGCCTCTTGTTGTTTTCAGCCAACTCATCTCCCTGTCACTCTACTGGTGACAAGGAAGAGAAGGTACAGGAGCTATCCATTTTAAGCAGAGGAAAGGGACTGGAGAATCACAGCAGTCCCCTGGGTTGGCTGGCACAGCAGTTCTTTCTCTCTTTCAACATCTTTAAAACTGGCCTTCTGAACTGTTCTGCAGACCACTATGTTTTCCAGAGCAGGGACAGAAGAGCTGAGTACAATACATGACAGCAACAATCTCCCTGTGATCCATACTGCCTGCACAGCTCTTCTGCAGGATGGACTGTTAAGAATCTGCCTGGAAGTGCCCTAAGCCCACAGCAACTGTGCCAAGCCATAATTAACATATAGTGAAGATAAATTAAAATATCTGCAATAACCAGAATTAATAAATGAACTTGAGATGAAAGCAATCAAAGCCTGTAGCACACAAAGTATACAGAGCCTGGAAACCTTTATAACAAGCTATTTTTTTCAAGATATGAGAAATCCTTAATTTGAGAGATGTAATAACACCTGCAAGAAAACTAAATTTAACATGGGCAAACATTAAACAAAGTTTAGGATGTCTGTGCAAAGAACTAAGAATTAGATTTATGAAAGTTACTTCCTTACAGAGGCAGGTCAGGTGATTTCACTCACTTTGTCCAAAGAAAAAAAAAGATCTGTAGCAACATTACCAATAAAACCCAGCTCTCTTGCAAACCAATTTAAGTAAGTTTCAGCACGAGCAAGCAGAGAAACCAGAGGTTCAGTCGCTGAAAACATAGCACCTGGTGCCTAGCCTCAAGCAGCCAATCCAGAAGGCAGGCTGAGAAAGGTTACATCTCACTTCTGATAGTGCCACACAGAGATCCTCTCACATATGAAAAGAAAATGCTGCACATATTTAAAGCAGGTAATTGAATTACAGCCCAGTATGGAAACGTTTGTATCTTAAATCAGAAAAAGGATCAACGTCAGATTGCACAGATCATTAAAAACTGTTGACAGAGAAAATCTAAGCTTCTACTCATTTGTTTTCCTTCAATCTATAATCCACTTTCCCAAATGTTCATCTGCTACCATACTTTGCATTTGTAGTGAGGCCTAATATTTCACAATTATTAAAAACAGAAATAACATAATTAAATGGAAGATCAGTCAAGGTATGATGCATAAACCCCGTAAATATTTAGGACAGTTGTTATGGCAAATATCTGTCATTGAGGAAAGGTCCTAGGCTCAGTGACCAGTGTAAGAGTACTGGATTACACTCTGCATTTTTTGTTTTGAAGAGTCTCAGTTCATCAGTTCACTCTATTACTCCAAACCAAAATCAGTGTGGAAAGCTGACTGTAAAAAGGTCTTTGTAGCAGTATTGTCTGTTTGATGCAACCTTGCAGTTCTGACGTACACACGGATTAAGTACTAAATTCTCATCTTTCAAATGTAAGCCCCTATTATACCTCCATAATAGCCAAAGAATACAGCCATTAGCCTAACAACTACAGTTAACCATTAAATCAAGAACTACAGAAGTTGTGCAAGTCTCAAATCATTCAAGCTATTAAAACCGACACCACTTTAATTTCCTTTGAATAGTATCTTAAGAATATAAAAGCCAAAGGTAAGGTTCTGTTGGTTTTGTCCCCTTTGGATATGCTGCCTATGGAAGTTTTACAAAGCATTTGGACAAGTATTCCCAAAGGCAGCAATCACCTTTTGTTCTCTTTGATTGCCTGATGTCTTTTGTCTAAAGTGCTTTGACAGAAAGAATGGCTGCCTGCATTTTTGACATTCTAGAAACTTATTGTACTGTAAACAAAAGACATGCCAGTAAAGAGACACAGTAAATACCAAACAGATTTACCAAAAAAGTGGGAAACAAACATTACTGTATTTTTGAAGGGGGAGCATAATGTGTTGATTAGTCAACAAAATTTTGAACGCTTATCCTGGGAAAGCATTGAACTCCTACAATGCTCAGCCCAAATTTATCACTACAAAAATAAATGCTTTTCAGGTAAACAATCCAGGGTGACATAGTTGCTTCAGGAAAGCATTCTTGTTTCATAGTATCACTCCATTTGACCCAGCAAATACGTTATTTCATGTCAGATGGGTTTTCATCCAAAAGCACTAATGGACCATTTAGTCAAACTCCTGTACTTCATATAAGCTGCCAGTCTTTTCAATATGCATCCCACTTCATCTTGCATAACACAGAAGTAATGGTACCAATACCCTTTCCCTCTTTTCTCTAAGAAGGCTCCACTTGCTCATTAGCTTTATGATCATTCATGGAAGGAAAAGACCCAACTTGAAGAATAGACATGTCTTGTTAACATAGTAACATTTAAAAAAATATTGCCATCTGTAGATACTTCTATATCCTTTTTTTCTGATTTGACTTGTTTTATATATTAAAATACCTATTCTCTACCTCTCTTGCGGAAAGAGGATTCTCATACAGTCTTCTTCAGTTCAATGTCTCCTTAAAAGCCAATAACTAATGCGATTATTAGTGTAGTTGGACTCTGGTTAAATGAAGTGTTGGACCGAAGGAAATAATTGTAACAAGGGATACAACTACCTTTTATTAGCTGGGCAAGATATAGCTATATGTCTGCATATATATATATGTATGTATATATTTTGAAGAACACATTCTGAGTAAACTTCAGATACCTTTTACAGTGCTACAGGATATGCTCAAGTTACATTTGAGTTAATTTAGGAATTTCATTTCCATTCTACATTCCATTGCCAAAGAGGAAAATTAAAAGCCTATTATGTCACAAATATGTTGTTTGTTAGGAACAAGTGTTTACAGAACCAGCTGTTGCCACATGATAACTTCATATTTTGCAAGTAAGCTGACTACAAATAAAGATCAAAATAAAAACAAGTCAAAAGCACCTCTGAAAGAAGTATGCACCCAAACCCGGAGACCTATAACTCTTAAATGATAAAAAGCCTGTCACAGGCAGAGTCTGAATGAAAAATATCTTCCAATCTACCAGCTGGTACAAGCACAACAAGTATATTTTCAAGATCACTTCCTTCCTACCCCCAAGATGTTATTGTTTTGCAAGTCTCTCTGAGACTTCCACTTCCTTTACATACTACCACAAATGCAAGTCTTTTGGGGGAAAACAACACTGAAAAAAACAGCACAGTTACTTTCATAAATCAAACAGCAAAAATTGTGGTACTGGTCTCCTGCTTCATTACAAGTGCTAGAGTGGGACTACAGCATATTCATCTCCATCAGTTTGGAAGAATTATCAGACCTTCATATGGTTGAATGACTTATAAGAAGGTATAATCAAGTGGTAACTCAGGAGGTTTACACTGGCGTAATTAAATGCCAATTAAACAGTTGTTCACAGTATTTAGCTATAAATCACATTTTTGTTGAACAAATGCAATATGCTAAGGGGGGGGGGGGGGGGGGGACGGACACCCAGAACAACAAACAAAACACCCAAAAAATGCTACACGCGGTGCTCAAGTAGCTTCTCTTCATCTAACGCCAGTGGAGTACCAGCAATTAGGTTATGTACCTAAAAGTAATGAAAATTTGTGACTTAGCATCCTGTTTACACATCCAAAATTTAAACTTCCAGAAACTGTCTCTGCACCACAACATCACAAGAAAGCAATAACAGACATGAACATACTGCACTGAAAATTACCAGAGCATATTTATGATTTACTGGCTGGTGCTTTCTTCCCTTCTTCCCATACCACAGACGAGACATTTCCCTTCTAAAAATAAAATGAGACTAAAAAAAGAAATTGGAAAAAAACCAATCATTCAAAGCTGTTTGAAAGCATTCTCTGTACCTGCTGTCAGTTCCAGGCACAGGCAGAAGCCCACGATGGTGACAGGATAGTTTGCTAGACACACACATTTGACTGACATGGCAGGGAACAAATGAACGAGTGTACAGTAGGGGGATGTATCGCAAATGATGACGATACAGAAGAATAAAGGTTTCTGTATTCAAGTGGTGGTTGCAGAGGAGTAGTTTGTTAAAAAGGCTAAAGTATTTAAAGATACAGAACAATTTTTCTTACACAATACTGAACAACACAAAAAAATCCCCAAGGACTGCTTGCAATATTCTGTTACACTATAATTAGAACTTGTTTATGAATAATGGCAACAAATTTGCACCCTAATATTAAAATAAGTTTGTCTTAGTTGACAGCTGCACATAAAGCCTGTCAGCCTTAGAGTCCACAACCAATTAAAAAGGTGGTCAGTGAAGTTTTTTTTTTTTTTATACAAAACGTTCTAAAGCATTCAGTAACTGTTAGCCTCCCTGCATTTTCATATATTATTTTTTTAAGGTACAAAAAGAAAATGAATCATTTTTTGTCTATAAGCTGAACTTGCTGTATGGGTTAAATGCTAGTCCCAGCAATAAAGTATTTTTGGAATCATATTTTTTTTTTTTCTCCTTAAAGAAGAATGTTTAAAAGAACAGGCACGTGCAACAGTAATGTGCACAGCAATCCTTTCAGAATTTCCTTGTAGTAGCACATGGAGGCTTTTTCCACCTCCACCCCCCCACCCCTCCAAAACCACCAAGTGCTCCGAGTCCTGGGTAAAAGCATTAAATAGGCCAGGGCAGTGTTGCAACACTAAAGCTCCTGCTGTTGCACTGCAATCTAAAAGCCAAGATGCTCAAAGCAGAGAAAACTAGTACCAGAACTTGTCCTGGAACACCTCAGTTTACAACCTTTCTCAAGAGTCAGTAACTCATTTGTTCCAACTTAGGAGAATTATTAAGACAGTAAGAACATTTTTGTCACTGGGACATTTAAAAGCTGGGATTTAGGAAATTCAATAATATACTATATATACACACACACAATATACACTAGATACACAGTCAAAGGGTGTAAGATTCAAACACACACTGTATGTCTATTTGATCTTGGTTTTAAGTAAGCAAGCTATACTGAGATAAAACAAGAACAAAAAAATGGAGAGACTTAACATAGTTTAAAATGAAAAAATTACAATCAATATTAATAAAAAATATTAAAAATTATGTAAGTTGCAGTCTCCTCCTGCCCCACCTGGCAAATTTGAAAGGAACTGAGAGTATGCAGAAAACCTGTCTCTAGACATGCAACTTTAAGCCCCGAAGCAAAATCTAGACCCACAACCAGCTCCCCCACCACCTTAGTTCAGCAGTCTTCCCCCATCAATCATTCCCACCCCACCCCCAAAAAAAACCAAATTCCTCCCTAACACTTGCCAATATACTTCTTTCTCTAAAAACTAGGGGAGGAAGAAAAGGGTCTAAGCCATCACACAATTTTTTATTCTACAACATTTAAACCATTCAAACAACTTGGCAATATTGGCTTCTCTAGAGAGAATAAAACTGGCTCCTCCTAAATCTCAAAAATATTTAACAAGGTTTGCTCAAAAGAAAAGACAGCAATAACTACTTTGTTAGATCTGACAATTCACTTTTTTACTTAGACGTTCAAAGTTTAGTGGGAATAAATGCACTAGTAACTCTCTAGAGCAGACCTCCTGCCAGTCTGTTTTGATGTTCAGTCTTCCAGCAGCAGCTACTCCCACCAGCTGGTAGCTGCCCTGCAGCTGGGAGGCATCTACTGGAGGAGGGTGGGTAGAAGCAGGTCAGGAGAGCCTCAGCATCATCATGAAACAGTGCAGACTTAATTCAAAAGCTTCTTTTGTGACCGACCTCCACCCCAGCCCTTTAACAGTCTTTTTCCCAAATTGGTGGAAGATTTATTTCTATTAGCCAGAGAAAAAACTTCACACAAGACACTGTATACTGTCCTTTAATTAAGGATAAATAAAATAAGCTGCCCTTTTCTATTTTTGCATTTATGGTTTATACTACTGAACTGTTAATTTGAATCAGAACATCATATTCTTTTGATTGATATACGCCTTGCCATGAAAGTTATTAATTAAAAAGGTTCTAGAGAGGAATACCGGCTCAGACTCAACATAGGTGCAGAGCAGCAGCAAACACTTAAGAACATTCACCTACTTGCTAGGGAAACAACCGAGCAAACACAGTATCTACTTACATTTTGAATATAATCTTGTTATTATAATTGTTAGTTTTGTAACCAGCTAAATCCCCACACACTCAGTCAGGGCAGAAGTGCAGTCCTTTCAGTAAGTGAGTTTATCAGAAAATCAAGATTTTTGGAAAAAATTAGAGTGCCAACAAATAAAGGTACAACTTAAAGGTCTTATTTCCACTCACAAAGCAAACTATCTAGTTTATACCTTTGCCATACCAGATTAATTTATCAGCTCACAAGATGTCATAACCCTGAAACAGGGTAGGAAGTACAATAACTCTAACTTGAGTAGGCAGGTTGGGTGCTGGGTGTGAAAGAACATCTTGCAGTTGATTAGACTGCATTATTCTGTTTCACCCAGTAGCTAACACAAACGTCCTGAATACCACAATGACAGAAAAGTTGTGATGTTGAATCTACGTCCCTATATTTAACATGCACACTTTGTGAGCAGTGTTACTTAGCAAGAAGTAACTTACTTCCCCTGCTCCTTCCCTCTTAAGGGAGGGAGGTTAGCCCGGAGAGATACTGGGGGTGGGGGAGCATAATTACGCAGTTTATTTAGAACTTGCTGTTGATTCCACGTGAAACAGTAATGTAGGTGACCAGGTTTTGTGATGAAAAGTCACAAATGTGGTGCACTGAAGATAAGCATCCCCAAGCATCTCCTGAGATTATGTATGAGGCATATGCATAAAATAAGATTATTCTCAGAATTTAATACTCCCATTTTCAGAAGTTGCCCTGAAAATTGAGAAAAGCAGAAATTGCAGGAACCAGTTTGTGCAACTCAAGCATCTCAGTGCAATTCTTGACTCACTTGCTTTTTTGACTGACAAAAAGAAAGCTTGTTCTTATGCTGTTGTATTGATTTGTTTCCAAGCAAATCAATAAGCAGTGATATTAGTTTCACTTTCAGTAGCCTACTTGTTCAAATGTATTTTTAAAGAGATGAGATTGCTATTTAATTACATCTCACAGGCATGTTTCACAGTTATAATAAAAACTCCCATCAAAGAGCCCAAAGGAAAACAACAAAAGCTGCCTCAAGTAGTGTTTACAATATCGTAATTTCAATACACATTAGTATAATATGACAAAAAACAACTCTAGCATTATAAACTCTGTTACAGTCTTAAAATATTTTTAAATTTAGAATAGCATTTGACAGCTCTGATAAAAGATGTACATCCTGTATGCTTACTCTTGTATTATAGTTTTAGGGTATAAGTTGCCAAGAACTTCGAAATTAGGAAGACACCTACTTTAGATGCTGAATTGGTACCTTGGGAAGGAACCCCAATAGGTTAAAGACAGGCAGTTTCCTAATTTAATGATAAAAGGCATACAAAAGTCAGCGGAATTAAGGTCTGGTTTGTTTTTAATACAATGCAGACAAGTTCTATTGGCACAAAGAGCCTTTAGATGACTTAAAAAAAAAAAGGTACCAAGTTCAGGAGTATTGAATTTAGAATGCAATTAAAACTAAAGAAAAAAAATTAAAAATCAGGTCTGGCTCCTGTGCAAACCTAATACTTTTTCTTCTAGAATAACTGGATCTTTGTAGAAGTTGTTGCAGGCGAAGCTAACATGGCGTTACAGCTAACTGAGGTCTGATCCCTTTCCCTTTAGGGCTACAAGCAACACTCTAAACAGTATGAAAATCCACCTCCTGCAGCCTATCTAGTACAACACAGACTGGCACAGCGCTTAGTTGCCTGATATATGTTTCCATGAAAGGAATCTAATTTGAGAAGTCAACCTTTGTTTCTTTCAACAATTTATGGGAAGGCAAAAAAAGAGCTTTTTCCATCCACAAAATTTTCCTCAGGAATTTCAAAGCTACGCTGAAAACCATTAGGAGTCCCAAAAGTACAAGCTTTTTAGTTGAGCGATTCCACTTCGACTTTTAGCAGAGGGACTGCCCCACTTCTATTTGATACATGAAATAACATTACAATTCCACATTCATGATTCCAACTACAGGACAGCTCCAAGTAGTGAAAACATCCGAATTTTCACTTGCAAGTTATAAACAGATTCCAAATAGATTAAGTAGAGAAAACTAATAGAGCAAAGCAAGAAATACCCCATGCATGAAGTTGAGAGTACAGTATTTGCTCGAGTTAATTGCAAAAGCACAAATGAATGTTACCAGTCTCTACAAAGAGCGCTGGCATTATGTTAATGGACATTAGTCTCTCTCCACCCACAATAAATTGACAGAAACATTTCTAGTATTGCACGACTGCTGAAATTCAAGAGACACTCATCCTCCAGCACAACAGGAAAGCCTATCAAACATACTTGCTAACGCACAGCAACACATGCATAATGACACAACCAATTTCTTAACAGGCAATGCACAATGTAAAAAGCCAACAATGATCTAGCTTGTATATTCAATGTAGTATCATAAAGTGATGACCTTTCAAAAACATATTGGAAAATATTCTTATTTTGAGGACTCTTAATTGCAGTGCATCTCTTTACGCTGCGTGCAGTTTCATTTAAGAAGTCTACAACTTTCAGGCTTTCTCTTCTCTCTAGTGATCCAGTATTATCCAGCTTGTCATAAAGCATTATGATTAAACCACATTTTATAATGTGAACACAACAAAGAGACAACTAGTTTCACTAGTATCCAAGCACTGAAGTATAGAGTAGGGAATGGAAACCAATTTATAGAAAAAAATCTGATTAAGACAGCAGTGCATACTGAAATGACTATTTTAATACAGAAATGTAGATTACAGTCCAGATCCAATAAAGAACTTAAGCACCTACATCCAGTACTCCAATCTTGAAAAACTTTTTTCTGATGTTTCCTGACCAGGAGACATAATCACTGTTTCTGACCTTCATGATTCTACAAATAGGCAGACACAGGATTCTAAGAAACTCCAGAAGTTACTGTTTTGTTAACACTGAAATGTTGAGCATCTAACCCAAATACCATTTCAGGAAGGCGTAACTTCATTTGCAACTAATGGCTTGATCTAGGAAACACTTTCAGAACAAGTCTAAAAGTTCCAACTGAAATTCAGTTCAAAAGTGAGTTACAAGAGACTTCTGCTTTCTGGAAGCGTTGTATTTTCTACAGAAATTTAAAATGCAAAACTAAAAGGTAAAAATTATGAAACGCAAGTCCAGAACATGACCCAGTGAATCTTGGAAAAAGTAACTTGCAAATATCTATTAACTCATGATTTGTTTTGGAAGTTAACTTTAGAAAGCTTTAAATCAAACTAATTTTCTGTATTCTCCAAACAGTTGACAAGCTAACGGAAACAATAAAGCAGATGAGCTTCCAACTACTTTAAGACCAGCTCGCAGGTCCCAAGACAACAAATTTCCTGTTTTCAAATGTCTTGTGGATGAATATTTAGATTTATGTCGACCTGAAGTATGACTCAATCCTGAATAATAGCAATGAATAAGATCAAATGACAGGGGGAAACAGGAGGAGGGAAGGAAGTATCAAAATTTTAAATAATTAAGAATTATTTAGCACAGAGCAATTCTTCTGTTTCCTTAGGAGATTTTGGGCTTAAATAAAAATGATCCTTAACTGTTTTCTTCACAAGTGCCCAAGATGAAATTTCTTTAACACCTCTGAAACATTTAGCTGTGGCCACATTCAGTAATTATTTTTTTCTTCTGCATTAATACTCTGTCTGATGATCAGAGATCTGATCTATCACCATAAATCCTGTACTTTCAATACTGCATGATAATAATGACACTTAACAGCTGAAAACAGTATGTAAGGTACTACATTGTTCTAGTTTCACAATTGGAATCTAAAAGCTAGATTAGCGGTCCATGTCAGTAAGTCATTATTACATACAGAAATAAAAGTTCATTTATACACATACAGTCAATAATAGTAGATCTGTTTTCCAGCTCCCTATCAAAGTAAGTTACCTACTTATAGAATACAACAAACCGAGTCCCTTTATTATTCAAGGAATGTCATTAACTTTGAGAATTAGTCTTGCAGACCAAGTGAAATGTTAAATAAGCAAATTAAGGTATTCTGGATCTCTGTAATTTCTTTTTCTTCTCCCCTTCCCCCCCACAAGAGACCAACTAGTCCTTTAGTTAGATACAAATAGAAGATGCAAAAAATTATGATAAAACTCACATGGGAAAGCACAAATTCCATCATTTCTCTTTTACACACTGAAGTTTCTTATGCAAGTCATTATTTCCATTGTTTCCCCTCTAATACGCTCCTCCCTGTGTTAAACTGTTAGAGCGTAGCCATTTCCTTTGTGTGTAGTATTAAAACTAAAAACCTTGCTTGGAAAATTAGTTTCAGTTGTTTTTCTTCCCCGATACGATAAATTGATTCTTTAAAGATTTGAACTGATTTTTTACATGTGCATGTCAATTTCTGTAGAAGAATATTTCATCTTATAAGCACTTTCTACGAGTACACAAGTTCAGTGGAAAGTTGATTTGCCTCATTTAACACCCCAATATGGTTAATGATATTTTACATGAGTACTTGTTTTCCATGTCTTTTACCTCCAATGGTCAACTTCAAAATGCCACCTGCCACTTCATACAGCAACAGCAGTGGAAACAAGCCTGTCAAAGTCTTACAATCCATTTTAGGAAAACAGTAGTAGAATAACCAGATAATTGGAATTTCTGGGATTGATGAATCACAAAGCTTTCACTTCCTACTCCTACTTTTTTTTTTTGTAAAGAATGCAGATTTTCTCCCTGCATTAAAACTGTTAGAATTTGCAAGAAAGGTTACAGAAAATAATGCATACTGGGCAGCACTTAAAATCTTACTTCAAGTTGTTCTATAACCAGGTGTGGTTCATAGTTTCAGCTCTGATTACTGGGGTTTTTTTTGTGTTTGTCATTTTTTAAAATGTATATGCAATAGAATAACATTTATACTTTACAGGGTACATCAACAACACCTCTTTTAGAAAACCAATCTTTTATGCAGACATAAGAAACTAATAGCTGTTATTTTACAGAAACAGGTAATAGTTGTGTTACTTGAAATCTCATTTCTCAACCAGGATTTGGAAACCGTAGGAGAGTTCAAGCAGTTTTTCTTTTTCACTCATCTTAAAACTTCTTTGAGCATAAGACCAACCCGATTAGCAGTGCTTCAGGACCCACCCTTGCTTTCAAACACTGTGGTACCATGCCTCTACCAACACCAGGTGACAACTTCTTAATGCTTTCAATCTGTAGTACTAATTGGCACCAAAATGATGTTACTGCATCAGCAGCTATCTAGCAGCTATCTTAACACTGTGTCATTAGTTTCTATACACACAACTCTAACTTGAAAAGGAAAGAAAATTAGTTTGGTTAGTACCAATGGAAGTTGTTTCCAAGGCACCACAGAACAGAACCTGCCAGCTTGCTGTCAAATCCTGCCACGTTTAGATGTGAGTACAGAATATGCTTTGGAGAAAGCATTTGTTTATCAGCACATAGCGCTAATAAGTAACAGTGTTTAGAAACCTAACAGATAAAGAAAGCCGTTGAACTTACACCAAGTAAAAAAATGAATACCATGATAAATAGACCTCTATAGCTCCAAGGCTCAGTACGGACAACAAAAAAACCAAACCAACCCCCCTTCCCCACACCCAACCCAAAACACATTCTTTCTTGATGTATGCCAGGTATACAAGTACAAGAAGGTAGAAGAGATACTGGACGAAAATAGATGGGGATAGCACCGCCAAGAACCTGGCAACACTATTTAATTTCTTACATAATAAATAAAATAAAATTATTGTCTATAAATTTCTAGTAGACTCCAGAGACAAGTCTTTAGCATGGACTGATCTTAAGCAGAAAAATTATCCTTTAGAAAGCTTTGCCAAGGGCACAGGCAGAAGCATCTCAGGAAGGCAGATAGAGAGGAATAACATCAGCAACAGGAGCTACAAGGTACCCCACAGAGAGTTTGTGTTGAACTAAGTAACCAATGACTATGAAGCTAGTCACTTTTATCGATGGTAATGTTAGATTCATGGTTATTTCTGAAGTCAGTTATCTATTAACTGCAGCATATAATATAAAAAGAATCAGCTGAAGGATTCCCCAGATGTGTGGGTAGGGTTTTTATTTTCCTTTTTTGAACACTTCATCTAGTGCAGTATTTGTAAAAATTAGTGTTTGGTATGACGGCAGGAGTCTTGATCTCTTTGCCACTAGGTCAGTTGAGGTTGTATCTACTGGATTGCTTCAAGGGAAAAGGCTGATAGGAAATTGACTACTCTGTATACAGGTAAAGAAGAAAGCATAAGCAGCTGAAAAATTAGATTAAGTTCACGTTAAGAGTCCAGTCCTATTCAATGATCCATTTAATAAACTTACAAACCAACCCCTACTACTTGTTTCACATGTTACTGCTCTTTGTTTCTGCTTGTTCATTCTTCCCGTAATTCCTTTTCCACTAAAGGAAAGGACTTTAAGGACTTTCCTTAAAGTCTCCTGATAAAAATCTGCAGCTGAATGTGTTAACATAGGACTACCAAAGAAGCAAAAGCTGTCTCAGACCACCATAACTGGGTTACCCATTAATCCTCTTCCCTGTTTCTCCATTTTTAAGATACTGTACAAGCACAGCAGAGAGAACATTTTTTGAAAAGAAAGCCACTCCACTAGCTGCCTCTTTCAACAATCAACAATTCTTAGTGATATATTTGTACATCAAGATTTTGCTTTCCATTTTCTTTCCACCCTGAGTTTTCCCATCACGATGTGCTGAAGAAGGCAGCCTATTTTTCATCCCAATACCCACAAAGAGGTTTCAATGATGTGTTCACCTGCTACCTTCAATTACACCTGGGTCAAGAGCTGACAAAGAAAAAAAACTTGCTGGGTTAAATGAAAGAAGTATATTGATCAAAAATACTGACCAAAAATCAGTGGGAATAGTTGGTATGGCAACAGCTACAACTCCCTATATGTACTGATACTTCCTAGCACATATGCTAAGGGCCACTAAGACTCAGTTGTATGTAATCACAGGTTGAACCATCTGGCACTGTCAAACATTTCTGATTAAAAAGTTTTTAACAGCTTTCAGATTTGTGCTAGAAGTCAGTCATAAAAAGCCACATTAGTCAAGTTAAAATGCACAGAAGACCATATTAGCATATTTCTTGTACTTGCATAACATTTTTTAAAAGGAATTATCCATCTCACTAATCACACCAAATTCTAAATCCAGAAAACTATTATTTGATAATATTAAGCAAACCAAACAACATAATTTTCACATACCATATATGGAATAACAATGTTTTTGAAATGTCTTCTACAATTTTTTCCAAGGGAGACCTAAATAAAGGCTGAAGGCATGACCTCATTCTGTAGTAAGTAACTTGAAGAGATTTGAATACATGTAGGAAAAGGACTGCCTCTACTATTTTCACAAGTTACTCATTAAAAATTAACATTTAATCAGAAGAAAAGTTTGCGTTATTTTCTGTGGACATTATTCTGTAAATATATTAAAGATGCAAAGTTACTGAAGCACTCACTAAGACAGACATACTGTGCCTTAAACCATAATACTGATTACTTGCCACTGATCCCTATGTTGCAAAAAAAACCCATCAAATACTTATAAATGCTTTGAGCAAGACTCAACACAAAAATACACTGCTGGTAAAAATACTCAATATATACTCTAAAAATATGAAGATTCAAAAGACATACTTTTATGACACTAATTTCAATGCCTCAAAACAAAAATTTTCCATGCAAAAAATCACTGACCTGCATAGATACTGTTTTGTAACCACAGCCTAACACTTCACCTAAGTGAGGAGTTTGAAGGCAGAGTTCTACAATTATAAATTTTGGAGTTAAGAAGAAAACTATTACCCATAGTTAGATTACTACAGTTTTTAAAAATTTCTTTTATAGTCTACATATAAACACAAGTATGGATGTCGTTAACTTCAACACTGCCTATTGTGGGGCAGGAGGGAGGAGAAAGAAAAAAGAAAAAACAAAAAAAATCAGTCTTATAGTCAGAGATAGCAGTTGTGCCCTCACACTCAAGTTAAACAGCACTGATGGGATACTTCAATATATATATAACAAGAATCAAACTTTTGACTGACTGACACTTGAATGCACAAGACTACAAGTGCTTTAACTGTGTGTACAATACAAAACAAAACCATGCAGACATGTAAAGATGTGTCCATAGAAACACAGTGGACACAGATTCACATGGCAGAAATGTGTTTACTACAGAAAATAAAAGTTCCAATTACATTACATTACTAAAATCCATGCAACAGCATCTTAATGTATGAAGAAGTTATAAATGAGAAGTTACTGGATTATTGGAAAAACATGTCATTAATAGATTAATTTTCTTTTTTTATTGTCTCATCCCTCTTTTGAAGCTTACAATAAGTATTCAACATTCTAGATAACAGGAATAATAAACATCAGAACACTGTCAGTTTACTGGACTGAAAACTAAGTCTGCTTCAAAGTTCCAACTTCTTTGCTGTACTTGCATTCCTTTCAACTCTGAGTTTTAAGTTACAATTTACTTCATACAAGAGTGACTTGTAATTGTGAAATGCTGCCCTGAACTAGAGCAAAGCATTAGGATGGCATAAATTAAGCAGTCATGATCATAGTAAGCAGACTAAGTACATTGCTTTTCTTATTGGAAAGTATTTAACATTATTTTAACTATATTCCTATGAATTAATTAAAAAAAAAGTAGTCACTGACACTGTTCTTCCTTACCTCCCACTCTTTAGCAGCATCTTCAGTAGTAGATTCTTCACTAGTTTCAGGCTCTTCCTTTTTTTTCACCACTATAAATCCAGGTTCCTGAAGAGATTCCCCAGTATCTTCTGCATATATCTCTGGACTCCACTGGATAAAGAAGACATACAAGTGATCTGTCCTAGAGAAGTCAAGTAATGATACAGGGAAGAAAAACAAGATAAGTTTGTGATCTTTTGGGTCATGCCTAATAATTATGAAGTATTTAAGGTTAAAGTGAAAATACTTACTATTTCATGTTTTACTAGATATTAGAGACATTTGAAAAAAGCTAGTTAGCTGGGTTTTTTTCTTTTTAATTACGTGAAGCTGATACTGGAGGGAAAATAGGAAACAAGCTGGCAATTAACTAGCTATGTTTTCATACACAAGTACAGTCCTTCAAGCACTTCTATTGGAAACTTCTGTTTACAATTGAAATAACTTCCAAAATAAAAAACCCACACTAATATTTTTTAAATATCTTAAAGTAACTTAAAAACGTAAATGAAATTGTCATTTAAAAATGTCTGCCTATCTGTTTTGTCCACCCCTGAATAAGAACTGAACACTCCCAAGACATGTAACCAAGATACACAGACATGGAGAATTACTGCCGATATGAAGAGGTACGGCTGGAAGCGTGCATATATATAGCTAGATCAGAAACTACAGACTATTCTAACTGCAGTACATACCAAGATTCAAATTTGCCTCCTTTTAAGTTATCTGCCACAAATGTTCTTCCAAACTAGAGAACCATAATGCCCAAATTCGCAGAAGAAAGGTTATTTACAATCCTAATAGATGTCCGTCTATACTGTTTAAGTATTTCCTGTAGGTGCACAGATGGAGCATTTAGAAAAAGGACATGCAATGAATCTACTAGGATCTCTTCATCATGGAAAAGACAGCTTCAGAGCTTTATGGCTCTGGTTCCCAAGGGTTTGAATATTCTTTATGTCTCTCTTCAAAGATACTTGCTACAGTGACTCTGCATGCTGGATTAGCATGAAGAACAATATTTAGCCTTTTGCCCCCCTACCCCCTTCTTACTACTTACAAAACCGAATACTGGAAGAACAGCAAGAAAATACAGAACAGCAAAGTCTTTCAGAACTGCAGCTATAACATTCATGTGCTTCTACGTCTAAAAGGATGCAGCACACAGGCATGTAATAGCAGTCTCACAACAGGGTCAGTTATTTCAAGTCCCTCTTGTTAAAACTAAGGATCCTGCATAACACTGATTAAAAAAAGAAAAGACAATTTTTTCTGACAGTAAGAGAAAACAGAACATTTCAGATGCATATGGCTAGATAAATTCTATGACAAAGAACAAGAAGCTGCAGACTTCTCATGCTCTGAATGAGGTACCAATTTTAAAGTCTTACAAGTAGAAAAAATATACCAATTTTCACTTTTTAAGAACCTGAAATTGTGTATAGTAATAGCAGTTAAAAAAGTAAATAAAACTTGATGTTTAAGGAACTGTAAGGCACTTCTCTTTTGAGAATAAGAACACTGAAATGATACAGGTTTGTCAGACCTCTACTTTTTTCTCTTTCTTACTTCTAGGCGACAAAGACAACTGAATTGACGTGGAATATTTTGACCAAAGCAGAGTAGCACTCAGCCAGGTTAACACTGAACTAAGTAAACAAACACCCCAGTACCACCACATGTGACCATGTACAAAAACATAGGACACACACTGGATGGAAAAGCCACAGATTACTAATTCCCCATGCAGCTAGAAAGAGAAACCCTTCATCAGTGGAGTAATTTCCAAGGAGATCAGATACAGATGGCAAACTAAGAAGTATTTCTTCCAAAATACATGGTAAATTCTGCTTTATGCTGAAGATAAGTGCTGCTCTGCTACCTTAGAAAATGAACCAAAGAGACAGTAGTAATTTTAATCAGTTGACCTAGACATCATTGCCATACGTGAAACTTTGACATTTTCAAATTAAATATGATAGGAATTAAACACTCAAATTTGAGCTGATATAACCACCCCAAAAAGTCACCTGGCCCAGGCAGGATTAACTATATCAGAATCAGTATGACAGACATTTGTCTCAAGAAATACCATAATCTCCACCACTTAAGGGTGGCAGGGATGATGTTTAAAAGCAAGTTAGTGATTCACTAGCATAGACTCAATTCTCACTGTTTGAAAACTCAAATGTTTTGATGCAATTTCAGTCTATTACACATGTCCATTCACAGTGGACATAAAGACTACTGCCTTTCTTGCTGCAGCCAGCTTTAAAGTATGAAATGAGTTTTATGTTTGTATCAACCTTTTCTCCTTTAGATTAAAGAACCCCACTTACTTCTAATTTTCTTTATATGTTACACTTTCTAGGCATTAATTAGTCTTGCTGCTTTCCTCTGGACTCTCTCCAAATGATCCATATCTGTCCTCAACTGCAGTGCCCCAACTGGACATTCTATGCCATTCAGCTCAAAAGAAAACATGGAAAAGCAACTTGATCATTGCGTATAGGTATTTATACAAGATGACAGCTGATAAGTTTTTTGTTGTTTCCTTCTTCCCCCCTCCCTCTTCTGACTAGGATGTAATAATCTCCAATAGCCCCCAAAACCATATTCAACTTGAAAATAAGTCACAGTTTCCTAGCAGTAAAGATCATGTAAGAATGCGAGACTTTACCGGTGAGTGAGCATGGACATCTCATGTCTTTGAATCACTGCAACAAATATAGATATTTTTCCAGTATATATATTTAAGTTACTTCCTGGAAAATTTTCATGTTCCATATATAAAGATAAGACAAAAGAACCCCAGCTAGCTCTTCTGAACTCACAGCTCTAAGCAGAGAGAATTTTTAGAAAGTTTCCAAATAATGGGAAGCACAGCTAATGAAAACAAAACTTGGTTGCAAAACTCACTTACGCCACCAGACACCACCTACTTAAATCTTTCTTTTATTATACAAAGACAAGCCTAAACAATACCATGAGAAGCTATTGGCTGAACCTTAAAGCAACTCAAGTAAATCAGTAAAACTTTATGGCAACGAGGCATTCCAGTGTTAAGCACAAGCCAATCATCAATATCCTCGGTTGTTGACCCTTTTTTTGTGTGTTGCTTTGTAGACACAGTCGCTGAAAAATTTTTAATGTGCAGAAAAAAAAAAGCTCAAAGACCTATCAGAAAGTGTTGAGTTTTACAGTCTACCTCCTTCTTACCTTTCTTGTGGAACAGCAAACCAGTACTCATGTTTTTTATCCCTCTGTGCATACTGTTGCATTGATGCACTTGCTTGAGAAACGAATGTTTTTCTCATGGGTTTTCCAACCCTGAGACGCAGAAACTTGTGAGATCGATGTCGCCTTTTTTCCTTCGTCAGTGAAGGACCTATTAGCAAAGAAAAAAGTAAGCTATCCACAAAATACAAAAAAGCTTAACAAAACTATTAGCCAATTTTGTATTGGGCAATACAGGTATATGGGACGTAAGTAATAGGTGAGGTAACATAGGTAGGAATAGTTACCTGTTATTTTTTTGTTACATAAACTGCACCAGCAGAATCTACTTCCAAGTACAACACATTTGAATCATGCTAACATTTGTTTCTGCTTCCAACCCCTGATCACATCATGATAGTCTTCCATCCATGCTTGCAAGTATTTCAGAAGGTATTCGCAATGCATATCCCTCAACACTGGATCAGACAGCCCTCCCACTGTTAAAATCATATTCCATATACGTGCAAAAGATGGAGCACTACATAAGCACTTAGGTTTGACTCACATATAGTAAAGCTGTTCATTAGTTACTCTTCATTTAAAAAGAAAAGTTCAGGGACTACTAATAATGGATTGACATGAATTCTGATTTGTTAGCTATATCAAACACTTCAAAGGTATCAACACCACTTCAGGATGAAACATACTGGCTGTTGTGGTATGGGGATTTTCCCCTCCAGTAGTATGTTTAATTGAACTAATAGAACTATATGATTATGCTGAAGATTTGGATTGTCAAATCAGCACAAGGTAAAGAAGCAACTTTCTCAAAATTGTTTCTTTGCTAGATTACCTGCCAAAATCTCAGAAAAGAAACTCTAACCAAAAGAGAATTTTTAAAAGCAAGGAAAGAAAAATGTAAGTTTAAGAGTTCTTATGATCAGCTATGCCAACAAAGTATTTATCCTACCTCTGGTGTGACATGTACATACAGATACATCACAACTTTCTAGGACATTCACCTTTACAGCTGAAGTTCTCTTCATTGTCTGTGCAAGACTACAGATACACTATGCACAGAAAACATCACCTTCTTGATCTATAAACTTTGCCACTGTATGTTTTTCAACCGTATTTTCACCATAAAGATTAGAATAGCATTGTTTCACACAAGAAGGGTTTGTTTTAGTAGATAGTTAAATGTGCGCCTCCTGATTTTCAGTTACATTTCAGGATTCTATGTGCAGTATACAGTACGTTAAAACAGTCATAATATGCATGACTTGGAAGTATTTTGTAAATCTGTAAGCTCAGAAGTAAACTGTCAAATAAAAAAAAAAAACCAACAAAAGACAAAAAGAACCCAAAAGAAACACTTTCATAGAACTGGCACATGAGCTTTGTGGCAGTATTACAAGCACTCTTAAACAGTTCTGATATTTGGGATTTTGGTCCTTGAGAAGCAACAGTTTAGACTTCTCTGAGCTCTAGGTCAAAGAAAGAAGTGGGATTTGTATCACAACTTGAAGAAAAGTGAGTGGGATTATATAGATCCAGCTAAGAGAGAATTAGAAAAATTTAGCCCTGCCCCCAAATCTCAAAAGGACTATTTAAGACACTTTTTTCTGGTGTGTTCTCCAATACATTTTTGTATATTTAACACAGAATTAATCAGAAAAAAGCTTCTAGTAATGACTGTTGTGTGTCTTAGGTGTTTTTTTTTCTTTTCAACCTGTCAACACCCAACTAAGCAGCAAACAGACATGATCTTTAATGAGATTTCAGCTTGTTTATACACACAAAGTTATAGACCATTACAACTTCTCCAAGTATCTCCTAAATCTAGCTTTTATTTCATTCCAGTGGTTACTGTGCCTGTATGAAGAGACAACAATATAAGAGTCCTGGGTAATTTTTTTTTTTTAAAAAAAGGCAACATTCAAGGGAGACCTTTTTAACTCTTCTAGTCTACTCACTGTTAACAAGTTGCATTGCATCACCTATCCAACATTCAAAACAAACAGATCATTAATAACACACTCAAAAATGTGACCTCTGCGAAAACCAAGACATGGTAGTTCCCCAAAATCTTAAATTTCAAAACCCCCACAAAAGAGAAGCAATTAAACTAAAAGTCTTTACTATACGCAGGAGATAAAAAGGCTATCTAGGTAAACTAATGAAACAAAACTCAGAGTATGACTACTTTGGAGTTTTAGTCCCATAGACAGAATATTGCACTGTTTCTTGTGTTTCCTAAAACTTGCTGGTTTTACTGACATATTGTTAATAGACCTGTCATATTTAGTCTTTGATGACCTTCAAGAGGTTAAGAAATACATCTATGCTTTTACCTTGGCTCTATTTAAACTTGCCAGTAGACAAAGCCAGTAGAAGCTTCACCAAATCTGTCTAGCTTGAGAAATATTAATTCATAATTTACTGTTTTATTTGCATTATGCTAATACAACATGCAAGAATAAGAAACATACAATAATGCCAATTGAATTTGGACTGAAATAATTGGCAAAAACCTCCAGAAAGTAACCTGTGCTTTTCTTTGTTTCTGTATTATCCCCACAGCCTGCAGTGAGGCTGTAACACCACATGCAGGTTTCCACCCAGCACTCCTTATTCTGACCATATGCAGACACTTTTTTGATTATGTACTGTTACACAGTAGGTACATACAAATTGCATCATGCATGAAAACACTGCAGATGCACTCACTGATACAATCTTTTAGAAAACCACCAGAACTAAAGCATCCAATATAACTGAATTACAAACAATATTGATGCTTGCATTTTTTAGAAGTCACTATCAGCAGCTACTGCTAGCTGACATTTTTGCCAGAGGATTTCCTCTAATATTTAAGGCATTTTACACCTTGTAAGTCAAGCTTATCACAGAATGATGCAACTATTAACCGGCTTCAGATTTCAAAATTCAGTTACTTCCGTAACAGAAGGAAGAAAACAAACCGCAAAACCATCATATCAGATTCTGAAGCATAAGGTAAATTTCTATCAGCCAAAGAATATACCCCTCTATTCAATACTATCTCAACTTTTAACAATTTGTGTAAATAATCTGACCTTCAAATGCACCTATAATGCCTGTCACTAGATTGTTTTCTTTCAAGCCCCCAAAATATTGTACAAATAAAACAACTAGCTTATCTCCATTAGTAAGATGCTAAGGCATCAGAAAGTGACCTATGAATTTTTTATAAAGCAAAATCAAACACATACAGAAGCATCTTTAAGTTACTTACAAAAGATGCAGCATTTTTATATGAATCTAGTAACTTCAGCCTTCCAACATAACTTCCAACTAACAACCCCAGGGCCTGATCTTGTAAAGGAGGAAAGGTACTCAAGAAACAAACCTAGTTGTTCCCATATTCATAGCATTAGCTTATTACCATGCAGGTCTTTATCCTAAGAAATGCTTTGTGTGTGCTAAAACTCATTCTAATCAGCATAGAAGTATGACAAGATGCAAGTGAAACAAGATTTCTGGATGTATCAGTGTTAAAACTCCAGTGTTTGTTGCTCACATCATAAATGGTAACCACAAGGTAGACATGCTACAGGTAAGATGAAATTCATTCCCTGAAATTCATTCATACACATGTACATTGAGATCACAATTTAAGCAACAGCTAGGTAATTGCTAAAGAACATGTTTAATTTTGAGCTCTACTGTGACCAATGCATCACGGACCTAATTTTACAGGCTCATTTAAGTCTTCCCTATTAAGATACTATATTGCAGTATGACCGCAAATATAATTTCAGTGAGGAAAAATGACAGCAACAAATGTATCTGCATCTTCAGTTTCCTGAGGAATATTTTCCCCGCTGGTTTATATAAGGTACAACTTAGGCATATCTTCAAGCCAATAAGAAATACAAGCAATATATTTGGGGAGATATGTTCTACAGAATGAAAACTGACAGGAATTCTAACGAGCTGGAACGGGATACATCATAAATCTGAAGGCTAACACTGTATTTTCAAGTAATGACTCACTCACCTTCTAACTGCCCATCTCCTGCAGTCACAGTTTTCTGACTAATTTCTTTCTGTGAATCCTGTTGCACGTTCTCTCTTTGCTGCTTCGTTTGTTGCATAGTGTGGGTCTTCCAAAGTTTGCGGAGTTCCTCAGCTTCTGTCTCAGAGTCTTGAGTTTGCTCTCTCACTACTTTTCCTTTGCTGGTTGTCTTTTTCTTTTGAGAGTCTCTGGTATCTTTACAACATGGATATTCCTCTTCCATCTTACTGTCTCTTTCTGGTTCTTTCCCTAGTGAGGAATCTTGATTGTTGCCCACTGCTGCCTCTTGGTCATGCTCTTCACTACCATGTGATCCTTGCAAAGATTGCTGGAGGACATCTGCAATATTTTCACTGGGTTCTTGTACTCCCTTTATAGACATTTCAACACCTTCTGAACTTAAGCTGTGAGTGCCAAACTGTTTAACATTTACAACCATTTCAGCACTCGGTTTTAAGTCACTGGCAGCTTCATTTGAGTCTGAAATGATTGTTAAACATTCAGCACTAGTCTGGTTTATTGTCTGGACAGATTCTGATGATGCTCCAGAAGATTTCTCTTGTCGAAGCTCATCTGAGGAAACAAGTTCCTCACGTATTGGAGAAAGTTCTGATTCTGTGAAGACATCTTCTGAAAGGGACTCCTCTGTGCTCCTTGGGGCAGTACTAGCACTGTCATTGCCTGTATCCCGAATCCTGGAATCCATTTCATCTGTATTACTCTTCGCAGCTTTCTTGGAATAGCAAGGTTCCCTTACAGACAGCTGTTCTACATCTCTGTTGAGCAAATAAGAATGTTGTTATAGCAGGTGCCTTTTACATCAAGCTCTTTTCTTTACTAAGTTTTGTTTAATGCTGAAAAATTTGAAGGCGCTTTAAAAAAAAAAAAAAAAACCACAACAAAAAACCCCACAAAAGCCACCAACCCCACAGTGAAAAAAAACCCAAACTTAATCCAGAGCATCAGGAATAAGAAACAAACATAAACCATGTTCTTGTAACAGTAAACTCATAGCAGACCTTTTGGCAGCATGACACAGTTAAGACTTCTAAACTTCACGACACTGCGTTCACAAGGAGAAACTTTCCTATGACACCAACAGGATTGTTTGAGATGATTAAAGTGCAAAGATAAAATAAAACCCGGGTGAACAACAATAAAAAGCTACACACAACCATAATCTCCAATACTAGGTAGAAACAGAAGGTAGAAATCTTCCATGGTCTTTTAAGCTTTGTCTATCAAAGAGGCCAGTACAATTCTATAGATATGTCCCACCCTATCATGACGTTGACACCTAGCTCACTGGTAAGAAATGAATGGCAGAAATCATCTGGTCCAACCTTAACTACCTAAGCTAGTCAATGAAGAACAGCAGGAACCATCAGAGTAGATCTTTCCATTCTGCCTATGGAAAATACCCAAAACAGTTATAGCTTCTTCATCAGTCTGGTACATAAATTTGAGGCAACCTGTTATACAAAATAAATTGCAAAGTACTTGATACAATGAAACAGTTATGAGATGAGACATCAAATGTTGATAAACAGCGTAAGAAAAAAGCAAGCATAACTCCCCCCCTCCCCTTATTTTCCACAAAGGATGTAATATTCAAACCTGCCTTTCAAAATACACTAACCAGGAATTCTACGAGTTTTAGAGAAGGATGACTGCAAGGGGACTGTGAACATGCTCAGCTAGATCTACATGACTCATACTCTTCCACTGTTGTTGAAAAAATTGAGCAGTACACAACCTTCATAAAAAAGTTCTCATATTTAAACATACTTCTGACTGGAGTTCTCAGTATCATCTCCCTTGTTACCACAAGCGTATTACATCATCCATTACCTAGTACCAAATGCTTTTAAGTAGCTTGTACCTTAACATCCCATCTTGAAGAAGGATAAATCCACTCCACATTTTGAAAACTTTTTATTCAGTTAAGTCATATTACTGACATTACTGATACATCGCTAAAATTCAGGATGTTTGCAAAGCATATGCACCCTCTTACCCAAGTGTTAACACAAAGCTCACATTAAGCCTGTGCTGATATAGTAATTTTGCCTACAAAGTACGTGGATTAGTTTAGGATTTATCACCTATTAGACTGGCTCTTTCCTTAATATTTCAGGATTATGCTGTTAATAGGTTCTCTTGGACAAGCACAATATAAGGGTCATGAAATTCGTAAAACATCTGTATGTTTTCAGGTAAGATTTTTTTGGTCCCAGTTTCAGCATAGATTGTGGCTTATACATAGAAACCATACAACATGAAATTGCAGGTTTAAGCAGCAAAGAATTCATCAGGTTTGTGATCAGTTTCCATTATATCAATAATCATATTTTCAGCATTCAGATTGTTTTTCCAGTTTCAAACAAGCTTGACAGCTGGCAAAATTGGAAGAGGAAGAGAGGGTTAATTATAGCAGTGGAATATGTAGGGGATAAAAAACAAGTAGTGGAAAAACATGATTTAAGTCTCAAATACCTTGAGACACACAGGTCTTGGCAGATCTAGCTGTAGCTGTTGGGACTTCTGGTTACAGAATTAAATTTTATTTTCCCCAAATTTTATGAACATGCTTCAAATTTCAATGAAGTTTAAGGCACCAAAGTGCAGGAACTGAAGAAAATGCTAAGTTAGTATTCCATGTAATAGTTTGTGAAGTTGACAGAAGAGGTCAGCAGCACTGGACACACAGGGCTCTGAACACAGTGTGACCTTTTATTATTAGACATGTTTTTATTCCATATTGACTTATAATATAAACAAAACAGAAAACACACGTGCTACAAGAGCACTAGAATTTTCAGAGCATGGAAGGTAAATTTTAAGTCAACACTGAGTCATGAAGAAACTAAGTATGCCAAGATGACCACTTGTTTTGCAACTGCAATATAATGATTCAAACAGGTAGATTAAAGTGATCTAGTTTTCAAAATCTCATTACTTGCACTATACATCAATTGAAGTCGAAACTCTGAGCAACTTTTAAAAACTCAATCTGGAAAACAAATGTCCAGAAAGCAATCGCGTTGAAGACATCACTGTTCTACGTCAAAAGCCCCAGAAGTACTGCTATAGCAATGCATACATTTGTTGTTCTTTCCAGACAGACATGACTTCAGGCAGCGAACAAGACCATGCCAAGACGCCAGTTTACTACCAGGTCTCTGCTGAAATCAAGCTTAAAAATGGTGCAAGAGAAGTTATATCTTCTGGGTCTCCAGATATTTAAGATTATCAATAGTGTATGCTTATCTATTACCCGTAAGAACTGTACAAGGGCATTTTCCAGAGTTAATTAGTATCTTTACACCTTTCTTAAAATGGTTCCTTTTAGGAGTGACACATCAGGCAAACAGCTTTGCCCTCTCATACCTATAGACAACTCTACCTTGGTTAAAGCAGCCCATTTCCCTGAACTAAGATGGTCATGGTAGTCTGCAAATGTTTGCACTTTATGAACGGTGACAGGTAAAATGGCATAATTTTCATTATTTTTTTTTTTTATCCCTTTTTTGCTTTAGTGTCAGAATTTATCCTACTTCTGAGGACAGTGTAAAAATTAGGCAGACAGACCAGGATAAAGGTTTCTCATAATGCTGTTTAAAGTCAATTTTTATGCCTATCATGCTAAACACCAGCGATTAAAGTTCATCAATCCAGATTCACTCTGTTCACCCCAAACAAGGCTACACCTAAAGGCAAATATGCAGTTCTTTCCCTAGCCAAAAAGGGAAAAATATGCTCCTAATGCCATAAAATTACACATAAATCTCAAAATTAACCTTATAACCATTTATCAGAGCATTAGGAGTTTGAGAAGCAAGTGGAAAATGGTAAACAAAGATTTGCACCTAAAGCTAAGGTGGACTTTTCTATTCTATACACGAGTTTTTAAATTACCAAAGAATCAAACACATCTGTTACTGTTTTCATAGAGGGGAAGGGACAGAGGAAGTGGTGTCGTCCCTCTTGCTATACGCTGATTTTTAAGAGACTGTTGGAGAAAACTAGTATCCATGTATCTAGAAAAGGATTTATTCTATATAGTATATAAGATCCAAGAAGTTAAGGTAAAGCGCGTTTTTTCCAGGGTCTTTCCAAGCCAATCTTTGATATTGTTCTTCAGAAGGAAAACAACAGCACAAAATGTAGTTTTGCTATGGTCAGCAATCAGGCTACAGTTAATATTTACTCAAAGCTTTGTAAATATTATTCAGTCTTACATGGTTAATGAATCCTTAATTTTGCTGTCCGCAATTTCCTTATACAGAGCAGCTGACATCACTTCTTCCATTGGACACATGATGCCATACTCTTCACAGCCATTCTCTTGGACCAGAGGATCCATTTTATGAGGATCAAACATTATATTATTTGGCGTCACTAGCAGCACACCATTGACCGTACCCTAAAACGAGAGGGAAAAGAAATGGTAAATTTTCTCTTTCATATTTCAGCTTATTCTTCATTGTTTTTGTAGGAAAAAGGTGTTTTCTAATTGTTTTTAAAGCATCTTTATATTTAAAGCAACTTTATAGAGTTTCTTGTGTTTTGTAGTTATCTCCAGAAAAACAGTTCTGTTTCTAGAAGCAAATTAACACCATTTACTTTCCCAAGCAGTTTTGTTCCTCACAATGAATTAACAGTTGGGTTGAGTAAAACAAAAAAAACCAAACCAAAAAAAAAACCCCAAAAAACAACCAAACCAAACAAAAAAGAACAATCAACCACAAAAAAAAAAACCAACCAAAAAACAAGGGGAAGGGCCTTGCACCCTAAAGGACATGCTAGGCAGCTGCTCTGAGGAAAAGATACATCCTTCCCAGATAACCACAGGGCTAATTGCTAGTTTCGCAAGAAACTTAGAAACTTCAAGCACTGTTGAAAACCTGACTTTTAAAACATCTCACTTTCCATTTTAACTAAAGAATAATAAAAAGAAATGTCTTCCAAAACAGTCAATTATCTTCATTTTCTTTCCACAAAAGCAACAGCAGTATCTGATACAAGTCATTCTGACTTAATGAACCTCTTGACTGACCGAACAAATACATTTATAGAATTAAACTTTATTAAAAGTATTAAAATTTTTTGAAGATGCAGCTGCATCAAGATGCAGGTTTGGATGGATTTAATCATAACAACACTGCTGCAGTACATGAATACAAGTAGATTTTAAACTTCCTAGTACAAAAAAAATTTAAGAATGTTGATACGTATACTATGAACTGTAGGGTTCTTACAATACACATACCAAGCCAAACTTACAAAACACTTAAGACTTTTTTTTTATTGCCTGCTAAGGAAATGCATTAAACTGTTAAAACAATAGAGTCCGAGTTACAAACTGGGGGAAATCTAGCTTTAAGCAGGATGATAGTGATCCTTCAGTTACAGAACTTGAATCCTTTACAGATTTAGAAACACATTCAAAATCTTTGTGTTGATATGGGTGGGTGAGAGCATAGAGAGGGCTGCTTCATATGCTGCTGAAGCTCATCAGGAATTGAATAAATACGCAGCTCACTGATAAAATGTTTAGTAATTACAAACATAGTGTATTGGGGGGATTGTTTTCAAGAAGACATATCAGCTGTTGAAAGTACTCTGTATTTGGTCATATCTAGAGTAGTCTAAAAAATAAATTTAACATGACTGCAGAAGTCAGTGAGTCTACTCAAAAGTAGTAGACAATCAAGAGATTTCTTCTCTTTAAGCAAATACTACATCCATAAATTCAGTATGTAATGCAGGAAAGCAGCACCATTTCTAGATCTGAGCTCTTTCATTAATGACCACACATGAAGGTGGAATTTTATTAATATTCTGCAGATCTGACCCAGAAAAGTTAAGGCCATAGCCTTGATGGCAGTTGGGACTAAATAACCATTGTAGGTCCTTTCCAACTGAAGTATTCTATTCTATTACTTCACTGCCCATATGTTGCATGTTCTTCAGAACAGGCAGGTTAGAGAAAATAACAAAAAGTAAGGTTGTGTGACTGCTGTATCTGAAGGGTTTAAACATTCAACACCAAATTCTAAAATTACATACTACCCAGTAGAAACAATCAGGAATCAAGTTCATTGGAAAACTCTTCATTTCAAGGCTAAGATTTTGTCTTCCCTTGCTCACTATTTCATGAATGTTCCTTGATAAATTAAGTACACAGTAAGTACTAAAGCTTTTGAGGCAATGAAAGGAGGTGACATTTTTCTATGAAGGGGTGAGCTGTAACAACTGACATATCACCTGTGTTAACAAGGTTCAATGCTTTACTTGTGCTCTGAAAAGCAAGTTAAAAGACTACTTTAGCTGGCAGCCCAGGTCAAAAACTCATTAAAGAATATTTGATTGTGAAATAAGTTAACTTTCATAAGTCAATTTAACATTGCTTATCTGAACAGTAGAGTCACGTTAGAATAATACATATGAAGAACCAGTCTGCTCCTCATTCAATCATCTTGGTTCCTTGCTTTTGGAGCAGGGAGAAAGTTCTAAAGCCTCTCTCTCTGGCCTAGTTGAGCTGCTGAAAATAATTTGACTGTGAATATATTCTTCAAAGCGAAGAATAACATGAGGGCTTATTTACTAAGCAAAGCACTTTCTATGCTCTCACCTACCCATATCAACACAAAGATATGAGCTCAGTTTTTCCTTTGTGGTCATATTCTGTCATGATGTGTCTTCAGCACAGATCCCTTCTATGTAAGCCAAGTATTTGCTGAACATTTTAGAAACAGCTCTGGCTATTTTATACAAATTCAATTTTCAAAATATTTTCAAAAAAGTATTTTTACCAGCAAGATTGGCCAACAGCATGCATACTATGAACTTCTATATGACTCCAGTATAGCACCAGCATTTGCTCTAACCACCTAGTTTTCTAGTCCTGGAGGAAAAAAATAATTTAAAAAAAGTCTACAAGCAACTAAATTGATCATGGAAAACAGTGTTTTCAGACATACTCCACCAAATAAGTTGTTACTTATTTCTCTTGGACCATGCTTCTAATTCATTGCTGAGGCAGGGGAAAAAATATCAAAAAGTCTGTCAATGAAACTGAAGTAAAAATGAAGACTCTGCATATAGCTACTGAGTAGTTCAACATGATACTGTTACAGGAAGTTCTGGTTTGTGAACAAAACTCCCAGAAATACCACTTGTAGAAGTCAAGTTTCCTGCATGCGAGACATTCTAAAGACAGAAAATGAATTTCTATTCCAGTGAAGTTCAGATTTTACAGCCTCAAGAACAAATGCTGAGCCACTTTATTACTGAAAAACATGCAGACAACACACTAGGTTATTAAAAACAGATCTCTCCTGTCTTAAAGCTAGTCCAGAAAATTATTAATCTAGATAACCAAGAGCATGCATATTTAATTAGATTAAACTGCACCTGCATGCAGACACTCAATTCTGCATCAGTTTCAACTTCTCTCCATTAAAGTTCCTTAAACCTCATGAAGAAGGGAGCTTTAAATTCTACACAATACCAGAGACAGAAGTTTGAACAATCATTACAAAGGGAGGATTAGAGCCAAACTTTATGACATAGGTAAGCCCAAACATTAAGATTAGGCAGTTCAGTAAAACACACTGGAAGTTTGGGAGGATTTCCTGACAAGTGGTTTTCAAACAGGTGTTAGCTCTAAATAATTCCATTGCGTTCTTGAACACACAATGCAGAAGAAAAACTAACTCACAATTTATGAAACTTTTATCATAAAGATAACAATATAGTTTTATTCTTTATTTCTTGCAGAAGTTTTGAACCTCAGTGTCCACTTTTTCACTTTATGAATGATATATTTGTGGGGTTTGTGCCTGTATTTCCAGGTTGGTGGTTTTATTTGTTTTGGGGTTTTTTTGGTGGTTTTTTTTTTTTTAAGCCTTAGTGTTAGTAGTTTACCTACTACTTTTCAAAACAAGGCAAGTAAACTAGCAAACATAAGAAACAAAAAAGAATTTCAAAGCTCCTCTATTAGTTTTAGTTTCAATCAAGCAGACTGTTTAGGATACCTTTTCCTGCCTCCAACAAATAGTGCAAAGAATGAAAAACCAGAGCAACACACTTCTACAAAGAACCAGACTGTGGCTGCAAGAAAGGGCATGCCTACATACACAATAAACAGTGAGTTAAGATGCAACTCTGCAGCACACCCGTTACACTGATGTATTCTCTGACCAGGATGTGGCATAATCATAGCACCCCATTTTTAACTATGCCCAACACCCTGCCTCTAACACAAGCCATAGCCAGGTGACAGAGAGCAAACAGTAACACAGCAGATGTTTCCAGGTTCCAGTCACTCCATCTCGGATAATTTATGCGTGCTTGCGTAGGATGTCACAGGTGTGATTAAAACCAACACAAAGTATAAGCAGTCTTGAAAAGCAAGACCTGAGGCTGTCTTACTTTAATGCAAGCCCTTTTGTGTATGTGAAATGAAACATAATGAAAAATAGGTTTTCACTAGATTTTAGTTTATGAGCATCAGTCACAGTGATGACAAACTTCACATCTGAAGCCCTATATAACAGTTAATTATGAGCTTAAAAATCACTTTCAGTGTGGGAAGGAGAAGATCAATCTTTTAAGCTTTCTCCAGAAAACCTTTGAAGATTTATCATCCTGCATCATCAGGAAAGGAGAGGGTAAGACAACATGCCAGAAGACATTCCTACCACATATGACACAAAGGCTAAATTACATGCTAAACTTAAGGAATCTGGCACTCAAATCTGAGCAAGTTAATAATTATTTGCCTCCCCACCCACCTCCCCAGGTTCAGACTGATGCTGCAGTAGATACACAACTCTTTAGAAACCGAATTCTCCTTGAAGCTCTTAGAAAACAGGCTGTAGAGATACAAGCCAAAAACAGATGCTGGGAACACTCCCCATAATATTCTGATGAGGAATTACAGAACATGAATAATATAATCTAGTGTTAAAATTTAGAGCATGTTTTTCCAGTACAGCCAGTTTCTAACAGAGGCTCACAGTTCTCAACTCCTCTGCATCACAGCACTTAACCAGTGTTACAGTTACCGGTAAGTAAGAGCTTGGCTAGGATCAACCTAAGAAGTCACCCAGGGACAGAATGCAAGGAGTGAAGTAAATTAACCGCAAAAGTACACCAAAGTAACAAACAAAGCTTTTACCAGTACTTTCGCTCCAACTTCTAACATACAGCTCTTCCCAATATACCTGCACTGTCAAAAGGCTTCAAGTCTAGATATATATCGATCTGCAATCCTTTCCCTTGCCAAAGACAAAAAAACAATACGCAGTTTTAGGTGAATCTTGTTAATCTGTTTATCATTAGTGTAACTTATCTGCAAGCCTACTGCTGAGCAACACAATCAGAAGTATTTGTATATACATACTCAAGACTCCTGGTGAAGGAGGAAATACTATGATTGTTTTGAATTTCTTTGCATTCATTCCACTTGAGTGAAGACATGCTTTTTGATGATTGAAGTGTCTAATAGCAATTTTTTGTTGGGGTGGGAGAGCAATAGATTTTATTCTTTCCTAAAGTGTTCTGAGGTAAAGCCTTTTGACGTTATCTCAGTCTCTAAAAATCTGCAGAAGACTTGTGCACCAATGAGCCGAATGGAAATTAATTAAGTGCACTAACTTGGAGGCATTTCTGTAATGACACTGCTGAGAGAACCATAACTACTGCTGCAAAAAAGAAAAATAAGTAAAAGACCCCAGTATTTCTACCATACTATACCCAATGCAGAAGTGTTTGTTTACAGAATCAAAGGTTAATCCTGCTCATACTGTTCTGCTTTAGGAAAACAGAAGTAAAGGTAGCCAACTACATATTTTGTCATAGTTTAAGGCATGCACCTCTTCACTGTAAGTAAAGAGAATTATTTATGAGAGGTATTAACATAACAAACAGCCCTCATGCCCTCAACACTAGAGAATCACTTAATAGGATGGCTATAGGGAAGTTTGTCACAGGTTAATCCCATATTAACTGCCCGCACCATGTCCAAGAAACAAGTGGTCTGGGAATCCAAAGGAAATAGTGAATAGAAAACCTGAATATTTTTATATAGACATATGTATGTATATAAGCTGATCCATCTACCTATCAGTAACTAAATTTTACTGCATGTTTATGGTTTAAATGTACTCAATTTTTGCATCCCATATAGTAACAGTAAAACCTGAATGTTTAAGTACCTTGCCATTAGTGATGTACTTGCAATTAATTTTTAGAAATTTCTCTGTAAATGCTTCCTCCTCTTCGGAGGTAGATGATACCACTCTTGTAGGACGAACACATACATGTCCTGTTGAAGCAACCAACTCTTTCTGTTGGACTCCATCTGGATCCTAAAAGGGAATATTAAAGAACAAACAAACAAACAACAACTTAGCAACCTGGCTTTTTTGATATTAACTTTAAGAGATCTTCTATTGTGTAAATTTTTTCTTTGACACGAAAGCAAACTTAAAAATGGGGTTCCAAATCCACTGAGGTTTAGAAGGACTACTTCGACCTGACAGTGTACATAACTAATGAAGCAAAGCTTAACCAGCCCATAATAAGAAATGCAGGTGGGCAAAGACACACAGAATCAACCTGGGAATAAACAACAAAATAATGATCAGAACTCACAGAGGGATACTATCTGATATACTGTCACATGCAAAATTTGAGAGGAAGTTAGCAGAAAGGGTTACTTTCCAGCTTCAACAGAAGTGCTATTAAATGTCTCCCATAATAGTATACCCACTGTCGGAACGTCAGCTAGTCCAACCCTGTGCTCAGAGCAGGCCTAAGCCTGCATTAGATCATGTTGCTCATGGCCTTTCCAGTTAAGTCTTCAAGGCTGGAGAATCCACAGCCTTTTCAGGAAACCTGTGTTTAACCATCCTCACAGTGAAAAATATTTTCCTGTTATTTGACCAGGACCTCTCACGCAGCAACTTGTAGCTGTTGCTGCTCATTGTTTTACAATGGGCCTCTGAAGACCCCAACTCTCCTTTCGCTCCCTCTGACCTGTCTACTAGGTAGTACAACACAGAAGTCATGCTGTCCATTAGTATTTTCTTCTCCAGACTAAAAAACAAACAGTTCTTGGCTAATCCTTGTGCCTCATATGTTTCCATTCCCTGAACATCTTAATAGCATGTCAATCTTTGCCTTATACTGGAGGTGCCAGAAGTGGACGTAACACTGCAAATGCAGCTTCACAAGCCCCCCCAGGCAGTGGAATAACTATTTCCCTTAACCTGTTGGTATTCCTCTTTCATCTGCCACCTGGCATGCGATTAGCCTTCACCATCACAAGCAGACATTGTTCAACATCTCCACCAAGACGCTAGCCTGTATCTCTCCTTGGCCCTTAGCCTTTTTCTGCAAAGCTGCTACACAGCTACCAATCCTCACCTTGTACTGCCAAGTGAGGCTCTTTCTCTCCCAGACAGGTCTTTGCTGTTGTTGAACTTCATAAGGTTTCTGCTACTTCATCTCTCCAGTGTCTCTCTGATGAGCAGCCCTTGCCCTTCCCTTCAGTGTATTGACCACTTTCCCCAGTTTTTGCTGTCCTCCTGGCCCAAGCTTGCTGACAGTGCATTCTGTCTTCTGTCCCACCAGTCAAGTCACTGATAGGCAGATTATCAACAGTATTAGCCCCAACAGGAATACTCAAGGATTTGTAACTATTGCCACAGAAAAACAAAAAATTACCAACCACACAGACAAATGCTAAACCTCTTTGAGCCCAAAGATCCTGTCAATTATTCCAACCCATCTTGAAGCACACCCATTCAGGTCACATTTCCCCAGTGTTACAACACAGCTGCCTTAGGACAGTGTCAAAGGCCTAGCTCTAGTCAAGGTAAAACAACATGCACCACTCTTCCCTCCTATCTGCTGAGCCAGTCATCTCATCACAGAAAGCAATCACTTCAGTCAGGCACGATATACCCTTTGCAAATTCCCTCTGGCTATTTCCAACCATCTTAGTCTTTCACATGCCTGGACATAACTTCCAAAGGGTTTCCTTCATGACTTTCCTGGGCAGATAATAGGAAGAGTTCTGTAGCTTGCACTCTAACAGTACATCTAACAAAGCAGTGAACATGGAAACCATACCATGGACAGGATAGACAGTGAAAAAAATATGTTTTCAAAGAAAAGCTACATGTATAGCACGCAGGTTGCACCAAAGCCTGTTTTATAGTCACAGCAGCCCTGGTTTAGAGCTTAACCAACATCTGAAGACTGCCATTTCATAAATAATTGCTAATTTTACTTACTAATAAAAAAACCACTATTTATAAAAAAGCGTGAACTATGTTTCCTCTGGTTTTCTGCTTTGCTGTTTAGTTCTATTCACTAGTACAGATTGCAGCTAAATGCCTTTAACCATATCCAGGAACACTATGCACAATTGTTTTCAGCTCACCATCTCACCTGGCACTACTTTAACCTTTGTCAGCATCTTTTAATTTTAGTTAGAAAGCAAACAAAAGAAGCCAAAGCAACTTATAGAACACTGAACTGGGTTTTGCTGAAAAAGCTAATGGGGATACAACTAAAACCCAAACTTCCTGGAGATTAATCCTTCTTCTATATATGCATTTCTTCTAAAAATTACGTGGTCACCTTTGTGATGCATGTAACTTAGCAAGCACTGCAACAGTCCTCAGCTGATATCCAAGTCCACTGTGAATAAGCCAGCTATTTCTCATTCATATTGCCACGTGACACAGAAGCAAACAAACTACTAGGAGCAGACTTTGAAATTTAATAATTACACCGTTGTCACTAATTATTTTTAAGTGGATTTTAAATTTTGTAAGGTAGTAAAGCTTATTGGAACTTCTCAAATACGTGCACATCATGCTGTTGAATGAAGAAACCCTTCCAAAACCCAGCAGCATAAGAAAGGTTTTAAAAAAAAATAATATCTGAGTTCTTACACACACACTGACACTAACAAACTTACTGAAATACACACTAAAATTCTAGCTTAAGTGTAGCAACATAAAAAAACATGACAGGGTTATGCAGGTCATATTAGCCCCATGCTGTTTTGTATTTAGTCACATGGTTGTGTTAAGTTACTCACATGTTTTATCAAACAAAAGAACAGAACATATCATAGTTTATATTTTGCCTCAGATTTTGCTTAGTCATCTCACTCAATTTCTAGCAAGAACTCATTGATTTCAACGACTGTAAAAGAGAGAAAACTGCTTTACATTATACAGGGAGAATAATGTATCCTCTTTACCCTGAAATATGCTTAAATTTAAACTGCAAATCTGGAGTCAAAATTGGAGCAGAGTCGAAAGATGACAGAAATCCATACAGAGGCATTAGAGAATGTATGCTAGTATTCTTTCGCTCATAAGCACAACAGTCAGCAAAGAGAGGAGAGAAACCTGGAAAACAGGTGCTAAAAGGAAGAACAAACCCTCCAGCTTTAATTGCCCAAGTGGAAGTTAAGTGCTTTTGTGTTGCTGGATAGACTTTTTGAAGAACAAAACCAAACACACACACACACACAGAGAGTCCACATTGACAAGTGGAAGTGATATCTGTTTCCTGCTTTCTTTTGACAAACTGTATTTAGGAATCTCCCTTCCCTCCTCACGTGTACTTTGAAAGACCTCAGAAACTTTTTATATTGTCACATTGCTTGTTTGACTTTCCCTGAAGCATTTATGAACTGCTTGGAGCGATCCTTGACATGTAATGATATGCACAGAACAGCCCTGCAACAATACAATGTCAGTTACATGAAATTTAACACTCAAATTGTTGCTAACATTGAACTGCCTACACTAAACAAAACCACCTTTTGCGTAAAAGGATTTTAACTTTAAAATATTTTAATCTTTGTTTCTTCTACATTTTCAAGCTTTTATTTCTGCTTTGTGCATACACTCAATAGAAGTTCCAAATAAACTACAGATATGATTACATGATTAAGCCTCCTTATCTACTACATAAAACAAGCTATACAAATTAATTCACAAGAGCAAAAATAAAGTATTTTTCTGATATGGGATCTAGTTTATTGTAGGAAGAGCTCTGATTTCTCATAGTAAAGCTAACTATTTTCCCTTGAGTAACTGCTCACAACATATGCTATATGGGTAAGCCTATCCTAACACTTACAGTCATTCTGAGACTGATATGGAAAAAATGTATTCTTGCAGACTAGTCTGTTTCCTCTGCTACACCACCTTCTGTTTTCCATAAAACATAAAAGAAATTACTCTGTACAAATGACAGCAGACATCTCACGAGATCAGGCGTACTAGGTCAGACTAAAGGCGTAACAGCAAAACCAAACATTAATTTTCAGTAGAAGGGTCATCACAGCCTTTGTAATGCAGCTTGGGAACGTATTCACCAACAAAGCAATACCTTTAAATATAAACTTCTCTGGAACAAGTCATGCAAGCAAATAAATAAATGCTTTAAATCTCAAAACATCCTAAACTTTGAGCATACAGAACCCTGGAGTATACATTTGACAGCTTGACTGAGTACTATCAGGTAGTGTTATCAAAAAAGCTTGTTATCCAAGACAAAAGATAATAACTGGTAGAAGAATCACAGTGACATATTAAGAAACATCTGAATAAGGTCATAATTGCACGAACTGCAGAGAAGCTCAGGCTCTGATACTGCATCTTTCTGGTTGGAGTTCTTGTCTTGGAATTCTGTTAACAGTAAAGAGTGTTCCTAGAAAGACATGCTTTCACAAAGCTAGCTCCTAGCCAAAAATCTGCATTTGAGCTTAATTACACCACAGCTTTGATGCCTAAACAATTTTAGTATTTGAAAGTCTACCAAGGTAGAACTATTGAATAGAAACCAGCTATAATCAATTCTGATTTAGTCCTTCGCTGAGACAGACTCTTTTCTTTACCTCATTTTGCTAAATCAAACTAGAGAACCACCACACTCCCCTACAGGAAGCAGAGAGAGCCCTTACCTTTTAGCTGCTTGAGTATTCTTGCCAAAGCATCCTTGCTACAAAAACTATCAATAAGACTACAAACAAATGTTTTAACTAGTTCCGAAAAATAATAAATACAGAAAAACAACAGGAACTAGTATTTAAGACTTCAGCATGTAAGGATAGTATTTTGCTACAAATAAATTGCCTTCAAATCAGTTTTCACACAGAAAACTGTCACTTACAAAGATTAAAAGCTTTTAAAAAGGTACTATTTTATTTTTCAACTCCAAGTGTTGTTAAGTACTTTCTTTCAAAAACAAAAGGACAGTTTAAGAAGAAAGCATAGCATCTGTAACATTTATCTTGTAAGGGAAAATTATTTTCAAGGACAACAGGTATACCTACATTTACTGTAGCCTTGTCAAGCTCTGCTTCAGAAGATGTAGGCGATAGGGGACTTATAGGACTTAGAGAGGGGGAGCTGTCCACACTAGAAATGTAGTCTGGATCAGGAACATACAAAATCTATAAAGAAGATATAATGTAGTTAGAAGTTATGCTTTCAGGTTTACTTTACGCTTCCTACCAGTTCAGGTATATTTGCTATGCTTTCTCAAAATAAGCTATAAAAAAAAAAATCATTCCTACTCCCATTAATTTTAACAAAAATTATGAGTTGAGAGAATAACCAACATCACACAAAGTGCTTCTTAATTTTAGCTTTTCAAGTTTTAAAATGTTATCTTGATATAAGATTGATTTCTAGTCATAATAATAGAGGGAAAAGCTCAGACAGAAAGCATTAGAAGTACACAGCATGCCAGAGACACCCAATACAGTGTCCAAGGAAGACCTGCCCAATTATTTCTTTTGCTGTTTTTATTTTCCTTATTTAAGGAACCAAGAAAAAGGTTGGGAAACAAAATTCATAGATACAGCTCTTAACACTGAATGTAAGGGGGAAAAAAAAAAAAATCAGCTTAAGTTATTCACCCCTTAAATACATTACTCTGGACATAGGTGGCATTCAAGCTACCTAGACAAAGTTTTGCAACAAACTGAAATAAAAACAGGATTTTTTCAAACAGAGAGCTAATATTGAATGGCAAATTGTTAACACTGTAGCTGGCCTATCACTTGTTCTCAGAGGCGGCTTTCAAAGAGAAGTGAAAAGTGAAGGCAAAAGAGGGAAAGAAAAAGATGGAAGCAATAACGACCTATAAAAAGTGAATGATAGTTCACATACTGCTGCTAGACACAGCAAGTTGTCAGACTGGAATAGAAACATTGTTCAATTTATTACAATAGAATTGCAGGCAGTAGCATGGAGTCAGGAATGTTGTTTGTAAGCTGTACTGTGAATTTGTCTTCTGAGCTAGAGCTGGTAAACAGCCTGCTGTATTTGCAAAGTAACAACTCAGCTTGTACGCAATTGTTATTATACCATTAAGTAAATTTAGCTTTACAAGTCCTCTGATCTTATGTAAGAGAGACAAGATAGCTTCATTACATGTTCCCTTGTTAGAAGTTATTAAATAGGCACAAGGAATTCACCAACAAGAGAAAAGGTGAAAATCTTTTACAAAGCCAATAGGAAAACCAGTAAGAGTACTTTAACGCTTTCTCTGGTAGAGATGAGAAACAGAAAAATGTCTTTGTTGGGTAAGTAACATATATAGTGTAATAGTACCTGTCCAGGAACGACTGCTCTGGAGAAAAGCTTATTTAATTGAACCAGTTCATTGGGTGTTGTATCAAATTTCAAGGCAATACTGTTTAAAGTATCTCTTGATTCCACCTGTATCAATTGGGGAGAAAAAGAAAAACAAACCTGTAAGCAGTTAGTTCAAATAGCAGCTTACACATTTTATCATGTGTAGTTTTATCAAGATGTTGATGAACTTTTAAGTCTTTGTATGTTATGATTGCTCAAAAAACCCTAAAGCCCAACTCCCAAAAAAGCATACCTACCCTTAAATACTCATCTATTGCAACCCCATGTAAGGGCAACTGCCTGCCCACTACGTTGCCAGGGGGACGAAGTCTCAGTCACACACTCTGAGCTGAACTTCTGGTCTACAAATTCACTGCTGGGTACCACGAGTCCAATACATGACTGACTAGTTTCACAGAACCCTTCATTCTCCCTCTTCAACCGTTCTTCACTTACAGAAAAGCTAAAGCAATGTCTATACGGTAACACACTCTCTTCCCATTGAAATAAGCTTCTGTTAACTCAACTTTCAAGTAAAATCCATCACTAAGATAAAAAGCAAAAATACTGAAGCAAAACAGGTCAATGAGTACAACAGCAGATGGAGCATAAGCATTTTGAGCGAGTGATTTCTGAGCAAGGAATTTTCCAAGCCCATTTTCACCACCATCTCCCAAAATTTATTCAATATGAACAAACAGAAGGTGGCAAAGGAAAAAAGTTTTATTCACAGAGAGTATTTCAAAATAAAGAATTCGTATCAACCACTTAATGGTGAAGAAGATGCAAGAAGGGTGTATACAACAAAAAAGAATTTTGTGTAATGGCACAGAGCTTCATAAACACTGCATCAGGAAAAAAATTCAATCAGCTAAAAGAAGATGAAGCAATATAAGCGAAGCTACATTTGTGTTACTAAACAGGGAGCACAGCTAGAAAAAAAGAATATCCACTGACTCCTGTCTTAAATGTCTTCTCATTTGTCCCTCCTTCTATATCTGCAGAAGTCATACACCTTCCACTCTATATAAATAGCAAGTATCAAACTAATTATTCACAGGTTTAATTTTCCTTCTATTTTCAGGCTGTTCACTTTAACTTTTCTAGGCAATTACAGGAAATAATGCTTTCTCTTCTAAATTCCCTTTACTTAATTTTCAAGGGAAAAGTGAGGAAGGGGTGAAAAAGTAAAAGACAAAACCATGTTTTTCTTCATAATGTATGTTCGACACACAACTGTTTTGAGAACGCCATTGGCTACTATCTCTGCATAACCACTGGGTATCCTCTGCTCCTTCCCTCACTTCCTGAAAAGTATGCAGGAGCACCATGTCATGTATGCCTTGTCAGCTGTTGCTAGACTTAAACGTAGGTATCCTTTACTTCTGCTTGAATAGTTGAACTGGGGCAGAAAAAAAAAAATTGAGAGGAGAGAAAAAAAAAAAAAAGAGTCTCTGAGCATCCAAGTTTTAACAGTTTTTGGTACTGGCTGGCTCTGACAGTAGACCTTGACCTTACATAGTCATGCAGAAAAAAGGCAGCATTTGGAACCAAGACTGAAATACTGTTTCCATAACCACACTGCAATAGAGGTAAGTGATAAAACATACATTGGACTAGCCTACTTCCAGCCATACTCTGTTGTGGACTGTTCCAGTTGAATTGGTATATGCCATATAACTAATAAACATATGTTTTGCTGTCAGTACAATGTAACAAGGCACATTCGTTCTTCATAGGAGTAGCAAACGTTCTGCCAAAGTGGAAGAATACGTACCAACAGGTCATAGTGTTAGTTAGTATTGGGTAATTAAATATTTAGCATTTTAACACATTTTATTTGCATTGCAAGAGTAGCTGGCAAATGGCATTCTTATTGGCTGCAAAATAAAAACAGCATACAAAAAGTTAAGTAACTGCTCTACAAAAATGCATTCCTGCTTAAACATTCCTAAACTTAACACTGAACAGAACATCCACCCGAAAAGCATTTAAGAAAAGAAATGCTTTCTCTTTATTAACGTTTTTCAAAGTTATGTCATGTTAGGGAACACATGTTGACAGTACAGGAATAACAAAAGTATAACTGACAGATACAAAGAAGAAAACTATATTCTTTAAATAGAGAAGAAGGTTGTCCTGCAGGAAAAAGTGCTACAAGTCTAATGTACTTTGAAGGCAGTTACAGTTCAACAGATAAAAGCAGAGCCATAACTGGAATACTAACGTAATTAAGAGTCACAATTAAGAGTTTAAGAATTCCTTTCCATACAGAATTCATTATAATTTTATAAAGGTGCATTTGTCAACCTAGATTCACTGAAGAAAAAAAAACAAACCAAAAAAACAGGTAAGTATTGCTAAACAAATGGCAATTAATGATTTTTACCAAGTTTCCAATTTGTTATGACAACTCTTTCTAAAGCACGCCATTAAGTTAACAAAATGGCAAACACCTCTATAATACAACTCCATAATATAATAAAAAAATACTCTCTACTAGTATTTCCAGGTATGAAAGACTGTATTGTAATACATCTTAGTAATTCAGTACTGTACTGTCACACAGATATGCAAAAAATAAGGAAGTTCTCATATACCGCTTCTAATTGATACTAAAGCAGAAATTGGAATAGGACCCTAACCTGACTAGACATGTACTACTTGTTGAACAGATAACAAACTGACAACCAAATCAAGGAACAGTAGCGTTCCCATCAGAAGCTCTACATAATACAGAAAGATTGCTAAAACAAACCGTAAAGTGAGAATCAAAAGCTTTCACTAATTCAAAAGTCCTCCCAACATTTATGTGAGAGAAAATAACTGCTGCTAGGTAGATATTCCTTAGGTATCACTTAAGGGTTGAAACATTTGAGATTTTAAACTTATAATATGAAATTAAAAGCGTCCAATTAAAAAACCCACAAAACTTAAGCCTCTTAAGAGTGCATTCACTCTTTTCATCCTGCAGAAATAAAACCACCTGGTGAGATCCCTTGGCAACTAAAAGGTTTATCTCACAAATCGTGAACACACGAATAGCAAATATAAGCTTCCTTTTCTTATTTGGCTGTAAAGTTTACACAGGCGAATCTCCACACTACACAGGATTTCAGAGACCAACACTGATACCTTCTTAAAACAAAGAAACTGTTAACGGAATAAAGACTTCCTGAAGTAGCTCCCTGTATTCAAAGGCTTATTTTCCAATTCTCAGGCTTTCTACTATTTCAAACAATAGAATCTGAACAGCCAAAAGCTGCAAGAATAACTTTGTGGAAAGCGTAGTTTAAGAACTAACACATTAAAAACGCACTACCACACACCACAGCCACGCTCCAGGTTTTCCAATCATTTTTTCCCCCCCATCAATTCAGTGCTACAGAGGAGGGCAAAAAGTCATTCCATGTCTCCCAGAAAGCAAACTTTCTATACATTTATGCATGTAGCTATTTAAGTGTTATTCTGAATATTAAGAATTTTATATAAACATTTGGATATTAAGACACTATGCTGAATCTTCACGGGAAAATGTGCCCTTTTGAGGAGAAAGGGAGATGATTAACAAGTGATTGCCTTGTTTCATTATTTTAACATAACAGCAAGTTTTGTTCCAATACAAGTAAACTTCAAAAACAACCACTAGACACGTGAAAATACTATTTTATTCCCTGAAACAATCTGAAATGGACTCGAGCATGCCAGCTGGTGCCTTGAAATAGTTCAATATATATCATGCATTGGCTTTTCTTTCTTCAGTATACTGACTGGAGTATAAAGATTGAAAGACATTGATTAATGAAAAAAGAAAACATGAATTGTATATTAACACACACAAACTCTACTTTGTACAACTTTTGTTGAAAAAGAGCTTCTTAAAATATAAATAGCTTTCCTATATTCAGTTGCAAAAGCTTCTTGTCATCAACTTTTACATAGAAATATGACACATAAGACATTATTACCTAGTTACTTCTACTTTATATACTCACATATGCATACAGATAAGTCTAAAATTCCAAGTTAGCTAAAATCAAGTTTTACAGTATGACTAGATACAGAAAGAGCCACAAGTCATACCTTCCATCTTCATCTTCCAATAAAATCCCAAATCAGAACACTCTCTTCAAATCATTGTGTCCCCATTTGATCAGAGGTGCATCCCATTACCCATTTCCCATTTATGGAGCACTACTTGTATACCCATGCTTGCCAGGTGTGCTTGTGTGCACCTGTAGACAAATAGCTTCTGAGTCACCACCAACTATGGTTCAAACTGCCTTCATTTCTGTCAGATTAGCAGCTAGCAAAGTTTTTTAAAAAAATCTTATTTAACACTGTTGTGGTAGCTGCTCACTCACTCCCCCCTACCTGAGTGGGATGGGGGAGAGAACTGACTTGGGGGGTGGGGGGGTGGGAAACAACCTTAGAATTTGTGAGTCGAGATAAAGACAGTTTAATAGAGCAGAAAAGGAAGTGGAAATAAAAAGGAAGTGCAAATACTATTATTAATAATAAGGAATTAGAATATACGAGCAATATACAATGCAATTGCTCACCACACACCAATCAATGCCTCATCAGTTCCTGAGCAGAACTCCCTTTCCGCCTGGTTTATATACTGAGCGTGACATCATACGGTATGGAATATCCCTTTGGTTAGCTGGGGTCAGCTGTCCCAGCTGTGTCTCCGCCCAGCTTCTCATCTAGCCTCAGCCTACTTACTGGTGGGGTGGTGTGTGAAGCTGAAAAGTCCTTGACTTAGTATAAACACTGCTTAGCAACAACTGAAAAACATCAGTATATTCTCAACGTTATTCTCATGTTAAATCCAGAACACAGCACTCTACCCGGGACTAGGAAGAAAAATTAACTCTACCTCAGCTGAAACCAGGACAAAACCCAAATTCTCTATTGATATTTTAACGAACTTCACTGTCACTGCATCTCAACAACTGGAGTTCACTCATTCTTCCACTAAAAATTATACTTTGAATACATATGAATCAGAGTGTACAAAGGGTTGTTAGGGTTTTTTTTGTTTTGGTGGTTGGGTTTTTTGTTTTTTTTTTAAAGTATTTCAGGACTAGTTGTCCAAGAACCAGAACACAATAAAGCAATAGTTAAAAGTACTGAAAGCAACTAAGACTAGGAGGAGAGGTGAAAATAAAGGGGAGAAGACAACACAACAATTTTGGTGTTGTACCCAACCCTTTAGAAATATCAGATTATGACTACATTACCTAATTGTTAATAGATCTGATATCTACAATATGCAACACCAGGAAAACAGAACTTGTAAATAACATAAAAGCAACTTCAAAAAATTTTAAAATTGGGTAAAAGATACAACAGCAATCTGTTGTCATCTTTATTTATATGTCATAATGATGATAAGCAATGTCATCATTATGATTCACATTTTCTAAATTCCTCAAAATTGGGAAAGAGACTATGACACTGGCCTGCTCAAAGAAAAATGTGTCAGACAAGAACACAAATCCTGGTTTTGAAATAGAAGCACCCAGGAAAAAGTGAAAACTCTTCAGTGTTCAGTCATCTATAAACAGCACATAAAGGCCTACAATGGCAATAAAACTAGCTGCACCAGAAAAGAGAAAAACCTTCACCGCTCTCTATCCAAGCTACCCCACGTCTGAAAGTGAAATCCACAGTAATTCTAGAAAAGTATTAGTAGCTACTCACCATTTGTCTACTCTCAAAACACGTATGTTCAGCAAGTCCTTTAAAGAAGAAATTCTAAGTATTTATGGGGGTTCAAAGTCTAACAAAAGATGTCATCTGTTTGATGGTCACCACAAAAACATTTGGCACCCATACCCCTTGAGCTAAGAAAGGATCAAAACCTCCTCCTTGTTTTACCTTAGAAACCTGACTTCAAGAAGCCTCTGTAGTTTTGTTCTCAGTATATTTAACTGGTTTCTAACTAAAACAACAACAAAAAGAAGTCTAGACCCAGTTTCTAGATGCTGGACTTGCCACTAAATAACCAGGAAAAGATCACATGCAGGAAGACTTGAGGACTGGCTTAGAACTCTGCCTTAAGACTCTGGTCTCCTATAGGCTTCTGTGACCTTCATTAATTATCAGGCTTTTCTCATGATCTGGACAACGTACTCAGTGTATTAGGTGCTTATCTGCTATTTCAGACTGTGTTCTTCTCCTTCAGTCCCCAGAGAGTTAAAGGGGAGCAAGTAGGAAAGGGAAGTCTTACAGCGGAGTCTCCAGCACTGATAAACCAGATCATCTGCCTCCACTGTTCGACTTGCACTTTTTATTTAAAAAAATAAATCTATTACTTTTCCTATGTAGTCCATTGCACTTGAGAAAAAACCCTCTGTAAATAGCCAGAATTATTTCCTTCTCCTCCTCAAAAGAAAGAGGGTTTAGAAGGCTTTTGTTGAAGTCACAGAACTGCTAGCATGCTATTATCATTGGTGATGAGTAGCCAGCACTGGTTATGCTCCTTTATTTATCTGTAGTTGGCTCCTCTAACACCTGTAGGCAGACAGTGGTTGTGTTTGTACAACATGTTAACACAAAATACTTCTAATGTAGTGTTAATATAATAAAGTTATGAGAAATAAGCAACATAAAAAAGCTATTTTCACAACACAAAAAGGATTAGAGAAAGTTCTAACTACTGAAAATAATTCACCTCATCTGTTTTGCTCTACTGGTCCTTAGCGCCTGTTCACATGCATCAGCTTTGCATAGTAGGGGAAAACAATTGGCTTAAAGCACCAACTGAATTCTGAAATTACAGATATCAATTTGGATCTAATCTGTTGATTGACATTCAGAAAAGTAGAAACTATATTAACTTAAAAAAAATAATCTATTTAATAACTAACCAGTAACAGGGAAAATAAACCAAACTTTTCTGTAACATTTAGGGGCAGCTGAGGACTTGCTTCTTTCAGCTAGTACCACATCTGTAGACATCTCACTGGTGTTACATACGGAACAGCAGTTCCAAGATTTTATGCACTGGGAATTTTAGATTAAAATCTTTAATGGCTTTTTGGCTTTAGCTTTGAAGAAAAATTATATTTTATTGTTTATTTTTCCCCAGAATATTTATTTTTATATATTTTTAAAAGAAAATCTGGTGGGGAAGTCTGTTTCAAATTAAAAATCCCTAGCCTGTATCAGTGTGACTACATCTTACGACAAACTTCAAAAATACAAATAAGCCCTTCCCTCCTAAAACCACATAGCGACTGGAAAAACAAACACATTACATTAGTACTAAGAAAAGGCAAAAAACCCCACTAACTTTTCAACAATATTGGGTGGGGGAAGGTCCGGTTTCTGCCTTTGCCCTTCTACTACTTCTCAAATCAGCAACACATGCAGACATATAAATACATACATGTGTGTTGCTGCTTTGAGAAGTAGTAAGATGAAGGTAGAAACCAACATAAATAAGTTCACCTTTCCACAAGGAATGAAGTTTAAATAATAACGGTAGCAAATTATCACAATAGTTGCCAGACCTCTCTTATACATATAACAAACATAACTTCAGTTCCTAAGGGTTGCATGTGTGTATTTTATCAAAACATATGTGTACAACACAACCAAAAGTAACACCAAGTTTTCAGAGCTTCAGTGCTTCATGAGTTAATTGTACAGCAAGACCACACAGAATACAGCATTTGTGAAGCTGAAATACACCATGTTCCATACGTGCAACAGGCTCCTTTTAAGTTGGACTAAGTTTAATGACAAAAAGTCTTTGATTCTTGTGAATCGTCTTTCTGACTCACAAGGAAGTGATGCATATTTCAGTATGTATTAAGAAAGTTATTTTTGCAACTAAACCCCCACCTACTGGAGCACAAAACCCTGCAAAAGTACATGACAACTTGGCACAAACATACTGATTTAATAAAGGAAAGCTTGATGCTTTAGCTCTGCCTGCAATCTTACATAAAAAGGTAAATGCATGCACATGGTGGCAAGAGACAAGTGGAAGGATTTACTGACTGAAGGGGAACCCCAGATTTACAGTCCCATTGAGCATTTTTTCTTATTTCAGGCAAAATGGGGTTAATGTAATAGAACCAGTCACATTTACTTTACCACTCTTCAGCTGCTGGAACCTAAGCTGCAGAAATTTATTATTATATTTTTTAATTTCAACTTCAAGGAAGTCTTTAGTATAGGCTAGAATTACATTCAAATTCCCAATATAAGCCACACTAACGAACTACTCATTCCAACACACACATCCTCTGCACCTCTCCAAATGACTATCAGCCTTCTAAGTAGTTAAGCTATATCACAGCTTGGCTTAATTTAACATTAAGTCTCCCCCATATCTCTTGTTTTTGGAATAAGAAAATATCAAGAGGTCAAGTAAAGACTTCATAAAAAGAAGTTCTCATTTTTATTTTATCATGTCTGGCTTCAAAAGCATTCAAAGATAACTGTGACAGAATTTCTGTTTTAACATCAACCCTATAAGCATTATTTATAGGCTTAATTATATTTCCAGTATATAACACAAGACAGATACTTCCCACTTCAGTCTCCCTTAGTAACCACAAATGTGAAAAGCTGACTGCAGCACAGTTTGAGGGTCATTTCAAGAACAGAACAGGCAGAGAAAGGCTCCATTTTCAGACACTGCTGCAGAAACAGATCTCTACATTAAAAGGTAATAGATCTATGAAAATTAGGAGAACACCAGAAGGTCAGTATCAGGATAAAACTTCTCCTCCAGTTTCATTCTGTTTATTTCTCCTGATGTCAACAGTTCATTAATAATGCTGAAAGCAGGGAACTTGCACATGATTTTATAATTAACATTATTTACTGTTTCTAACTAGCTGCCCAAAAGTGAACAGGTCAGATTTGTTAGTTTGTGGGGCTTTAAGAAAAAACCCCATAAATTTAAAAAAAAAACAAAAACAAAAAACCAACAAAACCAACCAACCAGCATTACTGAAGTACTACTAGCTAATTCCTGATTTAATTCCTGTCAAAATAGCTGTCAGATACACAGAATTCTAAGATTAAAGGTAATGTACATTTGTGTTTTGCTTATATTTCGTAATGATACTTTAAGTCTGCACTTGCTATGTAATGACATTCTAACAATAAAGCAGTAACTTACAGAATATTCAATAGTCCCTTTAGGCTTTTGAAAAGACATTCGTCGCCCATCTTTCTTGTCTGGGGTCTTCTTCTGGCCAGTGTCTGAAAAAAATTGAGGCAACGTGCGTGTTAAATTCATTCTTCTTTCTCAGTACTGTCACAGGCTGCTGACTACTGCCCCGTGGGCAGACATTCAATTCACCAGTTACACAGCTTGCTCCTGGTGCCTCTGTCTAACAGACAACCAGCTGCTAGAATAGGGACATCATTCGTCTGCAATGCTTTACGAATTTGACCAATATGAACCACCGATAACTGGGAATCAACTAACTGCTTAAGTACCTGCTGCTATCCAGGAAGCTATTAATGAAGGAAGACTAAATAGGAGATTGACTCCATCAGGCAAGCAATACTTTTGTAACTACTGAGTTTAATTGGGTTTTGTATCATATCCAGTCTGCTTTCACCTAAAGGGCAGATGATCTAGAGTTCCTGTATGTTTGATCTAATCAGCTGGGATTTTTTGTCACTGTTTGGTAAGTACAGAGTATTTATAGCTTTATTATAAACCAAAGAGCATTAGTGTTTACCATCACAATTATCCTGTCTGTAGCAAACACATACAGCCTGTACATAAACAATAAAGATTCTAAATAACACAAGTTAAGAAGTGTTCTTTTTATTGGGGCACTACTTTGATGACCTCTATTTCATAGGTCAAACCAACAATTTGTGCCTAAGTATACCCTACTTTTTTTACACTAATTGACTTAACATTTATTACAAATGCAACAGTGTACTTCCTGTTGAATCATGTAAGCATTGAATTCTACATCTCTAGAAAAGTGGTTTAACATATCAATTTATATACACACATATTTTTGAGATTAATCTCTTAAATTAGGTCTCTGTCACAAGGTCTCCACCTTCAACAGTTAAACAACTGCTGCTAAGGTGCCCAAAATACTTACGTGGATGAGATTTTCTTGCTATAATAGTATTGGTTATATTCCCATTTTGATACATTCAAATTTCTGTTACCACAAACTGAATACATTTAGTCAAATATTTCAAACCAAACTGAATAGAAGAAACAGATCTTACAAAGTATATTTTTTAAAAAAATTTAACATAGCTAGATTGACAATAGAAAACGTACTGTTATGTCTATTTAAGCTTCACCTTAGGTATTAAGGAAACCTGCTATAAATTGACAGCAACTTCTGTGCATTATTATTTTTAACTAGTATCCCCACTGCAACACTTGAAGAGATTAAGCAAATACTTGCATGAATTTTATGTACCCCCTCCCAAATTTCCACATGGATAGCTGAAACTATCAAGGTATGAAAGGGAAAAAAACCCCAACACAAACTACACAGGAAGTTCTGCAGTGCCAAAAAAAAAAAAAAAAAAAAAGAAAACAGAACACACAATCCACTACAAAAAACCTCAGCAAACATTTTACATTTGCTATATAGGGCAAGGTACAGAAGACAACAGCAAAACTGATTTCTAGCTCATTCAACATAAGCAGTATTCTGGGGTATAATAAGGAAATAAACATTGGACTAATTTTTTTATATATTGAATGAAGTCTGAGAGGGAATGCTCCCACACCTACAAGAAAAACTGATCTATAGATGACACTAATTATACCAAGTTTTTTATAGCTATAAATGACAGTCAAGACTAAGCCTAATTTAAAAATCTTTTTAGAAATTCTGAGAACCTAGACACTGTAATTCTACATCCTGCTATCTTCAGCCAATACATTAAAAGATATTTCTTCCCTTATTTACCAACAGCAGCTTTTAAAAAGTTACCTAAAGAAGCCTTTATTTCTGATTATATTAGTATTTTTTAAAAGACACTACAAATGTCTCTAGGAGAAAGTAAGCCAACTCAGTAACAAATAAAATACACTAGAAGTTTGTGTGCTGACTTAATAGTAGCCAACGTTCTCCTTTTCAGGTCAAGTATTTTGTTACCGAAGTTTCTACCTGACCTTGCAACACAACAGGTGCCTTCTCAGCAAGACACTGAAAAACTGCAACAGCTGCTTGACTGTAGCTGTTACAAACTTTTTAGCCCATATCACAAGCTTTGCCAGTAGCCTAATCACTTTCAACAGCAGTCTGGTTCAAATACTCCTAAGCAGAAGTCAAAGGATGCAGCTGAAGACTGATTTCAACCAGGATCCCATAAATGCCTTAATAATCTATAGATGGAGCACCCCACTGCAGAACAAGCATCATCTTCTACTCCCCACTCCCCCCATCAGAGAGAAATAAAGCTGCCCCATACCACAAATGTATATACACACTCCATTTGTATAGCCCAATGTCATGTGCAGGTTTTTTTGTTCCTAACCCAAATTTAAGTTTCCTTTTTCTTCTTACTAGTTCATGTTTGAGTGTCTAAAGACTTTGCAGACAGATGCTACTCAAGAGGTCAAGATTAGCTTATCTTCTTCCTCTAAAGTAACTGAACAGTAAAATAATTCTTGCGCAAATAACTACTTCTGTTCCGTATGTCAAAAATAAAGAAAAGTTATTTGTTCTTCAGGGTAGAAGGCCCTGCTGGTTTAGACTTCAGAATACTCTGGTAACTTTAGGAAAATAATAGCAGCCAAGGAGTAGGGGCAGGAAAGGATAGTCTCTGTTGGAGGCACCCTGGAGGAAAGCAGATGCCAGGAGAACTCCTAGCACAAATTCGCCACAGACATAACATGATCTGCAATTTTCCATATTTTTTAAATGTCACCCCCTCCCATACCCAAGACAGTAATCCCTACTCTTCCCATCAGTGCCACTTTCATTCCTTCTCTCTGCGTCAGTGGTATTTCCCCCTCACTATATGGATACAGGGCTAAAGTGTTTCTAACCTGCTGTGACCCAAGTCCCCCAAGTCACGAAGAGATGGAGGCAGGCAGTGCTGAGCTACCCGTGCACTGACTACCCAGCTGGCCAAGCACCACTATCCAAATCCACAACTCTGCCCACAGCCTGAGTGCTTGAGCTGTCCATACAGAGCTGAAAATTTCATCTGTCTCAGAAACAAAACTAGAAGATACTTAAATTGTAAAAATAGGTCAGAGTAGCACAGACATGAATTCAACCCCCCTGATGGCATACTGCAAAGCCTCAAACCCTCTCTTGCTGAACAAGCAGGCTACTTTTGAGAGGGAAGTAAATGCATCTTTCAGCCATCCTTGTGCTTGTAGTATTCTAGGAAGCATGTGAAAGTGGAAACAACTGCCAGCACAGGATGCAGTAGTCTGAAAAGACCTCAGCATCAATGAAATTCAGGCTTATCCTTCTGTTTTACTTATTTTCCTGATACACGAGCTCATCTTGTGAGGCTGCACACAATCGTCTTATCTGACAGCAGTGAGCTGGCCAGACTACCAAAGGCTGATGTTCTCAGACCATAGGTATAAGAAAAACCTGACACCACCAACCACACAGCCTCAAGAGTCAACATTGTTTAACAAGAGGATCTGTAGTGCTGGGTTATCATGTCTCCAGCCATGCTAGTTTAGACAGAAATAAGACCACACCTTTGGTAACATCAGGGTTGACGCTTTAATTCTGAACTCCCTTTTTACAGGATCAGGCCTCTGCAACAGCTTCAAACAATTAAGTGAAGTAGTACTTGACAGATCCACAAATGACAAGAAAATGTTTCAACTGTCTAGTATTTAAAAACTAGAACTATAAAGACACAAAAGGTGGTGTTCAGACTGAGTATTGGTCTGGTGTCATTTTGAACATGTGCATAGGAAAACTTACGTAAGAATGGTTACATATGATCATCAACATAACCAGAGGGAGGACTTGGTATGCCAACATACTTACACAAGATAGGAAAAGGGTTTTTTTTGAGTATTATGTTTCAGGAACATACAGTTTTCAATGAGGCAGCTTTGACCTTAAAACATACAATAGTCAGTGGCATTATGCCACTGAGATTTGAAGACAACTGAAGTTAAATTCCAACATTTATACAGGGAGTTCTACTAATTGCCTCTGTACAGCCCTGTGCCACTGAGTTCTGGCTGACTGAAAATATTGCTGTGGCATTGCTAGTTCAAACTGACATAACAAGAATAACATTTCTCATTTTCTAGTATGCCATCTGAGCTGAACTGTAGACTTTCAGTTTCCTGATGCTTCTAGCACATCCTTTGGACTTCTGGCAATTAAGAGCTGGTAAAGAGAACTCAAGATTTGTACTGTGAGTAACAGTGCAATGATACATGCAAAGAACTGCTTAAGAGAATCTATTTTGCTCTATGCAGAGCTTGAGGATAAAAGTTTTCCTTTACCCTATGATTTTTCTGCCTGATAAGCTTCAATCTCAAATAACTTGCAATGTTTCTCAGCTGCTGATCTTCTAGTCATTGAAATGTTAACAGAATTACTAAGATCACTTTTGCCAGAGGAATAAATTGATAAACCAAACAAGCATCATCTGAGATAAAGCAAGCTGAACAAGTCAACAATTAATGGAAGTTGTAGACAACTATTAACTGAGCTTATTATGATAAAGAATATGAGAAAAAGATTATTTATCTCCCTCCCGCCAAACTGCAAGTTATGCATTAGGTTTATATGTGTTTAAGAAAAAGGCTGAGGCAGCAACCTTGTTAAATGCTTGTCTAGGGCACAATTTCTCACAGGATCTTAAGAAAACAAAAAAGATGCAACACATGTGGAAAGATTATTAAAACCCTGAAAGACTACTTTTCTTTCCTTTCTTGTGATTCTTTGAAATATTCTCAAATACATTGCTATTTAGCAGCACATGTAATAACTGTCTGATTGATAAAACAGAGGAAGCATAGACATTACATCTTTATTAGATTAGGTCTGCTCAGTAACAATTACATATTTATAATCTATTCATAAAGAAAAAAAGGACTGAAGTAGAAAACTCTTATATTCCGTAAGGCTTGGTGACTTGGGGTTCCTAACAGCAGGGGCTACATCCGAGTAAAGCAACTGCCTCCTTGACCCTTCTCCTCCTTCTGCAGTTAGGTATGCTTGTGCTAATTAATTACTGCAGTATTATTGTCTGTGATCTTCCAATGTCTTAGGAATCGGAAACAAAGATGCCCTAATAGTAGCTTACAGTTTTCTAGCCAAAATGGTAGGTTTTCACACCAAGGCAGCGTCATAAACAGTGAACCCTTTAGTCTCCTCTGGCTAAGAAGCAACTGCTACATATTCTGCAATACACTCTTTCCAAGTAAGCCATGCTCTCAAAACTCTTGATCCCTATCACTGTTCTCCACATGATTCCTTGGTTCAAGTTTTTCCTCAATAAAACCAAGACCTTGTTAATGCTGCATCAACACTTCAAACACATCAAAATAGCTTTTTCCTGCAACATAGATTCAGCACTAATTCAAGTTCATTGTGGTTCCCCTAACACAAAACTCATTTCTGCTATCCAGTCTGCTGCACAGCAGATAGGCAGAAATAATTAAATGCATGATTTAAGGACAAAACCCAATTAAATAGAAACAAATTTAAGGCAGACCACTTCTCCAAATGGCTAGGAGACAAAGCCAGCTTCGTGCATGACACTCCTGGTATACGCGTCACTGGGGCTTTCTTCTAAAATAACATTTCATGTTCAGGGTAAACAAATGCTTCACCAAATTTTCAGCTTATGCTACAGCATATGTTAACAACAGTAAGCTTCCTTCTCTGTTCCATCTGAAAGATGCATGTATACAATTCAATATATTAAAGCCTACCCAACTGCAATCTCCACCTATTGTACAACCTCTCCACAGAGCACACGCATATATTAATGAAAACTTGCAAAAATCGTGGCTGGTCTACTGGAACAGGAAAGGAAGTCAGCTTTTCCAATCAGTAATTATTGTCCACATCTTTCAAATACTTAAGCCCATTTAGCTGTACATCTTCAAGTCTACACAATACCAAACAAGCAGTTTGACCATCACACAGCAATATCAAATTACCCTTACACATCTTAAAAAATTAACACTTTGCTTAGTTTTTTGAAGAGCTCAAGGTCAGTCAGTTTATCCTAACCATGCAGCAGACTTGTGCACTACAACCGCTCTGCTAACATGCAAACAGATCTACTGCATATGTGAAGTTACACCCAATGCCTCAGTAAACATCTTAACATACAAGTTTGTTGCACTAGGTTTTCAGATGACATTGAACTCAGGGGACCAGTCAACATACTTGAGGGCAGGACTGTCATGCAGAGGGACCTGGACAGGCTGGAGGAACAAGCTGACAGCAGCCTTATAAAATTCAATAGGTCAACAATCCGCCACATGGGAAGGAAGAGCCCTTTCAACACTGGCCGGGAAGCAGCTCTGCTGAAAAAAACCTAGGGGTCTTAGTAGGCAGCAAGCTGAACACAAGACAGCATAGTACCTTGCCAACAAGATGGGCCAACAACATCCTCAGCTGTATTAATAGAAGCATAGCCAGCAGACTGAAAGAACCAGAGAGAAGCAACTATTCTCCTTAACTTGGCATTCTGCTTTTGGAATACCTGCTTTAAAGTCACCATCCCCCTCCCTCCCAATCCCTTTCAACGTAAAAAAGACATCAATAAATGAAAGCTATTGCAGGGAAGGGCCACCAACATAGTAGTGGGCTGTGAGTAGAGGCTAAGAGAACAGAGCTTCTCCAGCCTGAAGCAGAGATAGTTTTGAAGGACTGTAACAGCAGCTTTTCTGCACCTTCTAGGCAACCGCCCCACAGGTGTCACAGGTGCCAAGATGACAAGAGCCAGGCTCTTTATATATAGCATAGTAGAAGAACAAAAGACAACAAACATAATAGACAAACAGGAGAGCTTGTCACTGGATAAAAGGTAAAGATCTAATCGCCCAGAGCAGTTATGCAGTTTCCATCCTCAGACATTTTCAAGGCCCAGCTGGATAAAGCACTGAGAAATCTAGCCTGAAGTCACAGTCTTCCCTACTTTAAGCAGGACTAACAGATAACTTGAAATGCAAGCAAGACTGTTAACTGATTCCTCCCACATTTTTCTGGCAGGCAATGCAGGTGCATGAGGCCACCACCAAGCCAAGCCAGAGGGAGATCTACACATCGAACGCAGTGAGGTGTTGCTTACTGATGAACAGAAAGGTATTATTCATACACGTAGCAAGTTGAAAGGCAGCCCTGAACATGCAGGTTCTTGATAAAACACCATCATCAAAACTGTTTTAGTGTTAGAAATTGAAATTAAACAGAATAATTAAGATAAAAATGCAACATGACACATTAGAAATGCAATACAGTCGAAGTAGAATAAACTTTACTTAGATTATAAACTAATCAAGCAGATGACTGAAACCAATATGAACTGAACTGCAGTCTGATCATCTGATATATCATAATTCTATTGAACAGCAAAAAATGGGCTAAGAACTGTAAGTTATATAAAAAATTCACTAAACAGGAGAGTGAAATCGAAACTAGCAGAATGGAGGGGTGTATTAATGAGTTCCAAATTGACTAGTTTTTGAAACAGCTCAGTTGCATATCAGCAAAGAAACTGGGAAGCACAATCAACAGCAAAGGCTAGGCAAAGCATAACATGAATTAAAAGATCATTTAACATCACATACACTGAGGGAATACTTAAGGATTTCTATATACTAGTAGCACATAAATCAGAAGAAGAGATTGTGCCTACATTACCATATCACAAGATGACTGAGTCACCAGCCTGATACATTCCAAGATCACATTTGCTTCTTATGCCTGTACCAACTGAAGTATTTTCAGACATGAAAACTAAGCATTAGCATCTTTGTAAAGGCTGCTGGTACATTTCACATGTGCTTCACCCAGAACAGTGTGTGCAAGAAAACTCGCAGAACTGTGTCTCCCCAGTGTGAAGCCTCTCTCATACTTTATCATACACCTGTTAAAGATGATTTCTTAGAAGTACTGAATATATATGAAGTGAGGGAATGACATACCTCGTTCATATGTCTGCTTTATTCCAAAACAGATTTTTAGAAATGAGGATACTAATTTTTACAGCAGAGCTTGACAAATGTAATATAACTTGCCCCTGCACATTTATCTTTCTAACACACTGCTGCTATCTTCACCACAGTACAGAGGACTGACGGGCCACATGGCTTACTGGATATACTGTGTATGGCTATCATGCTAATCAAGACTCGAAAGCTGATAAGAAAAAAAAAGAAAGTAAATAAACCCATAGGCCACATGGTTCAGAACTGAACAATCAAGTTGAGCCTCAGGGAGAAAACCAGCAACAACAGAAAAAACAACCTTTTAATAGGAAGCAGCTAAAACAATTTTCCCAATAGACCGATTACGAGGACTCTCTGAACATGGAATCCTGAGTGACTGATTTTCAGTTCTTTAACTTCCGTACTTAATGAGAGACATACTGCAGGAAATCAAGACTGCCTGTGCAGTATCTTCTCCTTCCATGAAGTGACCACAGATGGAAATGAGGTGAAAAGGTCTAGGAGGGAAGAGGCATGAGAGTCCAGGTATGGAAGAATATCCTCACAGAATCAGAGTGTTATCTGGGAGAAACCTCTTTAATATTGTCAACATCAAATTAGGTCAGCTTAAAACTGTGACCTGTCCCAGTGATGGGCCACTCTTCTTGTGAGGTTTTCCATTGTCCAATTTGAACCTCCCAAGCTAACTCTCATGTCTGTTGCCCCTTCTTTCATCATGTCTTACCACTACCTAAAGGAGCACATTCTTCTCACATACAAGATCACAACTAGATTGCTTTTAAGCTGCCAGTGTTTCCTCTTCGTAGGACTAAAGCCCAGCTCCCTCAGTCCTTCCTCACAGGCCGTAAATCCCACGCCTCTAAACATACTGGCTGAACTGTCTACAGTTTCTTAGCAGCCTTCTATAACTGCGGTACACCAAACCAAGGAAGATATTCAAACTATGGCCTCATCAGCATCACAGAAAGGCAGCATAACCATACCCCTCACTGCTAGCTACACTCCCTCTCACACAGCAGACAAAGCAAACAGCATGCTAAACTATGAGACATGCTGTTGACTCATTTAAGTAAGATGTTTGTATAGATGAGATGCAAATTAAACTGAACACTCAAGTTAATTCTGCAGTAAAGATAATCCTTAATCACACATTCCCTTAAGCCTTGAGTTGCATCTTAAAGCAAATAAAAACACATGCAACTTCAACATAGGAACACCTACAATACCAATAAACAAGGCAGCTACATTCTGTTCAAGCCAAAGTTTCTAGGTAAATCCAGGCCTTGAACACATACATACATACTAGCTCCTTCTAGAATTTATCAATAGACTGTCTTTAGAAGTTATATTTCAAAGGCTTACAAAGCCGCCTTAAAAAAAAAAAAAGCAACTTTACACACTGAAATTATAGGTAGCATCTTTATTAAATCCAGATGCTTTCTCTAGAATTTATGGTTCTCCTTGTATTTTTATCCTCCACCAAAAACATTAAAAAGACAGAACACCTTTCTAAAGTTATTTCACTTACTTGGCTGCTGACACAATGTAAACTGGTTAAACAGGTTTAGAGCCTCCTATGGCACTACCCAGTCTCCCAGTGTCTTCTTCCTCCTCACTAAGAAATATTCTATACTGTTCTACATATCCCTAAAGAAGTACACAGGCTCAGAACAGTGATTTATGGTACAGCAATAGAACAGACTTGCCTCCCTGAACTTGGAAACCTTACAGAGCAGCTGTTCAGTAAGACAAGTAAAAAAACAGTAAATGTAAATTTACTAATATTACATGAATAAAATTGAGATGCATTATTATAGAAGTCAAATTAAAAATAATTAAAAACAGAAAAGTTTGGGTTTTATTTCAGAAATTTGGAAACATGGTTTTAAGGTACTTACGAAGAACTATTCAGAATTAATGTATAGCCACAACTGAACCATGCAAAGAAATGAACACTGAGAAGATCCTTCTGAAAGTCTTCAGCAGGGATAAAAATCTAGAGTAACAGGTAGGCCTGGATACAGAACACCACACAGAAGTTGAACATTTGGAGTAGTCAGGATTTGCCATTAAAGTTTAAGTTAATGTCAGGGGACTCATCTCTAATTAAAACAGAGGTTGGATTTCAACTGAAGTATTGTTATCATTGTTACAGCTTCCACAGCACCCATTACCAGGGCACAGGAGGTTTGTGAATGCCAGCAAAATGCTTGCCAGGAGAATTCTACAGGCACAAGAATTTGTTTCTGCCCATAACTGACAGAAACCAGGCAAAGGAGAAGACAGCATGGAAGGGCCAAGGTCTAACTGCCTCGCACACTGTGCTTTGCCTAGGTGAGAAAATCCTAAGCATTGTCCTGTCAAAAAGGCACATCAAACTCCATACACACAGAAACCCACACTACATTCCAGAACTGCAGTCACTTTTCATTAACACAAGTTTTAAGTATTACAATATGAAAGTATCTGAGGAAATACACTTCCTGCTCAAAGCTAGGGAAACCCCAAAACATTATAATGCAGTCTAAGTTCATCCTTTGTCCCAAAGCAAGATGGGAAGACCAGTCAAGAAAGCTTTTCCCTCCAAGAAATCACATGTTACAGGAGATGCTTTAGACTAATAGCTGAACACATGGCCTTGTAATTGGTTAAAAGACGCTGAAGAGTTTTACTGCCATTTTGCTTCTGCAGAAGAGAGTAAGTAATAATTTTTAACAAGCCTTTAACAGTTTGTAAAGGCCTTACACAAGATACTTAGGTACTTCATTTCATTGCTGAAAAACAAGCTATTGTCTCTTTCTCTCCCTGACTGTCTTCAGGGAGACAGACACAGAAGAAAGAAAGTGGCACTGTAAATAGAGCTGGTGACCTATTATGCTTTGTGTCTAGGAATTGTGATCCAAGGCACACAAGGAAGTATCATCTACATCTGACAGACTGTATAGACACTTCTATTGCCTTGCCTACTATAGTAAGCAGCAGATTTTGCTTCTCTTCATAAAAACAACTATTTTACCCTTCCAAAATAACCTGAAGTAACAAAGAAACTTCATGGGTCTTTAGTGTTACCTTTCAGTGGAAGCCTGACTTAGCATAACCCAACAGACTATGAAAAACATGTGATCATCCACTTAGCACAGAGCTTCTTGAAACTGGGGGGGTGGGAGGGAGATTTACTATTCATTGTATACTGCTCTTCAAACTTTTATAAAGCATTTTCACAAATGTTAGTCCATATATACGTCTTCTTCTTTCCAAGCAGTCCTTAGACCATGCTGCTTTTACCTGTTGTGTCATGGTTTGTTTTTAAACCTCCAGTCAAGAGCTTTACCTCCCTAGAGTCCTTATTGCCCAGCCCTCTTCAGCACACACAGCCTGCATACATTTGCTGTCCATCCCTCCAGTTTTCATGGTATTTCTTGCCAATCTGCGTGCTCACTCCAGGTGAGTAAGTTACAATAGCCATACTTAGAGCCGAAGGGCATTATCAAGAAAGGGGGTGACAACAGCAGCACGCTGACCCCCAGGCACAGGACTGAGTCACTCCCTGGCTCCTGACTGAGCTGTCTGACCACTGCAAGGCAGACGTACTGCTTCTGCCCTTACCATCACTAAACGTACTGCCAAAGCACTAGTGCCCGTTCACCAGGAGCGCAGGAACCACCCCGCACACAAGGGAGCCCTCGAACCAAGGGCCTTGTGCTCCTGTTGCTCTCCCTCACCCTGGTCAGTAAAAGTACCAGGGAAGGGGGGTGGGGCGTGATGAGAGCAAGAGTAGTGGCACTGTCACTGAAATCAGGAAGACGTGCGGCAAGAGCGAAGGTTGTTTTTTTGTTATGAGACCCGTCCTCCGGTGCAACCCGCCCGGGGAGCAGCTCCGCTCCCGCAGGCTCGGCAGCAGGGCGGGCGCCCGGCAGCGCGGCGGGGCAGGCCGTGGCCCACGCACCGGCCTCCCCCTCGCCCACCGCCGCCTCCTCGCTCGGCCACTGCTCGGGGCCGCCCCGGCAGCGGAGGAGAGCAGCCCGCCGCGGGTCTCCCTGCCACGGCCGGGCACGGCGGGCCGATCCCCGCTGGGGAGGGGACCCCCTCCCGCTTCTGCTCCCGCTTCCCCCGCGGCTCGCTCCCCGCCAGGAAGGCTCAGAGCGGGCGAGAAGCCGAACCCGATGCCCGGGAAGGCCCCTGCCCCGCCGCTGCCCCTAGTGCCGCCACTCCCTCGGCCCCTTCCCCGCCAGTACCTGGCGCCGGCTCGGCGGGGCCCGGTGCCCCGCGGCTCCGGCCGTCCTGGAAGCGGACCTGGCGGAGGCCGCCGGGCACGGCCCCCCAGAGGCGGCTGGCAGTGCCGCGCAGGAGGCGGCCGCCCTTGCCGGTGAAGTTGGTGAGGTAGTCCATGGCGGGGGGCTGCTAGCGGCCGGGGGGGGCCATGGCGGCGCGGGACACACAACTCCACAGTACCGCCGGCCCCGCTCCGCAACTTGTGCAAACTTCGGGGCTCGGCCCCGCCTCCATTTAAAGGGGCCGCGGCGCCGCCGGCGGCGCTGGGCGCGGACGGGCGCCACCCGGGGGCCGTGCGGGGAGCGGGCCGTGACAGCCGCGGCCGCGGGGGCCGGGGCAGGCGGCGGGGCCGGCGCGGTGCGGGCGCGGGGCCCTCCGGCGGAGGGGCAGCGCCTCCTCAAGCCCTTGCACGGCCCTCCCGCAGCGGCCTCAGCGCCCCGCATCCTTCAGCGGCTCCTTGTTCTGCCGCAGGACGCGCAGGGGGCGGCGGGCTCCCAGGCTGCGCCCGCTGCCGCAAGGCGGCCTGCCCGCGGCCGCAGGCGGCTGTGGGGGCTGCGGGGGCTGCGGGCCCTGCAGGGGGGAACCAGCGGGAGCGGCGGGCGCCTGGGTCTCCTTCCCGCTTCCGTAGCCGGGACGCTTGGGACATGGCGTCCTTTTAGTCTCGGGCAGGCTCATGGCCACCTGTGCGTCTTTATGAAGTTTGGGGTTTTGTGAAAGCTCGTAGGTTTGCAACCATGTGCTGCGAAGCTTTCTGCAAACTTCCAGCTTTCGTGTCTTGGCTTCCCTTTACTAAGAATCACTTAGATCAAGAGTCAAAGCAATCTCTTAAATCTTCTCACAGTCGTGGCTATGAAGATGTTTTACCACCGTAACTGTAAAACAAGACCAGCTGTGGCACTGTGGTTTTGCTGTTCTGCTTTTGCTCACTCACTCAGACTTCCCTGCCATCTGGGACACCACCGCCCTTGCTGTGCCAACCTGGCATGTCCCCTGTCCTCCTCTGAGCCTTCGTGATGCTGATACCTGACTCAGCCTTTGAACTTGCTACGTCACTTTCGTCTTCCAGCAAAATTTAACTAGGAAATGCAAATGTTTCTTTATGAAAAGGAGGTTTGATTTGTGGTGTTCATCTGTACCACTCGCATTCTTTGTCCTCACAATTCTTGGAACTTTGAAGAAATAAAACCAGTTAGAACATGATCCAGCATTTTAACAGAATGAGAAATATCTAAGGCATTGAACCTCACGATTAAGATCTGCCTTATGATGTGCGTTCAGCACGTGTTGAGGCTGGAAGAACAGCCATATCTGTATCTGCTACCTGTGCCATAGACCTTAAGAACGCAGAACTGTAAGCTAATGTGCTTACATTGTAATCAGAGTATGATACAATTATATGCTGCATCTAGCTGCAAATGAAAGCATTGTTTAATAAAAAATGCTCTTGTTGAGCCAAATCTATTGTGTACATGCAGAACAGAGGAACAAAGCGCTGAGCTATCTCAACTCCTATTCACTTGTAGCAGCTGCTCAATTAAATCAGAGTTTAACGTCAGCATTTTGGAGTGCTGATTTCTGAGGGTTACTTGATGTAAACGGTACACTCAAATCAACCTTTCTACTACTTAAATCAGTCTCTGCTCAGGAGATAATGATGTTCAAGCCTTTTTTTCCAAATAAAACCTCCTCACTGAAACATTAAAAAAAAAATTTCAGCAAAATCAGCTCTCCTTCCCCCTCCCCAAAACCCACCAGTAGAAACGGATGTGTAATCTGTCTGTTCCAGGACTACCGAACAACTCAGAAACTGCAGAGTCACTGCATTGTTTAAGTGCCACTACATGTTTAGTTTATAAACTGTTCTGCCTGCCAGATCTGTCTTGCCCTAAACACTGTAATTAGTTTTCATTTCATTACAATGTTTCTGCTGTGAAGAAGTTATGGTTGGTCTTTTGCCCTGTTGATTCTATTTTAAGGTAAAATTAACCTATGTCTTTGCATCAGGCACGATTTTACAGCTGTGGTGCTCGGCACTTTTGAAACTTCGAGCTGGTTTATCCACCAGAATTCTAGCCACCATCATCAGTTATTGTACTGATGGCATGTTCTTCCTCGGCGGTTGTAAATAGTTGGGTTTTTTCCTCTTCCAAACCCATATTATGCAGCATTTATTATTATATTGCAGTGATAGAATTACAGATTCAGCCAATATTTTGATTAAGTATTCAAGGTAAATATTTTTATAACTATGAATTTATTACATTTTAGCTGCTTTCATCTGCTTTGTTCACAAATATGCTAAATGAAGTCTATAAATCATAAAATGATCAACTATTATTGCAATGTGATTTTCACAGTACTGAAAATCATGTCCCATACTCAAAGGCATCCATTTAGCCATTTAGCAATGTTGTTACTAAGAACAAATTCTTCAACTGAACTGTTCTAACTATGAAAACAAGATTTAGGTATCTGTGCTCATAAAAAGGTAACAGTACTCTTTAAGGTATGTCACACTCACTGACCACTGATAAAATTTCAAGGCATTGAGGAAATACATGGTGAAGAATATAGTCAAAACTATACTACTTCAGTAGGCACCTTCAACACAAACAACTGGTAATACTATTAGGAGCTTTAAGATGCTGTTTCAACTTAGTTGTGCCATACCTATGATAGCAAGATTTTTGACAACAATCTCTCGTCCAAAACCTGACCTGGCTTAAATCTGTGTCTTTTACAAAATCTAATACACTGGGATTTAAGAGTATAGCCCAGGGGTCCTCAAACGGCCCCTCAGGGTCCTCAATCCGGCCCCCGGTATTTACAGAACCCTCCCAGTACCCCTGCTGGGGGCTGGAGGGGGAACCAAGCAGCCGCAGATGACTGCCTGCCTCTGCATCCGCGCGCCGGCCCCCTGGTTAAAAAGTTTGAGGACCCCTGGTATAGCCTATAGCCCACATTCCCATCTGAAAAGCTTTGCAGCATTCCTTAGCTTTTTGATTGGTAGGAGTAACATAAACACTACGTACAGAAGCAATGTGTGTCCCTTTTGTCATAAAACTAAACCAAGATAAATGTTCTACAGTTTTTCTTGATCAATATTTTTTACACTTCTATTGATCTTGAACATCTTTACAGAAACTTGATCATACTGCCTCTATGTCCTCAATGTCTAGAAACAACCAGTATTTCACTGAGGTCGGCTAATAAGTTTGTATTTGATCTATGAATGTGCAACAAGAAACTCTCCTGGGTTTATTTTCTGGGCTGTGGTATCAGCGCAGGAAGCATATCTCTGTAACTCAGTCACTTAAAACTGGCCTTCCAAAAGAAGGAGCTGGTCCTGCCTGCTCTTAGTTGCTTCTGCTGGTTGCTGTGCTACCAGTATGAGCATGAGCATTCATTTGGCAAGTGAATGAACTGTGCAGTATTGCTGATCCATTTAAAAGTATCTTTTAGTTTAGTCAAAACTAACTAAATGTATTTATTTTGTTGTGGAGTTAATATTATCCCCAGTTAGATCTCCAGAACTGGTTGCGTTGTGTGTAAACACCTGTGGAAGCACAAGTTGCAAAACAGTGGAAGAGCCGAAACGGCTGGCAGAGAGGAAAGGGAGGGAGGAAGTTTCAAGCCAGCCTCTCGGTCTTCAGTGCCCCTGTATGTCAGCTCAAAGTGATTGTGAAACTGTGGCACAAGAACAGATGCCTTCATATCACTATTACTCTCAAAAATACCTATAGTAGCTACAGAAATGTCTGTAGGCCTTTATGATGCAACACTTAATAACACATTATGCTAATCCGTTGCTGTCAATAAAGGCACAACCTGGTCTTGTAGCTAGATCCCGAAGTCCCAAACCAGAGCACACACACAGCTGCTTGAGCTGCATCCTAAAAGAACTGGTGGCGTAGGGAACTAAAAATAGGGATCAGTTTTAGTCAAATCGAAAAGGACACAATGAGCAAAGAATATTTCCAAGGTCTGAACACACAATTATACATACAAGTATTTCAAAGGAGACAAAAAAAAAAAAAAAAAGATAAAACCACAGCAAATGGTAGCAACTGTCACAGCACTCCAGCAACTGGTAGTGACCTGTCATTTTTTGGGGGATGGATTTGTTGCTTGTGCAAATAAATGCAAATTGATGCAACTAGTCCAAGCAAAATGCCAGCAGATGCCGTGCAAGCTTCCTTAGCTCTTGGACAGTTCACATGCCTGGTGTACAGGACATAGGCCCCTTGCAGTTCATCTGGCCAAATTTCCACTGCTACCAAGCTGCAGGCAAAAGTACACCAGGCATTAACACAAAATTACTTTATTTTGTGAGAAACAAGGTTTGTACATACTTTCTGAGGTGAAAATCTTGATGTCAGTCATTTGGCAATCAGTCAGTGTTCATTTATATATACGCAACCTATACACAAGCATGTAATTTTTAAAGCTTGAATCAAATGCCTCATTTAAGCTTCCTTACTCCTGGAGGCACCGACTCTCATGTGATGCTATGAGGATGCTGTATGCCTTTGTTATGTATTCTAAATTACCATGTCTGGTCAAGACCCTACCATTTATATGGTTGCAAAACCTATAATAAGTGTCTAAAATAGGGATTTGAATTAGAACATGCATAAAAGCCTAGCCTCTCTCTTAATTTTTAATGAAACCTATTTTTAGTAAGGTAAAATAATTCAGGATTTTTTCTATTGAAAAATCTAAACTCTTAAGACACAGAAAAACAGACTGCAGTCTGTTTCCAACGCTGTTTCAGTAAAAATTAAATACAATACAGAATGCACATGCAGTCCCTAAAGGAGAGACTAGAGCTGAGGCATGCAGAACTCCCACATTCTCAGGCATATTTCCCTATGAGCTCACTAATTTGAATGATGAAGTATGGAAGTACACAGTTCTAGAACTAATAATGGTTGCACAGATCTATTTTTGTGATTAAGAAGGTCCAAATAGTTCCAAAGGACAATTTAGTGTCACTGTAAATTTGGGAGAAGTTGAAAATAACCAGCAGGTGACACTCAGCAAAATGTGTGTTTAAAACAGATTCTTTGCAGAGAACTGTGGGTTAGGTGTGTCTGTCCATATAGTTTTCACAATACCACAAACTCTTTTCAGATTAGACAGTTGACAAGAAGGAAGCTATCATCTGCATACTAGCCTCAGAAGTGGTAAACCTGGAATTTCAGACTTCAGCAGGTAGGCATATAATTATGTTTTTACTAACCAGCTCCCTGTAAGATCAGAACGAAATGGGGGCCAGTTGCCACCTTGACTATTGATGCTCTTCACTGTTCAGTGGAAAATGTCACATTGAAGGGACAAGACAGAATAAACGTGAGCAACGACGGACTTTGGCAGTCCTTGGTTCTGGACTGTGATACTTCAAGTATAGGTTATGTTTAGTATCTGATTGTTCCTGAAATAACACCAACAAAGACAGGAAACCATTACAGCGTCTCCTTTAGGGGAGTTGCTGTCTCAGTAGAAGACTGAACCAAACTTCTACTTTATTAGTATTTCAAGTCAGGCTCAATAAATCTTTCATCTCCTTTTGTACAAGCTGTATAAAGTAAAGGTACCACAACTAGACATTAGGTCTCTCCAGGCTGAGGAGAACATTTGGACCTTGAGCATCTTAGCCTCCCCCTACAATGCATTTAAGCATCAAAACATGTGGACCTTAGATGTGATTTTGTAACATTTAAGTCCCATAACATTCATTGTATTTAGGTTTTGCCTTATCAAATATAAAATGTTTCAAGAAGACAAGTAATTTCTGTCAGATGCCACTGCAACATCTGACCTGTTGTGGTTTTTCTGTTCCAATACAGACTGTAGTTACATAAATGTTACATTTTTGTTTGTTAGGTTGGTAAGTAACCTAATCCAAGTCAGACTGTGTATACTCTAGGATGACCCACCAAATCCTTTTCACCTTTGAAGAGAAAGCAATTTTTGCTCTTCTAGGCAGATTTCAAGAATCTTCATACTATAATTTATATTAGATAGTAAAGATAGAAACACCATACAAATAAAAAGTACAATCAAATCTAGGGTATTGCAAAACCAGAAAAAAAATAAGTTAATTGATTCACAACTGTCCTGTACTGCCATACATAGGACTGTAGTTACAAAAATGCATACTAGGTATATGAAACTCAATAGAAGGAGCGTAAAGTGAAGGAGTGTATTTTACTCTATAAAATACATTTAATCCCATCCTGAAAAGTAATTTGATCAGATTGCAAAAGCATGCCAAAATTTCAGCTGCATATGGTCTGAATTTTTCAGAGAATCAGGTAAGTGAAAACCTTTGTTGACTGCAGCTAACCATCTTCTCTGAAAAACTGTATCCCATAGTCACTACCAAACTCTCGTTTATGCTACAATTTTTTTCAAAAAGCAGTGACAGCATTAGCATTACAAAAACATATGTTCTAAAACTAAACCTGTATTTTTCTTATTTTCCCAGAATATAATATTTATGCTTAGATGTTGAAATGGTCCATTCTACAATAACATATCATGTCAACATTTGTTAGAGTAACAAAGATATCAACACGGAAGTTTTCAAATATGGCCTTGAGGACAAATGCGTATTGTACTGGGACTTTTCCATGTTTATGACAGGACTTTAGTTTCAACTGCAATTACACAGCTCTATATATAGACCGCCTTATCAAATAAACATGAAATGACCTCCAGGTCTTCAGTTCATATTTATTTGGTCAATAGTGGCTTATTATAAACAGAGTATTCTTTTCTGTTCAGGGAATTTTATAAAAATTTATTTGGACCCTGAAGGGTACGCATGCATGTGCATGCATATGCAAACATGGGTGCAGTTTGAGGATGCTCACTAGGTATAACACTAGCTGAACAAAGTTAATTTTCAGTAGACAGAGACGTCTCCATGTAATCATCTCATTGGCTTTCTGTTCTTTCATCATGTGTTTAGAAACTAAATGTAGAAAACAGACAGTATAATAGATTAGTAGTATTTACTAGCTAATCCCATCCTCCACAGAGGCATAAATTATGCAAATGATAAATAATGGCTTACAAAAAGTCATCAGAAAATCTATCAGGTATTTGAATCCTGGGCAGACAGTCTTGGCTTAATCTTTTTTTTTTTCCTTTTTGCAGCATAACTGTTACTATTCTTTCCTTAACACTCATTAAATGCTTATCACGTTGATGTACTGTATCTGAAAGGAGGTTCCTAATACTTCCTCAGAAAAAACAGAACCAGATTCCAATTCACAATAGACCTTTTCACATTGCCAGATTGGTTTGTAATAAAATAGAATGTACCTCTGGTAGGCCAGAGTTATTAAAAGTTCAGTTCTGTGGTACATCATTTCTGAAGACCAAGCAATCATAACACAACTGAGACTTCAAATCAAAGCATTGATTCAGGTCACTAACACAAAAAATGTCTGCTTTGTGATCAATATCTTGCTACCTCATGACCAGCTGTATTCCTCCTATTTATAGCAAGATTCACACACTTTAGAAAGCCATAGTCCTGTCTTGGGGGCAAAAGCTCACATTAATAATCACTGAAGTGACTATATAATGAACAGGTCCTGTCTGTTTGCAGACATAACCAACAGTCACATGTTATCTTCAGTTGGCACCAGATTAGTTTCCAATTCATAAAACGGCATGGCTTTTAGTTATAGGCTATGAGTTTTAGTTGCAACCTTTAGACATGAAGATATCTAAGATACAAGGATCCTTTTAATGGAAAAAGCAGACTTAAGGAGAGCTGATGAGCAGCCACATAATGCCAGTTCTAAGCAGGAATACCATGAGAAGTGCAGTGATATTTTTGAGATAAATGGGTCAAAAATATAATCAGAATTTATCAGGAGCCAGAATAAGGGTAATAGCAACATTGCTGCTGCTTGTGATTTTACTCAAGCAGAATTACTGATTTGCTATTTTACTTGCTCCTACTTAGGCAGTGCATTCTAGGATTAAGGATTAAAGAACAGGAATTCTGTTCCATTCTTTGCTACCTGTTTTTGTGGTTGCTATTCCTTAAGTAAAGTAAGTGTATGAAAGCCTTTTGTACATACCTTTTCCTGAGCCATCTAAATCTGTGTAGGACATTCCTGAAATTTTCTTTTGAATTAAAACCAAGAAGGAGTATGTTGATCTTATTGGGAGGAAGTCCTGCTTTTTCTTTCTTGTTAAATCTTGCTTCTTAAGGAACATCTGGTCTCTCTCTCCTTCCCTCCCCCACTGGCACCACATCACAAGCATATGCTTGAGTCATTTGCTCCCATAACATCATGTAAAAAACCTGTGGATGGTTACTCACTCTGTCCTTTTGGGGATAATTACTACAATTTATCCTCAAAAATCAAATACATTGTTTCCAGCTACCTAAATCATTTGAAAGCTGTCCATTACTGTATTATCTCTGAATGAAGAAACTGTATCCTATACACATTAGGTCCCCCCCCCCAAGATTTAGCAGCTTAACTCTCACATCTCTCTCTCTCACACATTTTAGTACCTTGACTTCAATTACTGCCAGTTTTCCCCAGAAAATATTTGCAGTATGTTGTCTCTTTTGCTTCAGCCGCATTTAGCTGCAATGCTGTATACACCATTAAGAACCTATGCACATACACAGCTTTACATGTCCAATTTGCCTCTGATTAATTTCCTTCTATTTGTTTAGATGGGCTCTTCTGTAGCCTTCATTTAGAATACTTAATAGCATATCTCACTGTCTTCCTCGTATTTCATCTGAGGATGAAATATTGTGTACATATATCTTGTACAAAATCCCAAAGAAACAGAATTATGATACGTGATTAAAGGTTATCTGTCAAGGTTTTGTACTCCAGTGCCTCAGGATCAAGACTCAGAATTGGTGATTTGCCTGAGTGGTTAAGCATGAAGCACTGGTGACATGCTTCTCATCTAGGAAACATGTTGCTGTGTTTTGCAGAAGTCAAAAGCTTATTTCTCCCAACTATAAGTCCTAATGTTAATGAATTATACTCGTTCCAGGTTGGAAATATCTAGAGCCTACTGGTTTAGCCATGAACCTTAGTAAGATCAACAAGCCTCAGTGAATGGAAGGGTGATGCTAAGAATAGAAGAGATAAAAACCTTTTGCCTAGCCTTGATCTGTTTTCTTATTAAATACAAAGGGAAAAAATCAGATACTTGTATCACGATCGAACTGGCCTCTCAAGTTCCTGCAAATCTCATATTGAAGTCCTGCATTGGGTATGGCATAGCTGCATAGCTCAAGGTTACTGAAGAAAGGTGTGCTTTCTAGTAGCATGGTACCGTAACTGTAGTGTAGTGCAACTGTCTCATTTTTGTTCCAGAAGTCTGAATGATTAGTTCAGCTAATCAGCTGGGCTGGGTGCATGATGCACTGTTGCAGAAGTAAGATAGTGATGTTAAGTGCTGAGATGCTGATGCTGTTCTAGGAAACCAGGTTTGTATAAGTAAGTCTCACTCTGCATTAAATGCAATTGCTCAATTTTTATTAGTAAGCCACCATAATACTAGTTGATTATAAAGACTCATTTCATCTTAAATTTAAATACGCTGGAGTGGTCTTTCTCATCTGTCTCTTCAAGCACCAAAATTACAGCTGTTCATTTTGAAGTTCACTAGTGATGACAGATTCTTAATTGCTGTAATTAAATACCATCTTTATTAAAAGCCTGAAATCACTTCCACAAGAAAAAAACAAAACAAAACACCAAAACACTTTAATATTTTAGACTTGTTTTAGGTCCCCAGTAACTTTCCTTTTTTTGCACAGAAAGCTTTTACGGACTCTGTGGTAGTAAAGGACCTCCTGTGTTATCAAGACTTCATGAAGAAATTAAATTGTAATAACAGAATTAGAAGACATCTGGATAAGTTAAATACCAATGTATCAACAAAAGGTTTAAGTCTTGGTTTGTTAATCTGTAGCTTTTCTTTCAAGATGTCAATAAGCATGTGGGAAGGAATCATCAGTTGATAGCAGTGTACTTGTATTTTCAGAAAGCTTTTTACAAAGTCCCCAACCAAGGAAATGAAGCTGTTGGAGGGGTTAGAGGACTTGTCATTTAATATCCTTTAAAGTACAGTAAGCAAGAGGTCAGATTTCACAACACAGGAGGAAAGATTATCAGTGCAGCCCAACAGAGATTCATGCTTTTCAACTTACTGGTTTATTAGGCTAAGAGGAAAGAACAAGAATGTGATGGAGTTTCCTGATGATACAAAATTATGTGGAAAAGTCAAATCTACTGAAAAAAAATTATTTTTTTTTCATAATGAGTATCATAAACAAAATGGCAGGTAAAATTCACTGTTGATAAATGCAGAGTAAAGACAAGTTTTCCTCTGAGTGTATAACTATGTTTATACATACACACAGTGATGAGCTTTAAATGAGCTATTACCATCCAGTAAAGAGATACATGAAAATGTCAGTCACCAGACATCTGAAAGGCAAAATAAATATGAATTATTAGAAAAATATAGTTACTGCTCTTTAAATTTACCCATGAATATAGATTATATTGCTGGTCACCCTGTCTGAAAAAAAGATGCAATGTACCCAGAAAATGCACTGAGAAGAGCAACAAAGGTGTCAAGCTGCTTCTGTCTAGGAAAGTAGAAAAAAAACCCCACAATGTAGGTAAGTAGAAAACAAATCAGAGGAAAACTATTCACCGTTTCTCATTGTAAGAGAAGTAGGGGCACCTAATAAAATTACTAAGATGATTTACAGGAAAGGAAGCATTTTGTTACACAACATAACTGAATCACTGAATTCATTACCACAGGATGTGTATGCCAAAACTATAAATGGTTCAGAAAGTAATCAGAAAAAATCATACAAAGTCCAGCAAGATGCATTAAGCACAAGAATGCAGATACAAACTCTGGTTTCTGGAAGTCCCTATGCCACAGACCTCCTAAAGCTCAGAGGAAATATCAGCAAAACATCTTTCCATACTTGTCCTGCCATATTTACCACCTGCCACTGGCCACTGTGGGAAATAGGACACTAAGCTGGATGTGAGCACAGCATTACTTTTACCTCATCCTGCCCAGCCATTCTGATGTTAGGACTTGCCATGACACTGCCCTGATCCCCTTGCTTTGGAACCAGGAGAAGTCCTCCATAAGTTCTTTCCTTGGGTCGTTTGTGGTGTGAAGGGGGTGACCTCTATAGACTGAGGAAGCTCAGAAGAACAGGTCTGGGGACTCAGAGGGATATGAGACACCTCAGTTGCTGCAGATCTTGAAGCACAACGGAAGAAAAGCTTTACTTTGCCATCATTTCTCTCCCTGTTTTTATCCCCTGAAGTGAACGGAAGTTAGCGTGGCTTCTCCATCTCAGATGACTTACCAAAAAATTAGAAATCTCACCACCTGTGCTGTTGTACTTTTATTTAAAGAGGAGTCGTAAACATAAAGGGTATGCAGTATTAAAGTCAGGACCCTGTATGGAAAAGATTCCAACTGGACTGTCAGGAATTCTCAAATGTGTAAGCATTAAGGGCTCTGAAGTTGTGCTCCACAAAGGAAAACAAATGTAGAAAAAAGAAAGAACTGAAGGACAGCTAACAGATTTTGTCAAACATCCTGGGTACGTTATAGTGGCTGTAGACTGGCCTGAAAAGCAAACTGTGACCCTGAAAGGGCAGAGAATATATCCTACATCAGCTTTAGATTTATCACCGCAAATACCCCTCTGTGCTGGCACAGCTGCACTGCCAAGCTTGCTGGCAGGCAGGGAGCGGAGCCTGCCCACGCCCTGACTCCGCAGATGCTGCTTCACACTCCTAATACAAATAGCTGACACAGGAGTTTCACAGCACTGCTCCTCCACGTGCAGACATAAGTGATTCTTTGGTTTCCAAAAATTAAATTGAATCTTCAGAATTCAGGGATTTTAAGAAGAGAGATCATATTTTAACTTTTTTTGTAATCCAAAATAATGTTTTACTGTCATGCAAAGTTATTATCAGGAATGGAAGAACTTACAACTGAGAGATTAAGTGGCCTACAGAAGAGAGTGTTACTGAGAAAAGCCTGTAACCCAGTATCAATATTTCATTTTGAAAAAAAAAAAAAACCAACAAAAAATGAATTTGGAAACAAGCTATCATCAAGTATAATGGTCTACTCATGTGTGAGTTACTAAACAGATAGATACTTTACCAAAAGACAGCAGCAGCAGCACCCAAGATCTGCTTGCAAACGTCTTACAACTGTGTCAGAGTCAGTCCTCTAATAAGCTACAAAATTCCTACTTGCAAAATCTACAAGATTGAGCTAAAACAATTTTAAAACACAGTCAGAGGGAAGATACTCTTACTGTTGATGCACAGCACAAAGCACTAGCAGTTGTTACTTTGCTTTCTTTGGCCAAGCATGGTACGAGCATGACCACATTTTTTTCCCAAAAAAATGCATTCTGTGCCCAAATGGAGAGAAATCCAAGGACTGTGCCAAACAGCTACATTCACTTGTGACTTAAGCTTCCAACACTCAGGTGCTCAGCGCTTTGAGAAACTGCCTAGAAACTATGGTTTACTTTCTAATGGTTTGGTTCAACTACCAGCTGTATGAACTGGTAGAAGGCTACGTTTTACCTTACCCTCTACTCACCTTTACCTCACCCTGCTACTATATTTTCTCTCTTGATGCACTTGTTGCAGATGGGACAGTGTGGGATAATGTGGAGGGTGCTGGCCCCTTTTTTTAGAGCATCTTTCTGACAGCTCGGCAGCATAGTGCAGCTGGCGCGACAGCACAGAACTAGCCCGCGCAGGTCCTACTGGAGTCCACAGGAATCAGATACTGAATTATTAGAATGAATAAAGTATTTTAATAAATACCATCATTATCCTGACTTCAGTTTTTAACACTTCCAGAAAAAGTGAAGGGAGGCAGAGAATTTGGGTTTGTTTTGCATTGAGATTGTACTCAGCTCGTGAAAATACACAGATATAAAACAAACCAGTGGCCCAAACAATTCATAATCTAAACAGATTCCTGTGTACTGAAGTCATCCTGGCTTCCTGATACTGAAATCCTTTCTGATGAAATTATTTTGCTTCAAAGGTAAACACAGACATTGCAGGTGTGATTTAGTAGATGCATGACATCTACTCACCTACAAATACTTTAAATTCTTAGTATCCTCCATGCTTGCCACGTCCTCTGGATTAAAAATACATGATTATTCTGTTTTGTATATACTTCCTTATTTGACTGTTTGACTTTGTATTTTTTAAGGGAATTGTATCTTCACTGTTTTTATGAAATTCAACTGTCACAAGCCTTAATAAAAATATCCATAATTTTATTTGTACCACTTATTTTCATATGATGCACATTTTCAATTTATATGTAATAAGGAGTTCTTAAATTAAGGTATGCTCCACTAAAAAATTCTTTTAGCCTCAGCACCATAAACTTTCCAGGCTTTTTACTATGTAATTTGTATTCAGCATTCTCTGCATAAAGACATCAAACCCAACACCACTCCTGGCATTAAATATTTTATTTCAAGCTATTATTCTTTTAGTATCAGATATATTTTGTTTTGTAAGTCACAGAAAGACAGTATTCTTTCAAATGAGACGTAATTTTTACACTGAATACTCTTGACCTTTCCTTAACTTCTTTGAAGACTAGTGTTTTGCCTTTATATTTTGAAACCAGCAGGTAGAAAACAAGATAGCAAACAATCTCATTTTATAAAGTGTGCTTTATATGGTTTTTATGCATGTAGTGATTACTTACGTGATCAAAAAGGTTAAGGTCAATTAGAACTTGTAGACAGCACATTACAATTCACTCTTTCTCAACAGACTTAGTATTTAATATTGCTTCTAATAGACGTGATGACACCACGGAGCACAGGCTATAGCATTCACTTTCCAAGGTTATTCAGGCCAGATGACACAAGACTTGCTGGTACCATAAACATTCCCCACCCATCCTACATGGACTGCACGTATGCCTGCCAAACAAGGTCACCAGTGCTGTAGGGCCTGGATGAGTGCTTTGGCAGATGCATAGAAAAGATTTTTACTGAATGAAACAGCAGAGGGGAGTAAGCCTCTCATGGTGACATAAATAGGGATTTCAGGTGCCACGTGATGATCTGCGTTCACCAAAACATAAGTGCTACCCATGACACGCTATGACCAAAATGGTCTGGCTGTGGAAGCTGTCTTTCCATTTTGTAAACCGGTCTGACTCAGGACAAAGGTGTCTCAGTCACCAAACCAGCATCACTGGGTGGTTAGCCTCACTGATATTCTGTGCTGGGAAGCGCAATTTATTAGACATCTTTGATATCCACAGCAGTGTTTTGACTGTTTAAATGCTTTTAGTTTGTTTGGACAGCAAGACACTTCTTCAAGTATCAGCATTATTACCCTAAAGAAAAAGAATTAAGAACAGAAACTGTGTGCAGCTTGCACAATTACCAAGTCTTCTGAAAGAGGTAATTAGACCTTAAGAGGGCAGATTGCCATGACATACTGCAGATAGGAAAATCTTGCTCAATTTTGTGGTCTGCCATGCCTCTTGCATTTTACAAAAGCATTTTGCATCACTTGAGGTAAAAATTCATATAAATATTCAAAAGTAGAGCAGCCATGGTTGTTTTTATTGCAAAGTAATATTTTTGTCTCCTCCCCAAAAAATACAAAAAATATTATTTTTCCTTAACAAAAACATAAATTATAAGGAGATGCTAGTACCACAATGTTCTTTGTCACTCCCCTTTAAATGAACTGCTTTTCTAACACTTTTTTAGACTTAGCATCAAACAGAATATTGCGGAAGTTCTGAGGCAATTAAGTGTTACCATGCTGACCAGTCAGCCCTGCTGTGAGCCAAAAGGCACTCCATAAAAAAGTATTTTCTTGCCATCCACATCTATAATGCAGAGACTTGGATTTCTTTAATATCAGCGTCTCCAAACTGATCTCCTGTGTTTCAAAGTGGTTTGTTTTTAAGATCTTTGCCTTTTCTTTTCCAGAACTCATGCTTCAAGAAGAAAATCCAAATATTAGTCTAAGGTTAAGTGCAAATAGACCCATAGGGATGATCTCCAAACCATTTTCAGATGTTGCTTTTCTTTCTTTCTTTCATACTTACAGACACTCAACCACACCCAACCTTACCTGAGATACCGCTCTTTACATTTACTCCCTTTTACAGGTTGCAATAATGTTTTTAGGAGGGAGGAAAAAAGTGATTTTTCAGTGAACAGTTACCCATAAGTGCAACAAATTCTCCTTCCATTAGTTAGCAGTCAAATGATATTGTGAGCCCCTTGATTACTTACAGCAAAGCAGCATGCGATTGATTGTTGTACTTTAGTAATTTACATTTCTCAGAAATCTTTTTTTTTCCCCTTTCATGGTTTTACTTATATAAAACATATGAAATATCTTAACTAATGCCACTGTACTTCTCTAAGTTAAATTTTCAGATGTTCAGTGGGCTGATTCTGTAATGAAAATGTGGTGCACTCAGGGAAAATAGGGCATTGAACAAGTTGAGACAGCTCTTGCAGTGCTAGGGAGAGAACATTTGATTTCTCTAATAATGATCAAAATATCACAGCAAGGAGTCAGCAGAAAACTATAAGGGGCAAAGTGTTTTAACATACGACAATAAACAAACTGCAGACTGCTTACATGGAAATCTGAGTCTTTGCATAACCAGCAAACAAAATACTAAAAAGAAAGTGTACAAACAATCCCAAAAGAACAAATTTTCCCTTTCAAAATATGGCTATCAATTAAAGCAGCTTTACTAGAAAACAGTAATAAACTGCCTGACTCACCCAGTTTTCTCAAGGAGACATTATGTTACCTGCCGTGAACAAAGTATGACTGTATTTCAGATTTACAATGCTAAATGCTTATTTTTCCCCCCTCCCTTATCTTTGATATCTGTGTTGATGAGAACAGTCTCTTCTCCCACATAACCACTATCTGAGCTAACAATAATAGTAGCTTTATACAGCTGATGATACAGATACACATAAAGTGCCTGAAGCTGCATTGAAAAGACACTTACCAAAGCGTGCATTAGCTTAGTACCAAATAGCATCTTTAAAGGCTGCTTTTCTTTAACACTTGGCCTTACTTGATCCCTTTTAATAAGGACTGTTTACTGGATCATTCAGGGGCGTGGGGGGAGTGGGGGTAGAAGCTAAGAACCATTCTGCTCACAAGAAATGGAGTTCTGTGGCTTTTCTTTTCCTTTACAGTTAAACAGATTTGACAAAGAGCATGAACATTTATGGTTGTATCTTCAATTACAACCCGTGGCTGCTGTTCTGCAGGACAAAATTTACAACTGAAGGAAACAGTTATTTTCACATCTGATATGATTTTCCAAAGAAAGGACACAGTATCACGATTCACATACTCTGAATGAATTCCTTGTATGTACAGGAATGAATCTTGTATCGCTGACCTCTAAGAAGGTACAGTCTCTGGCATTAGCTAGCTTTACAAATCATATCCTTGGAAGTTCTCCAAAGGGCAGACTCATGCTGGTACATTCTTCCAGTGCAGAAGTACTTGATTGGAGATGGCACTAGTGTAAGGGCTTAACTCCAGGGCACATCTAGTGAATGGACATGGTAAAAAATGAAAAAGATGCTCTTGGCCAATTTCTTCTGGCTTCCTGGGTCACACTCTTAACTCAGCTTTGCTTTTGGGTAAGAGAGAGGTTGTCTGAAGAGCACAAAGTGATGTGTTTGGAAAGCACTGAGTGGGGATCCATGAGATTATACAGCAGAACCCCTGTGGTGCTACTGCAAGTCCTGCACTTTGCTTCTCTTACTCCACTACAAAATCTTATTTCCAAACATTAATAAAACTGGCGAGTACCCTGGGCACAAAAGGGTTACTCAAGAGAAAAGTGAAAGGGGAACATTCTCTTCTTGTTAATTGTTTTCAGAACAAACCCAGCATGAAGTAGAAGAATTAAAGTGAAGCACTTGACCAAGATTTGTTCATGCCAGACACACCTTTTCTTGCCTCCTTTCCAAATACAGAAATGTGTGTCTCCCGGAGGGCATTCTGCAGAGTTTTGAGATGTAACATTTTGACAGTGGAAAAGTACAAGTCTAAATATAGTACATTTTGTCAAATTTTGTTTAAAAGAATGTTCCAATAGGTATCAGTTCAAAACTGTACCTTGCTATTGGTTCCTATGCAAAACCCTTTATTAATGGGGATTCTGCAAGCCAGTACTACCAGTATGTGGTCATAGAAGTTTTGGCAATGTTCAGGCCACATGATGGACTTTAGCTTCATATTTATTTTGGTCATATTCTGGAGTGCAGGAGGTCTTACTTTTTTGTTTCTCCCTTTTTGTTTACTCACTGGTTCCTCTTCTCTGGCACATAAGAAACTATGTCCTTGAAAGGCACAAAAAGTACAGTCAGTTACTTTATTTCCAGAGCACTTCTCTCCATGATGGATTCTAAACCACAGCTCTCAAATTTCTGTTTATACAGAAGGAGCAAAACCTAGCAGTGAGCAGGCAAAAAGAAGGAGACTATAACAAGTATGAGGCATGGAGATTCAGTATCTGAAAATCCACACAGTACTGAAATCACAAGTACCAAAGATGGAGAATTTAAAGGAAAAGAGTAGAACTAGTAACAAGACCAAGCAGTCTACGCTTCCAGCATTAGAGTTCCCTTATTACACACAAAATTTCACAATACCACACATTCCATATAGTCCTGGGAGGGGGTAATGGAGGCATGGGCACAGTTACTGGACAAGAAGGGAAGAAGCATGTCCATGCAATTTTTATTGCTCTCTTGGAAGGTTTTCTTAGTGCAAATGAAAGATTTGCAGACAGCATTTCATTCTCTCCCCCACTTCCGTTTTTGATGGAACCACCTGAGCAGAAGGTGACCTCTGGGAAACAGCAACAAGCAGGTCAGGATCTCCTCACAAATAACAGCACCTACTGCAGGAAGCCTAAAAGGACTGATTCTTTGTATGTTACTGATGCTCTAAGTCCAACCTTTGACTCCTCTGTGTCTGCGGGCATATATTCTGCCTCATCTGAGTACCTAGAAAATATTTTTTTTTCTCTTCTCTCTGTCTTCTGATTTACTTTTACAGCTATGTATTTTTTGCAGTATGTTTTTGCTCACATTGTATAAACAGCTCTTCTTCAAGCACTGCCGTGATACAGTACATACCTACTGGAATGACAATGAGAGAACTGTAAGAAAAAAAAACATGATAAGGAGACAAGGAAAAATAGAGAAGAAAAAAAATCTCAGCAGTGATGAAACATAATACGGTGCAATTTTGCAGCATCTTATGTTATGAGATTTTAGATTTTAAAAATACTTTGGAGCAGAAATTATGTCTTCTGCACACTCTTCGATGACAGCAATTCTTTCTACTACCTTTCTTTGCAGCAGCCGAACTGTGCTGGAAGACACAACTTCATTTTGAATGTAGGAAACATAATGTGGTGGGGGACACGCTCCTCCCCATCTTCCACCAGCACCTGCTAATAGGTGAAGACCCAGCAGGACAAAGAAACTGAGCTGCTGTTTTCAGCTCTCCTCCACCTGCCCCAACCCAAGATATGCTTAGAAAGCTCCCTGATCTGGCCCTTGGCACCAGACCATCGTTTTCCTGCTGAGGAATCACAAACATTTCAGTGTTCCCTATTCATCTTTGGGAAATCCTTTTGGAACTGTGACAAGTTGACCTCTGTGGAGGGGCTTGCAGCCTCCATCCACATGGGTTATGAGAAACTGATGCCACACACGGCAACAGTGGCACAACCTGAAAAGAAATGCCCAAATGCACATACATAACTTAGTACATAACGTAACTTAACAAAGCTGCAAGTCACTCCATGGCTCATGCTCTTTTCAGTGTCAACTGTGAAGACTTAGTTCTGTTTAGCTAAGGATCATCCTCAATTTTTATTCTATCTTTTGTCACGAAACTCAAAATGACTGCAGTGTCTTCTCCTGGGCAAGTCTTCAACCTACAGGCGGTACAGCTCTGCCCCTGGCCCCTTGGATGGCAGGACAGGATTGGAAAAGATTGCCTGGAAAACATAAACACTCAGAGAAATTTCTCCAGTACCCATAAACATATATGATCATTTCTGTGAAACAAGAGCTGGAAAAGTGCAAAGGATTCTGGATTCTATCCATTTTGGCTCTCAGCTATTTCCACATCCAGAATCTCTCCTTGCAGCCACATCAGAGACAGACCAGATCTTGCTCTGAACTTGAAATGAGGAATCCCTGAGGAAGAATGCCCAGAATTTTGTATTTTCAAGCAGCTCACACATGCAGCTCTCCCTTCAGAAATGGACCGGCAAAGAGAAAAGCCCCCGTATGCAAGCCCTAAGGAAAACTGCGGATAGCAGCTGTGCTGTCTTTTGAGAACTCTTCTGTCACATCAAGTCCCAGCCAGTGCACAGCTGATGTCCCTATCCAGTTGTGAAGGATGGGGATCACCAAAGCCTAGCTAGAAGCTTCTTTTAGTTAGTGGCATGAAATCTGAAGTAATTTCTTACAAACTGCTAGGATCCCAAGCCACCACATGAAAACTGCCAGTTCATGGCTTAAAAAAATAAATAAAAAAATAAGATCTCTGAAACCTCTTGAATCTCAGTGGGAAGGAGAAGCTCTCTGTCCCTTCCAACTGCAATGAAGTTCCAGCCATATTATAGGGGGAAGTCCATGCTTACATGGTTGAGAAAAATCACAGAGCCCCTCTAACTTCCACGTGATTTTTTTCCCCAAGAAAGTCCAAAACCTCCTAAAAGTCACCAGCTAAAAAAGCTATGTTGATGAAGTGAATTATTTACAGTCCCTTATAATATTCTTGCCACTAAATTGGAGAGATACGGGTTTGATGGATGGACTGTTATGGCTGATAAGGAATTAGCTGGATGGTTGCATAAAAAAAGTTATAGTCAATGGTTCAATGTCCAAATGGAAACCAGTAACGAGTAGTATCCCTCAAGGGTCCATACTGGGACCAACACTATTTAATGTTTATTAACAAGACAGACAGTGGGAGTGAGTGGACCTTCAGCAATTTTGCAAGTGACACCAAGCTGAGTTGTGCAGTTGATTGACTTGAGGGAAGGGATGCCATCTGGAGTGCCATTGACAGGTTTGAGGAGTGGGCCCATGCAAAACTCATAAGGTTCAACAATGCCAATACAAGGTCAGGCACCTGGATTGGGGCAATCCCCAGTATCAATACAGACTGGGGGATTGAGAGCAGCCCTGTGGAAAAGGACTTGGGGATCCTGGTGGATGAAAGATTGGACATGATGTGGCAATGTGCATTTGCAGCCCAGAAAGCCAATGGTATCCTTGGTTGCATAGAGGGAAGTGTGGCCAGCTGGTCGAGGGAGGTGATCCTCCCCCTCTACTCTGCTCTTGTGAGACCTCACCTGGAGTACTGCGTTACCAGCTATGGGATCCCCAGTACAATTAAGAAATCGACCTCTTATAATGGGTCCGGAGGAGGGTCATGAAAATGATCAGAGGGCTGGAGCACCTCTCCTTCAAAGAAAGGCTGAGACAGTTGGGGTTGTTCAGCCTGGAGAAGGTTCTGAGGAGACCTTCAGTATATAAAGGGGGCTTATAAAACAGATGGAGAGAGACTTTTTACCAAGGCCTGTAGTGACAGGACGAGGGGCACTGATTTTAAACTGAAAGAGGGTAGGTTTAGATTGGACATAAGGAAGAAAGTTTTTATGATGAGGGTGGTGACATAACTGGACAGGTTGCCCACAGAAGTTGTGGATGCCCGATAAGTGGAGGTGTTCAAGGTCAGGTTGGATGGGGCTTTAGGCAACATGATCTAGTGAAAGATATCTCTGCCTATGGCAGGTGGGTGGGACTAGATGTTCTTTAAAAGTCTCTTCCAACTCAAACCATTCTAGGATTCTATGATTTGCATCCCATAGCTCCAGTACTACTTCATTTGCCGTGAAGCTCCTACTAGGTCTGGCTGATAGGCAACATAACCTTTTGTTTGTTAAGTGAACCAAATCCCATTTTTCTGGAAGCGGCTTCCTTTCCTGTCCTACTGCATGGATCACAAAGTCTTCCAATACTTATGATTATATTCAGGAACAAATATGTAATACAGGTCTACACAATCTCCTTTCAGATTTCCTCAAAACACATTCACCACCGGTCCCTCTTTTCTCCTTCTCTTTTTTCCCTCCTCAAAGAGTAGTAAATTATATTGCTTGCAATCACTGTCAAAAAGAACTAAATCTTCAGATTTATAAATGTATCTCTAATCTTCTGAAGAAAAGGAGAAGACTCTAAAGCTAAAACCCTACATGAGCTGTCTGTACCAAAATCATCGATGCATAGGATCATTTAGGTTGGAAAAGACCCTTAAGATCATCAAATCCAACTGTTAAACTAGCACTGCCATGTCCACCACTAAACTATGTCCTGAAGTGCCACATCTACACATCTTCTAAATATCTCCAGGGGTGGTGATTCTACCATGTTCCTAGGCAGCCTGTTCCAATGACTGACCACCCTTTTCAGTGGAGATTTTTTTTCCTAATATCCAATCCAAACCTCCCTGGCACAACTTGAGGACATTTCCTCGTATCCTATCGTTTGTTACTGGGGAGAAGAGACCAACACGCACTTCGCTACAAACACCTTTCAGGTAGTTGTAGAGAGCAATAAGATCCGCCCTGAACCTCCTTTTCTCCACACAAAGTTCTATCAGCTGATCCTCACAAGACTTGTGCTCCAGACCCTTCACCAGCTACACTGCCCTTCTTTGGACACACTGCAGCAGCTCAGTGTCTTTCCTGTAGTGAGGGGCACAAGACTGAACACAGTATTTGAGGTGCAGTCTCACCAGTGCTGAGTACAGGGGGACAATCACTTCCCTAGCCCTGCTGGCCTCACTGTTTCTGATACAAGCCAGGATGCTGTTGGCCTTCTTGGCCACCTGGGCACAATGCCAGCTCATGCCCAGCCGGCTGTCAGCCAGCACCCCCAGGGCCTTTTCCCCCAGGCAGCTTCCCAGCTGCTCTTCCCCCAGCCTGCAGCGCTGCCTGGGGTTGTTGTGACCCAAGGGCAGGGCCCGGCACTAAGCCTGGTTGAACCTCAAACAACTGGCCTGGATCCATTGAATCAGCCTGTCCAGATCCCTCGGCAGAGCCTTCCTACGTGCAAGCAGATCAACACTCCTGCCCAACTTGATGTCATCTGCAAACGTACTGAGGATGCACCTGATCTCCTCATCCAGATCATTGATTAAGATATTAAACAGGACTGGCACCAGTACTGAGCCCTGAGGAACAGCACTTGTGACTGGCTGCCAGCTGGATGTAATAAAAAGCTGGAAGTAATGCCATTTACTACCACTCTCTGGGCTCAGCCATACAGCCAGGTTTTTACCCAGCGCAGAGTACATCCATCCAAGCTGTAAGCAGCCAGTTTCTGCAAGAGAATGCTGTGGGAAACAGTGTCAAAGGCTTTACTAAACTCTAGGTAGGCAACATCCACAGCCTTCCCCTCAGCCACTAGGTCGGTCACCTTGTCATAGAAGATTAGGTTTAGTCAGGACCTGCCTTTCACAAATGTTGGCTGGGCCTGATCACCTGATTGTCCTGTATGTGACACATGATGGCTCTCATGATGATCTGCTCCATAACCTTCCCCAGCACTGGGGTCAGTCTGACAGGCCTGTAGTTCCCCAGATCCTCCTTCCTGCCCTTCTTGTAGATGGGCGTCAGATTTGCTAACCTCCAGTCAACTGGGACCTCCCCAGTTAGCCAAGACTGTTGATAAAGGGAGAGTGGCTTGGTGAGCACTTCTGCCAGGTCCCTCAGTACCCTTGGGTGGATCTCATCCAGCCCCATTGACTTGTGTGTGTCCAAGTGGTGTAACAGGTTGCTGACCATTTCCCCTTGGATTATGGGGGCTTCATTCTGTTCCCCATCGCTGTCTTTCAGCTCAGAGGGCTGGCTACCCAAAGAACACCTGGGTTTACTATTAAAGATGAAGGCAAAGAAGGCATTAAGTACCTCAGCCTTTTCCTCATCCTTTGTCCACTATGTTTCCCTACCACATCCAATTAAGGATAGAGATTCTCCTTAGCCTTCCTTTTGTTGCTAATGTATTCAAAGAATTTTATAAATTTTGTTTGTGTTTTACAGCAGTAGCCAGATCAAGTTCTATTTGGGCTTTGGCTCTTTTAATTTTTCCCCTGCATAACCTCACAACATCCTTGCAGTCCTCCTAAGTTGACCGCCCCTTCTTCCAAAGCGCACAAATTCTCCATTTTTTCCCTAAGTTCCAGCTAAAACTCTCTGTTCAATCAGGCTGGTCTTCTCCCCTGCCAGTTCATCTTTCAGCACATGGGGACAGCCTGCTCCTGTGCCTTTAAGACTGCCTTCTTGAAGAATGTCCACCCTTCCTGGACTCCTTGGCCTTTCAGAGCTCTCTCCCAACGGGCTTTACCAAACAGTCTCCTAAACAGGCCAAAGTCTGTCCTCCGGAATTCCAAGGCTGCAGCTCTGCTGACCCTGCTCCTTACTTCTCTGAGAACTGAAAACTCTACCATTTTGTGACCACTATGTCCCAGACGGCCTCCAACCACTGTTTCACCCACAAGTCCTCTGTTCGCAAGCAGCAGGTCCAGCAGGGGGCATCGCCCCTGGCTGGCCCATGGACCAGCTGTTTTTCCACACTCTCTAGGCTGTTTCCTCTCCACTGTGTTGTATTTCCAGCAGACAGCTGGTAAGTTGAAGTCCCTCATGAGAACAAGGGCTAACGACTGTGAGACTTCTACCAGCTGCTTGAAGAACATTTTGTCTGCCTCTTTATCCTGGCTGGGTGGCCTGTAACAGACTCCCACCATGACAGGTGGCCTTTCTTGCTGGCCTTCCCCCTGGTTTTTACACTCAACCCTATCATCACCATCATTAAGCTCTAGACAATCAAAACACTCCCTATCATACAGGGCTACCCCACCACCTCTCCTTCCTTGTCTGTCCCTTCTGAAACGTTTATAACCACCCATATTATCAGCACTCCAGTTGGGCGAGTCATCCCACCATGTTTCCGCGATGGCATGAATAAGGGTAAAACATGAAGGCTGTTTGTATATAAGACAGCATTGTACAAAAAAAAACCACCCAGACCAGCAGGAGCTCGAGATCTGATTCAACTTGGATTCAACAGCCTAAACCCTATGTACCTGGCTTCAGTCTGTTATTGCAGAAACTCTTGGTCCACCAGAGGTACATCCTTCAGAAAAGACACTGCACCGAGGACTTCAGAGTCTTCCAAGCTGTATCCCATAACAGTTACAGTTCCACATAAAGAAACTGGAGTCACAAGCTATACCTGCTATGTTCTTCCAAAGATTTTGTCAGTAAGTAAAGACAGAAATTGTCAAAGGGGCTTTTGAGAAGAGCAGTAATTTCTCCCTGTTCTCCTACAGTCCCTTTTACCTTCCAGAAAGAGAGTTGTCCATGCAGTTTGAATCTGCAGGTGATCCTTTTGATGTTACTTCCCTTAAATTTCTGCATTGCATCTATATGCCTACAGAGGAGGCATATTTGCCAGTAGTTGAAAAACGACATTCAGGAGTCCATGGAAACTGTCCATAACTTCTCTTTATTTGGATCTTTTCAAATCTTGGCTAAATTGCTGTACCAGGATGTAAAGTACCTCATAAAATGAGTTCTCAGGAAGGATATTTAACAGAATGCAGTTGCTTTCTCTATGACAATTTTCTTTTTCCTTAAAACTGTAATTAATTAACCAAATATTTCATAAAGGATATGCAGAACTACATAAGGAAAGCACATTTTAAAAAAGGAAGTGTGGTTCCTCAATATCAATTGTGATCTTAAATAAAAGCAACAAGCAACCTTTCTGATAACTTTCCAAGCTCTGAATTTAAGTTAGCATTGAAGAAGACTGCATTCATTTTAATTGCTTTCTCATTTTTATTACAGATAATTTAAAGTTAATTGAATCCTTCTCCTATAATGCATGGAACAGCGCAACAGAACCTATACTCAGCAGAAAGAACAGCCTGACTGTGACGGCTGGTATAGCTCTGGTTCTGATAGTGACTTCTGAGTATTCTGGATGAAAGCTGTAAGTTTTGACTGCAATTATTTTTTGTGGGCATAATATTGAAGCTAAGGAGGAATGTCCATCAGGTTAAAGTCAGTTTAAGCAAAACACATTTTATTCTTACAAAGCAGCCACACCTTGGAGCTGTATGAAAATACAAGCCAAAAACTGCAAGGCAGGGGAGGAACTGCATGAGAATTCCTCATCCCTAAGGTGTGCACCAGTTTGCTGTCATCCTCAGCCCAAGATTTCCCTCATCAGAGCTTTGCCAATATGCAGATTTCTCACATGACCTTGGTCTGTGTATTGCAAATAGCAGCAAAACTACATTTCAGCTTCACAGATGGTAGGTTTGATCTTCTGGCTCAAAGTATTACAATTTGTCTTGGAAAGTTTAGATCTGGGCTTGCTTTCAAGGGAATCTCAAGTGTGGTTCCAGCAAACACATCTATTTCATTGACTAGCCAAGCCTTCAATACTAAAACTGAAAACCCCAGTCTTCCTTCTGTGACAGAATGTGGCACTGTTAACATTCTCATTAAATCCAAACATCCTAGGGATGTAAAATGCAAACCATAATGTTATAGACTTGTAGTAATAAATCTGTATAGAGGTGATACATAGGTGAAAAGTTGTACACAGCTTTTCTAATTACAGACTGCAATAAAAATACATTATCTGGAAAGATTATATGCTTGCAGCTATTTGTGACATTACTGTAGCAATATAATCCTTAATTCATATTGATAAAACCGACATCCTCATTCTTAGTGATCCAGTAGATTGTGAAAGTGTTCAAAAAAAAAAAAAAATCACATACAAAACAGGGAATCACATATAAAGCAGGGTTGAAATCAAGAAAAAGCTTCCTTTACTGCAAGACTCGCCAAGTGGGCTCAAGGTACTTGACAAGCGATCTCTAACATGGTCTTCAGAATACATGGCCCGAACAAGAGACTGGCTGCTGGAAGGTGAGAATTATACGGATTTTGTCATGTGTGTCTCTGAAGTTCATACTAAATAATGACACATTAACACACTGATGTGGTTAATCTCAGACAAAGCATTATCTAAAAAGGCAGGGCATATACAGCAAAGTAAATAAATAAATAAATAACCCCACCTCCCCAAAATAAAAACCCCAATGAACTACCAAAAAAAAGGGAATAGTCTTGCTTTGTAACTCTGCTCTGTGTTCCAGCAAGCCTTACGGGTTTTGGGGTTTGAAAGTATTGATTTACCATTATATCTGAACTAATAAATTTTGCACGGGTTTGCAGGTACATATGCTACTTACTCATTCTTTGAGATTCTGAACTTAATTCCTGTTACCTGGTTTTCATGTCTGATCCAGAAAGGAAATAACAGCAACAAGTCAAACCAGAAACATTGTCTACTGCAAACATGTATTTCCTGGTTGCATGTACTGTGCAAAGGAGCCTGTTATCCCCAAATACAGGTCCCTGTGGAACTGAAACCATAAAAGTAAAACTTCATGTAAGGAAAATAGTTTTGCAAAGAACTCAATATCCTTTAGTGGAATTCACATTTCAGAAAATCTTCTATACCCAGTGGAGTTTTAATATCCCAGCACATCAGTGCGCAGTGAACTCCCAAGCATATGGGACACAGGGTGAAGCAAAATCCTACTAAAGCTAGTGCAGAGTCATGCACTGTCACAATGCCATGAATGAGGAAAGATGGTAAATTATGCACACAAAAATAATGCAGTCCCACTCCTATAGAGCTGAGTAATTTCTACAGGCATCATGCAATAACTCCAGTTGCTCTAACCAAAAGGCAGTATGCATCCTGCCCACACCTTCCTGCACTAGATATGTCAATGAATCAACTGCAATTTCATTAATCAGCACTAATTCCCTCTCCGCAGTTTTAACAAACTTCTGAGAACTGCTAATCAGAAAGCTTTCATTTTCACAGTGAGGTAAAAATTCATCTTTTATTTAATCACACAGCCTAAATAAATCTACCAGAACATTTTTACATAAGGCTATGAATGGACATATGCAGGATCTGCACCTAAAATAATTGACTTGCCTTTGTATTATCCCTGTTAAAGTTAATGAGACATTTAAATGACTATAGATTTCAAAGAAAAAAAAAAGGGCATTTTTCTGACATGGGGAATTTAAATTTCTAAATAATTTTCCTTTTAAGGATTAGCACTTTCATATCCATTTTTTAAATCATATGAAGGCATACACATTTAGGAATTCATAAGCAAGTTCACTTAACAGCAAAGTTAGTGTTCCTTTCTGTGAGAACCAAGGTAAAAATAGATTTTCTTGTATATATGCACAGTTATTGGTAAATAATGTATTTTGAAATGCAACAAATGCTAAGCCAGATGAAAAATAAAAATAAAACAGAAAATGGAGTTAGAAGTATTGAATTGATTTATCATGTTTTCTTTGCCAATCAAAAAAACCCTGCCATAATAAATCCATCACAATGTTGCTTCCTCTTTATTAACAGAGCATCAAAATTCTTGTCAGTGTACCTGCTGACTCTTTGGCAGGGCAGGCTGCAAACTGCCTTTGTGGGCACATATTGAATGATTTCCCAGTTTTTCAAGGATAAAACATGTTCAGGCTGTTTTGTAAAACCCTAAAATTGACCATAGTACATAAAAATAGCCATAAAGCATAGTTCAACTTCTTAATGAGAAATGCATAACATTGTATTCCTGCAGCCAAAAAGGTTTTCATTGATTTTCAAAGAGAACCACTTCCTTGCAATTTTACTGAAGTGAAACGTGTAGCTCTCCTGCCCACTTATGACTGAGCGATAAATTGCATCCAAATCTCTGAAATCCTCCACACAGTTCTTTTTTTTTTATGCTAAAGTAAATAAAATTCTGTCTTTTTTTAATCTTTCCACCCTGCAGGATAAAACTAGCTACCACAAAAAAAACCCCTGTGTTGCCCTGCTTCATTCTTCCTTTGAAAAGAAGCGAGAAGATTGTTCCTCTGAGTCCAGCATAACATAGTAAAACTCTTATTTATGGTACAAGTATTTTCAGTGCAGCAGTTTCCTCATGGTCACAGATGCACTGCCAGCAGCAGTACAGCGGGCTGCAGGCAAAGCATGAAGAGCTAACGCTCAAGTACTTGGTGCCTCCTGACAAGCGACCCTCCAGCTGGCTTATCCTTCCCCCTGACACAGGGTAGGGACCAGCACCAGCTTGGGGCACCCAGATGCACATTGGAAGGGATGGGTACAAGGCAATGGAGATGAAGAAGCCTAGAAGAACATGATGCCCTGGGAGAAGAGAAGGAGCTCCCAGGGGAGGGGCAGGGCACAACATGGGTTCTCTAATTCTGACCTGTGCTTTACTCACTAAAACACAAACAAGTGAATACTACTTACAGAGTCACCTATTTGTTGTATACTGACCGAATTTGTATTGAATTATGCTCGCATTCTTGTAAAGTTGATCTAAGTTTTGCCATAAGCATGTCTGTGGTTTGATTCAGCACTGACTTCGCTTTCTGCAGGGAAGAAGACAACACAAGAACAGACCCATCCCTAACTAGGATTTAGCAGCTTATACAGTACCAGAAGCAAGGGGTTGGAAAGATGTGGTCATATAGAAATTCAGAAGAGTGACATATGATAATGAAATCTTATTGAATCCTTAAGTGTTCAGCACTTTTTTGATCAGAACCAACCTCACCCAAAGGCCTCATCACTACCTCATATGATGACCCATAGCCTTTTTGTGATAAATTATCTTGCCTTCATGTACCTGTTTACTTTCCAGAGTGGAAAAGGTGGTAACTTTTACTGATTCATTCTCTGTGCCTTTTACAAAACAGTTCTTCAGGGGTTTTTCTACATGGCTTTTGAAGATAGAGCGAAAAATATAAATAGCACTATATATACACATACATATAAACATATGTTTCTCTAGTACATTTCAAATGACTAATCTGATGGGACATGATTCTCCTAAAATAACAGTGTCTCCAATGAAGTACAGCAAAGCAGCACACTAAGAATCACCAGACAAGTCAGGAAGTGGTATCAGAAATAATCTGGCAGGACATAAGCGAGCAAAGCATGCTATGAGGGGGCAGAGAGTTCAAACCCTGGGAATGTGAAGGGAAAGTCACATTCAGCATTTGTGTTCTTTGGGGTTTAACCACAGTCATGTCAGTACTACAGTTCTTGCTACAAAAATTAAATGTAAGTTAGAAACTGAAGCAGTCTAAATTAGGCAAACTTCAATTATAAACAAATACAAAGGGGTAATGGGAAAACTAAATGTAAAAAGAGCTGGTATCAGCTACATGGGCAGAAATCTGCCCCCACTGGTGTGGCGTAACAGGGAACAGCTGCAGTGGATGGCAACCAGCACCCCATAAGCAGAACTCCTGATGGTGTCACCCTGCTCCGAGTGCCTTATGCCTCGCAAGAGCCACACCAACGCCCGTCAGCTTGTATTTCAGGTTCCCCATAAGAGGAAGCAAAAAGCTCAAAGGGGGAATGGTTGCAGCAAGAAACAGTGGCTAGGTGGAGATGCTGCCTGCATGCAGAGCCAGCAGCAAAGCTGTGAAGATCCCCACCAATGCCTCCAGGGACACATGGTGAGGAAGGAACTGCCCCACCACCGTGCACCCAAAGGGAGACAGCAGTGGTTGAAACTATGGGCACTTCAATACGCATGTGAGGTGAGGAATGGGTCACGAGCTCTATGGCTGGAACCACTGAAGAAATGGTATCTACCCAACAACTAGCAGCTAACACTGAAGCAGAAGTAGTTTTGAAGAGTTGTCCTTTTCAGGATGTCTGTATTATTTGAGAAATTGAGAAGCTATATATGCTGCCGGCTAGGACTCCACCTGATTGCCAACTATATCCACAGATTATCTGCTGTAGAAGTATCTACCATCTGTAGTCTGAGAAGGAAGACAAAATCAGCACTACACACTAACCTAGACTTGCCCAAATTTCATTTAATTAAACTCCACTGAAATGTTACAGAAGTAACATGCATCCACCTATGTCACTGAAGGTGAATCCCAAACTCATTCACCCATGTTTTTTAGAAGCAGTAACCAAAATCAGTATACCCACAGAAGCGGTGGGGTTTGAAGTTGAATAACCCTGGATATTCTTTCCTATTTTCCTAAGGATCTCTCTGCAGAAGGAACTTTCTCTGTAAAATATAGCAACCAGAGTATCTTGTCTACACTCAGCTGACGGACACCGAACTTCTTCCTACCACTCCCACTTCACTTCCCTAAAGTTAAATCTGTAATAAAGACAACGCTTATGACACTCTCAGTAATGTCTTATAAGCAGTATATATCTGATAACTTAGGCCACATTCAAGAGCAACATTCAATCTTCTGGGGTACCTCTAACAGAGAAAGTCACCTGGCAGGCAGAGAGGAAAGCTGCAGCAGACTCACCTGCTCATTTGTTCTGAGGAGGAACAAGAACAAGACATGAGACTGCAACCAGTACAGTGCAGGCACAAAAAAAAATTCAGGGGGGACTCCTCTCCCACCTTTGGGTTGGCAACCACAACATATCTGAGAGGAAATGTGCCACTGGGCACCAAGCCTGCCTGAGGGCACTGGCAAAGAAGGGCCAAAAGGCAATGGTGAGAAGAGAGAAGAGCAGGATCTTGCTTGAGGAAGATGCCCTGGGTGACACCTCGGGCGGGGGGGGGTGGGGGGTGGAAGGGACAGGGAGGCAGTGGTATGGGAGCATGATGAAAGGTAAGAAGTCTGAGAAGGTCTCCATTGTGGAAGACCCTGGTTTACATAAGTATTAGGTATCTATACTTCAAAAAAGGATGTATTACAAAAAAACATTTTACTCATTTTGCTGAACTGCGACAAGAAATTATTCTGAGGATTTATAAGGCAGGCTTGTGGCGTCCCAGGATTTCTTATATCAATCTTCAGTTGTAAAGTTTGTATAGTTGTAGGCAGCACTTTTTCTTTAATTGCGATTATTTTGAAGACTGTCTAGATTTGTAGTTTGGTTGTTCATATTAGGCTTGATTTCCCATTTTTGCAATATAAAGCAGACACTGTCCACCTCCTGTCTTCATAAAACAGAAATACAAGCATAGCAGCAAGGCAGAAATGCCCTTTGTAAGCTCACTCAGTGCACCACTACACCGCAGTTACCCAATTCACTCTGTTTTGTACAACGCTGAAATTATTTGTGTTCATTTGATGAGTTAAAGGCTGGAGTTGAGCAGGATAAGGAAAGATTGAGTTTGCACAGTGAGGACTATTCAGTATTAATAAAACTTCCAACTCAGTGTAAAACAGTTTTATCTAATCTGAAAATCAAAGTCTAAAACTGTCTTGCATTATGCAGGAAGAAAAAAAGTAAGCTTATTTTGTTGCTGCAACCAATGAAAATACTGAAAGCTGCATTAAATAAGCTCTCTAATAGTACTAACCCATCAGGAAAACACAGGTTCATAATTAAAAAGAAATAACTTCCCCTGGCTTCTACCTTTTTATATCAAAGGCCTGATTGATGGAAAATAACCCACAGCAGTGCTTTTCAGCTGAGGCGCTGCCAGCCAGCAGGCAGCAAGGGCAGCCTGACACTGGGTGCTCGTCCTCCCTTGCCATCAGCCTCCACGTGTTTCAGTCACCTGCCAGGTATTGACCATGTGACAGGGGGTACACGGTTTTGCTCTTTCAAAGTACAAAGCGAAGGGCAAGACTCCTCTCATCTTTCATCCAAACCACAGGGGGAAAATCCCTGTGTCCTCCCTGTGCTGGAAAGCCTGATGCGCTGGAAAACTTTATGTGCATTCAGGTACATGGGTTGTCACAGGTACATACTCTCTGCCTGTTGTATTAAAATTTCAGGGTGACCAGCATTTGAGTATAATGAACATCTTGAAAGCTCACCTGCTTAATTGAACCAAGGCTCTCTGACAAAACAAGACTTACTCCTCGATGCAAATCATGAATAATCGAAAAATAAGATCTTCAACATGTAATGGTTCATCTCATGAAATCAAGGCAAGAGACCTTTTTTTCCATATTAAATATATTATTTCTCTTTGACCACATAAGCATACATCACATCAGCTGTAAGCAAACCCAGACACACTAATTGGACACCTAAACAAGATCCAGTCCGGCTCCCTTTTTTTGGAAATTGTATGTTCATTTTCCCTTGCAGAAATATATTATTCCGGCACCAGTGCAAATATGAGTCAGCTCCAAGCGCTGGTATGATTGTATAAATATCTCTCTGCACCTCAGCAAAAAGTTTCAGGCCAGCAGAGTCTCAGCTTTTGGAGCAGGGAATTTCAGACACCCGAAGACCACAGCAGCACTGGGAACATCCTGAGGCTGGAAGCACCCAGGACTTGGTGCTGGGAGCCTCCTGGGTGCCAGACACTGACCCTTCATCTGCTCTGACCTGGCACATCCGTGTGCGTTGATGTGCAAAAGTACACTCTGGATCTACACATACCCTTTTGGCCAACCTGTTCACAAGATGGACTCCTGACAGAAACCAATTCAGTAAGAAGCGCTCTCTGTCCCATATTAACTGTCATCAAATATGAGTGCAGAAGATTTTAACTAGTAGTTTATTAAGAAGCACTTCATTAAAGAGAGTAAAAAGCCTGCTTTGTTCTTTCTCTTATCTCCTGAATCATGAAAGCAATGAATCCACAAATGCTAACAAATTTCTTCTAATTAGTCTTTAGTAAACAGCTGATGCCTCATTAAAAAAAGGAAAAAAAAAAAACAAACCAACAAACAGCCCCTCCCGCCCCCCAATATACATTCTGCTTAGTAATAAATCTGTCGTTATCTGCCATAGACTTTCCTGAGGGCACAAAACTGTTCTTTTCTGATGTTACCAAGGTTATTTATGTAGACATTTATCATCATTTCTTTGAAGTTCATGTGAAAAAGATCCTAAAAGGTCCTAAAAGAATATCATCTATATTTTATCGTTAGTGACTACAGAGGGCTAGTGACTCATTCTTGATCTCACGCTAATCAGTGGCGTTACTCATTCACTTTGATAGGCACAAGATGAAACTCTGAAGTTGAAATCCTAATTTCCTGAAATCAACGGAATTTTTTTATCCATTTTATGAGGTTCAGGATTTCAGCCTGAAACTTTGAAGAGAGCATAAGTTGACTCCTTTGCAGAGGCCTAACACAGAGCCTGTGCACCTTAAATCCCTCTTAAATCTGCTCTGAGGGCTCTGCTAATGTATAGTGCTTGCATCTCTCACCTGAATAATCACAAACTTGTCCCCAGAAACCAATACAGCCACATACATTTCTAGCATATTTTACAGCACAAAAGTCTACAGAAAGAGATTTCAGATGGCTTTGTATTTGAAAACAGGACTATTAGACAAAATGACAAAACACAGTGTTAAAGTAAAAATCCAACTTCAAAATCCAGGCTATTCATTTACCTAAGGAAAAGTCAGAAGCATTTTTTCCTATAGAAAAAAACCCAACCACCCAAACTTCAGGATTCAGTATTATGGCTTTGTACTAGTCCATTTCATGTATTCATTTTTATTTACTCACATTATATAGTTTAAGCTTCTCTACGTTGCATTGTTTTCCAGCTGCAATCCTCACTTAAAACCACAAGGTGAATTACCAGATTCAGAAACACAAATAGAAACCCAAAATACAGTCTGGCACTTCTAGATAGCGGCTGCGCATGACACTGCTCTCCCCCAAACTGTGACTGCTGCCAGCCTCAGCGGTGGGTCTCTTTTCATTACCAGCTCTCAAAAACCTCTTCCGTTTCTCCCTGTCACCGATGGGGGTAGTGCTGGCACTGGAGTCACTGATGCACCTAGGTGTTGAGAGCACTCTAGTCAGAACAGCATGGACAAAGTACCCAGCCTTTTGGCCATGCTTTCCTGCAGGGACCAGGCTTCGTGTTGTCCCAGTTATGTGGCCAGCAGGACTTCAAGGTGCTATGGATATGTCTCCCGTGAGCACAGTCACCGTTAAAGACAGGAGGTGTTGGGATCCTCAGTCCACAAGCCACAGCATCCTGCATCCCTACTGTGATTATTCAGCAGACTCAAGACTATTTTAATTCTTCACCAGTGATATGCAGGGTGACCCAAACAGCTTTTTCACAAGGTATTCTCTAACCACAGCAGCAGGATGGGAATGTAACAGTTAGAGTGAGTTAAAAATAGTCAGTTTTCAGCAAAATGTGTTTCTTTTTAATTGAAGACAAAATACAACAATAAGGGTTTTTTCACTGGTGGTCCAGGGCCAGCATCTTTGTGAAGAACAAGTCTCCGGTATACAGTTTAAGACCTAAGCCTTCATTGCTGTGTGAGTGTTCCAGGAGCATTGCATGTCCATCAGAGTTCATGGACCATAAGCTGAAAACCACAGAATAATTCAGGTGAAACCTACAGAATAATTTAGGTAAGAAGTAGCCTCTGGAGGTTACTCCAAAATATCCACTGCTTTCCCTTCATCCAGTGGGCCAGTCATCTATCTCATCAGACGATCCATTCCTCTGTGTCAGAACTTGCTCTGACAATGCTTGCCCTTGGTAAATCCATGCTAGGTGGTCCTAGTCATTACCTTAGTATTTGTGGGCCTGGATGTGGCTTCTATTTGCTCAGTCCCAGGGACTGAGGTGAATCTGGCTAGCCTAGATCCTCCTTCCTGAAGACAGGTGTGACATTTTTCTATCTCCGGTCCTCACAAAGCTCCCTGACTGCATCACCTTTCCAAGATGACAGAGAGAGGTCTTACAGTGGGCCAGCTCCCTCAGCACCTTCAGATGCATCCTATCTGGTCCCATGGATTCACATAAACCCTGGCACAATTGCCTGTTTAATAAAGAAACTGGCTTTAAGACTTTGACCTTACAGATTGGACATTTAAGACATGATCTTGTGTATTTACGAAAAACAAGTTATGTTCTTAATTGATTAAGCATACCCAAACCCATAAGGAATATATGTAAACCCGCTTTAACAGTAAGTTATGCAGATTCAGTTTATCGCAGGCATCCTTGCCCTTGGAGTATGAGATCTACCCAGTTTCCTATTCATCCCCTCACTATTTTTTCTTTGCTCCTCTGATCTTTACTTCTGTTTTTATCTATCCCAAAGCTTGGGGATTGTTTTCCATATCCCTCACTGCACCCCAAGCACTCCTACTAATGTTACAAGCCATACCCCTCAGCTCAGGAAGGCTAAGATGAGCTTATATCTACGCTGCAGAAATGAAAGTATTTTTGTAAATAACCTTTTGTAATCATACAGAAAACAAGATTAGAAAAGAAAACACAACTCTTCCAATTTCAAAAAAGTAAAAGCAAATTTACTTATTAAGGAATCGTATTCAATTGTAAACAAACTTTTTGTGATAACGTCACAATACTGGTGTTGCGTTCACCTAGTCCTGGCACATGAGACATCCAGACAATGGTACTACAATAATTCTTAATCTATGAATTTTAACTATATAAATGGGAAGCCTTTTATTTTTTCTTAATATGGTGCAAAGAAGCAATGCAGAATCTCTCAAATCAGTGCCATGCAGTACCCACAGACACCCATCCCTCCGCAGCTCGGCCCCACTGGTTGACTTCAGAGTCCTCACTGGTCCCAATGAAAGGACAGAGCCCAAATGAGTGACACTTGCATCGTTGGGGAAGCCCCAGCCGAGAGTCCTGATGTAAACCTGCCACAAACTCAGTAATACTTATGACAGTTCAGCTGTCTTCCCAGGCCAGGGGTGGGTGAATAGAGAGGATCACATTGGTTAAGGGAAAAGATATTGTACCTGTTGGTCTGGATAGGCTATGTGGACATGAAGATATTTTAACTTGAGATGGTGTTAATGGCTGCCATCAATCAAGGCTTTAATCTCTAGACAATATGAGATCTTGTCTCTAGGCAAAGACAGTTCTTAAACTTAATGGTATGCTAACAGCTTCATTCAAGCTACATGAAAGAAGCAGCTGAATACTACAACAGGCTAAGACAGCGAGACAATAGAAGCTACTGCCCAAGGCAATCATGCACATGATAAAACCTAAGTCAGGGGATACTTTCAATATCCCCAACTATCTTATTTGAAAAAAATGTTTAATTTGTTCTCCCGTTATCCAGGGAGAATAGAAGTCTAGCATATCCATTAGTTTCCACTGTATCTGAAATTGCCTAAAAAAAATAATTCACAGAAGACCTAGCACAGCTTATTAACTCAAGGGCAATGCTACTTCTGTTGCTTCCAGGATCCGTGGACAACTTGACCACTTCGTGTTACCCAGGGCGAGCATCATGCAAAACCAAGGCAGCTCACAGGCACACTAGGCAACTAGCATGGACATATGTCACATGTGGCTCAAATGGCTCTGCATACTTAGCTAAATCCAATGAGATTTTCTTAGCTCTGCCAGGCCTAGCAGAATCACTATTTTGCACCAATTTTCTCAGCGTGCATGGCTTCATCAGCCTTCTCTCAGCTGGGTCTGAGCCAGCTGAGTGCGTCTCTGCTCAAGCTAATGAAGTCTTCCAGAAGCGGGGGCACTGAAAAGTGAAGAGATGCCGAACTGCTCTGTGAGAGCCAAGCTGTCCTTGGCATGGATAGCAGGCAGAACCTGCTGCATCCTTAAGCAGCTCCATCCAGTGCTGCTCTCAAGCCTTTGCATACTTCCCATCCCATCCCACCCCATCCAGGCCTTTCCTTATCCACATGCCACAGCTCTCTCTCTTCCCCCTCCCATTACCGCAGGAGATAAAAGCAGGCTGCTGCAGGCAAGTCCTCAAGCAGCCACTTCGCCAGACAGACAGAACAGGCTGCTTGGATTTTTTTGTGGGGTCAAGTTAAATTTTTTTCCTCCTTTTTCTTTCAGGGCCTGCTGGTTTTGCCATCATTATTTCATAAAGAAAATCTTAAGACATACTCTAGCGTGGAATAGTAAAATACGAACCAGTCCTCTGAAAGCTCGAAATCATCCCAGTCTATGAATGCAAGAGAAGATACAGCAATGAACAACAACAAAAAAAACCCAACCACACAACAACACAACAAAAAAACTACTGAAAGAAATCAAATGAACTCATATTTCTTCCTGATTTTCTCTAATGTATTTTCCTCTGTCAAAAATAACAATTAAAAATACTTCTAGTTCTACATCGCGAAACTGTGAGATTCTCAAACCATATAAATATCACCAATAATTAATGTTATATTACAATATACTACCATTGTATACAAGTTTTAAAAGAAAAAAAGACAATGACAAGTTACTATGTTTCTAAAAGCCTAAGGCATAGATTTATTTACAATACACTGTAACATGATTGTTTCCTCAGAATTATTATACCACTAACATTTCCTATAAAACTGAATGATTAAAATGGTAAAACAAACTTACTTAGCAAAAGAAAAGCTCTGTCACAACACGGTATTTTAGGCACTACACTGTGTTTATAAACTCTCCCCAAAACATACTGGAAGTGCCAAATCTATGCTTAACACACAATTCATACAGCCCTGACAAGAAATAAGTGAAACCAGGCAGTGCTAGGGATGTAGGCGTGCGAATACCATCTCAAGACATCTTTGTGGGAAAGTGCCATTTTGATTGTGTAACTGGAGGCTCAGAATTCACATCAAGGAACAATTATATTCTCTACTACAGTGCCAATGATCTGATTAATCCAATCTAGTTGATAGATGTCACTAGTGATTTTTATTGCAAATTGGCCTGTTTGTATTTGTAGATATGACATTAATGCTATCTGGGGGCTGTGCCATGTCAAAAGAACGGAATTTATGCCTGACCTATGTCTGAGAAAGTCATCCACATAACAGGTGAAGAAGGGAGCTTGCTGAACACATTGTGTCCTTAAAAACTCTATTCCAGGGAAGAATCAGTCACCATACAAGTTGTTACCACAGTTCACAGCTGCAACAGCCCAAATGCCTGCCCTATCTGAACTCCATAGGCTAATAAGAAAGATATCATTTGGAGCACAAAACTGAAAGAGAAAGTAGGACTAAAATATCCAGCAAAGAATCACACACAAAAAAATCCTAGCATGTTTGTGTGTTAGTTTTAAACGTTAGAATTTTCATGCAGAATGACAGGGTTCTGCATGCTTTTGCAGCCTGTCAGAATCTTTGTGGCTGCTGCAAAGACACGTATAACAAACATGACACAGACTTCTTTTATTTTAAATCATCTTTCCACTATTCAGCTCTTTTTACATGCTTAGAGATCACAGATCCCTCATCACCTCACTTCTGCTCATTTTGTATCATCACACAAATTTCCAGTCTACTGTGTCTGCAGACCTCGTAGCCATTTAAATACATAACCGAACCCTGAAGGCACCACTGTGTGTGCTGAGGGCAGAATAAAGCTACACCAAAATATTGTGGGTGATGAGAAGACAATCTAAGGAACATTCAAACACCCCAGTCTTTGGGAGAAACTACTGCAGGGGCTGTGAGGCAGAGCAAACAGCTTGCTCCCCCTGCTCCCCAGGTGCCAGCAGCGTGCTCTGTACCAGCCTGAATGGATCTTGTTCCAGGTTCACCCCAGTAGGAAGAAGGTTCTAGGCCAGAAGAGAAAGGAAGGTTCTCAGCAACCTTCTCCCTCATGTAACCAAGCTGAAGCTGGAAGTAGTTTGTCCCTGAATCCCTGCCTACATTCACAAATGATACATCACTTCTGAATTAATATACAGAATTAATATAATGTACCATACAGTCATAAGTGCATAGATGCTTTCTCTTTAACTGTACAGTAACTGAGTATTTAGAAGAAGGAAACAAAAAGGCATACTTTGTTCATTTTGTGTCTATTTTCAAGGTGCCTATACCTTCAAAGTTTGGGCCAGCCTCAATTATGCCTGGTAGTCCTCCAAGGCATAAGCACAAGTCTGGCAATCTTCACATTGAGCTGTAGGTTTTGTTGCCATGAGTTAGTAAAATGCTTCCTTCTGCCACATGCAACGGGTTTTGTAGTCATTCACAACTTGCAATTGAATGTTAATAGCAATGATGGGTACGGTACATTGCAGTGGAGCACTGAAGACTGGAGACCCTGTTTTATTAGCATGACAGATCGTACTACCACAATACCCGAGTGCATTCTCAGTACCGTCTTACCAATCAGGTTAAACACAGCTCTGGAGAGACCACTTCATGGGTGAGACGCTAATGTTTGCTTTTGACTCTCCACCTTTAAGTCTCTGTGCTGTGGCTGCTACTACAGCAGCTCATCAGTATTAATTGGTATAATCTTTTATGACAACTTGACCAGTAGAAACTATTCCCATTATCACCAGTTCATTCCAGAGGCACAGATCCCACTGAGACAGATCCCACCCACAGACACCAGCCTGAATTAGTTCTGGGCGATGGTTCTAGGGTGAAAACGGTCGATATCCTCTTGTTAATTCAATGAGCTCTTACTAGTATAATTGCAGCATATTAGCTCAAATAGGTATAATATTACTCTTCCTAGCAGTTAAAGTATCTATCTTTTTTTTTTTTTTTTTCCCTTTCTTCTTCTCTTTTGGTAGCATTCAATGTTCAGTCGGGAAGCTAGTTAATTCTTTACAGAATCGTAGAAAAGTATTTAACCTCTGAAAAATAAATAATAAGGACTTCTGTAAATTCAAAATATTGTAACACCAAGTTACCATTACAACAACAACAAAAAATATTACTTTTTTGTAAAAGTAAAACTGCAATCTGGGTCTTGCAGTCTGATATTTCAAAAGCAAAGAGTTTTGCTAGAGGACATGCATGGTTATAATAAATGAGACTGTAAGGTGAATTGCTGTTTGTCTTTTCACAATGGAGGACAGACAGGGAAGTTTTCCTTATACGTTCCCTTGGCTGCACCAATAAGATTATCCCATATAAAACATAATACTGTTGCATAAAACATAAAACACTAACAACAGGGTTTTTTAAACACAGTTCTGAGAAGTAGGAAAACATTAGTTAAATAACAAGCTCTAAGAAATCACAATCATCTAAAACTTTAGGACACCAAAAACATCCGTTCAAGCTCTCATCTCAGGGCACATAGGTCAACTAAAGACCGTACTCAGCTTGCTACAAAATGCAACAAAAAACCAAACACACCACCACCACAAAAAAAAAAAAGAGGAAAATTAGGTTCTGAGACACCTGACTCCTGATACATACAATAGCAACTCCCTCCATGCCCCCTAAGGCCATATTTTAAGCAGGTAAATAGGCGAAATGTGCTCTGTTTATTTAACTGACATTTTAAACCAGCAATAAATCAAAATGAGCAAAAACTATACCCTAAAAACATGTAACAATTTGTTGCAACTCATTCCTCTTAGTCCTGAATACTCTATAATACCTTAAAGTTATTTCCTCCTGACTCTCATATGTTTTTACTAGGAGAAACTGGCTTCTGCCTCGGATATGCCAATTAGGCCAGCTTCAATGAACTACTTTTAATTCCCCCGTACTTTTGTTCTTCTTCTAGTACTGCTCCTTGGAAGGACTTTCTTAAGCACCCTTCCAAATCCCCACTAAGCTGCTGCTAAAGTCTCTTGCTGTACTGCCTAGAGCGACGCTGAGAGCAGTAAGAGAAGCTGAGGTCACTGCTGGCCCGGCAGGTAAGGCAGCGCTGTGCCCAGATCTGCAAGCTCGTGGCGATCTGATTTAGTAAATTCACATGCTACAGCAAAGCTTTGTAGCTTTGGTGAAGCAGACGCAGAAAAGACACAGCTCTGCACAGGCACCATTTGTACCTTAAGGTCTACCATCGGATCCCCTTGGCTCAGTTTAACACCTTATAAACAAACCCAGGTATCTACAGGCAGGGCAAATGTCTTCAGAGCAGCCTCCTGGGCTAGCTGTTGCCCCCACGGGGCCTGCTCCAGCACAGCATGGACACACTCACCCCTTCCTCTGGGCTGCTTATCGCGGTGTGCTCCCCAGCAGTCTCTCAGACTGCAAGCCCTCTGGAGCAGGGACTGTCTCTTGTCCTGTTTGTAATGCACCAAGCACCAGAGGCTCACCAGCGGGGCTCCCAGATGTCACAGTAATAGTTTGATCACTTAGTATTACTCACAAATGACTAAATGAGACGGCTACTGGGAGGACACTGTGCTCATTCAAGGTACTGTCATTGCTTAATCAAGTAATCTTATAATTAGTTTGAATCAGTCAAAATTTGTAATTCAAGAAGTAAATCATGTGCTTTAACAACATTAGGGTGTCCTCACTACCAAATTTCAGTAAGTTTCCAATATTTGAGAAACTTTCCATGATGAAGGAAGTGGTTAATTCGTTATGTGCTCATTAGCAAAATATTTAGAGACAAAGATGTTCTTAAAATATTTCAAGGTTTGAGAACAGATCGTATAGAATTATGTTTAACTTTTGGATTGAACCACTTTTGCATATTTACATTCCTTTTCTAGATAACAGGAAGAGTTACATTCATATTAATCAATGCTATGAAAATCACGGCAATTATTTACATGGCAGACACAGAGCTCATGTCTCACAAGTTGTGCTTTCACGCTGACAATCTAGAGCAGGAGCTGTAACAGAAGACCTACACTTACATCTTGAAAAAGTATTTTTGCTGCCACATTAATTTTACAGCAGAAGCTAAAAACTCGTTGATTTGATTACACATAGGCACAGGACAGATGTCTACAGATGGCTTTGGGTGGATGGCTATGAAACTGCAACAACTGTGCAACCACATGTGAGGAAGACTTGGAGCGAAGAGGTTTATTTCCTTTGCTGCTGATGATCACTTTGCACAGCAACCAGAACCCAATTTCCACTCCATTTTGTGCCTCCAGAAGTTTTACTTCAGTGAGCAGATCCTGATTCACAGTGTTTTTAGAAATTCACACACGGGGCTCTCACTGCATGTTTTTATTTGAAGAGAGCTCAGCGGTCTCCAAGAGGGCCATGTTTTACCTCTGTGAACAGCACAAACTGCTCCTTCCTAGGCTAGCTTAGATACTGCAAAGTCTTTTGGCTGAATTCTTTCCTGTTGTTCAAGGTTAGGGTTTTTAAAAGGAAAAATTCACACAACATACAAAGTAAATAATTATTAAAAAGCACATGTTTACTAAAAATCACTGTCATTTGGAGGGCCCAAAAGCAGATGTGGACACCATTTGGGCAGCACAGTGAAACAGCTGGAGAAAGCAGAATCAAACACTGCAATTAAGTTATCAAGTTATTCAAGTTGTAAGAGGAATTCCAGTTCTTGGACTGAAGCTGTGAACTCAGTGGGGCTAACAGACTATTCCACTGCCAGTGCAAATCTATTGGCACAAGAAGTGGTGGAAGAAACAAGCAAGTTGCATCCCCTCTCTCCTGCACACCTCTCTGCTCGAGCAGTGCACCGTGCACACACACACCCTGCCTGGAAGGTAGGGAGCTGTTGGGCTGCTCCCACTAATTCCATACTTCTGCCTGAATCACAGTAATTCCTAACACAACACCCTTATGCAGGTGAAGCCATTTTAACCCTTACCCCATACAGCCTACTGAATAGCATTCTGCAGAAACAATGGGCCAGATTCTGCTTAAAGCTTTGATGAAGCAAACCCATAGCAAACTTTATGAACATTGACAGCTTGTGCAGATTTATACCTTTACCTAGGGATCACAACAGAACATAGCAGTGTAGATTATATTTGTACAGAACATTAAAAAAATCATACATTTTTGTATCTGCCCCCAAGTCTTATGAAGCTTACTTGTTTTTAAATTATCTGCATTCACAAATTCTACATGGCTAAACAGAGAGCATTTAATCTAACTTGATTATCAGATTTGTAGGCATTGATATTTTCAAGCAGTTAACTGGGTAACAGCTAATTAGGATCTGCAATGCAGGGACGACCCTCTCCTCCCCCTGAACGATGCCAGCATATAAATACCTGCTGCATTTGAAAAACTCTTAAATCACTAGCCATTAAGAAACACTAATAACTTCAGTGGTGTCATACATAATTTATTATGAAGAGACTCTTGTAGCCTGTATCAGATCATATCTGCAATCTCTGAAACTGCTGAGGTTTCTTCCCAACTTCAGTGGCTTCTGCTAGAATTTCCAGTTGGTACAACTACCACACTGCCAGTACTGTCTTTTACCAGGAAATTTTACTTCTCCGATTAGGACAGTTTACCCTTACGTATCTTATTCACAGACTGTAATCAGAAATATGAGCTGGAATCAGGAAGAAGGAATGTTATAAAACAGCAGAGCAAATAATGTGCCTTGCAAAGAAGCTAATTTACCTGATGGTGCTGTCAGCATTACGAAAATGAAGGGCATCAGCATTCATACAACAGAGCAAAACTACCCATTCATCCTAACCCATTTTCACCCATGACCAAATTTGAATTTCATGGAAGTAGTTCAGCTCACTTGAACAGGAATTTGTGTATATTTCAATACAAAACTTACAAGTATTGAGGAACTGGAAGACAGACCCTTGGTTTTTAAAGAAATGAAATTATCTCACTGATTTCAACAGCCTTTTTAGTAGGGTTCTGCTAAGAAAGGTGGTGGCAAATTGCTTGATCCTGCTTGCACCAGTGAAACAAAATCTAAAACAAAATTTTAAGCCATACCCAGACAAACAGAAATTATCTGTATTGAATAGCTTGAGCTGAAGCTGTTCATGCAGTATTGAAGGCAGTTGGATTACAATTGTTCTTTGGATTACAGCCTAAACAGACCAAAACCATCCTCATGAAGATGGCTTTGAGTAAATCACTTAAATACAACAGGATTTAAACCCTCTACCCACCAACAAATATTAGAGCTGTTTACAAAGTATGCTTTCATCAAGTTGTGTTTACTATGAGAAGGAAGAAGTTTTAGCATGTCTTTATCTTGCATACAATCCTACCTTTTCAAGTGAAGAAGGATCCACTGAAAAATCACAGAAAATAACAAAATGACAGGTAAGGACTCTCACAAACTTTAAGACATGTAGCTCAAACTATAGAGTTTATAGAAGCTTACAGAAAGAAAGTGTAATTCTCCATTAGTTGTTTGCTGTGAATTTAAAGCTGGGGGGGGGAAATGTCTTCGCTTCCTTTCCTGAAGAAGAAATGTAACTTCCAAGAGTGGGAAGACTTGTTCTCTGTGTCTTTACATCCTTAGACCCTAGGAAGCAACAAGCTCTGGTAGAGGGAACGCAAGTATTAAATTGAAAACACATTGGTTCCTCCACCATCCATTAATTCAGCAACTTGCAGCATTTCCCCAAGTGGGATAAGCACTGGGGCAAGTTGCTTCAAGCAATGAAATCCAATTACACTTTAACTGAAGCCCCTGTTTATACTAACAAACGTGAATATATCTAAAAGGGAAATTATTTCTAAAATGTATTCATTCTGTATTACCATTTTCAGTGCCTACTGAATATACTGTGCTGTAAGGGACTCCTGTTTGTTTAATTTTCTCTTGCTGTGATGGTAGACTGCATGACAACAGGTTTTCCATTATGCTAATACATCTACTAGCAAACAACTAACACTAGTTAGCTAACAAACTATTCAGAGTTGCAAATATCTTCTTTCATTAATATGAATTTCCCAACTAGGATGGGATCACATTCCTAGCAACTTTTCTACATAAATCACTCCAGCAGGACCATCACAGATGTCATATATAAATTAAATTTGCTTTCAAATAACATTACTTGACGCTAAATAACCTAGTCTCAAACTGGCATCAAGACCAATTAATACATTTATCCCATATGCCTTGGGGTTTCACACATAAATAACATTAGACTGGTATTTGTTAGAATATTGTCCTCATTCTTCTCTCATCTGTGCTGTATCAGAAGCAAACAAGCTCAGAGAGATGAACTGTTCTGCCATAACCCGAACACGCCTCCCTGAATCCCACAAAAATTGCAAAGAATCCCAAAAGACACCCACTCTTTGCCCCCCCAAAAACCCTACCAATAAATCCCCCATACACAGACACTGTCTTTGTGATGGATCTTACAGCAAACAGGTTAGATTTCTCTCTGAACATATACATACACTAGCCTAAGGGGGAAAATGACGCTTTACAACAGAGTCAATCTGCAAGTAATTGTTGAACAGAATTACTCCTGCAGCAAACCCTGCCTTTCATGCTATCACCTGGTGGCACTGTTATACAGCCTTCCAAATCTCTCTTCTCAGTGCCTGGCTCCTGGGAAGGCACATGGTGGTGGTGTTACCCTGGGGTTACACAGGGCCCTGCAGGAAGGTTTGGGACCGGACGGAGAAAGCCAACTGACCTGGACACTGGTTTGTGCTTTGGACTTAAAAACACAGCTGATCTCCCCAAACAGGCATATTGTCAGCTTGACATTTGGCAAGGACACACATCTACATCTCAAGGCTGGTGCTGGTATAAATAATTGCAGTTTGCACATATATTGCATATTTCTGATATTTCTGTCTTAAGCAACAAACTGGTAAGCTAACTGAAGACCTGGGAGGTTTCAACGGGATAAATACTAGGAGAAAGCGGTAGTATTACTGCAGGTGGTTTTAAGGGAACTTGTTTCAATGAGCAGATGAACATGAAGATCATGGAATATAACCTGAGAAAATCACACTAATTGCAAATATTAACGACTTATCTTTCCTGTTTGTAGAAATATTTCTTTGTTTCCTTTAGCAAAGATAGAACAGTCTTTATACGTTGTGCTAAAAACACCAACACACCGCAATGTGCATCTCCTATCTTTCAGAGCACTGAGGTATTATACTAATTGAAATGTTCATAAGCTACCTGTAAAACTGAAACATCAGTTGTTCTGTTAAGCAACAGATACCTCTTCGGTGTATGAGGTTAGGTACCATACACATAGTTTTGCATTCAGACATACTGTGTGTATTGGTTAGAAAACATAATCCCACTGGAGTCTCTATCATCTAAAAATTAAATTATATTTAGGGGTTTTCCTCTCTATTTTTGCATCCTATTCACACGTAAATCATCTTGACAGTAGAAAAGGGGCAAGTACCAAGTCTACAAGTGGGTGGGTACCTAAAACATGCTAAATGTTTCCACCTTTCCCCCCCTCACAGAAGGAAAGCACTTCTTATCAGTATATTTGAAATGAGATTTCTGTGTTTTTACCAATAAAGTAAATTTGCTAGAAAATCTCTCCCTGTTCTTTAAAGCTAGAAAGCTAGAAAGGAAAAATTTAAATGCAATTGACAGGAATGTCAGCAGCAGAGCAAGAATCAAAATATACTGCCTGATTTTTTTTTTTACCAGAACATTGGATTATGGCATGAGACAGGGCTTTTCTGATATACTGCATCATTATTCAAGCTCTTCTCAAGCAAGCTTTTTGATAGCACCTTTCCTCCTCACTCCCTGGGCTCCTTTCTCATTTGCTTGCACTCTAACCCTTTTGTTGCTTTCTTCTTGTGTTGGTGCTTTACTGACCCTAGGTTCTTCATACCCGAGAGCTGCCCACTCCTTGTTTCCAAGATACCCTCTGCAATCAGATCTCTCTTTCTGTACCCAAGCAGAGTTTATTAACTCGTGGTTTATTCAGATGAATTACAGATCCCTCAGGCATATGATTTCAACCATATGAAATAATCTCTCAGCCATTCTTTTCTAAGTAATACAGATACAAGTTGTAATAAAGAATTTCTGTTCTCTCCTAATGTAAGACAGCTTCACTATTCATGTTTAAAAAATAAAATTAAATGTCCTGTTTTCAAGTTGTTCGTAACTGTCATTTAGCATACACACTCCAGAAAAATTAAAAAATCAAATCATTATAAAAGAACTTAGTTGCAGTGTGTTGTTCTTGCCAGTGAAGAGAAAAATGTTAATTGCCCTGAAGATGAAATTGGTAAACTATCCAACAGAAAAGGAAGTTATGCTTTTTCTGTCCTCTGGTAAATGAAATAAGAAACTGAATTTGGTGGTGTTTACGGCAGCAAAATGGTGAAAGAGATGGGGCTTCCAAAAGACCATCAAATGCAGCAATCCTGTTCAGTGAGTACTGAGACACGGAGCTGAACCCAATCCACCCTTATTAATGGATCTTACTGGAAAAAAAGTGTTTCTGGCAGGCTAGTTACCATCAAGTGTAACAAGGACATGCTATTCCTAAGAATATGCCATTTCAATGGATGTATTATTTAAAAAAACAATCCTTCAGAACAACCTTGTCATAGCAAAACACATGCTTCCTATCTTGCAAGAGACTGCTATAGGGTTTGAGGTGAGCCCTTCTCAAATTCTCTGTCTTAACTCTCATATGTTTTACTTGTGATGAGTTATAAACCTGCCCATAACCCTTAAAGAAAAATGCAGTATGTGAACAGGCCAAACTATTTGGTTTGGTTTGTCTTCCAGCAAACAACGAAATCCTTGCTAATAAGAAATAAGGTTTTTCTTTTATAACTGTTATATTATCCTCTTCTGTCTGACAGGTTTGGAATGCATGTATTTAATATTGATGAAAAAACCCCACAGGTTTAGATCAGTGTCAGGTAACACAGGCAAGTTGTTCTATCTTAACTAAAAGCTGTCAAATCCGACTCAGCTGTGGTTTACAGTCCCACAGGCAGTCATGTTTCCCACTGGAGCTGAGTCTGGGCCACCCCACTGGACGACTTTTTGTTAGCTCAGAGTCAGCGCTGGTGTCATTTAGTATTTTCTCAGGATTCACACTGGCAACGATTTCTCTCCAATCCCAGCAGTCTTCAATACTCAGCTGACGTTAATGTTAGCAGCTATGCGGGGAAGTCTTGACTTGTGAACAATCGGCATCTGATGATCTATTAAAATGAGAGTTTCTTGTTCTTCGATAGAATATTTGCCATTTCATTTGCAGAATGAATTTAAGCAAATTTCTCAAAACAGCATTTAATTTTCATAGTACATTTTAAGCTGCAGGTTTTCAAAAATGACTCTATGGCAGACCTATTTTCTCTCACTTATTCAGAGCAAGAACATCAGAAACTTGGCAAACCATGGAACAACTAATCTCAACACTGTTTTACAAACAAATGAAAAGGGAAAGACATAATTACACTGTAGGTAGATCACAAAAGCACCTAATTACATACTCAAGTGGTCACACATGTTCTTAAACAAATGTATGGCTAAGATGCCTGAGAAACTGCTAGTCAACAGCTCTTACAACAAATCATGCTTGCCACATTTCCTCTGGCAGAGGAAAGAGACTGTCACTATCTTCTGCAAATTAAAAGAATAAAAGAATCTCTCCAGCATATTAATTAATGAGATTCATTGGAAACATAGTGGGCTGCTGCCACTATTTAGTTTTCATGAACGTATCTGGCCAATTAGTATCTAGATTTATAAAGAGGCTTCTTTCATAAATGTTAAATATTTTATGCTTGTAAAGTCTTAGCATACTCCTATGTGCATACTAATACTCTGTAATTGTGGAATGCTCAACAGTACAATAATTCCATGATAAAATCCAACTGTTCATCCTGTCCCAAGACAAAAAATCAGGGTTTAGCAATAACACTCAGATCCCATAGGTTTTTTTGGGGAAGAGCATAACAACAAGCCAGTTCATTAAGATCCAAAAGGAACTTCATAGCAAACTGTCCTGGAGATTAATCCAGCAGCTCTGTTTCGTGAAAATCATATCTCATTCTTAGTTATGTATCAATATAAAGAGAAAGCTTGAATGCAGGGAAGGGTACAAAATAGTTGAAAAAAAGAAAGAAAAAGGAAAAAATGGCAGCAGAAGAGGAATCTGTTCAAACAGCTCGTTTGGAGCCCAGTATGTGCTGCAAGATATTTGGTGGTCCCTCATGTTCAGGACCCAGACATGCCAAACGGTGGGTGGGTGCTGTCCCAGTGCGGTGAGAATGGCTTGAATTAGATCGTTGCCAGACTCACAGGAAAGCAATCTGCTCACAGGGGAGGGGGACAGTCCCACCCCATCAGCGCAGGCCACCCTGCCTCAGCACAACCACAGCATCGGAAACACGTCATGGCAACAGACTGGTTGTGCCTCTTGCACCAAGGATCAGGTAGGGTTGGAGGTTGTCCGGTCCTATCCATGCACAGCATCAACCGGATTTGGCCACTCCGCCACTGTATTACAAACCAACTTCTGCTTTAGTGTAGCTACCCCAGAATAAGTAACATTAGACTTTGATCTTAGATTTCGTGCTCACATATACGTGGTATGGAAGGAAACTTAACTGGCTTCACCACCTCAACGTGGTGGGAGCTGCAGAGGGAAGGGAAGTCACTTTCCAAACTCAGATTGCCTTCAGCATTTGTGCTCTGGTCCCTTCCAAATGCCCTTTTTCTACCTCCGCCCCCCATCTCTGCAGGCTTTTTTATGGATTTAAAGAAAACTTATGGGAACAAATAAAATCTATATATCATTTGACACTTTCAATGAACTTAGGTCTCTGATTAACACCCAAAAATCATAGCTTCCATAATACTTACACAGATAACAGAAAGGATCCCTAAAACAGAAATATCAGAGTCCCCTTGCACTAACAGGTCTTCTGTGATATTTTACGTGTTTTTGTTTTTTATTTTTTGTTGGTTTTTTTGGTTTTTTAAGAGTGGGGAATCAGATTAAAAGGTTATGAATTCAGCTATGTTAAACATTTTCTTTTTAATTTTAAAAAATCACAAATTTTATAAACAGTTTTAGTGCAGGTTTTTTTAGCCATATAGAATTATCAAGCTGTCTGGTAAACTCACATTTAATTTCAGAATGATTAAAATAGGAATAATCACAATAGGTGCTTTGGTGTGACAATATTCCCTCTTCCAACTGAGAAATTTACCAGATAAAATAACTGGAAATCAACGTAGTCTAGCAGTCCGTGATGAAGACTGCAAATTTTGGGCTCTTAGTAGTGGCCGAGGTGGGTGTTCTCCACTGATGATAGCGGTAAGCTAGAAACAGCCCCCTGCTTGTGTAGGAAAACTCACTCCCTCCAATTTCAAGCCTGAATCAGGCTTGGACAGACCTCAGGAGGTCTGAAGTCTGATCACCTGCTCAAAGCAGGGTCACCTATGAGATCAGACTAGGTTGTTCAGGGCTTTACCCTGTTGGGTCTTAAAAAAACCTCTAGACACCTGGCAACCTCTCTGTGCATCCTGATGCACTGCTTGACTCTCCCCACGGGGGAAAATAATAATAAATAAATCCTTATATCAGGTCTAAACCTCTTAGATTCCAATTTAGGCTAACTATCTCCCACTGTGTCCCAAGAACTTCTACGGATCGAGATTTTTCTCAAGAGATCCCTGACTTAGCCCACTCCCAATACCAGTAATTATTGTTCTCCAGCAGCCTGTCCCCTGGCTCAAAAGCCTCAGCCTTATTGCATCTGCTATCCCTAAATCACTCAGCTACTTCAGCAGTGAATCCACATTTTCCTTGTTTGCGTTTTGCTGTTAGAAGGAAGAATCTACTATTTGTGCAGTACTCAAAAGGCTGGTGCTTAAACTACATTTGAGGTGTTAGAAATCATGCCCCTTTTTCTGTCATTTTTCCCTTACATAGAAGGTCTCCAAGAAGAGAGAGGCTGAAGGTGGTGCACCCTCTGTCAGTCTAGAGCTTACAAGTCAAATCAATTTCTCTGTTGTTTCTTTTTTCTCTCCCAGAGATTCAACTTCTAGTATCACCAGAGTACATATTATTAGCTGATCTTGCAAGTTGAGTAGCTTGCCTATAGAACTATAAAAGGTTTCAGCTTTGCCCTGATGTAAAGCAAGGAAATTATAAAATCCTGAAACACTTCTTGTCCAAGTTGACTCAGTAGATGATATGATAGCAATCTATAAGAATAAAAACAAAACCAGATGCTAAGGAAAGGGACATGCTGAGATGAAAGGACATTAATGAGCATCACTCTTCTGGTGGATGTTGTCTCTATAGCTCAGAACTCATATATATTCAAAGGATACATAGTATATGTAAAGGACAACAGAAGGATTCAACATTTTAAACTGGCTTTTAACAGCTCAAAGTTCTACATTCTAAAAAAAAAAAAAAAAAAAAAAGACAAAGACAAGAACAAATGGTTGCCTAATGGTTGCCTGCTCATCCAGAGTAGCTATGTGATCAGAATCACTAACAAAAATCCTCAGGCAAGGTGAACGAGTAAGATTTTTGCATAGTTACTGTTGCTATGAAAGCCACTTATTATCCACACATTCCACAAATTATTTCCCTTTCCTTATCACTCTCAAACAGGTAATAATGTGCTAGGGAAATCGAAGCAGTTGGAATGATGTTCCTCAAAAAGCAGTGAGCATTCAACAAGGAAATTGCAAGTGCATTGAATAGGACACAGTCAGACTGCAAATGTGCGCAAACAGCACTTGGGTCCTCCGAGAGCTGGGAGCTTCATCTCCCATCTGTCCTTCCCTAAAAAGGAGAGGACACAGCCCAAATTTACAGCATTTAATGCACCAAACTCCACCACTTATCCAACAGCTTCTAATATACCTACCTATGTAACATGCTTTGCTTGTCTTAGCAATAAGCAAGAGCAAATAGGGGGGAAACTGGATATTTGGGAGCCACTACAGAAAGGAACCACATTAAATTCTGCAGAAGAGTAGAGGCAAATAAACCCAACTGCCAAATGATAAGAAGAACCTTTCAAAGACACCTTTGGAAAGAAAGTGGAGTATTCTTTGCAGGAAAACCTCTCCACAGTAAATACATAAATTATTATCTGATCACGTCCCCTAAAAGGCATAGGATATTTCTAGAGCACTCCAAATAAAATCTGTCTGAGCAGGAAGGGATTTAAGCACTAAAAAAGAAACAGCCACAATGCCACAGTGTGTTCCCTTCAAGTAAGTTCTATGCTTATTTTAGAGGAGAGGGCAAGAGGCAGTCCCTTGACTTTGTTTTTAATCAGTGACCACAACAGCAAATAGTCCCATGAGATAAACCCCATAAGATTCTCAGCTTGATTGTAAATAAGCATATATTTTCAGGTGCAACAATGTTCTCCTTTTCCAGTTTTGAGTCCAACAGCAGATTCACTGTCATGCCTGACCAATGGTCTATGGCTTTTTCACACGAGCTCTCTAAAATGGCTCAGCTGGCCCATAAGTGACAAAGTTCCATCAGGGTAACAGATCTCCGACACATGAAATCACCACTTGAGCTGATGTTAGTCCTGCATAACATATTTGCAGACAGCGTGATACCATATAAGTTTAGTAATAAATGCAGATGAATTAGCACTTAATTAACAAACATGTAGCCCTGATGTATTCCAATGCAAGTAATAATTTTATGGAAGCAGCCTGGAAAGTATGCAAACAGAAATAAAGTATATCTACTGCATGTGTAAACAATATGAATTTATTTATGCTTCCAAGTCATTGTAAAAGTCACAACTTAAATGGACTAACTTGAAAGCATATAGCGTGAGAGTTAGGTACAGTTTTATCCACTGAATAGTAGCTTGGTCAGTTTTCAAGTAGTTCTCCCTTTCATAAACAGGAAGAACTCACTTACTAATCACTTGAAAAAAAGATTTTGTTTTAGATTTCCTGACAAAATCTTCTCTATTATATTCTTTATCGCTCTAAAAACACTCTCTCATACTGTTTTGTGCATTAATAATAACTCTTGTGACCAGTCATTACTTACATTTATATGCCATTGAATTCCCTGGAAGATCCATCTTCTTATAACAGTAATACATTTTGAAGTACTAAATTAGCAGTAATGACTAAACAAACCCCACTAAATTTAAAGTGACTACGCACAGAAATGGCCTCTCTTACAAACAAGATTATGAGTCCACAGGAAAGTCTTTCTTTTCCTTTATCAATTTGGCATTAGGTACTAGGCACTTGTTTTGGAAACTTAGTCAATTAGTATGTATTTGTTCAGAGCTGTTTATCTGAAAAGCTTAATTTCTCTTCCACACTGATTTTATATCAGTTAATTCTACTACTCTGAATAGATAACATGTCAATATTCAAGGAATATACAAATGTAGAGTACTAGTATGGCCAGGTCAAGCTAGTAGAAGACATTTTCTCTGTTAAGGCTTCTACTCATCTCATTTGCACGAGAGATTGGAAAAGAAAAGAGCTTGTTCCTTTTTTTTATTATTATTTTTACAAGTGGAACATGAAATAGTTCCATTAAAAATGAACCACTAAAGGGGAGGGAACTTTGGCAATTAGCATTTCCCAAGCATCCTCATGCTGTATATTATGTATACATATACATAACTTGTGTATGCTATCTAAACTACTGTGTGTGTGTAGCTGTAGCAGCAATACCTTCCACTGATGATAGAGGCTATACTAACAGAAGACGCCTCCTGAGACAGTTGACAGCTGTCTTCTAAACGAAATAAGCTGTGCTAGCAGAAGCCTGTACAGCAACATTTGCATTAAGGCTTTTATTAGAAGGTATAATAAAAATTGCTGTGTTCCTCCTCTCTCCTCCAACACTGTACTTCGAACATTTTCTAGTATTAATTGCTGCCCTGCTTCATGATTTCTTTTGCCCGATTCCTAGAATCAGGAGAATATTTTTATGCAACCATCTTATTTTTCACATAACGTATTTACTCCACACAAGTGCTGCAGTTTCATTTCAATGGCAAACAGAACAAAAGAAGGCCTTTTACATCTACAGAACCGGAGTTACTAGGTAGATAGTCTACTGGGCATATCCTCTTAGAGGCATCTAAGCCCTACAGACCAGGCTTTCATGGCTTTGATGACAACCACAGTATACACTTCAAGTGTATGTCTTTATAGGGTAACAACATTAGCTACTTCAGTCACCTTAATAAATTACTACACGAATCTTCTGAGGCATCATACCAGAGGCATCATACCATGAAGTATGATTCTACAGCCCTTCAGTTGGGTCCTACAAGCAACACAGCTGTGATGCTGCACTTAGGCTCACTGCAAGCCACCTAAGAGGCAGCTGTAGCCTGAACGTGGCATGAAGCTGACACAGCCTTACTGCTTTGAATTCAGGTCACCCATATAATTCTCCATTGTATAATATTCCAGCCCACTTTCTACAGTGCTGAAGACCCAGATACCTTCTTTTTCTCTTTTGAGGGAGCTGCTTGACAATAAGCCCTTCAGAAATAAGTGGCCTGGATTTTTAAGTGCCTGAAGCATCTAAAAAGTCTAATTTTAGGGTTTTATTTTAAGTGTCTTGGACGTTGTTTCTAGAGTTCTCCAAAAAACTTCATCCAACCCACCTTGCAGACTGTTTTTCCTACACTCGCCTTATTAATTTAGGAGCTCCCACTCAATTTCTTCACACCAGTTCAGCACTGGAGGTGCAGCAGCCTTCCTGACTGCTGAGCCTGCCATATGGAAGAGTTATTTCTCCCCCTCACCAACCCTCCATTTTCTGTTTCATTTCATCCAAGCACACAACTTGTTCCCCATCACCTATTCCTCCCAGTTCTCTCTCTTACCTACTTTCGCCCCACTTTGAAGAAGTGGAACTGCACTCATTAAGTTTGGGAAGCATCTGAGATGCAGCCTGTAGGAAAGATGAAATGCAAAATGTGTATCTTGTGGAGAGCTCTCAAAACCAGGGGCAGTGCTGATGAAATTTTAAAGTCTCTTGGAATGACCAGGATATTCCTTCATTGTTACACATTTAACTTTGAAAGGACTGAGGTAAATCTGTGTATGCATAAGGTGACACAGAAAATTGTAAACAATTTCTGATGCTACAAAGTATTTAGGAGCAGTCTGCAGACAATGCCTGTATCTGCTCCCAGTAGCTGCAAGCATACACAAGCTGTGTGCAAGGTAAATGCTCATGTCTTTGGGTCTGCAAAGCAGACTGAGATTTGTGTAAAGATCTCTGAAGTGTTCCCTGCATAGCCAAATAAATAATAATAATAAAACACCCACTTAAATAGTTTTGATTTTACTCCTTCCATGAGTTGATAAAGCTGGTTACACATTTCTTTATACATAATCTTAAGCTGCATGGCTATTCAACAAAATGGGCAGCCATTAACAAACCTGGCTAGGCCTTGAAGTTAAGTTTTAATAGGCAATGTGAAGCTGACATGTACATTTAAAAACATATAAACTGTATATATGTACATGTCTAAATATAGATGTCATACTTTTTACATATCCAGATTTGAACTCAGTTCTCATATCTATAAAGTACTTTGAAGATCACTATGATTAATGAAAACAAGCATTTGTTTGCTCAAGTTCCACTAATCACTACCATAAACGCTGTCATTTGCCAATTTGGTCTAAGGTTAATGTAACAGAATACTAATTTTAAAACAAAAGAAACAAAGCCAGCTGAGAACATTAGTTTTCTAACACATTTTCTTGATCCATTTATCACAGTAATGATTAGTTCATGTTGCTTGATCTTGGACACAGATTGTTTTAGTAGAGAACAACATGCAAACAAGGGCAAAACAAGGTAAAAACCCGTGTAATTGCATTAGGCCAGCAACAGCTCTGATGCGCTTGTTTAAGCTATTTAATAGCCAATTGTACCCAAAACATCATTAGAATCCAATATCTTCCTATTTTAGAGTCCCAGTCCATTGCAAGTGTGTAAGTACATTCATCTGCAAAAAGTAACAAACTATTTGATCAGACTTTGACTATTAGAAATAGTTTTTGGCTCAAGTCATAAAAATGACTTTTAAATCAAGGGGGTGATACAGGTCATGAAGGATGCTGAAGTTGATGGGAGTTCTAAGAAGTTAATTACTCTTTCTCTCAGGTTATCAAAGTCAAAAACTCAGTATCAGAACAACTCGGCCAGTACAGTAAGCACATGCATCTGGTATCAGTACTGTGCTGTCCAAGATTAAACCTCTCATTTTCACAATGTTCAGGAATGTGTGCCATTAAACGTTTGTGAAGGTATTGAGGAACTCTTGTTTCTTCAATTTGCCTGAAAGTGAAATTTAAATATTATGTAGTATGCAGAAATACTGGCTCTAGCTACGTATTCCTTGTGGTCTAGGCAAGTCACATAGACAAGGCTGTATATACAAGGACATAAAACCAGTATCTCTCCCATACTGGGTCAGTCTAGCCAGGCCACCTCGCCCAGCACTCTGTACAATAATAACGAAGATCATACTTGAGGAAAACATGTAAGCTTGGCCAGTTTTTTGTGGTCGGTTTCCTTCATACTTCCCCAGGGTCTACAACCATTTTTCACAAACGTTAGCATCTGTTTACAGGCAAGTTGCCCATGAATGCTGTTGTCTATGGAGACACTGTCCGCGTTCCAGCATGATATCCAGAGAGCCTGTGGAGTATCCACCCCTGGAGATCACCAAGACTCAGCAAGACAAAGCTTTGGCTGTTCTGATCTAGTGTTGGCTGATGTCCCACCTCAAACAGGACATGAAACTATATAACCTTCAGAGGTCTTTTTCCAGTCAACACGTCTGTCAAACCAAGTGCTGCACAATATCCAAACAAAGTAATCAAACATATGAACAACATTCTGTTATTCCAGCATGGAAGTTAGATCCTGAGCCACTAGTGCTCAGGCTTTGTGATCACTAGAAGCACTTCTAGGTTACTAACATTGATGGAGTTCACATTGTAAGGATTCTGTAAAGGTTCCCAAAAGAAAATCCAGATGAGTCAAATTTAACAAGTAGATAAATGCAAACCTGAGTCTGTGCTTCCATGCACAGACTATATTTTGGGTGATCACAGAAAAACATTCAACTAAGGCCAATTTAACAATAATATTTTTTAATCCTGAGTTAGATTAAGAACTTACTTTGATGATGTAGTAGATTTCTACATTCATTATTACCCTTATGCAAAACTCCCCCATTGCATCCCCTGCTTCAGATATGAAGCAATCTTGGCATATTTTTGATATTCCTTTAAGATTATTTGGAGGAAGGAGGAGAGAAAAAGCTATAGAGCAGTATTTCTTACAGAATACTTTTTAAAGTAAAAAGTGCACTGATTTAAGTATGCTTTGTCAGAAAATATGTTCCACACTTAAGTATAAAGGATTTATTTTAGGGTGCTACTCTCACAGGTGGTACAATAGAATCTTCTTTGAACAAGGATTATGGAATTTGAGATTTTGAAAGTAAAATTTTAGACCTATTGTCCAAGATGCTAATGAATCCATCAATGCCTTCACTTTACCTCATTTTTATTTATTTTGGGATTGGCAGCATTAAGTGGGAATTGAAAGTCCTGTGAGTTTTCAGAAACAGCCCAATTTGAATGCAGAGCACCAAAAACTGCAAACACATAATGTGTAGATTACTACTGCAGTTTCCTTCTTTAAAAACAACATAACTTATGATGACAGCAACTTTCAAGGGTTCAGATATAACACAATGAAAGGTATTTAACAAAACACATGTTTTCTTTACCCTTTAGACAAGTTAAAGACACACAAATAGTTACCTTGGAACAGGAGAACTAATCACATTATACTGAAATAATTCAGTGGCACACAAATCCATAATTAAAATACATAATTTCTTTTTCTTAAATCTACTGATGTTTTGACTCTTAAAACCACAGCACTAGCATCCATCCCTCTTGTTTGTACCACTCCCATTAGCCCATCTGTCTCTCATAAGAGCTAATGACCCCAGCACAAACACTGCAAGGCCACTCTCCACTCAGTTTTAATCAGGAGAGAAGCAAAATGTTGCCACAGGAATCATTCAGGCTCAGTCCCGAAAAGATTTATAAGGAAGAAAGTTATGAAGCATCTTCCAGGGTGCCTAAGATGGTTTTATATGAATCATGTAGATGCTGAAATTGCAGAAGAATATTCAGAAAGTAAAAATACTCAGAGAAAGATACCCAGAAAAACCCCTAATTAATCCTTCACCCTCAGCATGCCTCCTCCCTCTCCAAACTGGAAATCCTTTCTAACCAGGTGCTTTCAAACAATCTCTGCCAAAACTTGATGTAATTAATTGTCAAAGACAATTATGTTCTTCCAATATCTTTCCTCCCAAAATCGCTTTAATGCTTTCTTCAATATTTGTGCTTAGGAGAAAAAAAAGCAGAAGAAAATTCTTTTAAATGGTGCACGATAAAGAAAGCAAGTTAATTCTTCAGGGTAGCTTGACATGACCATGAAGATACAACATCTTAATGCTCACTGTGGGCATTTGTAATCTTAGCAGCTAACTGCAATTAAACAAAGGAAAATAAACATGGGGAAAAAAAAAACAAACAAAAAAACCAAACAGGAAGACCTTGTGTTTTTAGTAAGTATATTTGATTTTTTTTCCGTGAAAGGAAACTCACCAATGGTGTAATATCTCTTCAACTCACTCCTCCGTGGATTGTGCCTTTGGGTGTTTGTGGTGTTGTTCTGTTCCTCCTCAGCAGTAGCTGTCTTAGTGGCAAGCAAAGATTTACTGGGCTGAGGTGTCTGAGCTTCAGCTGCCACTGGGTTGCATCCTGGCCCGCTAATATCCACCGACTGGGACTTTTTCTTTAATCTAAAGGCAATTTAAGGCAGTAAGGTATTACTAATCATCGTTTTATACCTAGATTATGTATAGAATAACAGCAATATACTCATTGTACAAAACTTCATGCATGTTGCAGCAGAACAGAGACCAGCAGTGTTAAATTATGCCTTGCATTAACTTCCCCTTTCAGCTCCTGCTCAATCAGTTACAGCACTTCCATCTCCATGGAGCTACAAATGGTAAACTGCCCACAGACCAGACTGCTGAGCTGCTTGAAGGATCAATCCCTAATCCGTTTCAGAGAAGGTGAGCTGCCAACAATTAAGCTAGCATTAAGTTGCTGGCTTAAGTTTCCACAGACGAGGGGAGTACAATGAAATTAAATAATTTGCATTAAGCTGCTGAAAGCCCCAAGAGAAAAGAACTGACTTACGATCATCTGAATTCAGATGTAGCTCTGCAACACCATTTTTCATTCTGCAATAGTTTCAAAGTTTTGTTTCTCACCAAAACTCAAGAATCCCACTAAGCCCAGGTACCATTTTGTGCACTGCCACAGCAGTGGACAGAGGTAAAGAAATTCTCTGTCCTGCCAAAGAAATTAGTGTTATTCAACTCATTACTGGCATCCAGGTAGAGTATGACTTACTAACCACTATCCTCTGAGCCTGACCATCCAACCAGTTTTTTACTTATCTAGTCATCCGCACATCCAGATGTAACATCAGAACTTGGGTACAAGTATACTGTGAGAGACAGTGTCAAAAGCCTTTAATAAAGTCAAGGAAAATGACATTTTTGCTCTCCACTCCTCCTCAAATCTAGTGATTTTACAAGAGTTCTGTGGGAGAGAGACTTAGAAAAACTCTCAAATCCTTCCTCAGAGTGGTGGTGAGTACACTCTCATCACTGAATCAGCATAGTTCTGGCATCTCCTCTATCTTTAGCAACATAAAAAAGAAGTTATTACTCTTCTAGAGTTATTGAATAGAGACAAATGCTCTGTTATGATGCAGTTCACTACAGACACATTGGATTTTGTCAACACTTTTCTTAAATTAAATCTCTACAGATGTATATAGTTGACTACATGACTTGATCCTGGAAATAAAAGAGCTTTGTGGCATTGCAGTGAGATACTGATCTGAGATGAAAGGATCATAATAATTCCGAAATTTTGGAGCAAGTAAAGTAAAATGATAAAGTTCTGTAATATCAAAGGATAATTTTATTAGGGTAGTAATTTAATGCTAAGCAGCCTCCCTCTTAACTCTGTGATTCCTTAGTTTTTCTCCATATATTGGTTGCAATTAAACAGCATGGATTCCTGCATCGAGGATGGAATCTGCTAGTTTAAGAGATTAACTGATTAAATATCATAATAACAATTACTGCTATTAGTAGACCAGAAAATCTTCAGGTTATGATCAAGCTCTGGAAGATACATTAAAGTATCAAAGTGTATGTAGCATGTTATGAATGACACTATGAAGGCAAAATTACTATACTCATATGGGATATTGCTAGTCCAGGGAAAGGACTAGCAGTTAGAAATTAACTTCTCTGGTCCAATAAGGAAGACTGCTTCCCCTACAACCTTTTCCCTAGACAGGCCTAGAGTGTCTTGCATTTCAAGCAACGCTTCTCAGCTCCAGTGCCTCTACACAAACAGTTCAGGATGACAAGGACCTTTATCTCTCCTACATATAAGAAAGGCTATACTGGGTCGAAGCAGATGTTCATCTAGAAAAAGTACAGGCAGGTGCACAGTGCGACCTTCCCCAGGACATCCCTCCAGGCTCCAGCAAACTCTGGTTTACGGCTTTCTTGAGTTAGATCGCTCGCCTTTCTTAGCTCTTGGGGTTAATTTTCCTAGTTTGTCCTTAATTACTCCTGAACTCATATAAACTTCTGATATAGGTGGCATCCTGCCTCGATGGGTTGTGGTTTAACAGTGCACTGTGTTAATTTTAGTGTACAGTAGCCACAGTAGCTTATTTTAGTGACTTGTTGAAGTGTCATTATAGGAAACAATGAACAACTACTACTCCACATATAACAGCTGCTTACATTAGCTCCTGCTGTTCAAAGAGACCTACAGATATGGGAAGAACAACTTGTCACTGTGATAAAACTATCTTTACTTTGAGGATCTTTGTCAGTGGACCTATCTATGGAGTCAGTGGGGACACCAGCCAAAATAGCTTGGGATGAACTAAATGAATACTTCTATAAGCATTGATATATGTAAAAATCAAGTTAAGACTGGGCAGGGCATCCTTGTGTGAGAAGAAAAGAAAGTTCTGGTTTTTGAAATGATGCTTCAGAAACTGAGACCCTGTTTTGAGCAGTTCTAGCTTTAAGCCTACAGCTGGTTAAATGTATTTACCTAAAATGAAGGCTGGAATATTTCACTGACTCATTAACAATGAAATGGTCTTCCATTATGATGTTAAATTCTGCTACATTGTTGAATATGCCATATTTCAGGTGATATAAAAAGTCTCTCTATAATTCCTTACCACAAGAACTCTTGGAAGATTTAAAGGATGACTTCTGGGAAGAAAATCACTAGTTTTCAAGAAGTAATGCTAATATCTCAGACCAAAGCTTCCACTGTGATTACACTGTCTTGCTTCTATGTTGTGCAAAATACTTGTGGGCAAAGAAGCTACAAAGTGTTCAGTACCTCCATAATCTCAAAATAAAATCAAATATAAAATCAAAAAGGCAAATGAGGTCTAAAGATGGGTAAGCGTATACCTGTCCTGCATTAGTCATTTCTGTGCTCTGCCCCAGAGGAAGACAGACAGCAGGTGACTTAAATAAAAATACAAACCGAAAAATAACATTATGATTTATATTCTCAACTACGTTATGAACACATTCTTCACCACCAAGGCTGTGTGAAGGACAGTCCAATTAATAAAGCTGTGAATTGCAGTGTGGAGGTAGATAATAAAATAGCTTGCTGGACTGTGGGGAATACCAGATTGTTGTGAGAAACATACTGTGTCTATTCTTCTAGAATCACATAGGAATAAAGGGATAATACCTATCATCTGAGCAGTAAAAATGACACATGGCCTTTTTCAGGTGACTTATGATTAATAAAAGACTCAGTTGAAATACCTATAGCAAAGGGATGTCCAAAAAGTTATCTACTCTTGCAATCCAAAATAATTTCAATGTAAGACTGCCAGGGTCATAGCTACTGAAGTACTACAATTAAAGAACACAAGCATGACACAAAAGCTAATGCACGTAATATTGTCAAACTGTTCTTGAGAGACCACGGTGACAGTGCTTGTGCTGCCAGGAAAGACAGAAAGACACAAGGTCAGAATGAATCCAGACTCCACAGTAACAGGGTCAGCTGAGTGGGACACCGGTTCAAGTAAGGACACAACTTTATAGGAATGACTCGAGAAAAACATGCAACTTACTCAAATGCATCTTCCTTCAGCCCACCTGACCCGTACATTGATACAATCATGGCTGAAAAATGGTTGAAAAAAACACTGCAGCCTTTGAGCTGCATCTTCACTACACCACCGTGTCTTGCAAAGAAAGCCTGAGTTCTGTGTTTTGAAGCCAAGAGAATGAATTCATTGTAAGCCTGACCCTTCTCCAGCGCCCTGCTTTATTCCTGGCTTCGTGTTGTGTTTGGTTTTGTTTCTTTATATTAAAGCTGCACAGCTGGGCTGAAGCAAGATTTATTCTTTGACAGATAAGAATCTGAATGTGAAATGCTTTGGGATCACATTCCTTGTTCTTGCTTTGTTTCAGGCTGTCTGCTTGTAGAAAAATAAATACAAGATATAAGAAATACCGTGGCAAATCTTTTTTATCTTTTACTCGACGTATTCTGTAGCAGTCTTCAACTAAGTTTTCAACAATGGGCAACACAGGTTTTCAATATTGCCTGGTGTGACCCAAAATGACACTGCTGCAGACAGCTGGCAGAAAGCATGCCAGCAAGGATTTCAAAGTCAGCACTGCACCAGTCGAGCTTGGAAATGCGTACTTGATAGCAAGGAAAAACTCCTAACTTGCCTAAGATCTGAAGTAGAAGGGACCAAAATATCTTTTTCTGCAGCTGTCCTTAACTTATAGGAGTACCAGGGGAGGGAAAACTATGCAACAAAAAAAGGAAAACCTGCTGCCCTTGAGAGGTGTGAAACCCTGAGCTGGTCATTGCTGCTGTCTTCGGGCTACTGGTGGCTTCTGTAAAATAGGGTTGTGCTCTCCCTTGGGAGTCAGAACAGACAGGCACCTTCACAGCAAAAGCGGTAAATTCAGGAGCCAAATGACTATGAAGGGCCACCTGGTGATGTTAATTGAGACAACCCATCCTGGGTGGCAGGTCAAGCAGGGCCAAAGGAGGGGCTGGTTACTCAGCTGCTGCTGACTGGATCTGCAAATGCTGTGTTTGCTTGCAACCTTGGGGTTTAGATAACACACCTATTTGTATAACTCCATTGCACTATTGCTAAAAACCCTTTAAACCCCCATTTGCTCCATTTATATCTTGCTTCTTCCCAGAACCTCTCACCCCATAACTCCAGCTGTCTTAGACCTTCGATGTGGTGACTCCTCAGTGCCTCTAACCCACCGGACAGAGGCACGAAGCCCACATCTGCCTCTCAGCACCCTGCCAGTTACTGATTGCAGAGGATTTGCTCATTTAGCTAATGCAGGAGCAATGTGCATCTCCAAGCTGTGTGATATGATACACCTGTAAGTAGATACACTGACTAGCTATTGAACTTGTACTTTTTTTTCTTTTTTCATCCTCTGCATACAACTGATGTTTTCTACTGCATCTTAGAAACAGCCTAACAGATGGCTCCAGCTTTTACCTCCTCCTGACCACCTGGTGTCCTGCGCTCCCCAGCAGTACCTCCCAGGAATGGGTCACCTTGAACAGACTGGTACCATTTCCCTCAAAAAGAAAATGTGGTTGGGCCAGGTGTTGGGGAACCTACCACCAAGTGCTCTGGGCAGTCCATAGATATGGGAAGTCCTGAAATCCTGGGGCTGTTGAATTCCCTGGAAAGTCTGCTATAGATTTAAAGAGCATTAGGATTTCATCCCTGATATTCACTATCACAAACATATTCCATTCCTAATACCATCCATGCACTTTTCATGTTATAATTGTGAACTGACTTTTTCTAAAACAGCAAGAAAGGAAAAAAAAAAAAAAAAAAAAAAAAGAGGCATTATTCTCTAAACTTATCTTGAAAGCACCTAAAACAATCATGGCTGGCAGTCCAGTCTGAAAGAAAGGGGAAAAAAGGTGTTTAAACCATTTATGGTGGAAACAAACAAGCATACAAAACATCCCAGGGGCTAAGAACCTGTACTATTTGGTCTTTCTGAATTTCTAAGCAAAAATCCCTTACTGCAACAAAGATTTGGAGGAAAGCCTAGCTCATTCTTATCTACTGAATACAAAAAACCTCCTTGCACCACTTGTGACTATCACAGAGATTTTTCTCCACAGTTAACAGGAGAAGCAAAACTACTCATTTGAAGAGTGATGCTTATTCTTCAGGGTTGCATTTAGTATTTTTGAATGCCCAGAAGAGCTGGTTATTAATTTGGTTTCTTTGTAGCAAGAAATGTGGTTTAAACTGATGTTGACAGCCAAGATTTATCTGATTGTGGACAAAAGTAAACTTCTGTTTTCAACACAGCACTGCAAAGGTCTGACAACTTAAACACAGGAGGTGGCCCAACCCCCAGTGTCTGCACAGACTAGCCACAAAACCAGCAACTTTATTCCCCTGTGGACACTGCCCCCGCCAGCCTCCACATAAATCTGCATTTGCTCATGGCCGTCATTTTTTAGCTGCTGTGGTAATCCAGAGGGATCAGGTAAAAGGCTCGGGGTCTGCAGTCAGGCTCCATTTACTGCCTGAGGCTCCTTCTGCACACTTGCAATGGGTGGCAGTGCCATGGAGGGCTGCTGGAAAATCGTTTCTTTAATGCTCTTGAACGCCACCTGCAGCTCTGGCCATCCCCTCCCATAAAGAAGCCAGCAGGACTAGACTGATACAGAGAAAAACCACCTGTGATGACAATGAGTCTGTTGGTTCCTCCTGGGATGAGATAAAACAGGCTGCAGGAAGGAGCCACCGGCTGGGAACCAGCACAGGGACCTCTACAGCCATCAGGCGTGGGAAAGTGGAGCAGCAAATGGGTCTGCGCCGCAGGAGATTGAAAAAGAACCAAACGAAGGCAAGCAGCAAGTTTGAAATAAACACAACAAAGTACTTCTTTGAACAGTATGTAATTGCATGATGGAAATAATTGTGCAGGCTAGGAGTATCGCTAGGTATAAAAAACAGTGACATGAGTCAGGCAGAAAACATCCATTAGCCGCTGTGAAACATGCAGGTACTTCAGCAAGGAAATTCTTTGAGCCAAGGATTGCTGGAAGATGGAAGGGTCTCACAGGGAAAGAGCCACTCAGTGCATGCTCCATCTGCCGTATTATCCCTATGTATCCACTGCTTTTAAGTGCTACACACAACCGAGTACAAGACGCTTGCAGTTCAAATCCCAATTGGTCATTACGAATTGCAGAGGGAAACAAAACCAACTACCACAAAGCACACAGAAAATAGAACACCAATAAAATAAATGTCTGTCAGTAAACAAAGAACAACAATGAAAAAACAACCACAGAAAAGCTCTTCAGACTGTTACTTCACATGTTGATCATGCAGCAGTTTTCTGATAATGCAAACAGCTTACAAGATCATTTGACAGCAAGAAGACAAGAACAAGATGACCTTCACAGGGGTGGCGTTATGAAAGGATTAGGAATGAATTCACACCTACACAGCCCAAAAAGCAATTCAGTGACAGGTATGTATCAGCAATGCAACATTCAGCTCAGCTTCAGGAAATAAAACAGTGCACAACAGCTATGTGCAGAAAAATAGTGGCATTTCAACATCATATTTTGCTCTATAGCTCCAGCATATGTATTTGAGCACGTACAGCAAGCATACAAAACACTCTCTTTCGTTCCTTTACACACTCTACCAAAATTTACCATGCAAGTTTAAAGACACAACAGTTGTTAAATATCAGGGACCAGAAAGCATACCAAAACCACACTCTCTACACTTCCTCGTCATCCTTACGGAAGTGGTCCCAGCACATGCAGGAAAACTGCCACCATCCCTCATTCTCTAAGAAAAAACAATGCCAAAACAAAGTTTCCACCAGGTTTTAGGGGGAAAAGATTAAGAATATCTAAATGATTGAAAAATTGGTTTTGTGATGTGTAGAACAGGCAACCCACATCCTTCTAACAAGATCTAGACAACACTGGTGCCTCGTGTTTCAAGGGCACATCACAGAATAAAGACTTAAATGAACACAAACCTTGTGATTATTCCTGGGAGCATGACAGCACCGCTACAGGTAAACCCTTGGAGGACCATTTACAGAAGACATATAGATAGGTTGCTGCCCGGTTACATCCATGAACTCCAAGCGGGGGAATCCAGAATCCACTTGTGGTTCAAGTGTGACAAGGCATTCTCATTGCCTGGGAAAGAAGCGTTAGTGAGTCCATGGGCAAAGGAGTCAAAGTGCTCTACACACCACAGATGGGACTGGAATGTACATTTGCAGGAGGATGAGGCATCACAGAAGTGGGAAAGTGATGAAGATGATGATGATGGAGAGGATGATGGCAGCAGTCACGCTAAATACATAACGTAACTCAAATAGTCACAGCATATACAAATAATTGGTTTTTTTCCTGCCTGAGCTTTTGTAAGGATTAAGAGCCGAAGATCATATGGCTTCGCCATGGCTGTATAAAATTTTACAGCTGCTTTACATGGTGGGAGTAATATGTTTTGCAACTGGGGGGTGTGTTTTGTCAGGGATGAGAATTTCTTGATAAATTCTTTCAGGATCTTAACAGGGTGGGTTGCAATGCTGTACTATTTGCTGACAGTTATCTTGATTTTGGACTTTTTTAGGAGATGTGTAAAGTAAATTACAATTTTGAATCTTGCTATTTTGTTAATAGCTGCTACACTGTTATTTAAATAACTCCCACTAGTTTCATTTTCTCAAAAGCTCTTCCAGTGCTTTATGCAAATCTACTTTAGTACAATTTGCATGGGTCTTGAAATTTCCAGCTCTGTAATATTCAGCAAAGAAAAATTCTGCATAATGGTTTTAAAGCGACAATCATTTTTATTTAATTCTTGTTTGTCTCACTAATGCTGTAGCATTATATCTAATGCAACTTTATTTATAAGGATGGATTCAAACTGTCCAAACTATCTTAAGGATCACTAAGGAAAGTCTTTTCTTCACCTGATTAGAAGGAGCTGGTTCTGAAATCTCTTTATTATAGCCTATGCAACCAGCACCCAGATCCTATTCCCTTGAACATTACTGTGAGATTTTCACAAATCCTATATTATGCAGGACCACATCCTATATTACCATCTTCTCTCTCCTGAACAGTGAATTCAGAGTTTTCAAAGGCAGGTGTAGCCTGTGACCTGGGAGCTGCATGCCATACCCTGAGACACAGAATACCTCACTTGCAATGAAGCCATATAAATTCGTAGCATTTTTCCATATAATTAACTTTGTCATAATATCAATTATTTTCTCTGTTAACTGCAAGTAATTTATGCATCAACAAAGCTGTTTTATCCACAGCCTTTAATTTAGGCAATTACATTTACATTTCTGATTTCAACCCTAGGCTTGACTGTTTTCTGAGTTGTTTACAAGTCAGCTGCTATATCCCTGGGTACTTAATGTTCCTAAGATTGCTATGGTATATGCAATCATAGCATGCATACATTTATGTAGTCAAATCTGAAAGCAAAAAGGCCTTTTTAACTTCTCAAAGAGATGGCAGAGAAGGTTGGAAGTTACAATGCCCCTACAGTACCACAGATCTGTTTGTTCTAATTGTACCATCTCAACAAATAAGCATCATCACAGCAGGCAACCGCAGCTCAGGTTTGAAGCACATGCTGTGGATATGCTTGTCCTAAGATACGGAAATGCAAATCTGCTCATTCTTCTGCCTTGCCCAGTAGCTCACAGAACTTGAAATGTACACAGTGAAACCACTTAAAGACTTCTTTCAAAATATAAAACAATGTATGTATACATCATTATTATCTTCATTCCACAAGACATACATGGAATAAGACATTCTAATTTCATCACTGAAAATTCAGTGAGGTGTAAAGGTATTTTGTGAAAGGGGAAAAGATAATAAACATGAGTGAGATCCAGCCAGGAGCATCTCAACCCAGGCAGATACAACAGTCCATCGGCTGCAGTGCCTCCAGGCACGTGGGGACCTTCCAGTGTGACCTTCCTCCTGAGCTGGGCAGCCTGCCTCGTCACACCGTGTTACACAGCGCTGCTTGGCAGCTGCAAATGCCAGTCCTGGAACCAGAGGTGCAGCCAGCAACACAGACTCTGTCTTTAGTCCGAGCATTGGGACATGCTGCAGAGAGTGCAAAGACCACGCTTTGTGACCTGCCACCAGACCACGGTACAGGAAGGGCGTTAATCCAGAGCAGCAAAAATCTCACAGGCAAACATCCAAACTCTTCCAATTCCCCTTCCCAAATGGAGCCTCCCCTCCTCTTCCCAGAGCCACAAGACTCATCCCCACACTGAGGTTTGAAGTGCCCTTTGGGCAAAGCTATCTGTGTCCCACCAGGCACTGGGGCTATGGGGCTGCACTGTGAAAGCAATAATTGCTGTTTCACTTTCCTAAGAACCAGACACAGCACATTACACAGATGTTAGGACTGAAAAAAAAAAATAATATCTAGAAGTCTTTGGAAGCACCCACGTGTCTTCATTGAATACAGGTCAATGACAAGACTGGATAAAGCTTAAACTGTGAGCCAAACAGCACTTATCTCAGGCAACTAAGATACCCAATTTGTACAAATATCATGTCTTCATACTTTTGCAATATAGATTATCATTGAAATAAAGAGTGCAGAGATTTGAAATGTGCATAACATATTCTTCTATAAGTCCTCATGGGACAAAAAGCCACCGTTATAAAATGAAGCAACTAGCGCCAACTCATAAAGGGCAGGCTCTTGTTACAGTGAAGGAAGGAACAGAAGCTGTTCCTTGAGGAAACTAAAACATCTAGTATTGGTCCTCACTAGGAAGACAAATGGGTTCTCAGAGTCCTCTGCAGGATATAATAATATATAAATAAAATCCCTGTGGGAGCACCTAACTTGTCAAAGGCAAGTTAGAAACAAGGCAAAATGAGAAATCCTTCCATCACCATAGCCAAAGCAGAACTGAGTTTTTGCCATTCAACTCATGTGTAACTCAAGTATTTTGAATAGTAAGTATAATTTTAGCATTTTGGTGAAATATGCAGAAAATATATAGACTGTATAAAAATAAGCTTTATATTGGTTAGCTTTTGTGACTGTTATTTAATATATACACCCCATCCTCCACTGAAAACACGTTCATTCAAGCTACTTTTTCTTGAGGGAGTTTCACTGGGCACTAGCCATACAGGTTTGAAAAAGTGCCTGTCTGGTTCTTTTTGCATTTCTGATTCATAAATCAGGTTAGTCAAGCTTATACCAGATGGCAGAAAAACATCTTCAAAGATCCAGGAATATTTTGTACTTAAACAACAAAATTATCCTCCTACCCTTTCCGGCAGGAGACCCTCCTGCTCTAAGTATTCAGCTCCAACTAACCCCGACCAGCTTTCTCTTGTCACCTGGGGTCAGTAACATGGCAAAGCGGTTACCGGCATTTCCTCCAGAGCTCCAAGAACACCCCAGAGGGCTCGGTGGGGATGCCCATCCATACTCTGTTCACTGGGATGCTGAAGCCACACAGCACACAGAGATCCAGAGCCTTGTTAAGGTTCCGTCAGACGCAATTAGAAAATGTGAATCTGCTAACTGCACCTATTGAGAAAACGCTATAACAAGCACGTCTGTTTTCACATCTTGTCATCCCAAAAAGTAAGGAATACCACTTGATAAGCCGATTAATAACAGGTTGTACTAAGAGGATCTATATATAAAGGAGAAACTACATCTGAACAGATAGGTTGTGAAATAGTGCCTAGTTATTAAAAACAAACAGAAAACCCACACAACTATTTTGCTTCTCAGTTCTGTGGTAGTAGGAGGAACATTTTTAACAACTTTTTACTTTGTTCCCACAAGGCTTTAAAGGTTGTAAAGACATTTCTGTAAGCCTTCACCCTCCAAGCACACCCCACAAGCACTGATGCACCGCCTTGGTGGCCAAGGATACCGTGCACCAGGGGAAGCTCTGCTGGACAGGGAACAGGAGCTGCAGGAGCCACAGGAGTGAGAACCAGGACATAAGCATCCCCAGGAGAGAATGAAGTGGCTCAAGCAAGGACAGAGATTATGTTCAATGGCATCCTTCATCCCTATCAGTGCAGTTTTCTCCACATCCTAGCTTTTTTTAAAAAAAAAAAATTAAGAATTACAACAGCTAGTTTATCTTTTCAAGTTTCCTTACAAACAAAATTCCCTCTTGCCTCTTAAGAAGACTTAGTCTTGGGTCCTTTCAAGTCCTCCCCTGTAATCCTGGTTTTCTGCTCCCATTATCAAGCCACTGTGGATGGATGACCCAATGATCAAAGCATGTATCTGGCTGCTGGAAGCCACCGGAGGTTTAGATAGCAGATTTCCACTATTTCAAAATACCTGTCTTTAATAAAAGTGTCACCATTCAATTTGATTTCCCCCATTTACTGAATGTAACGCACTTCTAGACTATACAAGATGTTGCCACCACCAGATGTGCTGGACGAGGCAGCAAGTGCCCTGAGCGCCGTGTCTGTGCACAGTGCCAGGACAGCCAGCTGCTGGGGTGGCACGGGCATCCCTGTGGCCTGAGCCTCAAGCAGACAAGGTTGGGCATTCCCCCGACAACTGTGACAGGCAAAATAAATACGTAGCCTGGTACTTACATAGTTCAGATTGAAATAAAGATGTAGGACTCTAAAAAAGGGTATGTTTAACAAAATTTACACATTTTAAAACAGTTAAACAACAAAATATGTTTTTCAGTCTTTCCTAGCATAAAAATATATACCCTGTTTCTACGCCACGTAGCAAAACTTTAACATTAGGGAAGAAAATACACTTAAAAAAGGTAGGGACTCTTGTTTTGTATCTATAGCAATGATATCTATAAATATGGAAAAAGATTTTCAAAACCAGCAAAGTTCATTTTGTTAGGTACAGACTGAAGGCTTCAATTTTAAATTGTGTTTAACAAACGCACCTTGACATCAAGTACTGCAGTTATCAAGTTTGTCAGTATTTTCTCAGGAGCTAAACTTATTTCTGACAAGTGTTCCCAGTCAATTCATTTAAAATAGAGAGCAGCATGATGAAGTGTGTTACTGCTCAGTCTTTCATAAACCAGCTCTGTACTTCTGAGTCTCTCCCAGCTTCCCAACAGGGGTCCTGATTCAGTGGCGTCCTTAGGTCCCTGCCTGATGCTGAGACCACCAGTGAGGTGGCTCAGCTGTCTCCATCCTGGGAAGGAGGTGACCATTAATGCACAGCACAGCTTATCAACAGATACCACCCAACTTTTTGTTTTTTAACATGTGCAATGTAAATCTCTAGCTGTCAATTTGAATGTCAACAGTGAAAAGAAAGATCAGATTTGCAGGAGTTGAGGTATCTGCACTCTTTTCAGCATCCTAGTATGGCAGAACCATATTTCTTGTACCAGCTGGGGAAGCAGGTCACAGTTTGCCAAGGACCAGTCGGCTCAGTAGGCGCATGCACATGTTAAAATCTGAGAGCAGACAGCTAGCATCCTTCTATACAGTTATCTAGCAAGCTGCTACACCATAAAAACATTTAAATATCAAACCTTTTTATTTACGTTGCAGAGCATCGAGAAGCCTTTAAGAACTTGTATTATATAAACACAAAGTAGTTGATGGCTGAGAGGCATATAAGTGCCCAGGATGGCACAAGCCTTTTCAGATCCTCGCCTTAAGGCTCATCTCCCGGTAAGCAAAATATTCCTGTGCAACACCAAAGCAAAACAATTCTCACATTCTTTCAGGATACACCTTGCGTCTGTGCTCCTGTGCTTGAGCAAGCTCTCGTGGGTTAGCAGTGTTTGAGCTGCTCTGTCTTCAGTAATGGCGCTCTCTGTCAGAGGCGTGAAGAGGATTTTGGAGACCGCAGCTCCTGGCTCTGCAACATTGCAGTAAGCACAGGCAGTTTATTCTTCTCAGAGATTTACAGATCAGCTGCTTGACTACTAGGGACAGTTACCACTACACAGCCTTGGTGGACTGAGCAGGAAGGAACGTGCTCCCAGCAAGAACTTGAGATACCAAGAAGGGCAGTCCTCACAAATGCTGCAGTCGCATTGCCACAGTACAAAAGAGATCATTTAAGCTTTATCCACAGAGTGGGTATCTTCTTAACCTTTCAGCTGCAGATGGGGGGCAGACACTGGCTGGAAGAGAAAACGGGAAGGTAGGAGAAGCCTAGCAGCACTCCCAGGCAGCCACCCATGCTTCCGCAGTGGCAGTAATGGCACTCAGCCTCTGCTGCTCAGCTGCAGCTCCTGCCCGGGTACGCTGCAAAGAGACTCATCATCACTTATTCCTCTTTCCTTCTGCAGGTGGGACCTACAGGCAGTACACAGTGAGATTCAAGAAGACAACCTAAAACCATAATTCACTTTCATGCTGAAGTAAAGATACGTCCTCACCAACAGAAAAGGATGACCTTTCCCTAGAACCACCATTTAGATTTATGCCTGTGACAAGCAACAATCTTTTCCTATTATTTTTTTTCACTCACAATGACACAAAATAGAGTTGGACAAACATAGAAACACGAGCCTGTAGAACACAGCTTCCCTGCAAGGTTTTTCATTGTTATTTTTTTAATGAATACGCCCAGAGAGCAGGATTGCTATAAACACTGCAGCCACACCCACTGACGGACACTAGCAATCTATAGACATCACAGTAAATTACATTATTTAAAGAAGAATTCAATCAAAAAGCACTGTACTGTGGCTTTCCAAAGCACAGTGAGGCTTTTTTCCCCCTTAGTCCAAAACAAAGAGCAGCTCAAGGCTGGTCTGGCATTGCCAGGTTAAGATCCCCATGATCAGATATGAGCCTTGACAGGCAGCTGAACAGGGAAGGCACAGTAGACAAGGAGCTAGTGTCTGACTGTGAAAAAGAGAAGCCAAGGAGAGACTTAAACACAGTTGGAAGTGATCATAACCAGAGCCCAGAAGACAGATGAGGCCACAGTGTGTTAAATAAGGCAAGTGAGTTTGGAAACATTTATGTATTTAGCTTCCTAACTAGAGCTCAGCTTCTAGGCAAAACTGTTAAACAACCACCTGATTTTGTAAGAAAACACCATACAAGATAAAACATGGAAGCTGCATGTAGATGCATGCAATAAAATTCTCAAGATTTTCGAAATCCTACCATATAAATCAGAGGCTTTTCCTCTAAATGCAGAGCAAGAATCAGTAAATCACATTTTCTTTTCAGGAAGTATTGGCAGGATTTCAAGACGTATTTAACTAATCTCACAATGTGTGGTTTTTTTCCTTGGCTAATCTTCTATGAAAAGTAACTATTAGGAAATCAAAATATTATGGCTAAGCCGTGCTAACTGCTGTTAAGAACAGATAGGTAAAACCTCTCACTTGCACATGAAAAACATGAGGAAGCAGATGAATTTAGGGACATAAATAAACAGAAATAAATGAAGTGACTGGATTCTGTTCCCTGTGCGCATTTCAATAGCCCTTTGCATTTATCTATACTTAGTTCAGATGCCAGAAAATTTGGGCGTAACTTCTTACCATACTAGTAGCCTGCAAAAAATACCTATTAAAACCTGTGTAAGTCTTTAGAGCAAACTCAAAGCAATTGAAAAAGGGAAAAGACAGTAGAGTTCCTCACTCTCCTGCCCATCCAAACTAAACACAGGCACTGCTTGGCATTTGCATTCACTGCGCACAGTTGGGTAAGGGCCGACAGGCACCCCGTGCTCCTGTCTGTTGCAGTGGTGCACAAATGGCTCTGGTCCAGCTCCATGTGCCAGGCAGGGTCCACTCCTTGAAATTCTGGCAGCATAAATACCCGTGACTAGCTCCTTCAGCACAGACCTTGAAAGCTCCAGTGTTTCATGCAGTCAAGATTTCCACTTTCAGAATGGTTTAGGCTAAAAAAAAAATAACTTTCCACCAAAGTCAAAACCCAGAAATCATCAAGGAGTCAAGGGAAACTCTTTGCTTTCCAAATTTTGTCTAAAATAATACTTTCCTCTAGAAAAATGCAAGGGTTTGGTAAATGAAATCCAGACTGAGCTGACTTAGTTTGGCTGTAAGATTAATGTTTGCATTTTTACCGAAATATTTTAAGCAATGCAAAGATTCCGCTGGAGATACAAAAATCAGACAGAAAGCTTGTTCCCACTCTGCAGCAGGAATATTAATGACATAACACCAGTCCAGTGTCTGTCTTGGTACTGATCATTACAGTGACCTCCTGCAGATCCAGCCCCACAGCTCTTCCAACACAACTGTGTCCACAAACAACGTGTTTAGAACATCGTAGTACTCATAATTCATGTAAACAAAATGCAGAGTTCCTTGACCATCCATTCCATTTATTCTGCAGTTTATACTGCAGAAAAAAAATGGTTTAGAATTCAGTAATTCATAAAAGTACACATATTCTGAGAATATAAAGCTTTTAATGTTAATACGCTAGAAATTATTCATTTACTCCTATAAAAAAAGGGGGACATGTAACAGAAGTGAAGAAAGGGTAGACACAGTAATGTATGAGAACTGACCTCGTCATCTGTGCTGCAGCTACTGCGCTTCACCTTTAGAGAGAGCTGAGAAACTAAGATGTTATATAACTTAGTAAAAAGCTGATAGGGCCAGGCACATTTTGAATCCCACTGTGTGAAAATCAATTACAAGATGTGAAAAGGGAAGAAAAAAAACTCTTCAGGAACCAAAATCTCCATCCCATAATATATTGTTCTATATACATATATTGTTAAATAATAATGATCAATAAAGCTTTAAAGATAAAGACTGCGGGAGGGAAGTGGAAGGATAGTCAGAGCAGGGAAGGAACAGAAGAATCACAAGATGTTTCAGGATGCTGTTACGACGAAGTAAAAAGATAAATCATTTTGATGACATCATTTTGACTCTGTTTATGCTAAATTGTACATAGGTGAAGTAATAGTGACTTACAACATGGAGCTTAATTGGAATGAGAAAGCCAAACGCTTCTTGTATATTTTTGTAGGAAAGTATACACCTTTTTAACTTGGAAACACAGCACAGTCCTACTTAGATCAGGCACACTTCTGTAAGGGAAAACAATGCCATAAAAAAAAAAGAAAGCTAACTTTGATTGGAGGCAGCTTAGGCCCAAAGATCTATTTTATTTTCCAATTGTCTCAGCAAGGAAAACCAAAAGAGACAACGATACTGGCTCATGAACCATAAAAGAATCTCTACAATCCACAAAAATTGAAACTCTGAACCTCCAGACCTGCTCTAACAGGTCCATTTCTTGTACTGAGGACCCAGGTTGCATCGGGTGCACCTCTTCTATGGTCTATTCCAGTTTAAATTCCTCCTAACACAAATAATTTCAACAGGGCAGGGAAGCACCAGCGAAAAACCTAAAATTGAGAGAGAGCCTGTGAAGCTGTAAGTTACAGACTTGAATCTGCTCAGATCAGCCATCTGTATTGCAAGAACTTTCAAGGAGGCACTTCTGTCTGGACTTGGATATCAAAAATCTGCCTGCATGCCTTTTCTGGGGGAGAAGGAGGATCTGCCCCTACGTAACGTGGCCAAGGTTAAATGCATCATTCACATCAAAACCTGATCTCTGGCTCCAGTGAATCACCAAACTACTCTATAAATGGGGAAACCACATCTCTTAACAGCACCTTTTAAAAGAAAGTACCAGACACTGTGTTTTTGTGTGTTGCTGCCCGTCCATTAAGCGGCTACTGAAGATGCCCTCCAGGCCAAGGTCTTCACACACGTAGGCAAAGAAATCCCTCTGGATCTAGTCCTGTGAGCAAAGGTGAGAGCTGCACAGCCGCATGGAGACAAAAGGCACCACTGCCCATACACGGAGAAGGAAAACTTTGCACTGAGGATAACGCCAAGAGTTACAACTCTTGCTTCATAATCAGCATCAGCAAACCAGAAGTATTTTGGTCAGCTAGTCTGTTACAAAATCAAGGCTGAGACTGCTGAGCACTGCAACCTGGAGACACAGGTACTTGCCCCAGCTGCGGAACACTGTCCAACATGAAATAAAGGGCAGTTTCATTTACCAATAATCTTTGTGTGATCAGATCAGCTGCCAGCTAAACCTGGAATCTGCTAAACTTACTTTCCCAAGAGTATTTTTTACTCCCAGCATTATATTTAATATATAACAAACACATGTTCACTGCATTTTGTCCAGCCCTTTCAGGATTTCCCAACACTCAAACAGCAGCAGCAGAATTTTGATGACTGGGAAACAACGGTAGTGCCATAACAGAAAATTATAATGCAGTAAATCACACTTCTGTTGGTTTCCTTCACTGTATTGAGAAAGATCAAACCAAAAGCATAATTCCAAATAGCTCTCACTGCCATCTGATGATATGGTTTCTTTCTTTACTTACTTCTTTTTAAGTAAAATACCTTTGCATTTCAAACCAGCCACGTTCACTGCACACTCCTGCCAAAGATGCCTTCCGGGTAGCAATTAAATGTATAAATGAGATCTTCAAGACATTAGAAGGCAAATTCAGTGTCTTTTTGAATGGCTGCAGGGAATGAGATAACACAAATCAATTTATGCCAGGACACACTTTTGCACGCATGCATTCAGCATGCATTGCATGACCCCTCGTAAGCCCGAGGGGCTTCTTTTTCCACAGTGTTTCCAGGCTTTTCAGAGAAGGGATTTTCAAAGATTCAAGATGACTTGAATTGTGACTGTACTGTGGATGAGATTGTCAGTCAGATGTTAAGATTTTAAACTTCTGACTGGTGGTAGATACTTGAGGCTGGGTTCCTAGGCAGCCACATTGGTCCAAAGAAGACTTGACTTCCTCCTCTCATTTTGTTCACTAGTCGTTAGTGGAGCTGGACCGACTGTCCTTTTACACTCATTCCCCCACTAAAACTTCAGGCTTCCAGACTGACAGAACATTACCCATATTGCCACCTTCTTACAGCTGATAACCTTGTTTATTCATCAGCACTTCAGTACACCATTCACACAGAGGAACAGGTTATTTAGTCACTCACCACTGCTCAGAGAAGAGTCACTGAAACAACTGTGTCTCACTGGGGGTGACTGCTAAAAATTCAAGGTGCTGCTTCCAGCTTTTGTCAGAGCACTGCAGAATTGCAAAAAACAGTTATGCATTTCATCATTTCCTCCTACCACTAAATGCCTAAAAAGTTTCAAAACAAAGACAATATGAACTCACTATAGCTCTTCTCATCTCCCTATTTTCAATACAAACCACCCACAATTCAGGATTTGAAATTAAGCTTGGCAGACAGTAAGCGCTGCCCTTCATCTGGCCGACAGAGTAAAACCACAGCAAGTCTCCTGCTTCCCATGCTCAGCTGCCTTCTGATTCCTCCTCCTCTTCCCATCAAGCAGACAGCACTACTCTGAAAAGCCCTCCTATCTTAATCTCCTTGTTTCTCCCTAATACTTCTGCATTCATATTGGTCCACTTCCTCTGTGATTACAGGACTAAAGGAGCACATAAGAAAAACTTAGATAAGAAAATTCACAGAACTGAGCTAAGCCACTTCAATATTAGATTTACATAGACTCTTCTCTGCGGGAGGGATTTTTTATATATATTTTTTTTTAAGGAGAAAAGATAGATGGAGAAATAATACAAGCAATCAGATTTTGGAAAGCTTCCAAGAGCGGGAATGTCAGAACTACTGCAGATGTAGCAGCCTGTGCATTTCAATCAGGAATACAAATAATACAAAATCAATTTAAACTGGCTGCACATAACACCCTGGTAAGAAATCACTTCCTCTTTGTTTCTTGGGCCTTCATCCTAGCAGCAGTTTGAAACTGTCACCCCTTAACAGAGGCCTTTGCTCAAGAGGGCAGGACTCTATCACGAAAGATGTGCCCAACAGAGCTGGGATGTCCTTGCCTTGTCATTTCAACTTCTCTACCTCTTGCTCCTGCAGACTTCGCTCCCACCCTGAAGGTCCATTCTGGGAGTCCCATGTCTTTTGCGCCCTCAGTTCCTCTCCTCTCCTCTTTCTCCCCCCCCTCCCTTTTTTCTTCCTTCTCTAAGGAGGGAATGAACTGCAGGACATGCATACATTTAGTTCCTCTCAAGATTTATAGGGCTTCTTTTTCCTCTAGGAGGGTTTTCCTGGTTGCACCCTTGATAGTCCATATTGAAGTACCCCAACCTGCATCCACTCTGTTCTGCTGGAGCAACAAAAGAGAGACAGGGTGCCATCAGCATGGAGGGCAATGCAGGACCCAACAAACAGATTAAATCTTTCTGGAGACTGAGGCGTTATACCCACACACGAAAAGTAAGAGATTATTGATGTCTGTGTACGCTCTAGTTTCTGGTGTATGACCACGTTATTCAGGCTACCTGAAAAATTAGGATAGAGAAAAACAAGTCTGTATGGGACAGACCTTGCACTGCTATTTTGAAAGACACAATTATACAGGGAAATCCCAAAAGTGAACAATCATTTTACAGCAACAGAACACAAAAGACACAATTAATAAGGCAATGCCTTCTCATTCCTCCCACTTCCCTCCCCAGATTTTCTGAGGGTGAAGCCAACAAGACAGCCCCAAGATCTCTGTGCTTGATGATGGACCAATGCCCAATAGAGTATCAGTCCTGCAAGCGTCCGACCACAGCCATAACCCTGGGCTCTCCGCATCCCCAAAGAGGTCAACACAGACACCTGAATGCATGTAGCATCTTACACGATCATTGCCTATTTGTGGTTTTTGTTGTTGTTTTGGGGTTTTTTTTCTTGCCCCACAAATGGCTTTAACACAAAAGGTACACACACACACACGCCCGTTAATGTAAAAATATCCATGTGTCTTTATAAGCCAACTGGAATTCTTTTACCCATTAGCCTGCTTATAAGAAAATGAAAAAGCTTTAATGCCAAAGCATAAACTTAGAAGCACCTTTGTCAGTCAGGAGGCTGTCACCTGTCAAAGCGAAAAGCCCACTCCATTAAAAAATTGTGAGTACTTTCAGATCCCATATACTGAAAGGAAAAGCTGTTATAACATAACCTTGTACTCAGCAAAACAAGGCCTGCATTAAGGAATGACAGCAGCTTTCAAAAACAATTTCTCCGCAGAGCCACTCTAATACCAGGAACCCTCGGCAAAAGCAATCTGTTTTCTAAGTGACTTTCTCAGCGACCACTTGCCATGGCACTGACATCAGCCACCTCTCAGGTCAGTGCCTATCTCTCGTAACGGGACTATCTCTTGTCACTCCACAGTTATCGGTGCCCTTAAAACTGACAAAATCAGGAGAGTGTCTAATAGGTGCTATCATCTAAAATGCCTGCTTGCTATAAAACTGTGTTTTAGGAACGGGAATCAATTCAACTCTGAAATTAATAAAAGAGAAGGCTGAACATTTCCTTCTCCAGGCACAAGTCTCTTAACCTTCCCCTACCCTGTGAACCGAGACTGTCAAAGAGGTCATGTTGCCACTGCCATAGCCAGCTCCCTTCATCAAAGCTATTAAGCTTGTCAAGGAACTACATCCAGGGTTTGGTTTTGTTTGCTTTTACCCCTAGATACTCTGTGAAGGAGGAACACCTTAAGTAACTGTTTTTCCCTACCTCTCATCCCATCTTCTGTCCCTCCTACCAAGCAAGACACATGAGATAGTCTGGAATGACAACTCTTGGAGTCAGCTGCCTTCCCTCACCACAAGCCACCTTGTTTCTACTTCAGTGACTCATCCAGGGCAATCACATAAATAGGAATTCTCCAGCTTTTCTACAAGTCACATTTTATTTTTCAAGTTCTTCATTTTCATCAGCAGTTGTTGAGTGTGTTAGCTAGCTCTCAGAGCCAGCTTGACACATGAGATGTGAGATGATAGTGAACCACAAAACTTATCAGGGATAACAGGCTTGTGAAACTGCAGTTTGAAAGAAATCTTGCAAGAGATTACTGCCTTATAAACCCCATGAATCACACTGCAGTTTTAGAGAACAAGAGGGGTTTAATCCTGTTGGAATCTGGGGAACAGCAATATGTCTCTTTTTCTGATCATAGGTAGGTTTGAAACACTGAAGGTCAATTTTGAAAGGAGGCATACATCCCTGATTTCCCAGAAGAAAAGCAGTTTGAGAAATAAACAACTTCTTGCATTGACATTAACAATAAATAGCACAGGAAAGCAAAGCAATACCAGGGCTGTTGGTGAGCATCTCTGAAGTTCAGAAAGCAGGTGGCTAAGAGTGACATTTGGAAACAGATAGGCAATTTATTCCCATTTAGCTGTCATTTGAAAGGAAGAGGGAATATAAAAGCATGAACTAATTTGGTTATTTACCCCATAAAATGATGTATCATTGACAACACCTAAACTTGTTATGTTTAACGTAATGTAAGAGTGATCCATCCTTTGACAACTGTCTTTTAAAACAAAGCTTTTTTTAAAAAAATAATAGGGCATTTATGTTTCTATTTGATTCCCAGCTCCTGTAATAAAATTAATGTTCCAAAGGTCATAACAGTAAAATTCAGCAATGATTTTAATCATTTTGGCCTCTTACCTGCATTTTGAAATAAAGGTTTCAGCTGGGAACAGTCTGACTCCTAGTCTAAATTTTCCTTCTAGAAATGGCATCTAAGGAACATATATTGTATTTCAACAGAGTTTTAAAAGGTGGAATGTAAATTTAGGAACTGATATCACTGATGACCTCAGGTTTCACCATTTTCCTTTACTAAAACAGCACTGATCATTAAGTTCACCTTCAAAACAAACCAGAACATGTTTTGCAGCTCATGGTGTTAACATCTATGCTATTATAAAAGATTATTAATGCAGCTTTGCTCTTCTCTAATGGTTTCTTTCTTCCTGTCCTTTCAAGGAGAATACATGAACAGTCTTAAAACTAATAGAGGCCCTGTCTGTTGCTTTTCTTCACTTCCACCTCAAAATCTATCAGATCAAATTTCTCCATCTTGCAATTTATGGAACAGAAGTGCATCATTAGAAAGGCTCATTTCCTAAAGTAAGCTGGTTGCTAACATCCTTCTTGGCATTACACAAAGGACTTTACAATAAAAGTACCCCAATAAAAAATAGTTTTAAAAAAATAATCAGACCACTCATGCTATAATATTTTCAGCTTGGTGTTTTCTAAGAAGCTATATGTACAGCACTGCCTGCAAACCCAATACTAAACTGATTGGTGTCCTCTCTAGAAAAAATGTCTCATTGCAATTTCTCTTGTTGCCTCATAATGTAAATGGTACAGGAAGGTATGGACATTAAACTACCTGGTCATAACTGAAAGGATGCATCCAGGCTGAAATTAATGTCTAGAAATGTGGAGCAGAAGAATTTCCATTCTCAGTAAAATTTACTGATGATTGCAGACACACCAGCAAACTGATATAGCAATCACCTCTCTCCAGTAATTTAGGAAGTGCTTAAACTCAGCTTTCCCCTAGGGAATTTTTTGCATCACTGGTCAGAATCCTCCCAGCTGAAAACCTACAGGCTCACTTCCCCATGCCTGCACTAATCCTTCACATCTCCCTACTCCCCTACCACCCACGAAGTGGGTGGAACACCTTTCTCTGAAACATGCAGAGCTCATTGTGCTCAGTTCCAGGTGTTCCAGCTCCAGGAACTTGTGTGCTAGGAAATTAGATAGCATTTTAAAAGTTAAGAAGCAAATAAGAGAAAAAGAGATGTGCTGTGATATTTGTAGCATGGCCACTCCAATTAATTTTGTTTTAGCAACAGTTTTTGCAACAACCTATCAGGATGCCAAGCAATAAAATGGAATTGTTATTTCAGACCATCAATTGCACTGTGCACAGTGAAAAAAACATATTCCTATTTAGAGGAACATCCCGATGTTCAAAGGCACTGAACAGCCAGAAACACCTATTGAAATTAGAGCTAGTCAGTGCTCAGAAGCAAAGCTAAGTAATATTTAACATCAAATTTTTGCATTGAACGAGGCATCTAATTTCAGCATCCAAGATGTTTAATACAGTATTAACCTCCAAACTCTGGGATTTAAGTTCGGTTTGTTCATAGTGTGATGTTCATAGAGTGACTTCACCCCCATCTTTACCAGGCAGTTTTTCACACCACCATCTGCATGGTGCAGCATGCTGGGCAGGCTTCTGGGCTAATGCAGCAGGGCTCCTGAAAATCAGAAATGAAACCAGGCAGAGCACAGGAGCGTTCTGTGCAAAAACCTTCCCGTACTGTACACTCATTGCATCTGCCAGTGCCATTCATCTTCCACAATCATAACCACCATCAAATACAATGGGAGAAAACTAAGGACAAAACAGAAGCCACCAGCCAAGCAAGGTGAAGGCAGCTAACTGGGACACTGAGCAGTTCTGAACAGGGACACCCACAGCGATTACCATAAATACTTATGGTCTCTCTCTGTCTGAAGCCTAATGGCTGATATGACCGATGAATATTCATTGCCATAAATCTGTAACATTAAATAAGGACTCCTGGCCATGGAATGTGTGGTCTTCTCTAATTAACAGAAATGGAGCTGGCATCCACCTCCAGTTGCTTCATCACAACTCACTTCTTTGTTAACTAGAAGCGGTATCTGCATGTGCCAGAGGAACTGTTACCTGTATCCCTGCTTCCAGCTCCCCAGAACACCCACCTCAGAAAGGACAAGTAGGAATCAGCCAAAAGGACAATATGCATGGGAGCATGGAGGAGGATTCAGGCACTATGCAATCTCTGGAGCTTCTACCACTGCTCCAGAGGAAAGGCAGGAGTGACACCCTACTAACACTGCAACCTCAAAAGCCTCTAGGAAGAGAGTAAATATCATACAGCTCCTCCTGCCAGTATATCTGACCGTTCATTCCTTTGAGTGGACAGGGATACCACTGAAGTATACACATCCTTCTACCTCTGATGGTCAACATACATCTATTAAGTATATAGCTGCTCTCCTCACATGTTCAGTACTTATGCATCCTCCTGTGCCTTGCAGAACAAGGATTCTAGATTAACAAAGCCCAGCTTGCAGTGGTTAAGGTTTAAATATACCTCAAGTCATGTACCTCAGTTGAAACATTTTCCAAACCCTTACTGCAGAGGAAAAATGTAAAAAAAAGCACCACTACTTTTAATGCCAACTTTTTATTTCTTTTTCTGAAGATGACTGCAAAAGAGTAAGTCCTAAATTATAGCAGCCATCTCCCATCTTAAGCTGTTTAAGAAACCATGACTTGTAGCAAATGCAGAAAGGTGCTAGGAAAATCCAGAAACTAAGGTCCTGATGTGGCAAAAAAAGTGTAAGCATGCTCGCGAACTCATTAGGGGTTCCTTGGTGCAAGTAAGGGATGATGACACAAAGACCACTTTCCCTCCATTCAGGACACAATCTGGTTTAACCTAACATACATTAAGGTCAAATGTTTCTACCAGTGTAAAAAGAAGCGGAACCATTTTCCTGATCCAGGACTATACTCGTGAGGCTGGAACCCAGACTTGCATTTCTGTAAGCACATGAAAAAACAGCAGGTGCGAGCAGAGACTGTGGCACATTTCCACTGGTGCCTTAATATGTTCTGACCAAGGCTGGACTCTACAGGCACACAGAAATGTCCATCGGAACCTCACTACTCCACTCTGCCAGGAATACAAGAACTTATACATAACTGGAGGCAAATTTATCAACTTCAAGATCTGAAGCCCTACCTGAGCCCTACTGCAACTGGTTTAACATCTATTCACTGTATTGCCTACTGAGGAGAATGAGAATCCAGACAGCAGGTTCCTGGTACTGTACAGTAGAGTACAGTAGATACAGGTAGGGCTATGCCAGAGTAATAAAGCTTGGCCATAGGTAGGAATGTTAATGTTTAACTTTGTAAAACTAAAATAAATATTTTGTCAGCCTCTCATTGAATCTTGCTTAAAGAACTGTTTATAACTCCATGTATCTACTGCTCATAAATCTTCCATAGTGAAGAAAAGCAGGGCAAGTAATAAAATACCTGCCTTTGTAAACAGAGGGATAAAATGAAATACTAGCTGAGGAAAGCTCTGAACAACTGGGAGTTATTTATTTATTCACCACTCTGTAATATGTGGAGGGTGATGTGGCCATTCATTCTGCGGCACCACCAGGTATACTGTGTTCTGCGCTAGCTAGGCATGCTTTTTGGAAGAACTCTAACAGTTCTAAATTTAAATCTAACATTTGCATAGCAAGGACACATCTGTCTGCAATGGGCAAACTTTGGATTTTCTTTAGGCTAATTGATCCACTCTGCCCTCCTGCACACTCTTGCAGGTCAGTTAGTTGACAGAAGATACACCTTTGGTGAAGAATATTATATGACACATACTGTCAATTCTCAAAACAGTTAATACTATGCCTTTACAACATGGGAATATATGACTTCTATACCCCCTGTAAGCATGGTCAGAAGCTATATGCACTTGAATGTAAAGTTATGTGAAATTTATCCTTTTTATCTCACATTTTCCATGGGGTTTTCCACTCATTTTTTTTTTCCTTGCTTCTTCGTTTTAAAGTTCCTCTTGATTTTTTCTACAATTTTAAGTGATCACAACTGTTGTACTGGCCCTCAAAAGAATAATGCGTTTTGGCTCCTATGCAGTATCACTTTCTTTAGCCTCTGTCTTTCTTATTCCTATATGTCCTACATCTTACTTCTTTATATCTTTTTTCTTTGTTCTTCCCATTTTTGTGTCTCATTTATTTTATCACAATATTTCTCTTTCCATTTTCATTTTTCACCAGACTATGAAAAAAAGTTTGCAAGAACTTTAGTTTTACAATGTACTAATGCTATTTTAGGGATGCTTTAGAAAAAACTCTGAACTGATGAAATTTTTTGTAAACCTCTGTTCTCTCTGCAGGAACATTTTTATGTCCTGTCATTATAATGTTGCATAATCAGCAGCCAGAGAACATCACGTGGACATGGATGAATTCTGCCTGCAGCGGTGGGCTGCACGGAGGGCTCAGACTGACGTTACAGCACTTGTCACATGTCTCTTCTATCCAACAATCTGGAAGAACCTTGCAGGAATTCACTTTCCCACAGAAACAGGGTATCATTAATGTCAGAACAGGAACATTTCTTAAAGAAAAATCTGGAGAAGGTTCAGATAAAAGAAAGGGCAACAGTTTATAATACATCCAGATGAAGACATTTTTCTCCTCATTCTGCTGCATTACAATAGCAAAGCCTTCCTCCCCGTGGCACGTATTGACAGCTTGCCTCCCAATTTACTCCATGCCAAATGAACAAGTAAGACAAATCAGAACTGGACCTGGCAGCTTGTTAGAGTAGCACCCAAGCAGTAGCTTAAAATGTCAGCTATATTCAGCAGTGGAGGGAGCAGTGGCTTTCCACAGAAACAACTCTGTTGGAAAAGATTAAAGGAAACCTAACAGAACAGCAAGGAAGATCTTGGTCTACAGTCTAATTGGCTTAATTACACTACTGTAGGCTGCTTTACCCTTCTGACCTGCAGGTGATCATACATATAAGAAATACGCCATAGCCCATCATGGTCTTCAACGCATCACAGCATAACTGTTCTTCCTTCACTACTGAATGGGACAAGACCCATAATGTAGGTTGGTAACGAGATGGTACAATACATGCTCCTTTACCTGCTGCTCAACCAGTAGCATCCAGGGCTGTCTCCACTAACAGCGTGCACCTTCCATGAACCCTTGAGAGGCATCATTTCTTCTGATGCCCAAAAGAAATGTATCTTCTAAGTTCAAATTACTTAAGAGAGACATCTGTATTACACAAAAAGGTCTGGATTCATCCTGCCTAACTGAAAATGGAAATGTCATCCCACAGACCTCACATTTATGAAGAACAGAGACATCTCCGGATTGCAATTCAGATCTTAGAAGAGCTGAATCACTCCCTGGAGATTATTCTTTCTCTCCCAAGGACTATAAAAGGAACCTAGGGCAACTCAGCACAGAGTTACACAGGATGGACTTCAGTGTGACTGCTTACAGTAATAACAAGTGACCATATCTAAATCCATCAAGTCTTACGAACTCCCTTCTTGAGAAATACATAACAATGAAAAACAGAGGCAGGTAGTCTTACATATAGGTTCTTCATTGCTAACGAAAAAAAAAAGTTATGTTTTAAAAGAATTGCTTAATATTCTTTCTCTTCCTTTTGTAGCTTAAACAAAAATATAAAGCTATACATTACTGTGGCAAACAGAGCAGAACAAAAGAGAGAACACATTTAAATGTAGGAAAAAGCAAAAACCATTACGGAAAATAACTGAACAGTTATAATTAATTCACACAAGGCCTTAAAAACAGATACTGATTCAACTAATACATAACATTCTCAGAAAAAAGGCAAAGCAATGGTTACATCCCATTGTCCAAGCTACAGCTCGTTGGAATGTTTTTTGATAGAACTGGAAGACTTCTGCTCATATTCTTCCTAAAGTCTCCTTAATCCCCAACAGACCCTCCAAACCCTACCTGAGGTCCAGTACTTAGAAGGTGCAATGTGAAATTCCCTCTCAGAAAAGTCTTGCCTCCTTTCCATAAACAACCAAGCTTAAAAGTGCATTTAAAAGCATTCCAGAATAATCTCTACTGAATGTATGACAATTCAAAGCCAGTTTATCTGTTTCTCTCCATTTCAGCGGATCAGGACTGTATGGCTTATCTTATGTTCAGAACGTGGGAAAAATACGTAGCTATATTAATAAAATTATAATCCTAATTGTGCACTGAACACAACTTTTTCAGTTCTTCATTTTTTATAGGATGATTACTTATGGTAGAGTAAGAAGTCAAGATACTGTGTTCCTCCCTTTCTAACAAATACAGTATTTTTTGCCTTTACCCATTCCCTCCTAAAGATAACTCCTCTGGATTTTTGTTCTTTTACAGTTAGGGCAAGACAAATTAATTATTTTCAAATTTTCTTCCACAACCCCAAAATCTGGTGGTTGTCACATATAAGAGATGAGTCAATGAAAAAGACTGTATTCATCCGACAGTTTGTCACTGGAGTAGAAACTCACAAGAGCTATACAGCTAACAGAAACCAGGCATTAAGAGTCTCGTGACAGTCAGAAATTATTGGGAAAACCTGAACTTCTTATTTTTACAAGTTAATAACAAATACTTCCTGTTTTCTTTAACTACGACCACAGTGCCAGATTTTCTTTTGCTATATGTATTATTTTCATCAATTCTAATGAAAACCACAGTAAGTACTGCAGTAAAGTGATTAGCCTTGGAGAAAACATCCCGTTTTAGAAAAAGCCACAGTAATTTTTATTTCAGTGGAAATTGTTCTATAGCTTCCTTCCATCTCTCGAGGGACTCTGAGAACTCTGAACACTGAAAAGGCTATAAATATCAATTAGATATGCATATTTAGACTTTTCTGCACCTAATATGAAGTAAGCAATGGACTGCTTTAAAACACAATATGGCTTTCCATTCGCAAACAGGGACACAAAGCAAGACTCCATTCCAGAGATGTACCATAAAGGCAACACAGGATGGGGCATATTCTTAGAACTGAACAAACTTTTTGTCTTCTGGCTACTTTTTAGAGATACCGGATAGAAAAAACAAACAATAAAGAACCTTCATTTTAATCAGCTTCTATTAACTCTCCAGACTTCATATCTTGAGAGTTAAAGTCAAATTAAAGTAGGTTTTACCTCCTCCCAATAAAAACATGCAACAAATAGGCTTATTCTGGTAGCTCTGCATTTCAAGACTTAGCAGCTTTGGCACGTACAGCATTTTATATTCTCCACAACACATCTTGGCTCATCCAGAAGCCATCATACCAGTTTAAGAGTAACTTGAAACATATGGCTACTCTGAGATGAAAATAAGTGTAGTATTTTGGTTTTCTTGTTACTTCGTTCCTGGGAATACAGCATTCACTGTGTAATCCCACGGTGGCAATATTGCACACTACAGCACTATTTAATCTGAAAAATTATTTCCTGTTTTGTGTAATTCCTAAGTTTTTTCTGCTACCTTCATCCTGGATCCTTTAGGGCTAGGGCTGAACAAGAAGCTGCTGGGATGAGCAAGAGAGGCAGATGACACCCTCAGCTTAATGCATTTGACACAGGAAAATTCATCATTGCTGAAATAACTTCCCTCCTTCGAAATCCCATTAGACTTCTTGTCACAATTCACATACCCTTGACAGGTCTAACTGTGAGCGACGGTCAAAATTAGACCCAAACTTTAAATAAATTCTGCATCAGAAAAAAGGGCTACCTGCACAGACACCATTGGCAATTGAAGGTGACAAATTAACTCCACAAGAAGAAGTAGCTTGATGTCAGAATCTTACCACTGTAAAAATAATCATCACAGTTTTGCTTTTCAACAGAAAAATGCCCATTTCCACGCCCATTCCTTGTCAAGATAGATTTTATATTTTAAAAAATCATATAAATTTCAACACAAACTTTTTAATTCTGTGACGTTCATGTTAGGTATTTCCTTTTCCAGTCAGTACCACATTTTCTTTTACTAAGAGCAAAAGGGGACAAGTCGATTTCAAATGGAGCATCACTGGAAAAAAAGTATTTTGGGTGTCAAAGGTATAGTGAGGCACCAACACATGCTGGTATGTTGCATCAGTAAATTATTTTTATTACGTTTAAAATACTTGGAAACAGTAAAAAATACTTAGCAAGGAAACACATATTAATTTCAGGTATTACAGAGTTTCTAGAAGGTGCAAGGAAGATTGATGTGGAAAAATCCACTGATAATTGACTCTTTTTAAAGGCAGTCAGTAACAAATACTGGGAAAGCACGTGTGAAGAACTGCAGAGATACAGATTGCTGTGGAGGTTGATCCCAGCTGGAGCCAAGCACCCAACCAGCTGCTTGCTCCCTCTGTCCCCAACAGGACATGATAGAAAAGAGGAAGAATGAAAATGAGAAAACTTGCCAGTAGAAATAAAGACAGGGAAATCCTTTACCAAGTACTGCTGCAGGCAAAACAGCTTCAATTTGGGGACACTTAATTTATTGTCATTTAGCTTAACTATTTAAGTAATGATTAACATACTGGGAAATCAGCAAAAATGACAAATAATTATACACTCAGGAAAAAAACCCAAACAAACACATCTCTCTCTCTCTTCCCAGCCTCAACTTATTCCAGACGCCTCTCCTTCCCCCTTCCTGGTCTCCACTCCCCTGATTATCACCACAGGTCATACTCAGCCCCTTAGGTAAGGTGACAGGTGGTGCAGGAAGGGTCGGAGCATAGCGGTTTGTCTCAGCCATGCTCTGCTTCCTATTCTCTTCCACCGCTCCTTCCTTCTTGTTTTAGGCTTCTGCTCCAGCACAGATCCTCCATGGGCCACAGGCCCTTTGGCGGTGCACCTGCTCCAGCACGCGCTCATCTCTGGGCCACAGCCCCTTTGCTGTGGAGCACCTCCTTCTCCTCTGGCCTTGTTCTTCCCTCTGGTTCCTCTGTATTCCTTCTCTCGTTATTTTTGCCCTTTCTCAAACAGGTTTTGCTGTTGGCTCATGGGCTCAGCTGTGTCCTGCAGTGGGTTCGCTGTGGAACTGGCTGGGACCTGCTGTGCTGAACACAGGGCAGCTCCTGGCCCCTTGTCACAGAGCCAAAGCCCCCCTCTACCAAAACTTTGGCATGGTCACTATACAACTGCCAAGTGTAAGAAACAGACTAATGGTTTTAAACATTTGGAATAAGGCTGTTGTAATTTTAAGTAGGAAGAATGGAGTGTAGTTTTAATATACATGCTGCACTGTCAACAATGTGAAATATTTAACTTAGCAAAAGCAGTGCAAAAGAAAGATCTTACAAGATGTAATAAAAATAATTAAATGGGAAAAGATTAAAATGCATTTCCTAAGATTTCTCAAATTAAGCACTGATGCAAGACATCCCCAAAGCTGCAGCTTGGCACAACATTATTCTCCACAACTTACTGTCAGTGGCTACACATCCACTCTTTTCAAAAAGAGCAGAACTGGATCTTCAGTATTTAAAGAAAGGCAGTGGTGGAAAGTTTGCACTGGCAGTGTCACATCCTTTAAAAATAGTCACAAAATTCAGCATCCAATGGACTCGAGAATATGTGCACAAAAAAGAAGTTATTTATCTGCAACCAACTGCTCACGACTGGAGTAGTGGATTTCTCAGAAAGCATTGATTAATATAGAATCGCTTATTATATTGACATTTAACAGGAGAAAGATCAGTATTTTTTCCCTGAAGATACGGTTTCTAAAAGTTTTTCCAGTTTAGATTTCTACTGATAAAATTTGTTCAAAAAGAGAGATGTTACACCATTTGTTATTCCATCATTAAAACCTTCCTACATAGTGCTATTTCTTAGCTTTATCTTTATAGTTATTTTGTTTAATACATAGTTAATAGCAGAAGAATATATCTGGACACATGTAGTTTATGGTTTTGGTCACCTGTTTCTCAGGATCTGTTTAGGATAATTGTAAAGTTTTGAGAAACGGGTTCTAAAAAAAAAAAAAAGTTTTCCCAGTCAGGTCTTCTTTTGCGCCTCCCTATTCCAATTTTATCTTCCAGCTTCCAATTACTATGCTCACCTAGAAGGGGAGGGAAAAGTCCAACAAAGCTTCTGTTATGCAAGTCTCGGCACATCATGGTGTACTCAAACGGGCTGAAGTGGCCACAGACCTCCAGGCTCCCTGGGGTAGGTCTTTCAGGCAGCTTATTTTACTGGCTTCTTGCGGAGTTCAAAGCCCGTATGAGTTACTGCTGCACACAGCATTTGTATACAGCACTTCACGGTGTTTTGGAGAAGATCAAAGGATGGCAAAACGCACTGATTTTTAAACTCTTCCTGATATTTATTGCAAGTGAAACAAAGAATGATTGTGGGAAACTTTTCCTGCAATAACCTAATCATCCAATAATGTGATACAGCGAAGCTGTATTCTGTTTGACAGTACTTGAAATGAGTTACCAAAGGCATGAAAGCAAATGTTAAAACATGCCAAAGTATTGTTTGAAAATGGCAACAGAAGAGTTCAGAACTAGAGCTACTTTAGCAATAAAGCAAACTCCAGAGAATTTCAGTGGTCAAGTGATTTTCATTCTTACAAACTTGCAAATAGTTTCTCCCATAGAACCAGTCTTAATAACATACCTGCTGCTTATCTTTCCCACACACACCTGTATCTAACAATCTCAAACCTGAAGTAGATGCTGATAACACTCTATTGCAGAACATAAATCTTTAACACACTTCAGATACCAATCCAGGATGCTCTTGGGCCCAGTAAATCCCTACACCCATAGTGTGCTTCAACAGTGCACGGTTTTCTACACAGTTTCCCAAAGGCCAGAGTGCCTCAGGCCAGCTGCAGGAGAGGAGATAGACACGGATCCACCACCACTTGGCATTGCACATCCAACTGGACAACTCAGGCAAGGCCTTTCAAGGACTTTCAAACTAACAGAGGTTTAAGTTCTGATCAGAGACATACTGGGGATATGCTGGCAGGCTACAACGTACATTACAGCATGTTCTTAGTTCTTTGTTGCTCAGCATCAGTGGCTCCTCCTCTGCCTGGCTCGGCTAATAACACGGTACCAAACATACTTATAAAATCCTGCAGCACAGCTGGACTGAGAAGTATGTTTAAGAACAATGATCTGATCCCAATTTCTCACCACATTCAGCAGTAGGCTCCTGGAGTTTCTTTCATCATCTACTGTCAGTGACTTCAAAACTAAAGAGCTGCTGATATAAATATATGCCTTACACGCAGAGTTACAACTTCAAGAACAAGTGGCATCACTGCTTGTTCTGGATAGGAGAATAACACCATGACAGCACAACAGTGCTGACCAACCTCAACCGCAGACACACAAACAAGGCTGTTGCCTTGGTTTAACCCCAGTCGGTAACCAATCCCCACGCAGCCGCTCGCTCACTGCCCCTCACCCAGAGGGATGGGGAGGAGAATCAGAAAGGAATGTAAAACTCAGGGGTTGGGAGAAGAACAATTTAATAACCGAAATAAAACTTTAAAAAAACCCCACATTAATAACAGTCCTAATGAAAGTGAGGGAGAAGGGGGGAGAAATGAAATCCAAAGGGAAGAGAGAAAAGAAAACAAGTGATGCACAATACAATTGCTCACCACCCACTAACCGATGCCCAGCTAGCTCCCGAGCAACGATCCACAGGCCCCGGCCAACCCACCCCACTCTCCCTAGTTCATATACCGAGCATGGCATCCCATGGTATGGAATACCTCTTTGGCTAGTTCAGGTCAGCTGGCCTGGCTGTGTCCCCTCCCAATTTTTTGTGCACCCCCAGCCCTCTTGCTGGCAAGGACTGAGGAACTGAAAGGTCCCTGACTTAGTATAAACATGAGGGAACAACAACTGAAACCATCAGTGTGCTATCAACATTGCTCTCACACCACATCCAAAACACAGCACTGCACCAGCTACTGAGAGGAAAATTAACTCTATCCCAGCTGAAACCAGGACTGCTATAAAACTTGCACAGTGACAAACATATGTGTCCAGAAAGCTCAGTGATACATTATGCCAGCCAGGACCAGGTAGATCTGCAAAATTCCAACTTTTTTCCATCAGTGACAGGAAGGTTTAAGGACTTACCTCCAAGATAAATCCTCCTTCTTACCTTTCCTCTGCCGGGAGGTCAGCTCTACCACAAGTTCCAGCTGGGAATGCAGCAAGGCCATCAGCTCCTTCCTAAGGGCTTTATCAAGTAATGAGCCCAGCCCTACTTATTCCAGATACGTGGCATCTTTGTTACAACAATCAGTTCACACATAGATGTGCTTAAAACACCAGAGAACATAAAATGCATCCAAGGCGCATACATACGCAAGCTTGGCTTTGCTGAGGTAGAGGATGACAGCATAAATCTAAAAACATTTTCAGCTTCTCTTTGAAGAGAAACTTCCTTTCCTGGCTAGCGCTATTTGTTCAGTGCAGAAGAGTCACTGAGTTTAAAAGCAGGATGACTCATACTTGTTTAGAGGTTTATAAATTACCTGCAGTTAAGGAAGATGTTAGGAAAAAATGTCAGGAAGGTTTAAATACTGTTCTTTGAAGGTGCAGGGAAGTGATAGCTAATGTATTAACTTCTGAGAGCAGCTAGTTGAGCATTAAAATCAAAGTGACTTGGCTTTTCCCTTCATCATTTTATCAATGTACACCACTTGCTAACAAAGACCTTTTAAATATAAAGCAGATAGTTTTATAAAGAAACGTGGACTGTTCAAACAAATAGAAAACCTGATCTGGTTTGTCTTGACATTACACTTGCAAAAATGGCACCTCAAGCACTGCCATTTTAGAGCAAAGACACAACTATGGCTGACAGGACTATGGGATTGACAAAATTATGCCCAAATTACCCAGAGGAAGGTTGTTTCTTAGTCCCCTCAGCATAATTAGAGGAGCACAATTTATCTACCATGCACAGTGATACATTCATTAATGTCTTTGGTTCCTCTACTTAACTTGCTTGGGTACCAAGAGCAGAAGAAGAAAGTTGCATCATACCATCCACTACCAGCCACTCCTGGTCTCTGCTGGTCTGCACTCGGCACAGTCCCAACAACCCGCAGGAGATAAAACAAAGAGATAAATAATTTTTTATGCTATGTGGAAGCGATCATTCTTTCTACTCACTGGATAGTCTCGCTGAGGCTTACTCTAAACCTTCTTTTCCTATCCCCTAGAAAAGGAGGCAAAGCAAAGCAAATGCACAGCACACCCCAAGATAAACCTCCTCCCGCCAACCCTCCATAAAAGCCGAATGAAGACAAACTAATCATACCATAATTAGTTACAATTTGCACAGTTTTGTCATTATAAGAAAAATAACTTTTCCTTAAGATTAAAGGGACTGGAAAGCACTACATAAAACCTTTCCTGACTTTTTCTTCTCAGGGGAATTTTTGCAAAGCTTTCTTACAGTACTTCATGCAAAGATCTGATTATGTATTTCAACTTATTTTCTCTGTAATTAGTTTAAAAGCTGGGTCATATGCATATTTAAGCTACATTAATTTGAGCAAATCTTCTACAGGGATACACTATATATGAGTTAGAATTTGGGGCGCTGAACTCGGTATGCCCACTGGTTTAAATAGGACTAAACAACCTTGGAGAATGAACAACTGCAAACCAGATTCTAGTCCTCTCTACTCCAAAGCACCCAAGAATGCACGGATTTGCTCAGATTTATAAAAGGTCTAAAGAGCATGTTCTCTGCATAGCAATCTATGTCACACATGAAGATGTAGTTAAATATTCACCTTTCAAGCAGCACCAGCTATTTAAAGGAGTTTTTTTTCTCTGCTGCTGAGATGTGCTAATTCACCACAGAGCTCTCATAGTCTGTGTTACATGAATTTGTCTTCCTTTCCACTGAAAGGAAGATCACAAACACCGTATCTTTCAGTTGGGGGGACAGCAAAATTTTGAACTACTTTAATTCATAACGAATATTTTTCTAAAAGGGACACTTCCTGACCAACGCAGCTGGTAGTTGATAGCTGGTCATTACATAGTGCCCACCATACAACGAGCTGGCCATCTCCTTTAGCTTCCACTTGAATCGTCTGCCCCATGACCAAAATAAAAATTTGCAAGACTGATTAGCCTTCCTGAACACCATACCAGTGGTGGAGATGGCAGAGGCACACACTCCCACAATGCTGATTTTATTTAGGATTCAGAGACAGGGTTAAGAATTTTCTCTAATTCACCATCATGGAAAATTGCACACAGAAATCATTTTGTTTTGCTCTGAATTTGAGACAGTATACTACAGAGCTGCATGATAACTGGTATTCCTACCTCTTAAAAAAGAAATACCTGTGATGGGAGATTCTGCTTGTTGCATAGCATAATCAAGGGATTTAGATTTTTGGTTGTTTTTTTTCTTCTTAAGTTAAAGTATTTCATTACTACAGCAAGACGAGTGGTGTTAATATCCTAAAATTTTACAATCTTCTGTCATTGTGTTTGAGCAAGAGATAATTATATTACTGGCATGTTTGATAAATCTTTTCCTTCATGAAGCCTGACTTGAAATATTGGCCATAAATTTTCCCTTGATCACCTTATGAAGTCATCCCTGTAGACTAGTGGATTATGCTGGTTTACCACACTTCTTGTTCTGCTTTAATAAAATACACTAGTCTAACACTATTAATGCACTACTTGGTTTGTTATTTTCAAGATTTAATCTTTAAAAGAAGATCAAAGCCACATGTTCAATAATGTTGCAAACCTAGAATCTGACAGCAAGTCTTCTACCCAAAAATCTCTCAACCTAACATGCTTTTAAAATGGAACTGTTTATTCCACAAATCTACTGACATCTGAAATCAAGGCATTTCAAATCATGTGTCCATTTTAATAAATGGGCAGCAATCTCTCTGCTGTTGGGAACTGTCAAAAATAAAAGATTTGTATATACTAAAATGAGCTTAAATCAGATGATGGCTGACTGAAACAGCAATGCTAGAAAGACAAAAACAAAAGAAAATTGGGGGAAGGTTTTTGCACTTGTAATAGAAGAGGAGCAATTAATTGCAACCTGTTTCTACTAGCAGAAATGTGGACAATCTGCAGAGCTGACAAAATCTAATCCAAGATAAAAATCTAATCTAAAAATGAGAATATAAACCAGGGCTAGCAGTATTTTACATTTAAATAACACCTTTAACTAATAATTTGCATTTCTATTGATACCGACTCATACCTTATCTGTAGCAGATGTATGAACATAATATTGATACTGTTATTAAATTCTTTGCTTGTATCTCTATTTTCCAGAACTGTGCTTCAAGTAATATTGCAGAGAAGTATTTCTCCTTAACACCCAGCCATAAGATGAGGCTCTTTTAGTTTCAACAAACTAGTTAATTTGCTGGAAGACATTTCATTATAGTCAGCCTCTCTCTAATGAGGTCAGCTGTCAGGTCCTCCATCCATGCTTACTTTAGGTTTTTTATAAATTAGGACAGGTATTTTTTTCTTCCCACACAAGAAGTCCAATGACATGCATCTTGCCTGTTACACATACAACTAACACACACGTACCTGTTCCTTAGTATTTTCTCAGTACAACATGCATCAGATTTTATAAAAATCACAACTAATCTGCCTTTTAGAGAGCCTTGTCATCACTAAAGTTTTTTTATCATCTTTGCCATAAGGCAAGAAAGAAATATCCCAACCTTACACTTCAAAGCTGAGATCCAAGTCAGATTTAGGCCTAAATGCAATACAGGCAAAACCTTTGCTTGAGCCTGTTCCTGTCTGATATCCAGACTACACAGGTTCAACAAAACTCATGCACAGCTGAGAGCTCTGTGCGAGCTTCAGAAGTGCAGCAGGAACAGATCTGAGCAGCAAGCTCATGCACAGCTGCAGATCATAGAATCATTTAGGTTGGAAAGGACCTTGCTGACCATCAAGGCCAACTGTAAACCTAACACTGCCAAGTCCACCACTAAACCATGTCCCTAAGTGCCACATCTACACACCTTCTAGATACTCCCAGGGATGGTGACTCAACCACTTCCCTAGGCAGCCAGTTCCAATATTTGGCCACCCTTTGGTGAAAAAACCTTTTTCTTAATATGTAATCTAAACCTCCCCTGGCACAACCGAAGGCCATTTCGTCTTGTCCTATTGATACTAAGAACAGCAGCATCCCGACCCCCTTGCTTTCTAACCTCACCGAAGTTGGAGGCTAGGTGTGGCTGGATAAGGAGTCCGATATAATAACACTCAATAACAGCAGACTGTTACTAGGTAAGGTATTCTTTATTGCAGCGCTGGGGTAGCACCAGGGATAGTTCTACCATAAGCACACCCCCCAGTCTGGCAAACTTTTAGAGACTATATATCATGAAGTTATACGTAGTCGTAAAATTTCTGAGAACTCATTCACATATACACAAGATTTCCTGGAACTCATTAACATATGCAAATATCTGGTCCACATGCACAGTCATCTTTCGTGGTGGTCTTCGGGGTCTTCAGATGAAGGCTTGTAGTCTTCTTCACTATGCCCGCTGATTGACATTTACTTCTGCACAAACTCAGTTCTGGGATCAGTAGACCCTATCCTTCAAGGCCATTCTGTTGTAACTTTCATCTCTGTGGTCTGTGCATCCCTTCTCAAGATTGAGCTGTCTACCATGAGATTATCCAGGTGTCCCCTTAACTTACTCCCACTCCTTATCTTACAACCATCTGGATCCTCTTTTGTTCAACTAAATACCTAAAGTATTTACAAAATCTCCCTTGGTTTTGGAGCTCTAACCCTTTCACTATTGCCTGTTACTTGGGAGAAGAGGCTGACACCCACCTTGCTACAACCTCCTTTCAGGTAGCTGTAGGGAGCAATAAGGTCTCCCCTCAGCCTCCTTTTCTCCAGCCAAACAACCCCAGCTCACTCAGCCATTTCTCCTAAGACTTGTGAATAAGCAGAGCCTAGCCAGGACGACCTCTGCTCAGCCAGGTTTTTAACATACAAGCGTGTGTGGTGTCAACACACGTCCGTGGTGACAACATGATGTGGGAGACACTCAACAGACAGGACAGTAAGACTTCCTCCAACATCACTGGCATGAATGCTACGTGGATTTTGCAGACATTTCTCTTGAAGACTGTTGTCCTAGCACTATCAAAACTAGCTGACTACAACAAGGCTTTTTTTACCATCCCATACCAGGTTAACTTCAATAAGTAGTTCCCACACTTTGCCCCGGCACAGCCACCAATCCCCCACAAGGTTTTGAAAGTCCATCTACTGTCTGTGCTGTTTCTTAATCCTCTTCAGGCCAGTCCACCCTGCTTCTTGCCTCTGCTGCATCTGAAGTCTTCCTCCTTTGGGCTCCTCTTCCAGCCAGGCACTCCTCATCTAGGCCCCCTTCTTTTCCTGGGGCCTCTCTTTGTCTCTCCTACATCCAGGGCACTCTCTCTCCTCCCTCTGCTTCTTCCAGGTCTCTCTTCATCAGGTACTCCTCTTCTATACCCCTCAGAGCTATTTAACTACTTAGCAGGAACCAGCCACAGCTGCACATTATCTACATCAGCCAGCCCACCGCCCCTGAAGCCAGCCCAGGGCTGTATATTCTCAATGTTAACCTGCCTTCATTCCTCTATAATTCCTCTACAGACTGTGTTTACACAGAGTATGGGATAGGGACCATGCTGCTTTGTGGGCCATCTCCTGTGCCATATCACTGCTGATGCCACAGATAAGTGGCACAGACAACCTCAATGAATAGAGATAATGGAAAAAAACCCTACAGATAAGCCAGGAGGTGAAGCAAGGTCAAGCACTCCTCCCATCTTGACTCAATTCAACCTTTGTATCTTGCTGGATCACAAGATGCTTCCTTCCTCCCCACTCCTTCTGGACACTCAGGCAACTCTTAGTCACAGCTCCTGTGGAAAAGAACTTTACTGCAGCCTTTCTTCACAGAGCTGGATGTTTGTACTTTGTTTTGTTTGCTGAGACATTTCTTCAGTCTATGCAAAACACAGACATGCAGATCAGTTTGCATATTTCTCTGTCTACAACCAGCAGACTGTCTCACACCAACAAGCTACTCACCATCACAAGTCTACAGCTGGCTATAAAAAGCTTTGTAGGTACTGACAGCAGCCAGGCAGCAAGCAGTCCTGCAGCACATTCTGGTGACCATGAAGCAGATGTGGCTTCGGAAAACATACTGCCTGCATCACATCCTGAGCTTTGGGGAGCTTCGTATCTCAGGGAGCACACGGAATAAGAACGAATTAATTTCTCATTAAATGTTTTAAATTACAAAATACATTGTGCTCACTCTCCTAATGCAGCTGGGGATTTATCCTTGCCTCCAGGTTGTAGTTTTCCTTCTTGTTAATGTTCTGTGCTAATTTCACAGCCATGCATTTGGTAAAGTCAGCCTTGTCCAGAAGGATAAATCCAGAGCAATAAAATAGGTGTCCACTAAATACTGTTTTATCTGATCTGTTTCACCTCTGCTCTGCTACCAGTTGGGTTCACATAGTCCATTTCTCAATTACTAAGTGGGGCTTGGGCTTTCTAATGTTTTCCAAGACGTGTAGTGTCTTATTTAAGCACTTTATAACAATGGTGGAAAGAAAACAAAGAAGTAACTGGACACAGAGTGGGAAGCCATGTCCGCCACATCCTTCATGTGTGACACTGACATTGAAAGACAGTCAGGCCAGGAGTATGGGGGACACAGGAACAGGAACCATCATACAGCATTTGGGTGTCCACCTTCGGCACAATGCTAGCCTCACCTCACAGCTCAGTCTTCCAGTTCCCTGATTTTCTGGGCTACTTTTGCACAGACTTTCCTCAAAGATGGCACCCCTGATCAAAAACATTGCTTGACCATTTCATGTTTATGTCCCACTGTGACCCCTTTAGGAGAAATGTTTGAATGTGTTCAGATTTTGTCATGATGGATGCACAGGATGGTATTCATATAAAAACCTGCCACTGCCTCTGTTGTTACAAAGGCACTCAAAAATGGCCTTGTAGACAAACAAGGCATGGAGACAAAATACAGTAGAATATTACAGTATTTTCTTTGGGCACTAACATACCAACTCTTACACCTGCAATAATTAATCTCTGACTGTAAATTAGGCAAAACAAGGAAAAAGTATATAACTTCATCTGATTCTAGCTTTTCTTCTTTTGCTCTTGTAGTTAAATTCACTAATTAAATGTAAAAAAAAAAAAAACCCCAAACCAAACATAGAAGACGGTCATGGAAATTTTCATAGCCCAACATTACAAATCAGCTACAAATGTGATGGTTCACAGCACTAGTAAGGACTGAAAATGGCACTTGTGCTGAAACCTCATTTTGCTCTAGTAATCTGAATATGTATGAACAAAAGTAATATAATAGCTATTTGGATACATGAACAAATTAAAATTTTACAAGAAGGTCATTAGATAAAATCTAATACACATAACATCTTTAAAGCAGTAAAGAAAAAAAAAAAAAGAAAGAAGAAAAAAAACCCACCGGCTTAACAACTAAGTACTTTTGAGGTTTTATCTGCCCTGAGGGCCTGATCCAAAACCTGCTGACATTCAACTCTCCTGACCACAGTTGATTTAAATGGTCTGACCCGGACAGCTGCCTGGGTTAGATCCTCTCTGACACAAGGAAAACACCTCACTGAAAATCAAGAGTCATCTCACTTTTCTCTTTTCTGTTTTCTGCTGTTGAGCAACCAAAGTCTTGGACAGCTCTGTTTTAGAAATAATGCTATTTTTAAAGTATCTCTTCACCCCTTGTGTTTTCTGTAATTTTGAAAAAGCTTCAATTAAAAACCAAAACCAAAACAATTTTAAAGCAGAGGAAATACCAGTCTAGAATAGCAGTATTTTCAGTGCCTGAACAGAAAAGCAAAAAAGTGCTATAAAAACAATCCTTCAGAAGCATAAAAAGCTCTTTTACATCTTAATGCACTTTTCAGTACCAGCAATTTTCCTTCTCTCCTCATTAAATCAGAGGCTAACTGGCATCAGGATTTAGAAACAGCAGTACCTTCAATTCCCAGGATACTTGCACATGGTGAACACTGGTAATTTCAAACCTTTACAAGAGCACATTACACCTGCTTTACTGCTTGCTACTCTCTGCAGGATAAAATTTTCAAAGAAAACACATTAAAATGTTTAGGAAACAAAATGCAGAACAAAAGTAACTTTTAGCATTATGAAACCACATGAATAATTATCAATACTGGTGTAAAAGATTCTACAGACAGCTACTGTAAATCTCCTTAAAATGATCTCAAATCACTGTAGAAGATCTATGCCTTACTTGATTGCAAACTACACACAAAGCAACTACACGTAAAAGCTCTTGGATACTCCACATATGCCCACAGTTTCCTGAATACCAAAAATCTTGATTTTCATGCAAATTTCGTAAGAGCGCAGTTATACAGCTTGCTGCCATGAATTATGCAAACTCTGCGATGTATGGCACACATATTGCTGTAAGAAAGAGGCGCATGCGCAGTTCAGACTGTCCACTTGCAAAATGTCTAAATACATTGCTACCTTCAGCAGAATTATTTCCAAGCATTAATATTGAACAGCACTGTAATTGGCATTTTGTTATTCCACACATCCAACAGCATGCAAATAGGTATTTGTTGTTATGCTTATATTTTTGATCAAGCATTTGCAGATGAGCACTCAAAACTCAACAGCATTTATAATGGCTACAAAAATGCCAGTCTTATCCTCCAGGAAGTCACTGTAAATCATGGTGTCAGAGAGAGCCAGCAGTGATCCTGTGTTCCTCATCATAATCACTGCACAGGCTCATCAATATTACATGGACCTTCCTAATTTCATGCAAAGCCTTAGAAAGAGGCAGGCAGGCACAGCCCAGGTAAGCAGATACATCTGCAATAACGTAACAAATGGGGGGTTCTTTTTTTTTCCCTTCTTTTTGTGTGTGTGTGTTTTAAATACCATTTCCCCTGCAGTTTACGTACCCAGTGTAACTGTGACAGTACAGGAACTGCAACACTGCCCAGAACAACTGTTTTTCTCTTCTCAATCCTATTCCAAATAGTAGCCAAAAACTGCAACTTACAGAAAGAGCATAAAAAAAAAGGCAAACATATTATCCTTCTGTATTTATCCTTCCAAAAACTGGCAGCTTAGGAACTTGCTGAATAGATCAAAGAGAGTACATCTGGACCACTGTGTTTGATGCCTTTTTCAACCTAGTTATGCTTTTGGCCTCTGTGGGAACCTGTGGCAATTTACTTTGGTTTAGGTGGAAAATAACTTACTCTGTTTCTGCGTCTGGTACACCCTGTTCCTGACCCCGGTAATACGGTTAGCATAACCCAGTCTTATTTTCTAAGACAAACAGCTGTAATAGGTGAGCATGCTGATCACACATCATGCCTTTCTCTCTTCCCCTTTTCAACACTGTGGTTGTCACCAGGATATGATGACCCCCATTATGGAACAGACAAACCCCCTGTCAGCATTGCGACAAAGCCATCTGCCAACCAGGCATTGTCGCCAGGATGTGGTGACACCCATCAGAGAAGTGGGAAGCATACCAGCACGTGTGCTACTGCCTATAAATTCAAGCAGCTGCAAATCCTAAGTAGGACACAGACCAGAACTGCTGCTGGATGGCAAACCCCATGATCCCCCAGGGGTCTGGGACACCCCTACCATCACCTGCTTTCTCCAAGACTGAGTCAGTGACTCATGTTGTTTTAGGTAAAGTCCTCATCTAGATTATGGATATTGTATCACACACTGAATATTAAGAATTTGATCCAATCTTCTGAGGGCCCGGGTAACTAAAAAACTCTAGATAGTAAGAAAGCTACACTGATTACTAGAAATTCTATTTAACTGAAAGCTATGACAATTGCTAAGAATACTCTGTAATACCGAGCTACGCTAACAGCTAGAAACTGTAGCTAACTATAACCGATGGTGATTATTAAAATTTTAATACAATAATAAAGCTCTAATTATAACTACAACCATGTGGCCAGTCCTCATTCTGCCAAGGATCCCTAAAAGAACCTGTGTGTCCCTGTAGCATCCAGTGACAATTCAAAACTATTGACAGCTAAATTTAATGGATGCTCTACAGATATGGTGTGTGTGTGCACGTGTGCATTCTCAAACTGAACAGTCCCTGCTTACTCCTTGTATGGAGGTCAAGCCATACCTCTGAGCAGCTTTGCCACCCTTCTCTGCCTGTTTTTGGTAAAGACTGATTAAACAAACAAAACTCTATTGCCAAAACTTTGCTATGTACAGCAACCATCCATCCCACTGGTAACCACTTGCCAAAGCAAACCTGAAAAATCTGCTTGGAAGTTTTCCACAACAATACAGACAGATGAAGCTAGCAGTGCACCAATTTTTCAGGTTTGTATCTTTGCTGAATTGTTGATATAGCTGAAATAGCTAAAAAAGCAAGTTAAAGTAGTTTCACTTTACTTGATATAATACTTCCATATGGGGATTTCAATACATGAGGAAACACAGCTTTAGGCTATTCCTTACTCAAAGTAAGCATGATGAATTATAGAAACACAAATTAATTAAGTACTTTGAACATAAAGCTGCCTTTGGAAAGCATCATTTGAAATAAAAATGTTAACTTTGAGTTACATGGTAAAAATCATTATTAAGATTTTGTGTTCCAGCACTGGTAACAATTATGCATCCCAGATTCTTCTGCACTGCTCAAGCAGAAGCCTAGGGTGGATACATCTGCTGGTTAACAAACTACTACAGCTGAATTTACACAGCTTACATTTTCTACTTGAAAGAACCATTTCCATCACCATGGAACACATGATTTGCCTTTTCCAGCATACAGTATAGTGCTTTCCCTTTAGCTGCTAAATGTGTGTCCAAATTGTTCATCTTTCAAGTACACATAAAATGACAGAAAAACATCTCAGCTATTGTTCCTTTTTCCCAGTGTTTCTAGGCATAACAAAGCGAAATAACAACCACCAGAGAAATATCTGACACGGCGTCAACACACTACAAACTAGATAAAATCTTCAGTGATCTCTAAGGAGTAATTCCATCACCACCTTTCCCTTCTGCAACCACTAAGAACCATGCATCTGTCTTGTTTTGAAGTCTAACTTAATATGCAGCCTGTCACTATGTCTAAGCTGGTGGGCCAAGAAGAACTTTGAAGCTTCATGGTGTTCTCTAGTTGAAGACTGAGCCATAAAGCAATGATCCCACCCAGACCTTCGTTATTTGAGAAGGAAGAAAAGCCATGTGGGCGAGAAGGCATAATGGTATGTTTTGAGTCCTCATTTGGGACAATGAGGAGCTCAGAAGGGGAAGACAGCCAGCGCTCAATCTAGAAGCTGTCAACAGTCATAGTGTCAAGTTGGCCAATAAAGGCTAAAACCTGTAACGCAGGGCCCAACAAACTCTGTAGGTTCACTGCCAGACCTTCCTACTGCTCTACCCAAAAGGAATACATGATCCAGATATGAGTTTACAAGATCCATTTTCAAACAAATTAGGCACATCTGGACAAGAGTGAGTTAAACAGCTCTGTTCACATGCAGGAAGGACACATTGCTCTGTATTTCAGTATGACATAAAAAAGGAGCTCGAACCCTAGGACAAGCTCCATTTTGCTGCATGGACAATGCTTGCATCCGGGCGTCTCTGGAGTCAGTCTACACTCTTGGCTATTTGAGAAGCGCCAGCTCCTCAGACCTTGAAAAACAATGCAATGTGATATGAAGTGACAGATTCAGCCTTTAAAAATATCATCCACAACCCTGAGAGAAAAGCAAGATGCACAGAACATGCCTCGCATGCAGAAATGGTCCCCTCTTCCTTCAAAGCTATCTATCTTCATGGAAAGGAGCCTCAGACTTCAGCCACTAGACAAAATACTACCAGACCACTTAGACCAAGTTCCTGTTTCTTTCATCAGAATTTTCAACTTTTAGGCTTGATGTTACTTAATTCAAGTATTCCTGTTAAAGACACTAAAAGAAAAACTAAAAATGTAAATAGCCAACAGGAATGAGCAAGACACTACCAGTGCCTGAGGCACCTCTGCTATCAGGGAACTAATTAGGTTAAAGATGCCCAGATGAACCCAGTAAGGGAAACACTAGGTCCTCAGGTAAAAGATCTGGAAGATGTAAGGTATTAAGAGGTCAGACCTGTCATTGACAGCACAAGCACAAACAAGTAAAACCTGAATCAGCAACTCAGCAACAGAAAATCTTTCTACAAATACTTTTCTGAACATTTAGTCTCAGCCTAAAATTGCAGTCACACTGAGAATTTAATTATGTTAATATTAAGTGACTTCGGAACTTTAGATTCATTCCCCTTTTGATCTTTGGAGGGGGGTCCAGAGGAACCAGAAATACAAAGCTACATGGTGGTTGCATCCCCATCCTTTTAAAACCAGTATGCAAAAAGTACAACCAAACAAACTCAGAATAATAGAGGAATCACTGAGAAATATACTGAGACCAATGTAAACTGAAATAATAACCCATTCACTTCCAAAGGGCAGGAGTTCTGGGGAGTACACAGAATCTATCAGGGACTTGTCATGGCAGACGTGTTTGCATGAATCATGCTTAGTTGCTAAGGAAAGTCCAACAGTACAAAGCTCTACCAAATGTCAGGGAGACCTTGAAAGCAGAGACCCCATCAGTTTACCATCATTGTCAACCTGTTGCTGTGTCTCCCCGAGTGTCACTGAGAACTAATCCTTTCACCACCTGATACCTAACTTTTGTGGTAGCCTTGGGACCTGCTCAGAACAGTCCAAGCAAAACAAGAAAAGAGGGTCCTTCAGGCTGCTGCTGACAGGGAGCTGTAAGAACCATAATATCTCTGCATAAATCACTTTAAGTCTATCAAAGCATAACCAGACAGCTTAGCTTGCACAATCACACTGCCTTCCCTAGTTCTCTTGTATTGCATACCATAATAGAAGTCACTGGCACTAGCAAGGTACACTGTTCTTTCTTACATACATAACACAGCATCATGCCAGATCAGGCATGACAACTGCCTCCATCTGCTAGGAAGGGGACAATCTTAGCACGGGAAGCTTCACCTGTACTCTTCTGTCTTTTGATAGCATCCTCAGAAGAGGGCAACACCAGCAGTGCTCGGCAGAGATCTGCAGGGATTGCACCAGCAGCAGCCACTCCTGACCAAGAAAGAGCCCTCTGACCAAAGCAGCCACCAAGGATGGCATGGCCATGAAGAGGTTCAAGAGAAACAGGTTCACGCACCCCCTGAAGAAGGCTGAGGATAGCAAGCCCTGTTAAGACAGCAGCTGCATCTCTGTGGGGGTCAGGGCTGCCTAGTGCTGCTGGCAGCATGATGGCACTGCAGTGCAGTTGTGCTCCCCCACTGCAGCTAGGCTCCCTCTCCCCTTTCCCAACCCAGAGTGCAAAATACAGATTGCCAGGGGAAATCACAGGAGAGCGGCTGCAGAAAGGCAGGAATGCTCAGAGACTCTTGCCCAGGACAGCATGGCCTGGAGGACACACAGCTCCTTGAAATCTGGGTCAGGGCATGATGAAGGGCCCCAGTGGGCACCTTCTAGGCTGGGTACCCATTCAAGGATGCTGCTGCAGCACAGATTCTTCTGATTAATTTCAACACAGCATTAGAGAGCCTCCTGTGTAAACAAATACAACACCGTAAAACAACACAACAGATACATATTCCCTGCAACGTGTTTTTATATTGTTTGCATGCTCTTATATGATGGTGGGTGAACAAAGTTATTTTGCACTGATTTCACTAAGAATTGTGCCTTTCAATTACTGGCAATAAGATCAAAGTAATAAGCCTTAAATAGATTTTTAACAACATTTTAAACTTGTTGATTAAGATTGTCAGAGGATTAGAAACAAGTTTAAATCACTTAGGGAAAATGATCTTAATATCTGTTTAGAAATAGGTTCAGATAAATAATTCCCTTTCCTTCAGGAATCCTGGTAAAATTGGGGTCAGGCTGTTACTAAAGCAATTTTCTTTCCTTCTTCACTTCAACATCTTAAAAGGGTACAATGTAATAAATTCCTACAGCAAACATACGTTGGGAGAGCCCCTCATTCCCCATAAAAAGCATATTATTTTCCACTGTCCAGGCACCAAGTCTGTATTTCAAGTATTCACATCCGTGGGATAACTAGTTTTTGTTATCACACATGCATATATTTATATCCTAGCACATCACATACAGCTCAGCCTCTGTAAATTTGTTCAAATGTTGAGAAATGGAATGATAGAATCATAGAATTATTTAAGCTGGAAAGGATCTTTAAGATCATTGAGTCCAACTGTAAACCTAACACTGCCAAGTCCACGACTAAACCATGCCCCTAAGTGCTATCTATATCTACACTTGAAGAGATAGTTACAGCATCTGCCTACCCATTAATTTGACTTTACCTGACTGAGAGTGATTTAATCTTTCTGCTGAGGAAGGGGGAAGCCAAGGGAAATTTGACAGCAGAGTGAGGTCCCAAAAATGTGTGATGTGAATGAATGTGACTGTGTGTGCCAAGCACTGTGCAGTTCTCTGGATTCAGGCACAGAGATCACATGAGCAGATGCTGTGCATTGGGGATTAGATTGCTTTTGTCAGAAATGCTCATAAAGCAGAACTTTCCTCAAATGGCCACAAAATTAAAATTAGGAGTTGTGAGAAGATCAAACATCTGTATCTGAAGAAATAGCTTATGATACTGTTTGCATTCTTAATTGTCAGTGTAAGACACTCCATGGATTTTCTTTTTCCAGAATGACACACTAAGTCAAAACTTAGCTTTCTGGGAGGGGGAAGGAGGGTAGAGGAAGGTAGACGGGAAAGGAAAACAGCCATAATAAAACAAAGTAAGAGCTCCTTTAATAAAATCAGCGGTCTACAGCTAACGTGCATGCATATGGTCTGTGCATCTATATGCTGACGTGCATACATACCTCTTTTCCTAATGCTTTCACTGATTCTATACAGATCACATGCAGGGGAAGAAAAAAAAACCAAAACCACCACCACGTGGAGGGCAACGGATGCTCTTTTTTTCAATTTGACGCCTGGAATGTAATAGGATTTTGTGGAAGCAAATCCGGACTTTGATGTTATATGCAATTTTCTAAACAGCATAATTTCTTATAAATGCTCAGTTAAGTAAACAGAGCAAATAATTATTTTACTCATCCCAGTCACTAAACCATTATTTAGGTTCCTGCAGGGGGTATATAGGAAACTATTTCTGAACACTAAAGCCAGAGAAAACAAAGGAACAACACAATATTAGCAACTGAGAAAATTCTCACATTTTTTCTTCATGTAAAGCTGGAAGGATAAGATACAGTAGAGTCTCTGTCTCATCAAAGCAAACATCTTACATCAAGTCAAACCAACTGCATGGGAATATTGTTTGTCCGAAGTGACTGTGTTCTCATGCCTGATATGAAGATCAACTCTGATGCGCTGGCCTGACAAGTTGTATTTGCATTAGACATGGTACCAGGTTTTAGTGATGTATTTATCCATTCTTGAGGCAAGTTAAGTAATGGACCATGAAACACAGCAGCTTTACTTACAACCCATGAACGAAAATCCCAAAAAAGTTTCTAAAGCTGGTCCTCAATAGACTATCAAAATAAACAACATGCACCATGAAGAACATAGTGCTTTGCTTTTTTTTTTTTCTTCATTCTGAAAATTAAACTTGTTTAATGCTTTCTATACAGTCAAGAGTTAAATTCTTAGTGTTGAGCCTAGATAGAACAAGTGATGCTAGACATAGGGGTTTTCTTTTATTTTTTTAAATCTCCCTGCCAAAAATTTTGTTTAAAAGTCTGGTCTTCTTAATGGCACCTGCAGTAAAGCAATGTTTGTGTGTGGTGGGTTGACCCTGGCTGGCTGCAAAGTGCCCACCTAGCTGATCGCATTCTCCCACCTGAGCAGGACAGGGAGAGAAAATAAGATGCAAAAGCTTATGGGTCTAGGTAAGGACAGGGAGATGGCTCACCAATGACTGTCATGGACAAAACAGACCCAACTTGGGGAAATTAATTTTATTGACAATTAATAACAAAGTAGGATAGTAAAGAATAAAAACAAACTTAAAAGCACCTTCTCCAACCCCTCCTCCTTCCCAGGCTCAGCTCACTCCTCACTCTTCTACCTCCTCCAGGATTTTTTTCACTTTCTTAGCTGTTATCACAGAGGCACCGCCACCTTGTCCCAGGGGCTCAGCCATGCCCTGCAGTGGGGCCATTGGAGCCAGCTGGAAGCACCTGGAACCAGCACGGGGCAGCCCCGGCCTCTCCTCACAGAGCCACCGCCAGCACCCGGGCACCCACACCCCCACCCCCACCCCCACTAGTTGGTTTAAGACACATGAAAATCTGGGGGTTTGAATCTTATTTACAACTTTAAGGACAAACTGTAAAATCATGTTAATCTCCTTGAAATCACCTGAAGACTTTAGATATATATGTCCAAATACCTTCAGAGAGGTCTGTGAAACAGAAAACTGTTGGGAGTTACACACAGGGGCCTGGCACACCCACAGCACCTCGACTGTACAGAGATTTTGCTGAAAAGGGGCCACTGTAGCTTCTCCTGGTGCAAAAAGCTGCATTTTTCAGAGAAGAGGAAAGCCCTACAGGATGCCCATGACACACAGTGGGGGGCAGAGGGAGGAAGGGGAAAAAAGAATACCTCCAGAGGAGAAGGGAAGATACTTTGTGTTACTGGCATTCTGCTTTCTGTCCAGGCTGGGAGGAGCAAACACATCTTGGACAGTTGTTATTAAAATCAGGAGCTCTTCAGAGAGCAGAGATTTGCAAGGCTATAATATTCCACCATGGGGTTTGGATCGTTGAAACACAAGTCCTGTCTGCTTCATGAGGGTTATTAAAAATACTGCAGTTTCACAGGAGGAGTCACCCTCTGCAAGTCACTCCCAAGTCAAAGCATTGGATGATCCTTTCAGGATAGTCATCTGTCATTAAGCTCTCAAAGTCTACTGCAGGTACACATACATTTCCACACCCAAAAAGTCTAGGAGTATGATCACAGAATCACAGAACCATAGAACCGTTTGGGTTGGAAGGGACTTTTAAACCTCACCTAGTCCAACCCCCCTATATCTTCAACTAGATCACGTTGCTCAAAGCGCTGTCCAGCCCAACCCTGAATGTTTCCAGCGATGGGGCACCTACCACCTCTCTGAACATACATAATAGTCTACTTCAAATTTAAACAAAAAGTTATTCACCTTCTATATACAGAAGTTTCAGTAAATGAACATATTTGCACTTTAAGAAAGGAGAATGAGCAAAATTTTCACGCCATTACAGATATGCTCAATGAATTGCAACCTACGGAGTACCTTTTCTTATCAAGAGGCCAATGATAATTAAACATTACTTTTTGATAGCCATGCTACGTATTCACAACTATAGTTTTCCAAGACAGACTCTTCTGCCCACCCATCTTTCCAGCCTTTATGCAATCTTGTAGACAGCCCAGTCACCTCCAAAGAGGTAAAAAAATCAAGAAGCAGAACACCTCAGGCCAGCCTCTTGCCTATGCTATCGTTGTGCCCTCCGTGGCACTACAGGAGCCGCTCAGAGCTGGAGCAGAGTGCCATATGTGTTACCTCCAAAGCCAGGAATCTGGTGGCAGAGGACAGCAGCCAGGGCAGGGCTTGGCTCCGCCTGCGGTCAAGGCAGCACACAGGCAGCAAATCACAGCTCCTACCCAGAGGAACCATTTATTTTGTGTGCTGCTTCACTGCAAGCGGTCCTATAACCCTGTGAAAGGATTCTGTCCCCCACACCGTCACCCTTCTCTGGCTGGCTGCCGCCAGAGGCTGGCTGCGCTGCACCCACAGTCAGCAAAGGCACCACATCACAAGGAGGCAGACGGGGGGGTTGGTTTGGGTTGGTTTGGGTGTTTTTCTTTCTGAAACACGGCTACGTGCGGCTTGTAAAGCATTTCATACAGCCGGACAAGAACGGACGGGAAGCAGAGAGCCAGCCTGGAACTGCAGCTGGGGCAGAAACCTTCCCCCAGATCTCAGCATCCTTTCGGCGTGAGGCCGAGCCGTGGGGGAGCACCGGGACGGCAGCTGGGCGAGCGGGGCTGCCACCTGCCGGCCGGCCCCGGCCCCGGCCCCGGCCGGGCGAGGCGGCGTTCACCGGGCGGCGGTACGGCGGCGCCCGGCAGCCGGGGATGCAATACCGACCCTGCGCCACACAGCCATATAAAACTTTCTCTTACAGTAAGCTGGACTTCACCCCGAGTCAGGTTTATCCATAAAAGCCAAAACACATTTTGGCCTCACATACAGGCTGCCAGCTTTTTGCTTGTTTACTTTTGCTAACAGTAAGTCAGCTTGCTGGCATTTGCCCATGGCTTGCAATGACTTCTTTCCTTTAAATAGGCTGATCAATGCAGAAATAATAATTTCCGTGCATGTATCACCTCGTATTTTCAAACCAGCCGTGTGAAATAAAACACTACAACATTATTAAAGCAGCAGTTAGTTTGTCAGCTGACAAGCCATAGCCAGTTGGACCCAGTGCTCCTGTGAGTACGGAAGGAACGTTTGCAGCAACAGAATTGTAACGTGCAACAGACTGCACATGCCAATGCAACTGATCGCCCAAAACATCACCAAGTACTCAGTGTCACCTCACGTACACGCTCCCGGAAGGAAGTCACATCCCCAAGAGGGATCAAGAAGCATCCACTCATATACTTCTTGCATGTGAAAGACTGTAACAGAAACATCTATAAGTGAATAAAGAAAATATCATTACACCTACATGCTAACACAGGTTTCAGTTTATCTGTCCTATGTCAGGTTGTTCAGACTATGCTAAGAACGATGGCTAGAAACTCTGCAAGTTGCAGTAGCTCTGTTCAAGCAGATCTAAACAGAAAAGGTGTGCAGAAGCTTTGTTCGGTTCAGACTATCACAAATTCCTCTACCTGACGGTGGAGGGCTAATAAAATTGCACGTACACAGATTATTTGCTTCCATTCCTCAGAATCCATTCTGCTAGCAAGGCCTGTCCTAGAACATCACATCTGATACTGCTTCCACCCCAGTGAAAGTCTTACACAGTTTTGGGAGGTTGCCATGAAGTGAGAAACCTTAACAGCATATAGTGAAGATACAGCCTGCTGCTGTAATTTGCAAAGATGACACTCACTTGACAATAATAATTATTGGACCTGCAAATTAATGTTCCCAGGCATCCCTTCAAGCCCTCACGCTGATGGCACTAGACTTCAGTCAGCGCAGATGAGAAAAGTTAATTGGCCTACGGTACAGCCACGCTGGCACAAGTGGGGAAGACCTTGGATGTAACATCCTAATAGCTGGGAGGGAAAGGATGATATGCCTTCACCCGCAAGCTGTCCTCACTTCATCCACAGGCCATGCCCATGGGTAGGATGGGGCCATGCTTCCTTCTTCAGTATTTGTAATTCTCAAGTGGTATTTCTCAGTCTCAAGAACTATTTCGCCTAATCCTTGCTGCTGCCCACATTTGCTGAAGAGATAGATGCAGTCTTCTGGGAGCTCACAAAGGCAGATGACAGCTGTCTCATCCAGAGAACCTCACAGGCATGTGGGACAGGAGTAGGCTCATAGGCCTTTCATCGAATCAAGTACCCACAATCTTGTGCCAGGTAACACATTATTCCTATTGACTTTGAAAGTCCTAAAAATATATTCTGCTTGGTCAATACTAAATACATGGTTTACTTACTGCAGAACAAAGTTGACATAATCACTCTCAAAACCACATTTCCGGACTATGACAACGTTCAAAATTTCATGCAAACCTCATTAAGTATAAGGGAAAAATCCTCTGCAGTGGAAGGGACCAAGCATCTCAGGTGATTATTTTTTCCAGTGTGCTCTTCATCTCTGAAAGTCAGCCTGCTTCCAACTCTTCACGTTTCAAACCACCAGGCTGGAGGCTGATCAGCGCTAGCACCTGCACCTAAGTTATGTATACCTTTCCAGCATGCACTTGAACTAGCATGTCAGTTTGATAGGTCTGTAGTCTGAGGAACATGAGGAAGCAGACTTCGCTAGCATCCACTGCCAAATTAGAAAAAGACAAATGATAATGGCTCCTAGGGAGACCTTTAGCTTTTCTAGCTATCACTTCCGACTGACATTTTTGTTCATGCTAGTTTTCAATGACACATTTGGTTCCAGGCCTGTCATTTTTTATATCACCTAGCAGGCAGTGCTAGATGAACACTGGTCTCAGAAGGCTGGAAGCTATGGTATATTTTGGAAAAAAAAATCTTTATGGCAAAATAGTCCTATTAAGAATAAAAAGAGAAGCAAACAGCTTGAATTAATCCATTTACTCTGAGACTTCTCTGAAAAGAAACTAGATCTTGTCAAAACTTGACAAAATGTTTTGGGTGTTGGGGTTTTTTTCCACAGAATTATGCTGTTTCATCAAGGCTGAAATGTTTCACTGGGATGTATCAACTTCAGTGGAAAGGTTTCTGTATGATACGTTTTTGTCACTCATGGTACACTTCTGTCACCTACAAAGGAAGATGCCAAATAAAAAAAAAAATAAGCTTTCCAATCTGAAAACAGATACTTTCACACAATTTCATTTTGTGATGCTGCTTTGAAGGTTTTGGATCTATTCCAGCACAAAGCAGAAACACATGGCAAAATGAAATTGCCATTGTTCAGAAAACTCAACTTGGAAATCCTAGGTCTATGTCAGCATGGCACTTGTGTGGCTAGAAGCATATAGACATCGAAATAAGCACCTCTTTATTTGCATGCAATCATAGCAGATTCCTGGTTTCTTTTAAACCTTATTAATTTAAAAATAAACATATGTAGACCTTCCTTCACAGGCTGTTAATTAAAAGGCTGTAGCTGTTCTGACAATTTCCATGTGGCCCAGGCAACAGATAAGAGCAACGCTCTAGAAATGCAGGCCGTATTCACACATTTCACCAGTAGATGTGGACTCCTTTCCATCTTAGGATCTATATCCAGACCATATGTCTGTACACACAAATATGTCAGATTTGAGTACATTAACCTCTGTTACTGCCCTCCTCTGACACTGGCAATTCATGCATTTTATTGCACTAATGCAGCACCTCTTCTCCTACAAAACTCCACCTTTCAGATGTAACTCACTCTTGCCCAACCAACATGTCCCTGCAGAACAGGGGAGGCTGTGATGCTGTGAAGAGCTGGTTACCATGGATCTCCTACAGCATTTTGTGTTTGAAGGGTCTCCCCGAAGGAAAAAGACCAAACACTGGTTACAGCCTTTTGTCACAGACTACCACATAAAACCAGTTTAATTACAAAGGGATAACAAGCTGCTAGATTTCAATCAAATCTGAGAATTCATGTATAAAAGCTGGACAAAGTATCCTTGGCCAACACAAAGAACCAGCGACAAGAAGGAAAATTCCAGCAGTGGAGGTTTAGCAGCTGGCTTCTAGAGCAAAGTATTGCTCAGGCACCCTGTTTTGCACATCACAGAAATCCAGGTAGTTCAGAGAAGTAGGAGATCTACTTGCTAAGGCCCTATGAATAGATTTCTATCACAACACTCATTTCAAGTTTGCATATATTCTTTTCTTATGTTGGACTCTTGAGAAAAAAGATTTTTTTTTCCTAATGAGAAGTAGCCACAGCAGTAGCAGTTTCAGATATACCTACCCCTAGTTCAGTAATATTTTGCTAATAGTTTTGCCAGGAAACACAGAACTTATAATCTGTACTTTCCACATTCCTCCCATGTAGTTACAGGTTTGAGAAGCACAACAGATGTAAGGAACTGTTCCTTACTGAATTTCCAATGTACCTGACACATAAGGACATTTATTCCTCAGCACAACAGAAAATTGCTCACAGCAGAAATGTAAATTCAAACGAGTTACTAAGGTAACGAGTGTCATCATCCCAAACAGAGATGACCCTATTAGGGCTAACAACGAAAAGATTCAAACAAATATATAATCAGTGCATAGAAGTAAGTTTCTCTGCATTAGCTCATTCTTGCTAAAGACCCCTCCAGCTCTGCTCCTAATGTACATTTTCTTTCTATGTGCATTCCTACTGCCCACACAGATACAGAAGCCTGCAGCTAGCAAACTTACATTCAAAAATTCAGAATAATGAGCAAATGGGAAACTGCTGTAACATAGCTAAAAATAAACAAATTTCCCATTCATGCTGTTGTTGCTGCAATGTCACACTATTCCCATGAAGAATGGACCAGGGACCAGTTTGTCTCTAATTCCTTGCCTCTCTGAACAGGCCTTCCTTTGATTTCCCTGGCAACCATTTAAACATCACAAAGGCAGAAGATATATAAGTCTCCTGAATACAAGGGTTTCACGTTCATGTTACTGTTGCTAGACTACAGCCATCAAGGACAGAAGAAACGATGACAGCTGGACCAACACTGCACGTGAAAGTTGGGCATGCTACATCAGATCATCCAGTCTGCTCTCAACCACCCATTACCAGAGTAATGGATTCTTCTGTTTAAAAGCATATTCTGCTACTTTGTGAACTGTCAAGTGGTACTCTTTCACTCAGAACACAGTGCCTAATAACAGCTTAGAGATTTTTAGCACAACACAGGGAAAAAAACCCAAACAAAATCAACCCCACACCAAAATACACCCAAACCCCAGAAACACAGCTAATGTAATCTACAACCTATTTTATCCCTAAGGGTACTGTGAAAACAAAAGAAAATATTAATATTCAGTTTGATTACTGCATAATCTTTTCTAGGGATCATGCATTACAATAAGCAAAAGTAGACATCTGCCTACTGAGAGAAGGAGAAATGTAAGATGTCTCCCTGGTAAGAATTATGGTGGTGCTGCATTTGCTCCAAATTATCAGTACCTTAAGAACGCAAGAGTTGTTCCAGACAGCTCAGAAAGACCAAAATAAGATAAATAAATAATAAAACTTCCGTAGATCTTGCACATGCAGCCTGAGTGCTATGCAACCTGAAGAACTGAGGAGGAGGAGGAGAAAGAAGAGAGGAAGAGAAGCTGGGAAAAGGACCCCTGCTTTGCTCTGTGGCAGCGTCTAGCAGGGAAGGAAGAGAATAATGCCTAAAACAAGGCTTGGGTGCTGTGGCCACTAGAGTATTATCACTTATCAGTGCACCAAAAAGAGATTTTTGGGGTGAAAATCTTTTACCTGCAGTGATGGATGGAAAGAGAGAAGTGACTATCCCCCAACTCTCTGAAAGTGTTTATGAGGAGGGTACTACAACAGTGGAAGTTTCCAGATATTTTTCTCACTTGCAAGATGATCTTGCTCAGAATATTCACTTTTGTTTCTTTTTGAATCTCTGATGAATTAAGACTGGCATGAGTACCCAATCTATCAGATTGCACTGGGAGCCACCCTCACAGAAGGAACAAATATTTGTCTGAACAGACAGGAATTACTGTCTGAATTCTAAATAGGTTTGAATATTTCAGTAACCAAGCATTTCTAACTTTCCTTAGTCTTCACTGCCAAGGAAGAAAAATTGTTTTGTCTTACATTCCTAAACAGCTTTTAAGCAAATCTTTCAGAAATAGGTAGAAGCACAAATAATTACAAAAAATTAGTCTTAAGAGAAAAAAATTAGTCTTAAAATTCAACCGAAATAACACATTAATATTTACAGGAGGAATATAGAAAGATGGGAAGGGACAAGGATTACACAAGGGACAGACTGAATGCCAATATAATGATTAGCTCTGTCCTTCTGCAGAGCAGCCACAGCCCAGCCCCTGCAGGTCCACCTCCGTGAGAAGGCAGGAGAATCAAAAACTAGCAAGATGGGCAATAACTTTATTTGTACATATTTACACCCCTCTGAGGACAAAAGTGGCCAAAGACTTAAAGAGAGTTCCTTTTCTAAGTATTTTCATGTCGGAGTCATAAACGTGATATGCAGAAAGCACTTTTTTCTTCCAGAACAACTAGTTAAAAGACTGGTGCCACAAGAACCTTATTTGCTATTTGTTATTCTTCTCACAAAAGACCACAGAAAAACCTCACAGTTACACAGTATTACTCTAAGACTAATAACTTGCTCAGCTGCTAAAAAGTGATTATGTCTTGTTAATTCTATTCCACAATATTATTGTACAGCAAATATTGAACTGTTTCCAATGCATCATTTAATGGCAGATTCTACCAGAAATGATGTATCTTAATAACAATATGTTTCCAGTTTTAAATAGAAGTTTTATGGTGGGACAGTTGTTGTTTGGATGCTGTACAGCACCTGTCAAAATAAAAATCTTACTTAAAAAAAATAAATATATAAAGTAATAAAGTTATAAATCATTCAGGAAGGTGTCTCACTTTGACTTTTGCCACTACTTGGCTGGGTCTCATTTAGCTATCAGTGCTAACAAAACACCTCCACAGAACAGCTCCCTAAACCATCAGCAGCAAATTTACATCACCTGATAATGAAAAAAATATGTTTTTCAGAAAAAAAATAATCACAGATGGAAATATTTTTTAACGTCCCTAAAAATCCCCCCTCTTTTTTTTTTTCATTAAAAGAGCCAAAGATTTTTATTTAAGAGTTTCTGCACTTTTCATCAAAATTTACTTTAAACACAGAGTTTTCTTTTCTTCTGCTTTTCAAGTGGAAATGCTACCAAACTAATATTCAAATGTGAACTGCTACTTGCTTAATCTCTCATTTAAAAGAAAAAAATTTAATTTAAAAGTTCATAAAATATTCTTTATGATACTTCTATTAAAAATATTTTAATAATTGGTCTTACTATAGACAATTCAAGGCTTCTTTTGTTTTCAAAATATTCAAAGATTTCAGATGTCTGTTGACCATTAATTTTTATGTGGCTTTAAAATTAGATTAAAGTAATTCTTAAATTTTTTGCTATTTTTTGGCACAATATGACATCTGCAATATTTGCTGAATGAGGCTTTTAGTCCCTACTCCATTTCTGCAAATGCGATGAGTATTCTTCCTCCATTTCATGGATTAATTTTGCAAATGACACTTTTAAGCACTCCAAGCACAATGGAAAAAGTCAAAAATAAATCCTACAAGTGCAAGAGGCCAGTGCAGATGTGCACAAGTCTCAAATGCATTTCATTCCCCATGCTGACAGTCTTATGTGTCCAATAAAAAAAGGCCATTGAGACCACCACAATAATAATATTAAGCTTCATCCTCTTCTCCAGCTGGAAGGGCATTCAGATTTACATAATGCAGCTATTTTATTTTCATCACAATTCACTTGCATGGTCAGGAGATTTGGGAAGAAGGCAGAAATGGTTGACCACCCACATCTCAAAGCAGATCAGCCCTCTAGCAAGGATACTGGGGGTTTCAAAAAAAACTCTCATGGAACTGCAAACCTGTGAGCTGCAAATTCTCCCAATTCCCAACTGAAGGTTTATCACATTGTTTCTTGTGCCAGTGCTTTAGCTATTCCTCCCCATCGTCAACCCCCAAGACTACAAAACCAGGCTCTGATATAAAAAGATCATACGCCTGTGCTAGCAGAGACTGTCACTGCTCCCTGGGACATAAAGCAAGCAGGACAACTGCTCCAGCTCGGTGCCACACACAGGGAGTAAGTGCAGTTGAGACAAAGGAGTTAGTGCACAAGCAGGCAGGTTTCCTCACCATTTTACAGCTCCGTACTAATTTGTAGCTAGCACAGACCTACGCCTCACAACAAGGAGCAAGACATGCCATCACAGCAAAAGAAGCAACACCACCCAAGTCTGCCAGACTCACTGGGCAGCTGGGGCATGCTCACTCTTTTTAAGAAATGTCTGGATTCTTTGATTTGTTTTTGAAACCTTACTCACTGGGAATAAAAATTTTGATGCGCCATTCCTATAATTGTCCAAGTAATTTTATAATGGAGTAAATGTCTTACAAAGTTTCTAATGGGTCAGCGTCCTTTGGGCTCACTGCAGGAGCTGGAGTGAGGGAAAGGGACTGCAGGCAGAGCTCAGAGCCAGGGCTCAGTAGTATCGAAGACTGTCTAATAGCCACAAGCAAAAACACCCCGAAGGTCAGTGACGTTCCCTTCTCTATTTCCTGAAAGCAGATGGTAGAAGAGTTTCGAATTAATGGCCCTGCAGCGCCCAGCTTGGCACCAGCTCCCTGCAGAGATGATCAGCCTTTTCTGCTGACAGCCCGCAAGACAGCTCTCAATCCACATGGCAGTATCTGTGCCCAAGAACCACCCTGCAAATAAAATTTGGGAAGATATATCACTGAATGGCATCAAGTGCATTAAGAAAACCTGATTTCTTGCTTATAGTAGATTTTGGTGTGTAATTCTGTCAAAGTCATCAACTCATCTTTTTCTGTGCAGTAATTCTAATAAAGGAATGAGCATATTGAGTCTGGCTCAATCCAGCATTATTCTTCCAATGATCAATGTAGCAACACAAAACATTGCTTTAGAGAGACACACGGTAAAAGGCCCCCCTTTCCTCTCCCACACACACTACAAAACTAATTCTAAATCTTTACATTTAGTTTCAAAAGCTAGTTCAAAATCTTTTCTCCTCATTAAAATGTGATAGTATTTACTGTTATCTAAAGGTATCCTTACCACCCACAGAAAAATTCAAGGCCTCTAAGGTTTTTCTTCACTGTTATTATCACAGTCATCTATCAATAATTAGATGCAAGAAAACTAATTGATGCCAGTCAATATGGGGTTTTTTGGAAAAGGTTTTGTCACGTCAATGTTCTTTTTTTGTTCTCCAAGATAACGTGTTTCCAAGTAAGGGTGAAAGACCTTGACTTGGAAAGAAACAGCTCAAAGACAGACTTGGTTATCTTATCTAAAGCCATGTCTGCCTTCTCATAAAGATCTAGGTCCAATGCTGGGGAAAAAAAACTGAAATCTTTCTCTTTTCATATACGATTGAATTAAAACACTACCAAATGAGAATGCCATTTCTGATTATAAAGTTTATTGTTTCCACTTACTTCATGAAAACTTTGAAGGAGAACAAAAGTAACCCTGCAGCTGAAAAATAAGCCTTGCAATGCTAAATTAAAGAAGTTCAATCTACTCAGCTCATAAGGGAAGGATGAAAGGTGAATTGTCACTGAATTTATATGATTACATATGGAAATCGCTTAGAGGAAAATTACTTTCCAGTCTTGCAAACAAAGGCATAAGATTCAATAGCTGTAAACTGAACTTAGATGAATGAAACCTTAAGATTAAATTCCTGACAGTAAGAGAAATTAAACTTTGGAGTAATTTATTGGAGGGAAATCCAGTATGGGTGAGCAGTGTCACAGTGGCACTGCTACCATGCCCAAGCCTGCCTTTGCAGCTGCTGATCCAGAGCCCTACCTGCAAGCCAGCCTCCCAGCCCGCCCTCAGACCTGCCCCACCGCCATCAGTTTGTGGGGTGACTGCGAGACTCAGAGCTGACACTGGCCACCATCACCAACCAGCCCAGCCCACCCCACTCACATGGGGATGGCTACCCCACTGGCTGCCTCACAAGCAGCCCATCCGTTCCCCGCTCCCACAAAGTGCCTCCCCGGTGGTGCTGGACTTGTGCTCAGCTGTTGCCACTGGATCATAAGCACCGTCATTTTGCAAGATCAAGCCTTGCTATGCATTATTGCTATACATCTGCCTATACTAGAGACAGGGAAAAGAAATTAGGAAGGTGTCGCCAAGCCTAGTGACTCTTATTATCCACAGTCATCGATACAAACTGGTCTTTATGTAAAATGATGGCAAAATAGAATCTGAATAAAGGCCACTTATACTGAGGAAATTCCTTGCTACACAGACATAGACAGTGTGCATGTTGCTGTCACACAGCTCCCAGGAGAGTGCCCCTCTATGCCACCCTCCTCTTACCTCCCATATTCCTTGAGAACAACCAATCTCTGGTAACAGTCTGCATGTGTTATCTGAGCAGCTTCCCATATTTTGCCCAGCACATTCACCTGACATTTACTGTTTCCATTTCTCCCGCACAAAAGAGCCTTTATTCACTGAGTGGTATCTGCTCTGCTTTCATCCGCAGAAAGATCCACTGAACACAGCAGGAGTTAGGAAAGTCCCAAACAAGGTGCCTGCACCCTCCATTCCGGAAAATATTTTTAGTTAAGAGGACAGCAAAGAGCAACGTGCAGGAATTCAGGGCCCACCTGCAATCTAGTCAAAGCCTTCCAGGTCTTCTAAACACAAACTGAGAGTTCAGCTTGCTTGGATTTTTCACCAGCTAGCCACTGCTTCTTCTGCATTCTGCCACTCTGCAGCCCACAGAATGTCTTATTTTATATTGCTGTGTGTACTCTGTGCCTTCCAATGCTGGCACGTTTTGGAAGTAAAAGGCATGAGATGCAGTAGACACCGAATACAGGATAGCAGGCAAATTATGGTATCCAGCAGACATGTAGTATAAGAGTTTTTTATAACAAAAACTACTGGAGAAAACTCAGTATAGTGCTCAATTTTGGGGGTATTTTAGTTCCCTAAACACTCCCACCCAAAAGAAATGCAATTACAAAGAAGTCCCCAGTAACAGCAACAACTATGTCTGAAATCATGGTTAAGAACTGAGTATCTTCAGGGCTATCAATACAAATTGGTTGCTTGAAATAAATGTACTTTCAAAACAATCCAGGCATCTATTCTGCCTGTCACTCGCAATCCACTACCTGTACATCAGAGCAGTCCTCCCCCTCCAGCATACACGCTAGGTGCTCTGCAGGCCTCCTGGCAGCACTAATTACAAGGGCTCTGGCCCTCTAAAACTCAAATAGCACTAAAAGAGCAAAGTCAGTCCTTAAAAACCCTGAGAACTGCTCACAAGGAATCCTTGCATGCCCAACAGGATGATTTCACAGACCTTCATGGAAGAGTAGTTCTGATGATGAATATTAAAGGAACCAAAAATAGCTTTTTTTTTTGTCCTACAGACAGAATGTTTCAGAAAGTTATGATTTCTGGTGTCAGAAATTATTTTTTTTATCCCAGATTATTTGTATCATTATTAGTCTGCAGATTTATTCCATATATGAAATATAAATATGCAGTTTATCACAGTGCAGCCTTAGTAAGTAAAATAAGCTAGGAAAATAAAAAAAACCCATCCTTTTAAGTCCCCTTCTGCTTTGTATAATTTATCTGAAGAACTCTTGGTTGAGCATCTCCACAGGTTTTCATAAAGATTATTACAAGCTCTGTAAAGTACTTCTCTCTCATTTACCAACCTGTTGTTGTAAAAACAGAAAGAGAAAAGATGGAGAAAAACACCACAATCTTCAAACACACCTAACAAGACAACACCAATTGAAAATTTGCAGATTAAGGTTGGTAGGATATACAGTAAGTTGTACAAGTACAGCTTTAACATATGTTCAGAGTCCCTCCCCTGGATATTCCAGGAAAAAAACAAGCCTCTCACTGGAAAGAACAGGATGTGTCATTTTAGGCAGTTGTTTTGTTTCTGAAATTTTGTTTAATTGAAAACTGGGTTTATCAGAGTGAAGCAGTCATCAGCCTTAATGGTGGGATGGCTACTGCAGCTCCATAGTACCCCCTTCCCCTGAGAGTCAGCTACCAAAGCTATCAGTGAGATGCTGTCAAAAACTCAGTGCCATTTCTACTGGGAGTACAACTAAAAATACCAGTCCAAATTAGCAGTGTGCATAGACAGTCATTAAGTATCTTAACATATTCCTGCCAGAACACATGCAGAGCTTCTACTCAGTCATATTACCATGAATCTGAACCATGTATCTGCATACTGAACCACAACAGTTCAACTATTTTTAGGCTACTGCTAGGAAAAAACAAACAAAAAAACTTACAGTGAAAGTACTAGAAGGAGCACATTCCATGAAAAGTTCCTCTGTCTTTTCATATATCCATGTAACACCTACATGTAACATATTTAAGTGTATCCACTTTAACAGAATATCCAATATCCTTTACGAAAGGTGAGGTCTGGAGTCACCAAGCTCCACTACAACTGTCTTCCAACTCCAGAAACTATCTTTTCCTTCCTATTTGCAAGAGACACTGTTAAAAACATCAACTATATATTGTATTCACAAAATTACTTCTATTTCCTGCTGCAGCTGCTCCTGTATCACTGCTTGTGATCCTAATATCTTCTAAAATCCAAATCTGCATAGACACATTTTTAATAAGAGGAGCTGATGCAGGTATCTTGATGCAGAATTGCTGAGGACAGATGATGTCCTGTGATTTGTGTTATTAGTGACATTGCTTCACCTTACTAGTTAGTTGATTTTGCTTTTTCCCCCCAAGCCCATTCCTGTCAAAGCGAATCTCAGAGGAATGAGGCAGCTTGGGCTTTTGTTAATTCAGAGGATGTTGGTGTTTGGCCAGGGAAGGAGAAGGGAACAGCCATCCACTGTGCCTCTGACTATTGGGAAACAGCGGCAACAAAGCTGGCACTGTAACTGCAAACCTGCCACACAGTTTGTATCACTTCTTTTGCTTCTACTGCTCATTACCTGACTGCCACAGCTGCTCGTGTTTCTGGGTTTATCAGGGTCTGTTCTCCCTCCACCTTTACATCTTCCCCTACCACCTTCCATCAAATGGACACATATCTTGAGAGCTCTAACAGTGATCGTTAGTAATATTAGTAATAGTACCCTGGCCCATAAATATTTCTTTATTTTCTTCAATTGTTTCAATGTCATTGTACATCATCTTGTCTTCAGTTAACACCAATGTCATTTTGATGCCATTTCCAGCACCACTTTTGATGCCAGAGGCTGAGCTATGCAGGTGGCAAAGCATCCCCACCCTCCCTTCTGTATTACAAATGACAGCTTCATGGATTTGCAGCAGAGAAGCAAGCAGCAGCAAATGCACCATATGCTAAACTGACCCCTCCTCTAGCCGTGTTGCTGCTGCTCCTCTGCTGCCTGCTAGCAGCAAGTACTCAGATAAAGACCACAAATAAATTTTATGAACTCAAATAGAAGTATCAAAAACTTCAGTTCCCCTTCAAAACTAAATCAATTCAACTCTTGACTAAATCACCTCAGAGGATTGTCTGGTTCTACACGTTTCAGGATAGAAGATGGTAACTGCAAGACTATTTTCTGTCATTTTCTCCTTTCTTTTTTCTTCAGATCCTCTAGCTGGCAACTACTTCACATTCAAGAGAGATGGGAAGAGGGAGGGAGGAACCATCATACTTATTCCCAGCTCTTTTTTTTGAGTTTTATGGAACACCATCTCTTACAACACTCCCCAGGTGAAGCTCTTGTGGTGGTGCACCTTGTCCCCTCCCCTGGGCTGTTCTACGATCTCAGGAATCCCTGTCATGCCTGTGCAATGAGTTGGGCAGTTAAGTGTCCCTTGACTGTACCAGCAACTCTTGCATGTTTGAGGTGAGAAGCTGCACTGGCTGTACCAGAAACATTCCTTAGCGGAACAGCAACAACACCTGACAGCCTTGGAGCATTCATTATCTGAACCGTAACATCCCTTAACAAGCCTGGGAACACTATTACAACTCTGAGTGCTACACCACCACCATCAACGGAACTTTAAAAAAATCTGGTTAATTACTGACTCGGATTGCGGTCAGGATGGAAAATTACTGATGATTAAAGTCCATCCTCCTTGACTCTATGTAAGTGAGGCCCTTTGAGCTCTCTTGGACCACAGTGGGCTGCAAACAACATCTCCCTCTGAGGCTGACACCTGTCAGAGCTCACAAACTCCCAAGTCTGCGATGCAAGGGGGACTGTTGCTGAAAGCTGACAATAGGGCCTGGGCTGATTTCCCTGCTTCTCAAGGCTCAACCCTTCACCCACTGAGAAATGCAAAGATGCCCTATGTGAGTATTTCACTGAACTCGAGGGGAACTTTTAACAGGTACATCGTACATAGATCTCCACACATCTGTTCCTTTGTGTCTGTGTGCATATGTGTGCGAATTGATTTAGGTACCTCATAATAATTATAGTTTAAGTATTACCATTTTGAATCTGTAGTTAAGCTACTTTTATAGTTTAAATAGAACCTATTTGATTCACTTTGTAAATGATAAATTACTCAATCATTAAGTCCTGCTAAAATCCTATGATCAACCTTAAACTGTGAACAAAACCCTTGACATCTTTAGATATAAACCGCTGAAGTCTGAGACTAAGGTTGGATCTAGCCACATCTAAGCTCTATCAAGAGTTTAGAAGGCAAGGGAGTGCACTCTGAACCTCATGACCCAGTGGGAGGGTCTCCCTTACCCTTCTATGTTTTCAGTCTCTGTGTAAATCATTCCAGCTTGATTTTAATTTGATTCTTCTTTGTGAGACTTACCTATAAGTAATAGAGTAAACCTTGTCACTAAATTTTGTGAAGTCACACTCCCACAAATTCCTATTAAAACTATTTTGCTTATACCTCTGATGGCAATTCTTTAAGCAACTTAACCTAAACCCCTCATTCGTGACAGCTCTGCAAGGCTCTGACAAGCTGTTTTGTTCACAGAGCCACAGGCTGGCTGTGCTAGTGATGCCTCCATCCCTCGGCACCCGCTCCTTCTCCTCTCCTTGCAGGGGCTGCCTCAGCAAGGCAGGGTAAAAAGACCTTCCTCCTGCAGAGGCAGGAGCAGCATCCCCCTCAGCTGCTGCTAAGCCCCTGCAGTGGGGCACACATGCCCCACTCGACGCAGGCTGCGAGGCTCCCAGCACAGCCCTCTCCCACTGCCACTCCCGGCCAGAGCAAGTGTGGCACTGAAGCCGTATGACAGAAATTTTCATCTGTGAAACATCATACGTAAGCATTTGCACTAATCAATCCTGTACTGATTTAATTACGAATTTTCATGCGTAAGGGATTCTAAATCCAGGCGCTCTCAGTGCAGAGATCAGTGCTAAAGGCTTTGCTTTAACTGTCATAGAAACACTCATCAAGATGTTGCAATATAGCTTGAGACTGTGGAATTATAACAAAAAGGATGGAATGGTTACTTTCCTTAGCATTCCATCAATAAGCTGCAATCTAATTTAAAGTGACATTTTTAAAGTTCTTGCAGAAACATGAAATTAGTGGGTCAACTTGTTTAATAAAATATGACAGGGGGTTTTACTACGGTATTTTTCTTTTTTATATTCTTATTAGAAATAATTAGCAATTTAATTAACAAGTGACGATCAGACTCAATGACTCCGATGAAACCATTACTAGCCATGAATAAAAGAGGATTTCCCATCAGTGCCCTAAAAGCAAATTTAAATTAAGGCAAAAACCCTACAGACAACATTCTCAGTGTGCTTAAATTGATGTTGTGTTTCTTTGTAACAGGGTGGTGGTGACTTACATGAGTACTTCTGGCCTTATGCCTCCTGGGTACAATGTTCTGAGTTTAGGTATCTTGCTGTCTAACCTTTCTTGTAAGCATCTCCTACCTTCTGGTTACAAGGGAACGTCTAATGTTGAAAATACTTCAAAGTATCTGATTTTATTCTGAACTTCTGTCTTTACCAAGTAGTGAAAGTTGTCTGTCATTTATTCCATGTATAAATTAAGATCTAAATAAATAAACCTTCTTATTTTAGAAAATCAGCATGATAGCAACAGAACAATAGCTGTACTTTGTAACAATCAATTGTTTTGAGTATGTCATCAAAATAATTATGATGACAACAATGACTCAAGTGACAATTTAACAAAATACTATTCATTTTCAACCCAGTTACCAGTTTGCAGTAATCCAGGATGGCTATTGAGGCTAAATGAAGTCCTCCTAGCCAGAACAATAAAGTCAACACAAACTGATAGCAAATATCTTTCTTTAGATTATCACTGCCCCCAGGCTTTTATACCGGTATTTCCTTCTAAAAGGAATATCAATCAAACAGTAAATCTAATTTAAGATGAAAAAAGAAAAGGGATTCTTTCTCTGATATTCAGAATGATGAGAGGAGCTTCAACAGACATGCGAACAATTCATTGATGCTTGTATATTATTTTGAAAAAACAAAGTTTATGCTTTCATCGCAAGAATTACACCAGTCGCTGATAAAAACTTGCCTGCAGTGAGGAATTTAGAATGTAATTTTTAATAACTAAAGTACACAAGTGAGCTGGAGACTCTCCAGGCAAAGGCAGAATGAATGAGTAAAGGATATCAACAGCCACTGCTCCGTGCCCTTCATTCCCGGCACTGGCAACCTGCCCTAGCTGGATTACTGAGATGTCTTCTCCTGCACTGCTCGTTTGCACGAGTGCAGCAAGGGTGGCTCACCCCTCATTCGGCTGAGGGTTGGGGCTTTCACACTTGGATGGCCACAATCACATGTGCAACATAATGAGACCCCGGCCAGTTCAATTTCCCCACCCACCCAAAATCTGTCCCAGGAACCACAAACACAGGTGATACTAACCAAGAGAAGATCTGCTCTCCTTCCACTACAGGCAAACATCTGAGGTCTGGCATGGACTGGTATATGTGCCTTATCTATCTCCACTCAAAATCAGATTACTTCACCTCTTGATTTATTATCACAGTGGCAGGAATACATCACAAGGTACAACAGGCAAACGGGAGTGATCCTTGACTTCCCATAGGTTAACTTCAGGAAAACTGGCCTCAGGGCCTACAGATATATGTATCGTAAGAGATTACATGCTGGATTTATAGTCCATTTTAGCTTTTTATCCTTTTAAACTTCTACAGAGATGGGGAACAGCAATAAATTCTGATTCAATAAATAAGCCAGCAACCTGTAATGTGGAGCAACTGAAAGCATGGAGTTCTGCACAGCTGCCCTATTTGCTTCCCTGAGTCTGTGATCACATACTCCTGCGTGCAGAAACAGCAACACTGGAAAAGACATCAGGTGCCATTTTCCTTAGAACAGAATATCATTTAAAGTTTAGGCCCAGCATGAGTCCAGATACTACACTGCAACAAGCTGCATAAAGCCATGGCATCACATTCATGTGACAGAGGAGTCTATAGACAATTGAAAAGTCACAGCACTACTGATACATGTTACTGCTAAGGCACAACTAGAGAAGTCAAACACTCAGCCTTACTCCAAGGAAAAGTTTTCCTGAATAATATGCTAAGATTAGTTACCTAATTATTTTTTAAACAATTTTAGGCTTGTAAAACCTCCAGTTTACCACAGGCAAGGAAGATGACCACAACCATCTTCCTTCTGTATGTGTATTTTAATCTAGCAGGGACACTCGGTGGGTAATGACACTATAAAACTACTTCCACACAACTATTTGCATGCCAGTGTCCTTTGGAAGGAAACACTTGCTATCGTCTAATGAAGATAATCATGAATGATAGTCACTTTAAGAACAACTTCAAATACCAACTGTCAATCTGCTTGCAAACACAAACTAACAATGCTTGTTTAATCTCAGATTATGGACAATGCCACCTGGAACTCCACATGTTTGAACTACCCAGTAGAAGTTTGCTTTGCATTTTGTGGCTTGGCTCAGATATCTCAGTCTCTGTCATACTATGCCTGACGCATTATAAGGAAAAATAGTATATTATAATCAGTCATTTCTTCTCCTCCAGTGATTAAAAAAAAAGTGGTTTATCCCTTAGTGGTCTGAGTGATGACCAAATCATTTCTTGTAATGTCACCACTATTTGAGGACATCATTCCCAACTGTAAATACAAACCGTATCATTTTGTGAAGTGGTGATAAAGCCCAGGACACTAACCATATTGATTTTTTGTTGTGTTTGTCTCTCTATATATCTTTGCAAATCCCTAGTGATTCTGATATCACTTTCTAACAGTGCATTTTTTCTGTTTTCTACTGAATTAAATGTCAGCAGATGACAACATGCTTTGTTGTTGCCATTCAGTAATTTATCTGCACTAAATAGGGAACAGCATCTCATTGCATAATCTTTTTGCACTAGGTCCATGATATTTTAACATATTTTTTTCTGCCATCTTACTAGGTTGAAGATTAAAAGCATAAATGGTAAACTTGTGATGAGCCTGTATTTCAGTGTTAACCACTTAAACTATTATTCAGCAACTTTGCAAAGCTGACAGGTGTTATCAGGCTTGCGCAGCGAGGTTTTAGTAGCAGAGGGGCTACAGGGGTGGCTTCTGTGAGAAGCTGCTAGAAGCTTTCCCTATGTCTGATGGATCCAATACTAGCCAGCTCCAAGACGGACCCATCACTGGCCAAGGCCAAGCCCATCATGGACAGGAGTCCTAGCGCCTCTGGGATAATGTATTTAAAGAAAAAAAAAAGCCTGTGCAACAGCAATTGCAGTCAGAGAGAAAGGAGTGAGAATATGTGAGAGAAACAGCTCTCCCAGCACCAAGGCTAATGAAGAAGGATGAGGAGGAGGTGCCCCAAGCGCCGGAGCAGAGGTTCCACCCCAGCCCGTGGTGCAGCCCACGGTGAGGCAGGCTGTGCCCTGCAGCCCAGGGAAGTTAACAGTGGAGCCCCCCCACCTGCAGCCCGTGGAAGACCCCATGCCAAAGCAGGTGGGTGCCCGAAGGCGGCTGTGACCCCACGGGCAGCCTGCGCTGGAGCAGCTCCTGGCAGGGCCTGTGACCCCCCATGGTGAGGAGCCCCGGCTGGGGCAGGGCTGCTGGCCGGGCTGTGACCCCGCGGGGAGCCATGCTGGAGCAGTTCATTAAGAACTAAAGCCCAAGGGAAGGGCTCACATTGGAGAAGTTCATGGAAGACTGTCTCCTGTGGGAGGGACCCCAGGCAGGAGCAGGGCAGAGTGTGAGGACCCTCCCCCTAAGGAGGAAGGAGCAGCAGGGACAACATATGATGAACTGACCACAGCCCCATTCCCTGTCCCCCTGTGCTGCCGCAGAGGGAGGAGGTAGAGAAAATCAGGAGTAAAGTTAAGCCCAAGAAGAAAGGCGGGGTCGGGGGAAGGTGTTTTTAAGATTTTATTTCTCATTATGCTACTCTGATGTGCTCGGTAATAAATTAAACTAATTTCCCCAAGTCAAGTCTGTTTGTCCTGTGATGGTAGTTGGTGACTGATCTTACCTTGTCCTTACCCTGTCCTTACCTTGACCCATGGGCCTTTCGTTATATATTCTCTCCCCTGTCCAGATGAGCAGTGGAGTGATAGAATGGCTTTGGTGGGCACCTGGCGTCCAGCCAGGGTCAACCCACCACACAGATAAAAATTATTTAAGAATCACAAATTTGGCACACATTGTTAACTGCTAAGATTTAAGGGTTTTTTGATAAGATTATCCCAGGGAAATATGAATAAACATCCAGCACATTATATACTATTCCCAACAATGTAAACAAATGTCTGCCTCTTTTCTTGTACAATACTAAATTTTTTAACCGGTTCCACCACTTCTTCAGTTTAATTTGGTCTATACCTTTGATGCATAGAAACAGCTGTAGGGCTGGTTCAACATCCTTGTTCACTTCAAGTTTAAATAATGCAGCTGTGCTCTTCCCTGTTCTTTTCAGTTCCTACATCCATTCATACTGTTTTTTTCCAGAGACCCTTTAGGAATATTGTCATAGACACCAGGAGAGCCGCAGCACCTTAGGAGAGAAGTCATGTTGCCTCTAGTGTTCTATTAACCACTATTTCCTCACCTTGTTCCCAAGGGGTGCAGACTGTTTCTGGAGGACCTTCATGCAGCTCCAGGCCAGTGGAGAAGCTGGTGTGGGGAGATGGGCTGGTATCGGCCCCACGGGCAGAAAACAGCCTACGGCTGTGGGAAGCTTGCGACTCAGAATATGACTGTGATTTAAACTGGCCTCGAGTTGTGCTAAGCTCAAAATCCCAGAATACTTTCTCCTATATCTGAAAACACAAGGTAGCTTAAGGCTGGGAGTTTCAATGTACTTGTTGCCTAAACTCCTGAATTACCAAACTGATTTAGTGTTTAGCTATACATTAAACAAATCTGTGCACAAAGCTCAGGCCAAGCTGACTCCCAAAGTTATTAAAAGTGACAAATGAAGGGACTTCTAATCAAGGGAGTCAGCCTTGGGAAGGACGGGAAACACAGAATGGATGGTGAAAAGAACAGTTATCTTAAGTTATGCAGAAAGAAGCCTCCAAGTGAGGAAGATCTGGCTGCAAGAGCAGACAAGTTGATGAAGTGTTGCAATTCACAGAAAATTGGTTGAAAGTTAGGACAAAGGTAATTGTCGCAGTGGGAGATTGCAACCTCCAACTTAAACAGCACACATACACACACCAAAAGAGGGCAAACCCCCACTCGGGGAGCATGTGTAGTTAGTAAAATCTTCAGCAGTGCTGAGGACGTATACTCGTTTGCATTTGAAGTGAGAAACGTGTAACCAATCCTATACATGAATGAAACTGAATACGTAATACACTACGAATGTACAAGTGCTCCACTATACATAATGTGTGCCCTCGAGTAACTTGGTGTGCATGTTGGGTGGAGCAATCCTCCATGCATCCAGGGCTGTAAATAAAGAGAATGCCTACTTCTTAATGCTATATTGGTGTTAAGAGGTTTACTCCTGATTTTGGTGACATACTCAAATTTTAATCTGGGCAAAAGAAGAAATGGAAAGGTTTTGAGAATCCTACCCCATAACTCAATAAACAGTGACACTGTAAATCTATGATAATTCAGTATCACTGTGGATTTCTATCCACAACACTGCAAAAGCAGGAATACTGCAGAATGTTAACCAGTTTATATTACATTAATGCTAGAAGAAAGCTTGTTTTGACAAGTGCTAACATTGTATCTGACTCCAGCAACTGATAGTTTCCTTGCAGAGGCACCAAAGTCTCCGAAGAAAAGAACAAAAATAAGTGCTGTATTAAAAATGACTGCTTTTAAAAAGTGGATAGGAAAAATTAAAGGATTAGCAAAATAAAAAATCAAGACAGATTAACTTCCTCTTTCATTTTCAACTTAAGCAAATGAATGGGCCAGCAACAGGGTTTGCCATAAGCAGCTCAAGACTATTTTCTTGTCACTGAGATACTGAAAGCATTTCACACTCACTCAAGCTCCTCTAGCAATTCACCTTCAGAAGTATTTAATACAAATAAGCATAACTTGGCATTGTTGACTACCCTAACAGTTTGTAGGGGATGTTTTAGATCTTGAGTAGCTCTGAGAATTAGGCCCAAAAAGTAAGCAAAGGAAATTTGTAATATTTACACAAAACCACAAGCCCCATAATGTCTGCACGTAAAAAAGAGGTTTCAATAGCTAAAAATGTAAATGGCTGTTAAGCCACATGCCTTAAGACCATATCAAGGCACTGTCAAATCAGAGAATATCATGTATGCACAAAGTTGTCGCCCGTCACCTTGGATATTCATTTTTATTTATTGGAGCTTCATCTCTTGTGCAATGAGTGACTCAGGCTGCTCTACGATCCAGCATGTTTCACAGTAATGGGTTCACTAAAGCTGTAGCACTGCTCTTGGCTTCTGCTCAGCAGTTGGCCCGAGGTTACAAATTGCACTGTTTATTGAGCCTCATTAAGATTGCTGTCATGTGGAATCAGCTTAGCTTGGCTTTAAGAAAACACTATAGAACTGCCTAAATGTGCAATTCCTTTTGAAGTCGGAATGCTTAGTTTGTAACATATTCCAGTGATTCTAATAATGATTCTAATTGCATGCTATGAGTCACATGTTTGCTGGTTTAAAACCTGACTTGAACAAAGCTAATAGTTATACCAAAATAGTCTGAAGTCAACTTGCAATTAATGTAGCAACATGGTCATTTGTCTAAGGAGCAAAACTCAAATCCTGAGCCATGCAGGAGTTGTAAATGCACAGTATGTGACCAATACCTTTGGCAAGAAACCAAAGAAATATTTTAAATCTCATATTCAATGTTCAATTCATCTAGGCTGGCCCAGAATATTTATTGAACTGTTATCTTACATACTATAAAGCAGTGATGAAGTGGGTTCTGCATGAATGGTATTAAATCTCCTCATGGTGCCATTACAACTAGTAGCCTTACTGTAGAACAAGACCTTTGCAGCTTGTGATATATTGTACAGTAATTAATATAACAAGCCTGTGATATATTATCATAGTGTTCCTGCTCCAGAAGTGGGGCTGGCTTCTGGGAGATATGGAGGAGAAAAAAAGCTTCCCCTGATATGTTTTTACATTCTCTTAGAATTATTTCATATGTCCGTACAGAAAGCAAGTCATAGAAAACAGAAAGGGGTATTTTCGCAGTCATTATAAAGATGGAACACGGGTAACAGTTTTGTGACAGAGGGACAGGCTTAATAATCCTTTCCAAAGCTTTCTGCTATCATGAACTGATAAAGGACACAAGAAAAAGAATGAAGTCAAGCTAAAGTAAGGAGATAATTCCTAACACTAACATCAATTAATAAAGGAGTCATCCAGGCATTGAACCTGCTTCTGCCAACATCAGCAGCAGAAGTCTCAGCAATTTTTCAAGATGACATCCAATGAAGAAAAATCAAAAGCTCCTTTATCAACCTAGATGCCACAGTAATTTCCTGTGGGAATTAGCCTTTTTTTTTTAATCATTCCTATTTTAAACAATATTCAAATGAACTTTCACTGACTTAGAGAACAGAATTCCCTCCCATATTACACAAAACCATTCTGAGCTGAGACTTAGCATTAAGCTCATGTAATTTAGAAATGAGAGTCTAATCTTGCGACTAGAAAGCCGACTTTTAACTCACTGGGAGATGCATGCAAAGGGAGGGTGGGAATGAGAAACAAAAGTGAAGATGTATTTGGTATCCTCAGGGTATAACCACTGAGAAGTGTTACTATGTTCTCATGGACCAAAATCACCTCCACAACTAGTCAATCCATCTTCTTCACATTCTTTTTTTGAATTCTCTTCAGTTTATCAGTTTTCATGGTTTTTCCTGTACCTTTTGGGAAATTGCTCTATACTACTAAAGGTCTATAGAGAGGAATGTCCATCAGAAAACATCAGGCATATGAATTCCATCCTGTATATGGAATATTTGATGACTTCTACATTTTGTATGTGAATATTTTAAGTCCAGGTGTAAAATGTGAGAAAGGTTGTAGAACTCTGTTAACTGGTTCACAGGAGCAAATGTAGTGGTTACTTTCTCCTTTTTTTTTTTTTCTCAGTTACATTTTTCCTGCTGCACAGTGAATTTAAGACTCAATAGTACATCAAGAATTAAACTCTTCCAACGTGACATTATCTTTACCTTTAATCCAAGAGTTTTCTGACTGCTTAAATTAAGTGCCATTACGGTTCTTAGCTCCAAATCGTACTCTCAAGTAATCGTTGTTTGCAACCATCAAATAATCAGATCAATTCATGTATCCTTTCTCCAGCTGAAATTTTTCAGGCTTAGAAGTTCCACATAAGAAAAGAAAATTGGAGCCTAGAGGAAGAAGTGAGTACGGTATGACTTATCCTCCACTAACCCCACAGGCCAAAGAGAACTGTAAGAAAATAAATGCAAGACCCTTCAGCATAACATTTGATACCATGATATCAATCTTGTCTTTTTTTCTTTTTCTGTTTGAAAAGTTATGCAAATTTTCTTTTCAACTCTCTATCACTATGATCATTCAAGTGAACAGTAATCTGACAGTCTGTTTTGTAGCCTCTTTCGAATATTCTTAAAAGTCTAGGGTCTCTTTTTTTGTTGTATCAGAAGTGGCTATTATCAAACTCTGAAAGAGAGCTTAAAAGTCAATAATTTTTATGAAGGAAATCAAGAAGACTGGGAAAATCCCACTCAGCCTCATAGTATCACTGATCTATTTAGACACATAAAAGCAACCCATTAAAAAGAACTGGCAAGTTTAAGAACAAACATGATGGAGATGGATATGCAGTGGGCAGTAACAAAGCAGCACTTCAGCACTGAAAACCTGAACTCACACCTTTTATTAACACAGTGGAACAAACATTTAACCATTGTATAAAATCAAAACAAAAATAACCAGGGGAAAAAAATTAGAACTATTCTATTAGATGAAGTAGTTTTATGCTGAGATAAAAAGTCACACCCTCTTTATGACCCAAGAGAAACTAGAACAAAAAACAGAGAAGCAATAACAGCAATACATGTCTTAGTATCATAGAAACACAGAGTGGTTTGGGTTGGAAGGCTCCTTAAAGATTACCTAGTTCCACGCCCCTGTGCCATGGGCAGGGCCACCTTCCACTCAACCAGGTTGCTCAAAGCCCCATCCACCCTGGACTTGATTTTGTGAGTAAACTTTTGCTCAGTTGTACCAAAAACACTGCACACAGAAATGTGAATTGTTATGTTTTAATTGTGGTCCATTAGCAGATGAAGTGCCAGCTGACATGACTCATTAGACTTTGATCTAACAAGCTTTTCCTTCACTGGAGAAATGGGAAATGGACAGAGTGGTGGGCTGTAGCTGTGGTGTCTGCACTCTCCTCTTCACTTGGCCAGGACCTTAGAAGTAACCTTGGCAGAAAGCAATGCTTTTAAGAATGTTTCACATTATGTCTACTTTTTTTCTAGAATAAGTTGTGTATCCAGATTTAGCTCCATCACATAAAGGGAATTAAAACACCACAAAAAACAGTGCAGAAATCTAGGGCGAGAACTGAGGTCCTGTTATTGACAAGCAGCCAGCACCAATGAGCAGAACTCAAGGAAAGCTTCCTGCAGACTCTAGTCAGCCAGAAGGTTCATTCCCTGAGCAATGCAGATTTTTCTGGTATTCTTTAGAAAAAAACATCACTCTGTCTTAACAAAATCCTGAGTGTTTCATTACCACTGAAGGAATGTGAAGGCCTTCTTGAACTCCCTAGATCTTCTGCCTCTGTGGCATCAGCCCCACAGGTTAATTGGGGTGGGGTTTTTTGTGTTACAAAAAATACATGTATTTTTGGTAGGCATAAACCCATCACCTTTTAAATTCTTTTAAATTAATGTTTTGCCTTATAATACAAAAAGCAGTATGAGCATTAAATGACCTTTTCTAAAGCCATCCGTTGTTTTGTGTAGTGTATCCTTTTGCTTCTCTTCCCCTTCCTAGTGATTCAAACAAACATATCATTGCCTGTATTTCCCACTGACCTCTACATTGTGAACACCAAGAACCAGCATAACTTCCCCTGACACAGGTCAGCTATCTCAAATAGGCATTGAAAATCAGGGCCTGGCCACAAAATACTCATTAGCCAGATGCACATTTTTACATACTGACACAGGCCATCAGACAGAAAGGTCTGATGAGGAAGAATGGAGAGACATGTTGTTTTGAAAACACAAGCACTATGTAAGGAACCTCCAAATTAAAGAATTATTGTGAAGGTAATACTATACATGGAGACAGCATATATGCAAATAGGCACATGTTCCCGTATCGCATGACAGACAATATCACTGATATTACACTACCTAATTACATTTCAGTACAGGAAATTAAATCTTCACTAATTAGTAACCTATATTTTAATTATATTTTAATTCTATGTTCTGTTCTTAACATTACTGATTTAAATTATGCAGCCTCTAGGAATAGGGAAAACATGCTTCTAATGAAATAACTGGTTGCTTTTTGGCATATTATCAAATCAGCTCATTCACACTGGATTTTTGTTCCATTCCACCCAAAGTACCACTTACTTTTAACCATAAAACAGTGTAAAGTTGACATCAAGGCAAAAACGGCTACTGATAGGAGACAAATTTAAAAACAAGAGAAACCTGACAGGAAAATTAATCTCATGCTCATAGAAAAAACAGACACAGTTTTGAGAATACATAAAATAAAATAATGTTATAAATGAAATAAAAGTATTTCACTTTAGGAAATACTATTTTCACTGAACCAAGGACAAGCATTACATAGCTACCATGTTAGAAAATTATTCAAAATGTCAGTGGAAATGGATTCAAAAGCAGGGAACAGGAAGAAATAATTTTAAAGAGCCTTATTCTGTCAGGTGCTAAGCAACTCTGGATGCTCCTTAACTCCTGCTTTTACCAGATAATATGGTATGAAGAAACATCTAGCAGGATTATTTCTTAAGCATCATCCAAGATACAGGCTTCGCAGTCCTAACCCTTGGAAGCATTGCATCCACTTATTATTGACTATATCAAAACTAAGTGCAAATGTCAATCAAGAAACTTCCTTGTAAGTCTAACGACAAAAACATTTTCTGTAGAATCAGAAGTATCTCCCTGAGCTGGGCTACCTTCATACTCAAGAAAGTTGACGCTCAGATTCATTTACTGGCTGAAAAGAACAAATGATACACAAAGAAACTGAAAAATGTTTTCTTTTGATTCTCTGCTGTCTTCTTCACAATGTTACAAATGCAGCAACGTTAAATGTAACACTGAAAAATAGAAAACTTATTAGAAAAATAAAGCCCAAGAGAATCACATACAAAGAGCACTACTCTGGCTCTGCAACAACAGTAACGCTACAGGAGTTCTGTTATGGGGTTTATTTGTGTTCCTCTATCAATGGGTTTTCTATTCAAGTGAGAGTCACATGATAGATATCAAGGTAACAATGATTTTCTAGTAAAACCTTTACTGAGAAGATACTAAGGGTGGGTTCAAAACTGTCTAAATGGAGGAGTTCCTTTCAAATAAGAGACCAATCAAATATCAGTAGAACTGGTAAAGCTTTATAAATTAATGAGCTAATCAATAGAGAAAACCTTTTGATGTTCAAGGGGTCAGAGCTCCTGAGCTACAAGGAATATAGACTCACAGACCACAGAAGGTTTGGGTTGGGAGGGACCTTTAAAGATCATCTAGTTCCAACCCCCCTGCCATGGGCAGGGAAACCCTCCACTAGATTAGGGTGCTCAAAGCTCCATCCAGCCTGGCCTTGAACATTTGTAGGGACGGGGCATCCACAGCTTCTCTGGGCAATCAGGTACAGGGTCTCACCACCCTCATCGTAAAAAAATTCTTTCTTATATTCAGACTAACCTTTTTCTTTTTAAAACCATTGGTCCTTGCCCTTGTCCTGTCCTGTCCCTATAGGCTCTGTTAAAAAGTCTCCCTCCATCTTTGTTATAAGCTCCTGTTATGTATTGAAAGGCTGCAATAAGGTCTCCCCAGAGCCTTCTCCAAGCTGAATGACCCCAACTCTCTCAGCTTGTCTTCCCAGGGGAGGCGTTCAAGCCCTCTGACCATTTCCATGGCCCTCTTCTGGATACGTTTTAACAGATTCTGTCTGGTACTGGGGAGCCCTGAACTGAATGTGGTACCTTGTGCCTGAAAATCTGGAGAATTAGCTACTGAATCTTTCAAGGTGCAGCTAGTCCATGCTTCTCGATGGTATGCTAACTGCTGTTCCCTTTCCTAAATGAAAAAAAAAAAAAAACAACACACCACCAAACTTACTTTTCTCTCTTTGTAAAAAAAAATGCATCTTTTCTGTGAAGGGAGAGAAGAAGGAGGAGACATAGCTGTACTGCATAAAAAAAAGAACATTTTTAACTACCATATTTTGAGTCGTACCTTAAAAGGAATGAAAAAAACACAAAATCATTTAGATGGCATTTGTGTTCTTAATAGAAAAGCAAAAGCAATACTAGGAGAGGTAGTCTGAAAATGTTTGGGGCCCTAAGTATTGACCTGGAGCATAAAATGCACTAGAGCAAAGTGAACGTAGGCAGCCTTCCTCCTCTGCTCTTCTTCTTTCCCTGATCACCTTCGTCATTTTGCAGTTCACTATTCAGTTTTCCTTTTTCTTTTTTTGCTTCACTTTGCTTTTCTACATTTAAATACTTCAGAAGAAACTAAGACTTACTAATACAATGCAAGACACCTGGGAGATCTTCCCAATATTGGAAACGTTTTAATTTCTGCTGTGCTACCTTTCCTTAATTTATAATCCTGAATCTATTATATTTCCTAGAGCCATAAAAATGTTTATACATATGTAACTTCATTTTTTCTCAGCTCTGTCCCTTGTTTCCATTCACTCTCTCATACTCCCCCCGCCCCACCTCTCTTTTGTTTGTCTCCTTCCTTTACTCATTCAGTCTTCTTCTTGGCCCTCATTCATTTACCATAATTTGCACGGAGGGGGGGAAGCAAGCAGAGTGTTTGTAACAAACTGCATGTTTTCAGAAAGGATTTATAATAGAAAATTTTATGGACAATTCATGACAAACATATTGGGAAGTAATCAGCATCTGCAGGCCTGTGTAACACTGAGGTCTAAGATGCAGCTCTGGCTGCACAATGCCCTGTCTTCCCAAAGAATCCCCAGGACAGACATGGCTAACAGCAGTGCCCTTTTTAAGCCCAGGAGCCCCATGCCAGCAAGCCATGCCATCCACATTACAGAAAGCACCTGCCATTATTTTCATCTCATAGGTCATGGTCTTTAGAGACAACAGACTGCACAAGCACTGTGAGAGACAGAAATCTGAGCCACAGCGCTAGATTCTAGTGCATTTAGCAAATACTGAAGTTACGGGTGGCTATTATACGGCTCTATTTGCTCTGTCAAATATTTACAAAAAATTTATTAGGCAAAACTATCTGGCCTGAAGAGCACTTTAGCTGCCAACATGTCATAAATCCAGATTTTTAGCACTGCAGAATGCAGCCCTACCTACACTTAATGAAAAAACAAAAAGACATTATTTTATTCTGAACACATCAACACAGTTTCTGTTGCAGCTAATGGACTACTCATAGTGGAAACCACTGCTTTTCGTAATTACTGTGTTCACTGGGGACTTTAGACAAGACCCTCTTTTCATGCAATACCCTATACACCTCATAATAAGTGCCAAACTTAGTGGCACTTTCACGGATTGTCCATGGCCTGGGCGGGACTACAGGGCTTTGGGCAGATGATTTACCTCCCCTGTACTTGTACATCTGCCAGTAAAACAGAGCAGGTTACTCGGTGGGAAGCTGAGAATAAAGTACTTAAAAGCTTTGAGAAATCATGTTTAACGACAAAAATGTTCAATGGCAACTGAACCTGTATGTATGCCTATTGTACCTATAATTTTCAGTCCCTGAATCCTATAGCTCATCTTTCTGAAGGTGAATGTCATTTTCCCTTCTCTACATACAAAACATATTCACAGAGGGCACCTCCCACCTCTGTGCTTTCCTGTTTACTGAAGCAACTATTTCATTATCATTATGTTTAAAAAGAAGGGGCAGGGTGTTGCCTTTTTTTACATGGCATTACAAATACAACCCTACATTTCATCAGGAAAGAAAACACAAATACTGCATTGCACAAATATTACAATAGACACATTTTAACAGAGAAGACCCCAAATATTTGACAGTAGGAGTGAGATTTTTATTAAGGAGCCATCTACATAATGCAACTTTTTATTTTTTATATATCCTTGCATCACCTCTTTCACTAAAATGCAGCATTTTAAAATTAAAAAGGGCTCAGCTCCTTCTCTCCCTCAGAAGACATATGTAGAGATCCCACTGGGGAGGGGACAGCAGTGCCTGAAAACAGAACCACCAGGTTCAATGGGTTATGCCTCATGTACAATGACATGAGGCTACAGAGATCTCTCACAAGGAAGGAATAGATGTTACTGCAAATACACGTTTGAAATTGCTGGAGATTCGTGAGGCTGTAATCTTGCTGTAAATCACTGGCCATCTGCCTTTACATACATAAATCTGAGAGATTTTCATGAAGAAGTTACAGCACAGAATTAAACCCCTTTGCAGACATTACAAGGAAAGCCAGTTGATCTCTCCACTACGCTAATGCCTCAAAACATGACTTCACTTAGCAATTCCAGGCTGACCACCTCCAGCTAATGTTACAAGCAGCAAGGACCACCTGAGAAATCCTTAATCAAAACACTCTTTGAAATTCTGTTATATCCACTGATCAAGGCCAACTTTTTTTCCTTACGAAACACATACAAGACAGTCAAAAGGACAATTTACTTAAACCAGTAAGTAACAACATCTGCAATGATTTACTGCAATAGTAGAACAACACGCACATTTGAGAGAAGAGTATCTTCTCATCTAGGTTACAACACTCTCAAAATAGAGCCAGAACGGCATTCATTTCCCTATGGTTGCAGTGAATAGTTTGAAGGTTGAAATTACATTCTCTGTCGATCACTGGAAGACAGGCATAGGGACAGACTATTGAAAAATTTTACAGTGTCATTTTGGCTGCCTTCCAGTCCCATCTCCAAGTGGCTGCTATTCTCTCTAATGTAACTGGAGTCTACCCTTAGGATGACTATCTTTCTTCCTGACAGTTTTTGTTCTTTTTCAAGGCAGGGAAACAGTACAGACCAACAAAGACTGCCTCTCCCCAAGCTTCCGCCGAAGGGCTCGGAAATGGAACAAACAACATGGCCAAAATGCTGCTGCACGTCCGTCTTGCAAACGACTTTCTCTACAACTTCACTGAAAACAGAGAATATAACAGCTGAGGATAGGATAATCCCAGAAACAGAAATGCTTTTCAGTTGAAAAGATTTTAAAAGAGCATGTGTTTTGAGGAAAATCTGTTCCATAGCTGCAATACATGGTGACTATCAGAAAAAAAAAAGATACTCTATTGCTAAAAGATTGTAAGCTATAGCCAGTTCTTGTATGTAACAATGTGGGTATTTTCAATACAGACCACAGGCCAAACTGGCTGTCTGGTTGCATGTAAAAGCTTCATACTTTTAATCAGGGATTCCAGAACAAAACCCAACTTGCTTGGAAGAGTCTTCAGAACCTTTACACAATAAAAGTTAAGTAAATTCTCTAAGTGGATAGTCCCAGGTTAATTGCTAATGTAATTATGCACTGTTTGTACTGACCAGATTATTAAAAATATGGCAGTGCCCAGGTCCAAAACATGGCTTAAAAAAAGCAAACTCACATCATCAGTATGTACCTATCTACAGTGCCCTTGAGGCCTACACTACACATATAAGGGCAAGTTCTACTATGTGATTGTCATGGCCAACGGCTTAAAAATTAGCCAAGCCTCTAACTGACCAATTTCTGTAGGCTGTTACAAGCTGTCCTGGGTGTCAGGCTTAGCCAGTTACCAACGCTCCTTGAAGACTTTTTCCCCACTCTGCACTGCAGATGTTTGTGCAGCATAGAGGCTCTGATGCACACAATAAATTGGTACCTTCTGCTTGTTTTATCTGCAAGAAGCAAAATACTAAGGACTTTAGCATATTTATGCTCCCTAAAATAGCCAAGACTGATTCAAATTTACACCGACTCACCTAAGTTGTCACAATCACAATACTTTCAGCAAAAACATCAGTTAAGGGGAATTTGTGTCAGGGCCAAAAGCAAAGAACAATTCCATTGCAGCATGCCTGTGCTGGGAAATTGTTAATATCTTCAGCAATTCCCCTAGGAAATGCCAACAGCAACACCACAAAAAGCCAATATATTAGTTTCTCTAAACATTAAGAAGATCCTGAAGCAGTTTCTAAAACGTAAACAAGAAAGCCACACTCAAACCAGCACAATTTCTTTTTGTTGCAAACATAAATACTCCTTATGTTAGTTTGGAGATTAAATTGGAGATTGATGGGGAGTCAGCATGGACCGATCCCATCTTCATGGTGTGCAAAGAACATATTAATCATGCAAATATAAAGTCTTCTGAGGAAAAGAAAAGATGATACTATCTCTCTTTAGGATAAGGGAAGTAAATGAGTAAAGATCTTGCTTTTAGAAAAAGGGAAGTCTAAGGAGCTGGCTAATATTTGCCAGTTACTGGGTTATTGTTTTCTGTACACAGTGAAGGGCTAAGTATCTTGCACGTAACATATTACTTATTTCTTTTACAACACAATCACAGGACTCTAATATTGACAACTGCACTGACAAACCCCAATTTCCAAACACACAACACTCTTGAGACACCTTCCACACTTTATAACATGCTGATCATTATTAGATATTTTAGTATTTTTATTATATATGTTGTATCATTACTATTTATCATTACTGGCACTGTTCATTTGTTGCACTGCAAATAAGCCCATATAAATAAGCTCATTACCTCTGTCCTCTGCACCTATGAAGCAACATTCACCTGTGTATCAGAGAGCAAATGGCTGCAGACCCCATCGGTTCCATCAGGAGAGGAGAGAAAGGCTGGAATGTGCAAAAGGAGGTGCCAAGCACAATTAATATTCAGTACCAACAGGGCTGGGATTTACAGTTTTCTTAGAAATTTACAGGTAGGAAGTGACTTTCTTAAACAGAAACCAAGCTGCAGTCAGCTTACTGTCCTTTCTTCAAAGCTTGTTTATTACCCTGCAAAAATCTGGAAAAGCCAATCGCCTGCAATACTCTAGATAGGTTCTCCCTCCTCTAGCTAGCAGGAGGCAAGGTCTTCTTGAGCTCCCTCTTCACTAAGTCCACCTGTTACACCCAGTTCTCCGAGGCCAGGTCTAGCAGCCAGGTCTGTTTAGCCCTGTTTAAGCTAAAAATTCTCTGCTGTGTCTCAGCCTTCCTGGAGAGTGCCAAGAGAGACATAGGGCCTCCGGCACAGGTCTAGCAAGAAACTACTTTTATCTCTGGTTCTTCTGCTTGATAGTCTGGGAAGCAGATCATCAGATTCTTTTAACATCACTTAACTATCATGAGGCTGCAATGCTCAGCTCCTTCAGGATCAATAGCTTCTTTGCTATTCCCTTTGTAAATAAGGGCAGAACTTTACAGAGTATAAATGTGCAGTTGTGCTTGAAATATTTTAAGAATTTGTCATCTAAAAATTAAAATAAATTTGATTAGTAATAATAGATTAAATAGAATAGATTATAACAAAGAAATAAAATAAAAATAGAATAAATATAGTTAATGTGTTATTACAAGTTTTCATGCTTACCATATCTCCAATGATTTAGAGATTCTCTTTGGTTTTAGGGTGTTTTTTTTCACTTATCCAAACAAGGATATTTTTCATTGCTAGAACACTTGAGCTGGAAGCTGCAAGTCAGGTTAGATGCTTACTCATCAATTAGTAATTAGGATTGTGCAGGTCAGGTTCTGCCCCGGTGTCAGCTACCAAGTCACCTTTTACTGCAACCACATTAAATGCACACCCAGAGCCACACCCTGTATTTACAGTCATAAACATAACTACTTTCATCCATGGGAGTTAAAAGGTTACTAGACAGGAAGAGGACAGGTCGGGAACAGGACTGAGCTTGGCTCTTCATGTGAATATGTTCTAATCAAAGTGGACAAGAAATCCACTACCTTCACAGCTGTTGATGCCTTACCCTAATCAGGAACAAAAGCCCATACTTGTGGCTCTTGTGAAGAGCAGACATGATCACTAAAATAAAGGCAGTTCTATATTTTTGCTTTGAAGAACTCCCTGACTTACTCTCTGGCATTAGAAGTATTAAGAAAAAAAGTTATTCCAGTTCAACAGATGGCAATCACAGAGCAAAGAGCTCTCCAGTTTGTGCTCAAGTTCATGATGAAATAGTGATTTGGGAGGGAAAAAAAGCTGATACTCGGCATCAGTTTCAGGGGATAGAAGAAATTCTCCCTCTCCTGCCACACGCGGATGATGTACCTCTTCTGGATCCTGCTGATAACATATGCTCCTGAGGCATTTTCTATTATCATCACAAACAGTGCAGACACGCTATGCCAGCCTTCTCTAGCATTCTCAACCTCCTATAAACACCACAGGGTTCCACACATCTAATCTGCTTCATATTTTCAAATGTAGTTTACTAACTTTGGGAATTTAAGGGAATGCACTTAATCTGAAGCAGGTTTATGAGCATCTTATTTATAAAGTATTTTGAAGATGCGTTCTTTCATAAAGACCCATGTGAATATAGTCAGACAAAGATCATTTTTTTTCTAAGTTGCCCCCCTCAGAATCTCTTAATTCCCACTAGAATGGATGGAATATGCCCAGGACAAAGCCTCTATTACTATTCAAGCCCATTCCTAAGTGTGACCACAACGAGAGTTGAAGTTCTGCTGCAAAGGCAGCTGGCAGCTGAGACGACACGGTCCCGATGCATAGCAGCCATGTTTCCAGCTTACAATCTGTTTCAGCTACCGATGTAAATGTATTTTTAATATAAAGGAGTGAGTCTGGTCTCCAAAGATCACAGGGGGCAGGGAGAGAGCTTCCCAGGTTCCTGACAACATTTTGAGTCTATGCATCTTTCTATCGCTGTTTGCACAACCCAAAAGATCTGACAACAGGACTAGTGATACCTGTAAAGTTAAGCACATTTGCATTTGCAGAACTAGGAGCAAAATGTAAAGTCATAAAATTATTGAAAAGGCATTATATTTTTAAAGCAAGGTTTAGCATCATATCATCCATGTAACATACTCCACTTTCTCTTTAGAAGGAGATGCAGTGGTCCCACAGGATTCAGCCATTCTTTCTGAATTGGTGTTTCTTTCAGGGCCCACAGGGAGAGCCCTGAAACATCAGGAGGAAAACAACTCACCTATTCAAAGAAAGAACAACACAAAAGCATAAAAGATGCCCTCACTTTGTGAGTGGCTTTGCTTAAAGCAGGACAGAAACCCAGAGTGGGCAAGGAATGGCTACAGAGTGACAGAGGAGGGACAGAAACGGTGGGAGAGACACCTTTGATATCAAGGAATGTTGTGATACCTTTTATCGCTAGTGCTAGAGACGCTGGACCTGGCCTTTAAATAGATCAACTGCTACTGTACACTGACGTCAGTGTAAATCACTAAAGCACATTAAGTTTTACCATGACATCTATGAGAACAATTTCAAATTCAGTATTAAAACTGTACAGCACCACCAGCCTCAGACCCCTGCAGCTTCCTCAAGTTTTGACAGGGTTGTGCGAATGTTAGCTGACGAGTACACATTACTTTCTCTTCCCAGCTGTGCCGGGTGAGAAGATTACAGCCCCAAGACCTGCCAGCCTAGCTGACCATTCTGCACATCATTTCAGCTGTAAATGGTCTTGGGTGAAATATCTTCTTCCAGAAAGTGTTTAGGAAGTAACAACCAGAAGATGGAGAAGAATCAGAAAAACTGTGTACCCACATCCATGTGTGGAGTCTGGCCACTCTTCTGAATTTGGAAAACCCCTTGTTGCTACCTGTTATTTCTGGATTTTCCCCAAAATAAAACCAGAATTTACATTGTTTCTCTTTCTAATTGTAAAAAGTTTTATGAAGCATCATGTAAAATCCACGTAATCATGAACCTCACCAACTGACAATACAGGCAGGTATAATAGCTGTAAACTCACAAGGGGAAAAAGTAAAAATAAAAGAAAAATCCTAGTGTTTCATATAGTTCTACTTAAGAAAAGATTGTTTTGCCTCAAAATGTTTCCTGTTACTCTGATTAAATCCATTAATTCACTGTAACGTGAACAGCACTGGAAGCTCCACTGATCAGTGTGATTATTGCCAATATTTTCACATTAGCTTGTACGGGTTTAGCATTATTCTTAATTTGAATCTTCAAACATGCTTTCACAGGACAACTCATTACTAAGGATTTTATTATGCACAGTAACATTAAAATTATTTTTATAAGTATATTCCATTATCTCATTGAACCTTCTAGAAGAATGTCATCTGTCATCAGGTATTCTGAAAACTAAACTCAGACTTTACACTGCTTTTCATTGCACACACAAACAATGCAAAATGGAATCAGCTTTTCTCCAAATTGCTAAGAATAGAAGTCTAGTACTGAAATTTTAGGTTTGGCATCAGAATAAAGACATAGGAGGGACTACCCAACAGGACTGAGTTTCCTTTTCTTCACCTGCTATCATCAGAACACGTACTCAGGAATCAGCAGAGCTAACCCTTCTGATGGGTAATACCAATATACCTCACGTTCCAGGGGCTTTCATTCCAGTGGCTGAGGAAAACATTTGATGGAGCCCATCAACATCCTGCAACAGAACAACCTCCAGCCTCAAGTCCAGTGAGTCTAGCTGTGTGATGGACAGTTAAGCTGTTTGTGTCAAAGCAGTTTGGGAACAGAACCACTGAATCATTTAGGTTGGAAAAGACTTCTACGATCATTAAGTCCAACCATTAACCCAAGACTGCCAAGTCCATTGTTAAACCATGTCACTAAGTACCGCATCTACATATTTTTTAAACACCTCCAGGGATGGCGATTCCACCACCTCCCCCTGGGCAGCCTGTTCCATTGCTTCAATACCCTCGCAGTATTTTTTCCTAATATCCAATCTAAACCTTTCCTGGAATAACATGAAGTTGTTTTCTCCTGTCCTGTCACTTGTTATCTGGGAGAAGAGACCGACCCCCACCTGCTTACAGCCTCCCTTTCAGCTAAGTTGTAGATAGCATTAAGGTCCCCCCTGAGCCTCCTCTTCTCCCCGGTTCCTCAGCTGCTCCTCATAAGACTTGTGCTCCAGACCCTTCACAAGCTCAGTTGCCCTCCTCTGGACACGCTCCAGCACCTCAGTGTCCCTCTTGTAGTGAGGGGCCTGAAACTGAACACAGTATTTGAGATGCAGCCTCACCAGTATCGAGTACAGGGGGATGATCACTGCCCTTGTCCTGCTGGCTGCACTATTTTGGACACAAGCCAGGATGCTGTTGGCCTTCTTGGCCACCTGGGCACAATGCCAGCTCATGTTCAGCCGGCTGTCAGCCAGCACCCCCAGGGCCTTTTCCTCCAGGCAGCTTTCCAGCCACTCTGCCCCAGCCTGCAGCGCTGCATGGGGTTGGTGTGACCCAAGTACAGGACCCAACAGTTCTCCTTGTTGAACCTCATACAATTTGCTTTGGCCCATTGGTCCAGCCTGTCCAGATCCCTCTGCAGAGCCTTCCTGCCCTCCAGCAGATCAACATCCCGCCCTCTACTTGGTGTCCTCTGCAAACTTGCTGAGGGTGCACTCAATCCCCTCGTCCAGATCATCAATAAGGATATTAAACAGGACAGGCCCCAATACTGAGCCCTGGGGAACAGCACTTGTGACCAGCTGCAGCCTGGATGTAACGCCATTTACTATCACTCTTTGGGCTCAGCCATCCAGCCAGCTCTAACCCAGTGTAAAGTACACCTGTTCAAGCCATGAGCAGCCAGTTTCTCCAGCAGAATACTGTGGGAGATGGTGTCAAAGGCTCTACTAAGGTCCAGGAAAACAACATCCACACCCTCTTCCTCATCCACTAGGCAGGTCATCTTGTCATAGATGGAGATCAGGTTAGCCCAGCAGGACCTGCCTTTTATAAGCCCACACTGGCTGGGCCTGATCCCCTGGTTATACTGCATGAAGCACGTGATGGCACACAGGATGATCTGCTCCATAACCTTCCCCGGCACCGAGGTCAGGCTGACAGGCCTCTAGTTCCCCAGACCCTCCTTCCTGCCCTTCTTGTAGATGGGCGTCACATTGGCTAACCACCAGTCTTCTGGAATCTCCCCAGTTAGCCAGGACTGTTGATAAATGATGGAGAGTGGCTTGGCGAGCTTTTCTGCCGGCTCCCTCAGTACCCTCGGGTGGATCCCATCTGGCCCGATAGACTAGTGCATGTCTAAGCGGAGCAGCAGGTCACCAGCCATTTCCTCCTGGACTAAGGGGACTTCATTCTGCTCCTCCTCATCCCTGTCTTCCAGCTCAGGGGGCTGAGTACCCCCGAGGGTAACTGGTCTGACTGTTGAAGACTAAAGCAAAGAAGGCATTAAGTACCTCAGCCTTTTCCTCGTCCTTTTTGGCAATGTTCCCCATTACATCCAATAAATCAGGGGTCCTCAAACTACGGCCCACAGGCTGGATATGGCCCCCCAGGGTCCTCAATCCAGCCCCCGGTATTTACAGGCCCCCCCTGCCCCCCACCCCCGCCGGGGTTTGGGGGGGAACCAAGCAGCCGCAGATGACTGCCTGCCACTGCATCCGTGCGCCGGCCCCCTGGTTAAAAAGTTTGAGGACCCCTGCAATAAAGGATGCAGATTATCCTTGGCCCTCCTTTTGTCTCTAATGTATCTGTAAGAAAATTGTAATCCTTTATGGCAGTGGCCAGCCTGAGCTCTAGCTGGGCTTTCACCTCTCTAATCTTTGCCCTGCATAACCTCACAACTTCCATAAATCTTTACAAATATGTAATATATATTGAGATTTCCAGTTCACTTACTAGAGCTCAATTAAGTCAGTATGGCAACTGCTATATGAAACTGAGTCATGGGATGAGCAATAGAGGCTGAATCCACCCTCTGTATACAAAGGACTACTACATTTTGACCAGCAAGTTAGCCAGATCAGCAGATGTTTGGGCAACAGCCTGTGAATTAACTACTTAAGTTCTGGGTCAAAAAATTCCCACTGATAAAGGAGACACTGGTGCTGTCCAGGAGTATGCTTGGGCTGATATTTCACTGAGTCACTGTATGTTTGGTACGCCCTCAGTTCTGCAAGAAGAGCCTTCCTTGCACAATCCACCAGTCTTGAAGCCAATGGGTAATGCTATCTTTATGACTTGGACTTGATTTAAATGAAGACCTATTTTGTTAATTTCCCCAGCCATTCAAGACATTTAATCATCTTTACACCATCACTGTGTCTTGAAGTAGTGAACATAAGGGTTTGGAGCTACTGGCTCCAACAACAGCTATGTGCTGATAGGAGAAAGGGTGAAGGTTGCAATCCCAGCTCATTCTGGAGTTACTACTGAGTAGCCTTCCATGGCCACACCTCTGCCATCTGTATTTCTGCTTATTGGACTCTGCCTGTCTTGCTACAGGGGGCAAGAAGACTTACAAAACTGGACTAATTCTGTTTCTGCCACCACAATGGCTAAGCCTCCGATTTGGGCAAAACTAGTAACTCCATATAAACAGGTTTTGTGATCTTTGGTACCAAGTCCTTTTCCACTGTATTTAAACATATTACTAGTTCTAAATATGGGAAAATTGCACCTCTGCCCATCAAAGAATGCCTCCCAGTAAGTCAATCAGGCTGCTATTTTTCCAAGACTGGAACGTTGAAATGCATCACAGTTAAATTGTGTCTCCCATCATAACAAGAAGCATAAAATTTCCAGTATGTTATAAAAATATTGGTTATACAAGTTAGTCTTTACATACAGTTGGGATTCAGACAAGACTACCTGTTGCCCTGGAATGAGTACAAGGATAAGAATGCAAAGGTTCAGGACACATTAACTGCATATCCATGCTACAGCATTAATACTCTCAATTCATAGGAGTGTTGTTACATAAAATGGTTCAAAATTATGGTGCATAATTGTAGAATCACGGAACAATTAAGGTTTGAGGGCACCTTTGGCACTTACCTACTCTAACACCCTGTGCAAAGCAGGGCCAACTTTGAAGACAGATCTAACTCTGAAGTCAGGACAAGACAGGGCCTTGTCCAGTCAACTCCTGCGTATCTCCAAGGAAGGACATGGCAAACAGGTCAAGACAAGTCTTATTTCCCTCTACTCAGCACCAGTAAGACTCCATCAGAGTACTGGGTCTAGCACTTTGGGCTGTCAAGTGCAAGAAAGAAATTGACAAACTGGGGCCAGAAGAACTGGTTTCTCCAAACAGTAGCAACTGTTTTCCTCCAATACCAGTACCAAATAAAATCAGTATCAATTCTGACCCATTTCATAGAGACTGTGGCTTTTTTTGCTATTGGAAAATTTTGTTCCTTAAGGTTCTGGGAAATAATTGTGTTTTGGGGCCAGAGGTATACTTGCCATTTCTGATTGATAGTCAGTTTCTGGTTATCCCATTCCAAAATTTGACATTTTTTATTACATTTACATTCCAAACAAAGCTATTGGATTTTAAACCTGAAGCTCCCAAACAAGTATACCTTTTGCCTTCCATACTGCCTTTTACTCCCAAATCTTGACCAAATTTGTATGTTTAGAGCTTCCTGAATGCAGCTTTCAAGTATCTGAATTCTTTTTATAAAAATGCAGCATAGGGACACACAATTTGCTTAAATGTTACAGTCCCCTTTCAAATACTGCAGTGAACTCTCATCATGAAAAACCTGTACCTGTCTCAAGGGAATTTTCATAAACATTAAAGGAAACAAATCAGCTTTAAGTAATGCCTTTGTGCAACACACCACATTTTTATTCATTTCTGTACACCTTCAAACTTCTGCTACCTGACATACATAATTTATGCACAACTGTCCCTCCTTCTTTCTCAAGACACCAACACTCAGATACTCACAGAATGAAACAGCTGCATGTACCAAATTAACATCACTTATTATCGTTACATTAGATTCAACACAATGAACATTTTACTTTAGAATATTTTTAATATCCTCTGTGTGAGAAAACCAGTACAATATAGCACCACTAAAAATATCTGCTAATACACAAATTATACAGGAGTAGCAGCAGTGCCCTGTGGGTCAGGATGGCCCAGCAGTCTAAGATGCTGCGTTCAAGTCACGGTCTCCCCTGAAGGTGTGGGTCCAAATCCTACTTCTGACAGCTCCCTTCTGGTCACCAGCAGCATTCCTCAGGGCCCCCTTCTAGGGCCAGTCCTGTTCTATATATTTATCAGTGCTCTGGATGCAGAAGTGGAATGCACCATCAGCAGGTTTGCTGATGATACCAAACCAGGAGGTGCTCTTGAGAGACAAGAGGCCTTGCAGAAGAGCCATCTAGATACATTGGAACATTGGGCTGTGATTAATAGGATGAAATTCAACAAGTCAAAATGCCAGATTCTGCAACTAGGATGGAGTAATGCCAGGCAAAATGGGAGAGCAGCAGCTGGAGAGCAGCCCTGCAGAAAGGGATCTGGGGGTGCTGTGACACCAGGCTCAGTATGAGCCAGCAGTGTGCCCTGGCAGCCAAGGGGGCAAACGGCGACCTGGGGAGCATCAAACAGAGCGCAACCAGCCGGCCAGAGGAGGTGGGTGATTATCCTACTGCATTTAGTGTTGGTCCAGCCTCACCTTGAGCACTGCGTGCGGTGCTGGGCCCCGCAGTTCAAGAAGGATGTGAAGGCCCTTGAGTGCATGAGGAGGGCAACACAGCTGGTGAAAAAAGGGCTGGAAGCAGTGTCCTGTGAGGAGCAACTAAGGGCTTTCGGCTCGTCTAGTTGGGAGAAAAGGAGGCTGAGGGGCGACCTCATTGCTCTCTGCAGCTTCCTGAGGAGGGGACGTGGAGAGAGAGGTGCTGATCTCTTCTCCCTGGGGTCCAGCGACAGGACATGTGGGAATGGTTCAAAGCTACCCCACCCCAAGGGAGTTTTAGAGGGGGCACAAGCATGCATTTGTGTACCGAGAGGGTGGTCAAACACTGGAACAGGCTTCCTAGAGAGGTGGTCGATGCTCCAAACCTGTCAGTGTTTAAGGGGCATTTGGACAATGCCCTTAACAACATGCTTTAACTTGGTCAGCTGTGAATTGGTTGGGCAGTTGGACTAGATCATCGTTGTAGGTCCCTTCCCACTGAAATATTCTATTATATTCTATTCTTAAAAAAAAAAAAAGCCAAAAGGAGGGGTCTTAAATTAAAATGGGACCTTTTAATTAAACGGAACCTAATTTTCTCAGCCTAAAGCAGCAAGCAGTTCGGAATCCAACCCTCAGAATCTGGTTTCTGCTTCCTCCCCACCACAATGCATGCCCTAGCCCTGCATCTTCCCTGCACCAGCTGTGATGCTTGATATCAGGCTATATGCCTCACTGATGTAGCAAGAAACGTTACTCCCCGGAGCTGATTGTCTTCTGCTTTAGGGAGTGGGACCCACCTGCCAGGAAATCACCTAAAAAGCTCTGGCACTTCCTTAAGTGGCAAGAGCAGGGCAGTGAGTGGAGCAGAGCATGACAGGGTGAGGCCAGAACCTCCCTCCCTCTCTCCCCCTTTTGCCAGAGGTGACCTGTTATTTTGGCCCCAGAAATACAGCTTCTATCTCACAAAAAGGCCCTTTTTTATTTATTTATTTTATTTTAACTTGCTCTCTTTGGATATTGCATTGTATTCTTGTTTTGTTAAAATTCAAAAACCTCTCAAAAGCATGTATGAATTAGTAAATTAAATTTTCACATTACATTTAGAGTTAAGTACACATTAAGTGATATTCTGGAATACAAAGTATTTCTGAAAAAACAGGTCGCAAACATCAGTCACAAGAACACTCTTCCCATGAATGAAGTGGAATACTGGGATTTTTAGCACCATAAGCTGTAAATGTTAAATATCCAGTACTGCAAAACACACATAGCATCAGATCATCATAAATTTGCAGCTAAAAAAGATGAATTAATGAATTATTCCAGAGTAAGAAACAGACCAAGGGAATGTTTTAATTATGTGATATTAACACAGATTCCAACAAAGGTAGCTAATGCTTTCCATCTGCAAACGCTACCAAACATTCCTTCAGTAGAGTTACTTACCTACCCAAAATACTTACCTACTACAAAAATACTCATCTGGTTTTCTCCAGAACCTTAACCCATGGGGTGCTGTTAACCTATCCATTCTTACTAGGCAAGCAGCATTACAGTCCATCAACACACACAGGCATGTTACAGATGTTACAGAACATCCTCACAGAAATGAATGTTAAGATCACCATCTCCTGAACTGGTAATGCCAAATGAGTATTTAATTCCATGTTCCAGGCAGCAATTCTACCAGTACTACAATTCTGAAAGGAGCACATTTGCCTGCTATGAACGCACAGCAAGTCCAGCATGTTTGAGTCTGCCAGACATACAACAAAATCAACAGGCAGCTGCCTAAAGCAGTAATCCGCAGCTGTTAAGTTGCAGGGTGCTGGGTTGGCTGATCTTCCTGTGGGATACATTTTGGATGAAACCTGAAATAAGTATCCAGATTTCTTTATTTACTACTTCTGGTTCTTTATAGTCTTGCGAGTCCTACAAACATAATTTACAATAGTAATATATTAACTACCTTATACAGGCATCAGTCCAAGTACTGTTAGAAGTTATTTGATCTAAACTGAACTGACAGTATAGTCTCTTCCTAATGTCTGAGGGAAAACGGGGGGGGGGGGGGGGGGGGGGGGGGGGGCGAAGGAGGCAGAGGGAGGGGAAAGGGAGGAAGAGAGAGCATGAAATAATTGTATGTCACAAGCAAAACAGCAGCTTTGAAGTCTAGAACCTCCTTAGCTTCATTTCAATTGTAATCTGAATACTGAGATCATACGAATCAGAACAGATGTACCTAGAGTATTTGAGATTGCTCAAGCACCCTAGAAAACTAGTAGTGAGAAAGCATTCACTAAATAAATTATGCATTGAAACACCTATTCAGAACTGTAGCTTTTTTCTACAGTCCCTTCCTAACCCTACTTTAATACCAGTTGAGGGGCTTGCATGGGGGGGAAGAGAGACAGAGAACTGCATGGGACTCCGGCCACCACTGAGGGTAAGAAAAACCCTAACACCAACGGGAGTTCACAAGTTATTCAGTGGTCCGAGGATTTCATTCCCTGATTCAAGTCTCCGTTTTGGAGAAGGTTGCACAGGAGTTGCTGGACCTATGAAACAGCAGCAACGTAACAGGACGCACAGAGCCACAGGTTAACAAGTCTGCAGGCATGAGCCCTGCATAGCTTATAGTTAACAGCATTTCCCTTCTAGTAACACATTGCAATGGGTGAATTAGGTGTGCAGATGAGATTTCATTTGGATTTTTAATAAAATTACACAATAAACCACAACATTCTGTCAAGTCAGCTCTTTCATATTCAGACTATAATAATGGACAACACAAAAGGAGAGGGGGAAGGTTAAATCCGAGGCCATCATAAACAACAAATACAAGAAGATTTCAACAAGAAATCCCTGTAGAAAGTTCAATTTCTTGTTTTCTAGCAGATCATTTATCCTGAATTAATGGCCTGAACAGAACAAAAAAATCTACCAAATCCTTTCTTAATGTTATGTAGGTTACAGTCACTATTAAGAACATGCACCAAATTGTGGCAAAGCACACATTTAACTGACAGTAACTATTTCTATGAAGACAGTCTCTTCCAATAAATTGACTTTCAGGAACTTTCACAAGATGGACTGGACAGAATCTACAGAAGTATTTGGAGGAAAGAAGAACAATTATTTTTTTAAAGATCTGATCATCAGTATGTATGCTAGCTATTTCACAATCACATGCCGGTATCTGCACTCTTCTGTATACAAGCTGTTTAGTGAGGCAAGGTTCAACCTCTTCACATGAACATGAGCTCTCCACTCACTTTAAAACCAAAGTAATCATATTAGCTAGACATGATGTCCAGACTTAAATAACTTCCATTATTAAAGGAAGCATGATTGACTTTTTTCTGAGATTAAAACTGCATACATTTTAGCTATTCCTAATCACAAGGACTGAGACCAAACTTAACATTTGCATGTGCTGCGAATACTTCCACTAACAAATGTCACAAAGCACAAATAAGAGAACCAGAAGAAGCTCAGAAATCTTTTATCTTGAGTGGTGCATGAGGAAGTGCTTCTGGTAAATAAGATACACAGATATAAGATATAAAAATTAAGATATATAAATGAATAAGTGACAATATTTTATTTTTATTATTATTTAGAAAGGGACTATACACTTTTTCAAACAAACATATTCCAGGATGCCAATGCAAACAGGAGGTAAGCACCACACGAAGATGTTGTGCTTTACCAAAGCAGCGGTTTTCTTTCAACAAGACTCTACTAAATACAATCTCTCACTTAATAAGGTATAAGGATTTCCCTGCTCCTGTGTGGCAGCTGCAGCCAGACCTGCACCTGTGAGCAGAGCTCTTATTGATCGGAAGGGGAAAGAACAGAGGCTGACCTCACACCCTATGTGAAGCCCCCCTGAAGGGGTTTCAGGGAAACAGCTAATTTTATGGGCAAGCCAGGCTTCCACCATTACCACGACTGCACCATCAGACATGACAGGATACTGCCACACAGTACTTTTTCCTTCATGTAAGATTTTCTCCAGCAAACAAATGGCTATCACCAAACTTTTCTCATCCTGGTTTTATGAATGTTGCCCACGGACTACAGGAGAATACAGCATGGCAGAGACCATCTCATTATATGCTCATCACAAAGCATAATAGATACCCAGATTTGATCAGTGCTTATCAGTCAGTGCACGTGACTGAACAACTGAAATGGATAGAAACAGCTTCCAGTATTTCTCTCCTGATGCCAAATCCACAGGTCACTTTGGAAAAAATTAGATTAAGTTCAGCCAAGTATATGCTATGGAGGTGGAGATTAAGGGAGTTTTGAGATCTCTCATTACTTCTATGGCTCATTAGTGGATAGGACAGTGTATATCCAACACTTTGTGGTCTTCAAAGATTTTTTTTTTAACAGAAGTAAAAGGAATAATCAGGATACCATGCTCACCTGCTCCCTTTGTCATTGAAACAAGCCTACACAGGCAGTTCAAAGCATGCCTGAATTTGCATTTATCTTACTGAGAAACAATCCATTACCAGAAGCTAATGATCATTTTTGCCCTAACGAATCTAGCTTGAAACAAATCTACCAGGGGCTCCATGCTGTTCACAGTTATTAAAATATGAAAGCTGAACTAACTCTGCTGAGGACATTGATGCTTAACTCTGATGTCAATTAAATGTCAGCTTCATGAACTGGAATCAATTCAGACAATGCAAGTCCATCCTTACATTAAAGATTATGCACGCAGAAGCTCTGCTCTCAGTGCAGGGGTCCTGGATCTCTACTGGCATAAGCCACACTGTAGAGGGGCAGGCCCAAAAGGCATCTTTGGTGTGAGGAAGCACGAGTGCCTGGAAAGTGAAAATAACACAAAGCTGTTTCTGATAGCATAGAGACGTTTGTGATAGCATGGGCAGAAAGCTACCTGCTGCAAGCCAAGCTTGCATGTGGATCTACTATGAACAGACATCATCACAATATGGGGCAGCCTATTATTCTTTCTGCTTCCAGTGCTTTTCATAACACATGCAAATGATTTAAAAAAAACATTATTTATATGTAGGTATGCCTGTCTTGAAGCCAAAGTTTTGCTCCACTTGCAAAATTCAGGTAATGCTGTCTTTTTCCTGTGGGCCAATCCACTGGTTGCTGCTAGAAATATTCACCTTCATCTCACAGCAGTAATTTCATACTCATGTTTAACTGGAATAAATTTATTTTCCTGTTCCTTCCATCCTAGCACTAGGCTCTGATAGCTCCCGCCCTCCTAACACAGCAAAGCATCAGTAGCTGGTCCCCATCACTGCTGCAAGGCTACAGAGACTCCCCACCAAAGCACCCAGGTACTTCATTTAATGCCTCCTCGAAAAGGAGGGCCCACAAGCCTTACGTCTTACAGCCTTTAAGGAAACAAAACTACATGCTTTCCTACCTTTCTTTCTCATTAAGTAAAACGAGGAGCAGGGCTGTACCACAGCCTTGGGGCAATCAGCACTGGGCAAAGCAGAAGCTATACACACAGCAGTGTTGAGATCCTTCACTCACTACCTGGTGGGGGGTTTACTGAATAACAACAACAACAAATACCTCTCCACGTGCAATTTTGCTCACCTTTTTTATAAGAGAAACACTTAATTTTCAGGAGACAATACTGTAAGCATCAACTAGAATATAAAAATAAACTGCAAATATCTATAAACTTGTCTCTCTATCTGACGGGTGTCAGTTAAGGTAAAATAAAAATTAAAAATTCTCCATAAGGGAAGTTATATAAGTAGGTGAGTGTGTTTAAAAACAAGTTAGATTCACCTGCCAAAGCAAGTAAGCTACCAGATGAAAGGCAGGCTTGGTCTGAATATGATTAAAGCCTTATTTTTTCCCCAAAGAGCACAGATTTAGACTTGCTGAAGTCTGCATATTTAAAATACACAATAGTAAAGATGAGCTATTGAGTCATCACCAATTATTTAAAAAAAGAAAACTGTTTATTTATAAAGACAAGAAGGACTCACAGTTGAAGAAGACGCAGTCTTTGGCATGCGCAGGTTTTGTTTTCCTTTTCTAATTTAATTTGCTTTGCTTCATCTCCATTTCCAACTTCAGAAGTCTCACATTTCAAACCTTTCCTTTTTGGCTTCTCCGATCATGGCCTTTAGAGTTTGTGGCTAACCTTTCACATACCTTAAGGAAATGTCAACTGTTAACACAATAGTCCTGTCTATTTAAAACAGGTGAAACCAAAGAAGTGTTACAACACAAATCAAAGCCTCCCAGCTGCCCAGCAGTCAAATGTCACAAACATCAATTTGTTTAGCTCCTTAGATGACATCGGTTCCCCAACAACTGGACTAAAACGCAATTAAAATTAAGAGGAAGCTGTGCTGAGATTTCATAGATAAGAAGCGAGCAACAGGGCACCAATCTGCCTTGCTCTTTAGCTGCTGACCCCACCAGCAGCCCAGGCAGATCAGACTGGGGACACTGGCATTGACCAGATTTCCAGCATCTCTGCCCTGAATTATAATGCCTGCAGGAAAAACATGGCTTAGTGTCAGGACCCTTCCTGTGCTGCACTGCTTTACCCTGCTCTCCTAAACAATCCCTCCTCCACAATAACTCTTTATCTGCAGTCTAGCCCAGCATCCTCTTAACAAACATAAGAGCATCCATGTTGGCTCAGACCAGTGGTGAGCCTATGTCAGCATCCTCTGGGGCAGTGGCCAAGACCAGCCCTAAGGGAGAAATCAATACAGTAGCAAACAGCAGGTCAAACAGTAGGACAAAGCTTCATTGTTCCCAGCAATATGGAGTTCAGAGGCTTCATAATGCAGAGGCACTTCTTTGTGTTTTACCACTTGCAACAGACCACAAGTCACTGAGGCTGGTGGTTGTCACAGCACTACCAAAACTAGTCAGCTGCAACAAGGCTTTTACCCTCACATACCAGGTTAACTTCAATAAGTAGTTCCCATGCCTCGTCCCAGCACAGCCACCAATCCCCCACAAGGTTTCAACAGTTCACCTACTGTTCATGCTGTTTCTTCATACTCTTCAGGCCAGTCCACCCTGCTTCTTGCCTCTACAGCATCCTTCTCCTTGTCTCTCCTCCATCCAGGGTACCCTCTCTCCTCCCTCTGCTTCTTCCAGGTCTCTCTTCATCAGGTACTCCTCTCCTATACCCCTTAGAGCTATTTAAATTATTTAGCAGGAACCAGCCACAGCTGCACATTATCCACAGCTGCACCTTATCCACACCAGCCAGCCCACTGCCCCTGAAGCCAGCCCACAGCTGTATATTCTCAAAGTTAATTAACCCAGCTTCATTCCTCTACAATTCCTCCCTTTTTTCTTTTTTTTTTAATTCTTAACATTTCATACCTTATGTTTTTAACAATCATCACAACCTTTTTACAAATATACTTTTCATACAGTCCTCTATAATTGCTCTACAGGGGGTGACCTCTGGGGATCCTCCAGACTGTCCTTCTGCTCAGAGCCAGCTCAGCTGTAGCCAATTGCTCATGGCCATAACCAGTTGGGTTTTGATTATCTCCCAGGATGGAGACCATACAACCTCATGGCAATCTGTTCCAGTGTTTGACCACCTCCACATTAAAAAAGAGGGGGTTTATGCTTCCTGAACTTTTTAGCATTCACATGCTGCTGCAACAAATTCCAGAGCCTCCCTATGCACTGCCTGAGAAGTCACGCACAAGCCTGGTGTATGGGGTGGGGATGGTAACAGAGGCAACACTTCTCATGTCTCCCTACACTCTGCACAGGACCACTGCTCTAACTTAATGTGAAGTAGTGATCATACAAAGGCTTTAAGACCACAGCAAAAGTCTTAACACCACAGTATTCATTAATTTTATTGGAATACTCTGAGATACTTCATTTTCCTGCGTTCTTGGACTTTCCCCATGTTGTCCGTAAAGATTCCTTTCTTCGTCACGAGCAGTGGAGACATCTAACATTGCTCCATAATACTCACAGAAAAAAGATAATTCTGTTTACAACTAGTTTCTGCTAATAAATGCCAAATCATTTCTCATCTCTCAGATTAGAAAGAGTCAGGGAAAATGCAATGATTTGCCAAAAGGTAAATAACTTTTGATGGCTTTTTTGCTTTTATGATTTGCATTTATTTCTCCCCTTCCCATGAGACTCCTCATCTGCTGTATACATCTGAAATGGCATCTGATAATTCATGTTAAGAAAGCAGAATCTTCAGACTCACTTTTTCATAAACATAAGCAGGAATAGAGAAATAAATTAGAATAGAATCAAAGAATGGTTTGGGTTGGAAGGGACCTTAAAAATCACCTAGTTCCAACCCCCAGCCATGGGCAGGAACACCTTCCATGAACAGGGACACCTGGTCTCTTGAAGGCCAGGGCAGCTACCTTGCTGTGGCACTCCTCACTGCCCTAATGATCTTGAACTCCACCATTTCATGGTCACTGCAGCTAAGGCTGCCCTTGAGCTTCACATTCCATACTAGCCCCTCCTTGTTGGTGGGAACAACGTCCAGCATGGCACCTCTCCTCATTGCCTCCTCTCTCACTTTAAGAAGGAAGTTATCATCAATGCATTCCAGGAACCTCTTGGATTGCTTATGCTCTGCTGTGTTGTCCCTCCAACAGGTATCGGTTGAAGTGGTTGAAGTTCCCCATGAGGGCCAGGGCTTGGGAATATGAGGCTGCTCCTCTCTGTCTGTAGAGGGCCTCAACCACCTGGTCTTCCTTGTCGGGTGGCCTGTAGCAGACCCCCACTATAATGTCACCTGTCCCTACCCTCCCTTTAATCCTGACCCATAAGCTCTCAGTCGCCTCCTCATCCATCCCCATGCACTCCAGCTGGTCACTGACACGGAGAGCAAGACTCCCTCCTCGCCTCCCCTGCCTCTTCTTCCCAAAGAGCCTGTACCCTTCCACTCCAACACTCCAGTCATACCATGTCTCCATGGTATTAGGAAATCAGACCTAGAATTTTGTGTTCAGAAAATAACCTTGTCCATATTAAGAAATAAATAAAAAAAATGGGGCTTTAGGGATGAGGGACTTCATCTGACTGAGCAGTTCACAGGAGAATTATGCATTTAAAGTAAGATGAATACAAGAAGCTGACCAATCACTCGTCATACAGAGGAACAAAAGAGTTTGCCATGAAAAGGCTTATGACACTGATGTTTTTCTATCACTGTGGTTATTTAATGCAAAGAGTATCTTAAGCGTTATATTAAAGATGGAAGATCAAATAGGGACAAAAGCTAAGACTACATGGCCATCCCCAGCAACTCATGGAGTTTGTTGCAGAGTTTTGGATTGGCTCTTGAGAAAGTTCCATTTTTTCTGGAAAAAAAGTTAAATAATAAAGCAGGTTTTCTACTTCGGTTGAAATATGGCTAAAAGGGTGGAAGTCATGCTGTACTGAGGCAATAAAAAGATTACAGTGATTAAAGGCAAATACAGTATGACATAACAAGCCCTGTACAAACCTGGGTTGGCCCTTTTGGCTTTGCTATAATGCAGATAAAACAATGAATCACACCAGACTATCCAAAATAGATCATGCACCATGTCTAGTGGTAAATAAATTACCCCTGCTCCTCAAACTGCTCTTTTCATACAGAGCCATCCTTCTTGACAGTCTGGAGAGAATTCAGTGAATTTTCTTCCTGTAACTATGAGAACCAGGAAACAGCTAAAATTCCCACATAGTAAGTTCATTTTCAACAACTAAAGTTTTAATATGACTACCCAGTTATAGAAGATTTGCCATAAAAATTATACTTGTATTAATAATGCATTTTTGGATGTTTATACGCTCAGAAACTGTTACAGAAATGACAAATCAAAATACTAGCTGTAGGCAAACCAGCTTCTAGTCTTCCTCTGATAATTACAGTTAGGGAGCTTAATGAAATCCAGCATATCAGATTAGTTTCACAATCCCTACACCTCTGACTTTTACTACCACAACATTTTCCAACAAGTATGGAGCAAATGGATTAGATCTCCAGACTAATCTTATAGTCTTCCCTTCAGACTGACTTTCTTGTACTTTTCAGCAATACTTAAGAAAATATTTTCCAACTAATTGAAAGTCACTTAGTGCTCTCACCAAATTACTCCTCAGCGAGTCTGATACAATTTCTTTTTCCCAAGTGCCTTTGATTTCTTCTCTGTACACACAGACATGCACTTAATTAAAACTTTCTAGTGAAGTGGCATTAGCTAGACACAAAAGGCATACCAAGTTGCTCTTAGGCTTCCTGCCAGAAAGCCAGCAGTGCTGATGCTCTCGTTCATTTACTTTAAAGGGTCAGCAGAACAGACAATTTATGACCACATAAATACGGAGCCAACAACCTATGACCACTATCTGCAGCAATACAGCACAGACGCAGCCATTTACTTGGTCCTGTTCCCTTGGACTGCTTCATGTTGCCGAACGCAGTTCAAAACACACTTTACTAAGTGTCTTCTGTAACATCGTTAATAAAATAAATCACCAGTATGAGTGTCTAAAAAGGTGTCAGGGAGCAGCATGAACAAATCTCATTAGCAGACAACAGGATTTGTGTGGATATCTACTATTCACCATGTTGAAAATTTAACCCTGGGGCTTTATACGCACAAGCAGGACACAGACGTATCACACTGTGAAATGAGGTTTGGTTTTTATCAGGATATTGGGATTTTTGTTAGGAAATAAAGATATAGGGAGAAAAGCCTTTTGCTCTGATAGTATTATGACTGTAGGAAGGGAAATGAAAAAGCATGTGAAGAAAGGGAGACATCTGAGAAATCATGTAATTGCCAGAAGCATTTGAAAGTCTCTAGGACACCACAACAGCTCTCATCATGTGCTATCAGTTCTGCTTCGGAAGGTTTGAGAGATGTATCTGGCAAGCAGTCCCCAAGAGAAAATATATTTCTGACCACTAGTGTAGCTATTCTTACATGTGAAAGATGCAGCAGGATCTAGATGATGCCACTTGGTTCTGTTAGGTGCTGACTGTCATACATGTGCCTTTCACATTAAAGTTGAAGTGGTTTTCAATTTAAACTAGGTTTCATGTGTGGCAGCACTGCTAATTCTCTGACCTAAAGAAGAGAAATCTTAAAATTTATTTTTACAGCCAGAATCTCTCAGAAGTAGTTCTGCTAAGACTTGAAACATACCAACAACTGGAGATCTCTGCAGGGCACTGAGGCCCAAAGCTCAGCACAAAATCTGAGGATGAGGAAAAGTTCAACCTTGTCTGGAAAATATCTTCATACTTTCCTGTACAAAAAGAAATGACTGAACTGGAGCACGAGTGCCTTCAACTGACTTCATCATTCAGCAAGACTGACCATCAGTTTATACCCTGGCATATCTTCCTCCAAATGCATTTCTTGAAAAGCAAAACCAAACAACATTCTCCTCATCCTGCATACTCTTGGTAAAGAATGTTAGAAAACTCAGATGAAACCCTGACTTCTAGAATAAAAGCAAAAGAATTGCACTGACTTGAGAAATGCCAGTTTTGCCCTTCAGCAGGAGCTTGAACATGGTCTAACAGGGAAGAGCTCAGCCACATATACGACATATATTAAGGGTCTTGCTCAGAAATCCCATGCCTCCTGAAACTTCCAAAGCATAAGGAAACTGGAAACATGACAAGAAAGGTGTCTGCAGTTTTGCTCACTCACTGATTGCTTGAGATCCAGTGGAGAATTAAATTAACACACAAGCATTTCAATGCAAATCAAAACAAACAAAACACAAAAAACCAGTTACTGAGATATTCAGTCCTCTTTGCAATGTGAAATGCCATCCACTTTTGAAGCAGAAACTTATGGTACTGTCCTGGTTTCAGCTGGGATAGAGTTAATTTTCTTCTTAGTAGTTGGTGCAGTGATGTCTTTTGGATTTGGTGTAAAAACAATGTTGATAACACACCGATGTTTTTAGCGCTTGCTAAGTAGTGCTTATACTAAGTCAATGACTTTTCAGTTTCTCAGGCCTTGCCAGCAAGAAGACTGGAGGGGCATGAGAAATTGCGAGGGGACACAGCCAGGACAGCTGACCCAAACTAGCCACAGGGATATTCCATAGCCCAGAACATCATACTCAGTGTATAAACAGGGGAGTTGGCCAGGGCTGCCGATCGCTGCTGGGAACTGGCTGGGCATTGGTTAGTGGGTGGTGAGCAACTGTGTTGAGCATCACTTGTCTTCTTTTCTCCCTTCCCTTTGGTTTCTATTTCTCACCCCTTCTCCCTCCCTTTCATTACAATTGTTATTATTTTTACTATTGTTGTAATCACTGGGTTTCTGTGTTTTATTTTAATTGTTAAATTTTTCTTACTTCAACCCTTGAATTTTACATTCCTTCCCTATTCTTCTCCCCATCCCTATGGGGAGGAGAGGTGGGGAACAAGCAAGTGGCTGTGTGGTACTTAGTTACCAGCTGTGGTTAAACCACAACAGGTATTACAGGTTATGATTAAAGAATCTGCAGGCAATAATCACACTCTTACAAAAACTCCAACATAGAGAAAACAAACACAGTAAGAGAATTACATAATTCTGAGTATTTCAGCTACAGCGTGAAGTTGGTGTAGAAATGGAGATTATTTTCTCTAACAAAAAGATGCATGCTATGTTGGCTGGTTAGCACATGCAAATGCCTTTGAAAGGCTCTACACGAGGCAGAGTAGAGCCTTAATGTAAAATAGACTTCTGTAAAAATATAACTGAGAAAATATTAATCACTTAAGATAAATTTAAACAGATTTAAATGTCTTTTATATTTCAATTTGTAGAAACAGATTATATGCAAACACTAATTCACATTTTATAATTAAGGATGCAGTTGCTTGAAGCAAATTTTTAAAAGCTGTTCACCATAGCTTAAAATTTTTGTTATTTTATTTGTATGTATAGGAAGCTAAATTGTTATTAGATGGACCGGTAAACTAAAAATGTGTATTTTCTATCTTTTGTTATATATGCAACCACTTTATTGGAGCTTAAGCTCCAGTATATAACACTGATTGGGCTTATTACATTGTATTGGGTCTGGCTGGGATGGAGTTAATTTTCTTCATAGCAGCCCATATGGTACTGTGTTTTGGATCTGTCATTAAAACAGTGTTGACAACACATTACTATTTTGGCTATTGTTTACACGGTGTCAAGTCCTCTGGCTCCCACTCTGTCCTCCTGTCTTGTTCCCCCTAAAAGTAGGCAGGGGGGATGAGCAAGAAGCTAGGAGAACACACAGGCAGGGCAGCTGACCACAAGTGACTAGAGGGATATTCCACACCCATACAATCTTGTGAACAGCAATAAAAGCTGAAGGAAAGGAGGAGGAAGAGGGACATCTGTGGTTATGCCACCTACCTTCTGAAGTAACCATTACATGTGTTCAAGCCCTTCTTTCGAGAAAGTGGTTAAACATCTGCCTACCAATGGGAAGCAGTGAATGAATTCCCAATTTTCTTTTGTGCACTTGTGATTCACCTATTACCCTGTCTTTATCTTGATTCACGAATCTTCATACCTTCTTTCTCTTTTCTCGCCATCCCAAGGGACAGTGGAGTAAGTGAGCAGCTGTGCAGGTGTTTGGTTGCTGGCTGAGGTGAACCCACCACATAATCTATAATCTCTTCAGAACTTTTTTCTTCAGATCCATGGCAAATCAAATTTTTATCTTACTACTTCATTATTTAAACATTGCTACTTTGGAGTTTAGTTTCATTATTACCAGAGGAAGTAACAAAGATCAAAACTCTCCTTCCTCCAGCAGAAGGAGTAATATTAGGAGAAGTGAGACTCAGGGAAGATAACAAAGGGTAAAATTTCAAGAAGTGTATGTTAAAAGCAGCTACCAAGTCGCAGAGGCCCAAGTACAGAGTCCTGGATGGACTTGGTCACAAGGGGATCATTAAGAATTTCAGTGAATTGAGTCTAAGTGGGTGAACCGAGAGCAAGAGGCAGAAGATTCACAGCAGATGCTTAGACAAGGTAGACAGGAAACTGGGCGCAAAGGTATCAGAGAACACAGTGTGTGCAAAGACCGAATCCAATGAAAAGAGGAATACTATGCAGAATTAAGACTTTAAAGAGGAAATACCTGACAAATTGCCGGTCTACAGGGAAGTTGAAGTTCTGCTGTACGATTAAGTTCTGGATCTACAAACACATAAAGCTGTCAAGAAATACAGAGAATTTGGCCCCTTACATCCTGAATCAATTGGCACTGGAGTAGTGTGACCATTTAAGGTGAAGAAAAATCTTCCCTGCTGCCATCTGATGTGAGCAAGCAATCATTCATTACTGGATCAACATGCTCAGGTCCACTTCTTGTTTACCCACACCTAGAACAAATGCTGCCGAGAGCAACTGTGGGTTATCAGAAGAGACCTGTACTCCATGTTGGATTAATTCCACGACAGAGAGACCATGCATGCATGAAGGCTTGAGTTACCCTATCTGAAGAGTTACATGGTCTATTAATAAATCCAAGCTCTCATAGCACAGGCTGGAAAAAACGGCCAGGTGTGTAAAAGGGAAAAAACCCTTGAAAACCAAAAGACAAGTCAATAGGATGTTACACATTCTGTTGCCCTATATACACCTATATATTAGGTGTCTGTACTGGTTGAACTTGAAACCAAGTCCTACAGCTGCCTTATAAACCCGCATCATTCAGCCTCCAGGCCCCGAAGCAGTAAAATAGCACAAAACATTGGAAGTTCACATTTAAGAAATGGCAGTAAACTCAGTCCATGTCAACAGATGTTATTTTGCAGCTCACTACCATAACAAAGTTCAGTAGAAAGAAAAGTTAATTCCATAACAGAGCAGAAGAGACAATGTGTGTTATAGCTTTATTCAAGTAGTGTCACTTCCAGTTAAAAAGCAAAAGAAAAGGGGACAGTAAGCACCATGTGAATTTAGGTCAAAACAGATAATTATTTCTGTATGCTTCAAATCTCAAAGAAAAGAACTTTGACACATGGTCTTAGTGTTCACTAACGGACAGACTTCCGTGGCCATGCACTGGCCGTGCTTTAGAACCTGGCAGAGGAATCAGAACAAACACAGGAATGGTCCAGGAGTAATGCCAATAAAACCCATGAAATTTAGAAACCATATATAAAAATAGCCTTTCTGCAGCTAAGGAGAAAGAGGAAACTAGCCTTATATTATCTTGAAAACACTACAGTCTGTTCTTATCAGGAGTTTATAAATGAACAGGTTTTTTCCTTAACTTTCTAATCAAAACTAGGTAAAAGAACAGGAAGTCAGTAGCTGTCAGTGAATAAAAAGCTGATGTGTCTTTCCAAATCCCTTAATCCTCCTTCTATACCAGTCACATTACTTGCCCAGCTCAGCTATTATCTAAGATTATAAACATGCCAATATAAGTTGACACTGGAAGAAAGGTTTGTTTTTCTACTTATCATAGGACTCAAATTGCTGCTGACAGACCTGGCCTAAGAAAATTTACTATAACTTTCCAGGATGGCTAACTGGAATACGATTTGGAAAGAAAATTATTTGCCTCCAGAAACAACTGCTGTTATGAAACTCTTGGACCACTGGCGCAGGCTGACAGCGCTACCATTCACACAACCTGGCCATCCATCACAAAGCACCAAACCACCCATTGGCACATAACAGAAGCTACCAGCTGCATTAGCCACCGGTGCCTCAGGCTGGAGTCACACCCTATAAATAAAGTGCAATAATAAATAAAAATAAACCCTGAGTTCACATCAGGGCAATCAGGGGGTCTAGAGATCAGAGTCCTTTCCTCTTTTTGTTCACCTTTTCTTTCTTTCCTCCAAAAAGAGTTTGATTTAAACCTGGTAAAAGTAGACCTCAACAGCCGAAGCACTGGCAACAGATCACACAAGCTCTAGCAGCAATCTTAGCTCTGTGGACCTTTTTGAGGTTCAAAGCAGTGGAGGGTGAAGGAGACGTCACACACTTATGGCAGGTGACAGCTCAGACATACTTGGATGTGGCAGCTAACTTCTAATTAGCCAGAGATACTGGTGGTAGTCCGTGCACTTCGCAGGACTAAGGTGGTACCCCTCCACAAGCCCAATACATATGCCACATGCAAGACTCCTGAAAAATGGGACAAATGGATGCAGCTCCAGAAATGGAACTGTACTGCACATATACTTAAGCAAATGTCCTCATATTTCTAACCTCCTGCTTCTCACAAATGCTTCCTTCAGTCTGCTGAACTCATTTAAGAAGTTTATGTAGCTGGGCACTGGGGGTTAGGTCTGTCACCTAGGCCATCTTTTGAAGTGCTCTGATCTAGGCTACAGAAGGAAAAGAGAACTGAGCATGCCATCCAGGAGAAATACTCTCCGGCTGTGTGGATATTTGTATTGGGTCTGGCTGAGCCCCACTGCAGCCCTCAGAGCGCTGTGCCTGTGTTGGCAGCTAGCAAGGGGGTGGTAACACACCAGTGTTGGGGCTACCACTGAGCAGTGCTGCACAGCATATCAAGGCTGCCCCTCCAGCATTCCCCCTCTCACCAGCAGGCTGGGGGTGGGCAAGATCTTGGGAGGGAACACAGCCAGGACAGCTGACCCAAAGTGACCAATGGGACATTCTATACCATATGATGTCTGCTCAGATATAAAAGCTAAGAGAAAGGGGGACGGGACGGGACAGGACACAGACACACACCACACATTCATTATTTTCAATGTTCATCTTCCAGAGCAACCACTATGTGTACTGAAGCCCTGCTTCCCAGGAAGTGGCCAAACATCGCCTGCTGATGGGAAGTAGAGAGTAACAGCTTTTGTTTTCCTTTGCTTCTGCATGCACAACCTTTCTTATTGCTTTATTAAACTGCCTTTACCTTGCCTGTAAGATTGGGGGGGGGGGGGGTCCCCTCTTACTTTCTCCCCTCCCTGTTTTGCCTGTTTTGCTGAGGAAGACAGTGATAGAGCAGCTTGGTGGGCACCTGGTGTCCAGCCAAGGATCCACCACAACCCAGTTTAAATGAGTTATACAACATAATATTTCTAAACTGAAGAACGTATATAACCACAGGTTAGAGTATTCCTGAACATCATGATGCCAGTGGTAGGTAGACAGTCAGACAGAGTTTACTAAAAATCCTGAGGATGTGCTAACTTAGAGCCTATCTTTGCAAAGCAATTTGCACATATAAAGTTGGTTTCCACAAAATAAAAATACCTTCTCTATAGCCATGTACACACTTTTCCATTCCACAGGAGGACAATGGGATCAGCAATTGCTCTTGCAAGACTGAAATAAGTACACAACATGAATAATACAACATACCAGAAACTCATTGGTATACATACTGACCTCTGCTATTTCAATGTTGGAGTCTATTGTAGATTTAATTAATTGAAGAAACATTAACACGATAGAGAAAGGGATGAGAGCAGAATACAACATAACACAGAGAAACCACAATAGTTCAGTGTGTAGAAGGATGGGATCAGCTCTCAAATTAAATTGGAATCAAGAGGAATTCACCTCTGTTAGTGATGTCAGTTCACATTAACAATACAGCTTTTTATAAAGCAGCTGAGAGATATCTTCCTCACATACAAATTGTCAAAGCTGTTCTAATATACAACACTCACTTTTATCGACTTCATTGCTCAGTCCGTTCAACAAAGATTATCGACTAAAAATAGACTTTGTATACAAATTTAAGAAAAAGGTATAAATAAAAAAGGAACTGAGGTACTATATACCTGATAACTTCCAAAGATCTGGTGACAGTAGATAATTCAGTTTCTGAGTCAGAGTTTTGTAAATTTTGTTAAATGTTTTGTGGAAATTATAATTAGCAATGTATTATTAGAACCAATTAAAAACTGATTTTACAAGAAAATAAAACTTAAATTGTCATTTCCTACAGAAAAATAGCTTTGTTCCTCATGATATTTCCACATAAATACAATATTTGTTTTTAGGAAAAGAATTAACATATCAAACCAAGATTTACAAAAACTCTCAATAGTTTCAGGCAGTCTATTTGCAGGAGTTTATAACTTTTAAAGATGATCAATAAAACCTCAAGATTTTCTTTCTTTTTCACACTTAACAGTCCTCTATGAAAATTAAATTCAAAACTACTGCAACTGGGAGAGCAAAATACCTGGTAAGTACTCAATCACTGCGTAACTAAAATATGATACCAATCTCAAGAACACTTGATGTAATTTCCCAGTTTGCACACAGAAGGCTAGAATTACAGAAGACCACTCTGCCCCTTTCCCTCCCAGAACCAGGAAATCCTTTATTTTGTCTAATTGTTTCAAACATCTGCATCAAGTGAGAAACAGCAGAATACAGTACAACGGAGAGGCAAGGAACTTCTGTTCCCAAGATGTGCCTTTTTTCAAAAAACCTCTTGTTTGCAGACATGAAAGAGAATTTCATATTGCCTGCAGTATTCCTTATGAGGAATTTTCATTTGCATAGTAATCAAGATTCAATCTGGGAGAAAAAAAAAAAGATAAAGAATGAGAAGTTTCAAGGCTACCAATCAAACACAATTCTTCATTTTGTCATTGCTTTATAATGCTAAGAAAAGATAGACTCTCCTGAGAGTAAAAAAAAGTTTAGATCAGCCCAGAAGGAGTTCATATGGGGTAATATTAAACAGTGGCAGAAATAACTAACCCACTACAATATAATGTAATGTAGTAATTTATTTCACTTAGCAGAATGTCTTTGGTTAACTTAAGTGTTAACATTCTGCAGAGGCAATCAATTAAAACCCAAAATCCTCAAATGGGAAGTTTGCAATTCCTTGACTGCACCCTCAGAAACAGTTAACTTAAACGCATCATACTAATAAAACAAGTTCTGTACTTACCTAAAGATAAGACCAAAGTTTACTTTTCCTGAAAAGTTACCCTAAAAATGTACTGCATTTGCTTTTTGTATACAAGGTAACAAGAGCCTGGAGTCAGATGCCAGTATCACTTCAGAGAGACATAAAATATTCCATAGAATTTGTTGCCATGTGAGAGAGCAGTGCTCAGGCTTGTAAGAGCACAAGGGACTGGGCAGGCCCTGGTAGCACCCTGACTCAGACCAGGCTGCAGCTCACACAGAAGCCTTGCGCAACTGTGTGGGAGCTGATGCCTTGGAAAACCAAGCTGCTTTTTCTTGTTATTTGCCACCCCTGATTCCTGCAGGCACTGAAGATGCTGCTTCATATGTGCTAGCTACTTAAGGACAAACTAGCCTGCCCTCTTTCCAACAGTTCAGAAGAGGTGAGCTGCTTCTCCAGGTACCAGATTAAAGGTGCTTTGCCACTGCATGGGGCAAATGTCTCACTAGGCTGCCATGCGACTGGGGCACAAGTGTTGAAGTCCTTGACTAGCATGTACTAATAACCTAAAAGCCTACCAACAAATGAAAAAAACAGGGAGCTCATACAGGGGAATAATGGTCTATAGTGTCTTTGTTTCACGAAGGAATCACAATCACCTCCAGACCCACAGGTGCAGAAGCTGGACCTGGCAAGGTGCCTCAAGGTGTCACGACAGCCTGTGCAGCTGCAGGAACTGTGGGGGAAGCAAGGCCACGCTGTCTGTTGACGACACAAGATACCTGATGCTTAAGGAGAGCACTCAAAGACGAAGGAAGGAGACAGCATAGATTCAAAAATGTTGATTTTTTGGAGACATTTTAGGGTATGACACTGAATCATGCAGAATAAGAGGTGGAGGTTACCTTATATTCAGTACAGACACCCTAAAATGGCAGAAAAGAACCTATCTTACACTGGTGCTTTGTTATCCTGGTGTTATTTTCCATACCCTGGAAACAGGAGGGATGCCCTCCAGCACTAGTACAGTGTCTTCTCTGGTAGTCTTGCTGTGACCCATAATGCCTTGGGGATACTATTTGACTTAGTGCTACATGGCCTGTATGCCACACACCTGTCAATTAAAGTAGACCAGAGCTGCACAGTAAAGAAAAAACAATCAATATAATAGAAAGAGCAATGTATCTAGCTGATATATTTGTATAACGACACATTTTAAAAAAATACAATTTTCAGACTGAAGTCACAACAGCAATACTATTTTTTGGAGATGAAAAGCAAACAACAAAGGTGAAAACTGACCTCTTAGTGCCAAACATGATGGTATGGGCTTGTTTCACATTTATGAATGCACTGCTCTGCACAGGCTGTTTCTGTTGACCTGGATGAAAAGAAAGAAAGATATTTTTAGATCAAGCAACTCAGGACCTTGATTTTAATATTTTGAACAATAAGTAAATTAGTAAACATATTCCAGTGCCACTTCAGAGGACACGTGGCAGTTATATAGAAATACTAAGGTTAGCAAAACAATGTAAAGATTAACAAACAAAAGATGTAAGTTAAATAAACTAAGATGAAATCCTACTGGTAGGGCTTAAACTTGAGGTTGTTAAAGCAGTTACTCAACCAAAGAGTTAGGTATAATGCTATATGGTAGCACAACATCTAAAAGCCCTTGCCTCTGAAAAGGGAATTCACGTGCTGGAGTGAAATTCAGGTGCCTCAAAGCAACTAAACAAGAACTTCCTGAACTACCAGTCTGAACACAGCTATAGAAATTTACATCTTAACTGCATTTTGGTGCTCAATTTGTTGAATGACTACCGTAGTAAATTAGTCATTTTTCCAGAAAGAAATCATTAATATAAATAAGAAATTTCCTGGAGTGGGCCTACTAAGTATGGGCCTCAGGAAATATTATTTAAACACAAAAAAATTCCAAACTTTATAAAAAATATAAAAAATATATAAATATGAAAATACTATAGAATAGGAGAATAATTAAGTCTGCCTAGTCCAACCCTCAGCTCAAAGCAGGCATAATGAGATCAGGTTACTCAGGGATATGTCCAGTTGAGTCTTGAACTTGTCCACAACCTCTCTGGGGAACCAGTTCCAGTAAAAACATTTTTCCTGATAAATTGTCATGGTTTAACCCCATCTGGCAATCAAGCCCCACACAGCCGCTCAATTGCCCCTGGTGGGATGGGGGAGAGAATCGGAAGAGTAAAAGTGAGAAAACTCATGGGCTGAGATAAAGACAGTTAAATAGGTAAAGAAAAAGCTACACACACAAGCAAAGCAAAACAAGGAATTAATTCACCCCTCCCCAAGGGCAGGCAGGTGTTCAGCCATCTCCAGGAAAGCAGGACTCCATCACACATAAGACAAACATCATAACACCGAACATCCCACCCTTCCTTCTTCCTCCCCCAACTTACATATAAACAGGATGACGTTCTATGGTATGAAATATCCCTTTGGCTAGTTCAGGTCAGCTCCTGGCCGTGTCCCCTCCCAATTTCTCATGTCCCTCCATCCCTCTTGCTGGCAGGGCCCGAGAAACTGAAAAGTCCTTGACTTAGCATAAACATTACCCAGCAACAACTAAAACCATCAGCGTGCTATCAGCACTGTTCTTCCACCAAGTCCATAGCACAACACTGCACCTGATACTAAGAAGAAAATTAACTGTATCCCAGTTGAAACCAGGACATACGTAATCACAATTTTCCATGTTACAGCTTGTGTCCACTGCTTCTTATCATACCACTGTATACCTTTGAGAAAAGTCCAGCTCCAGCTCCTCTACATCCTCCACTCAGGTACTTGCTGACAGAACTAAGGTCTCCTGTTGGCCATCTCTTCCTAAGGCTGAGTTGATCCAGCTGTCTCAGCCTGATGTCATATGCCATTTGCTACAGTCCCCTCATCACCTCGTTTGGTCTCCTTGTTCTGGGGAGCCCAAAACGGTACTCCACAGTGAATCTCACAAACGCCAAACAGAGGGGAAGGATGTTTCCGTGACCTGCTGGCTACACTCTTGCCCATGCAGCCGAGAGATGCAAGCAATTTTCTTTGCTGTAAGGGCACACCGCTGGCTCATGCTGAAAGTGTTGTTCACTAGGCCCCTCAGATTGGTCCCCAGCCCATCCTTTTACACAGGGTTATGCCATCACATGGGCAAGACCCTGCATTTTTTTTGCTAAACTTTGTGAGGTTCCTGTCAGCCCACTTCTTCAGCCTGCCCAGGTCCCCCTGAATCACAGCACTGCCCTCCAGCACACTGACTGCTGCTTGCAATGTGATGTCATCCACAAACGTGCTGAAACTACACTCCACCCAGTTACTGATGTAACTAATGAAGACACTGAACAGTGTTGGTCCTAGTATGCACCCATTCTGGGTTAAATGTTTGTTTTCCAGTCATCAAGAACCTCCCCCAGTTGCCATGACCTTTCAAAGATGAGAAAGCAGCCTTGCATTGCCATCAACCAGCTCCTTCAGCACCCCTGAGTGCATCCAATCTGTTGCCACAGAGCTGTGTACATCCAAATGGGCTAAGTGATCCCTAACGCTGTCTTCCTCTACTGCATGTACTGTTTCACTGTGCTAGGAGGCTCAGGCACCTGGGAGGCCTGAGGACAAGTCTCTCTAGCAAAATTAAAAGCAAAAAAGGCACCAAATACTTCAGCCTTTTTTCCATATGGCCACAACGAGCAATGGGCCCATGCTCCCTTTGCTTCCTCTTTCTCTGCCAATGTATTTACAGAAGTATTTCTCATTGCTCTTCACCTCCTCAGCCAGCTTCAGTCCCAACTGAGCTTTAGGTTTCCTGACTGTACCCCGACATACTCCTACATGTCCCATGTTTGCCCCCAAGTAGTCTGTCCCTGCTTCCATCATCTGTGTACGTCCTTTCTGTGTGCAAGCCTGGTCAGTATTCAGGCCACTCCTTTATACAGAACCCCTCCTCCTGGCTTACCCACCTGATCTTATCACTAGTCTCTGAAAAGTCTGTATCATCCACTACAGCACTACAGTCATGAAGGCTTGAAGGCTGTCCCACCATTTTTCTGTAATCCCAATATGGTCAGTGCTGCAATTGTGCATGAACTCCTAATTTCTCCCACCTGTTGCCATGCTATGTGTGTTTGGTAAGGTGGAGCAGGAAACTTGCTTCTGCTGCCTGAAATCATTATCTTTCCCCCTCTTGTCTTGAATGCCACCTTCCACTACTTGTTCACCCGTGGTCTACATCTGTCCCTCCTTCCTCATTTAGCATGGCTCAGGCTCTTATCCTTGCAGAGTTTCTGTGAAGACCCCAGGTATCTCCTCCTCACTTCTCTGGTGATGCATGGTCTGCTCATCATTTCCACAGCTCCTTCCTCACACAAGTCAGCGCCTCGCTCAGTGTGCCTGTCCCAGGAGAGGCTCCTGTCACCCAAATCCAGGAGAGGCCCCAGGCACTGTGCAGCCCCACACCAGGCCAGCAGCAGCCTCCCTCAGCATGCCATCTGGGTCAAGGTCTCCAACATGCCAAGGACATAACCATCAGTCAGTGCCAGTGAGCATGCCCTGTGGGGTGCTGAGACCATCACTGCACACCCTCCAAGCCATCCCAGGTAAGTTTAAGCAGAGATGCTCTGTGTCCCTGCTGTGCTAATGGCTGTGACAAGGGTGCCACTGTTGCTCCCACAAGCTTAGCCCTCCCAAAGCAGAAGTCAGCCAACGCCAGCAGCAGCCTAGATGCAAATGTGCCAGAAGCAGCTCCCAGCAGAAATGGAAGCAGAGACTCAATCTGCTGCACAGACTGAGAAGACCAACCATGATGAACAGCCTGGACAGTGCTCTGGGTACCCTGCATGCTCCCAGCCCAATGGAGTCCCTTTTGCAACCCCTGTTCACAGCGCTCCAGTCCACTGCCCAAGGAAAAGCTAAACAGCAGCTGGAAAGCACAAGCAGGCACCAGCCCCTCCAGCTCAAGGCTTCTCCCACCAGGTCCCTTCCCACAGTCCTTCCCCACAAGGGCTCCAGACCTTGCTTCACTTCCCTTGTGAATGCCATTGCATAAACACATTGCCCTCACAACATGTAATTTTGATGCTAATGAAACATTTCTGCCCTACTCCCAAACGTTCAATTTAAAGCAAAAAGACATAGCTTACAAAACAAAAAATTCTATCCTAGTTTAGTTGATTTTTTAAATATAAATGTGCAATCTAAATACAAAAGTTTTGTTCATCAGGAAGAAGCTGTGATTACATGATCTTGACTGACAGGAGGATTTTTGTCTACAAACTCCCTCCTAAATTCGTAAGATGCTCAAGGGGACTTCACATCTCCATGTCAAACCAGATAAAATGACACCAGGTAAAATGTCTTGTTATCTCCAGAAGAGAAAGTGGTATTTTCACAGCACCATATTTCATTATGGGTTTGAGCAGTGACGTTTTTGTCTCAATTTACCAGTTGCTCTTAAATCGTTTCCTTTTTTGTTTTCTGTCTGTTTTTTTGTCTTGGTGTGGCTCTTTCACTTGTACAGCTGCAAAGAGTCAAAGGGAACCGCCCTCTTCCTTTCCATGCCTGCTTGTTTCCACAATCACAGCCTTGCAGCTGGGCAAGCAGCACAGATATCACCAGCCCCAAGTATATTTTCCTTCCCATGCAATTATTCTCCTTGCCACTCACTAGCATCAGTCTCTGCATTGAGACCATAACAAATTCATGCTTCAAATTAGCTGTCTTGATTGAGAATTTCTGAAGTCTGTAAGCAAGCCAAGTGTACACTCCAACTGAAAATCAATGGATATAGGGCATGCATATTCCCTGAGTATCTTGGGAAATCACACTTCAGTTCCCTATTTACGATTGCCAGGCTAATTGGGAGCCTAAGTTATGCCTATGCTGTCAGATGTGCAGCTCAGAGATGGAACATGGATGAGATTAAGGACTGCAACTCAGCCTCTGCCCCAGTGCACACATGAAGTATCTCAAGCCATTTAGACAGCTGATTATACAATGTGGAGCCTGAATCTGTAAATGCACTACAAAGATTTGAGGCAGGCATTCTTCTTCTCTTAGAAGTAGCAAGGCTAGAGCGCCTTAATTTAATTTTCAGAAGTATTTAGATTGTGACCTGGAAGTCCAGGTCCCATATTTGAAAATTACACAGTCACTTATGATCCCTGGAGCATCAGTGGAACTTTTAAAATGTTAACCCCAGTTTATTCAACCATTTGATGATCACCCCTGTTTCCACTAAAAAGCACCATTCACAAGCATTTATTATATTTTAAGCATCTTACATTAGTAGGTAAAACTGCCTTTATGTTCTTATGATGGGCTTATGTTCCTAACTGAAGGGCTCTGATGACTTCTCTCTTCTTGGATATAAATAATGTTAGTGATGATATAAGGTACTGCAGTTTCTCAGGAAACAGGACAAGCTATTTGAGGAAAACCAACAGGTATAAAATTACCGAGTAGCTGAAGCATCTTCCCTTGAAGGTGCCTGGTGTAAAAGTAGCAAGAGCAAGGTGTTGGATACGTTGCCACCTACCTCAGCAGCAACTCTGCTGCAGCATCATCTTTCTTGTTCTTGCGGCATAATTATATCCTTTTTGGAAAGAAAGACTAATATGGTCACCACATACATTAAATTAAACATTAATTCTGACTTTGGACATTTTTCCCCTTACACAGTAAGTTTCTGCACAGAAATGTTTCCCATACAATTTCACTGGTTTATCAAGAGTAACTGCATGTCAGCTAATGACTTTCAGCTGAACCTTATCCCTCTCTGGTGGGAAGTACTGTCCTCAGGACAAAGTGGCAAAACAGCTGGGGAGAACCATCCTTGATCTCTTCTAGACAGCCACATTAAACGGCTAAGAAAGGCTGTTCAAAGTAAACAGAGTCACTTTGCACTGGAGAAGATGAGAAATATCATTTATCTGCTTGGAGGTAAATTCTGAAGGCTACAAATTCCAAAACGAGCAACCTCCTAATAGCAATAGTGATTTCTAAAATGCTGTCTTAAAGATCCTATTTTATACAGTAAAACTAGCACAACTTCAGTAAACTTTTTCATTTACACCAGGTACATTTAAGCATAATTTACTGAGATTCACACTGACTACTTACACCCATGCAAATCTCAGCACAAGTACCAAGAATAAAAATATTTTCTGTTAAGAACAATTGTATTATAGTGATGAATACGGCATAAAATGTTCATATAGAATTACAAAATGTCTTTAATCAATGACCTGGAGAAGGCAATGGACTGCACTTTCAAAAGCTTGCAGATGGCACCAAATTAGGGGAGATCAGTCGAGATGCTTAAGGACAAGGCTGTCAGCTGGGGAGACTTGGACCAGCTGACAGGGACCTTATGAAATTCAGCAAGAACAAATACAAAGTCCTGTACTTGGGAAGGATGAAACTCTTGCAGTGGCATAGGCTAGGCACTGCCTGGCTGGATGGACCATGGAGGCAGCAAGCTGAGCACGAGCCAGCAGCATGCCCTGGTGCAGAAGTGGCAAACAGCATCCCAGGCTTTTTAAGCAGGAGTCTGGCCAGCAGATAAAGGGAAGGATCACCCCTCTTTATTCAAAATATCATCAGACCATTCCTGAAATACTGCAACCAGTTCTGAAACCTTCCCTCAGTGCAAGAACACGGATAAACTGGAACAAGTTCAGTGGACCATAATGCCCAGAGAGGTTGTGCAGCCTCCCTCCTTGGAGTTTCTCAAAACCCATCTGAATAAAATCCTGAGCAACCTGGACTGATCTCACAGCTGACCATGCTTTGAGCAGGAAGATGGCATAGAGCCCTCCTGAGATCCCCTCCAACTTGAGTTATCATGAGATCCTATGTGCCTATGTATAAAGAAGCAAAAAAATGGAAGGGGATATGAAATGATGGTTGAAGCTGAGATAATTAAAATATAATGCTAGTACAAGTATGATGACAGGATAAATACAGGTAAGATTTTAAGAAAACAGCAAGAAAAGAACACTTTAAAATTTCTGTTCTGAAAGGTTAGAAAAACAGATTATATTAAATTCTTTTCAGAAGAGGTAGATTCACTATATGTATATACAGGACTAAAAGCAAACAGGAACAAAATGTATCAAAATATAGACCTGACTTAGTTGAGTTGAAAGATACTGAAAACTACGTGGGGGCAATAAGCAGATGAGACAAAACCTGAGAAGTGAAACACTACTATGCACAGTAAGCAGTGAAAAGTAAAAGCAGAAAAAAAAATAGGCAATGTGAAATACTGAGTCACAAAACAGCAACCAAATCCAAAGGCTGTGAGATCTCTTACCTTTGAAATAAAAAGAACTATACACAGAATTTTAACAGTTCAAAAGAAATAACCTGAAGAACGGAAAGGGAATGACTCCAGTACCCATATCACTGGGGACACCTGAATATATAAGAAGTTTATTAGCAGCATCACTGTTCTACAATTATTTTTCTTTTTGCAGAAGCAAACAAGTGAAGAAGAAAATATAAAAAACAGAAATAAGAGAAAGAACTCTAGTTCCGTACTGAGGCAAGTAAAAATGAACATAGATTTACATGGAACAGGTCATACTTACTGAAGTTACAGTATGATGAAGTGACAACAAGCTAATGGGGATGAAACAATTTTTGTACTTCAGGAAAGCTTTGATATACATTAAAGACAATATGTGATGGCTTTTGATATAAGTATTACGGTTGCAGTAAAATAGAAAGGAAAATTCTAAGAAAGGCTTGGCAGTCGGTTCATTCAGGCTATCTCTGGAAAAAGACTGCTAAGAAGAAACAAATCAGCAGACATGCAAAGCACAAAGTTAACTAGAAATATTCCCAATTCTGTCCTTGCTACAAAGCAATCACTTCGTGGAAACAAAGTTTCTCAATTTATCAAAACCAGTTACTGCTGTGCTTCACCAATCATAACCACTTTAAACAACAACAGCAACAAAACACAAAACAACCAAACAACCCAAAACACACATTACTAATAATGTAAAAGAATCTAAGGCCCTTAAACATTATTCAAACTTTGCAAGTATGCCATGAAGTACCCATACAATATTTAACAAATACACTGCTCTAAATTCTTCATACTCACACCCCAAAGGCAGGGCCTTTGTGTTAATGGCCCCCTCCAAAAGACTCCAGTGCTACCCAAACACTTCTGTACTCAGCTAAATCACCAAATAACACAAATTACATTTATTTTGCTAAACTGTACTTTCATACATTGGAGGCCTTTTGAGTAATTCCACCCAATGCCATCAGAGATTAAAAACATGTAATCTTGGTATTCAGTGTGTCTCAACAATACAGCATTAAACCTAAATACCATACATTATTAAAAGTTACTGATTTGCTGGCACTTAGAAAAAAAAAAAAAAAAATTCTGATAAATTCACCAACACCCTTAGAGATACCAAAAGATGAAAAAAAAAAAAAACAAACAAACCAAAAAAAAAACCACAAAAACACACACACAGAGAAGAAAAGGGGAAGATCATTAACAGCAGAACATTTTTGGTAGGTCAGTGCTTTTCTCCTGCTCTCTGCCTTGAAAATACCAACTTTCTTCTGGAGATATCTGCCCTCTTCCATACGTGGGGAACTGTATACCCTAACTGCCTGAACTGCTCAGAGTAAAAGTTGCTGAATGGTACACAGATACATACAAAGCTCATGAAGCAAGAAAACGTCACCTGAATTTTCAAGAACTTTACACAGCAAAGCAAAAAAACTAAGGCACAAAGCAATGTGAGAAACTGTTTTACAGCAAGTAGCCCTCTGCAGTGTAATAGGTTACTTAGGTAGGAGTACATCATCTTCTCAAAAGCTATGCTTCAAAAAACACATGCTACGTCTAGTCAAAGCCACTAGGACCATACAGGGTTAACCAGAAGAACTGTAATGGCCCCTGGATACAATCAATGAGATTGATTACTTCTGGCCTCAAGCTCTGTGAAACTCCATCTCTAACCACTTATTTCAGCCTTTTTAGTATATTGAACAACCAACCATTTCAAAATAATTTCTTCAAGCCTTTATGAAACATGCAACACATTTATCCTCTTATATAGCCTTGTATAGCTTGATTCTTTTCTGTTTTGTTTGATTACCTTAACACTTGATGGAAGTATACCTTACAATTCAAATAAACAATGAAAGGTTTAGTTTGACAGCTCTTGGAACCAAGTCATTAGTGGTTTCCTAAGCAACTAGATGATAAATAAAAATAAGAGAGCCAATAAAATGAAGTCCTATTTAAACAGAGAAAACCAAAACACAGTTACTAATGTAAAAACCGATTTATCTGAAATGTAAATGAAATCTTTAACAACAATTCTTATGCAGTGAAATAAGCCCGACTGCCATCTGTTGTTGATCAAAGGTCTGTTCAGTATCAAGAGTTTAATAAATACTTCAGTTTTCCCTCTGTAAATCATGAGGGCAGCCAACATTATGGCCATTAAGAAGTATTAATTCTGTTTGTTTTCATTAACATGTTTTTTTCTGATATCTGAAGGGAAAGTATTTTAGAAATATAGAAATTAACTTCATATATTTGACTATGGTGATTATTTCATCCATCAACAGTCTTTTACAGCAACCACAAAGATCTAATACTATTGTCTGTTATGATTACATTTGTAATCCTGTTAATTTAATCTTCTTACACTTCTAGTTTTTTCTTTATAAATTAATTACATTATGACCTCTCTGTGCTTTTCATTTGAATCATACAGTTTCCATGACAGATGTTTTTTTCTTCTAAAATGAAGTTAAATATTTCTGGTTTTAAGACAACAAAAGATAATTACCAGTTTGCTTCCTCATCCCAGTGACAGCTCGGGTGACCTCACCTGATAATTCTTCTTCCATCCTTTGTTTTTAAACCCTCATCTTTCAAAGAATATGATCACCAAAGCCTCACGATATCCTTCATTTCCATTTGCTTTGTTTCTCTTCCTTTACTACATTGTGCAATACCATGCATGTATCTTTCTCATGTCATAGCTAAGTGTAGCTTCTGCCACAACATCCACATAGTATATAAAACTTGGCTATGTAGATGTGCTCAATCAGTCATTCCCTGTTAAATCATCCACCTTTGCCTGTAGGTAATTCAAGGCAAACCTTAACTATTGCAGCAGGAGAGAAAAAATTTCTTTAGCATGCTCACAGTGCATGCTAGAGATGTATTGATTGTTTTAAAATAAGACAGATAAAAACAAACAACCATTTGCCCTCCTTCACCTTCACAGCAGCACACACAGCTTCCTTCCCTATGATTTCAGGATAAAGGAACATTCCTCTACATCCTTTAGATCATCTTAAAATCTAAGTTCCTTGAAAATCTAAGGCGGGGAAAAAAAATGAATAAATAAAAAAAACCCTGCTTCTCTAGGCACAACTGCTGAACTATCAATTATTTATTATTAATTAATGGCTGTGCCTATGAACAGAAAACAGCATGCATTCAGAGAAGAATCACAGGGAGTAACCAGGCCCGATCAGGATTTAATTATTTTTATTTACTAAGAGTTTATAAAGCCTGATGAACCTTGGGGGGTGGGGGGAGTTGAAAATAATAGGCTAAAAAAAAAGGCAAGAAAACCTCTTTCCAAAAGCTTACCTGAAGTCAATGAACATTAATGATAAAACTAAATCTGCTGAGACAAACAGTAGATGCAATGGTTCATTTACCGCTACTACGAGATGTGAAGTTGGTGCTACTTATTCACCTCTCTCCCCTCTGAGAAAATCAAGAATATCCCAAGTAGACACAAAAGGATCATTAATGTTCCTCAAAGCCGAAGAAACCAGCATCACTTGCAGCAGGCAGGCTGCTGCTTTCAGACATAGCTCCATGACAGATCTCCTACAGTAGCAAGTGAAGTCTTCTCTTATCAGGCCCATCCTGTTTTTTAACTCCTATTCCTCAGTTTGCTGTCCCTTTAGCTGTACAAATATAACGTCATAGAAGATCAGAGAGCTGAAATGAATCAGATTAATATCTTACCTCAAACAAAAAGAAATCTTTAAAAATCAGTATTTACTTTAGAAAAAATACAGTAACTCAGATCATTTAAACGATGCAGCGTACAGCACAGGCTGCACTGGCACAAGGAGAGCATCTGTGAACTCAGGAATAGTTTCATAAGCAGACTTCAAAGTCAGACAACATCCAAGTCACAACTCAAATGATTATTAAGGTTTAGAATCTTTAATAATATTTTGTATCCTCTGTACAATTAAAAGGCATTCTAAAGACAGTTTTAATCTGCACAGAAAAGACATGATCTTTCAGAATGTATATCCCACATATATTGTAAATATAAAACAAAAAGTGTGTTGACCTTGGATGGCTGCAAGGTGCCCACCAGCTGCTCTCCTACTCCTCCTCCTCAGCAGAACAAGGGGAGAAAATAAGATAGAAAAGCTCATGGGTCAAGATAAGGACAGGGAGATGGCTCACCAACTACTGGCAAAGGCAAAACAGACTCAGCTTGCAGAAATTAATTTAATTTTATTGCCAATTAACTATAACAGTAGGATAGTGAGAAATAAAAACACATCTAAAACCACTTTCCCCCACCCCTCCTTTCTTCTCAGGCTCAATTTCACTCCAAACTTCTACCAGCAGCTTCTACTTCTAGTAGCACAGGGGGATGGGGAACTGGGGTTACAGTCAGCTCATAACACTTTGTCTCTGCCACTCCTTCCTCCTCATGGTTCCCCCTGCTGCACTGTGGGGTCCATCCCACTGGATCTTCACAATCCTTCATGAACTGCTCCAAGGTGGGTCACTCCCTCGACACTGCTCCAGCATGTGTCCCCCATAGGGGTCACAGGTCCTGCCAGAAGACCTGCTCCAGTGTGGGCTCCTCTCCATGGGCCACAGCACCTGTCAGGAGCCTGCTCCTGCATGGGCTATCTATGGGCTGCAGCTTCCTTCAGAGCACATCTACCTGCTCTGGCATGGGGTTCTCCACAGGCTGCAGGGGGACAACATGCTTCCCTATGGTTTTCTCCACAGGCTGCACGGAATCTCTGCTCTGGCACCCGGATCACCTCCTCCCTCTCTTTCTTCATTGACCTTGATGTCTACAATTGTTCCTCTCTCCCACCCCCCACCCCCCAAGTTCTCCCTCAGAGCTGCCACACAGTTGTTTCGTTTTTTTACTTTTCTTAAATATGTTATCACAGAGTCGCCACCAGCATCACTGATGGGCTCAGCTTTGGCCACTGATGGGTCTATCTTGGAACATCTGGTACTAGCTCTGTCAGACATAGTGGCAGCTCTTCAAGTCTTCTCACAGAAGCCACCCCTGCAACCTCCCCACTAGCGAAACCTTGCTACGTAAACCAAATACAAGTCTTACATCTGTCTGATTACATGACATTCAAAAAACTGTGTATTTCTATACATCATTTCCTAATGCTGCAGGCGAAACATAGTTACATAATTTACAGCAGCAGAGGAAGGGCTGCAGGAATCGTAATTCCACAGAAACAGAGCTGTAGAGATAAAACAATTTCTGCGACCAAAGCAGATGAACTACTATTTTTCCTGTACTCTTTTGCACTATTATAAAATGCAGTGGTACTGTAAGCTCAGCTCAGTATTTCACAAGTACTGTATTTTTTTTAAACAGATAAAAGCCCCCTCTCAATAATAAAATAATGTTAGCTAAATGTGATCAATGGCAGGGAACAATTATACAGACCTAAGTCTCTAGTCAGCCACAACAAATAGAACAACAAATAGAAACCTTTGGAGGATGAAGAAATAGAGATGAGCCTCGGCTGTATTTATCTGGACTAATCTGAAAGGGAGCTGAGTGAGTGTATCTCAGACAAAACAGAATACATCAACCACACAAGTTTATTAGCTATCACCATACAAGGAGGCATTTCCATTTTTTTGTACCTGATTACAGATGCTACAGATAATAGTAGTAAACTCATCTTAAAATTATATAGCTTGTTTTTCACATTTTGACTTCTAAACTAATGTTACAGTACTGATTTTCATTTTAACTACAGTTCCAGTGATAATTACTTATATCTAAAATTCAATGTCACCTAACTGTACAGAAGGATATAAAATATGAATTTCAATATATCAATTTCTTATTAAATAGGCACTCAAGCATTTTCCCTTAATCTAGTCTCTATTATTCAAAAGGAGGAAAATAAAAAGAGAATGACATTTATTCAATACAATATGAAGAGTATTTATGCTTAGTCATTAGCTGGTTGAAGAATATATCCCAAGATACAATAATGCAGACTTTCCTGACTGTATTAGAAATGCTTCTTCTCAGACAGTTCACTTACTAAAAGTCTCCCCTAATCAGCTGGCAATTCTCCCTATTTATTCCTAAATTATCAACACCGAAAAAATCTTTCATTCATAATCACTGTGGTTGTCCCACTACCATTCATTTAATGACATTAATGGTTTTTATCCTATCTTTTGGAAGCCATAAGTACAGAAATGACAATATAAAATATTTACAATACTTTATTTCCCTTTCACAATTTATATATATCCAGTTTTGCTGTTGTCCACCTCTGCTCCTTTTCAAGAAGAAAGCTGACTATACATCGAAGTTCTCAGCTGGAATCACATCTAAGAATGCTGCAGACTATATAGACTGTGCCACTCTCAAGCCTTTTGGGCCAGATCTGTGAAAACTGGTGAACAGGTTTTTTAGATCAACCGTTACACTTCCAGTTTTGTAAATAACAAAGTATTCCACTCCTTGGCACTATGCAGCTTTCATCCCAGCAAGCACAGCTGAAGCAAAAGTGGATTTATCATAAGAGAAAAGACTCATACAGGATCGTGGCCCCTAAAGGTTAATTAATATTCCCCACCTGGTCCTATTCTAAAGAATGCTGGCTGCAGTCACATTGTGACTTTCCACTTCTAAACACCAGCAGATCAAGTTCTACTATTTTCCTTTCCAAGCAGAACAAAATTCTTGGTAAACTAGGAAGTTACAAAGTTAACCATCACAAAATAAACGATTCTTAGAAGACACATTAAATTATTTTACGAAGTCAGCAAAAACTAAAGAGAAAAAGAGAGGCTTACCCCAAAAATAAAAACATCCAAAAATTTTGTGCCCAATTATGTTAAGGCTGTGTTTGGCAGACAGGTGGAACACAAAGAATCAGGGGATCACAGGGGTGTCAGAAATTTAGTGAACACAGAGGAGGGCTAATAGCAATCAGGAGACTACTTATTTTATACTCTTTGCCAAAAACAAAATGACATGTATTCTAGCCATTTCTAATATATATCAGCCTAACTATAACCTGTTCTTGAAAACCTCAAAGGATGGAGGTTGTACAATCTGAAATACAGTTTCAGAAATCTATTTCTGAGAATATTCTTTGTCACAACTCAAAATCTCTAATCGCTACTTTGCCAGCAAACACAGAGAATAATTCTTTACCCTCTTTCTCACAAAAGCATTTCACATATTGTCTGTTCTCACGTCTCCCCAGTGTATGTCTCTCTCAGGTCAAACAACCCCTTAGAAATCAATTTTTTTAGAGGCCATGTTTTCTAGACTTCTGATTGTTTTTCTTCACGATTTAAAATGTGGATGCCAAACACTGGAGACTGTCATTTTACATATGTCAATCCTGGTTAGATATTACAGTTTGATATTTCCTTTTTTCTACCTCAGTAGTCTACATCAGCAGGTCACATACAGTTTGCTGTGTACAGGTTTTTTTTCCTGGTGTTCCTATGCAGCTAATCATTCCCTGTCTTGTGTTCTGTAAATTGTGGAAGCTCAACAATATATCACAGTTCTCAAAAAGAATTTATTAATGTGTTCTGTGATTGCTTGAGCCAACTTCCTATATATTTTTGTGTGAAAACCATCAAGTTCATATGATTTAAGATTTGATTAATAAATATAAATAATAATATACCTAGTCCATTAATCATCTGTGGAGCCAAACGATCCTTGACATTAAAGCTAGAAAAGGTAGCCTGAATGCGTCATGTTTTACCACCATCACCATGTTCATTGTCATGTAGAAGTACAGGAAATACTGCAGTGCTGTTACACCTTTGCTGCCCTCAGGCTAAGAGGCAGCAAGAATAAACCAAGTTAAGGAATGAGACATGGAGATGATTTTCCTTTTTCTATGGCTTCAGGTAAGGTCTTAAAATCACCTAGAATGCAAGACAAGACGTTCCCGCTAATTTTCTTGACATGTCCCTTTTTTCCTGTCTCTTAATTCTTCTAGCCTTCAGTTGAAGGAGGGAAGACAGACAAGACTGGGAAGAAAGACCAGGAAGAAAAGGTCAGACCTAGACTGCCAGAACCTCATACTCTGCAACAGCAATGGAGCCTTTGACCAGCTTTTGACTTTTAGCCAGGCAGCTAAAAGACCAGTTAACACAAGGTCTTACACAGTCCTCGGCTGATATAGGTTTGCCAAACCACTGAACAGGTACCTACGTCACACTAGGAGCTCTATAAACATCAGTACAAGGAACAGATGATGCATTTCATTTCTCACTGCTCTTTTCCTTCCCTATTTTTGTGCATTCACCTCATATTTTTCTTCACAGACAGGATCTGACTCACACAGTAGCAAGAACAGTAACAACTTCAACCTGTTCCAATGAACTTTCTCATTTCCCTGAAAGGACAGTTAAAAAAGGTTACAAAAAACCCTGCCTGTAGCTTAAAAAAGTGGGCAAAAAGAATGGCTAATGTGAAAGATGGTGTTAATAGCAAGTTAGAAGACATTTTATCAAAATAGACTAGTTCAGTGGGAAGGGACCTACAACGATCATCTAGTCCAACTGCCCAACCAATTCACAGCTGACCAAGTTAAAGCATGTTGTTAAGGGCATTGTCCAAATGCCCCTTAAACACTGACAGGTTTGGAGCATCAACCACCTCTCTAGGAAGCCTGTTCCAGTGTTTGACCACCCTCTCGGTACACAAATGCATGCTTGTGCCCCCTCTAAAACTCCCTTGGGGTGGGGTAGCTTTGAACCATTCCCACATGTCCTGTCACTGGACCCCAGGGAGAAGAGATCAGCACCTCTCTCTCCACGTCCCCTCCTCAGGAAGCTGCAGAGAGCAATGAGGTCGCCCCTCAGCCTCCTTTTCTCCCAACTAGACGAGCCGAAAGCCCTTAGTCGCTCCTCACAGGACACTGCTTCCAGCCCTTTTTTCACCAGCTGTGTTGCCCTCCTCATGCACTCAAGGGCCTTCACATCCTTCTTAAACTGCGGGGCCAAGCACCGCACGCAGTGCTCAAGGTGAGGCTGGACCAACACTAAATGCAGTAGGATAATCACCTACCTCCTCTGGCCGGCTGGTTGCGCTCTGTTTGATGCTCCCCAGGACGCCGTTTGCCCCCTTGGCTGCCAGGGCACACTGCTGGCTCATACTGAGCCTGGTGTCACAGCACCCCCCAGATCCCTTTCTGCAGGGCTGCTCTCCAGCTGCTGCTCTCCCATTTTGCCTGGCATTACTCCATCCTAGTTGCAGAATCCGGCATTTGTTCTTGTTAAATTTGTGATCAGTGAGATAGAAGGCTAGACATAATTCTGAGTATTAATACGACCCCTTTAAGTATATAAAAACACCTCGCAGACCACATATGCCATTGGAATCAGTAGCCCATAAGGCTACTCATATCAAGCAGTTTCAATAAAATTATGTATGGTATCTAGCTCCTCCCAGCAGAAAGCTAAACGTGGCAATTGGAGATCTTAATATAAACATGTGAACCTGTCTACTGTCTAAATGAAGTTCCTTGATTCACCAAAGACAGTAATTGCTGGAAGAGGTTTATAGCACCACACCAAAGAGATTCAAAAAAGTCTAATCAATGCAAAGATGTTGAAGGAAGTTTTAGTTTAATTTTAATAGTCCATAATTTGTTGAAATAACTTCAGAAATGTCACGTTTCTTTTCAGACTTTTTCACATCAAAAAGAGCAAGGAACGAGCTTTGCATGTGGTTATTTTACCAGCCAAAATCTGACAAGGAAATTGATCCTCTTCCAAGACACAACACAAGAGTTGAATAGATGTCTTTTGGCAGCTATTGGTATGGTACCTCACCAAATCTCTGCAGGAAATGGGAAAAAATATTTTTGCCAAAGGTACAAGATTTATGGTCTGAATGAAAGGGGAAAAAGTCCCCATCAACCAAAGAAAAACCCACCTCATTTTAATTGTTTGGAAGGTTTTGATAGTATCTCTTACGGCCTTGGTAGGGGAAAAATGACAAGTCAATCATGGGATCCATAGTTACTACTACAAGTACACATAGTCCTCTCTGCAGTACATGCCATTCTCTTGATGTACAGTAGAGCCAAGGGATCTCCAGAAGCAAAGATTTTCCTCTGAGATGCAAATGAACACATCCAAGGTTCAAAGCTGCAACATCAACGTGTTGCCTTTAAGACAGGTACAGAAAAACATAACATGCATCAGTACTGAATTGTGTACAGAGGTAGAAATGCTGTGATCTGCTAGAGACTCAGAAACTTTATTTTATAAGGGAAGAATAAAATCTCCAAGAAAGAACTGGATGTAGGTGAATAAGGCTTGCTGAGATAACTTATCACTTGTTAAACACATGGGTAAGCAGAATACTTAACAGCCTATAGCTCATAGTCCTGAGTTATTGTAACACCTGGGAGTACTGAATTTACCTTGTAGCATAAGAATGAACAACTGCGCACCCCTCTCGCTTGGTTTGGGTTTTTTTGGTGGGTTTTTTTTTGTGTGTGTGTGTGTGTCTTTTTACTATAGTCATGTTATTGAGTTTGGTTTTTTGGAGCTTACAAGTGGGCTTATAGGTAAGAGGAAAACAAAATTGCAATGATAGATTACCTTCATGCTTATCTTCAGTCCAGCTCTCAAAATCTTAACTGAGACAGAAGGGAACATTATCAACATTGAAATACCAGTTTTCTGGAGAAGAAACCACATGCTTTCAATTTCACCTTATTTATGTAATTTTTCTCTTTGGAAAGCTCTTTCTAGCCTCAAATCTATGTAAAACCAATCATTCCTCTCAAAATATTTGGAATAGATACATTGAAAGAATATGGAAGCAGGCAATACCTATTCAAATCTATCAAGTCACATCTTTTTTGTATAGGCCTTCAGTCATAGGCTTGGAGGTCCTCAAGTGCTCGTAACTTATGAATCCCCAACACAGCACACCAGCTTGGAAGGCCATCCTCTGGCTTCCAGGTATGCCAGATACAGAAGACTGTTCTGCAGACTCTCTGCTTCCATATCTATTGGCTCTGGCACATCCTTGGGACTCTAAATGACAGCCACGAGAATAACTGAAAAATAATTCTTGTCAAGGATAATGTAGGTATTTCATGTTTTGCAAGCACAATAAGCCTTTATTTTGGGTGATAGGGGAAACTGATTAGAACAGGTTAAGAATATAGATAAAGCTAATGAATTTTGGGTACAACCTCCTTGAATGGGTCACATTCATCAGGTGAGACAGCTTCAAAGGACTCAGATGAGAACATCTCTTTAAAAAGTGAGAGAAAAAACCCAAACAACACTGGGAGATGGGCCCAGGAAATCCCATTTGTAGAAATTCAACAGTATTCAGCAAGAAAGAATACCAGCCAACATACAAGGCAACCTGCAAATCCTGACAAACCTAATTAAAAAGCTGAGACTATTACTCAAGGTGCACAAGTGAAACTGTTAATGCATCTCCTTCTTGGCCTTACTGCATGTTACCCTAAGTAAAAATGTATTACAACTATTCAAGAATCTTTGGAAAACGCCACTTTTTCCAGGTTCTAGGATACAGGAATGTCCTGGTTTGACAACAGCATGCAGCCACTGTCCTGTAAGACCCTGCAACTTCAATGCAGTCAGTCTTAACTACAGGGTTTGTGAGAAAGATGCAAGCAATCAATAGGCCATTCTGCTTGCCTTCAACAGGCTGAGGAATTAAATCTGTCTGTTGCACAGTAGAATCCGATTCAGAAACAACCCAGAATATGGAAGCAGGCAAAACCTAAGTGTAGCTTTGTTGTAAATAAACTTAGCACATCAACACCAAAGATCAGTAAATTATTCCTGTAAGATAAACCAAACTGACCCCAGGATATTTTCACCCTCAAAATTTCCATTTTCCTTCTGTTGAAAGACAATGTTACAGTGGTGTTCTTTCTGTAAGAAAAAAAAAAAAAAAAAAAAAAAAAACGACCACAAACAAAAAACAGTATTTGAAAACTAGAGAATGCAAAAACAAAAGAACTTTGCAAAGTCTTTATAATCAGAATGCTAATTAGTGTCAAAGTTTTCAAGACACCAAGAAAAACAGAAACCCAAAAACTAAATGTAAAATAAAGTCAAGCATCAGACAACAAAAACAGAAACAAATTTACCTCTAGAAATACTTTGAAATTCCAAAATCCTCAAGAACCAATAAAACTACGACTGCAATTACCCAAATAAATGAAGTGAGTATTCCTACAAAAAGCTAAATACAGCATTCTTCAGTTTATTTTGCCTGAGAGAAGAAATCAAAGTCTGATCAATGAAAAGTCTTGATCAGCTTGAATTTATGAGCAGCTTGGAGAAACCATATACAAGCCAGATGCTAAAATACATTTTTGAAGATGAAGGGGGGGGGCGGGGGGACGACAATTTAAAAAAAAAATTTAAAAAAATCACCAAGTTGTGTAGAGAAGAATAAACAAATATTTTTCCTCCACTCTTACCTGTTAACTAAAATGAATTGTTAGTTTTTCATTTTGTGCACAATAAAATGTAATACTTTTCCATTTTTTAAGATCTTATTTATTTCACCAGCTAAGAATAGGTAGAAGAACTGAAGAACCATTTGTTATTAAGATCTTTCGTGTAGGCCTCCTGGGAGGCACAGTCAGCAACTCAGAAGTGAAGTCAGGAAGGATGTCATTGCCCTTGGGTAGCCAACATTCATTCGCAGCAGGCAGCCTTTACTGGCCACTGTGCTATAACAGGTTCTCAGTAGGAAAGGCACCATGTAGTAGCACGATGACATGCAAGATAATGCCTAAAACTCAAAACTGTTTTAGAGAGAGTTTAAAGTAGCAGTGGAAGGGAAGAAAGGTAGAATGACTTGGTTCTCTTTTTAGTCCTGAACACTAGTAAACATTTTTCATTCTGTATCATGTTCAGGAAAACCAAAAAAAAAGTTTCTTTCCATTACGTGGGGTTTTTGTTTGGTCATTACTTGCTTACTGCTCTGCTGTAGTTCTCTCCTGGACTCTGCCATTTATGACATCTTATTTCTCCCAAACAGGAACTGAATACACCCAGGAAACATATTGCAATTGTTTACCAGTTCCTTATTTGATAGGCAGATCAATCATCACTGTTGCTGTATTTTTATTTTTCTTCTTTAAAATGGCTGGAGAGGCTGAACTAGAGTCAATCATAGTCATTACCATTAGTTGAGTAAAAAGACAATGAACAGGTTTACAGCCAACAAAATTTCATCCAGAAAAATAAGTAATTCAGATCCAAAGCCTTTCTATGAACAGTGGGCAGCAGTACAGTATGTTAAGTCAAATTGGAACCAACTGCAAATTTTCCATCAGAGGCACTAAAGCACTGTGCATGTGTGTATGTGTGCACACATGCAAGTGTGTCAAAGGTAGTGGTTTGCAAGATGTTTGTTTTTTTCCTGTTTCCCATGAGATCTCTTTCAGATTGCCTTCAATCAGATTTTGAAACTCAATTCACAGATCTGCTCTGAATTTTTTTAAGGTAGTTCCACTTACTTGGATGGACTCAGTTGTCATTTAGTGTGAATTAAAATAGCAGCAGTTGGCATTCTACCACACTGAGTAAGGAGAACTAGAACATCTGGGAGCAAGATCCAAAATCCATTCTTTGATGGTTGCACATCCCTAAGTCCCAGTCAGCTCTGCTAGTGATGCAAGGCTACACACTGCTATCAGGAACGCAAGAGGCATGAAGCCAAGACAGCAAGTAGGTGGAAGACAGATGCTTCTGTTTCCTATAGAGCTACTCAATTGTGCTTTACAGAGTATCTGTCCACTAATTGCAAGCAGCAATATGCCAGGACATGATGTGCTGTGTGCCACCTTCACAGTTTTGAAATGCTCCCCAGCATCCAGGCATAGTATTTTTCTTCGGGAAGATGCAGGAGTCCATCAAATATAAAGAAATACAGCAGCTCCTGCAAGACTTTGGGAGACTTCATAAATCAATGAAAAAATCATTTAAAATCTGTTCAGATCAGATGTTACCTAGTCATCTGCTGTTTGATCAGCTACAGCTATACTTTTGGTAAAAAAAAAAAAAAAGCGCAAGTGTAAATGGATTACTTCTCTGTAGTGGTGGGAAATGACTGCAGCCAGCACTTCTGAAAAATGCACACGAACCAGCTCCTCTTTTCTGGATTTGACATTTTTAAATCATGAGGTGGAAAGGTCAGGTAAAAGGAAAACAGGTTGCTACAGAGCAGTAGTTACATCCACAGTTGCCATTACACTCTCACTCCACAGCTCCAATACACAGATCAAGTCCCGATACCCTAAATGGGCACAAAATATGAAAAGCCCTCCAGGCACCCAACTTCTCACACAAAACACAACAGGAATACACCATCACTGCACTGATGGACTGAAGCACTGTTCACACAAGTCCAGCCAGGACTGACAGCATGAAACTAGGTCTAGGAAAACGCAAAAAGATGTAGTATGTGAAATCTGGCCCTATTTTCTTCAAAAAATGGGAACTGTATTACCCAATCTGGCACTTTCTTAGCTTAATCTCAGAAAGAAAAAGGTGTGCAAGCAAACTTCTGACGATAAGAAGTCTCAGGTATCCCCTTTAAGAAACTTCTGTTTGGTGCTTTCTGTGTGAGAAACAGAAGACACAAACCACAGGATTGAAAAATATTATTGTTGTGGCATGTAAATTATTAATCATTTTAATTCTTTTCAAGTACTTTATTAGAAAACAAATCTACTTGGTGTTGCTTCAGTCTTGCAGATGTTTTGCTTTCAAGCAATTATACTATAGTCATATTGCCTCTCAAGACAGTTTCTAATGAGAAACCCAATTAGTATTCAGCACTTTAAAGAGGCAGAATTTAAGAGTTTGTTGTTCATCTTTTCTTAGCCAGCTAGATTATGAACACAATTTATTTTGCATAATAAAAACAAGAATAGAAAGTAATAGGAAGAGACAACAGGTCCATCAGGGGAACCCTTAAATACAACTTGTTTTTAATCAATTTATTTGATACAGTGGTTTCTAAGCTGGGCAAGTTTATACGTACCGTGTGCCCATAAAAATAATACGAGTGAAAAACTAGATGCTCTAATTCTTAAAGCATGTTGATCAATGAGGATTAAAAACATTGCATAAGAACAGGAAAACAGCACTAGGTCTTCAGCTATGGGATAATGCAGTTATTTGAGAAATATATGGCAGAAAGATCTAGCTTCCATTTTTATTTATGCAATTTAGGTAATGGGGAAAATGTATTAGGCTCTTCTAAAGCACAGTGATGAAGCACATCCACAATGAACAAGGTCAATAACTGTATCTGTTTACAAACAGCCAGATTATGAATCTGCTGACTTGTGATCCTGAAAGCTCCTTACTAAGTCAGATTAATGTGGAGTTTCTGTTTATCATCCTGACATAGCTAAAGAGCCTCATGTCCAAAGAATACAAACTGCTCCCTGTTTTCAACACTGTAAATTTCATTATGAGCTCACTACCTATTTCCTGATTTTACAATAAAGTATGTACAATTTAGCCAAACTATACAGAAATCACAATTCATCTATGCAGGCATATCAACTGCAATCTCATCTGTTGGCAAATGGATTTCAAACAGCTGAAAAGATAGTTACTATATTTTATAAATAACTTACAACTGCAGCACATGCACATATGCAAAAAAGACTTAAAAACCCTTCATCCAGCAATGAATGAACTGAACAAAACCCCCAAGTTTAAATGCTTAAATTTAGTGGGGCATATACACCACTTACGGGGTTTTATGGTATTTTCATTTTAGGTGGCCCAGGACTAAGTATATGTAGCAAATTGTAGTGAGACAAGTAGCTTGCCTGGATTTTCTATATTGAAAATAGAAAGATCGCACAGCAGGAGCACACTGGATCATCTCCCATAGTCTACTGAGTATGAGATTGTGTCTCTGATTAGGCTTATCATTATAACTACTGTGGGTTTATTCACTTCTCTATGCCTATGACCTCAGTATTGTATTTTGCAGCAGCCAAATGCCGATAAAGGCTAGGGATAAAAAAAATATCATTCTTTCTGCAAAAATAGTTTAACCTTATCTTTCCTTTTTTTCTAAACAGTTTACAAACAAAAATAAAATCTAAAATGAAAAACTGCAACTCATGAAGCTGTCTTTAAGATGCTGCTGAGGAACAACTTTTTGCCTTATCTCAGCCATGCATTTTTCCCTTGTTTTTTGCCCCATATGGAATTATGCTGCTGGGCTTTTTTTGTTAATTAGAAACAAGGTCTCAAGACTAATCTAGCAACAGCCAAAAAAATTATTCCCTCCAAGAATACTCTGCACTGATCCTGTTATATGACAGGAATCTTAAATATTGCAAAATAATTGCTCACAAAAGGCTGACTCTAAATTACCTACTTTCAAACTCTACATATGAAAGAGTGACACAATACTTCATCTGACAGTTAAACTGCAATTTAAAAAAATAATGAAAGCTTCCCATTGATATTAAACTATAATTTGCAAATAGTATATGCAATAGCATCTAAAGAATTTGCAAGAAATCTAGGTCAAAGCCATTGTTTTTATTAGACCTTATTAAAAAAAAGTTAAGAAAATAAATTAATCCCCTGAAAATATACATGTTTGAAAGAGTGACAAAAGCCACAGACATGCTCAAGACACAGCATATATCAAACAGGACATGAAGCACTCTGAAAGTATATGGCCATATCTAAATATGCTAAAAAAGATTTCCAAAGTAGTCACACGCTATTTAACATCCCACTGGTCAAATCAGTCCCACTCCAAAACAAATAACTTCAAAACACGCTGCACCAGAATAACATTTTGGATTAATACCTTCTCCAGATGGACTTTTCAACTTAATGAATAACAAGTATCATAAAATCTTGCAGCCAAAATTATACCCACTCAACTCTGAACAGGGGAAGCAGCACAGAGATGAACAGAACACTTAATGGTCCGCTAACCACCCTAAATACTTGCTCCTCCTAAAACATTCTTCATCCTAAGCACTTGGAAGGATGTGGTATGACAAATGACTCAAGACAGTAACATCAGGCCATTCACTGAAAAACAGACTACTGAACTAAGGAATTATGGGATCATAAGGCCAGAGCTGGGTCAGAACAACCTACCAAACTTCCTAACAAAAGCCTGTAAAATCAGTTCAGCATTTATTCTGTATATAGAGAATTGTTCCACTTAAGGAGAAAAAGCAGATTTCAGAAGGTAGCTTCTTTACTCATAAAACTGATGTCATAAAGTCACTCTCAAGAAGAAATTAAACTATAGACCCAATTAAAATTAACCCCTTCAGTAAGAAAATATCATGTAGGTTTACTTGGTCAAATAAGAGAGAATGTAGAAAAAATATGAACCACACTGACAAGGAAGTAATTGAGTAAGAACTACAGCACTTTCAAAAAAGAGGCGTAGGATTCACATTTAAGAACAACTGGAGAAATTAAAAAACATGCTACAATGATTCAAAAAGGATCAATGTAAAATGTTCCACTGAGGAAACACTCAGCTTGTTAGCACACTTCTAATACCTACCAATTTTGTGGCCAAACAAAGACTGACTGATTAATCTTCCTATAATACCTACATAAACAAAAGAGAAGTTCCAGTGATAAACCTGAGTTACCTCTACTGCCACTACTGAAACACAAAAACAGAAGTTGCCATTTTCAAATGTAGACTGAAAAATTAAGATACTGGGTATAATGGTGAAGGCTGATTTTAAGATGATAAGGTAATAGGCTGATTTAAAGAAAATAAGGTAGTATGTCAAGTAGCTACTTCTCACCCATGGAGAGAAAGACAAAAATAGACAGACACCTTCATAGGACAATTCAAGCACAGAGCTCTAATTTAGCCATTAGCTAGCTAATACAGCTATTAAATGATGGAGCCTTGAGATATTAGGCCTTGTGTATACTGTGCTCTGGCATACAACTTTCTGCCCAATTTCAACAGTCCTAAACAAAGCTCTTACTGGCTTCAGTAAAGGTCAAAGTATCAGTAGAAATTTAGCACTGTAGAACACCAAGCATAACAATGACTGAATTCAATTCCACTTAGGAGTATCTTCACCCCCAAGACCTATAACTGCAAAAAAAATATCAGCACAGACCCTCTACACTGCTTTGGCCTTAGCATTGCAAGTAGCCAAAACCAAATCTTTTCTTGTGATGTTTCTTTTGTTTATTTGGTTTTCTGGCCAATTACATATTTAGGTATAAGACAGGAGCCAGAAGTACCACACATACTCTTAAGCCATTATGTTTTGCTTTTATCACTATGGAGGCTACCAGTACTGGAGTTTGCTCATTTTAAAGATGATTTATACCATGATACTTAGATTTTCTTAAAGTCCTAGTTTTTATGTGGTGAAGCTTCAACTTCACTGAAAATTCAAAAGAGAAAGAGTCTCATTCTTTTTATTCTTGCAGAAAAGCTTGGAACTATGAATTCTTACTATTACTTTCTGAAGCTCAGTATACTTTACCAATCATCTTTTTTGAGAACAATCCTTAAAAACTACTTGGGACTGAAAACAGCATGGAAACAGAGAAGGGACTGAAATAAAATCTGATGGATTCAAAAGCATTTCCATTATAAAATTACAGAACAAGAAGTGCTGAATGACAGCAAACAGTAACTGAAAAGTCCGATTTGAGAGAGAGAAACCTCATGGAAAAACATCATGAAATGGCAAGTGCTTCAATTTTAAGATGGATCTGGGATTGTCTGAGAGTGTACATAATACCCTAAAGTCAACATGAAAGAAGTGAAACACAAGGTGCCAGTATTTGAGTCTCCATTTGCAGAGTTTTAAGGTTTATAAATCCTCATATGGGACATTTCAACTGCAATACAGAAGAAAAAAATGGAACCCTATTATGCCTTTGTTAATAAAATCAATTATGCAGTTAAATCTTTTTCTGATTAAAACCTAGAATTCATTTAACAGCTTTCCTCATTTTTCCCAAAAAACATCTATGTAGTTGCTACTTAATGGTCTAGTGGTTTTTTTGCAAGTCATTATTAATATGGAAATTAAAATAACTATTTCTATGTGAAAAGCATCAAAACAGATCAAGCGATTCCTTGGTTTTTATTATTAAATTCAACTCTCTAGATAAAGATATCAATAATAATAGTGCTGCTTGCTCAAGTGTTACTAAAATGACACTGGACATTCAGTTCACTGATCTTTAGGATTACAAGAGTAGAACTGAGATCAGGATTGAATGAGGACATCACTTATTTCCTACTTGTCCATTTCCACTTAAAACAGATGCTTAAAACTCCTTAATTATTCATTCCAAACTAGGAAAGATCATATCTTTTTTTCACTTTGACACAAAACTTTGACAGATTACTGAATGTCAGAAACCTGCCTGCTTTACGGGGCTGTTCTCAGCAGGTTAAAACAGGAGGCAACCAGTACGGGAACCCCCTAGATCTCATTAGCTGAGAAGGAAAGGATTTGTTATATACTTTTGCAGTCCCAGGTGGAAATCCTAAGGAGAGCCTACCAATGCTTCAACCTCAAGCTTAGCACTGATGTTCTTTTTTTAGCCAGAAGGGGCTTATCTTATTACCCTTCTTAGCTAGAGTCTCCACATAGAACCAGAGAACATCATCCCAAAAAGTACAGGCAGCACACAAGAAAAAGGCAATTCAGACACTCCCTTGTCTCTCTCAGCTCACTAACAGGATTCTTTCTTACACTTTTGGCTTTGCACATCCCATTAATGTAAAATCATACCACTTCCTTTCTCTTAATTAAGGTGTTATTGATACAGTATAATATTAACCCCACACCTATATTTTTAAAAAACTCATACTACTATGTTGAACTACAGCTAAAGTCACTTGGTGTTCTGCCTGGCAGGACACACACACTAGTTTTTCACCATCATCTGATGATTAATTCAAGCTTTCTATCTTTGTGCATAAATACTTTCCTCTATTGTGTTTCAGGTATTACACCGTGACCATTACAAGCAGTTTCCACATAATCTCAGACTGTCTGCATTAGGTATTTTTTCTAGAAATATTCAACTGTGGCACCTGGAAAGTGATTCCAGGCAGAAGAGGAGTGAGAGTGACAGCGTATGTTCTTACTAAAATGGCAACTTCACCACTATCCCAACAGAACATAGAAGGGCACAAATTACCTTTAGCACACTGCGAATGCAAGCATGTATAGGGATGCTTGAAAACAACAGCCCTCTGACAGAAACATAACACTGTCACGTAACTGAAACAGAATTTCAACACTTGTCGGAGGTTATTTATATAATGTTGGTGCACGCGCAGAAATTCTCCATTCACACAGAAAACTCTCTACCACTACTACAGCCTCATGATGCTGTTCCCTGCATCAATACAACAGCTTCTAAGTCACAGATGAAAATGTGGCTCATGCTGATACATTATGAAAAGCATATATAAACATGACTGTGCTGATAGCATTAAAGTAAGAATTATGACCATGGAACTGGAAATGTTGTTATTGCCCTCACAATACTAAATTTATCCTTCATGTAACAAATATAGGGAAGTGAAAAAAATTAACACCTTGGAAAATTTCAACAACAAAAGGTTATATCGTTCACTTATTTTTATTTAGGTCACTCAGCATATAAGCCAATATCAACCCTAAGATTTTAACTGTGAACCACAATGTTTCAAGGTCATTCCTTTCCAAACATAAACAGGAACTAAATTAACTGGAAGAGAATAAATGGGGTTTTTTTGCTTTTTTCCTGTAATCTATTTTACTGGTAAGCACAGCAGAGGTACTTCGAACTTGCAAAACAAATGAATAACACAAAATGCCATCGTGTAAAAATTTGATTTATGCAAGTTATTTTTCTCCCCGTATCTGGCTTGACACCCTGCAAAGAACAAGCACAATACACTTTTTCCTATCTATACTGCAATTAAAGTACTCAGGGATTTGTATCACAGAGCCAGCTCTCTCTTCCAGGGTCCTCTGACTGCTCTGCCCACAGCAATACATTTGCACCCCTTATGTCCGTTGTGGTGAACAGCATTTAGGTACCAGCCGCATGTAAAAAATGTCATAAAATCAGTGGCGCCGCACCAGAAAAAAGCTTTACATACTTTTAAAACTGATTAAGAATACAAATTGTACCCTCAGCAGCATGCATGTCCAGTCCATGGCAGCTTAGTTCCACATAATCAATTAGCCAGAAGATAGATGACAGAAAATACATGTGCACTTAATGTTATTAAATATAAACATGTAATTTTGCTTCCCTATTGGTGAACAGAAGGTAGGAATATTCTCCACACATGGCTCAAAGCTGTTAGCAATACACTATCTGACCCTTCAGTAACACGTGGGAAGAACCTATCTTTCACCACCTGTTGGATTTGTTGAGCTGATTAAGGGAAAATGATCCAGCATCTTCCATATGTTAAAACAGAATCAGTCAGTCTAAGTCTGTCTCCCATGGCTCTGTTCTAGACCCTGCTGAAATGGCCCTTTAAGGGAAGGGTTAAATTTCCTTGTTTCAACAAGGAAGTACGCTGTACAGTTTTATTGGGATTAGGTCATCAATTCATAATAAAGACTTCTAACATCAGCATCTCTTAGTAGGAAAGGATCAGAACTAGAACTTCCAAAAACAGATAACTTGTAGAAGGGGGAAAAAAGCAGAGGTTTAGGCATGAATTTCAATGTTGTAGCACACTAACAGACTAAGGCACCGACTCTGTAATCTCCTGTCCCAAGCTCTATTAGTAAATACCTTGATTTAAACTTGGAATTCAATGTTGTTCTTGTAGCTCACCTTTAACCAACTGTACTTGTCATGCTTTCTGTGACTGAGATCACACATTACTACAATTTTTAAAGTGTTCTCCTAGTGATGTCATACAAATCACTTTTTTTAACTGCATTTAAAAAAAAAAAAAGTAAAAATTAGTGTGACCTATTAGCAATACTAAAATTGTACCCATAATGACTAACGGTATGCATGCAGAGGCAGGCTAGATTATTTAGTTGGGAGCAGGGAAAGAAGTTTTGAGCCAAATTGTCACCTCAGATCCATCGTTGGGATTCATAATTAGGAGTCATGCACTCTCACAAATAGATTAAGTCATTATTGCATTGTATAAAAGCACAGTGTTACACATTTTGTTCATGCAAAGTGATGTATATATTTTGTGAAATCGATAGAAGTATCTTCTCTTCAACATCAAGAGCCTAGCTGAGACAATATTAAAGCAAACACAAAAGATTACAGTTTAAAAAAAGAACAGGAACTTTATCTAAATGTCACATGCTAAGGAATTATCAAGTCCATATGACAGTAGTCTTGTCTTAGCTATGCTGATCTACCCGCCAAATGAAGAAGGCTTTCTTGTGTTCCTTCTAAGTGCCCGTGCACAGCTCAAAAGCTATGCAAGGAAAGCGTCTTAGAGGGTTATAGTTTAAAGTCCTTCAGGAATAACGTTGCATTTCTCACAAAAGATTGAGAAGTGAATGATTAGTTTGCTTTCTTCAGAGAAAATACTAGAATTTTGTCTTTCTTTACCTGCTAGAGACTTCTAGTTAACAATGCACCAAGAACAGACTGGAAGATTTAATACAATTGTCAGTTACATCTATCTTAAGCATAAAAAAATTTGCAGGCTTCATATGTGCTGCAGCTCAGAGATGGTCATAATCATTAATTTATCATAATTCAATTTTTATTAAATGGAATAGGAATCTTCCTAAACAAGGACACATGAAAAAACAGTAGTGGTTTAAAATTGCAACAGTCCAGAACTCCAAACAAACCTGAGTAATTTAATCCTGGCATGGAAACTGAATGCTTGATGCACTGAAATTTGTGTGGTGCTACTGTGTAAGCACTGCGGTATAAAATGTCAGGTACAAGCATCTGGAAAACTACAAGCTGCTTATACCAGCTTCACTGCTTCACACCATCTCAGTCTGTATTTCTATAGATGGGCACAATTTATATATAATTTACCCACCAAAAAAACACTATCACTTTTTCCCCAGACCATTCTTTAAAATAATCATGCACTTACATGAAGGGACTTGACTTATAAGCATTAAAGCACATTGGTGACTGCTTTTGGCCTCACACAGGTGTAAATCCAGCTCATTTTGGCAAACATGAATTAATTCACACTGAAAATATTTACAGACCTTTGGGAAAGAAAAGAGGTACTGCGCTTGTCATAGGAAGTTATTTAAAGCCAACTCCTATTATCTAAAGATCTACTGGTTTACATAGAGGTGTGATCTAAAAACAGAAAACTGACTTAAAACATCAATGGGTACTACAAGGAAGTAGAATAAATCAAGGCATTTAATTAAATTTTTATTATTATTATTTTATCCTTCCTCCTCTTGGATTCACTCAGACTGCAACTCACCATGGCAAAAACCTCTTTTGCTGTGAAAGTACCTGGGAAGGAGAATTAAAAAGCAGAAAGCAATTAGCAGTTATAAGAACTTGAAAGAGATGTCAGGGATCCTTTGCATGTCTCACGGAGATAGAATGACTTCTCCCTATCAATGCCAACTTACAGATTTCCTCAAGACTTCATTTATTTCAGCTGAAGAATGCCTCATGGATTCTAACCAGTGGTCTCTCACATTCCCCAAAGGAGAACAGAATGACATCACACAGTATAACACATGGTTCTTCCTCTGGGGAATTAATTTCTACAGCCCATTGCCACATCATCTTACAAAGCCTCTGCCTTTGGGCATACCTGAGAAACACAAATGGTTGGAATTAACTGAGGGCATACAGAGGGATTGGAAAGAACAGTAACAAGTTTGCATTCTGCCTGTGCTACAGTTTTAGGACATGTCCCTTACACAGGAGCCTGAAAACTGGGGAAAACAGAAGGTAGAGAAATTTCGAGAAAATACATATGAGAATTAAGAGTATCTTTTCAGGCTATTTCTCAATACGAGTGTATATTTGCAATACCTCCCCTTCAAAGCTTTAGTGAGGTCAAGCCTTATCTCTGGGTACAATGTAAGCCTTGCTCAAAACTTACTGCAACACTGGCTAAGAGCAACATTAGGAGATGGTGACAGAACTGCAGTCAGGCAGTTCAGTGTTCACTGTGCCACGTTCCTGTGCCAAACTAGATATGCAGATAGTCTCTGATTACATTTCATCACCACATGACTCTCCCAAACACTGCAAGCTCCATTCAGTCATGCAGCTTCTCCATCTGGGTAACTCCATCCACTACCACCATCACTAGGTTCACCCTTTTTGCAGACCATTGCTAGTGTTGTTGGATACAATGTACATATGCATTTGTCTTCCAGCAGACAAGTAATGTAATTTTGATGCATAAAGCCATATTACCTTTATAAAATGTAAGGAAAAGTATCACACTCACCAAAATCAAGACTGCTTGTATCTTAATTCTGGCTCACTTGCTGCTGTCTCTATTCGCCTACTCTCCACTATTTATATGTGGCACTGATTATGAGGACTGCTACACAGATCTCTTCTCCCATGGACACATTATCACTACAAAGAGCTTTTCTACCCTTCAAAGACATCTTAACTCAGAAGGCTGGCTGCAGTTTAATGAGGCCTTCAGCAGATACCAGCCCCACATACACAGCAGCTGCTATTTCACAAACTTAAGAACCATGGGTCACCAAATGTCTACATAATATTCCCAAAGAGGATGCATAAACAGCTTTATACACTTTTCAGCTATGTGTTCACATAGCACTGCTTTCCAACAAGGCTGCTTCAACACTCTAGAGAATGGGAAGGACAGTTTACTGAGTAAGCAGTTAAGATATCTAGCATCTCATTTGATCAGAGTTGTTCAGTCCACAGCCTTACAGTACTCTACTTAAGCTCTACTAGGATGCCAGAAGTATTAATATCCTCACACGACTGTAACAAAGGTGATCATCACTACAGTATTAAGAGTATTTTGCCAACATTAATGAAATTATGTTCTCATGTCATGCTATGTTGTTCAGCAATTATTATTTTCATTTTACAGATACAGACTTATGTTCAATGGGAAAGTCTTCATTTACTGTGGATATCCAGGCAGCTTCAGCTCTAGTATTTTAAGTCCTGCAAGGGTCAGAAATACAAGTTTACAACAATAAGCAGATGAAAAAGGTAAGGGGTTGTGAGGAGGTAGAATAATGAGATGAAATACCTTAACAACAAGCTTGCCTGAGTTACAACAGGACAAGAAGAACTGGAAATTTTTGATTCCTTCTGAACTCTGTAAAGCCCCCACAAGACACAGACTCCGCTACTTGTGCATCTTCCCAGTTGTCCACTGCCATTCTCATCTTCCCTCAGCCCCATCCCATCACCATCCCCCAGCAACCTCATCCAGCCAACACAGATTCTGTTCAGTCAGCTCACCCACGTCCTAATCTGATCCAAAGCCAAGATCTTCTCTTTCATGGCCCCCAGTCCAAGGACAGTTCTCCTTGCTTCAGCATTTTAGTCAGGATGCTTGCTCATTAGGTTACTTGAACTCCAGACATCCCAGTGCCTCAATGCTTTAAGGATATTAAGAACAAAAACAACATACCCCAAATTCACATTTTTTTTTAAACCACCACTGATACAGACAAGAACTGCAGAAAAGAGCAAATGCTGAGTAAGTCCTGCTTGACACTGTCTTCTCAGGTGTTAGCACACACACTCAGCAGGAAGTTGTGCCCTCTGGGACCTCTGAACACAGGGATGCTTTGAATGGAAAGCCATGCCTGGAGGTATTCTCAGGTGCAATGCAGCACAACAATTCTGCTTTACACCCAACACTTCAGTGCAGTCTGAGGATAAAGTAAGCACAAGGTTATGCTGGGAAAGTACATAAAGCAGCTATTATGGCAGGAAGACCTGAAAAAATCTTATACTCAGAGCCTCAGATTTGATAGTCTGTATTAAGAGTTTATTTTGAAGATACACACAAAACATACACTATAATTCTGTAAAAACAGCTGACTGTATGTAGGCCTCACAAACACCACACACATGCTCCACTGTAGAGAGTCTACAGTGGGTATACACAACATACAGGAGACACAGACAAGTAGTAAAAAGAAAAATCAGTGGAGCAGCGAAGCTTCAATAAATGTTAGTTCCACTTCAAAACTTTCTTTATAATTTCTTACACATAGTTTTCCCACTGTTCCACACTCTAGAGATGTCTTAAGTCGTTCACTACTTCAGGTAAAATTTTTCAGTGGAGCATAAACTCAGGTTATAAGCTTTTAAGTGAGACAACACTTAATAGAAAAAAATGAGGAAAAAAAAAAGAAGGTATGACAGTTTGCATATGGAAAAGTGTTTCACAGTCAAGCGTTCCATGTGGACCAGGTAACTCCCGCTACTATCATCCTTTCTGTCATGCAAAGAGACTATTTTTGCCATGGTGATACGCTAATGGCAACAGAAGGCATGAGTGGGACTTCTACTAGTGGTTTAAGTCCACACTTGAAATCAGTGTAATTCTTTGAAAAATACTTAAGCAGAAAGTACCACAGGGGACTTGAGGATTCATCTAGAAGCACGAGTGACTACTAATGAATTAGCATTAGTCCTATGTCCATAACATTTCACTGCAGTTAGTGTTCATACTGACTCTAGGAAAGAAGGGAGGGGAAAAAAAAGAAAAAAAAAAAAGGGATACAGTCATAATCCTAGAGAAACTTATTGAAAACCCACACAGTCTAACAATAAGATCCCAAAGGAGAATTAAAGCCAGAAGAAACAAATACATTTTGCATCCATTTCCCTTGCTATTGCTGTTTGTAGTCCTGGGTAAGGGCTTTTCCTTCTTTAAAGGGTATTTCAAAGCTGTTACTGCTTCTCTTTTTAGAAGCTACGATAATCGTTGATTATTCACCTTGGAATGTGCTTGTATCAACAACACGGATGCCCTGCCTTTTCAATGCAACAAAATGCATAAGACAACCTGGAATTCAACTGCCAGATTCAGATGACTGAATAGATCAGGGTTACATCAACAGTATATAAATACCAATTTCTAAAATACAACATTAATAATTTAAAATCACAAAGGAAGTATAAAGACAACTCACAAGTGAAACCAATTTCATTGCAGTGACTATAAATACTAACATTTTAGTATGCTCTGTATTATTTATGAAATATGATTTATTACTAAGCTTTTGTACAGCTATGGTTAGATTAAGAAATAACTAATAATGTATTTGCTGTTATTTTAGAAAGTGTCTCCATGGAATCTGGTGTGCTATGTCTTCGGGAAAAACAAAAGTTCTGACTACAGCAGCAGAATCTTACCTTGATATACATGTCTGGTTTCTTAATATCTGTAGAAGTACTTAAGTGAACTATGTTTTACCTATGAATTTTTTTCATATCTATGAGTCCCAAAAGTATTTTATACAAAGGAGCAGAGGAGACACATGATTCTTCTTCTCCTCCATTTCCACAACTCAAGTTCATAGGGAAATGAATAGGAATTGTATATATAAAGTGTCTAGAAAGAAAAAGCATATCTATCAATTAAGCAGCCACGCTATATGTTCACATAGCATAATCGTTCTCTCCAAATTTGTCCACTGAAGACAGACAGGATGGTTCCTAGTAATCTGTCCCGATGGCTGAGAACACCTTCCAAAACAAAACTATGTATAAATAGTACCATTGAGCAAACAAGGTACCTACACTACCCAAGAGGCAACACTTCGTCTTACATAAGTATCCCAACACAGCACTGCTACAGCTTTGTTTTATAGTAAGAAATACCGTATGTCCATGATTGCACAGACGTCAACAGTGCCTTCATAGGGATGCAACGGGTATGTCCCAGGCTGACCCAAAGTGTTACTCCTTGGTCACCGATTACTGAAGAATGTGTAAACTATAACAATGGCTCTTACACTCACAGACCAACAATGTTCCACCTTCCACAGAAAATGGCCTTGGTTTTGCTAACATCAGCTTAAGCTCTTCTTAGTGTTCAGTATTTCCTCTTTCATCCATCTTTCACTGTTGATCACTGAGATAGCCTAGCAAAGTACTGAACAACTTGCACATACTTCACCATTTAAGTTCTCTTTATGTTCTCTCCCTCCTATTAGGACACTGACTTTTTTTTGCCCTAATCATTTTGTGTGTGAAGTTACTGCACATCCAAGAAAAGCACTTGCACACAGGACACAATATAACTTCCAAGTGACAGAAAAGACAGAAACTGACCAGTCTCAAAAATCAAATAGAACTGAAAAAATATAAACAGCAAAAGATTTGATGAGCTGTCTTAATCAAGAGGTCTTTATCGATCTCTATGTACTTTCATAGAAAAAAAATACTGGACAATACGTAGCTCCGAACAGGCAGATAGTTAGATTTGATAGCTGGAAGTTGAATAGAAACAACTACCAAACTAAAAATAAGTTATTAATGGCAAACACATAGGCTAATTAATAACTGAAAAGACCAGAACAGATTTGGATGCATTCACAATTTATTAACAGAGATTTACTCCAAATTTTTAAGTGAAGAGGAACTTTTTTTTCCAAATGGTAAATCTCATTTAAGCAAGAATTGACCCAACAGTCCAGCAGTTTCTATTATATAGGATGTCATTGCACACATCCCTCTGTTTTTATAACGTCCATGGCAATGCTGGGGGAATCCCCTTGTCCCTTCAATTTTAACTCAAAGAAAATCAGTCAGTCAGTTTTCCCCCATGTTACTTAACTATTACTCAGTAAGTACTTTGTTACTTCACCCCTAATGGGGGGTGGGGGTGTGGAAGCTGTGAGAACAGGACCCCATCATAAGGAATAGAAAAGCCATAAAGGTTTGCCAGAAATACGTAAATCGGCTTAGACTTATTGGCCCAACCCTGAAAACAACTGGCTCCAGAAAAAAGAAAACAAATGAGCAAACTAGTATACCTTTCATGGCCTCAAGCCATTCAAGGAGGAACTTACACAAATACACCTGTCATGTAACACCACAGCACAGTTTATCCTGCTACACGGAATTCCATTTTTTTTTCCCATGTTACTATCCCTGGGCTATGTGAACAACACGTTACATTGGCCCTGGAGAAGGTACAATCCTTTGTTTAGTGACAAACAGCATGTTCATAAGCCATGTTCAGGATTCCACTGGGAACTCCACTAGGACACACATCCAGCTTGTGGATAGCTGCGCTCTCTTCCCGTTGCTTTTATGTCTAACCTCCCCTCTCTTTGCACGATTTCTCAATCATCAAACGATAAAGATACACAAGTGTATTACTGAGGAGTAACAGTCAAATGGTCCTTTCCCTCATGCTACTTAAGAGTTAGGGAGCCAAAACTCCTATTAGTTCTCAGTACAATAGCTGTGGAAGATTAACACAAGTTTATGTATTTTCCTCCCTACTTCTCTCTTCCCTCTCTGATTTTCCTCTTCAAACCCCATTACAGGCAGTAGAATAACGAAAAATAGCAAATACTCCTTCTGTCTCTGTTTTACTAGAGCAATGTAAGAAACGAGGAGGTCACTACTTGATTCAACATGTAACCGAGACACAGGCAGTAACCTTACATACAGGAGAAACTCGCTAATTGTACTGCTGCAGCCACAGATAAGCCCCCTGTGTGACAGAGGCCTCTGCATAATCGGAAAGATTTTGACCGGCAGATCCAATAACTTCCTGCCTCAGAAACCGTACGACACATCCATAACGTATCCCGAGATATCCAGGAGATACCTTCTCCATATCTATGTCTAATCTTCAATAAAACTGGTAGGAGCAGATGCTAGAATAAAAGGGTAATTTACAGCTCACTGCTGCAGCATACCACATGCATATCTGTTGCTGGCATGAAACACCACTGATGAAACAAAGATAGCAGTGTCTTTTTCAAACACTTGAAGGTCTTCCCCAAGAGCTTTACAACACATGAAGTTTCTTTGCCTATACTAGGCTGCTCCTTCTGTCTCTGATGGCAACAGTTCGCGTGCCAAAGACCAACCCCTACTTTAACAAATATCTACTGCAGCAGACAAGGAAGCCATCCTAAATTTAAGCAAATAGTTCTATTAAACCAAAGCATCTATATCTCCTGAGTGAACCCATTCATGAACATGAAGCAATCTTGTGCTAACCTGACACCTGACCACATTTGTCAGCAGTAACTTTTTGCTTCTGTAAGGTTGTCACCTCTCACATGTATTTCAATAATATGCTTAATTTACTGTTTTTGCTATATTAAACTAAGAAACAGCAGCTCGCTAAAGGGTAAAGAAGTAGTAAGTTACAGTAGCTCATCAACAAAAGCAAATGCTAAGAGACCTTTTCACAAATTAACAGCTGACAAGTAATGCTGACAATCCCAGACTACTGCCTTCAGCTATAAGCTTTAGAGAATAATCACTTCCCTATGAAAGAAATTTCTACAACATTATGAATAGGGTTTTGGGTTTGGGTTTTTTTTAAATTATTTTTACATTTCTTTCCATAATTCTGTTACTCCCCAGAGTCCTGGGTGTATGAATATATACAATTACCTATAATGTGAGATGCCACGCTTTATTAAAAAAATAAAAATATGGAAAATATTTCCTTAGATCAGGCAAATAATGGAGAAATAAGACTTTTAAACAGAAGGCATGCATGGAGAAAGAAGTTTAGTTACTTTTTCTGCCTGAAGGGAAAAATAACTATGTGTAAACGCTGCAGCTGCTAACTAGAGATTTCCGAACAATTAATATGTAACCCCACTGCCACTCCAATAATTCTCTCATCTCCAGTACTTTGGCTCAAACCTGGACAAGAAAAAAGAATCAGCTGAGACTCTACAGGAATTATGCCACAGCTTATATTCTAAGGATACGCTTATATGCTCTATCAGCCTATGTTCTGACTATCAAAGAATGCTTATCTGGTTAGGATGCTGAAATAATTCTATTAAATCTGTATGAGCTCTGGAACTATAAGAAGAAGTATTAAAATGCTGTAATAGTAAAATGCAACACAAATGATTGAACAAATTATTACTCTAAGACCGTAAGGAAAGACATTTTTAACACTCAGATTTTGAAGGCTTCAGATATTTTGATCAATTTTATTTTTCCAATACCTGGTATTATTTCAGCTGAAATCTGATTACAAGAGAAAATTGGCAGGTTGACACACAGAAAAATTTCACTCTTTATTTTTCACTACACTGTCAATATAGGTAACACAAGCTGTTCTCTCCTGCTGCATTCTCTTATGGTCTCATGCGGCAGGCAAAAGGCATCTACTCAAGGATTATTATTTTTTTTTTGTCCCCATTATTGCATACTCATAAAAAATGGAACTGACAGGACAGAGGTTTAATCATGCACAAGTCAGATCCCAATCACACACACTGACTGGCTTTCAGAAACCTACAGATCAATTGTTATTGTTTGAGGGGGAGGTGCTCCATTTGGGAGAGGGGAAGAGTTGCAGAATTATGGAAACAATCACACAGCTGTCTTCCTGTCTCCCCTACAGTAACACTAATTAACAAAGTCAAGAATATACACAGTAGAGATGGCAAATTCTGGGGGTTTTAACTACTTTAAAATACATATAGAATTTTGATAAGGCTTAACTTGCAGACACTTCAGTTCATGTGAATATTTATCGCTAAGTAATCCACCAAATCTAAGTCAATGTGCAAAGATAATTGTGCCTATAGAAGCGTCAAGAGTCAGGTTGTTAAACTGAGAATACCTACCAGAATGGTCTAATGAAAATTAAAGACAGACTGTCCACCAAGAGCACCTTAGTGCCCTTGCTTGGTCCTATTCTTCCACCAGTGACACGCCAAGCAGCTGAATTTTCATAAGTGACACTCAGTTTCACAGAAAGCTCCTCAAATTCCCCTTCCCCTAATAATTTAACATTTTAATTAGATGGCTGTCTTCATACAGCTTCGCAAATAGCAACGAGCCGCCTCTGAATAGGGAAGCGGCTTCCAAAGCCTTTCCTCATTTCAGAGCACGGGAAAAGAAATTAACAGAATCACGTCACTTTCAACATTAAGCTAGTTAACTTTACATTCCTCAATATCAGTAACGCAGTGTTAAAGCCGACTTTACAGGTGAAAGGTACAACAATGGAATAAGCATTTTCTAAATTAATAACAAAATTCCAATTTCAGAGGAAAAAACCCTTGGGACATAGTTTGGTATTTGCTTGCTACTGACAAGAGTTAAAATACGGTACCCCTACTAAGCTAAAAGAACACCCCGAATAAGTTGTGACACGAGGGAGCAATACCGTATGTCGTTACGGTTTCTCTCAGCAAACACTTTCTTTCCTACGGTACCATCTGTTAAATCAGAAACTCCTTTAAACACCGCATCCTCGCCAGTTCTGACGAAGCACCGGCTGCGCGGCTACTCGCTCGGTACGTTTGTATGGCGGCCTCCGCGCGGGCTGAGCGCAGCCTCCCGCTCCCCGCTCGCAGCCGCGGACCGCGCCGGTCCCGCACCGGACCGGCCCCTCGGCGGCGCGGCCGCCGCACGCACCTGAGGAGACGCGCTCGCCCGCCACCGACCCGCCGCGGCTGAGCCCAGCCGGCAGGCCGCGGCCCGCGCCCGAGGCGGCAGGACCGCGCAACGCGGGGCAAGCCGCTGACCCCGGGTCAGCGGGGACGGGCCGCGGGCACCTCAGCACTTGCGACAGCCCCGGGGCGGGCAGCGAGGCGCCCCGGCGGGCAGCGGCGGCCGGTCGCACCGCGCGTCCCGCCCGACGCCAGCCCCCAGGGGCGGGCGGGGGGCGAACTCCGAGCCCCGGCCCCGGGCCGCCCCAGCCGCGGGGAGGCTGCACCAAGGTACCGGCCGCCCCCCCCCTCCCCGTTCCGCCCGACCGGCCCCGCGGCGGGCACCCCGCGCCCGCGGAGAAACTTACTTGCGGGCGGCGGCGGGCGCCGCGGAGCAGCGGCGGCGGCAGCGGCGGCGGCACGCGCCTCCCTCACGCGGCCCCCGGCCGCGCGCCCTCCTTCCCGCCCTGCGAGCGCGGCGCGTGAGCGCAGCCTCGGCGCGGCCGCCGCTGCCGAGCGGGTTCGGACATGCTCAGTCCCCCCGCCGCCGCGCGGAACCTACCACCGCGGGGGGGGGTGGGGGGGGTGGGGGGGGGGGCGCGCGAAGGAATAGAGGGTAGAGCTGGATGCTACCAAGAGGACGAGCTAAAAATAGGCGCCACAGAAAGGAGCAGCTAGGGCTTAAAGGGGCAGCGGCGGCCTCGCCCCCCGCAGCCCCGCGCAGGGGGGACTCCCAGCGGCGAGGGGGCGCGGGCCACCTCCCGCCGCGCGGGTCCTCCGCGCGGTCTCTGAGGAGAGGCTCTGAAACCGGGGCGACGCCCGCGCAACCCGCGCTCGGGTCCTGCCCGCGCCCTGCAGCGGGAGCCGGGCCGCACGCGGCTGCTCCCGCCAGGCGCGCAGGGCTGCGCGGGGCGGCGGCCGCAGGGCGCTCGGCAGCGACTGGCGGGGTGGCGGCAGGGCTCTGCCCGCCCCTCGCCGCAGCGCCGGGCCCCTCACCGCAGCGCCGGGGTGCGCAGCGTACCTCAGGGACAGGCCATTCACCTCGGGGCCGGGCTACCCGGTGAAGCAGCAGCTTCCAGAAGTCAGAAACTGTGGGAGAGGGTGCCAAGCGCTATTTTCATGCAGTATTCCTCAGGAGACATCTCCATCCTGCCCTGAAGTGTTCGGTTTTGTGGACGAGGTTTAGGGAGAGACAAACACATGCGACCTCCGCAGTGAAGCCCAGAGCAGTTGGGTGAGAATGTGACAGGTCCAAGGCGAAGAGCTTGCAGAGCAACTCCCTAAATACGATTTTCTAAGCTAGAAGATCTATGTGGCAAGAGAAATGACACGATCACGCTCCCCTTTCACAGTCACTGCTGTGTTTCAAACCTAAGATAATTGCTAGAAACCCAAAGCCCCCGAAGTATTTGTGAATGAGAGTTTCTGATGTGGTTTTTAAACTGTGGCTTATCATTCCCTGCCTTCCTAAAAGACCAGTAAGAATAAACATGACAACGCCACATAGTTTTAGATCTATATGCATACCACAAAGCCTAAAATTCTATTACCCTGGCAGGAGTTCAGAGTTTTTGCTGAATTCTGCTTTCACAGATACAGAAAATTGACACTGGACTAAAAAAAAAAAAAAAAAAAAACACAGCTAAATGAGTTCTCACTGATAAAAGAATATCAGACAACATCTGCATAATGATGACTTGCTACTCTGATGATGTCATGTACAATAGTATGTACAGTCAAGATTACCATGTTCAAAAAGTTCCTTTTATTTCACTAGACATGAGAGGAGACCACTGGAAGTTTATCTTAATCTGAACTCTTAACACAGCCCTCAGCAAAAGCTACTGCAGAAAAAAAGCTCGTTTACATGTTGCTGAGTATAATCAGGAAAGGAAACGTTCCTTGTCAGTAATGTCAAATAAAGTGAGAGCAAGGAAGCAATTTCCCTCACAGAGTGACATACAATGGGATAGATTATTAGACAAGATTATCTAGGTAACTTTGCTGCAGTACTTGAAGACACAAAAGGTGATGTCATGAAGATTAAAGTATTACAAAGGGAATGAATCACGTTCACTAATTTTCTCCTCATTGTGTGTTCTCTGGAAGCCATGAGATACATTATATTCTGTAGTCTGTCTAACAGCAGCCAGTCACACTGTATATTATAAAAAGTTGTAAGCTGTACAACATGTATAACTGTACAAAGTGATGAAAAAAAATTATGTAATTCTTTCACCTGAAGCTATTGATCTTGAGATAGATAGCAGGGGAAACACAAAAGTCAGTTTCCTGAGTGTGGCTTCAGATTTGGGATAACAGAGGGCTAGTGCATTTCTGGCTGCAGCTGGAGATCTGCAGGAACGGTAGGCAGCCTCTGGAGAATTTCCTAGAACAGTGTGCGCCTTCACCATCATACAGCTCTAGATAAATCGGGAGACCAAAAGACATCTTGAGTCTCAGGGGAGTTGCTTCCAACAGGGGATTGTTACTGTCTAGGGAATGTGGAAGACTATCCATCATGGGAACAAATGTCTCTGTTAAAATAATGGTGAATAAAACATATTTTATTCAGAACTTGTTAAATATCACTGCTTTTACAAGGAGAGATAAACATACATGGATCTTTCTTACCCAAGCATGTTGTTGTAAATTGCATTAAATTATAAAAGGTTTTGCCCAAGATAATAAGTTTTTATAGTCCCAGCATTCAAAAGACACCATCATCACCCAGATGCAAATTACCAAACTGGACATTAGCAAGTAAGTGGTGGCAGCATCTGCTGTGCCAGCCAGTGAACTATAAATTTAGAGGCAGACACCCATCTGCAGCTGGATGCTGCCCCTTTCTCCTTCCAGTTTTGCTCAGCAGAAATATTCATGGGAGTTGCACTTTGTTCCTACACAGAAAAAAAAATTAAATCTCTGCTATGCTGCTTGCCCCTATCAAATGACAGAAAAGGAACAATTTCTCAGCCATCAAAAGGTGTGCAGCTTTGGTGTCCATGAATAGCACAGCACCTTACCAACTCTCTCTTAATATTACTTGGGAAGGCTCTAGTAAAACCTTTCTTTTTCAAATGTATCTCATATAATTCCACATTGCTGGTGATTTGAGGCTCTGACATACCACCAACCGGCTCTGGCTCTCAGACTTTCACCTCAGCCCTCTCAATTTTCTCCTCTCATTGTTATTTTCACCCTTCTCCCTGTTAGCAGTGTTCAGATTCTCTCTTCTCTACCCTCTCCTTGTGTATCTCAAAGCTACATTCCAGCAACCTTATTTTTCAAGTTCACTGTCCCAGTCAAGTACATAATCTTCCTGTGTAGTAGGTAGAATATGCATCTATTTTTTAATATTTTTTTTTGTTTTAGTTGTTTGCAGGACAAAACTAATTTTCAAGGAATATAACTTGGAAGTTTTAGTAAAGAGGCAGATAAAAGGTAACGGTTATTTTCTCATGGTTTAGGATCCTTTGTATGACCATTTCTTGTACATCTTTCCAAACTAAATACTACAGGAAGAGGGCACCAAATCAAAGTTCATATTATTAGGTACAGGAGAACTGAGAGAGATGCACAGGGAGAATCCAGCAATTGGACTGGGGCCCAAATAAGAGATGTTCTTTAGAGTAGCAGAAAAGCTGACATGGTCAATGCATGTCCAGTTGTGCTCAAGTGAACAGGAACAGTTTTACTGGAAGATACCGTTCAACTCACAGCTTTTGGGTTACAGCTAAGAAGCACAAAATAAAACCAGATGACTGGTGCTTCATAGTGAGTGCATGGAGAGGCATCCTATTTTTTACTCAGTACTGTCTTAGGCCTCTAAACAAAAATATCTTTATTTTTTCCCCTCTCACCACCATTGATTTACATTGACCCTGAAACTGAACTCCTTCAGAAAAAAACTGTGAGAGAAAGATGAGGAAAATGAGCCCAACCTGAAAGATTGGAGAAAAATGCTTAGTGTCTGAAATACTCATTAAAAATGTGTATCAGATTATTATGATGTATCTGTATCACAAGTTTCAAAACCCACATCTGATTATTTCCAAAGTTTATGAAAAAGTTCAAGACATTGTGGAGGATAGAGGACATGAGTCCATTGAATTTTAAGAAAAATCAAGTAACTGAAATAGAGGAAAAGTACAAGGAGGGTGGCTGGAGTGGAGGAAAAGGAGCATGTAAGGGCCTCCTGCTGTGGAGGCAGATATGGAGTAGAGATTGGAAGGGGACCAGCCCCCAGAGAACCCCAACAGGCTGGAAGTAGGGAAACCCCAGGCTGGGGGTCGCAACACAAGGCTGGTATTGAGAATAAAGCATGGAACCCTGAAATGTGGGAACAGGAATGTGGGGTACATGAATTTCCCTGCTGTGGAGAGTGCCTTTGTATGGAATGAGAGCAGAAGGCAAAGGAATTTTTTACTAGAGCAGGAAAATAAGACATAGGGGATTATGAAATGTGGGATTCCTGTTAGGAATAACTGAGTCTATTACACAGAGTCCCTGAAGCGAAGGGGAAAGAGGAGGAGGCACAAGGAATATGATAATACATTTAGAGAAAATAATCTTAATTGTGCCTAGGTGAAACTGAGCTCAGAGTTGGCAGCTACAACTTGGTAACGAGCTCTTGGAGTCACGGTCGACCATTCCTTGACATTCTCAGTTCAATGTGTTAACAGTAGTCAAAAAAGCCAATGAAGCTTCATTGGGGGTGAAGGCTTGGCTACATCTGCAACCCTGGATAGAGCTAGAAAAGGTGCAGAGAAAGGCAACCATCATGAACAAGCAACTGGCTTCTGATGGGAGAAGGAAAGGGCTGGGGCCCTTCAATGTGGAGAAGCACAAGGGGGCACATGGCTCTGGTTTACAAAATTATGGAAGCAGTAGGTAAGACAAAAAGTGGATGAGAATGATTGTTCACCAGATTCTACAGTACTGTGTAAACTCAGTGAAACTAATCCAAGTGTAAACATGAAAGAAAGTACTTTCCACCACCCTCACCTAGACACGGTGGGTAGTAGTCTTCTGAAAAGTACTACCCCAAGGGGTTCTGGAAAAAGACCTTATCAGCAGGTTCAAAAAATAATTGGCAAAACCTGTAGGCAACAGCTGTGTAAACAGTAAAAGGAAAGGCTGTGAAGCACCTTCAGTGCTGTGGATTCTAGGGCATTAGGTGAACAGACTACAAACAGTTGTTTAGGTTTATATACTGTCTTCAAATGGTATCTCCTTCTGTCACTGCTAGAGACAGTATACTGGGCTAGATAATGCCTGTGATAAATTCAGTTGCAAGTTACTATGTATCATCCCCAAGATGGGTAATACCCATGCTTCAAACCACAAGTGTGATCTCTGTTAAGTAGAGGTAGCTAATGGCATGCCCCTGTGTTATTTAGAATTTAAGGGTAATGCAGCAAATAGTCTCTTTTACATTTGATAAACCAAGACGTTGTATAAAAAAATCCCACTTTCACTATTCATATTCATTAAGCATGACTGGCAAAGGCCTTTGGAGGTTTGGTATAAATAGCTTTCCCTGCACTGATGTTTACAGCGGCCAGATTCCTAGCTCCTATGTAAGTCCTGAATACACAGGTATCTTGCTAGGCATGTTTAGAAGATTTCTAAAGAAGACTCTAACCATATCCCACAATCCTTGATAATTGATGATTGTTACCATTGGGCACCCATTCCATTTACCACTTGAGGGGCTCTGCTACCGTACGTTCCAGAAGAAATGGCCAGTGGACATGAGTGGTTTGAAACTCTTGGATATACACCCTTCTGAAACCCATTATCTTTCTGTTATCCTTTCTTTGTCCCTGACTATGTCAACCAACCATTTTTGCTGCTGATGGGTCAGTCTGTGTCAGTAGCAGACGGAACAGCAGTTTTTGGTCCCTGGGAGGAAACTAATGACAAACCATGTATTTTCTACAGCCTCCTACTGTTACCCCTACAAGTTAGAGGAGTTTGATCAGAGTAAAGCAGAGAGGGTTCATCCTGCCATTGCTATTACTTATTACTCTGTGGCCTTTCAAGGTGGTTTATTTCACTTAGACATTGCAATTTAAATATCCATCCCTGACTTCTTTAACTGAGAGTTCCGCCAGGGATTTGGGGGTTTGGAAATGAACATTTTACTTTAAGGTTGTGCATGTGCTGTTCTTGGTAGTGTATGGGAAACTCATTCAGCTCAGGCATTAGTTTCACACATTATGCAGATTTGTATATGTGACATTAATTTGCTTTGTTTTCAAAGACCAATAATTGAGCAATGTGTTATTAATACAGTCGCAGGCTTATATCACTATGTACATGTATTAAAAGCTTCAGAAATATTGTCTTAGTGCTCTTCAAAAACAAAATAAATCATAGATCAGTTCCAGCCTTCTTTCAACGTTACTGAGGTTTTGCCCCTGTAAAATAGGAAATCATAACTTTTCTATTATTTATTGTATGGCATAGAAGTTGCTGTAGACATTATAAACCCCCAAATAAACAGACAGTATAAGATCTTTAACGTGGGAAGAAGTGTGTGTGTGTGTGGAGCACTCTGCACTAAGAAGCTGCCGGAAATATCTGTCTCTCGGAGAGCAGCAGTAAGAGCAGAGGGCTATTATTGCTGCTACTAAAACCAAAAAAGAGAAGTGCAGCATACTACTTTGGGATCAATATTTAATCTAATATGGCCCCTTGATTCCCCTCAGTAATCTCAAACAAGTCATATAGTTGTTTAAAAAGGAAAATCAGGCAAGGCCTCTGGTAGCAGCAGAGCCAGGCCAGGAGCATGCACTGACTTTGAGCTATTGGTTATCTTGTGTAGATCAGTATGAAGACTAGAAGTACTCTGAGATCATCTATGATGTCATGCATCCCACTATTGTAAAAACTAACAGCAGTCAAGGTATGATCGTCTTAAAAAGGGGAACTTCCAATAACCGACAAGTAATAATATACTATGGGGAAAAAAATGCAGCTGCAAGTTTTCTTTGTTAAAACTTTCCTTCCATGAAATTTCTATGTGAATTTATAAAGCAAAACGCATTAGTAAAAAAAAATAATAATATAATTAAAGTCTTCAATAGCCTTTTTTAAAAAAAACCAAACAACTTGCTGAAACTAACAATACCTCACAGATGCTGTTACAAGGAGAGTTAGTTACATGCTTTTCAAAAGAAGACATGTCAGTGTTTGATAGAGACTTAGGAATTTTCAATCAGCTCTGGGAAGTGTTGTTTTAACCACCTAGAAAACTGGTTCCACCATTAAAAAAAACAACCAAAAAACAAACCCAAAGCAATACTAACCAAAAGCAACTGAAAAATAAAAGGGGAATGTTGTTTCTTAAATACTATGTTTGCTGATCTCTGCTGACCCTGACAGAAAAATGCAGAGATGCAGTAAGCCAAAAGGTAAACTACTTCCAAGCTGGTTTAAGAATATAAAATCAACCCACTGGAGAAAATTATTTTAGCTAAGCTAAGATCTGTCTATTGCATATATGCTGTTATGTAATGACATATAGACTGCCCAAAAATAGCTGGTCAAGGTACGTACTTGAAGTTGTATTTCAGTATTTGTATTCAGGCTTCATGCAGGGTTGGCACCCAGCAAAAGCAAAGTTAAGGAGCACAGAGGATGGTAAAAGGCAAGGAATGCACTACTAGGACCATGAAACATTCATGCATTGCAGTTTGCTGATATATTAATGAAAATTAAGGAATCTGGCTGCCCGATCAGATGTTCCCCTGAAGTACCTCATTCACGGAATCACTGTGATAAAATTGCCTTGAAACTTGGTAATTTCACTTTGGGCATAACAGACAGAATTCCTTTTGCATGGTTCATGTAAACTTTAAGAAAAACTACCTAGACTGAGGAGTTAACTGCAAATGCTTGTTGTCATAGGTGTCCTTGGGAGCTTATTGGCAAAGCACCAAGGTGATGAAAGTTTTACTGTTGATGCTACAGACAACCACACAGATATTTTAGGATCAGAAAGATCACAGACCTGCTTATCTGGTGTAGGCATAATAGTAATAACTGTGCACTTCTGTCTGGAGGTAAAAAAAAAAAAAAGAAAGACTAAATTGTACAACTAACATGGATACTACCAAGCAATGTAAATATGTCTCAGCTGCTGAAAATTTCTTGTTCAACTCTAGCTTTGTTTGAAGCTATACTAAAAAAATACATAAATAGATAAGCAAATTCTCCAACTACCATAAAAATGCTGAACTAGCTTACATAAAAATGAAAATAATTTATCCTTTGATATAAATTATGTAAGACCCCCCAAATTAAACAGAAAAAATAGCAGATTTTTAAAGAAAAAGATTAGAATATTTCCTTTTATCTGAATAAAAAAAAAGAAACCTCCTCCACATTTTTATCTTGACATTTCAGAACGTGTTTACCTTTTCTTTAAAATATTTATAGGCAATAAATCAAAAAAATTATTTAAAAAAATTGATTCAAACTGACAAAAAGGAAATACTTCAGAGTTTTTCAATTCCATGTTGGAAGGAAAGGTGGAAAAACACATAACTATTTCCTTTATTCAACCCAGTTTTTAAAAGTTTTCTATCTTGCACCTGTGTTTTTGACACAATCTTCACAACAAATTTTCCCATTCTATACCTAATACCTGAACGTCCATACCACTTTTTGCTGCTGCTGTGAATTCTTGGTTCCCATCATCTTTTCTTTGCTGGATGATGCAGCAAACAGTACATATTATATTTTTAGCAATATTTAAACCAATACAAAAAGGGATCTCTGATTTTTTTTTCTGTTTACTTCTTTGCTGCAACAGAAACCTGCTGTTTCTCAGCAGGCTAGAAACTTCTGGCATCTTCTGCTTTCAGGTCCTGCATTGCAAATAGTTTCTCTTAAAAATGAAGGCAAAGCATTTACAAAAACAAGTAGAATGGTCACAGGTGCACATTACTGGCTGTTTTGTCATGGATTTTCAAAGATTCTGAATCACAGTAGATATTTTTAGCTGTGCTTTTAACCACTTTTTCTGCTACATTGCCTAGATGGAAATGACTGTAATAGTGGTTTGACGTTGGTGCTCATTTGAATTTAGATCTTTTGTCACATAAGTTAATCTCTCAAATTTCTTTCAATACACAGATCTCCAGCTATCTGATTCTTGTACCATCAAGCTTGCATCCTCAGAGGTATATTATTTACATGTCTTAAGAGAGAAATCTCTTTAATTATGTTTTTGGATATATAATAAACAATTACCAATTGTTGTAAATGCCAAAAGGGGGGCTAACAGGGCTAATAGGAAATTCATGAAGTTTCATAAAATAAATACCTGCGTTGCTATTAGTCTTGTATATCTTAAAACATCATATGCTATTTATTTTTTACTCAAATAAGGTTTTTGTGCAGAAGGCTGAAGTATAACTTATGCTATTATGGGGAAATTAAAGTCTAAATTCTACAACATAAAAAAAAATCTTAGAAAAAACATCAGTTCATTTTAGATTTGTGTTTAGTCCTTGCTTATTTGTGAGTTCCAAATGCTGATTGTTTTTTTTATGTCTGAGGAGATGACTCTGGGGAAATGACTCCTGATTAAATGATAATTTCTGATTCAATTCTTCTGATTAAGTTTTATTTTAAGAGTTATCATGTTTGGAGATATTTCAGAATGAACATATTTGTAGGGAGCAAACGAGGGTGCAAAAGTCTGAAATGAAAAATGATGGAATTAATGACCTAGCAGATCTTCTGTATTTCTGTATATCCTTACCTAAATTTCTAAATATAACCAACTCGCATGTGTATAATAGTGAGCAATGTGAACTGCAACAGGTATCACAAAGTTTTACCAGGGATACAGAGAGCTTACTGTGTGAGAAGAGGAACAACAGTTTGTCTTGTTTAGCTTTCTAAAACAAGCTGAGAGGAGAGGTTATTACTTTCCCTAAATAAATAAAAGGAACGGCTATTGAGAGTAAGAACAACTTGTTCCTCTGAAGGCAAATGATGTAGAAGGCAAATTCCTATAAAGGAGCTGTTAGTATATAGACAGGGAAAATGAGAACAGTATCCCTGTATGACGAAGCAATAACAATCAGGAATTTTCATGGAGGGGATTATGTGAAGTGTCTGCTTGTAATTCAGGGCTGGAAACCACTTTCTTTCTCCTTCTTCTTCGTCTTCTTCTTCTCCTTCTCCTTCTTCTTCTCCTTCTTCGTCTTCTTCGTCTTCTTCTCCTTCTTCTTCTTCTTCTTCGTCTTCTTCTTCACCTTCTTCTTCGTCTTCTCCTCCTTCTTCTTCGTCTTCTTCTTCTCCTTCTCCTTCTTCTTCTCCTCCTTCTTCTTCGTCTTCTTCTTCTCCTTCTCCTTCTTCTTCGTCTTCTTCTTCTCCTTCTCCTTCTTCTTCTCCTTCTCCTTCTTCTTCTCCTCCTTCTTCTTCGTCTTCTTCTTCTCCTTCTCCTTCTTCTTCTCCTTCTCCTTCTCCTTCTTCTTCTCCTTCTCCTTCTTCTTCTCCTTCTCCTTCTTCTTCTCCTCCTTCTTCTTCGTCTTCTTCTTCTCCTTCTCCTTCTTCTTCTCCTTCTCCTTCTCCTTCTTCTTCTCCTTCTTCTTCGTCTTCTTCTTCTCCTTCTCCTTCTTCTTCTCCTTCTTCTTCTCCTCCTTCTTCTTCGTCTTCTTCTTCTCCTTCTCCTTCTTCTTCTCCTCCTTCTTCTTCGTCTTCTTCTTCTCCTTCTCCTTCTTCTTCTCCTTCTTCTTCGTCTTCTTCTTCTCCTTCTCCTTCTTCTTCTCCTTCTTCTTCTCCTTCTTCTTCGTCTTCTCCTCCTTCTTCTTCGTCTTCTTCTTCTCCTTCTCCTTCTTCTTCGTCTTCTTCTTCTCCGTCTTCTTCTTCTCCTCCTTCTTCTTCGTCTTCTTCTTCTCCGTCTTCTTCTTCTCCTTCTCCTTCTTCTTCGTCTTCTTCTTCTCCTTCTTCTTCTCCTTCTCCTTCTTCTTCGTCTTCTCCTCCTTCTTCTTCATCTTCTTCTCCTTCTCCTTCTTCTTCGTCTTCGTCTTCTCCTTCTTCTTCGTCTTCTCCTTCTTCTTCTTCGTCTTCTTATTCATCTTCTTTTTCCAGCTCCAGGAGAGTAAGTGCAGGTTATCCCTGATATTATTAGGTCTAGAATTCCTGGCCTCCAATGCACTGCAAACTCTAAAGGACAGGAATTGGAGATGATGGCATTGCTCAGTAAGAGCATTATGAGAAACAAACAGGTGATGGCATAAGCCTTGATGTAGATGCAAACGTTTTACCATCATATATATGAGAGACAAAAACTACAGAGGCATCCCTGTTGAGAGAACCAAAGTCTGCTGCCATAATTTTTTTTCCAGGAAATTTTCCAGAGTTGTATTTCTAAGACTTCAGTCATTGTTTGCCTTAGGAATTCACTGTGCACAACAGCAAGTAACAAATTAAAGCAGTTAACTTCTTAGAAATGTTAATGGTATTTTGCAGTAAAAATACATACAAATAAAACATGAATCTTTTTACAAAATGTCCAGGTGCTCCCATGTTCTTTTGACATAATTATCAAATTAGTTTCATTTTTAAAATGTCAAAATTTAGATGCAACAATAGGCTTTATTCTCATGCTGTTCTTTGCTTCTCCAATATACATAGTTATAGAACAGTGATCTATTGCTTTCTCAAAAGACACGTGGGGAGGGGGAAGGCAGGAAAGGATGGATAGGTGGAATTGAAATAGTCATTTTTGGATCTCGATGTTACACTGGGCACTTCTTACGTGTTCCTGTGTGTTTCTTTTGTTTTCTCCAATTAAAATTTTACAGCAAGCTAAAACTGTTCTTTAACTGTAAGAGAACATGTGACTAGAAAAAAGCATGAGACAGCTGTACAGACCCTAACAAATAGGACCAGCCATAACTGTAATTGAGAATGCTCATTTTAGGTCCTCCTAGGGAAGTATGCAGAAAGGCAAACACAGTAAGCATTTTTCTTTTGGGCAAAGGATGACACAGTGCATTCCTGAGTTTGAAAGCATCAATACTGACATTTTGTAGCAAAACAAAAATTCACTGAAGACAAATGAATAACTAAATTAGCAATATTTAATAGAAATCTAGTTTGTTGTTGTTATTTTGGTTTTGGGTTTGTTGTTTGGTATGTTGGGTTTTTTTAAATATGTCTGCATTTTTAACATGAAATTATGATCACTTCCTGAGTTTTGTTAAACTTGATTTTTCTTTGATACTATTCTGATTCTGAGCATTCTTTGTTACCTATACCAACCTGCATAGATAGATATGTGAAAAGCATGGGACTAAATAAGTCATGCTTATTTTAGGGGTGTTTAAGATGAAACTACATCTGAAGAGGTTGAAACTACTTTTCTTTTTTTCAGAGAAAGGCTCACAAATGTGTGCTATACACTTAAAAAACCTTACAGATGCTCCATCCCGCCAAGCCAGACATTAAAGTTAATGCTTTATTGAAAAAATGAATATCTTGACAGTTATTGTTTCTGTCTATATCTTCAGATACAAATATCAGTTGCTTGAGGGTTTTAGGTCATCTTAACAGCAATATTTGAAAGACTGCAATTAGAAGAAAAATCTCAAACTTAGGTTTTCTAAAAATTTTCCAACACTTTCAAGAAAATTTCAGAATCTTCTAAAGGATGACAATGGCATACAAAAACTGTAAGGGACAAAGAAGAGGAGAGCAAGATACTTTATGATAAATGTTTCCTTCATCATTTAAAGTCATGTAGCCAGAAAGGCGATTTGCAAGACTGTCATAACTGCATTGGGAAGCGCAGGGCCTGCTGTAGTCTTCCAGGCATGCAGCAGAAAGATGTGTATCACAATCTTTTACTAGCACCTAGGGACCTCCCTAGGGGTTGACCAGCCATCCACAGACAGTGTGATAAGGCAGACACACCATCATCTCACACACTCTGGAGCAAAGTGTTTTAGCAGCACTCATCTAGGAATGCTGAAAAGCTTTAAATGCTGTGTGATATTTATATACACACTTCTTCCATCAGGTGGATCAGAACATACTGTTTAACAGTAAAAAAAAATTAAAAAAAAAAATTACACAGGAGTTCAGGGCATAAGCCAGGATTCAGATGATCTGAATCCAAATTCAGATTTTCAAATCCAGATTTTACAACATGGGCTTCCTCTATGTTTTCAGCTAAGGCTGAGGCTTATTTCAATGCGTGTACATGGGACATTCATATTGTAGACTGTTATTCCTAACCTGTCCACCAGAATCCATAACCCTGTGTTAGGTGCTCATGATTCCTGTACGAAGTCCCCCACTGGAAGTGTTTGCAACCTGAGGATGACATTTGCAGATGCAGTGAACCACTTAAACAAACCAATAAGGAACTCCAGGGAGAGCTATCAGGAAGGAGCTGTGTTGCTGAAGGTAAACTAAAATTTCATTCTGTGTGGAATGGTGAATCCTTTTCTAGAATGCTAAACTCAGTCCTTTCTTGCCAAAGGAAAAAAAAAACCAAACCCCACAACAAAAAAAACCCCAACACAAAACCAAACAACAACCTATGTCAACATAATATTTAAATTATTTTTATTTTTCTCCTTCACAGCTTTTACTCAAGCGTCTGTTTAAGATATAATTCTCTGCACAGGAGTTGCACAGATCTGCCCTTTACCCACCTACGTCCCAAGCCATCTGGATGCAAGCAGGTTGCAGTCAAAAGGTGCTGTGTTTGAGACAAAAATCCCACAGAAACAAAGGTTTTTTTTTCTGGCTTACACCCCCTGGCTTGGGGATAATGAATCAACTACAGGTGAAGCAAAAAGATGCAACCCTAGGATGGGGTTTAATGCTAGATAATGGAAAGAGTCCAGGTGAGAGCTTTCCTGCTTTTTCCTTTTAAAGGAAAATATGGATCTGGGAATTTGGGTGTGGCAGTTACCATGTGTCTTGTTCACACATGCCAGAGTGTTTGGTCAGTGCTGTGGAGCAGGGATCCATGTCTCGGTTCCCTCTGCAACAGATAACCTGGCATTCCCATGGGAATCTCCCCTAAAGCAATTCTCAGCAGAGTTACATTCTAGTTCCTTCCCTGACACTTTGTTATCCACCGAAAGGAAGTAAGTTTAACTGTTACAGACCAAAAGCATCTTCTGCACAGTATTTTAAAACAATGCGGTGAGAAGGAATAGGAAAGCCTGAAGCCCAAACCAGGCAGAACAGAGATTTAGAAATAGGCTTTCCTATTCGTGGGAGTGAGCTAACTGAACAATGGGGTATAATGTGGCCTCAGAGCAGCACTGATGTCAGCTGTACAATGCCCAACCCTCTGGATCTCTCTGGAAGCTCCTACTGGACCAGGCTGCATTGACAAGTGGCAGCTTTCAGAGTCCCACTGAAGAGGTGGCCTGAACCAGGATTTGTACTACTTTGGATATCCCAAAATTTGAATGTCTAAAAAGTCAGGTACCTACATTTTGATGATACAGGTTTTAGATGAGTGCTAAATGGACCTCCCTTCTTTTCTGTGAGTTGGGTTTCTGTGCCGTTCTGGTGAAACAGCACAACTTCCCAGCTGTACGGGCAGGATGGATGAATGTAGCTACAAGGGACTCTTACATGAAAGAGCTATCAAGAGATATATAGACTGTGGCAATATGAGCACAGATGCATAGTTGTATGAATACTTGTTCAATTTACTCTTTTTTGTGGTATTTTAAATAATGGGGAAATATTATCTACTAAGAACATTTCTGCAAAGTTAAATTATAGCCTACAGTTCTGTTAGATACGTTCTCAGGCTGAAAGCTCAGGATATTTCCTTTAACATTTGCTCAATTTAAACCAACAGATAAATGTTCTCTGGAATAGTAATTTTTTCCCCTGATGGTAAAATATATATATATATAAATATCCTAAAATGCCTATCTCACTGAAGTAATACCATGAAAGGGCCAATTTTTACATGCAAAGTCTGATGCTTGCAGACTGTGAAGGTATGAGACCATCAGCAACTCACTGGCCCAAAAGCCTGAAGCTCTGAACTGGGGGCCTGCTGCTGACTCAGGCATTGACTAATGGGAAGTTAAGCAAATGATTTAGAGAGGAATTTTCAAATAAATTTTTGTAAGGTCCAAGTTTAGTAGTGCTATGCTTTCATGTAATTTCAATAAGAGGACTGACACTGACCTCAGATTATAAGGTTTCACATCTGTAAAACATGTAAACAAACAAAAAACACCTATCCAAACAAAAACAGCTTGGGTGGAAAGCTAATGAGATTTCCAAATGTAAAAAAGAAATGCCTTAATGTAGACTGTCATGAATAATTAAATGTGTTTCTCCCCAAGAAAATTCTTGGTGGGAAAATGATTCTTTCCTCCTGTTTGTAGACACAATATCGTATAATAGGTTTCTAATTAGTTGTTTTTAGAGTCGCCATATGAAGGAATTCATTCAAAACTGTGAATATCTAGGCTGACTGGAAGAAAGTCAATATGTATATCTTAATGCCAGAATGAAAGATGAATGGCATTCTGCATTTCATTTCTTAAGACAACAGGAAACTTCATTGATACAACATCTGGTCATCTACCATAGGCTACACAAAAGATTTCACTGCAAGAAATGTCACTTACCATTAAGATTGATATCCCAGGAGTATGATAAGCACAATGTTGCTTTCACCAGTGACATGTTCTCCTTTAAAAGAGATCATGTGTGCAGAAAGTTTGGATACTAGAATTATGATCCTAAGGCAGATAGCTTCCAATATTGCTGTGTTGTCAGGGCACTGTCACTCTGCTGCAGTACTTGTAGCTGAGTGTGTTATCTGCAGAGATGGTTGCATTCAGACATTAGAACCTTGTTCTACATTACGCAGCTCTCCTGGTCTCAGCTGGGATGGACTTAATTACCTTCTTAGGAGCTAGCACGGTGCTGTGTTTTGGCTTTGATGTGAGACTTTTCAGTTCCTCAGGCCTCGCCAGCAAAAAGGCTGGGGGGGCACAAGGAACTGAGAGGGGACACAGCCAGGCCAGCCAACCCCAACTAGCCAAAGTGGTACTCCATACCATGGGATGTCATGCCTGGTATATATACCTGGGGGGTTGGCCGGGGCGGGCAGGTCATTGCTCAGGGACTGGCTGGGCATCGGTCAGCGGGCGGTGAGCAGTTGCATCGTGCACCGTGTGTTCCTTTCTTCCTTTCCCTCCGGATTTTATTCTTTCCCTTCCCCTTTTCGGGGGGGGGAACCAACTGTTATTGTCTTCATTGTTATCATTGTTCTTTCATTTTTATTCTATTTCAATTATTAAATTGTACTTATCTCAACCCTCGTGTAAGGGCCCTTTCTGAGCAAAGGCTTTGTTCGTTGTCTGGGTGCCAGGCTGCAGAGTGATTATGCCTTAAAATGTAGTGAGGAAGCCACTAGCACCAAATCTGGCTCTCGGAGCTCACCTCCAAATCAGTCCTGTGCACACCTGTCTGCAATGAGGGGCTGCCCAAAGCCTCCCACAGCTTAAGTATCAGGGAAGAAGAGATCTCATCAGGTGAGCATGGAGGAAGCAAACAGCTTGGTGGAGTGTGACCTATCTGCAAAGGTGCTTTGCTGCATGTAGGCATGTTCCAGGGCAGAACTTGGATGGATAAAAAATTTTATATAACCAGCACTTCTGTATGCAAAGGGGGATCTCACTTGGGGTTTGTGTCTTCATAAGCTGCACCCTTGAGTTTTACATTCCCTTCTAGCTCTCCTCCCTATCCCTCTGGGTGAGGGGGCAGTGAGTGTGCAGCTGTGAGCTACTTATTAGCAGCTGAGGTTAAACCATGACAACAGCTTTAAAACACACTTGTATTAGGAACTTGTAGAGAAAAAAAAAAACCACCATAATCGTGCTGTATATGAACATAGCTATATAGGCAAAAGCTGGTATAGTTTTGGCCATGTCAAATTAATGTTACTTGGATAGTGATAAACTCAGGGCAGGGGATTGAAATCCTTTGCTGGCACACTCTATGCTACTATTCAGCAATGGATTCCTGTGATATTTTTTATTTTATTGTTTAATATTGCTGGAGCACAAATTCAGTAGCAGTCATATTCTTGAAACAAGAAGTATGTATTTTGGTGACTCCAGAGTACTTTGCACCGGTGTTTTCTCCAGTACTGTTCAAATTCATTTAATAAACACTACATCAATAGATGTCCCACTTCTACAAAACAGCCCATTGTGGAAGAGATAATCTAATCCCACATCTTTAGTTCTAAGGAGGCCCTGAACACTCTGTGTCACTAACAATGAAGACTACAATGAGTACAAATTTAATATTAACACTTCCTAATTATAACATTTAGACAGAAGCAGAATGGAAATTACTACGTTTCTTGTAATTTATTTCCCAACTTTCTCTAAGTATCTTAACTTCTTGGGCTTTTTATGGTATGCTTCCTTAAAAATTTCAAAGTAATCCAAGCAAATAGTCCATAAACAGAATCCAAAGCCTGATTTCCTATGGATTTCTGTCTACTGTGAACCAAGGAATTAGTTTCTAATTGAAACATTTGCTGTCATCTGCAGAATTTATGATTAGCCTTTCCTTTCTGGATCCTCTGACATTAGATAAATGGTGAGGTGACACTACAGCCATTATCTTTCTCCTTGGTCTTTCTGCTTGGCTGTCATAAAACCCACCTTTCTTATACTAATGCCATCTTCCTGCCTTGGAAGTTGCCAAAAAGCAGAGGCAGACAGACAGAAATGGACATAGCAAGGCTGCAGTTGCATAAATTTCACTTACAAAACAAACTGTGAGCAAGCACAAGGGCACCCTAACATTTGCCCCTGCAGCTGAAACATAATTTTAACATTTCTGTATGGAATATTGAACTGCTGTGACAATGTAGATGTCTTACCCATGGAGAACTGGTTAAATAGAGACTACATCTAAAGGTAATGCATAACTCTATCACTCACCTGAAGATAAAAACCCCACTGAAGATTTTCAGGGAACCAGAAAAAAAAAAAAAGATAGTCCTTCTTCCATTTCCACGCCATACTCTTCCCTGTTTCTGGAGCGAAAGATGATGGCTTTCCAAGGGACTTAGACGATGTTGTATTTATAACATTCCACTGAATACAATCAATGACAGTTTATCAGATTACTGACAAAAGCCCAGTGTATTTTTAAAATGTATATACTTCAAGACAACATTTCCTGGTGAGCAAGTGATGAGAATAGAGAATCTGTTCACTAAGCTAGTTTGAATACAGTGCAGATAGCAAATGCCATTCTGATACAGGATCGTGAATCAGACAAACATGTGAGGGGCTGAAAACAAATGCTATATAAGAGGGCATGTCACAGAAAGGATAAGGTCACCTTACTTTTACTTTACATTGATTTTGACAACTACCTTTGCTGTACATCTGCACTTAATCTGGTTCAGAAGTTTTTTTAAACAGCTTCCTTTTAAAGAAGCTTAATTGAAGCTAGGCAAGGCTAGCTAGCTACTTTCTACAGCTGAGCTGACAAAGCATTTTAGAACTGTGAGCTGCAGCATACCCTTAACAGCCAGAAGAAATAATATGGCCATGTAAACTGGTTTTACCCTTCCTGTACTGCACTCAGGCCTGTAGCATCTTTGCAGCACCCAAACAGATTGAGTTAGTGGCTGGTAAGTGGCCTCTGGGGAGGTGGCCTAGTGGCTGAAGCACAAAGCATTTATGTCCCATTACCTGGTTCACTCACCCAACAGATTTTAAGAGGAGGATTTACCTGTCTTAAAACTATAGAGAACATGCTAGCACAATATATGATCTTGTAAAACTCTGAAAATATTGTTCTGAATGTCATTCTCAGCAGCCTTTCATGCTGGACACTGGTTAATAGAGGTTTAATTGTTTATTGCTACTCTTGATAGTCACAAAACTATGGAATCGTTTCAGATGTTTAGTAATATGCTGGGTTGAGCTTTATTTACAATATACTTATTTACAGATGTAATGCATTCTACAGCATTTGAAGCTACCTCAACAGAGAAAAGTGAAGCCAAAGATTTGAAGATGTCAGTAAAAATTCCTTGCGAAAACTTCTGAAATAAACTTAGGTTCTCAATAAGGAATGGATCTGAACTATCATAAACCAAACCAGCATCACAGCACTTCATGCACTCAATAGAACCTGCTACCTACAGGAAGTTACTTTAGAAATTTGTATTTATGATATGCATTACGGAATTTCATTACTGTGAAGTATTTCAGCACTTCACAACAACCTTGTAGGAATAAACAGCATTTTTGTACTCTAAGTTTCAAGTTTGAAGTACTGCAAAATGAAGGAAAGCTTCTGATAAAAGCATTAACAAAGTAGAAAATGTGGTTCTTAATAATTGTCAATATGCTGCTGCCACACCCTGGTAATGTCCAAACTCCTTCATTACCTAAGGTTTTGATAGTAAGGTTCCTTATACCTACAGGTCTGTTCTGGCAATGACTACAAGTATTTTTTCAGCCACTGCAATGATGAGTTTATCTTACACGAATCCTGTCAGTATTCACAGATACAGCATGTTTCTTTTATGTGGGTGAAGGGACGATTTAAACCCTGAACAGATTGGGTTTACACACGAGTACAGCTAGAAGAAAAGGAGATGTTGACATCTCTCCTGTCTTCAAGCAGCTTGAGCACTCAACCAAAAATCTCCAGTCTAATTGCCTCCTGTCCCTGGCAGCCCTTGAATCCCTGTCTCCCACTTCCCTGTAGGATATCCAGCAATCAAACTCCTGGGTACTCTAAGATGAAGTGCTATGTTTGTCTCTTTTTGCAGAAGCTGTTTCATTTTGCTTGACATAATCAACAGCTCAATGGATTATTCAGTGAAAACATGAATGCCACTCACTGCCGTAATGATGATATTCTTCTTGGAAGGGGGATACTTGCAGCTAATGAATCCACAAATACTTCAGGTTGAATAAGCATTGGAGCAAAGTGCACAACACAAGTTTCTCCCATTTCTGCACAAATTACCTTATCAACAGGCTGGGGAGCAAAGCTCACTTTTACTTGCTGTCTTCAACATATACCAGATGGGTATTTAATTATTGCTTTCAAGTGAAACAGTCTTGCAGAGGAGTCCTGCTACAGAACACCATACAGCCTCTGCTGCTCAGGATGCTTCTCCGAGAGGAGAAGAGGCTCCCATCTACTCAGAAAGAGTGATGAGTGTACAGAGGAGCATTCAGTTGAGGCGTTAGGTATTTCTTATCTTTAGTTGTTTAAAACAAATGACCTTTTAGCATTTTGGGCTCAATAGGTTCTGCTTCTGTCTTCTTCCCAGCTTAGGGCTTCAAATTTTATTCAATAGGCAGCCAACTGAAAGTTTGCAATTTGAGGGTTGTTTCACTATTCAGCAAGTACAGGTAACACAAAGGAACAGGTCTTTGTCGAGTTCAAGAAGTTACCAACAGGACCAAACCACACAGAATGGGAAGACCCTAACACTTGGAAACTAAAACCTTAAAAAACGTGATTGAGCATGTGTGAAAAATACTTGAATTGTCTTTACTGCATTTTTACAAAGGCTTATGAAAAGACCTACAAAACCTGTTTTTCCTCAGCTTGTTTTTTATTTAAATAACCAGAAGAAACATGGAGGGAAAAGCTTTTTGAAAAGAAAGATATGGGGACTGAAGAATCTGAAGCAATTTGTCAGTGGCAGATTACATCTTTTCTTTATTGCAGAACAACCTTCAATAAGATTAATGAGAGAAACAAGGCAAGTTTAATAGAGAAATCCTGTAGGGATCACATGTTCATGCTATGCATCTACAGTTACCATATAATCTTGTTTTAGCAGATTAGATTGTTTTATCAGAAACCTGGATAGAAATGTAGTGAAAGATGAAGCTCAGCACGATACTTCCAAATAAAAGCATATAATAGTAAACACAGGTCATGCTGATTTGTGTGACTGATGCACAGGCAGGAAGAGTTAATAGCACTGCATTTCAATAAGCTGTCACATTTCTGTGCTGTAATTTGGATGTACCATCTTAGTGGGAGTACTCAGGTAATATAGAGTGATACAGAAAAGTCTCAAGATTTGGCCTTACACTGTCTAATAAAGGAAATAAGATTTAGGTGTGAAATTTATCTGAGAAGGATCATCTGTGTTTTTTTCTAGCTAATGTATAGAACATATCCCCTTTCATGGCTATGCTGAGTGCTGCACTCCCCCTTAAAAAACTGTTTATAGATTCCTTCATGTTTGAGCCTTATTCCTTTCCTGGAATACAGATATATATTCCTTACTGATATTTTTGATGGTTCAAATACAGATAATGAGAACTCTGATGTATGAAGTGATGCAATGGTCGTGTAGTTGATTTCTGTACAAATTACTGCACAGTTAGTTTTGATATGCTATTCACTATATGTATTTGGCTGGAGTCATATAATTTCTTCTTTTCTATAAAAAATGTAGTTGGCCACAGTTAACCTCTTTTCTTTGGAAAAAAAAAAAACCAACAAAACAGCTTGTCGTTAGATAAAGCAATGGTCATTTATACTTACCATCACTGTAAGGGGGACAAGATTTTGGATAAGGGTGGGACAAAGACAAAATCTGTAACTGTTACTCAGCTAAAGCCTTTTTTTTTATTGTGTCTGTTTGTATCCTATAAGGAAGACTGTCAAATGCTCAGAGAGAGAAGCATTCAACTCTGGTTGGCTGTTATTCCTCCAAACCCAGGCAGAAAATGCAAAAACATTCCTCCACCCATTTGTAACTGCATTTAGATTTCAAGTGTTACACCCTCCTCTCTTCTCTGCAGCCAACCATTTTCTATTCTTTTTAAAAATGCCTAGATGCTTGATGTAAAAGTCAGGGTCGCTTTCTATCAAAACGGAACTAGCAGTTAGATATATTGTCCCTCAGCCATTATAAACTAAAGCTGCATATTTTTGCTTATGGAAAACAATAATAGTGCAAAATAATGTATTTTAAGGAAATAGTATTAATCTGGAATATTCTTGAGATGTAATGTTAGGCCTATATTATTCATATTACATCACTGAAGTCATATATATCCAAAATTATCAAACCCATGTCTCTGAGCTAGGAGCTATAGAAGGCTCAGAACAGCTATTTGGTAACTTAATCGCAGTGCTCTGCTTTCTCTTCCTCTGCTCTTACTACCAAGGATCTCAGCACACTGCCTCAGCACCTGTGCTTCCTCCAGCCAATGGATTTTATTGGAGTACCACTTCAAAGCATGATGAGATGAAGAGAAATTGATCACGGAACAAGATTTTATCAGAGTGTATGGGCAAGCGGTCATGCCTTCATTACGTCTGCTGTATGCAGGTAGAAGAGTGTCGAAACTAATAACATAATTAATGTGTTACTACACATATAACCATACACAGTAGCATACACATGCATAGCTGTACATGATGTTTTTGTTTCAGAAAGCTAAGAATAGTTATGAACTCCTTAGCTGGAAGAATGTCTGAATAGATGGTGGGGAATAGTGGAGAAAGGGTTTGTAGTAACATCAAAGAACTGGAGTTGATTTTAACAAGCATACCCCAACACCACTCCATAAGTGAAAGGGGAGACTGAGCTGATAACGAGTGGAAGAGAGAAGTTCCATTCCAATAGACTTCTGAAAAATGTGGAAACAGCAGCTAGTAAAGCTCTTTTTTTCCTTTTGTCTTTTTTCCCCTTATTTTCTTTTTTACCAAGAGGCCTAAAACACATGCACTTAAAACCACCGAAAAGAAATAATCTAATAAGCTTTCAGCTATACATGTTGTTTTTTAATAAAGTTTAAAACACTGGGGAAATCACAGAGAACTGAAAAAAAAGCTTATCTTAAGCCAATATTTTAAAAAGGCAAACTACACATCAAATCTCCATCCTAGGCAAATAATAGAATATTTGACATCATCATTAATAAATAATTTTATTCCTCTATTCTTTATATCAACTTTATTCTATGCAAAATAATTTTTTTCACCCTAACTTGATATTTTTCTTAGATTATAGAACTAGCTGATAAATAATATCAGTAATTTATTCATTTTTGAAAATGCTGTCAGGTATTTGTCCTAATAGCATCTCACATTTTTATTAGGAAACTAGAATCACAATAATGAACTTAGGCTGGAAACATTAAATGGATTCAAAACTTGCCAACTAATGGATTTTAAAATGGGGTTGTAAAGAGAAAATGAGTGTGTGGTAATGTGTCATAAAGATTTCCTACAGGGATGTCATTTGAAATCTATGTTATTTAACGTTTTTGTCAGAGAAGAAAAAAAAAGAAAAACAAAATCACCAAAACAATTTATGCATAGCACAAAAGTTTTGATAATGGTGATGAAGAGGGACTATCAATCACCAACGAAAAGTCACTTGGTTAGTTTAGTAACTTAATGAAAGCAAGTAATTTGCATTTCAGTATGACCAGTGTGGAGATCATTGAGTCATATTGAGTCAAGGAGAAATAGCCATCACAGCTGAGGGATGAGAGACTATCCTGGTTAGTGGGTCTGAGCAGATTAGGGCCCTCTCCCAGGCAAGATCTGATAGAAAATTTAGGCATGTGTGGGCCTACTTGTGATCTTGAAATGCCCAAATAATTCTTGTACAGTCCCGACACATCTCATTCATAGTTTACTTAAATTGCCCAAAGAAATGGATTTGTTTCTTCACAAAAGAATCTGCTTGCATTTTCCCTGGATCAGGTCCTGTAGTGTGGACAGAGGTCCCAAGCCCCACCAGTCTGCATGTTCTCGCCAGACGCTTGCTGTACTGCAGCAGGATGAAGCGTCTCCCTGAATGCCTGTGTCTGTTTTATTGTCATCTCACCACCCTTGCCATGGGGGTGACTTTTTGCCTTTTTTCCTGAGTACTCTCCCCAGCTTAGCTACCAGCTAAACAGCTAAAATGCTCAAAATGGGAAGTGGAAAGTTCAGTGACCTCTTCTCTCCATAAGAATTAAAACTTGCAACTCCTACCTCCCAAGACACTCACCCAGCCATGCTCATCCATAAGCAACGCACAGTAATATCTGCAGCAGTAAATTAGTGGGGGCAGAGCTGACCCGGGTGGCACAGCATGGCTCATGCCCATGCAGTGGCCTTGTCCCCCAGACCAGGCCCAGTCGCTGACTGGCGATGGCTAGCTGACAGAGATTGACAAGTAAACATTACGAATGATGGAAAGAAATGTGTCGCAGCTTCCATTGATTCGTTAGCTTGCCACTACTTAATTTGAGGGAGGGAGTGGGGTGTGAAAACAAAGAATAAACAACATATATGTCAATGTTGTTTAAGGAAGCAAAACAGATTTAAAAGAAAACTATCTAAATAGCTGGAACCTCAGCATGGGAAAGGTCTATTGACACTTTTTCTGCTGTAAGATGCCATTGACTTGTGTTGTCTAAGTTCTGTGCTTTTAGCTTCAGGTGTTTGTTCCACAGGAGCAAAGCTAAAAGACAAATTATACCTCTGCTACCATATTAATGAAATTTAGAGAAATGAGGGTCTGAAAGCTTCATTCAGTAGGGCTAGTTTTTCTTAAGTTCCTACTTTCCCTGAGCTATTGCTTCTAAGGTCTGGCAGGCAAGTACATCTGAGATGAAAGGGGCAGATTTGCATGTTTCTCCCTCCCCTCTGCTTGATGTGTCCACATGTTTAACACAATGTCTACTTCTGAGAAGACCATGAAAAAAGTATGGGCAGCAGGGGAAGGAAATAATAGCCTGCCTTGACCCTCCCAGGGCTGTCCTAGGAGAGCATCAGCCCCACAGGTTGGGTCAAACACAACATCATGAGTCCCCAGGGGCAGCTTTCCAGGGCACAGCACAGGGCAGGTCCCTGCCCTGGGGGCACTCCGTCCTGCTTTCCGCTGGGATAGAGTTAATTTTCTTCTTAGTACCTGGTGCAGTGCTGTGTTTTGGATTTTGGAGGAAAGTGTTCTGGGATTTTGTGGGATTTATTACAGGGAGGAACCAAAAATGGGGGACTGGAGCAAACATGGTAATTGAGGAAGAACAAGTATGGGGGAAAAAACAGATCAGAGCAGTCTGTCTTCTCATTAAACTCCATCTCTAACTCTTCTTCTAGGTGAGGGGCTCTCTGTTCTCTGTGTGTGTGTGTTTGGTCTGTGTGCAGCAGCTGGAGTCAGACTGCAGGTCAGAGGCTCATGTGTCCATGGTGCCACTGACTGGAGTGAGTGTGGGAGTGGGAGTGTTGAGAGCCAGGGATGTGTGCATCTCTGAGATCGGGAAAGGTCAGAGTTATGAGCACATGGACACAAGTGTGCTGTTAAGAGATGCAAAAGATATATATATATATTTTAATTAAAAGATGTTAAGATCTGCAAAGAGATGCTGTCTCCCTGGACACACCCGGGATATGGCAAGCCACAGGACAGACTTCCCTTTCCCTCCTTCCCATATGGAAGGCAGAGGACTGCAGGTTATTCATGAGTCACACATGCTTTTTGAACAGCATAGGTAGGCATGAGCAAGTCTGGTGTTCTCACAAGCAACAAAATGCACCTCAAATGGGGCAACACAGTGGAGTCTCTATGTATTTTCTCAAGCATCCTACATGAGCTGTTTCCTTTCTTTGTCCCATCCCTAACTGCTCAAGACACCTTCTGTGCCAGGCTTGCTAAACAGTGATGTATACATTTGAATGCAAAACACACTGTGGGGTCTTTTAGCTCCAGCAGAACTGCTACTTAATCTGTTCCCATAAGACTATAGTGAAGCAATGGTTGTCAAGACTTCCCTTGGATGAAGTCTATGGTCCAGATGCTTCATTGCTACATATTGATTAATCCTTTACTAAAACTTCTGTGTGGCCTGTGGTCATCTACAAAGGGATGACAAAGTCCTACAGGGGACAAGCACCATCAGCTCAGATACATGCTGTCTCTTCAATGCTACTAACTTTGCATCTGTAAGGAGGTAGATAATGCAGGGCATACTGTCACCTTACTGAGGCAGCAAACAGACGGACACTGTGTACTGCTCCAGTGCCTACAAATCCACTGTGACCTAGGAAGACCTGCATTAGCAATACACCATAAAGTCACAGTGAAATGAGCTTCAGGCATACAGACTTTGCTGATCAACTTGTCACCTCCGTTGGCGTAAGGAATGTCAGCACTGTTGATTGCCTTAGGAAGCCCAAGATGCAGTAGGTAACTACAATAATGGCGTGTGAATCTGGTCTGAAGGGTGAATTTCCCTGTCTCAAGCCACTGTTCTGGTAAAGGTTTAGACAGCCAACATGTGGTGGCTGCACATTGACATGAGGATCAGGTGGGCTGGCATGGCAGGGCAAGGATCTTGGAGGAAGGCACTAAGCATCCTCCACAGCCAAGCTTTACTTGCACCCATGGTCTGTAAGCTCTTTATAGTGTGCATCTTGCATCTTGCTTTGATCTCACATCTCCCTCCTTCAAAATAGCTACTTTTCAACCAACAGTGTGGCTCAAGCCTGGCTCTTAACCAGTCCTTTAGCTAGGAAGGAAGGAATAGTTGATTCCTTAGGCAACATTATTCATCTGTCCCAGCAGTGGTGTAGGAACTAAAAGAGCACTGTCTCCTCTTTCATCTTGGCTTGTCTAACAGGATGGAAATGGTATTGCTACAGAGCAGGAACCGCAAACTGGCACTGAAGAGCTGTGGAGGGCACCCTGAGTCTGGGATGACAGCAGGTGCATCGTGCAGGTGATACATTACACTGTTCAATTGAAAATGTACATGGATCAATTCCCATGCTTAATTTTGTCTTTACATTGACTTTCAGCAAAAGCTCATCTGATATACTCTCAGGCTCTCCCTAAGCCTTAACACTATAGATTAAACAGAAGTCACTTGTCTAAGAACTCAGACACTGCTGCAGAAGAAAACATAGCTATAACCTGATGATAGCAGGATGAAGTATCACTGAGGCAGAGTCAACATAGCTATGATAGCTTTAATAGAGCTAGCATAGACAACAGCACTGAAAAAACAGAGAGAAGGAGGCTTCAGTCCTTACTAGTAACCAGAGGACAAAACCCGTAGAGACCCTCTGTATTTACTCTGGCTCAACACAGTTTAAATGCAGAGATTCTGGTGTGGGTAACTTTTTCTTGTTATGCAATATGGCCTGACCTGAAAAAACCTGCACTTTACTCAGCAATTCATTGTGGTCTTGAACCACTGAACCAAAGATGAAAGATCAGCAGTTTGTTCAGCACTATTCAGCTCCATCAAGCACACCTAAAATATGAGAACGGACATTGCAAAACTAACATTTCAGAGCCAAACTTGGAAAGATTGTATTTACGTTGTCAGGAATATATCTGCATTTTTAAAAGCCTGGTAAACTTTGTAGCACAAATGCTAAACTTGCATGGCTATAAGCTATATTTTGGCAATAAAACACTGGTATAAACTTGGTATTTACTGAAAGTTAGAATTCTATCAATGCTAACAAAATACCAGTACAAAGACATGTAATTCAAAGCATTTTTGCAGTAATTACACTTGGAACTTCATGTAGTGCCTGTTTTAAAGCTAAGCTCTCAGTACTTTATACCTTTCGTGCAACACTATCCATTTTCAATGTCATACATGAAGGTGTTCATGGAGTTGAGGCATGAATGTAATGCACTACGTTAGTGAAGTTTCACAGCAGATGCTGCAAGTCTCTGTCACCCTCCTCAGCATAGTTTCACAAAGACCAACACATTCACAGATTCAACACTGAAGCAACTTATCCACCCTATGACAGTCTCCTACTTAGTGACAACTTATGTTTTAACTCTTCATGGACGTCAGCCTAAAGTGTTTTCCTTGCTCTTTCGAAGAGCGTCTACAGACCTGTACCATGGGTGAATTACAAATAAATAATATTTCACAGGATTTCTGAATACATCTATCTTTCCTTCAAGGAGAACATAAAAAGTTCAAACACTGGATTTCTCTTTCATTTGTGTGGGAGAGACCCTTTTTTGCCAGTTTCTTTTGCTCCTCAAAAGGCTTTTTCTCTAGCAGAGGCTCTCATATGCTAAAGTCACAGCTGCTTCTCCATCCTACAATTGATCCTTTACCCTATTCTGCAGTTCCTAGTCTTATCCTATTTATGTTTCTCTAAGACAGCATCATGCAATGCGCTTCTAGATCTGGCTGGAAGAGATGAGAAGCACCCTGGGAAAAAAAGTCCCTTGCTCCCAGTTGTCTTGCTGGAGTCAGAACAGGCAGCAGCACCAAGAAATCTGAACCTGAGAAGTTTAATATGATCTGTCACTCTTAGGGCGTGACTGGTGATATTAAATACTTGGTTGATTTACAGGCAGCTCTGGTGGCCAAAGAATGTATGAGATATAAATTTTTGAATGGTTTATAACTAGGACAGGTTTGGGCTACTTTTCAAAGGAATATTGCTGATGCAAAGTTTTCTTTGACAAATTTTAGGTCCATTTTTCAATTCTTAACACGTATCTCTTCAGGTGTAAGAAATGTACACTTTTCTCTTGCCTTGTTCTCCAGAGCAGATACGTTATCTTCATTTGAAAAGAAAACAGCCTCCTCCTAAATCTTAGTATATTGTGTCAGACCAAAGTTCATGTTTGGCAAATGATACAAACCAGAAACCGTATGTTATGCAGTGATGTAAATCCCAGGGTAGTAACATACCACAAACAGATAGTTCTACAGCACGACTTGTAATTATTGAAGGCAATACTTTAAAGAATGACAATCGCATACATAATTATCTCTCATAGCTTTACTGTCGTATTCAATGAATAACAAATTTTACTCTTGTAAGACTAATTTCAAACTTTCTTGATTAGTGGAAGCAGTATGTAAAGTTACTTTACATAGGTATCATGTTAGTGAATAATTCAGACTGCAGTTTAGTAGACACTGAGAATTTCCAGTAACTGCCTGCTTTGAAATCTGCATATAGCTTTAAGTCTTTTCAGTAACAGGAATTACTTGACACATGCCAAGAGAAAATATAATTAATTCTCCAATACACAAATTTCAAATAAGCATGATATTGTTGAGATATTCTTAATGGAGGTATATAGGGGAAAAAAGGTTCTGATAATATTGAAGATTCATTCCTTTTTTAATCCTGTCAGAGGTAATGTCTTAGAAGGAAAGATGCATTTGCACTGCCCCTGTATATCACATGCCAGACCAGATCTCATTCATTCGGGCTCACATTGCTCTAAGAGCAAGATGTGGCTTGAAGACAGAAATATTACCCCCTGATGTAGAATAATCCCTGCCAGCTCTGTGTAGGGTTCAAATACAGGAAGGTGTAGTCATATTGCTGAGCACCTCTACAGCTTTTAAGTCATAGAAATGTTTTCTTCAAGACTACTGCTCTCTCAGGTTTTATTTAATCCCTAACAATGGCAAAGAACCAAACAATTCTTCCTTCTTTCCTCTCACCCTCAGTCCAGTGTATAGGAAGGCATTTTGAACCAATTTTCTCTCATTTGACCCTTCATCTTGTGCCTTACTAGAAGGTTGCTCTACTGGGAGACTACTTTTGAGGAGTCACAACTCACTGTAACTCTTGAGGTATGCTAGCAGAATTAAACACATAACATTCAACTTTTACATGTTTTTCCATAGTTAATATATTTCATATTACATTTAAATATTTTTCAGAGGTATGTAACTTCCTGCCAGATTCACAGTTATGAAGGATATATGGGAAGAATACAAGAATAATTGATGCAGCACTATTTGTTTAGTGGTTCTGTATTGCAAATAATGGAACAAGTCACTGCTAAGCATCTTGTGACAGAAATGCCTAAAATTGCATGGCAGTTTTCCTGCAACGCAATGTAACATTGTATAATTCACTATGTACTTTCTGGAGTCACAAACAGCAATGCTGATAAAGTAATATCTCTCCTCTTCACTCTGGCAGTATTTTACATTCTCTATACAAGCATGTGATTGACTACCCTCTTTTTCACCTTGTAAAAACCAGGCCTGTAAGCAGTAATTACTTTGCTCTGTATTCCTTGCACGAGCTGCTAAATATTATCTTTCTAGTAAGATATGCTTGCATTCTAAATATAACTTAAATGCATCCTGCTTTCATAAATAATATATTGGTGACTCACTGATGTATCATAAGACACAGTTAAGTAAGAACCAGCTGGAAAACAATTCAATATTAGGTATAGGGTTGTTTTAACATCTGTTGGTTCCTCTAATAAGAGATTGTGGAGACCTGTTAAAACAAATAGTTTCCAGCTTCTGCTTACACTTACATTCCCATCTAACGCATGTTCTTTTCTTCAGGCAATTACGTTAGTTTGAATCTAAGCACAGTACTGTGGTTCTGAGAGCACTACAAGTACCAGTCACATGACAGGGTTGTCATTAAGTGCATCTAAATGGAGATGCTTGTGTAACAAATAGCCTTCGGTGTGACAGAAATACTGGGCTTTGAACAAACTTATCTTCTGCACTGGACATGGCTAGAATAATACATATAATAAAGAGCAGATAGCTGAAAGAATTGTAAAAAAATCCCACATAAATCAAAGTAGAATAAGCTATAGAAAGAGCAAGTGAAGAAACTAAAAGTAACTGATTAGATAAGGCCAATATTGCTTTAAGAAGCTTTTTAGCAACTTTCTCTGGCATGGATTTTTTTATTTGATTATTGAAATCCATACGTGTAGTCATTACCAAGTGTATCAAATGACATAAAAGCCAGAAGAATCTATTACTTCAAGGAGCAGCATGAGAATAGAGGCTTGTAAAGTGACTTTACACTGCTTACTTACACACTTAGCACACACACCTTCCCCCCTTTTTCAGCTTGACAGAGCAGCTGAAACACCACTGCTAGAATCTGTGTTTCCTACCAAAAAGGTGTAGCAACAACCTTTCCTCCCAGCTCTAATATCCATGGAACCTACTTGTGTTCTGGCACAACCTGAAGCAAGAAATCTGGGGCAGGCAAGCACAGCCACTCCTTGTTGGTGCTCTGCGTCTTATCCACGGAAGATGAGAGGGAGACATCACACAGTCTGGGCTTTTTGCAGGGACCAGCTGTTTCTGCCTGTGGACAGTCTTCCCTTTGATTACTCACATTAAGCTACGCCATATCATAGCAGATCAAGTATCTCACAATGAGGATCCTTTTACAAATAGCTTCAGGGCACACACATCTAATAGCTCACTTCACCACGCATACATGTCACAGGGAAATAATGATGCCATTAAGCTCCCGATGTAAAAACTTAATTTTAGTTCAGGCTAGCACAGGTGAACACATTTGATCATAGGAGTTAGCAGACACTAGGTTTTGCCCTTGTACCTCATTTCCTAGTCATAAAAACACTTAGGGGCACATACTGCCTATATGTAAGGTTAAAATAATAAGAAAAAAATGCAGACACAGTCCACAAGATCACGCTTCAGAAATTTCTCCCAACACCTCTCTTTCAACTGTCATTAACCCTATCATTAACTCAACACTGGCAATAATCCACAGCCATATCAGCAAGGTAATTATACAGGTTATTCCTTACACTCTGCTGTTCAGGAGCACTCAAGGACCTGAGGAACTTGGCTAACAAGATGGCACTGCCTTGGATAGTTTGAAAAGCATTCAGCATCCCATTATCAGAAGATACAGGTGCAATCTCCCTCTTGTTGTTGTAGTTTTGTTGCTTTGATCCATAATCTTCAGTTTCTCTTAAACTCTGACTTTCCTCACACACTTTTAAAAATTGCATGGGTATCTCCTTAAGCATCCTCTTTCCCCAGTTTTTCTTCTTAGATCTGCCCCAAGAACTTCTCCTTAACCCCCCCTCACTATTCAGCAGTGATACCAAGTAATCTTCATTAAGCCCCAGCTGAGAAAGACCTTAATGCCACCCTGAACTCTAACCCTAAAGTCTATCCCTAACCTTAACCCAGTGCCCTGTGGTGCCCTGCCTTTGCAACATAATGAGCCAGGACTCCCCAAGGCGATCCCCATGCTGTTGGGAAAGTTACACATGCAAAAGCAGGGCCAGAACCTACCAGTGCTTGTCCCACAAAGGTTCCTGCCCTGGTCCACTCCGCATATGCTCCCAGCACCGGAACTGCACCCACATTGCAGGTCCTCCTCCTCCTCCCCTGCCTGCAGATCAGCTTTTGGCTGACCTAAATTTTACAAGCCCTTCCTGATGCTGACAGCTTTTGCCCATTGAGCACAGCTCTGCCAGGCACCATTGTCTCCCACAGCAGCTGTCGTGCATGGTGGTGGCTGCCCGCATGTCTCCTTACCTCCCTACTAGCCAGGAGACATGGCCCAACCACGCTTACAGCTTATTACAGCGAACAGCAGCCTACAGTCACTAGAAACATCCACAGTAATGAATCAGTACAGAATCAGGGATGGCTTTCTTCGGCAGGCAAAACACTGCTTGTGCTGCATGGTGTGCAAAGGGCCTGTGGCCTCAGCCCTGCAGTCTTCTCATGTTGCCCCTGCTCCACCAGCTGTGGTGGGAGACATGGGGCAGGATGGTGCAGCATCCATAAAATCACAAGTGCGTCCTGGTTTTGAGGCAGATGTCAGCCTGATGGCAAGCATACTTGAGAAGCGAAGGTAGGGCTGTGAAGTGTGGGTAACACATGATGTTCATGAGCTCTCCTCACCTCTAGCTCCTGGCATACCCCCTCCACATCAGATCAACCCACCCCTGTGTCTTCAGTACAAGCTAGTTTGTCCTCCATACAGCCTGGCTACCATATATGCAATGGCCATTGCTTTGGAAGGATCTGGCATCTTCTTTGGTGTTTCTTCTGTGGGGAAAGCTTCCCAAGGAAAGAGACATCTTCTGCATAGCTGGCCAGTACATGGGGACAGGCATAGTGTTGCTTCCACACCGAGACACTATTTATCACTGGAGATGAGAGAGGTCAGGCGAGCCAGGATCGTTCCGATGGCGCTGTCAGGGATAGTCCAAGGTGAAGAGCACTTTAAAAAAAAGAGTTGTCACACTTTTGCTTGTGTATATCTAAAAGGTCCTCCTAGAACCTGCTACTAGGGGTCTGTCTTCCTGAAGACCTGTGTGGGTATTGTTTTTGTGGCACCAGATGAGACTGCTCCAAAGTAACACCCTCCATACCCCAAAACATAGGTGGATGAGTTACTGGTTTCTCATAGCCCCCATCTCTTGGCCATCCTGATATGTTCTGAAGCCAGACAGCTGACAGAGCCAACCTGAGGCTGCAAGAAGCCTGAAATGAAGATTAGGAAAGGCAGGAGATGCCATGAAGATCTTCTCTGACTGGCACCAAAGAACGGCCCTGTAGAGTAACTCACTTGGTGTCATGAGCTGTTGTTTCTGAATGTCGTGGTTTAACCCCAGCTGGCACGGAGTACCACACAGCCCCTCACTCACTCTCCATGCTCCTGCCCCGGTGGGAATAGGAGGAGAATCAGAAAAAGGTAAAATCCATGGGTTGAGATAAGCACAGGTTAATAACTGAAATAAAGTAAAATATAATACATAGTAGTAGTAGTAGTTGTTGTAATGAAAAGGGAGATAAAAAGAGAGAGAAGAATAAAACTCAGGAAAACCAACTGGTGTCCAGTAAAATTGCTCACCACCCACTCACCGATGCCCAGCCAGTTCCTGAGCAGCAATTGGTGGCCCCCAACCAGCTCTCCCCAGTTTATATACAGAGCGTGACGTTCTGTGGTATGGAATCTCTCTTTGGCTAGTTGGGGTCAACTGTCCTGGCTCTGCTCCCTCCCGGCTTCCTGTACACCCGCTCACTGGCAGAGCATGGGGAACGGAAAAGTCCATGACTTAGAGTAAAAACTGCTTAGCAACAACTAACACACTGGTGTGTTAGCAACATTACTCTCATACTAAATCCCAAAACACAGCACTGTACCAGCTACTAGGAAGAAAAATTATCTCTGTCCCAGCCAAAACCAGGACACTGAACAGCACAAAACATCACCGGAGAAGGATGCACTCCACCTCTGCAAATGCTCCCAGGCAGGAACAGAAGATGTGAAAGGCTGTAGGCACTTGGTTGTGCCATTGTGCCTCAGATGCGGCTGTAAGAGGGGGAAAGCAAGACTTTGCCAAGTCCTTATGGTTAGGAAGGGGACAAAGCAGATGTCCTCAGTGTGAAGCCAGTGACAAGCCTTCCTTGCTTTTTCCTCCTCCTCATGTCATCCTCTCAGCTGCCCAGCGTGCCAGCCTTGCCCACAGGGCAAGCTTTGCACAGCCTGTAACACATATCGAGAAAAATCAGTGCATCGTGGGGGCTGGTAAGGCTAAGAAGTAAGCAGAACACAGCTAGGATTGGACCTGTAAATACAGCTGCCTCTAAAAGATGGTATGGGGAGATGTATATACCTATAAGAATGCCTGGTATCCAGATAAGGATAATTTCCGTAGGTTTTTCTTTGTCTGTGCACTTGCACTTTTGTACAAATTGGCCATGGGAAGCACAGTAACCTGCTCCGAAAGGCCAGTGTGGGCTGGCTGATGAAAGAGGCATTCAGGGCATCTGAGCAGGCTGCAGTATGTGCGTATGTACTGTCAAAACACCCTGCAATTTTTTTCCTGCTGACCAGTTTCATATGCAACTATTTATGAGGCAAATTTGAGTTGCTTAGCAATGATGTTTGAACTTCTCAGCTAGGAATGTTGGGCAAGAACTCCGTGGTGTCCCTGAGGAAAGGAACACATTCAAAAATCAAACACCTAGTGTGGATGCAAGAGCTATTGCTTTATCAGTCCATCTGGACTGCTCTCATCTCACCCTCATGGGGTGAGGCAACTCACTGCAAAATGAAAACAAGATAAATGGTCAGGGAATATGATCTTCAGGGACAAAAACCATCCTTACTGAAAAAAAGGGTCATATTGCAGACCACATATTCTCCTGTCTGACAGCCCAAACTTTTGTAGAAGCAAAGACAGTTTTCAGAAATTACCTGTCACTGCTGTAGCACATAACCAGCAATATCAGACTGACTCCATCAACTTTGCATGCAAATCTGCTCAAGCACTGAAAGACTTTCTGCCAACTTAAGTCTTCATTTAAAGCAACTCCTAGAACAATATTGCTGTAAAACTTTCAGTGTAGGAAATCAGTTTTCTTTCCCTATCTTAAATTCATAATTGACTGAACTGTTTTGCATGAAATGTTCCAAGAATGTCATCTTGAAGTAGCATCTGGCAAGCAACTGGTAAGAGTCTTACATAGTTATAAGCAATTAGAAGCAGAGTCTTATAATGGAAAGTGTCAGGCAACCTCAATAACAGGCTGTGTTACTAATCCTCTATGAAAGAATAGAATATTTTTGTTCACAACATTAATTTAGCTGAAGTTGTGTAGGTGGCAGCTTTTAGCAGGTGCAGAATAAATATTTCCTGAGAAATATCACTGAAGAAGAAGAAATTAATTTAAATTATTAATTAAGATATTAAGCATGCCAAATTAAATACAGATAATGTTCATATTCATAATTTTGCCATTTTGCTGTTCCCTTTTTTCTCTGGCTTTTTAATAGCACTACATACCTACCTAGTGCTTTTCCACATTCTAATGTATTCTGAACTGACAGGAGAAAAAACATGCAAAAGAGTCCTTTTTTGGAAAAGGGACCTTTCCGCTTTTCAATAAATGTCCAGCTTTTCCATGTAATGTATGAAATAGATGTCATTCCAATTTTGTAGGGGATTAAAGGAAGATTTTGCTCCCTCTGAAATGATTCATAAAAACCCAATAGCAGTACATATTTTGAAGTGAATCTTTCTATACATAACCAGATCCTTTTGCTATTAGTTGGAAAGTAGACATTGCTTTCAATAGATTTGGAGTCAGGCCCTGAACTGTTCTTACGATTTATGAAGAAAGAAAGTCTGAATTCCAAAGGGATGGAGTTCGGTTGTTCTTCAGAAGTAATTGTAGATTTGGACCAACTTCTGACAAGAAACTACACATGCACAAATAAAAGCCAACTAAAATTGTGACAATAGGAATGCTCTACTGTAATTCAGACTCATGACAAAATCCACAGAGAGGTCATGCTGCAGACCTGCTGTGCATTCATTTCTGTACCCATCACTGGCACAACTTGTCTAGCTCTTTTCCTTTTCCTAAATAAGAAGTGCAGGGGTGCTGGTTTACATTTGTTGTAAGATTGGCTGTTTATCTGATGTCCCAGAATTCCTCCTGTTATACTTACAGTATCCTTAAATGGAAATAAAAGCTAATAGATGAGCAATTTACCTTCATTTTGGGCTGTCTAATGCAGCACAGCCCAATACACAAAGTTACATGGACAGGTTTTGTTGGCAATTTTTGTCTGTCATAATTTCATAGTCTTTTGAAGCACCTTCCTATACTGACTTGTATGTCACATCTCCAAATGTTTTGTCGCTGTGTAGGCAGCAGACCTATATTTGGCAAAAAAGTGCTATGAATCCCTAATCCAAAACAGGATACAGAAAAGCCCATAAAAATATAACTGTCAGCTCTGAAGCAAGTCTGGATTTGGGGGGAGAAGACAAAGGTGAAGTTTTTGGCAGGAAAGCAAAGTTCTGAAATCAGATTGCAGTTTTAAGTATCTTCAAAGCAACTTGGCTATAAATCTGCAATATTCGTGCTTTCTTAACCCACAGATAGCCTCATAGATGAAGAAGGATTTTGTGAATAAGCAGATTTTAGCAAGACTGAGAGAACTGAGCGTTCTGGGGTGCCTCCACAGTGCGGCAGTGTGCTCTGCGGAGCACTCCTTGCCTTCACGCGGCAGGTGGCTGACCAAGAGATGAAGGCTCTCCAAAGGGAAGAGACAGAGGAGCAATGCCAGGTTCAATGAGCAGGGGACTGAGGAGGCACAAGGCCAGTTCCCTCTAATCAGTAGCATATTGTGTAAGGGCACCGTTGGCACTTGGGTAGGGCTCATGGAAAGTAAGATGGAACTCACTGCAGCTTTCTTTTGTGGAGCAGAGGTGAAGCTGTGGGAGATCCCATTAACAGCTTGGAGAAGAAACTGGGGAAATGGATGGGGCGGGAGGTGAGTGACAATTCTGGAGGAGGAAATCTTGACGGGACACAGACAGAGGGGCCTAGGGGAAGTAAGCATTGACGCATTTGCTCATGGTGTAACACATTGGAAATGGGATGGACAGTTTGTTCCACAGTGTGGCTATGTTTAAAAGAGTTAGCTGAAGACTGGGAACTGCCCCTCTGTGGCTGATCATAACATTCCCTTGAGATACAGTTAGATCCCCGAGATGGAATATGTAGGTTTTAGAGCCTAAGTTCACGTCATTTCAGGAATCATTTTTTGGTCTTCCACTCCTCTGAAGTAATTTCTTCCAGACTGTTGTAGGGTTTGCACTGAGGAATGTATTCAAGAGCTAAAATACCAGCAGAAACTGTACATATATTTGCATCCCGTGCTCAAACCCAACACAGACCAATGTTCTACCATTGCACTGTCCTTGGGGGAAATGGCTGTAGTTTAGGAATAATTTCCTGTTGACTCACCACAGGGTGAGGTGCAGTGGTGAGGAATTAATTAGTCTATGCACTGCTGATGTGCTTCTTATTTTAATTGCTATTTTTCAAATAATCAGGGTATATGAATCGAAAACTACATATTTTTATGTTTCTATTTCTTCTAAATGTGGTACACCAGTTCTCATGCTGAGGGCTTGACAGCAACTACCCTGATGTGAAAACTGTTAGTGCAGTGCGTGTTCAGTCACCTCTGTTCCCTTTTTGAGCTCCTGTTTTGTGCAACTAGGCATTATTCTGTGAACAACTTCATTCCTACTAAGGCCTATCCAGGGCTAACACCAACTTGCCAGTTAATTGATGACAAAGAAAACTTCAATTCTTGTAATGGCAGCCCTTCAGTGACAGTGCAACAGTGTGTGGTGGGAGCCACAGAAACTCAGTTGGGAACAGTGTTGGGCAAGAGGGGAGGAGGCTGACATGAAAAGATGTCTCTTGTCTTGCAGCTTACAGATTTTATGATTCATACTGCTCTGCATAATGCAAGGCATTAAAAAAGCCAATAGAATCATAGAATCATTGAATAATTTAGGTTGGAAAAGACCTTTGAAATCATCAAGTCCACCTATTAACCCAGGACCGACAAGCCCACCACTGAACCATGCCTCTGAGCAGTACATCTATGTATTCTTTCAACAATTCCAGGGAGGACAGTGATTCTACTACCTCCTCGGGCAGCCTGTTCCAATGCTTGAAAAACCTTTAACTGAAGAAATGTTTCCTAATATCCAATCTGAGCCTCCTCTGGAGCAACTGGAGGCCATTTCCTCTTGTCCTATCACTTGTTACCTGGTAGAAGAGCCCAACACCCACCTGTCTACAGCTGCCTTTCAGGTTGTTGTAGAGAGCAGTAAGATCCCCCCTGAGCCTTCTTTTCTCCAGGTTAAACAATCCCATTTCTCCCACCTGCCCCTGATAAGACTTGTGCTCAAGACCCTTCACCAGCTTTGTTGCTCTTCTTTGGACACACTCCAGCAGCTCAGTGTCTTTCTTGAAGTAAGTGTCCCAAAACTGAACCCAGGATTTTAGGTGCAGCCTCATCAGTGCTTAGTACAGACCACTTCCCTGGTCCTGCTGGCCACAGCTTCAGACACGAGCCAGGATGCTGTTGGCCTTCTTGGCCACCTGGGCACACTGCTGGCTCATATTCAGCCAGCCATCAACCAGCACCCCCAGGTCCTTTTCCCCCAGGCAGCTTTCCAGCCGCTCTTCCCCATGCCTGCAGCGCTGCATGGGGTTGTTGTGACTCAGGTGCAGGACCCGGCACTTCTCCTTCTTCAACCTCATACAACTGGCCTTGGTCCACCAATCCAGCCTGTCCAGATCCCTCTGCAGAGCCTTCCTGCCCTCCAGCAGATCAACACTCCTGCCCAACTTGGTGTCACTTGCAAACTTGCTGATGGTGCACTCAATCCCCCTGTCCAGATCACTGATAAAGACATTAAACTATATGTTCATATAGGATGTTTCTTCACTGTGCTCCGTAGAGTTGTTCAGACATGAAAAGTAGCTAAATATTTTTGTCCTATGTGGGGAACGAACTTGGGGAGCTGGTTCATGCACCAATGATGGATTTTCCCCAGTGCTTCTTTGTTGTTCAGGCCAGGCCTCTTTAGATCATTAGGCAGATGAATTTTCAAGTTGGTGAACTCCTAGGCAGTGCTCTCGTATCATAATGTTAGAACAGCTTCATTCACACAGTTTGCTGGAGGCTGAAAAAGGGGGAAGCATTTATGACAAGATGGGAATGATGAGGCAGAGGAGTCTTTATGCACAGTAGTAAGAAATTATTTCAGCATAGAACAGGGATCTGAAACAGTAGTGAGCCAGGAGAAAGGTTGTCAGTCCTCTTCTTACCACTATCCTAATCCTTCACAGAACCTTTTTATGTAGCCTTTTCTGGTGCTCCCCATAATGCTAGCGTTTGCTTATTTCTGCAAGACCTGTCAAGATTTTCCCAAATGAGAATTTGTTTTCCAAAAGAAAAAAATATTCTGAGACTTCAATAACTTAGAAAGAACTGTTTAAAATGAGAATTAATGCAAGTTTAAAGGCATTTACTTGAAAAAAAAGGAAATACAGGTCTTAATTTCCTCATTTCAAAATTAGGAAAAAAAAAAGCAGTAACAAACCCCTCCTCTTTCTTATAAAAAAATTTATTTAGACGACTTCTGTAGTATTTCTTTTCCTCTTTTTAATAGTCTTGAACTATCCCAGTGCAGCTTTAATTAGGATAACCTTTCATCTGTTTATGTTCTAGCAGTGACATTTGAAGACTGGCCTTCGGTGAGAGCTTTGGGTGATGTGTACACTGAGGCTTCAGAAACTTCTTCTGGACAAGCTGCCAGCAAACTATTACCCTTCTAAATGTCAATAAGCTAGACATCAATTGTCAGCTTGCATCATTTCTAAAAGCCTGCTCTCTCTGTAGATTAGATCAAAAGTCAGATGCACGCCGAAAAAAATAGCACTAGATTTTGATCACGTATTAAGCTTTTTTAACCCTTGGGACATGGGTGAAGAATGTTGAACTTGAAAGACTAACTTACTGTTAAACAGTTCTAAAAAGCAGAGTAAAGATTTATAGATCAATTTTTAGAATATTGAGCAGACACCCTAATGGACTTTTTTAATATAAAGGTACATTAAAAAGTGTTGCCTAATGAAAGGAAAAACAGAAAGCAGGAATTTTAAAGAAGTATCAGTACTAACACCGGTTATTGCTATGGGGGTATGGACTGGAAAGAAGTTGTGGCTGAAATTGAGTATAGCCAGTGGTGAGATCATGTGTTTTACAGATTAAAAATACCTGTATTGAACAAAACACACTATTTAGTTTTCTCTGCCATGTGGCCAGTTTCTTCCTGTCTCATGTTGGTGGTTTACCTTTTGCATCAGACTGAGGACATCACTAACTATTACCTGCAAGATCTCAAAAGTGACTAGGAGCTATTTTTAATTCTCTTGGTATTACAGTGTTTCTATTGGCACATCCAAATTTGTCTGGAGGAGATGTATGTTCCTTTCAGTATGTTCCATGGCTAAGGCAGCTTCTAACATAATCTACTCCCTCTTTACTGCAGTAATATACTTGAAGAAGAAGTCACAAAACATTTCTATTGATAAAAATATAAAAATGAATACAGTACATGGTATATATATGAATGAAAGACATCTTAGAACAGGGAAGAAATAATCCACACAATGATTTTACCTTCCTTCATACCTTTCCTTGCTATGGGATCTATATTTTTCAATTATTGACCCTCCAAAACAATTCAGAGCCTCCAAAGGGGCCATAATCATAGAATCATAGAAGAGTCATAGAATCGTAGAATGCTTTGGGCTGGAAGGGATGGTTAAAGATCATCTAGTTCCAACCTTCCTGCCTTGGGCAGGGACACCTTCCACTAGATCAGGATGCTCAAAGCCTCGTCAAATCTGTCCTTGAACAATTTCAGGGATGGAGCATCCACAACAGAGATGATCTGGCCCAGTTCTCTGGATCCAGACTGCAAAATTATTGTTAGCTGCTACAGCAGCCACAACAGACATTTACAACAGACATCCATTTGCTCTTGATGCTGCTGCCCCTGAAGAAGCTCTATTGTCTGTGCTTAGCTTAGTGCTCATCTTTGCCCTCACAGGATTTGATGAAGGAAAAGCAGACTGGGATAATCTTGATTTTACAGACCCCACCATCTTACACCTCTATGCTGAACCACTCCCTTTCCCACTCTCTGTTTTATTTCCTCCATCTCCTTTAACTGATGTTCATTTCAGAGCTAAGGAAATACTTGCCCTAGGGACATAGAAAGCATTAATAATTGTATTTCAAAGATTTATACTTGAACCTATACATCTGTGACAGAAGTCTCTCATAGATCACCTCTTGATCATAGCACTTCAGCATATGTCTGGCAGACAAATTGATAAGCTTTTCTGTTCCAAGCACACCTCTAATATCCCTTTTTAGGCTTTCCTTCTTTCTTACTTTGACCTTTATCATGACTGTAGAGTTGCAGGGAAATGCATTATGCTAGCTCTATCTGGTAATAAAATAAGTGGTGGGAGATGGAGAGATCCATTTGGTGTTGACTCCATTTGCAGAGCTTGGCAGTCATTCAGTTGTTAATTAGAAATATACTACTGATGTAATGCTACTAACTTGACCTATTACCAACCTTCTCTTTGTATTACAGAGCTTTACCAATGTAATGGATGTGAGATGTACTGATGTAACTCTCTATATATCATCAGAAATATTGTTATTTTAAGTAAGTGCTACCACTGGCAGCCAAGAAATAGATTAGCTGATGACCCTCATCCTAGTAAGTAAAAAAATCCATAACATTAGTATTACTATTGGTTGCTTTTCTAATATTGACTTTTTCTTTCTGCCACATCATATTATTCCTGTTAATCTTTTGTAACTTGACTAAGCCAAAAAATATGAAAATCGTCTACTTCTTCTACTATCTGAAGAAAAGTATACTGTTACAATGACATGGCTGTGATGCTGTTGTGATTGGATTTGTATTCCACAGAAATGATCCAGCTTTATTCATCTAAGACTTAGGCAGCAAGTCAAGACAGTGATAAAGGTTTCGCTATAATAAAGGGAAGAAGAGTGGGTGATTCCTCCCACCTCTCGTAGATGCTAAATTCAGAATGAAATGAAGCACACTGGAGATGCACCCAGCCATTCATTACACTGGAAACATAGACATGTAGCTTAGATATGATGGTTAACATCCACATTTCTAAAGTTGGATGAGATTCATCCAATCCAAACAGCTTACGCGTGCTTCTTTAACAACCTGAATCTGCTTGTGTGAAAGTAAGTGAAAGCTTACCATTGACCACCACGAGACTGAAACCATATTCAGATAGCAATACAATTACAACATTGTGTTAATATCTTGTGCTAACAACTGTGCTAATGATAATATTGGTATGTCATCACTGAAATTACTCAAGACATATAGTTGTGTGACAGTTATTTGTGAAGATGGGTATATTGCTGACCCATAAATCTCTATTTCTTTGGCCTTTCATTATCAGGCAGCTCACTGTTCAGAAGGAAATGTCTTTTCCATTTTAGATTTGGATAGGCTGGATCAGATCATCTCCATTGACCACTATTACGAAACTGGCATAGTCACCTACTGAGTATTGAGTGAAAGTTTTCTGTAACTGATTCATCTCTTCATGTGTTCCTAAGCACTTATAAGAAAAAGAAAATATAAGCCTGAGGCAGATCAAATAGAAAAAGATAGAAAGGATTCAGAAGGATCAAAGTGAGAAAAGGTTATTCCCAAATGCTTTCTGAAATGGCAGTCTTCAGTGCTGGATGGAGAGCACTCTACAGTTGTTATTACTTATTTGCAATCAGAGCTGAGTACACTGAGAAGGAAATGGTCTCCACTGTGGAAGTTATTCTACATCTCCCCCAAAAAACCTTGTTTCTTTAATTACACTTGTTTTACAAATCAGAAATTTTCAGCTCTCCTTCTGCATTCCTCTTGCATTTGTCTAACTTACCTTACCCATTGCTATAGTGTGCAATGGGCTGGCACAATATTGGAGTTATATTGCCATTGCAGCTTTTACTCAAAAATGTTCTAACATAGCAAGGTATATCTGAGCACACACAAAGCTCCATTTAGACTTGACTAATTGCTTATGGTATCTCCTTCCAAGTGTCGCACATTCACCGTCTATCTTTATGAGTGATAAATTCAGGATGACAGAATCTTTTGAAACAGCTTTCTTCAAAAACAACCAAAAAACTTCAAAACCAACATTCATTGACCAAAACCTAGAATTACACACATTTTTTTCTTGGTTTCTGGAGATTCTAACTAAAATGTTCTATAATCATTAATAACTTCTGCAAGTCACTGATCATCTGTTCACTTTAGACATACATTTAATTATATAATTTATTCAGAACTCCTCACATCTGTCCTTTTGGCTTGTTCTGAAACTTCTGCTGTTCTTAACCATTACTTATGTAACTCACACATGTTGTACTGCGGCATTTGATTAATTTCCTCTTTTTGCTTTTTTGATTCAAGAAAGAAGAGAGGAAGATGAATGGATTTTTTTTCTTTTTTTTTTACATTTGTATGTTAGCTTGGGTTCAGGCTGTCAAAATGATACTTCACTGCTACCCAACAAGCACCTTAGAGCCATGGCTCAAGCTGAAACCTCAGAAGTTCAAAAGAGTTTTCTCAAAGTAGACATGCTCTTGCTTATTTAACAGATTTAAATTTAATCCACACCCAACCCCATATGTTCTTCTGGTGATAAGTTTAGCTACACCTAGATCAACTTCAGAAACAGCATTTGAGTCTCAGTCCCCCCTATCCTAAGAGAACTGGCTGTGCTAGGGAAGACCACCTTTTTTACCCATTCAACCTGCTATACTTTGTATAAATAATTACTTATTACAACAGGGGCAGGGCAGGAGATAAGGAGAAAGGGGAGGAAGTACCTTACTAGTTAAGACATCAGTTAAGGGGTGAAAAGATTGGAGTGTTTGTGTTGCAATAAATATGCATAAGAGATATTTAGTTGAGACTGACAGTTACCTGGTTTAGTGCATTAAATACTTTGGGGGACTGACCTGGGATATGATTCTGGTCTGAATCTTACACATTTAGTCATACAGGTTTGCCTGACCTCCAAAACAGTTTCCTTGAATGGGGCACTTCACTGGATTAAGCCTCAGCAGACATTTGGATGTAAATTCTGTGTTATCTTGGCTGTATATCTGCTGCAGGTGATGACAAATATTTTGCCATGTTGGCCATTAACCTTAGGGAATTTCTAAAGTAAGGACAGTCAGTAAATTATGATCCTGAACCCAATAACCATGTCTGTCCAGGGGTGTGTTTATTTTTCCTTTTTTTCCCATTGAATAAGTCATAGCACCTGAAAAGGGTACATAATTTATGATATTTTAGGATCAAAGGCCCTTCTCAGCTATCTCCAGTGCAATAAAATATTAATTGAAGGAGCCCTCAGCAGAATAACTGATATATAGCTTTCAAACCTGCAGAGGGGGTGGCTATCTTTGGTATTCAAAAATTTCTTAGGAATGTTGATTTTCCTCTCTGATTTCAGATTCATGATCAAGGAGTCCATAAAACTTCAGCTTTCATTAGCCTCTCTCTTTCTAGGCAGTACAATATGCACTGACAAACTCTGGCCTGGATTTGCAATATTTTTGCAGCTGAACAATTCGCTGAGTTGTTAATGTTGGGAATTGCTCATCACACACTAGTAAAAGAAGTAAAAGACTGACAGAGTGCTTTACTCAAACAGCCATGCTGTATTTTCTGCTTGTTCTGGGTGGTGCTACATCAGAAAATCCTGCTCTGGATATCACTCAGAGGCAGCGTCCTGTACAATCTGATTTCTAAAGAGCCCTGTTTTAAAAACTAGAGCTGTCTGTGTTTTGTGGGAAGCCTGGCACCTCACTCTGGTTTAGACGTTCACCTAGTCTGCAGTTAGGCCTAATTATCTTTGAGGATCTTACCGTAGATATTTCATAGAGCTGTGCTGCAGATATTGCATTCTCACAATCTTCTTTGAGTTTATGTGAAAATCATAGCATCTGGGCTACAATACTGTAGGAATCCAGGGAATGACATTGAGAAATGCCAGCAGCAGGCTACTAGCAATCCTGTTTCGCCACAGGTTAGAACCAGTTGGCCATGGACATAGGTATGGGGAACATTAACTATGGAGATCTCAGTCTGCTTATTCTCTAGAAGATTTATGAAATCTGGAAGGAAACAACATGCTGCCAGTCTTCTCAAATGTCAGGGTAATACCTACACTAGATTAGAGTGACAATAATGCCCAAGCTTTCCTCACAGTAAAATGAGAAAATAATATGTTAATGGGAATATGCCCAAGTGCAAAAATATAAGGGCAATCTCCATTCTGCATTTGCATAATAGTATGCACCCAGTAACGTACATGAAGTGTAGAGGAGGCAATTTGTTTAAATGCTTACACTTCATAGATTATTCCCCACAGGATCTTTGAGGTGTATTGAGTGTGTTGACAATATGGTTCATATGAGAGAAGACAGGACTACAGCAGACTTGAAAGCAATAAAAAATAGCATGACTAATTAGCACATGTGATTCTAACTCTACTAGCATTTTCACTTGTACACACTGAGAGTAATAATAAAAAGTCATTCTTCTATAGCATTCACATGTGCATCCAAACTGTTTTGAAAAGGTGTTCGGTATTGTTTCCATTTTACATAAAAGGCTCATGATAAGACAATATCTCTTAGGGTCTCACCACAAACCCAGGGTTCCAGCACAAATTTCTCATACCCGAGGCTGTGGCAACAAAGACAGGATCAGTAGAGGAGCATCAGTTTGGGAAGCGTTTAAACAAATTGGTCATGCACAAGTCCATTGGACTGGATGGGATGCACGCACCAGTGCTGATGGAGCTGGTCCATGTTATTGCTAGGCTTCCCTGGATTTCACATCCACTGTCTCACATAATTTTTCCTTCTTTGGATGTTAAGGGTGTTACTTCAATAGAGCTTGTAAAACCTCCTACATTTCTACATGTCATATATAGTATTGAAAAAACCTAAAAGTACAGATGTATTAGGCAGCCCATATTAAAAACAAATATCTGGAACAAATTAAATTGTTAGTTGTATTTTCAGCTGGGTTTTTTTGTGGTTTTTTTTGAGGCAATAGTCCTTGGGACTAATCCTATGCTTAACTATGCCAATTATGTTGCTTTATGTGGTGGAGTAACTCTTAATTTACAGTGAAACAGGAGAACTGGAACCATTAGACTTTCTTATCAAATTTTTTGGAAAGAAATTGGCATAGCTCTTCTGAAAGATATCTCGTATGCTAATAAAGGCTTTCTTCAGAGTTCCTAGTTGTCTGTCTCTCCCTGTGCCATTATTTTGTTTGTTTATCTAAATACCTTAACAATGATCCTGAAACTGGAAATAGCTAGCAGAGGTATGACACCTTCCTAAAAAACTAAAAAATGTAAGGAGAAAGAAAGGCCATGGACCATCCTAAAGTAGTGGTTCTGCCTCTTCCTTTCTTTACTTAAGAATTACCGAAGAAGAGTCTGCTGAAACACATTAAATGGTGCACAGACTGTGGATGTGTACTACGCTGTTGCTGGAACCTAACCTTCACACTGATGTTTCAAGTAGCAGAGTATGCCTGTAGTGCACAGTATTCAGTGAAGGCTGAGAACCCCCCAGCTGTGTACTGTTTAACCCAAACTGAACCTGACATACCTTTCATCATATTTTGAAAGGAAAACTGCATGGAAATATGTAGATGTACAGAAGGAATACATGACTCCTTTTCTTTCCTTTTGAGTAATTTAATCATGCTTTCAGAAGCTGACTTGTTTGTGTAAAACACATTATTTTTCAGTGGAAATAATCCTTCTTATAAAACAGAGAGCTGGTTATACGTTGTTTTTCTGAAAGAAGACCTCTCCAATAGAGTGAACTTGTGAATCAACAGCTTATAGCCATTGTTTTTAAGTACACTCTATTTATAGAGGAGCACTTACATGACATTGCAAAGGCAATAAACCAGGGATAAAGGTAATTTGCCAGAGCAGAAATCTCTGCTTCACATAAGATGGTATTAAGCATCCCACATTTACACAATAAACTCCCACTGAGTTTATTTAGTGTCTTTGGACACAAGCATAACAATGTTGGAAAACTGTGAGACAAGAATTTCAGAGGCTGCCTAAGTCTAAAGCACCACGGGAAGAAAGAGGGACAGAAAATATAAGCAATAAGGCAGTACCAGTAACAGTTAGAGGGCTGTAGCCCCCTTCATCTCTGCCACTTGTGGTCAGCATTACATGTCACATGACCGGCAGCAGTCCAAACAGCCTCCTTATGAGCATAAACATATTTTTCACCTAGGATACCTAGATAGTTGGCACACTACAGAGTGTTCTTCACTTGGGGGCATATATACATAGAGATTTAAGAGCAGGAACAAGCACAAGGAAAACGAAATCTTGCCTAGTGCGTGTAATTAGACTGAAAATTCAACCTTTGTCTACTTACCCTCACTTTGTATTTATATGTTCTTCACCCTTTTATATGTCGTCACCTCTTCAGCCATGCAGCTTCATCACAGCCTACAACCTTCTCAGCGAAGTGAGTGGTGCTGATCTCCTTTCTGGTGACCAGGGATAGGACACAAGAAATAGAATGAAGCTGTGTCAGGGGAAGTTCAGATTGGACATTGGGAAAAGGTTCTTCACTGGGATGTTAGTTGGTCACTGGAACAGGCTCCTCAGGGAAGTGGTCACAGCAACAAGCCTGTCAGAGTTCAAGGAGCATCTGGATGATTCTTCTAGTCAATATGGTTTAGGTTTAGCTAGTTCTATGAGCAGAGAGTTGGACTCAATGGTCTTTATGGATCCCTTCCAACTTGAAATATTCTATGATTCTATGATTCTCATGTTTTAATGGTGTTTTAAGCAGCAGCTCTATACTCTGCGTTTATCTGCCTGTTCTGGTTTCAGCTGGGACAGCGTTAATTTTCTTCTTAGTAGCTGGAGCAGTGCTGTGTTTCAGTTTTGGTGTGAGAACAACGTTGATAGCGCACTGATTTTTTTGGTTGTTGCTGGGTGATGTTTACACTAAGTTAAGGACTTTTCAGTTTCTTGAGCCCACCAGCAAGAGAGCTGGAGGGGCACGGGACATTGGGAGGGGACACAGCCAGGACAGGTGACCCCAACTAGCCAAAGGGATATTCCATACCATGTGACGTCATTCTGAGTATATAAACTGGGGGAAGAAGGAAGGTGGCAATGCCCAGCATTATGGTGTTTGTCTTCCCAAGTAACCATTACGTGTGACAGAGCCCTGATTTCCTGGGGATGGCTGAACACCAGCCTGCCCATGGGAAGCAGTGAATTAATTCCTTGGATTGCTTTGCTTACATGTGCGGGTTTTGTTTTACCTATTAACTTGCTCTTATCTCAACCCTTGAGTTTTACATTCCTTTCCAACTCTTCTCCCCATCCCTCTGGGTGAGGGGGGAGTGGGTAAACAGCTGTGTGGTGCTTGGTTGCTGGCTGGGGTTAAACCACAACACTGCTAGAATGGTGAGCAAGGCAAAGTCAAATACAAATGAAAATGGGTCAGTAAAGGGTAAGGTTATTTTTTATTTTCTTCAGTCCATACCAGCTATAACTTGAGACCTAATTCCTTTTCTTGCTCCCTCAATACATTTGATTAGACAGATTTTTTTTCAAGATGCTATAAGGACTTCTGAGCTTTAAGTCAAGAGGGATTCTAAAAGACTTTCTTAACTTTCTTATCACTAAGGTAATCATGCTGTGGAAAAGTTTTCAATAACCCCTATAATGAGATTTTTGAATAGAATCTTCTTTCAGTGGGAAATGAAAGAACATATAAAAAAAGGTAAGAAGACAATAAAAAAGCAGACAAAAACTTAAGATGACCCATGCAGGAATAAAACTATATGTTTTCACTTTTAAAATGAACAAAGACAAGGTGTTAATGTCTAAAATTGAAGCGAGACCTTTTCCTTGCAATAGTGGTCTGAACTGATGCATACTTCCATAGAGATTAATTTACAGTAGTTTGAGGATAACCCATGATTAATGAAAAATACCACTTTTCTTGGTATACATGTATTGATATGACCCTTAATCAGTTATTCACTGACAGTTATGAAAGGACATGTAAGTAAGTAAAAAAAATTACAATGGTCTAAGGTGCCTTCAAAGCCTCTCAGGCTACAAACAATATCTATTTCAACAGCTGGAAACAACTTCTTAGCAAGCCATACTTTACAGGGAGGGTCAGATATTGAAATCTGCTGTAATAAAGGGTGAACATATCAGAGGGTGCTGGCAGCCTGTTTTGGAATCACAGTTACTTTACACACTGTAATAAAATTATGATGCTACTGTTGGGAGTCCATCTAACCGTGCAGCTATAGCTGGAAGAAAAGATATGACAAAGACACTATCAAATTGTTAACTTCAGGGAAGTTTCCTGAACTACTGTACAGTATAGAAGGACACAGAGATCAGATTCCACTACTACCAAAACCATCATCAAATCTTGACAAGACAGAAGACAAATATGAGATGTCTGTGTAGTTCCTGCCCTGCAAAGGGGCTGACGTCATGTACTCTCTCAGGACTGCCAATGGCACTCTCGGGCCATTTTTCGTTATTCTAGCATGAGTTGTGGCTTATGGCTAGAACTGAACACAGTAGGTGGCATTCAGTCTGCAGCTATTTAAGATGCTGTAGATGAGATGCTGTTTTCAAGACATCTGCATGGGCCTGGCAAAAATGACACTGGACCTGGTACAACAGACCACTACCCTTCAGAAGGCGTAGGTGTAAGACAGGTAAGATACCTAGGGCATCTCAAATGCCAGTACAAGCTTATGCCTGGACAACTGAGTCATACCTAGGAAGTCCAGGCAGGAACACTGCAGGTATTCATAAAACCTCAGAGAGCACTGACTCACTTCTTTTCAGTCCTGTTTTAAGGATATATTCTGATTTATGAGCCTCACTGCAACATGGTTTAAATGATGTATGAAGTGAAAGATACAAATCACCAGAGGCAAGTTTTTTTTGCAATCATTATGTAGTTCTATGCAATTAGTTTTCCTGCTACCACCAACCACCCCCACCCCCCACCCCACCTCCTGTGATGCCCAAACTAAAAAGCAATATTCTAGAGTATTTATAAAACATTTTTCTTGCAGGGTCTTGACTGCCTTGATCTGGAAACCCTCAATTTTCTGTAGCTGGATTAAAGCCTATAAGCATATTTGCCCACATTTTCCCTTACAATAGACATTAGTTAAATATACAGTTAAGTGCTACTTTACATGTAAAGAGATAGAAGTAGAAATAATTACAGTTCTGAAATGAAAATTAAAAGACTGTCAGATACATTTTTTTTTCATTAACTTCTGTTAGTTCATGTAAACAGTATAAACTGGTAAAATCAGGAATTAGTCACATAGGCTGGGCAGCTACTACAGGCAAGGTACTAAAATAAATGGACCAGTAGAGTACAAAGGTGGATTGGATGACATTTCACAGTTCCTCCCAGCACTATTTTCTTTAGTTCAAACAAATGGCATGATCCAGTGTGGCAAGCTTCACATTAGTCAAATAGTAGCTTTACTTTGCAATGATTGCAAGCATTTTCAATTATTAGAGGAAAGACGAATGGCACTGTTAATAACTACTGATCATTATTTAGAATCTGGAAACACATTTGGGTTAAAATGCTGACTTAAAGAGATCTTGATCTCACCTCCAGTTCTTCTTTCATGTTCACTTATGAACTTACACATCAGGAGGAGTCCAATAATTATTCAAAGTTACTCTGAAAATTCAGCTGGTAGTTTTTGAATATTTCTGGCCTGCTTCATATCCAAATAATTTTTCTGTTCTGTCTTTAGCTAGTTATTGTGTCATCTTTCTTGGTGTCTTCTGGTTGGGAATGTGCGTTAGTGATTTGTACCTCTTTAACAAGAACAGATCATGTGGCTTGATGATTAATGCCTCTCATCTTCAATAAAAGCACTAAGAATGCTAAAAGCCTCATCAGACTAATTAGTAAGAATACCCTTGAGCCAGCCACAAGGTCTCAGTATAGATTTATCATGAGTTCACAGCACTGCTATATCTGATCTTTGTAGTTACTTCTTTTAAAAAATATCTGGTCATGCAATGGAGGTCACAAAGACAGCAATCAATGGCTTGAGAGTATCAGTTTTGTCAGGATTTTTCCCCAGATAGCTAATTTCAATGCACTAAGTTCATCACAGTTTTCATTAATGAAAATTGCTCATCTACAGCTGATTGTATGGCAATGTAAAAAATACCGACAGAGGAAGAAAATCAGGTAATTTTGAGCTAAAATAAAATGGTTTATTTAACAGATTGAACTGTAAACCAATGAGGATAAGAGAAGAATCCCATACCAGAGATCTGGGTTTTGTCTTATAAGGAAAAATAAGTGAAGCCACAATGGCTGATCTATTTCTGTCATTGGTTTAGAAGGGCCTTAAAATTCAAATGCCATTTTTGCCCTCGTATTATGCCTTACTAACTTTTCTAAAGTTTGAGGCAAGGCTTTGTTTTATTTACTTTAGTTTTGCTATCATTATTCCTGAAGTACTACTATTCCTAATTTAGATTGTCATAATTTACCAATGAGGCAGGCTCATAGATCCTTACAGCCTTTCATTGTTAGCATTCAATACGAGCAGTGAAAGACTTACTTGAAGGGAGCACAAACAATCTGTATTTATTAGTGTCAGCTTACTTTCACTACAAGCCTAGGTTCACCACTACCTAAGTCAGTATAAAGGCTTCAGGAAATGTAAAGGAGCAGAACTCATGGCGATAAGCAGTTCTAGATTTTGCTATCATGAGCTCTGTGTGTGAAGTACAAGTTTTTTCCCTAATGAGAAAGTATTGTTCAGAGCTGATACCTGTTTTTCTGAGTGGTTCAGGCTTCCTTCTTGAAAACTACAATCTTACTCTACTGTTACCAACATTTGACTATGCAAAATCCTGTGAGATTTGTAGTACTCTTCAATATTTGATGTTGTTATACTAACCTCAGGATCAGCACTAAGGCATGTCTTCTCTTTTGGAACCTGCATTCCTCAAATCCCCAAATGCATATTTTCACACATCACCCTTTTTTTGCAGCTGTGGAAATTATCTTATGTGCCCAGCATGCTTTATGATTCCCCAGTTGCACACAGTGGGATAGGACAATGGTTTTAACTGTAAGTGAACCACTTAACTATTTTTGCTCACCTGTACTCAGCAGGCTGAAACTTTCCTCTACTTTTCTGTATTCCACTATCATGCAATCCCTCTGTCAAGGCCCAGTCCAGCTTTTCCTGAAATATACTCACATATTTATATTTTAGTAGAAGGTTTGTCCCTGAACCAAACACCCTGTATTCTCCCACATCAGGTGCTACTTCCTACCTGGCTGTTTCTTGTATCAGCAGAAGTTCTGATGCTGACATGAGCTCCAAGAAATGTAAAATTCAGAGGGAAGGGTTCCCTGCACACCTCCCTGCCTCTCCCCTCACAAGATGAAGACTGAATTGCACCTGTGGACAGTTGCCAGGCATTCCTGACTTGCTCATAGAAAAGCCTTTTCTGTTTTTGCATTCAATAGAGCTGCTGCAGGCAGACGAAATACCATGCAAAATGATTTTGTCAGTCTCAACATCGAAATGTTTTGGACACATCTGTGGAGACCTTTATATAATGCATAAAGAAGAAATACTGCAGTGGGGTGACCTCACAGTAAAATTATTTCATCATTAGTTGACAATTCCAAACACAGACACATCTGAAGGGGAAAGCAAGTGACAGTTACACGGCTGCTCCTTCCTTTGACTTGTTGGGAAACAGATCTTTGAAGATGCTGCTCTACTCTGAAAAGTAGCACTGCAAATAACAGCCCTGTGGGTTTTGTTGTCTCTCAGGGTGTGCTGGTTTTGGCTGGGATGGAGTTAATTTTCTTCACAGCAGCGTGTATGGGCTGTTTTGGATTTGTGCTGGGAACAGCGCTGATAACACAGGGATGGTTTCGTTGCTGCTGAGCAGGGCTTACCCAGAGCCAAGGGCTTTTCTGCTCCTCACCCCACCCCACCAGCGAGTGGGCTGGGGGCACAAGGAGCTGGGAGGGGACACAGCCCGGACAGCTGACCCCAACTGACCAAAGGGATATCTCATACCATATGATGTCATGCTCAGGATGTGGAGCTGGGGGAAGAAGAAGGAAGGGGGGGATGTTCAGAGTGATGGTGTTTGTCTTTGCAAGTAATCATTCCATGTGGTGGAGCCCTACTCTCCTGGAGATGGCTGAACACCTGCCTGCCCTGCTGTACTTATTAAACTGTCTTTATCTCAGCCCACAAGTTTTCTCACTTTTACTCTTTCAGTTCTTCCTCCTATCCCACTAGTGGGGAATGAGCAGGCGAGAAGCTGTGTGGTGCTTAGTTGCTGGCTGGGGTTAAACCATGACAGTCCTTTGTGGCTCCCAGTGTGGGGCTCAAAGGGTTCGCGATAATGACAGATTCAATTGGAATGTGTTAGATTAAATTTACAGTTGTTACTGCTGTTTAGCTAGTAATTGGCAGGTTTCTGTGGTTGCCATAGGGCTTGCTTGCCTTGCTGTATGTTAGTCTAGTGCTTGTTAGTGGCTGCATTTTGCTTTTGCTGCTTGCCCTCCTGCTGCACTGCTTATCATCTTACTGTGCTTTGCCTGGGAGCATTTTAATAACAGCAATGGTGATGTGCCTGGGCTGGCATAAGGCCAGGGCATCACTCCTGTTTCTGTGCTGCTGTACTGGACAGGCAGGAATGCAGTGTGAACTCAAGTGGAAGGGACTGTGACCTGTGGATAAGCCCATGACAGAGCAGGTACACCCCTGAAGGGACTGCAGCCAGGGGTAAGGCCATGTCGGCACAGATTTACTTCTGATGGGACTATGGCCCATGGATAAGGCCACATTGGACCAGATGCACCTCAGAGAAATTCTGACTGTGGATAAGTCTATGCCACAGCAGGTATACCAAAGGAGAGACTGTGGCTCACAGATGATGGTCCACTTTGTGCATAAATACAAGCTGGAGCTTGGACACAGGGAGGAATTCATTGCAATGTTAAACCCTACGGTCTGGTCCAAAGGGACCAGGGGTGGCGACTGTAAAGGAAATACCTTTAAACTGTTGTAACCCATGATTTGAGTTGTGTGTTATAGGAATGCTACAGCAAGAACCACCCAAACCAGTGGAGAACAAGCCTTACAAGAAGCAGTGCAAGTGCAACAGTGACACAACCTGAGCTGGCTTTGGTCCAAGAACTCTGCAACACACCACCTTTTCTGTCCTGAGTCACTGCCATAGCAGATAAAGCCCAAAGTCAGGGGAACATTTGGAGTTGTGGTGTTTGTCTTCCCAAGTAACTGTTATGCATGATGGAGCCCTGCCTTCCTGGAGATGGCTGAACACCTGCTCACCAATGGGAAGTGGTAAATGAATCACTTGTTTTGCTTTCCTTTTGCACATTTGGCTTTTGCTTTACCTATTAAACTGTCTTTATCTCAACAATGAGTTTTCTCACTTTTGCTCTTCCAGTTCTCTCCCCCATCCCACCGGGTGGGAGTGAGTGAGCGGCTGTGTGATGCTTAATTGTGGGCTGGGGTTAAACTGCCACACAGGGATTTCTGTAACAAATGCAGTGGTCTTGCAAGTGAAAAGATGTTTCAGCTAATGCCTCATTTTGTAAGTGAAAGTCAGATTGTACAGGGATTACATACGTCACTTATAGGTACTAATAAAACCCCGTTGTTTGTAATAGATAACCAATTACTTGGTGATTGAGAAGAAAAAAGATTCCAGTTCACTTTGTTAAGAAGCTGTCAACTCTGAAGCATTTATAGGAGGCAGAATGTAATGTCGCCATTACCGCAATCTGGTAAGGTACAGAACACATAAAAATCATTACAGTTTAGTAGGCTGTACTTTCAAATAAAACTAACTCTTTGAACAAAATATACTTGAAGATACAACTTCTTTTAGAAACACAGTTTTAAAAGAGGAAAATAAGCGGTAATAGATTTTCTGCACAGTTGCACTAAATTTTTTGTTTAACAATCTAAAACTCTGTGGGCAGCTCTCTGCAGATAGATGTATGCTTTGTGGCTGATTAACTTTGTTATGCTTCTGTAATTATATTTAGGGTCTACTGCTGAAGAGATCACAATCTCTTCTACGTGGTCAACTGGTTCAAAGCCAAAATATAAAAAGAACTTTTTAGGTCAGGACCTAAATTGTACTGTTCCTTTCCAGAATTGTTTCCTGATGTTCCCAGCACGTTATTCTGTCAGTAGTGTTTGAATACTTTAAATCTTGTATCCATATATGTTAAAGGGGTGATTGTCCTCCTTCCACCAAGCTTCTAAAATTGTTGCTGGTTTTTTCATTTTTCATCCCTAATCACCAGGTCATGATCCTCCATAGAGGACAGAAGTCTCAAACTGTTAACAGTTTTGTGTCAGTGCTTTTTTTACTCTGTTATTTGTCATGCCTGAAGTCCTGGCCTGGCAGACAAGTTATGCAAATGATCCTTTCTAATTAATCATTTTATCCCAATCAAAAGCCCTAATTTTAGATCAAAATTACATGTTAGTCATATGTATTTTTAAGCATTTCTTTGCTTGGTCAGTGTTTGTTAATCATAAATATTTGCAGAATATTCATCAGATCTTTAATCTCTTAAGAACAAATTGCACAAATACGTCTGGTGGGATAGCATATGTATGTTTTCTAAAGTTGTGTTTAGCTCAGTGCACAATGAAAATTCTGTTTTACAATAAGTCTGGACTCCAGAAATTTCAACTTCATCATACACTGTTGTGGTTTAACCCCAGCTGGTAATTAAGTACCACACAGCTGCTCGCTTACTCTCCCTCACCCAGAGGGATGGGGAGGAGAGGTGGAAGGGAATGTAAAACCTGAGCATTGAGATAAGAACAATTTAATAATTGAAATAGAATAAAAATGAAAGACAACAATAACAATGATGACAATAACAGTTGTTGCCCCCCCCCCCCCCCCCGAAAAGGGGAAGGGAAAGAATAAAATCCGGAGGGAAAGGAAGAAAGGAACACACGGTGCACGATGCAACTGCTCACCGCCCGCTGACCGATGCCCAGCCAGTCCCTGAGCAATGACCTGCCCGCCCCGGCCAACCCCCCAGGTATATATACCAGGCATGACATCCCATGGTATGGAGTACCACTTTGGCTAGTTGGGGTTGGCTGGCCTGGCTGTGTCCCCTCCCAGTTCCTTGTGCCCCCCCAGCCTTTTTGCTGGCGAGGCCTGAGGAACTGAAAAGTCTCACATCAAAGCCAAAACACAGCACCGCGCTAGCTCCTAAGAAGGTAATTAAGTCCATCCCAGCTGAGACCAGGACATACATTTACATTAGTTTTATATAGCCTGCTGTATTTGATGTATTTCCACAATGCAGTGTAAACGAAATGTTCAAGGTAAAAACAAAAAAATTCTCCTCAAGCACAAAGAGAAGTCAATGAAATAAAAGTAATCCACAATCACTGCATCACCTAAGATTCTCACTGATCTGTTCCTTGCACAGAAGTGAATCCAGTGCTTAGAATACATTAAAGGGTTTGCTGATAATGTTCAGGAGGCATGTGTGGGAAGTAATGAACCCGACCCACTGTGTAGTAGATCACTAATCCCAAATTAATACTTAGGTCACTATTTAAACTGAACACTGTTGCAACAATATACATCAACTACCTTCATTGCTTTATGGAGAAGATACTGACATTCTTATTCTAATGCCAGTCACAGCTTCATTCTCTCCACATATATAAATGGTATCTTCTGCATTTGAATTCTTAAGGTGTTTTGGTTTATTCAATATTTTAATACACTATTTCTCCAAGAGAAATCAGAAAGTAAGATTTTACTTTAGACCTTTTGGCCAGGTATTATTTTTTAATATTGTTTGGTTTTGGAGACTAGCATTTCAAAAATCAATATCCATTCTCTTGGTATACAGTTAAGGGAAGACAAACAGGAAAATAGGAAAGGAAAAAAAAAAGGTAATAATCAGAGCAGGTCCCAGCTAATTTGAACTGATGTGCTTATTTCCTAAGGAACTAATGTGTTAATTGCTATTTTTCTTGCCTCATAGGTGTTACCCTAATCAATTCCAATTCAAGCCAAACATACCCAGATCCATTAGGCTTACTGAGTTTCTGAAATGAAGGAGACCTTGATTTTACAAGGCTTCCTGGTTGCTGACAGTCTTCTGAGCAGTGCAGTCTATTGGTACCAGATGAGTTTAGTAGGACCAGGGAGCAATGAGTGCTTGGTGTGATGATACAGCTTGTCAATCTCCTCTAGCCTTCAACACCCCCCCCCCCCCTTTTCTTTTCTTTTTTTTTTTTTTAAATATGGTAAAGAATTGAAGTATGACCAACAATTGTTGAGGTACATTTTCACAGATACTCCACTCTTATGGAGCAAAAGCTACAGGATAAGAAAACTTTATCTTCTTCATTCTTGACAAGAAAGAAGTTCTTTATTAAAGGATATGACCTGTTATTCCTCTCATCATCACTAAATGAAGACACAGAGTTTTCGTTCGGTCTTTCTCTTCTATGGGGTGGTTCTGTGAACTTTCACTCCTTTGAATAAAGGGTCAGACTTTTTTGCATACAGTTTCTCTGATAAGTTGGTATAAACCGAAGAAGTTTTGTTTTCTGTTTCCTCTATACCATGGGAGAGAAAGGAATGGTCAGAAAATGAGTGAGTAGGGTTTTTTTTTCTCTTATATAGAAAATATCTGGTGTTAGATTCTGTATATTTGTCTACTGAAACAGATAAAAGTATACTTAATAAAAGCTTTTCTGCATGAAACAGTTGTACTTATAAAACTCTGTGTGGAAAAGAGCTTTGTCCTTTTGCCCAGCTTGAATAATGTTTCTTTTGCTTCTTGTTGTTTCTGTATTAGTCCTTAGCACTAGCAGAATTCTTCAATTACTTATGATATTGGCTTCCTTTGGTGGTTATTTGAACATCTGATCATATTACTTTCCATGGGAGCTACAGAAATCTTGGTGCATACTTTAGGTTTTGGAACCATTATATCCAAATCTTGATGGACATTTTCTGTCAATAAAATTCAATTTGTTTTTAAAAAATCAGAAAAGTATACTTTAATTATCTATATAAAATTTTGTATACAGTGAGATATACCTACGAAGGAAATTGGTACTATTATTTGATATTGAAAAAAAAATCTGATTTTCCATTTATTTATTCACAAATAAATCATCACTAACTCTATTATTCTCACCAAAATCAGCTGACACCGTGGACTTGTGCTGGCACAGAGGTAAAAAAGAGACTGGGAAGGGCTGGGAAGTCCATCATTCTCTAAATGCCAACTGTCCTGACATTTTCATTTAGTAAAACAATGCACAGCCTTATCTCATAATGCCACTATTTGATTATTTTTGTCTAATCTTTGCCAAGTTAATTGCACACTGATACACAGTAAAATAAACTTCAACTGTTACTTGCATTATTTAACATTCATAGTACATCATGGCATGATGTCTGTTGTATTCACCAAATAACAAATGAAAGGTGTTTGTGACAGAGTGCTGTAGGTGGGATTGCTAGCGATTAGGGGAGGAAGTCACTGGTTCTGTCTGTTCCAGACTTTGCATACCCCTCCTATATGTATATTAAATTGATTAAAAGATTCTGAGATTTCACTTTGTACTATAGCAGCTGTTTCCTGTTGCCTAAATGGCAGTGAATAAACATAACCAATGCCCTGCAGATATTTTCATGCTTCAACTTTTCTAATGCCTCATTATACATTTCCTACATACTGTGCCTACCATTGATATTGGGTGGTTGATGGAATTGAATGTGTTGTTGGCGGTTTGACTTTGAGATAGCTGGAGTGAATGAGTTGTTAAGGGTTAATTCAGGTTACTTTGTATGTCCTGCTAGGCACTTAGTTAGGTACCAGCAAATCCTTTTGTTCAGAAAAGGAACTTCACAAAGGCAGCACCTCCACAGGATGGATGGGTTGATAGGAAGCTCAGCACAGGCACTGAGCTCAGCAAAACTAGGTGAAAGGTAATTCCAGTGGGGGGAGATCGTGACCACTGACTCAAGACATCTCCCAGACCCCAAAGAAGCTAAGACTGAGCATGCAAACTAATTAACATGGGAAATGAGAGAATTATTTGACAAATGGGAAACGTAGTACTTTGTAATGAAGGTGTTGGGTAACGTGTAACCAAGGAGGGGTGATTTCTTTGTGTGCTGAAATGTATAAATAGTGTAAAGTTTTTACAGCTGGGGGGCTAGGCATTTGTGGGTTACCACCTAGTTCCCTATTTGTGCAAACTAGAATAAAGAAATAAGGAATACCTTGCCTCGGTGTATGAATTGGTGCTGCGCAGCAGGTATTGAGCCTGCCTGTGGGACACCACTATGGGATCTCTAAAAATTAAAATATGGTATTATATCAGCCACTTAGAATATCCTGTGCTGACTCCATGAAAATCCACATTAAGAATACCACTATTAATTCTCTGAGTTTCAGGACTTGCCTCCCCATGTGCTGTGTGCCTTCATCCTACATGAGCAGGAGAAATGTAGACTAAATTTGTCTACATCAGTAGACTCCTAGGAGGTCATTTAAGTTTAGGTCTGCACACTGTGTTGACATTGTTCAGTAGAAGGTGTTTTAAAACCACAAATGATAATCCTATGATTTCACCAATATTTTACAGAATCTCTTTAGCTAAACTCTAATTACCAAAAAAATTTCTGTGATTCATTAAAAAGTTCTATTTAGAAAGCTAGGAAATATTTTCCTTGCTTACTTAATGAAGATCTCCTGTTTCTGAAATTCCGCCAGCCACTTCTTCCTTCAAAATGGTGGAATGACAGAAGTAACACAGGAAATGGAGCTAGTGAATAACTCTGGATATTCAAAATGTAATTTACACACCCTCTTTCCCCCTCTGACTAAAAGAAGGATATTTTCTAAAGGAATACCTAAAAAGATATATCTCTGGCAACACAAAGCAACCATAGGTGTCGATGAAGTCCTAAAGGATGTGGTGCATAGGCCAATGGGCACTGTATTTGGAGCTGACAATGGCCTGCAGTATGATTGCCTCTTATCTTTAAAACATTCAGCACTTGCTCCCCTGGAGTGGTTGCTGCAGAGCTGAAGACAATTCAATGTTCCTTTTGACAAACATTTCTTGAAAGCTGGAGACATGCTCTGTCTGGAAGAATTCACAGACATCTGCTGAGAAGCTAATGTATTCATCTCACACATACAAATGGGTTTGTGGGTGATGTCTCACTGCTTTGCACTAATATGACTTTATTGGCATTGAAATCAACCTACGCCAATGCAAAAATGGAGTTGGAATCTGACCCATGTATTCCATTTGATAACATAAAAAAGTCAGTTACAGCAGCAGGAGAGCATGTGGGAGGAAGGGATTCCTGTAATCTCTTCTTTTCCTTCTAATTTTTCTCTCACTAAAATTTGCATTTGTCTCACATTGGATAAGAAACCTGTAAAAGTGTGTTTAATCTCTGCTGTCCCCCCCTGCCCTGCGCCAAATCCCTTGGTTATTCCTAATATCATAAATAATTTTGTAACTGAACACAAATACTTTTTAAATAGTTTAGGTAACCCCTCACATATTTTCATCACGGGCATCAAGATAAATATTGTCTGAGGGGTATGTATTCTTTTTTCTGTCATGTTGGTGATTAATGCAGTTTCTTCAAACTACAGAGATTGTACTATTTCACCAGGGTCATCTGCCTCCAAGGCTTTCCCTCTATGCCCAAGAAAATGTATGGGAAAAGCTGAGGCTGACACCTATGATGTTGCCCTGCAAGATATACTACAGCATACCTTTCACCCCTGAGAAAAATCTCATGTGATACATTTCTTCCCTTACATAAACTATCTTAAAGTTGCCAGAAAAAGCTGATGGACCTCAAGCAAGCTACTCTGGATTTAAAACCAGTGCAGAATCCAAACCTGTTGTTTCCAGCCTTCACTTAGAAATAGTCATATCAAGTATGAAGTTTTAAACCCAGTAATGCAAAGATCATACATTCCTTTTCTAGCCTTTTGTCACATCAGATCCTTGGTTTACAGTCACAGCATTTTCACTGAAGTCAGTGAACCCACTGTGGCTGTGGATGACACAGCTGTAATCCGAGATAACTCTACTAACCAAGTCCATGCATGTAATCACTGTAACCCCATTAATTTATAGCACAACAAGGGGCATATGTTTGGGCTTGTAATCCACAAACATCAATGAGCATAACTTTTTTTTGCTTCACTGAAATGAACCTATACTCAGAATCAACGTGGAATTTGTCCCCTCTTCTAAGTTCTCCATACTGGTGCTGTCTGGAAATCCAATAGCTAGTGCATAATCTCTTTTCACTTTTGGAAAATACAGATTACTATCTAATTGTTGTTGTTCACACATCTTCTTGCGGTTCTCATTAATTATAGTACCATTTTAATCTTTAGGACATTTGGATAGTTTTCCAATTAATTCCCAGTAAGTATGACTGAGGAATGCACTAAATAACCTTTACCCATTGCCTAATTTTCTTATTGTATTCAGGTGTTACATATAGAGCTAGGTCCTCTTTCCCATAGCTGTCCTTCTAAGAGCTTTACTCATATATCAATAAAATATGTTTCCAAGCATAATATTCTTTTGGCATAATCATCTGTTCATTCAGAAATACCATCTGTGCCTTTCTGGAGACTTCATTCTTTTATGAAACTGGCAGTGGTGACAAAGTTCATTTGAATTCCCTGGATACGCAGTCATCAAACAGTTTGAAATTATCTTTTCAGAGCCAGTTTTCCACACTGATAGAACTTTTAAGTATAGATAATTCATGATCTGCTGTTGTTGCTGTTGTTCAGTGTTTCATGGAACACTGTCTACCATCCTTGCGCTCCTCCCACCACCATTTTCTCTATCAACTTCATAGCTAAGGCAAGATCGATGAGACTCCCTGTGAAGCCCATCAGCACTTGTTTTTTAATCAGCAGTACAGATTGCTGTTGACTTAAATGAAAGATATTTCCCACCCAGGGACTGAGCACATTGCCTTCAAGCAGATCATATTTTAAAATAACCCTAGGAAAAGATCTTATTTCATACAAGGCTTAAGAAAGAAAAAAAACCTCTACCAAACCAATATCTTTTGAGTGTGAAGGTAAATTGCTTTTCCTGTTCATATTTATGAGAGGGACAGATTCCCTTTTGCTCCCTTCTAAGACTTTACAAGCACTGAATTCACTGCTAGATACCTGCAGCTTTTGGACTTAGCAGCTAGAAGATCAAACACGATTGACTTTTCTTGCTGTTGATTCTTTCCGCTAGGTATTTTAAAAATTTCCAAGTTTCAAACAGAAATCTGTAGCAGGTGACACAATGATTTACTTTTCTGTACCTGTTTTAAAGGCATTTTTTCAAGGAAGTAAAACCTCTGGGCTTGGCGCTCCCCAGTTAATAAAGCCCTGTGCAGTACTTGAAATGTTGACTTTCAACCACAAATGGAAGAAATAAAATCCCTGGTTCCTCACTAGGAAATTCAAGGGGTAGAAGGTGTCTAGTTCCTTAGGATACATCTGATTCACACCCCCTTTTTTTAGGGCTTGCTGTGACTAATTTACAGATGGTTATCATGTAGTATTCCTAGCATATTCTGTTGGCAACCTAAAAGCCTGACTTGGAATGTGAACGGTTAAGGCTTTGAAGCACTCAGTTGGTCCTTCATAATATGAAGCTTTTTGAGCTGGCAGTAGTTATACAGGAACCTAGCTTGGAATCTGTCTCATTCTCTCTCTGAAGGAGTCCATCTCTCTACAGTAATCAAAATTCCTGGTGCTTTGCTCAGAAGGACCTGAATTCCAGGTCACCACAATGGACCAGTGCGCTATCACGTAGTCAAGTAAAAAGGTGGGAAAAATTCATGCTATGAAGCCCAGGTTCACTCCCTGCACTGGGCACATGATGGGTTGCTTCACTATTGTCATTCACTATGTCTGTCTTTTCATCCTTTTTCCATTTAGTTGTGTGAGATGACCCCAGAAAGCTGTATTTCTTGGTGGTGTGGTTTAAATTCCAGAAAGCAACTGTAGGAGCAAAGACATGATCCTGACATTTCAACTTAGCTCGTATATAAAACACTTTTCTATAAGTACTGGATTACAAGCTAATATGTAATGTATAACGTCAGGATGAGATGAACCATTCACTGCTTCCCTAGCTCCACCAATGCAGTATCCTGTGCGGTGGGCTTCTATGTGCTGAAAGGATTATTAACTACTATCCCATGGAACAGTTTTTTCATTACCTGAAGTTAAAAAACGTGTGGGAATTGTTCCAGAAAAATTAAGGTGTTTTAATGTGTTAGTATTTAAATTGAGGGCTTTTTAGAATGCCTTCCAGAAATATAAACTGAAATATTCCAAAGAGGAAAAAAAATTGCCTGTGCTAAAAAAGGCCTTCAAAACAATACCTACTAAAAATCTTTATTGTGCCCACATTGGATAGAAAAAGAATAATCATGATTTCAGATAAGAAAAGATCTATTACACTTCAATTTAAAACTATTTAATTCCTTCAAGTCAATTCCATACAAGTCAAGGGAAAATGAATTGTATTTTAAAGGATCAACATATATTAATCAATCAGTATGTCAGGGCCCTAAAGGCACCAATGGACCTTACTGTCCCTGCCGAGCCTCCCTGGGTGTCTCCCACCCAGCCCAGAGGCCAGGACCCCACCACAGCCCTGCCGACCTGCAGCCCCTGCCCCAGCGATCCCACAGCAGGGCTGATCTTCACCCGCCACAGCCCTGCCCAGCCTGGCCAGGGGCCCCACTGTGGCGGGCCCACCTGCAGGCCCACCTCCCAGCCCACCCTTTCCCCATCCTCAGTGGGGTGCTCGACGCCTGGTGCTGGGCCTTCCCTGGGACCACCTTAGGCTGCTCCTGGCTGGGGCTGAGACAGGTCCTGCCTGCCAGGCCCCAGCCCCTGGGAACTGCCTGCCCATGCAGCTCCCTGCCATATTGATTGTCCAGGGAAAAGTGGGATTCCCCGGGTTCCTCAGGTGGGAGAACCCCACACAAATTGTGTTATCTGTTTCTGTAACAGCACACTGGTCCACTGTGGTGACCTGGAATTCAGGCCCTTCAGAACAAAGCACCAGGAATTTTAATCACTGTAGAGAGATGGACTCCCTCAGAGGGAGATTGAGACAGTTTCCAGGACTAGGCTAAATTTCATAACACCGCCAATAAACCCAAGGGTCTCTGGAGCTTGTGTTAGATTTCTGTGTTTCACTGCTTCACCTTTACCATGGGAACTGTAATACTTCAGCAGATCATAAAGGTATTGCAAGGATTGTGCCTCTAATCCATTTGAATACTACTGACTGAAAGGAAGAATAATGTTTCAAAAACAAAACAAAAAAGGCTCCATTTTAGTGCTGGCAGTTCACTGCCCTTTCCTGTGGGTTCCCAGGAAAAAGAGAACAAAGCCGAGGCAGTTACAGATACATTGCTGGCTGAACTCCTCCTGACTTCAAGAACAGTTGACACATGAATTAGTAATTAACCCTATAATTTCTATTATTTTATCACCTTACATAACACTGGTACATGCTGCGCAACTGTTGCACTTCACAGTATGTTGTGAACCAAAGGTGTTTATTCAGATGGAACCAAACCAGCCTACTGGAAACTAATCCCCTTCCCTCTACAGCTCTTTCATACACTTCACTCGTTTAAGAAGTCTTGCCATTTTTATGACGTGGATTCTGGCTTCCATAAGCTTACATGGAGACTTTCTATAGCACTGTCACCCTCTTCAGAGCAGAAGAGGCAGCCAGCACCATCAGGGTGCTACGAGGGCTGGCTGCTCTATCAGCTAAGGTGAGAGGGAGCCTGGAGAGGCAATATGGCTGTCAGGAGCCCTGATCTCAGCAAGAAGGAGCCAGGAAGCTGAGTGGCATGCCAAGGTCAGATCAGGCCTAGAGAGAGTGACCCGGGTTAGGCACAGCCTTGTGACAGCCCAGCAGTCCGCAGTGATGTGATGGCTCTGAGGCCGAGCCAGAAAGCCCAGGCAGGGGGTCTGGGGTCAGAGTCAGTGCTGAGGAGCTATGGCAAGCCCCCTGCTCCCCCTCAGCCAGGGAGCTGGCCCTGGGCCACCGCTAGCCTCTGCGTTCGCCCTCCAGCTGTGCCCCTGGGAGGGGAACATGCTCAGGGCCCTGGCAAGGTTCGGGTTAAAAAGAGGCTGCAAGTTTTAAGTGAAAACTTTCATTATAATGAGCCAAAATGAGCTGAAGCGCATTTAGAAAGAAATTTGTTAAAGCAACGAGTACTACAGGTTTTTTATTGATTCTCTTTCAGTGTCTAAATGCAGGTGATTAATTTACACCCTGAGGTGTGACTTTCTACCACAGTCATTACTGGGAGCACAGAAGGTGTTGTATGCTCACTAAAGCTAGTGATATAACTTGTGTTACTTGGCATGGTTGAGAGGAAAAAAAGTACACATACTTTTAAAATGGCTAGGTTAATGACTTCTGTGATAGTGGTAAAGGTTCACAACTTTTTTTCTAAAGCTAACAAGGAGCTTGTATTTTTTTATCTCCAAAACCTCTACAGCCTGCAATATTGTACAGCATCAGTTTAGTGGTATCCTAGCTATTAATTCTCTTCCAGATACGGATTTAAGGGAATAGTGAATATACATTTACAAGATCTGCAGAGGTGAAGAGAGGGTTGGTAGGGTTTTTTTTGCTAGATTTCTTGATATAACAAAAATCGATACAAGAGCTCCCAGGCTTGATTAGGCCACTGGTTTATTTAATGTGGTAGCTTGTTCACAACTGCACAGAACTCAAACTACAGCATCTTTCTGAATTTTAAATCTATGCATCATAGTGCTCTGCAAATTCACTTTATACAGCATAAATACCCCAATGTGATCTCAATGGCTTAGAAAATCTGGCCCATACTATGTCTTGCATAGCTTTGACTATTTACTGGGGCAGCTGACAATTGCAATCATAAGAGAAGAAGCTGAAAAATACTTCAGAGTTTTATTACACTTTTAATCTGTAGCTTTGTGCTAAATTCAGTAAAGTTCAGAACATGTCTGGATCTAGGCCTAAGCCCACAGCTCATATTGGTTAGGTCAAAGGTTTTATAAGGCCTTTTGACTTTACCTTACAGAACACTCTTCAGAAGCAGGTCAAGACTTCTCAGTAATGAAGGCAGAACTGAATTGTCATCCCAAAAAAATGTCCAGAGTCAGGCCCATAATATTAGGAGAGAAAGGTGAGAAGGTAGAGCCAGTGTTCTGCTGGGTTGAAGGGAATGCATGTTCTGAACTACACAGGTTTGTATTTCAGGTAAAGAACCTTGGTTCAGTTGGATATCCTAAAGTTGGAAGTAAATATTTCATCATCCAGCCTGAATGTAGGTAGGAAATGGGAACAAAATCAAGCTATAAGTTCAAAAACTAGCAGAGACATTTCAAAGTTTAAGTTTAAAAATTATTAAAAGTGGTTCAGGGAGAAAGGCTCCATGAGAAGCACTGGTTAAGACCTCTCAAAGTTAAGAGAAGAAAAGCTTTGAGCTGGCAGTCCAAGGACAGCTTCCCCAAAACCCCTAATGAAAGGGTCAGGTAGAACAACTGATATTTTGTCTTACAGCTTTCTTACAGATAAAGTGAGACTTCAAAGATTTAGTGCATCCAATATAATAGAATCTTCCTTGGTTCCTTGACTTTTGATTCTGTTTTTTTTAGTGAAGCAGCACTGCAGGTACTGAGCCCATCGTGTCTTCACTAGTATAATTGGTTTCTTAAAGCCCATACTCACTGCTGCTGTTAGGTTTGTCTCCAGATCTGTGGCAGTATGGAGAGTAAGATGAATTAGATCTTTCATTATAGCTTGCTTCCCTTCAAAGTAAGATATATCAGCCTCTACAAAATCCAGAATTACTTGTTTTACTCAGGGAAATTTATACAAAATTCTGTAAACTAAATACACCTTACTACAATAAATTCACGATGTATGGAACTGGCAGTATAGCTATCCCCTTTTTTTTAATGCAGGAATGATCTCAAAACTGTTCCATAGAAGATTCTCTTCTGTTACATAATCCTTGCTGATGTTCTAAAAAAAAGCAGGAAGGAGAGAAAGAATCAATAACATCAAGTTTTTCTAACAGATTTCTGTGGTATACAAGAGCACACAGAGGTTACAAGATCTGCAGTCGTGACAGTGACTTATTTTTCTCACTGCTGGCAGTGGTTTGAATTCTAGGTTTATGGTTGATGATCACAGATCCAACATATTAGACACCTGACTGGTATTTTACATGCATAATTTTAGTGAGGGCAAAACTGGCAATGTCCCATCACCCTGGCATATCACCTGTGATGTGTCAGTAAACCAGGAAAAATGCAGGCACTTGCTTTTCATGTACTGAACTAGTAGACTGCAATTGTAGCTTTTGGGAGCCCTTTTTTAGAAATGTAGTGCAAACCAGTATGTTAAATACATGACTAAATTAACATGACATTAAGGCTTTTGCTCATGGTTACAGAGGATACATATTCCTGATCTGTCATTGCTGTGATCTGAGCATTACACAGCCAAATATAAACAGACAGACAAAACAGTCACATTAGAGAAAGAATGTCAGCATAACCAACTGTTTGTTTGTTTGTGCTTCCACCAATCTGCCAGCTACGCTTGTTCCAATACATTGTACCACACTCCCCTATGCTTACTACAATCCCTTTACTCCACAGACCCTTGCTTCATAAAATGTTCTTTTAACGGGGGGGGGGGGGGAGGTCTCTTGCGCTTTCCCATTCATGCTGCAATTTACATATATTTATATATATAGTATATAGTACACACACACAAAAAAACCCCCACCTAAACAAAACAAACAACAGCAACAACAACAACCAAAAAAACCCCCCACCAAAACAAAAAAACAGGAACAAATTACAAGTTCTGGGTTTTTTCTTTCTCAATTTTAAATCAGGGAATGTGACATTGCCCAAAGAACCTTTTTTCACAGCAAATAATACAATGATGCAATGCCAAAGATGTCAGCTAACAGGTGGATTGTGCATTGTTGACACCTGTTTCTTTTTATGCCTATTTTTTTTTGACAGTTTGAAAAGGAAATGATATTTGAAACTTTGGAAGAAACATGATGGAGACAGAATCAGTGGCAAAAGGACCATGTACTCAAAGAAGAATGGTTTTATTACCTTGTAGAAATGTCTGTTTCCCTTTTCTCCATAAAAATACTCTATTAATATTATTTCTATTATATTTAATATTTCTATTATAATTACTATAAATGGAATATACATCCAGTCTGACTTCCAAGTTTGTTGTTCCAGAAGCTAAAATACTGTTAATGATTTTGGAGTAGCAAACCATTATGAGCAGGCAGGCAAAGGCTATGGTTTTGCTTTTCATAAGGGTTGCCAGTGTTATCATATCAAAGACATGGTAAATCGGGATAAACTTATGCTACAGTTCAAAAAAAATAATTTCTTTTGAGACATTTCCATTCATTCTAACATTATCAGTCATCTTCACCAAGAATGAATAAATTATGGGTGTTAAAATCAAAACCTAGTGGCACCAGGAAAATTCTTCTTATAATTTAGCAGGAGTAGACTTTGAGTGCATAGTGGGTGCACCGTGTCTGATAATAACAGCTCGTTTCCCTGTGCAAGGAGAGGATAAGAAGCCTCAATATATTGTTATATCTGAAGCATGAAATTATTTTCCAGCCCCAAATTACTAACTTCTAAAACAAATAAAGGAAAAGTTACCTGGAAGGTTAATTGTTATGACTGAAAATCTACCAGCAAACTAACTGACACCCTACGATCAAGCAATTAAACAAATATGAATATTTAATTTTTTCTTTCTAATCTGCTGAACATGACATAATTTCAGCAAGGTCTTCTTAAATTAATGAAGTCTAGTGGGTCCATCTGACTGGGAAGCATTCTATGCATATGTCGATATGCTCATTTGTATTGTCTGTGTGGATATATATAGTCCAAATCTGAATTCACGTGCTCAGAGGTATATGCTAAAACACTCTACAAAATAATGAAATATTTGCACTATGATTTACTGGCTTACTTATTATTTAATCATCTTTAAGATTAAACCTAATTCAAATTATTTAACTGCAAGCACAAACTAACTGGGAGTTTCCTTTACCAGGCTGCTGAACCTCACCTTGTATTGGCCATTGCTTCTCATTCAGTCACAGCTATGATTGATGTAATTTCTCTGTCCTTTGTTAACTGTACTTTTTCTCCTCAAAACAATTTTTCCATTTTTGAGATGGACAGAGTAATTTTTAAGGGGGTGATTAACCCCCTTTTTAATAGAGAAAGTATAAACCCTTCCACAATTCATTTTGACCGGAATGTCTTTGCTTTACTCCCCAGCTGCCTAGGGAAAGCAGACCAAGTTGCTCACTGAAGATGAGTGACTGAGCCTGGGGAAAGCAGGCTCATGGACATGCTTCCTCTATCCTGCCAGTGCCAGCATGGCTTCTGCTCCTCACTCCTTTCTCCACCTGAATTTTTGAACTAAGCCTCAAGGACACAGGGTGCCCATTTTGAGTGTGAAATCAATACTGTACAAGATGGCCCTTGGTTAGTTTCTAAATTGAGAAGAATTAGGGTTTTCTGTCAGTTTTCAATGCACAGCCCTGGGCTCTGAGGCATGACTTGTGGTGAGCCTCACTAGAGGAGCCTGCAGGGAGGATGGGGAAAGCCTGCAGCTCCCATGGATAAATCCCATCCCATCGCTTCTGCCTTGTAACTCATTCACAGAAGATGAATGAAAAAATAGTAAATTAACAGCTGATAACTAACATGGAGAAACATTCATAGGCTTAGTTATAGGCAGTTTAAGGGAAACTAGTCCTTGCTTCCTTGCATGTAGAAATTTTACCTCTGATCCCCTGTGTGAGTTCAAGTGCACCGAGGCAGGGTCTTCTTTGACCTCAAATCACTTGTAGAGTTTTAAGGCTTAGGGACACCATCTTCCAGGGTTGCAAGTGTACTTGTCTGGGAAGTTAATTCAGGACTGGGTCTGTGGAAACCTAGCCTTTGTTGAAGCACTTAGCACTCTTCACACATGACACCTTGGTACTACTATTGCTCTAACTTTGCCAGAAGTGAGTGGTTGATATTTACTAAAATATTTATATTTATTGCGTATTTTTTTGATGGACTAATGACAATGTGCCCAGACAGAATACAGGTATTAACTCTGCAGTATTTAGACAGTATAAGGGCTCTTTCTGAAATCTGTGCAGGCTTTTCCTGCATTCATTGGTACTCTGACTGCAGTATGAGAAACCAGGACAAACACAGATTGAGAGTGTGCAGATTTCCCCAAATTCAGAGTTGCATCCCAGTTGTTTGCAGGTCAATATAGGTAGCAGCAAGGGAGCTGCACAGTATGATCAAACATTCTCTCATGACTGTAGAGGTAGTTCCCTGAACCTGCAGCTGTGCATCACAAGTGAGCACACTGTAAGAACTGTGCATGAAATTGTGTAGGTTTGTCAGGACATTCCAGAATTTGTCTCTATGGTTATGCAAGCTTAATTATTTCTTACTTGATATAAGGTGGAGAATCAGGTCTTGTAACAGCCCATAAAACTGCTGTGAGAACAAATGGGAGAAAAAGTCAGCCAAATAGGTAGTCCAGGCTACCACTGAATATTTTTCAGTAGTGTACATGGATATAATACACTCTAAAGTGTGTTATCAGCTACATCTGTACAATGTCTCTCAAGTGCAACTTTTTGGAGATGGTATGTAGCATCCAGTTCTTAGTGTACGGGGTTTGTGTAGCAAGGTTTTGGTAGCAAGGGACTACAGTCTTCTGTGAGAAGCTGCTAGAAGCTTCCCCTGTGTCTGATGGAGCAAATGCCAGCTGGCTCCAAGATGGACCTGCCACTGGCCAAGGCTGAACCCATCAGAGACAGTGGTAGTGCCTCTGGGACAACGTTTTTAAGGGGGGACAAAACTGTAATTGCACCTTTGAAGAGGAGTGACAATATGTGAGAGCAACAACTCTGCAGCCCCCCAGGTCAGTGCAGAAGGAGGCAGGAAGGTGTCCAGGTGCTGGAGCAGAGATCCCCCCCCAGCCCGTGGTGCAGCCCCTGGTGAGGCAGGCTGTGTCCTGCAGCCCATGGAGAATGGCAGGGGAGCAGATCCCCACCTGCAGCCCGTGGAGGACCCCGCGCTGGAGCAGGTGGGTGCCTGAAGGAGGCTGTGAGCCCATGGGAAGCCCATGCTGGAGCAGGGTCCTGGCAGGACCTGTGTACTTGTGGAAAGAGTAGCCCAGGCTGGAGCAGGTTTCCTGGCAGGGCTTGTGACCCCACGGGCGGCCCAGGCTGGAGCAGTTCATGAAGAACATTAGAGAAGTTCACGGAGGACTGTCTCCTGTGGGAGGGACCCCACTCTGGAGCAAGGGCAGAATGTGTTGAACTGACTGCAACCCCCATTCCCCATCCCCCTGTGCTACTGGGGGCAGTGGGGGTGGGTGGGTGGCTGGAGGAGAAAAAGAAAACTAAGAGTAAAGTTAATCCAAGAAGAAAAGTGGGTGAGGGGAAGGTGTTTTTAAAATATGGTTTTGTTTCTCATTATTCTACTCTGATTTGATTGGTAATGAATTAAACTAATTTCCCCAAGTTGAGTCTGTTTTGCACGTGATGGTAATTGGTGAATGATCTCTCCCTGTCTTTATCTTGACTCACAAGCCTTTCATTATATTTTCTCTCCCTTGTCTGGTTGAGGAGGGGAGTGATAGAATGGCTTTGGTGGGTACCTGGCATTCAGCCAGGGTCAGCCCCCCACACTTAGCAAATTCTACTAAGGTAACTACACTGATAGAAATATGGATTATATGCCAGCTGGTTTTATCAATTTTGTATTTGAATTTAAATACGTGGCATCCTCCTTACAGTTGTGCAAATATGTAGATACTTAGTAGTGCAGAAACCCTTAATTACTTTTCAGGTCAGATGAGCCTGTCTTTAAAACTGGAGATAAAATATTGATGAAACACACAAGTCTGTCACTTATCGTTGTTATTCACCTTTATCATCACATCTAGATAAAAACCTTCTGAAAGCTCTTTATTTTCAAAGTTTTACATAATTGAAATGGCCAGGCGTTTACAACATGCTTTATCTCTCTTGGAAGAGTTTGTATATCTTCTAGCACTGTAAGCATGCAATCTCCCTTCTGTCTACTTTTTTTCTTCTGCCAATGCAATGCAGTATGTGTGTTTCTTGATATTTCTTTTAGATTTCTGATATCTGAATTTGTTGTCACGTCCATTAGGTTTGTTTCTCTACTTAATTCCCTCTCCCTGCTATACTTAGTGAGAACTGAGTTAAAATTTTGTTTTTGACAGAACACCTCTCTAGTGACAGAATATCAATGCTGGAGGAATTGCTAGCTTTAGGTTTTCAAATTTTTGCTAAAGAGACTGATGCGCAGAACATTGGTGAATGCCCTCTAAATAGATCCTACTTCCATTTTGCTTCTACATTTATGGGGCAAAAATAACATCAACTTTGTTATTGTGTAGAAGTTCAGCATCAGTGACAGTTCTGCAAGACTACATTTTCTTCACTTGCATTTAATTTTCTTTAAGATGTCTTTTTTTCTTACCCAATCCCCAGGCTGTATTTGCTGACGCAGACCCTGTCTTCTATCATTTATCCGATCCTTTGACTTGTTGGAGACCTTATTTTGACATGCTTATTTAAAATGAGCAGTCATTTACTCCATTATTACTCACTTCCATTGAAATCAATTGGCATATTACCAGTTATTTTTAGTGCAAAGATAGCAAAAATTGGTTTTCACACATCTGCAGAAGAGTAATCATATCTGCTGCTTTTTATTACATGATGCATTTCAGGTTACTTATTTCCCTAAATAGCTATTATTGTATCCATTGAATAGCTTTCCATTCCTGGGTCCACTGACTCTCAAGACCAATCACCAGTATCATTTTCCCTGAGACAAGTTTTCTGGTGAGGTGGTGTTGTCTCTCTAGTTTTTAAAATGTATTTCTTCTTTCTTTCTGTCTGGTTTCCCTTCATACCCATTTGCTTCCCGATTTCCCCCCTTGTTTTCATTTAATTTCCTCTTTACTGTATTCAGTTAGTTGTGCAAGTTAACTTAGGAGAGTGAAACCTTGATTTATCTCACTGAATTTTAAGCATTTAAGGTTCCCAATTTAGGAATTTATGATGCATCAAGAAAGAACTTCAGTGATTCAGGCTTTCTAAAATTTCAGTTGTCCCTTGAAGATGATTATTCCTCCGTGCTTACTATAAAACTCCTAAATTAGGTACTTTAGGTATTGAGGTAGCTGGTGGGGTAAATAATGCTATTCCAAGTTTTCATACATCAGATGAATGATCACGTTGCTCGAGAGAAGTTATGCCAATTGATAATCACTTCTGTTTCTAACTTGGATTTGCTTGACTTTAATTTCTAGCAATTGCATCTTGTTGGATGAGGGAATGGAACTGGTAAGCAAATTACCCAGTTCAAAATTTTTTTCATTCATATTCATTATATTCATAATATTAAAAAAATATTATTCAAAAAATCCTTGTACCTATCTTGTAAACCTCTTCTACTTTTCTAGCATCCTTTCTGCAGTGCTTACAGCTTAACAGAAAACAGTTTTCCAGCAATGTCTTCAGCAGTGCCATATGCTGCAGAAATGGAATGTAGGTACCCTTAGCTTCTCAGTGTTTCACCTTCGTATGTCCAACAGTTGCATTAGGTCTCTTAGGCACTAGGGACATAGATCTTTCAGAAATCTTAAATATTTTTCTTTTTTTCTCAAATGTTGCATCTGCTCATGCAAGAGTATGTCCAGCCTTTGCTTGTGGATGTTTCATTTTGTATCTGGCTATTCTAATATATGCTTTTCCATGGGTCTCCTTGTGCAACAGGGCCATAGAGCTCTCGAGAGCTCTCCATCTCGTGTAGAAGTCTCTCAAATTGTGGCAGTTTACCACCTTGGTTGGTAATATATGTCCATTTTAAGAAGATGAAATATTTGAATCCTAAACCATACCTTGATTCTGCTTGGGGACATTATGTCTGTAGAAACGAGCCCTAAGAAATAAGCCCCTCAATGGCAGTTAATGCTTCACCTTCAGAAAGCCATTGTCTAGAAACAATAGTTGATTTTAGTAGCAATAAAAAAACTGGCACAAAGTACAGTGTACATCATGTCAAACAAATATTCTGTAATTGTAATAATGTTCATTTCAGAATCCCTTTCTACCCACATTATAGCATTCTAGGGCAAATTAATGCACATATATTTCAGTATTGCTCTATATCCTTGTTTATAGCACCAGAAAGCCCATCAAATGTTCATGTAATTTTTTTCTTTATAAATTATGCCGATCCAAACGTTTCTTTCTAGCTACAGGGCTCTGATGCAGCTGGTGCTGTTTCACTTGTACCATTAAATCTTTTTCCTGGACATTTCTGTCATCTGAAAACCATATGTACTTTTTAAAGAATGTATTTTTATCCTTTAAGTGATTCATTGAGCCAGCATACTTTCTTTTCCTGTCTTCCTGGTAACTACAAGTTAACCTTTGCTGCAGTGCAGGAATGAAAAACAAGTGCATCATGTAACCCATTGCTTATAGATTAAATCAATACATCTAGTACAGATACAAGCTTTGTACTGCATGTTAACTTGCTATCTGCCTTGTTCATTATTACAGCAGATTAGATTTTTAGACACCTGCTTCTAACAGGCGAACAATTTTCATAGGAGTCATATCACAGTTTTATTTCTGCAGGTAAATATTGATTGTATTATTGCTTATCGTAGCCGGTAGTTTTCCAGTCTTCTCTACAGCTGAAGCATGGTAGGTATACAAAAGTACCCACCCAGTAGCCCCCAAAAATCTTATAACAAAAGTGTGTTGGTGAATATGCAGTATCTGTGTTAATAATTTTCAGCTGTGTGAATTCCTTGAAGCTGTTATCTCACATTAGCACCAGAACAAACACAGGAACCAACGAATGCTTGGCTGCTCCCTTTTGGAGCTGCCAACCCAAGTTGCTGCCCATGAGCAAGGCCCATTCTGGTGAAGGGCAGCTGGGTAACTTCAACTCAGCATTCCTGAAGAAGAAAATGTTGTTGAGCTGCAAGTGAATTCATGAGCTAAAGCTATGTGAGGGAAGGAAACAAAAAACAAAGATAGAAATTATTATTAAGCCAGTATGAGTAAGCCAGAAACTCAGGAAAAAGCAGAGTGAGGAAAAGGTATAAAATCATGAGGGGAAAAAAAGCAGAGTTGGAGGGTTAGCTCAGGTTTTGAAGCTCATCCCATTGCAATGAGTGATGGAAGACAGCACTTCCCTGCTGACTCATCAGTCATCAGTCACTGGCATGCATTCCTCAAGTGCCTTTTTCAGGGTGTCGAAGAAATTTATGCTTAGCCTTATATCACTTTAGTCTTGCTTTTCTACTGTATAAATAACTGCTATATACTCATAAATAGCGTATGAACTGGCTTTCAGAAACTCTGCATGTAGTGAAACAGACCCAAATCAAATTGTTCAAGTATTATGCTTATGTTTTGAAGGCAAGCGGCAACGTAAGCCTAAGCCCTATCTGTATTGTGTTTCTTAGAGGTATATACAGGCACTGGTCTTTACAGATTATTTTTCATTAGTAATTCAGCTATGTGAATCATGTCACAGAGGTAGAGATAAGATGAGGTGATGAAAGGCAGTGATCCAGATGTCATTTAGATACATCTACTCCCCCAAATTGATTTCCTACTTGTTTTCTCCAGTGCCTTTGAACGAGTTTCAATAGACCAACTCTGGGAAAAATTTAAAAAAACCCCCAACACCCTCTTGTTACAGAGGAAGGAATTCTTTGAACATAGCCTTCTCAGTCACATTGTGGGATATTTTGTTAGTTTTATTGATAAATTCAAAAGGATTGTTATTGTCATATCTGCTGCTAATGAACTTGTGTTTATTTGTGTACACATGTGTGTTTGTATGTGTGTTTGCATGTGTTAATGTATAGGTAGCTGTGATAGAAGTTCTTACACTGCTTGAGTCATTAGTAACCCATGGAATATATTCTTACACACACTGAAGCATCTCAAAATTTCCAGTGGGAAAGGGGAGTCTTCAAATAACACTAAAAGCCAAATGCTAGGATTATCACTTGTCCTTTTTTTGTAATTGTAATGTAATCAACTTTCTACATTATATTTACATTTCAAAGAAACAAGGAGCCATATTCAGCAGCTGTGCAATCACTCTCCAATTATCACTCACATTTAGTCTCACACAGATACTCTTGGTAGCTCATGTTTTATATTTCACGTCTGTATTAGAATAAACCAGCTTCATTTAGAGGCCAGTAATTATGCAAGCGAATGGCATTTTGATGGGCAGGTTGGAGAAAAAGTGTTTACACTCATTCCTGAAATTATGATAGCCAGTTCAGTGCAAACTGTCCTATCAACAAAGGAATCTAATAGCAGAGCTACTGTCATGATTGGTTTTGGCTTAGATTTAAGCCACAGCTAATAGCAGTTTAATGTATGCAGTATCAGTCAGCAGTTTTCTTAATGTGGTTGTGGTTATCATATCTGTCAAAATAAACTATTCAATAGTATTATTTTTTCATCCAAAGGAATAGGACAAACTCTTCCACTTTATTGTGTCTGCTTCTACAAATAACAAGCAGCTTTGTCTCCGGAAATTAATAAATTGATTGTGCACTATCCAGGCAAGCTTCCTCCTAAAAATGTGTGTTCTGGAGGGGAAGCAAGCGATATCATCATAGGAGTAGGAGATCAAGTTCTTGAGTGAATTATAACTGTGGACATTTTAGTTCTGTATTTAGAAAGAATACAATCTGAAGAGGGTGATTTCATTGTGTATTGATCTGGAGAACAAATACAGTCTTGACAATTTATGTAACTTAATAGACATTATGATCCCTGCAGGCTGCAAGAAACTGTGAGAACACCCCACCCAGTGCATGCAGCCCAGCTACCAAGCACATAAGGTGTCCATTAATTAGGGTAGAGACTTCGTGGTCTAGAAGAATAAAGACTAATGAAGAATGCAAAATACAGAATTACTGAGAGATGGAAGTTAGACTAAGAGGTTATGATATACCTAAAAAAGGCCACTGCAGATAGGATTTTTCCTGAAATGAACCAAAATATTCACTACCTCAGGGTTCAGACACTGAGGGAAAAAAGCCATCCCTTCTTTAACATTGTGAATGAATTAAAAAAAAAGTGTTTCCATGGTCCACTCATTTTCATTCAGGAAGTGTTGTAGAAACATTCTAATAAAAAGCTCATTCTCTATGTCCTTTATGTTGAACTCATGCAATGGAATTTCACTGGGCAGTTTTCTATGTAATGTAAAAGTGAATTTATTATCTTTTACAGGATGGGTTTCATATTTATTTATTTATTGGCACAATTATATTTATTTTGTCTCCTTCATTTATAAAGATACTTTAATAGAAGGGCCACATTTTCATTTATCCTGGGATTCTGACAGAAAACCCTCTTGGGAATTACTAGGCAGTCTAATGCAATTTCAAAACATGGAGTAACTGAAGGTGGAAATATGTGGATGAGAAAGACAAAACAAATGCTGCTTGAAATGAAATATCTCAGTAGCAGAGAGGAAAGGTTTTAGATTTTCTGAGAAATATTAGCATTCCAGGTAGCATATAAATTGTATATTACATTGAAGGAATATAGATAAGTACTGTGCCTGGGTATCAGCATTTGTGCTGCTTTCAGATTTATTTCTCTTGAACAGTGAAGAAGTGTCTATCAGATATTTTGAAGCTTAAGTCTTAGGTTTTGAAGCTCTGTAAAAGTAGTCTGTGATTCAGACCTATTTTCTATCATGTTCATAAGTTGTGCCCTCAACATGGCTGCCTTATAGTTAGGATCACAGATTCCACTTCTCAAGTTTGCTATCCCATGGACTACACTGTGGAGTTCATAAAATGAGCTTATGAGAAAGGAAACTCCGTTTAGATTCTTATTTCTGTCTTAAACCCACTAATAAAATAACACACTTCTCTATTCACCAGACCTTTTCCTTTTTGTCTCAGGATTCTAAAATTCATGCAATTTTCTTTTTCTTCCAAGTGAATAAATCTGATTAGTATAAACTCTGATAAGTTAAACATTTCCCAACGTCAGTCTGATATATTAGCTTTTCTTATTTGTTGATATGGAACTTCCCAGTGTCATTGTTTAATCCCAGCCATCAACTAAGCCCCACACAGCCGCTCACTCACTTCTCATCAGTGGGATGGGGGAGACAATCAGAAGTGTAAAAGTGAGAAAACTTGTGGGCTGAGATAAAGACAGTTTAATAGGTAAAAGAAGAGCCACACACACAAGCAAAGCAAAACAAGGAATTAATTCACCCCCTCCCATGGTCAGGCAGGTGTTCAGCCATCTCCAGGAGAGCAGGGCTCCATCACGTGTACCAGTTACTTGGGAAGACAAATGACATCACTCTGAACATCTCCCCCTTCCTTCTTGTTCCCCCGGCTCTATATCCTGAGCATGACATCATATGGTACGGGATATCCCTTTGGTCAGTTGGGGTCAGCTGTCCCGGCTGTGTCCCCTCCCAGCTCCTTGTGCCCCCAGCCCACTCGCTGGTGGGGTGGGGTGAGGAGCAGAAAAGCCCTTGGCTCTGGGTAAGCCCTGCTCAGCAGCAACGAAACCATCCCTGTGTTATCAGCGCTGTTCCCAGCACAAATCCAAAACAGCCCATACACGCTGCTGTGAAGAAAATTAACTCTATCCCAGCCAAAACCAGCACACCATAATTCACTGTGTTTTCTTATAATGTAGGCAATATAATTTAAATCACATAAATAGCTCATTTCTCATAGAATGTGCAGAATATGAGATGGGAATTAACTTGCAAAAAAACTATGACTTGTTTTGTATAAACTATTAAAAATACCTGCCCATGCTGTTTCATCTGTATTTATTTTTTGGGTACATTTCTGGACAGAGCTGTATGCCAGAGAATTTGTGATTTTAGAAAACAGAAAATTCTGCTGTCAGATGCAGTCATGCCAAAGAAAATAATAAATAAATAAATAAATAAACTTACTTAACTTAATCCTATTATGGCTGTAATTTTATTAATATTAGACTGGATGTAATCGCTCCTGGAGAGCCGCTGGATGAATTCCTCCCTTGTACCAGAAAATCCTGTTCCTAGATGAGAGATCTATTTGGATCTGAAGCTTTGCAGAGAAGCATTTGCTGCAGCATTAACACAGATTGTGTTAATATTGTAGGCAGAATGTTCAGGTTAAAATGTTTTTCTCACAGGAAAAAGAAAAAAGAAAGAACCTGAGGCTAGTAGAAGGTTGGGGAATAATGAAATGCATGTAAACTGGGTGTTTGCATTGCTGAATTTAATTTAGTCATTGAAAATGTTAGAAGGAAACAAATTTAGAACACTTTTTTGCTTGTTTAATCTCCAAGTTTGGTTCCTGTTGCTGACCAGGAGGAGGTGACCACTAAAACACCACCATTCATTGTGAGAAAGAGCCAATTTATTTCTTACTGTGATGAAATCTTCCTTGTAGCAAACAAGGAAGAGATTAGTGGCTAATCCACACACCTCATTGAAGGGGTTCTAGGAGAGACTGAATTAGCATCCCAGTTTCCCAATCTCGGTACCAAGGTCACAAAACCAAATTGTTTGAATTACACAATGGTTCCTCATATTCATGTCATTATCTATTGATACTCTGCTCTCATAGACCAGGTCAAAGCGAAGTAAGATACTTTAAAAAACTTTGATAGCTGTAATAGCAAGCTAATTTAAAAGTAAGGAACAAGAAAATGCAGATTGGTAAGGGGAATAAAAATGTTTACCCTTTTGTCTAAATTGCTTTGTCACAGTGAATGGCATTCTGGGTCTAACATCAGATAAATATTGATGAATGAGCCATCTTTTAGATTCTTAAGAGTGTTGAAGTGTTTCCATTGATTAGTATTAAAAATGTATATATGGTATACAACAAGTTTCTTTTTTTGTCTTCTATGTAATTAGTTCCTTAAAATGTTTATGCTCCCTGGAAAAAATAGGCTGTACATATTAATATTTTAATGTAGAATTCCAATTTAAGAATCAAGAAATAATACTGTCTTCTGTATCATTCTTGTACCTGTTCATAGATTTTTCTCTTTTAGCATCACTGGGTTTTTTTTTAACTTGAAATATCTGACAAATTGTAATTAAATTTTTTATTTTGATCTCATTCAACTCTGAGTAACAAATTGTCTCAATGATGAATTTAATGAACATGACCTTGGAAATTTGCTTATGCAATGTACTTTTCCTTCTGGTAATCAGTTTTGCATCCTTTGCCTGAAAAGGATCTCCAATAATGTGACCTGTAACTGTCACTGATGATGTCTAAAGCTAAGTTTGCAAAATAATCAGGGACATCTTAGGCTTTTTGGAAAATGTCTTCCAGAAAAAAAAATAATAATTTAAATGTATCAAGTTAGAATATGATACATCTGAAATAATGAGTAGTAAATGTTTAAGAGAATGGAGCCAATTTGTTAATCTTAAATTAAAATTAATGTCACCACATCATTTTTGCAGAGTAAATAATTCAACCTCTTTTGTCACACATACTTTGGCTCATATAATATTTCATTCTCATAATGTTCTACATTATTAAGATTCCAGGTTTTTTACATAGTGGTGTTTCTAAGAAGAGCAAACTGCTCACTGCAAAAGACATTACTCCTTTTTAGCAGATCATTAGGAATAAAATCTTGATCACCTAGATTCCAACTCTTGCTGCCTCAAAGAATATGTGTATCACTGCAATAAAAAAATTGTATTGTATAATTCAATTACATGAAACAGATACTTTTATTAAGAAAACAGAGGTGGATTTACTAGTAAAAAAAAAAGACACAAGAAAAATCCCTCTTTTTCCTGCTGCATCTTATCCATTTAAATTGTCATCTGGTTGAGTTGATGGAAATAACTGATATCAGGTTGAAATGGGTGAGTGGGTTAGAAATTGGCTTATAATACAATTTGCTTTAGCTTAGATGCTCAGATGTGACAGCAAAAATCTAATCTCGCAGTAAGTCACTAGAAGACACTCACATTCCCGTGAGTCATTGCAGGGGTGATTGGCAAACTTTTAAAATTGGAAAGGAGGCATAGCCAAAACTTTCAGAGTTGTACTAGTTCCATTGGGAAGCTCTGCCATCTTGTGTCCAATTAGAAGATAAATCAAGCTTCCCCAGAGGGTGGGAAGTGTAGGGCTTTGTGAGTTCTTACTTTTTTTCAAATAAGGTAGGTGCAGGAGCAAATTCACAGGGATGTGATCACAATGTTCATGCAGTCAATGGTTAAACTCTTAGATCAGTTTTTCTTTACGACCATATATAATACATTTAATGTCAGACGTGGGTTTCTGCAAGTTTATCAAACTCCATATTGCCTGAACTGGACAAGATTTAATGTGTTTGTGATAGTTAATGTTGGTAGCCATTCAAAATTGGTTTCAGATTTAAAGGATTATGACACCATTTAAAGATTTCACTTTTATAGATTCCCCCTAACAAGTCAGGAGAATAAGTCCTTCTTTACTAGGCAAAATATGGGTCATAAATTGAATCAGATTATCATCAGTCTGTGCTAAAAAAAATATTTAATCGTGTCAGTCATTAAAGGATTAACTGAAATGCTGTTGAGGTACAGACAGATATTGCGAGTGACCTCTTCTGGAGCCTGAAGCACAAAGGCTTTAAAGATCTGCTTCTGAAGAGTCACTCTCTAGTCCCTCTAGAGAGCAAAATTATGTCAAATCATAGGAGGTTATGTTGCAGAAAGTGAGGGACAATGATTACTTATTACCTATGTAAAGCAGAAGTGAAGCTATTAGGGAGACAAGGTAATGGTAATATTTTTAAATGGAAAAGAGCAAACAAAAGCTATTAGCCACACAAACAGATCTGATATGGACAAAACAAACATCAAGCTTATTAAAGTTTGAGAATAGTTACAAATACACTATAAAATTAGAAAAAAGGAGAGACAACAGCCTCTGGAGTGTAAAGACAGGAACAACATCTTTAGAATAGTGCAAAATTAGTCATACAAAGGTTTGGGGAAAACCATAATGGGCCATAGAAGAATGTTTTTCACAGTCTAATGAAATTCAGCTGGAAAGATGGTCTTTGGAAGACAGACTTCTGTATTCTTTGGGTTTCTCTTGAGGATCAGCACTGAAAGACCAGAGGTGGCTTGGTTACTTTTTTTGAGAGTGAGGGAGTTTGCTTGCTGTGACTGTATGAGAGCATAATTTGGTGTTTAAGGATTGCTTGTTTTTATTTGGAAAGTTTCCATAAGAGTACTTGGTGCAAGAAGAAAAAGATTCAATTGTGGGATGCATGTGTAAGATCTATAATGTCAGTAATTTTGTGTGGGTTGCTTTTACTGTGGTATATGAGATGCGTTTGTAAACTGTGAGTTTGCTGATTTGAGAGTTTACTTCCATTTAACTTACTGGTTTTAGGAAATCTTACTCTGTATGAAAAGGAAGTTGTTTCTGCTTTTTGAGATTGTACATAAATTCTCTGCTGAAAGATTAATTTGTTTACCTGGGAGAATGTCATTTTCTGGGGAATACACACCACCTGTGAAACTATGGAGTACTGTCCTCAGAGCAGCCGCATTTCTGACCCAGAGGCTTAGATAAACTAACCATGAGTAGATTAGGATTGTTTTATTTACTGTGTTTGAGGTAATTGTTGGTTTTGTGGTAGCACCTAAGTGGTTCATACATTTCTAGGTTGCTGTTGATTGTAGACTCCAGGAAACAGATGTTGTGCTAGTAAGCACTAAAGCAACAACTTGATGGAGATAATATTTTGTGGAGGGTATCAACCAAGTTTTCAGACTTTCATATTCTGAATTATGCGCTTTAGTTGTACCCTAAGCCAATCAAACTTACTAACTTGAAAATCATTACTAGTCTGCAACAAATACTGTTTATAGGTACAGATATTCCTCAATTCCTTGCAAGAGGAATTCTGGGCATTACACTTACACAAATGAATCACCTTCTGTAGATATTGATGAGCTAGTTCTTGTGAATTATGCCCTTTTCTGCTCATGTGGATGCTTTGGCTCATGAGACTTTCCAGGAAGGGTGGTCTTCACTACACCCAGAATTCTGAGCGTGGCACTTGTGGAAGCCTGGGATGCTGCATCATGTGCACAAGGAGTCCTGCCCTCTTTAAACTAGTCTCGTAACTTGGAACAATAGTGGTTCTAGATTAATGCTGATCAATAAATAAAATAATTCTGAAGATGATTTTACTTTCAGCAGCACATGGTAGCAATAAGCACCTCTGTCTTCTAAGGCTTCAGACATAGCCTACATGACAAGAACAAGCTGGATAGTTATTTTCTGAGATTAAGCACATGCTTGGGTTGAACTACGTTGAATGGAAGCCCGAAGCTCATTCTTTTGTTTAGATTATTAGATATGCAAACACTATGCAGGGTTTTCTGCTGATGCAAACTAAAGCAAAAACACTAGAGGAACAAAATCGTGAATGGAAAAAAAATCAATGCATAAAAATTTAACTGCAATGGAATTTAACTTTGGCAGTAAATGTAAGCCATCAGTGAAATTACTTTCGATGCATGAACATCTGTCTATGTCTGCAAGGTCTTAATAGAAAAACAGTCTTTTACATTATTTTACAAACTGGTACATTAATTGATACAACATAGCCTTCCAGGATGTCAGGGCAGAGCCATGAACTCCTTCAGCTGTGGATCAGGTTTTTGTGCGTTTTATTTTTATTCTGGGCTCATTTTAAAGCCTGAATTGAAGAAGTATGACTCATCAGTTTAATAAGCAAAAGTTGGCTAGATGTGATATTTGTCATATGACTCTTTTATGTATTTTTGCTGGTAGAAACTTAAGTGCTTTACACATGTCTAGCCCTGTGAGCCATTTTGGTTTAAGATGTAGATCAGATTATTTGTAGTCTCAAGTGTTTCTGTACTGATTATCTGCTCACACTGCTGCTCACTAACAAGTCTGCATGCAGGTATTAGAGTTCCCTTTTACATTTAGAGTTTTCCTGGATAGAATGATTCTGTATCACCTCTGTTACTGTTCTCTTTGAGAGGCTAAGTATGGATTCATTGGGAATTACTGGTATTTTGCAGTAGGGTATGAGCCCCTTACCTTAATAAATTACATGTACTTTATGCTTTCAAGATGTTAAATGATTTTGACAACAGACAACATGTTTTCAGTGTTTGAATCCTATCTAACACATTACACAAACATCCTGTCTTCCGGCTCCAGCAGACTGTCAGCAAGAAACCAAACTTTCCTTTCCTTTGAAAATGTTTCACCTCTGGATTACCGTTCTACCTGAACTAAATGATTTGGCTTATTTCTGAAACTGATTTGTGTTCTTATGCCAGGAAGTGAGGTGCAGTAATAATTTCCAATTAAACAAAATCTGTCATTAGTTCTTGGCACTCATATGCATTCTATACATTGATGCAGGTCAATACTTTGTGCAAGTGAAACAAGAAAATAAAATAGTTGTAATGATGTAGTCTGCATAATGACTGGAAGAGTTTAAAGTGTCATTTGTGTATAAATGAAAAACTGTAAATGGAAATAAAGAATGGTCCAATACTGAACTACTGAAATTGGAACAATGCTATTGGATTAGGAATCTGATACTAAAATATTATACCAGAATACAAAGTGCTCTCCTGTTTTCTTTACAGTGGCTGAAGGAAGCAGCAGTATTTTCTAATTTTCAAGCAAGTGTGAGAACCAATGCACTGCTTTAGAGAAGAGCAGAGATGGTATAGGCTGTTCTTTACAATAACTATGCAGGGAAATATACTGACGTATCATCAGAATTCAAAGGCCAGTTTTCAAATCTGTTCTGCATGCAGAAGCTCCCATTGTGACACTTCTGGTCAGGCTAATTAAACAGCTCAGTAGATAAGGTGCTAAGCTTTTTTGAAAACTTGGTTACTGTTTTAATTTTTAATGAGAGGTGAGCTTCTGAAAATCTGCACCGCTTAATGAGATCCTTCTGCTCCTTGAATCTTGGTGTAGCCAAAAAGCAATAAAGTCACTGAACTCAGTAATCTCTGGGTCAAGAACATTCACTTTTAATTTCCATCTGGGTTGACATTATTCTGAAACACACGACTATGTAAACTTGTTAAAGAAAAAGAAATAAAGATAGAAAATAAGGTCAGTACACTGGTCCATTGGAAAAGTTTGACTGATGTGGTTTCCAGAGAGCAACAACAGTATGGAAGGCCAGGAGAGAATTTGGAGTTTTGTTGGAAAGAAGCTTTTTTTTTTTTTTTTTTATAGCATGGGTTCAGCAAGACAACTTCATTTCATGGAAACATGTAGGACAATAAATACATGAATTCTGAGAAACATGCTCTACTCATGTCCTTGTGATTATTTCTTTTACTGTGTTTCATTCATCAGTTCTCATGCAAAGCCAGTGACAAGCAGTCACTTGCTTTTTCTTGACTAGTATTAATTTCATAATGATGCAGGGAAGGAGTGACAGGTACTGCATACACTTCAATGACATCACAAGTCGAGTTGACCTGGTGCTTCCAAACATACAATATCATGTTCTAAGAAACAATGCAGAGTAATTTCAGCCACAGATACCTTTCCAAGCATCCATTACCTGGCTCACTGGGGTTTTTCATGGTGATATTAGACGTTTAAGGTTGGAAGACAGGTGTTCAGTCTGATGTTCTGCACAGACTCTGAAATTATTGTAGCAAAGGGAATCACTTCTACAGAAACTACCTGAAAGAAATGTGGTTGGAATGATGAAGATTGTCAGGCCTTTTATGAGGTCTTAGATTTGCTGTTTCATGGTACTAGGAATTATAGGCTTGGTTACTAATTTACATATGCATTATTACTATTATAACATGCATGTTGTTAACTTTTAAGGGGAATCTCTGCGACTGCTCTCAGTTAAATTATTCAACTTAACAACGTTCGTTGGAAGGCTGGCTCTAAGTTTACTATATGCAGTAGTAACACTGCACCTGTAGTAATGTGGTTCTTAAAAAGGCTTAATGCAGTATTTGTTGGACTGTCAGTGATCCATATGATTTTTTGAAATGTTACCTGTGTGATTTAAAGGAAGCATAAAACAAGTAACTTTGATGTAAACCCCAAAATACTTCTCACTGGAGAAGAGTAGAAAAGTTTTTTAGTAGCTTGCATGGCTGCATCATATGAGAATCTGTTTTGCAAATACTGTGTTTCAATAAGCCTACTTTCCAAAGCCGAAATAGAGCATTTATGCACATGAGAAAAGCAGATTCTTGGCATTAATCATCAGTTGCTAACTGTTTTAAAATCATATTTTTTTCAACTTTACTTATTTTCTTTGCTGCCCAGTCTCCTTCGAGAAGTTAAAATTTAGATTGGCTGAAATTCCTTTTCTAGAACCATGCTGAAATTCTACTGATACCACAGAAATGTCAGTTTAGATGACTTGCAAAAGTGCCTGGAGCAGTCAATAATTTTTCTACTACAGATAATTCCTCTCCATTTCAGAACAAGGTAAAGTACTTTTTTTTTAGTTTTGCCAAGAGGAAAAGAAAAGTTTTTCTAAGTTGAAACAACTCTTGTCTGTAAATCAAACATGCAAACATTTCTTTCTAACAAGGTTTTCAACCTGGCATCAAAGAAAAATCTCCAGTCTATTTATGTGTCTCAGCTAAAGATACATCTAATTTTAAATGATTACACTTTTGGCTACTTCCCACAGAAGCAGCTAAATTTACCTAATTTTTAAATATAAATGTAATTTGGAGAATTTTTATTCTTCTAATTTGTTAACATTAAACTAAATTATATAAAACATGCAGCTGACTTCAACGTACTGTTGACTGTAATGTATGAGAAGTCATTCTACACAGACTAAACTCAATCAGAAGTGTGTTACCAATCTACTCCTGTATCTATTACTCTAAGTGTTTCTAGAGCAGGGAATGTGATTTCTCACAGACACTGGAGACTGCTGCTTAATTATTCATCCTGAAATTTAATTTCAAAGCTTGTAATCATTTAACTGTTTAAAATGGAATTTGTCACTGAAACAAGCCAAGAGGAACTAGAGAATTATTTAACACTCACTTATTTTAGTTTCAGTGTAGCTTGATAACTGGCTCATTTCATGCACAGTCCCAGCAGGCTCCTGGAACAAGGCACATATGATATTGATTATTTTCGTTCAGCTAGAGTAGGTAAATTTCCATTTATGAGTGGAAATGTTTTTTCCTGAGATGCACCATCTCTGTTTTGCCTGTTTTATTTTTTTATTTATCAAGATGTCTCCTGTAGGTGAGAAAAAGATACACCTTATTTCTTGGCCACTAGCTCCAGCCTACCACGGTGGCTGAAATACGTGCTTTGCAATAATCCCTGCTAACACAAAACAAATAGTCTGTGACTTGAAACACATGTGTGCACAGTAAATGAAGAAAACCCTTATATATGCTGTCAAATACACTTCAGAAATGAATACTTAGCATGTTACAGCAAGTGGTCTCTGTATGACCAATATTTCTGCTCTAGCACAGTTAGAGAAGTAGGAGCTAAAGTGGTATCTGTTGTCCCTGCATTCGAAATATGCCACTACGTGGTGTCATCATAAACCAGTGGCAAATAACTGTCCTTTAAAGCATCCCTTTTGTCTCCTAAAATGGCTTACTGTACGTCATCTTTTCAGTGTAATCCAGTTTCATTTTTGCAGAGGCCTGCTATGAAGCATGAAAGGACATGATGGGACAAGTATTGTGAATGCCACTAGAGAAGTGCATTCAAACTCTGACTTGTATTAGCTGATGTCTTCTCCCTCCTCCGTCTGAGACTGACTGCAGCAAGTGAAGGCCTATATCGCTATAGTTAGTTTGGTCATTGCCGTTACTGTTGTTGGTAGCTGGGTTGATGGAGTGCATCCCATGGTAAGGGAGAGCAACCCCAAGGCAGGTGTTAATTTCTCCATGGTATGAGAAGCATTTGTCCTTCAGGGAGGACTGGCCCATCTGGAGCACCCCGGGCTGAGGCTTTCCACTTGTGCCCAGCTTGTGAGCAGCTAATGAAGCTGAACTGCCTTGGACTCATGCCCTCAGGTGCCCATCTTTGGAGCTCCCCGGCAAGTGCTTGCAAGGCAGTTGTTCTTCCACATGTCTGTCCTGTTCATATGCCTGCACGGCCCTGCAAGCCCCTCAGAATTTTGGCACTAGAGAGTCTTTCTTGTCCAGGGGTTGTAACAGGTAAATCTGGGAACCAGGGAGCTCCCCAAAAGATATTAATCAAAGACATGGGTTGTGAGTTCTTTGGCTTTGCTTCAGTGCCCCTCTGTGAACCTTAGACATACACCTGCAAGAAGGCACTGAATAATCACCAGCTGTTCACAGACCCTTTCTCTGAGCATCTGAGAATTTCTCAGAATGCTGGAGCAGAACAATATAGGTACAGCCTCTGTATCCACCATAATTAAGCCATTTTCACAAATTTAAGCTAACCCAACCAAACCTGTAACTGTTAAAAATTATTGCTGTAGCAAACAGGAAATACACCATCAATTACAAAGTATCCTCATTAAAGAAAGTCCACATGAAGCTGTCCTGCAGAATTAAAACGTAAAGAAGTTTAAGTATGCTTTGACTCTTGAATAATCACATTTCTTTTAAATCTGGGCTGATCTTAAACAAGAAGAAATTAGTTAAAAGTTAAGATTCAGTTCTTAACTCCTGCTTTTTTATAATTCCTGGCATGAATACAAAACCAACTCTTGATATGTTAAGAACCCTTTTGTGAACTCACCTGTGATATGTGAAAACATTCTATAATGAGTAAAACAGACCCTTACCTTCGGATTTTTTCTCCTATGGCTAATTTTTTCATCTTCCTTTTCTAAATAAAAATTGCAATAAGATGTCTTCAATTAAATGTTTAAAGAACAACCTCCAGATCTCTAAATCAGAGTTAAAAGTACTCTTTAATGTAGATATCCTGACAAAATATTTGTACTCTCCAGTGTTTTTGAGATAACTAAAAGGCCAGAGCTTGAGTTAGGTATGTACATCTCTGCAGCATTTCTTACACTGAGTATGGAAAGTACAACAAAATGATGAAAAGTAAAATATGACATTTTTTTGAGGCCAATTTCTGTGCAACTGTTTTGTGAAAGAAAGGATAAATCTATCAATTTAGATAAAACAAATCTTGTGGGAACCAATTTGTTGGAGTAATTGTATTCTATAATATAAATACTGCTTTCAGTTTTAGGAGAAATAAACAGGAATAATTATTTTGAGACTATGCTGAAACTGAATTTTGCATAGACATTAAGTCATTTTGCTGTGACACAAATAGGTAAGAAAAAAGTGACTTAAACTTCTTGACATTTTTGTTCACCTTCTTTTAGTAGTTGATATTTATTATTTTATTTATGTTGAAGTTTCCTTAATAAGCCATTAAAATTTAACAGGAAACTCAGCAGGAATAGATGACAAGAGAACAAAAACAACAACAAAAATACATTATTATTTGTCCAATTTATTTGCGAACAGTTCTGTATTCTTTCTTGCTATTAACGTACACTGTGTCATGAATTTTCTGTATTTCCAATGTTGATGTAAAGTTCACTGACTCATAGATCAATTTGACCAAATGAATTCCTGCTGGGAAAAAACAGCATATCCAATTTAGAAGCTTATCTGAGAGAATTTTAGGATAACAGCCTATCATCTTTTATTTTGAAATAAATAGTTAGTAGAGACAGCAAAAAAAAGTAAAAATAGGCTAATAAATTCTGACTGTACTTTGGTTTAAGTGCAATTACTTCCCTCTGGACACACATACACACACTTCTTATAGATTATTATTTTTCATTCAGTCATGTTTTATATTACATAGGTTAATTACTTTGAGACTTATTTCATATTAGAAACAGGTGGATATTTCTTAATTAAGACAGGTGGTTTTGTACTGTTTGGAAACAGTCTGCTTTTATATTTTTGGTGGTATCTGTAATACATGAAAGAATATCAGAGATAGTTTAGTAACTAAAATAATAAGCAAATCTATAGTTTGGTCAAATCTCTTGCTATCAGTACTTAGGTATTATGGAATTCTTTCTGAGTTTAACATAAGTGTTTGAACAGATATAAGCATAACATACTATCTGCCTAAGCACAGTAGCATTCACACAAAATATGTTTCATGGTATTTCATTGCACATGTCTCATAATCATTTGTTTTCGTTTTTCATGGAATCGATTTCATGATTTTCATCATCAGACATGACCATTTCTAAACGAATATTGCAAATTCCAAACCTGCATATTCCAAGCTGAAGCAGGACGAACACTACTGAAATTAATACAGCATCACCTCTGCAAAGCTATTAGGAAAAAATAGAATCTGACATATGAGTTCTAAGTGTCACCTGGGGAGATGATGCATTTTGTGTCCTTTGTAGCTGTGATGTGAAGATGTATCGTTTCTAAAAAGGAAAAATGTCAGTAGTATTTCCACTATGAAACTCTAAGACAGACATATAATGCAGGACTATGTCATCACTACTAACTTATTTTATACGTTGCTTAAATTAGTAAACTGTAGTGTCTCTGTTGTTACAGGTCTACTTAGAGTGGCACTATAACGGATTAAGCCAGTTCTGCCCGTTCATGTTAGTTGAGAAGATTAGCCCTTCCACTACTGTAAACCAATAGCAAAGTGGACAAATAAAATTTTACACCCACCAGCATCTCTTCTACAAGCATTTAAACAAGTATGGGGCAATCTGTCACACATTGGCTCAGAACCTGGCGGTGGGCAGTGGCAGGGATTGGCTGAATTCTTAGATTTATGAAAGGAATTAGCAAAATAATACCACTTTCAAGAAATCTCATCTAAGGCTATAAATAATTACACCTCTTTTCTACATCCATGTTTACATATAGAAGAACACCTAAGAACAGAGGTCTAATGCTCAAAACCATGTTCTCTTGGTTCAAGTGAATAATCTCTATTCTTTCTGATTTTTGCATGAAAGCTTCACCAAAACATTTGCAGCTCTCATTTTTCAGTAAATTCTCTCCTTTTGATCAGCATACCTGGACAATGCAAAGGGGGTGATTTTGAAGTAGATCAGTAATATTCTACAAACCAGAAATAACAATAATTGGTGATTAAGATTACACAAAGTTTTCATAAAATGAGTGGTAGTTAGGAACAGTTCCCCAAGTGTAGACACCAGGCTATGAATATGAAATTATATGAAAACAGTGTCATACCAGCTTTTATACAGCTGTGGTTTGAATTTAATTGGTTTCTTAGGATATTTTACACAGGATTAGTATTTGCCATTAATATTTTGTTAAACTCCTGATTTGGTGATAGTTTGGCTTGTAAAGGGACCAATATTGACTAGAAACTGGCAGAAAGCAAAACATGGTGCAAAACCCCCACACTCACTCCTACAAACAATGTTAATTGAACAGTGATATTTCTTTTACGATATGGGAACAAAGGAATACCAAGGCAGCATATTCGTTAGAGTGTATATAAATACTGCACACATCCAGGTACTCATATGTGCACAATTAGCCTGTGAAACTCACTGCCACAAAACAAAGGGGAAAAAAATCATAAACTTTGTAAAGGAATAAAACAATGTTCAAACTAAACAATTATAAGACTTTAGTTCTTAATTACATTCAGATAGCACACTGACTGTTATTTTATACCTGCTCCCCAAACTCACTCATACAAAAAGTTTCCTTAAGCCTTTGAAAAAAAAACATTTCTAGTACAAGGAAGGTATTTCTCACTGTGCATAATGTTCCAGAGGTTTATCTCTGAAAGAGCTGACAATGACTGCTGTCATTGAGACTGACAAACGAAAATGTTTAGATCACTTGAGATGGCAAATTCTTCACTGCTAAAACAGCTGTCAGAACAGCTACACTTCTTCGTTTGATCCTTTAGATTAAAAATAATTAGAGCAAATTACAGGGATAAATATAAACTTTTTAATGATGCAGCCTAGCGTACAGGTGATAAAGATTGCAGTACACTCAGACACCTAAAGAGATACTGTCTACAGTGCTTTAAGCACAGGCCTACAGTAGAACTTGAATTCCTGCCTGTAAGTGTTGTACTGCCTGGACACAAATCAGCCTGGAGGAGCAGGGCCCCCCATCACTGCTCAGCCTGAGTCCAGCCTCAGGTGCCCTTTACACTGTGTGGTAATATAGTGTGAATAACGTCAGGGAAACAAGCAGGCCTGGACCTTCTTATCAGAAAAAACCTAGCACCTTGTACAACAAGAAAAGGCTGCTGCCACAGAAATGTAGCAAAGAAAATGCACAGGGTGCGCACAGTCCGTACTGATCAACAAATAGCTCTTGGGAGCACCCGTGGAGAACACACAGAAATAAAAAGAACCAATGCAACCTGTAAGTGATTTTAGTAAAATCTTCATGACAGTAAATGCTAGTAGTAAAGAAATTCTAGGAAAAATATATGGAATGGATGGTAATAAGAGAATAACATAAGAAAAAAAATATTTAACTTTTAGTTCATGTTTGTTGACTTTTCTCCCCAAATTCCACTGCAGAATATTTGCATATTGTATATTGTGCTTTCACTACATCTCTCACTAGCTTTGAAGGACAACCCCAGAAAGTCAGCATACAGTAAATCATCCTGTATCAAGCTCCAGTTCCAGTCATATTAGACATCTATCATGTATTAGCACACCTGTATCGGGTTTTTTTGGCAGAATAAATTCTAAGAAATGAGAATTGAAGAAAAGAAGACAAAGTTTGTTTTATTGGGGTTTTTTTTTTTTTTGAGTTATGCTTCTCTTCGGATTAAGCTGCTTCTAAAAGTCTGTCAGGTACTGCAAGCCTGTCTCTGTAACACCTCTGTAACACCTGGGGGTATTTCTGGCCACATAACTACAGCTGCTGAAGATGACTGCATCTCCCACCATGCAAGTGCAAGGCTTAGTCTGTTGAAAAATTCAGCCCACCTGATAGTTTTGTTTAATTTTCAGATCTGAAGTGCTTAATCTTCAGACTTCAATTTGAAAAGACCAATTTTCTAACCCTTCTTGTGAAGAGCTGAACATTCAAGATGAATTGCAGGAAACTGAGGCAATGTTTCCTTCCTGAACTTGAAAGAAAAGAAAATCAGACTGCACTTTTACTCTTTTTAAAAAATTGGCAGTACTGCTGCTAAAGGCAGTGATGATAGCTAGAGGCAATTCTGATAATTTCCTCCAGGGAGGTTTCTTCCAAGTATGGTTTACAGTATGACCCACAAAATGTAGCTTAGTATTGGAAAGGATGGCAAGGACATAGATTTTTTCAAGGGTACTTAGAGCACAATCTATGTTAAACATGCTGCTTCCCATTTGCTTTCATGTTTATAATCAAATTTGAAGTGTTCGCATTGCTTCAGTAGTTGAGTCTTTAATATAATTAGATGTAGTAGTTAAGCTGCTTGATATTAGATAATGTAGCAGTTTTTCTTTAAGCTGTGTCTTTATGCAGGCAAAACAAATTCAGATTTTATCCAAACAAGCATAATTCTCACAAGACAATTCCAGTTATACTCAAATTAGATAAAAGCTAGAGGCAAACTGATACTGTCCTTCATTAAAGTGTTTTTGTGCTTTTTGGATGCTTGGCATAAGCATTATGTGTAATGTAAAGCACATACCCTGAGGTCTTAGATACATGTGGCGGGACTTCTCCATATAAAGTAAATTAGAGTCCACACAGCTGAACAAAAATGTTCCTGATACATGTTTTCCTACCCAATGGTCTGAAGATTTCTGTTTGCCGTTTTGGATGGGCATTGCTATGACGGCAGTATGAAGAAACCATGGCACGAGAACAGTACAACAGGAACATCATAATAAGGAGTAATATTACTGAAAACTAAAGGCACAGCAGAATGCATTATATCAGTATATTCTTAGTAGCTGCTGACAATTTAGCTGAATCAACACCAGCATTTCTTTTTCTAAGGAAGTGTTCAAGAATGGAAGAATTACTCACTGGCTTCTAGATTAAATGATAGCTCTGGTTTTAAGCTTCGGTTCTGCTGGATGACAGTCTTTCCTTCAGATACCCTCTGTACAAATATCTAAAGAAGAAAGTGGTAAGGGCCTCACAGACTTTAGCTTATTGCTTCTGCATGAGGAGACATGTCTCTTTTAAAGTTCTTTTGCTGTTGGTGTCACGTTCAGCTCTGCCTTTGGCTTTTTTGTGCAATGAGTATATTGTACTGCCAGTGGCCAAATGCAGGCAGAGGTTTTAATGAGCATGGGTTTCCTTCACTTGGAGGTCATTGTGGCTGCTGTTGCTCTGCTTGCTGTGATTAATACTCTCCTTCAGGTGTCCTTGGGAAGGTAGATTTCATACACTGACGTAACTGTTTGACCCATCCATGTCAGCTGTTTCATGCCCAATTGCACAGATGGTTTTGTGGTTTATGAGACTGCTTTATTTTAAGATTATTTTGATTTCAAGGCATCAATACTTACAAATAGCTGTCATAACACAGTGCTACTAAGTCTTCAAGTACAAGGTTGATTTGTCTAACTGGACATTGCCCATTGACTAGCAGCCAGTACTCCCTGTCTTTAAAACTTAGTAACTTAGGGCTTGTGAAGGCTGGGGGCTTGACAGCTATTTCAACTACAGTTCTCCCTCAACAAGACAACAGGAGCAAGGATTTTACTCTCACTGCTCCTTCAATAGGTATCAAAATTGGGAGAAAGGATTATTGTGGCTCCATCTGCATTCACTCCTCTAGTTTTCTGGAGCTCTGCTCTTACTGAAACATTAAGTGCTAAATAATGACTACAAAAATTAGCTAAGAAAATGAAACTTCTGCAACAAATTTATGCCTGTTCTTTTAAGAGAATGTCCATTCTCCAATAGCTAGAAGTAAGATAATATAGAAACAGAGCATGTATGCAAGTTCATCTCCTCCAATTAATTATAAAGCAAGCAAATAATTATTCAGGTCAGTGTAATGACAGTGAGACTTCACACTCTTCCTGCCATCACTGTGAAATGTCATAATGCAGTGATACATCACCAGGGTATGAAGGCTTGCTTGTGTTCCTACCACAGGGATTTTTTTGCTGCCACTTCCAAGAGCTTCGATATAATCCATAGGAAGTCTTACATGTGATAATGAGGAACAAATAACATGTTTTGTAGTTGCTAATACCTAGAGCTATACAAGATGTGGAAGAGGATGAGCATGATTTGTTTTCCACAACTTGAAAGCTGTCATCCATGAAAGGCACAAAAATGCCTGTGGGTTTGCTTATGAAATGTGGATGAAGATAGATTTAATTATTGAAAACAAAACTTTCATTCACTTTAAAATATCCCTTACTTCCTTCATAAAAAGTCATTCTTTTGAGATGAAACAATTTCTGAAAAGCAGTTATTTTTATGAGTAGCTTTAGTTAGGTTTTTATTTCAAATTTCAGGTTCCTGAATAGAAAGGTTCTTGCTACTTATATTGTAAATGCTGCAAAAGCAGGGTCCTTGTTATATGGTTTTCATATTTCCTTTGAAGTTTTATTTTTCTAAAAATACCAAATTTTTACATTTCTTTCAGCTCAATCTTCTGCAGCTACTATAAATAATTATTTAGCCTTTAAATACTGTCTATGCTTTGAACCAAAGTTAGTATTTTCTCTCTTTTTTTTTTTTTTTTCTTTTTAAATCTTATAAAATAACTTTAGTAATTCAAATTGGTAGTTCCCCTCTGGACGACTTCTACTTCATACATGCTGTGTAGCTAATTAGGGTATCAGGCATAGTTAGAAAACTCAAATAACGCTGCTATCCTTAGGAACTTTGTATTGAGGTAGAAAGAGAGACAAAAACTTCTTTTCTACTACCTGAAGATACAGTTGAACTTCTGTTGTATCTGTTTCTCCATATGGTGAAACTTCAACCTTGGTCCTGTGAGAAAGGAACCTGTTTTGAGCACACCAGTGCTGTACTTGAGAGTGTACCATGTGGTTCCTCAAGTGTAGATGAAAAAAAAAAAAAAAAAATTTGTCCACCAAAGGAACCTCTGAAGTAGACAAAGTAACTAATATAGACACCCTATATGCAACCTACATCATACCAGGTGCAGCCAGGACCTGGTTAGATAAACAGGGAAACGTTTCTTTGGGTAGGTGTAGACCTCTTTTTACCTGCTTTTCTCTACAAAGTGCCTGTGACCCACGTACAGCATGTGTCTCCCTCTAGTGATTTAGGTAATTTAGTAGATTGCGTTTGCCTGTGACAAAGATGCATTAATTCTGAAATATTGGCTCATGCAATATAAGTTTACATTTCAGATCAAGAGGTGCCTGGAAGTGTTATTATTCAGGGTGGAGTAATATGAAGTTAGAATTAAAGGTCTTTGAGTTATTCCAGAGGTAGGAACCATAGATTTAATGTCAATCTGCATCTAAAATTTCACTTAAGTCTGACTATGATTTCAGTTCTACTGATTTAATAGTGCGTACTTATAAAAAGGGAAAATGCCATTGACTTCAAAGGACCTTTGACTCAGTCCATATGTGAGAAACATTCTGAAAATCTAAGTGCTATTATCTCAGCTGAAACATGATGCATTCCACAGGCTAATGTAGTATCAATCCACAGGAGAGTATATGCCTTCAGTCAGACCACGTTTCTTGAAAAGTTCTTGTTCATTAAAATTGTATATAAGACTTTCATTGCACTAAGGTTAAACCATCCTGTTTCTAATATTTTAACATCCCTAGAGGTATTTTCAAATAATAAAAGTTTGCTTCAATTGTCCTTGTGGAATCACTTCTAAACTGTAAATCCTTATGAGTGTTCTCTGATTTCTAGCCCCATCTCAGCTCAGAAATACTTCTTGCAATAGTCCCTGACTTCTGAGGGACTCAGTTCAGAAGAAAATCTGACTACTCAGGCTCTGCACCAAATACAGAGAAGCTAGCTTAGGTACCAGAAGACACACAAAAGACTGAAAATTAACCTGAGCAAAACTGTCACATGGTTATACTGCTCTGCTCTACATCCTCTCATCACAGTCTGTACACTGGGTCATTAGTTTGCAAGACCTGGCAAACAGAGAAAGTTCCTGCCAAGACCTGTGGAAGGAGCTCAAAGAAAGCACCAGGTATTGCAGGTAACAGTGCAGTAGATGCAATCACTGTTAACACTGTAAATACTAAACTCAGTCAAATAATAGCAAGGCTATTATGTTTCTTGTGACATCCTAGTGTCAATGGGACCAGTCAAGATCACAGCTTTGTTACAAACCATGTAATTTTCACACACACAGCAAGAAACTGTTTCTCTTCTTGCGAACTTATGATTAAGATGGGTGTGAAAAGGGTTAGCGAAAGGCAGTCCTGTCAGCCATGTTGTTACAAATGAAGAACCCAATACAGACAGTAACTAATGTTAAAGTTCAGCTTCAGCCTCCCAAGTTGCAGTCTGATGTATTAGCCACAGGACTGTCTTCCTGTCTTCCTGTGCTTTTGAAAATTAAACAGCAATATGAGCAACTCTTAACTATTTGTAACATTCTTTGAGTATTGAACTCCAATACCTTGAGCAAATATCATCACAAATCATTGAATTATTTCCAATGCAGTGTCAGCACACTGCAGATATATTTTTTTTTAATCTGTCTATCTGTCACATTTAATGAAAACACTAGTATTGTCAACATGAGCTGTATTTTCCAAGCTTGCGTAGTATTTAATATTACAGGTATTTCTTAGAATTTGATATTGCTTTTCATAGTAACTTAGAATAACAGCAAGGTCTAGTAGTTAGTGACCACTTCTGTTTGAAAGGTTTCTGCTGTCTTCTTTCATGATTTTATCATGATCAGTTTACTGCAGTTAAGTAACAATCTTCCTTTTGCAAAGCTATGAGTGGTAAGATTAACCAACAACGTTTGCTTAAAAAAAAATCTGCTTACTTAATGGATATGGTACCGGTCAGGTAAGAATGATTTTAGAACAATGAATGGCTCGCTCACATAGGGTATAATGTAGCAGTTCATCATGGTCCTAAGTAGTAGCACGCCAAAATTGGCTGTTGAATGCAGCCAGAAAACTCCTGTGGATGGTAGAATAAAGTAGTTTTCAATTTCTATTTTTGTGTGACTTTCATAGATATGGCAAAAAAATGCCACTCTATAATAAATGTTTCATGGCATTCTTTGGCACAAACATCAAGTATGGTTGTGTAAATACCCTTGTATGCATACCTATGTTGATTTGATGGTAGAGGCAATTTACTGAATCAGTCCTTGAAATTAATACAATTTATAGTCTATATAATTTTACATCATTCAGATAGATACATTTGGACTAACCACAAGATTATTAAGCATTTTTTTACTTTTGCTTTCCTGCCATTAGCTAGATGGAAAATTTACATCTGATGAATTAGAGACAGAAAATTGGGGGGGAAAAAAAAAAAAAAAAAGCCAAGACACCTACCCACCCCACTTCCAACATATCTCCTTTAAATTTTGAACTGTATTCTATACAATTATGTTTAGAGGATGCTACAGTTCCTCAGTTACATACTAAGAAGTGCAGAAATGTCAGTATTAACAAATAAAACTAGTTACTTCCCCTTTATTTGTGCATTGTGATATAGGCATGCCCATTACCACAAAAAAGCATGAACAGAATCCAGGTTTCCAGGGTCCTAATCCAAGGAAGTACCAAAACAAAATGGTTTTGCTTTCCATTACCTTACACAGCAAACAAAATAGGAATGCTGCAGAACAAAGACCAAGCAGCCTTATCTTTAAAGACTATGACAATGGCAGCCACAATAAAGTTGAGAACACAAGCTCTGGATTTTCTTCCACCCCTCAACCCTGTGTTTTCCCATCATATTTACTGAGTTCTAGAAACTGATGATTAGAAACTAAGAGCTCACAGCTATTCACACAGGACCTAGCAAGTGTTCCACCTGTAACTGGATCACTGCAAAGTTTAGGGGACAAATGTGTGTGAAAGAAATGCCTAAAAGTTTTAGATCCCAAGAAAGTAATGCAGTATGAGCTGACATCCTGCATTACTGCATCATTTTTTGCAACCAAGATAGACTTAGTCCTGGATTTTAGTATATGATGTTAAGTATACAGAAAGAAATGAAATTAAATCCTTCTTAATTTCTATTCATATTCATGTATTTTAGACTATTTTAACATTCTGTCTTTTCTCATTACTATATATACCTTTCATATGCACAATGTGAGAGGAGTGTTTGTGTGTATAAAAGGTGAAGGAAAGCCAGAGATGCAAATATATAAAAGCATATGTAGCATGTATATTGTCCATGTCACCTACATTTTCTGAGCTACATTAAACTTTAGAAGTAAGATCTCCTGAAGCACTCTTGAAGCATACTAATTCCATTTAAAGGCTACTACTGAAAGTCAAAATGTTACAGGCTAATGCCTGACTCAGTTGCCATGCTTCCAGTTACAGCAAGAGGAATAGAATATTCATTTACTCTTGACAGTGTGCAAGTTCCTGGGGATCTTTTTAATCTTGTACAAATATCCTGCAATAAAAAGTCCCTGCTAACTTTATTACCAAAGGACAAAGTGATTAAAAAGAAGGTCAGTAGAAAAGATCTGCAAATCTTTGATGTTAAAATACATATCACTATTCCTCTGCATCATGTTTTGTGTAGTTTAATTATATAAATCTAATTTTAAAATATTATTTCCAAAAGATCTGGACCTATTTCTCTAGGGTAGGTGAACACATCCAGAACATGTAATCGAGGTAAAAGAAGAGCAGGATATGCTAGGTTTTTAATTTAAGGAACACCGTTTAAGGAACTGTCTATAAAACAGTACAAATTATATACTTAACCCTTGTCAAAAAAAAAAAAAGTTCCTCTGCAGTTCCAGGGCTTTCAGTTGTGATGTCCAGAACTGCTGTAATTCCCTGCCAGAGACTAAGGGTAGGAAGAGAACAAGTTGGTTTTTATTTACTATTTCACTTTGGTTAGCTACAAACCTTATCAGTGCCTTGGGCCTGTGTCTCAGATGTTTTCTTAATTAATTTAGGACACCCAACAGGGCCCACATTTTTAATGTGAGTGAAGACGAAAGACAGTGATTTATCCAAGCCCAAACAGTGCATCTACAGCAGCAGCTGGAACTAGAGCTCAAAAAAACCCTCTGGTGGACTGTCCTGTACAGTAGGAAAAAAACAACCAAAAATCTTTATAATTGAAGAAGGATTATTGTGCATATCAGTTTGTCTTTATTAGGTTAAACTCACATTTTATTGCTAGACTTCTAGGCACCATGCCATGCAGGAAAATGACAGCAAATACCTCAGATAAATTTGCTGGCAAGCTGCCTCTTGGAAAATTGCTCTTTCCTCCTGAAAAAAGAAAAAAAAAATAATCAAACTGTTAATAGCATGGAATGTGGCTGATATGAGATGAAGGAATTGCATTTTCATTTAGATGTCGCTACCTCAAATTGCATTTGCTCTAGCTTCGACACTTCAGCTACAAACTTGAATTATGTTATACCTAAAGCTTGTGAACCTACATATCTTTTCTAGTTAACCATGAGGAAGATTGTTGCAGTATCTTATTAATATAACTTTAGTTAAAGTTAAAGAATAATATTAATATAAAACCAGAATCCCATTGAAGAGAGAAAAACAAGACATAAGAACAACAAATATGGTCATGCTGGGAAGTAGGGACATGTTTGCATTCCTGAAAGAGAATCCCTAAATCTGCTGGTTTTGTGCAAGAAAGGAAGAGAAAACATTGATAACTCTCAGAAACAAACAAACAAACAAGTTAATACTTATTTTTGAATCAAAACGCTTGCTGAAGATGAAAACAAACTAAAAATATAACAGATAAAAATGAGACTGGTGCAAGCAGCCTGACTTCTAGATGCAGTTATGAAAAGAAGTGTTAGATATGTAATATCTTTTATTAACAATGTGCTATCTCAGTTTGGGTCTCAAGCCTTTGGAATTTTGTGCCTCAAAATAAAAGACTTTGCTGCATAGAACAAGGTAGTTGTTCTTTACTGATCTTTTTGAAACGCACAAGACCTAATAATACATGGAAGTGAGGAGGAGTCTGGTGTTTACAAAAGGTAAGAGGAACACAGGTTAACGGGGTCATTAGATCAAGTCCCCTGCTGCTTGAAACAGCTGCCTCAGATATTTTTCTGTAAACATATCTAGCTCCAATTTAAAGTGACTTGCTAGCTCCCAACAGGTACTTATATGGAAAGTCTTTGTTCCAAAATACAGGTGGTTAATGAGCCTTCCTTCAATTTTCAGACTAAATGAATTTATCCATTTTACGCCAACATTGTCTCTCACTTAAGAAGTTAGGATAGTCTAGGCAACCTTGAACTTGTTAAATTAACTTGGATTCTCTAGCATACCCTCACTGATACATGTTCTTACCTTCCTCAGTCATACCAGTCCTCAGCTTCGGTGGCATTTGTCTTTCTGGACCAGAGCTCTGTGGAGCATTTTATATGCACTATACTCATTAGCTTGTCTAACAGTACTGATAATTCCCTCTTTGTAGTGAAAATGCATCCTGTGGTGCACCTCTGTTTATTTTGAATGCTGTGACATATCTGAGTTTATGCCTCATTAGTGACAATGTGATTAAACCCCTGGACTTTCTAGATTATTCTAGATGATAAAATCTTAAGCATATATTCACTTTGTGTGGCTAAATTTCTTTACTCACATTATCCAAATCAGCTATGGTTTCCTGTTTAATTTTTCCTATCTTGATTGACAGGCCTTTCAGATTTGGATAATCCATGTTTGAGAATCAGTCATATTTGAAATCAGATAGTTACTTAGAATCTGAAAAACATAGGTAAGATAATTACCTTGGTTTGTGTGGTACCAATTTGTAATGATTACTGAAGTTTGCAAATACTACAGCTGAGGTCATTGTGCACTTGCAGGTGCACCAAGCTCTAAGGCATTTTCAATCCCTGTGTCAATAGGGATAATCACAGCAGAAGTCCAAGTCAGCCATGTTTCTAAATATGATTTTTTTCTCTTAACCCAACCACTTTTGGATAACATTCTGTAAAGTAAATGTAAAATTATTTCTTAATGAGACCCTCTAGAAATAATAGCAGTTGACTTTCCTTTTGGGGCTAAGACATGAACATTTTGGCGCTTTTTTTTTTTTTTTTTTTCCTTGAGTGAAATACAGATATGTGCAAAGTAGGTAATACTATATGAGCAGTTGCCATATGTTCCTTTTGAGTCAATGGAGAAAATATATATACTTCTAGGATGCAATTGATTTTATCCTACGATATGTATGTAAAGTAGATAAATGTGTCTAAAGCACCTAAAGGAACTCTGCTTTGTAGATTTCTGTTTCTCACATAGGCTGTAAAAAACATTGACTAAGATGCATGTGTCTGAAATTACTTGAGGTGATCCTACCCTACATTTAATTTGGATCAGTGGCATCACTTTAAAAGTACTTGAAATGGGCTTTATTTCTCTATATTTTGGTCAAACTGGCAGTTCTACTTCTTTGAAAAGTAGACTGAATTTCCATTTTTTTGACTGCAAGTATGACCGGGAAAATGATCAAAATATTGACTGCTCTGACAGAACTCAACCTGACTCAACGAACTGATGAAATAATCAGTTTTCCGAGCATGTCAGGATTCTTAGGGTATCTAATAAAGTCCAAAATCTACGGTAATATCTCTGTTTATATAATCTGGAAACTGTTTGTCTTTGACTCTTTGAATGATACTCTTTGAAAAAGTATAGATTTGGTTATAGTTCTGATAAAGGCAGTTAAATCAAACACCATCACCCAGATAAAGGAATTTGCTTATTTTTACATACTGTTTTATATCATTTATATATTTAATAGAAATATTATGTGTAGTAGACTGGTATTTAATTTTTTCCAGTAGAAAAGAATGCATGCTAAAACGTCTTTTGTTCTTACTATTAACATTTCTAAGGATTTGTTAGGATTTTTTTGCCCTTTATTATAAAACAAACCTACATACTGTTTCATTCCCTCGGTCTGTACTTAGAACAGAATGGTTTAATTACTTTCTAAAGAATCAGGTTTTACTAACTAGTTAGTTATTTTAAGGACACTCAGTTAAGTTTGTTAAAGCATAGTTTTTCCATCAAGATAAAAAAAAAAACCAAACAAAAAACTGTTTAGTTTTGCATTAATTCCAATAGTGATATTTACTGCAGCATGGGTAAAGCACTGAAAGAAATATTATGAGTGAACAGGCTCTTAATTTACATATTATTGTTATTGTCTTAACAATAGTTCAGACAGCCAGAAGCAGTCTTAACTACTGTTCCCCAGCTGATCGTACAGACTTGGTTGGGTTTTATGTAAGCTCAGGCAGCAAAATCAGAGAGATGACTAAAAGCACATACAGATTTAACCAACCCATTTGCAAAGAAATGTAATGAGAAGGAAGGAGCAATATTTTCAGTCACTCCAGTGTTAGGATAACCTGGACATTGTATATCCTCAATGAGCCCTGATGAGCTGTGCTTCCAGTCAGTCTAAAGTAACTAGACATTTACTATCTTTGCCAACAACTATCTCACTGAAACATGTTAAGAAATTATATTTTTCTTTTTTTTTTTTTTCAGAACAGAAATAAATATTTGATGCTTAATGCAGTGCTACGCTAAACTGGGAAATGTCTGTCCACTGGTACAAAGAACAACTCTTTGCCAGCAGGCTTTTTAAGCCTATGGTTTTGCTATCCTTCTAAGGCTGTTTTACATGAAAGCAATGGGGCTAAGTATTTGATGAGGAACATCTTGCCAAGAGTAACTGGACTGAGGCAAGCACCCTTTCAAAGTGTATCTCTGGCTGCATATTCCATAATTTCTAAGCTAGGATTCATGGCGACTAATTTTAGCTACCCAAAAATGAGCGTCTAGTCTACACTAGTTAATCAAGAAAGAGAGGCAAATCCAAGGGCATTTCATTTAATGTTATAATAGGTGGAATGAGTGACTGGCTCATCAGAGTTTCTGCAGAATGTTTCACCTTTGATTATGGAGAGATCCTGAGTGCCCAGCTTGGACTGGAAGCTTAGCTGTTAGGTGGTTAGAGTCAGCTGGCTGAGCATCAACTTTTAGCATTTAATAACCCCTTTTGCACTAAAATTTATGACCAGTAAATGAAAGCCTTTATGTCCTGTAACCATAATTTCCAGTTGTTCAATGTCTTTATTAACAATGTATCTGCTTTTATTGAACAGGCTGAAAGATTAAAAACTTATCACAGTAAGAGTCAAGTTCTGTTTAACGAACGTGTGATATTCTTATGATCAGAGACACCTAAAATTTACATATATGTTTCTTTCATCTTAGCTGCAAGTAGCAGGAGAAGGAAGAGAAAAATCACATATTCGTATTTTCATCCTTGCGGTATCTATGTGCAGCAATATGTGGCACCGACATATCTCGTTATGTAATAGAACTAAACTAGGAACAAGTTTGCTGCTCATTTTGTTCTATGAAAGGATACTTCAAAGAATGTGTGGATTTGAAGCAGTCAGTTGCTCAAGTCATGACTCAGTGGTGCCTGAGCATCTGCAAGGAGTCACATATATCTATAGCGGCTGACTCATTTCCAGTTCTATACGCACTGCACATCTTTGATTAATGGCACCGGTGGTAAGAAAGGTAGTATCTGGGAGAAACTATGAGGAGGTCACTGCAGTCCTATTTCTCAGGCAGAGTCTGGTGAGGTATATAATTGTTATAATTGCTTTAAATTTTCCTGACTTGAAATATAAGAGGCAAATTGTATGGAGTTCTCAGATACAAGGGAAGAATCCGTTGAGGATTTTTCAGTATTTGATAAAATTTGTCTTTCCTAGTGCTGTAGAAGTGCCAAGTACAGTATTTCCTAACAGAGGAACATAATGTCAAGGATGAGTTCAGCAAGTGAGCTGCTTCCTTCCCAAAGTAAACTCCTTGCGGATGTTCTTATACAAGCAGCAAGATTGTGTTTAACAAAGAAGATATTCTGCATGGCATTTTCTGTTTTGGAAAAGTATCTGTATAATGTCAAGTAGATTTTCCAGTATTTTTCTCAGCTCAACCCAGTTTGCACTATCTAGCATCACCAGGGTTTTTCTTTCAGAAGTCTGTACAATACTGAATACCTGTTTGGTATTTTCCATTCAGCAGTTAGCTAGGAAATATAAAAAGGCTTCTCAATCCTCCCCTGCTCTGGAGTGAGAAGGATGAGCAGAGGCATCTTGGCAGTAGGACGGCATGTGGATTTTCAGTCATTACAAAGGTGAGTCCATGGCCAAATGCCAGAAGATTCCTGCTGTTTGAAATATGAGAGAGCCCCTTCCAGGCAGCTGCCTGCATGCCTCTGTGCCTGCCAACGGCAGGTGCAAATCAGTGATAGATGGAAGGCATGGAACGGGCTCCTCTGTCTGTTCCTTAATCAAGTTTGGGGATCTACACACTGTACAACATTACTTAGAAAAGACTTTTTCTTAATTCAGTTATTTTAAAATATATCAGATTATCTCATGACGGGATATATTTCTCAAAACAAACATTAAAGCTAAAATTAAGGCTACAAATCTTATTAGTCTCTTTTCTTCAGAAGTCTAGGCATGGAAATTAATAAAAAATATGTCAGAACATCTTATAGACTTTGATTACTGATATCTACTAACTTATGGAGCAAAATTGTGCACAGTTAATATTTAATGCCTGATTTCTCTTGTAATTGCACTGATTTTAATAGAAATTTATTGTTGCATGTCGATGTGATCCAGATCCTATGATTTGAAGAATTAGATGGGCAAATTGCACGCTACTTCAAAAAAATTTGGTTGCAGTAAATGGAGAGAAATTAATCTCAGTAAAATTTTACATATTCAGCATTGGTCACATAATTAGAGAGCAATCAAAGCACAAGAGAAAAAATAACATTACTTGTAGGGTTTCCTCTGGGGATATATTTTAAACAAGACTTTAATACTGAATATACCACATCAACTGTGCTGGCTCATTTACTAACACGTTAGTGCTGCTTCTCATGTGCAATGGAGCAGGAAATCAGACAGTAAACACTGGAAGAATTATCAACAATCTTAGGCAGTACCTAATACTAACTGAATAAATAAGGATTTTGTGAACATAATATGCTCTTCAGAAATGCACTGAGGGAAAATGAAGGGAGCAGCCTGAAGAAGGAGAAACAGGATGACAACAGAATGATACATGCTGTGCTTGCTGGGGTAAACAGTCTCGTTCATTTGCAAATGAGGAATGAATGGAAGGAATTGTTTTTTAAGAAACATCATTGCAAGGTTATGTGCAAAAACAAAATTTGGGCAGTTTTCAATGAGAAGCTTTCAGATTAACTCTTCTGGCACAAAAAAAAACCCCAAACAAACAAAAAAAACCAAAACCAAAACCACCCCCCCCAACCTTTTAAAAATATAACTTTCTTTTGTTTCCAGTCTTGATATATAGTTCTAAGGATAATGCTTCAGCAATTTTATCTATCACCTCTAAATGCTAGTGCTTTTTCTGTCCTGCTGTTTTTTAGGAAGAGTGCATGAGGAAAATGGGAAGGTATTTTATTTTAATGATATTCAGAAAACTAAATTATATTCATGCAAATAATTAAATGGAAAAAGTCTGCAACAGGGAGAAACCTATCCCTCTGCTACTTCCTCACCCCATCTGTGCAGAGCCAAAGACTATTTTAAGTTTAGTCTGTTTCCCTACATTTTTAGAATAAATATATTCAGTACTTCAGATGAAAGTTAGCTCATCTACATTTATAAGAAGAAATTTTTGATGTGTTAGTATCCTTAATGAATATATATTAGAATATGTGTCTTATTGAACATGCCAACATAAAATAAACTTGCCATTATCTACACTAGTGTGTAAAGTAAAAACTCAGAAAAACAGACTTTTTGAAAAAACAAACCAATTCAAAATGGATTCTTCGGAGGTGTGTGATTAAACTGCCTTCTCTATTCTTTCCATTCCCAAGATGAAGATATTGTTTTCACAGATCTTACGGCTTGAAAAATAACATTCTTGAGTTAATACCTGAGTCTACCAATGCTGAAATGTAATGTAATAATGAGGTCCCTAGTGCAATTAAATTTTATGAAGCTCAGACATGGTCAGGGGGCTCATACATTAAAAGGGAAAGGTCAGTGACATTCACTTTTTTAGAAAGTTAAGTAGCTACTAAATTGCCTTAAAATTGGAAGAATACTATTTATTCAACATAATCCTCCAGTAACCCATAGGCGATTTTTCTTTTCCCTTTCCAGCGGAGAGGCCATTTTTGTGCATCCTCTATTGGGCTGTGCAGGTGAGCAGCACAGAGACACATTGACCAGACCGTCCAGTGTCCTGGTTGCAGTCTGGGCAAACTCTGGTGCCTGCCAGTGGGTATCCAAACGGTGCAATGTGCCATGCTTCTTCTGCACAGACTTCTTATGGCCAGTTACTTGCAGCTGAGGGACTGCTTAATCTAGAGGTGCTGTCTACACACCAGTTTTTAATATTAGCAACACCTCACAGCAACAAACCACGTGTGAACACTGCAGGCTACTGCAAGGCAGACTGCTTCTCAGGATCTGTACCTTTTCAGGCTTTTAACCTGTAGCATGTGCGAGATAGTTACCCTGTTACATGTGATATGAATACACATAGGCAAAATCCCTATAGAAGAGGTGGTATATATGGTCTAGTTAGACTCACTATATGTTGCCCGTATGTGTAGCCACATATGCCATGACTTTGCATGGTAACCAGTCTTCTAAGACAAACCACTCTGAAGTTTACACATCAGGCTTTGTCTTGTCAGAACAAATTTGGACCTTCTTATTTTTAGTGTCCTTCATAATCTTGTTGTCTCATTCACCTTTTTCTGTCTGTGCCTTTTCTGACCATATTTCCAGACACTGTGCAAAGAAAGAGGAGGTGATAATTAGACCATCAGTTGTATTACTATTACTGTCTTTAATATATGTTTTTAATACAGCTCCTTTTTGAAATTATTGATTTTCAAGATTAGAATGTAAATACACATTCTCAAGATTTGAGAAAAACAACCCCCTGGCTTAAAATTACATTACAGACCATGCAGTGAGGTTTTAGATTTGTTTAAGGAAATGAGTTGCTATGAACAGAAGAAATACTAAAAATGTGCTGTACAGAAGATGACAGAGGGACAGCTCTGTTATAATACAGTTAAAGCCTTAAAAAAGTGGTGAGATGCACAAGCTGAACATGTTAATAGGCAAATAATGACATTTTATGAGCAAACAGAAAAATTATCAGGTGTGTTTGACTGATTAAACAGTAGTTGTATTATCTGGAACAAAGACTGATCAGGAACACAGGCATTAAAAGAAAGACAGGATTTTTTCAATGACTGTGACTGACTTAAGCATCTAAATATCAATTAAAGTAACAACCTGAACCTAAAGGGGCTACTTTTATTGTCAGGGATGAGAAAGAAGCTTATTTAAATGGCATTTCAAAGCCCAGCTCCTGGTGCTTTGAATATACCTCTGGAGAACACTTTTTGGTTTTCTTTTTTTCCAGGTATTAAGAGGAGTTTTACTGCTGCTATTGCATGATACATTTTAAAGTGAAAATTTATTTCACTGAATTTTTTAAGTCTGTGACTAATAAACTGAGTGCCTCTAAAATGTTTTGCCTGTTATTATGTAATAAAAGTACTCTCTAAAATAACTGGAATCTACTACAACAACTAAGATACTCTAAGGATCACCTATGTAAGTAAAGTAAAACACAAGGTCATATTGTTCAAATAATCTGATTATATTTAAAAGTTATTGCACAATACACAGAATGAAGCAGTGTCACTGGTTAGTATCACTGCCTTTTCATGCAGTGGTAGTAAACAGTCTGACTATTTAAGCTGAAAGAAAGTTGATATTTTTTTATATGCATGATATTTAAAAATGATGCCTTGTTCATTCATTCATTGATGAAATACATAAGGAAGAAAATCTGGAAAGGTTAAATTGCAATTTAAAATCAAATCAAAGAGAAAAATCTAACTATCCATTCTGAAGAACTGGGTTACTGATTGGGTTGTCTGTAGGTACAGGCAATTCTGATAGTTTATTTGGGCTACTGGTTGAACCCAAACTAAAAGTAATGCTTTTTTTTTTTTTTTAATACATCTTTATAATTTTGAAGACATCATACATATGCCTCCAGTTGTCTATGTTTTCCCTTAAAATTACCAGACTTTCAAATCTGGTAGACTGAATGACAAAGATCTGAATTCATAATGCAAAAAATCAAGGCCTGAAAGCCCTCAAAAATATTTCAGACTTTTCTAGTGTAATGTGAAAAAGAAGCAGCTGAATTTTTATTTTCCAAGTCAGGTTTAAAGAAGGCTTCTAGCATTATTCTCAGTGGGAGGAAACTGGCAGCTGCAAGCTGGGGATCCCTGACTGAAGGCTTAGAAAATAGTGGAATAAACCTTTCTTTTACCAGGCTCTGTCAAATGTGGGGTCTTTCCTATGTCTGAAACACAGGGCTGTATTTATGGTGGATAGCAAAGGTGGTGTTATTTCATAACAAATGACAGCTTGTGAGAAGAAAATAGAAAGAAGGGCTAATTCTGGTGGAGATAACGGATACAAAATTGTAGGAGGGAATTACTGACTACTGTAAGGAAGACTGTTCCCCAGCTGGAGTGGTTGTGAAATATGGCAAGGAAAGCAAGAGAAAAACGTCTTTATGTTTGACAAAGACATCAAATATAAAAATTACACTTCTTTCAATAGATAGCTCTGTCTGCATAGTGTTGCATCACTGACTACTCCACTGATGCAAATCAACTGGCTAACTCAAGTCAGTCAGTTGAAATGATTTACTCAAGCTGAGGCACTATCCCAGAATTTCTTTCTGGAAGGCAAAGATAAGCAGACATGATATTAAACACAATATCTAGTGCAGTGCTTCCCAGATTGATTAAGACCTTGTTAAAGAATTTAAAAAGAAAACTGTGTTGCTGAAACAAGAGACGTGCCCTATTTACACTTATCTAAATGTTTCAATCAGTCAGTCTTCTATAAAGATAAAACTACAAGACTTAAAGATAAACCTAGAATAAAACTGCCAGAAGAAGAGAACCTGTGATTACTGTTAACATCAATACATGAAAATGTCGTGTGTGAGTCCTCAATGAAAAGACAAACTTGGTACTGGAGTTCTAGTGCATGCAATTAGTCATAAATACAATCTTGAGGATTATTCTAAGCATTCAACTTAAGCCTGTTGACAGCTCCTCTAAAAGCTACCCAAGATGATTGTCATACTTGGGTCAGTGCTCATTTTTAATGAGCAACAGCATGAAACTTCCTAAAATGTACTCTTTACAAGTTTCAGAGGTTGTAAAAGAAGAGTAACATAAATAAAAGGTAATGAAAAATACAACCAGTACCAGAAGGAATGAGAGGGGGTTTATCTTTCTTAACCAAAAGTTTCTTATCCAAAACCAAGTCCAGTATTCTCAACATTTCATGAAGTAGAGACTCTGTTGACAGCAGAATGAAAGGATGATGAAACATAAGACTAAGCAAAAAGCCATCAAACCCTCATATATTATATCCATTAATGCTACAATTTTTTTCAAGTTAGTGGGGGGAAGAATTTGAAGAATAAGGTAGACAAAATAAATAAAGATAAAATACTTAAAAAAATAAAGCTATATACCTGAATTGGAGCGTAGGAATGTGGTTAGAGGTAGCTGAATCCTGTGGATTGTAGGATCCACAGTATGCTTCCGTTTCTGACCCCAGTCTCTCCAAAAGATGGTACTCAGAGCTCTTGCCCTGTTTCCCCTCAACCCTGCTTGAATTTCACAAGCAGCTCACATGAATATTCTCAGAGTAAGCACACACACACAGAGGATGCTTAGACATGGTATTTAATAAGAACATATGATCGACAGCGACGATGATGCGAGACAAGAGTGCTGAGCAGCAAGTGGCTTACATGACACTGGCCCCTTTTATACCCCTCCTCCACTTTCCCATGCCTGGTCCTCCCTGATCCATCCTGATCCCTTTTTTCCCTGCCTTTGATCCATGCCTTAAACATCCCATAATAAGCTTTGCACAACTCCGAAACTGTCTCTGCTCCAACAAAAAACTATCATTCCACTTAATATTGATCCCATAGTAAATCCTATACCATTTTGCACAAAAATCCCCCTTAGTCTGCACAGAATTCTCTAGAGAACATTTCTTTTTTTGACCTAACTTTTTTTTTTTTTTTTAAAGATGCTTTTTAAAGCCAGGGACTGTGGCCTGATCCTTCTTTTTTGGTACTCATTCAGTGTGCTGCTTGCTCAGGTTACTTGAGCTTCTTGACCTGTCACTGTTCCTCTGGTCATCACCTAGCCTCTGTTGTTGATTTGATTAGCTTTTAATAAGATAACCTAATCCATAGGACTGGAAAAACATCGCCAAGGTCACAAATCTACTCTTCCTCTATCACTAGCAACAGCATCAGATAATTTTCTCCACAAACTCTTTAAGCAGCACCTTAAAAGTAAGGTTTTTTTTCAGTTATTGCAGCAATTGAGAAATTATTTCAAACCCCTGATGCTTTGACTTCAGAAATTTTCTGATTTTCATCTTAGCTGTGATAACGGCCTGTCTACATCCGTTTATTTTTCTGCCAACATCATCCATTAGATATTTTTTTTTTCTTTCCCTGGTCTGCCCTTTGCTTATAGAAACAGTGATTCTATTTACTGACCTAAATAATCCAAGTTCCATTAGTCTCTCCTCATATGAAACACGTTCCATTTTCCTGATAAGATTTTAGGGTTTTATGTTTAAACAAAAGGAATAGGAATTACACTGATTCCCCCAAACACACAATTAGGCTGAATGAGCCTAATGATAGTGTCTCCATCCTAATGAAATAATAGCATAAAGACTCTTCAGCATTTTGATTTCATAAGATATTTGGATTTATGTCTTAGCTATTTTGTAAAGAGTTATAAATAATAATGTTTCTGTGATATAATTTAACTTGACAACTTTAATGAAAAGGGAGATGATGGGTTCATAGGGCTCTGTTAAGCAGCTTTTGTATAATTAACACAGAAATTAATCATTTTTTAGCATTGCCTTATGGATCAGTTGCATCTTAATACAGTGATATAATTAATAGTAATGAAATACATCCTGTAGGATACTTTATCTCTAATTAGCTAATCAAGATGGTATTGGAGCCTAACTTAAACGGACACTTCACAAATAAGTCTTGACCTGTAAAAACATCTACTATATTTTGATTGCTATCTTAATATCAGTTTGAAAAATTACAGTCAAAGATAAGATTTTAATGAAATCTGAAATTAAGGAAACATAAATTACTCTAGAAACTGGAGGAAACCATCTAGTTGACAGAATAGGGTGCAAGAATAACCTTTGAATAGGAGATATCAGGCAAAAATGCCTAGCCAGTTTTAAGCTGGGGTTTGGCATCTTATTTCTAACAAGCAATGCAACACTACATTTGTTGTCTGCACACAACACTAGAGGACTTGATGCCATCCCATCAGCCGCGCTCCAGGTCTCACAGTCAACAGTCAGCTTTCACCCACCTGTGTGAGAGACCAGCTGCTGTCAGCTGTGGTGGGAGACAGAGCATGCCAGAAGCCTGCATGTCAGCAAAGGCTGAGGTATGAGCGGTGCCTGCCTCCTCTCAGCCATCCCAGGGTGTGTGTGATGCCTCCTCATACAAGTGGACATCTTCTGGATTGGTACAAACACAGCGCCAACCTGTAAAATACTGATACATCGGCACTCTCCTGCTTCAGTTCTGTGCTAGGTAGAGCTATCCAAAGGTAAATGTTTCAGAAGCTGAAATACCATTTTTTATTAGACAGAGTAACAAATTTTTACAATTCTGGTGACATCTTTCATGCTATCCAAAGTGAAACCTACAGGAGGAGAAATTATGCACATAAACACAGTGTATCCATAGAACAGGCAAAGCTTGAGAACATCACACTTCTGCAGGCCCCCAGGAGAGAGCTGTGCCTTTGGCAGAGGAGTAGGAGATATGACAGATGCAACCCAAGATTACAACTGGCCCAAAATTTACTCCTCCAGCAGGTTCTACCACATGGCCAGTGGAGCAGAAATCTGGCAAGGCTGTTATAGTTAGGTGTCTGGACCAGTGCCAGCAACACGGCAGTGCAATGAATGAAAAGTCATTGAGTTGTGTCTGACATTTGTTGTGGTTTAACCCTAGCTAGCAACTAAGCCCCACACAGCCGCTCACTCACTCCTCCCATAGCAGGATGCAGGAGAGAATTGGAAGAGTAAAAGTGAGAAAATTCATGGGTTGAGATAAAGACAATTTAATAGGTAAAGAAAAAGCCACACACACAAGCAAAGCAAAACAAGGAATTCATTCACCACTCCCTATGGGCAGGCAGGTGCTCAGCCATCTCCAGGAGAGCAGGGCTCCAACATGCATAGAGGTTACTTGGGAAGACAAACACCATCACCCTGAACATCCCCCCCTTCCTTCTTCTTCCCCCAGCTCCACATCCTGAGCACGGTGTCATGGTACGGGATATCCCTTTGGTCAGTTGGGGTCAGCTGTCCCGGCTGTGTCCCCTCCCAGCTCCTTGTGCCCCCAGCCCACTCGCTGGTGGGGTGGGGTGAGGAGCAGAAAAGCCCTTGGCTCTGGGTAAGCCCTGCTCAGCAGTAACAAAACCATCCCTGTGTTATCAGCGCTGTTCCCAGTACAGATCCCAAACATAGCCCTGTGAAGCTATGCCAGCCAAAACCCACATAACATCCTACGTGAGCAACGCTTCAGAAATGCTGCTGGAGTGAAAAGGCACAGCTGATAAACACCTGACCTGTAGCACAAGAGAAAATTGCAGGCTTTAGCAACCAAGAACTGGAGTGACCGAGATGTCAGTAAGAAAACTGGAGACCTTGATAGAGCAGTAGCAGAACTGAGCTTACAAAACTGGTCTTGTACCTAACAGATGAACTGCAGTATTTTCTCACAGGTATGCTGCCTGGCAGGGTCTTGCTGCAAACACCTGCATACTGCTCGGCTGAGGGGACACAAAGGCAGGACAAAATCCCTGCTTATACATGATTTAACACACACGTACAACAAGGTGGCTTTAGCCACTCTCAGGTTCTCCGATTCACTTTTCAGCATGATCCCGTGCACAGTGTAGGCAGTGTAAGAAAAGCCTCTGCACTGTATGTCTGCCCTGCCGTAGACATGCATGCTGTCTGCTGAACTGGGGTTTACAAACTCACATGTGAAGTGCTTCATCCTGATTATCTGATTCTGCTGGAAGCCTTCCAGATTGCTTGCCTCATCCCTCTCATAACATCAGCGTTACATCAGTCTTATTGCTGGCATACTTCATTTGTGCGCAGAGCCAGGACTTCAATATGGAAATAGGATAGAGGGGAAACATTGGAAAGGAGTAGAATGCCTTTTTTTTTTTCCTATCAATTCTGTTTAAATACCTACTCCAGACTCAAGCAGAAAAAATAATTCCTGTGTATAGATTTTCCTTGTTCCCCCATCCTTCAGTGCAATCCTATCAGAGAACAGATTAAAGGGACATCCAAGCAAATGTGAAGTTGCATAGATTCCATGGGCTCCATGCCTTATTCACATTTGAGAAACCTCTCTAACGGCTTTTAAATTTATTCAAATGTTACTATTTACTCTTAGCATTTTGTGATGAAGACAGTGAAAAAGTTTTAAAAGCATGCTAGCACGTTTCCAGGTAAAACAAGGTGGTACATACACAAGAGACCTTTTCTAAGATCAGTTACTTTTCAGGACGCACAAGATGACTTTAGAAGATAAGTGATCTTCAAATTTGTTTTATTCTAACTTTTAAACAACTCGTTAGATAGAAAGGTTCATTTCATCAGTAAGGTAAATGTGCTTGACTCTCACTTTCCCTTGGGGCATGGGACTTGATAGTCAGAAGTAACCTCTCTTGGTGGGAATAATTTCTCAAGTGACTGTTCTATGAACACAATTCTGATTGGAGAGATCATTAAAAAGATACAGTTCTATGTAGGTGGGGAGGTAAGAAACCATGAGAGACAAAAGTCAACATAGTCTGAATAGGTACTGTAGCTCCTCATAAATTATAAGGTTGCTGAGATTTGGTAATTTAGAATTGAATTTGTCTTCTAACAGCTGGAGAATCCTAATGCTGCAACTGGATAAAACAGAGGCAACTCTCTGAAGATCCGAAGAGCTTTCCACCTTTCCACCCTCATACTACCACCTGGGTTTCCCATGACCTTTTACCCAACCAGTTTACTACTAGCTGTTAAATTAACGGAGAGATATAAACCCCACTCAGACACACTAAGTGAATTAATTCTAGCCATATTTAAGTAAAATAGTTTTCCCCACTGCCAACCTTGCAATCCCATTATTTCTGTCTTCTAGTACTGTATCTTCCAGGTCTTTTTCCAGTATAAACATTTGTCTAGGTGCATATCAGGAAAACCATTTCTCACCAAAAAGGAATGTCAGCAAGATCTCCAGCTAACCCAACTCTTTTCTTATGGTGATTCTTGGTGAGAAATGGGATTTCTGCCACTTGGCTTGCTCTTCTCCTGCAGTTTCTAAGATGACAGCATGAGCAGCTCTTGTTTTATTCCTCCTTATTTTTTTCAGGGCAACATAAAGTTAGTACAATCAGCTTTTTATTGTAACGAGGTGTGTGTCTGCTTCTTCTCCCAAGTATCAAGCGCTAGGATGAGAGGAAACAGTTTCAAGTTGCTTCAGGGGAAGTTTGGATTAGATATTAGGAAAAATTTCTTCACCAGAAGGTTTCTCAAGCACTGGAAAAGGCTACCTACCCAGGGCAGTGGGTGAGTCACCATGTCTGGAGGAATTTAAGAGATGTGTAGATGTGGCACTTAGGGACATGGTTAGTGGTGGACTTGGCAGTGTTAGGTTAAGTTGGACTTGATCTTTAGGGTCTTTTCCAACTGAAATAATTCTATGATTTGTCTGAAACTTTTATTGCCCATACAGTACCACAGTGTTCCAGAAATGCTGCTGGGGGCACAGAAAAGATGGGGACATGCCAGACACCAGTAAAATGAATGGCTTTACAGACAAAAGAAACAGTCTTCAAAACATTGTGTAGATCCTGGTAGAAAATGAACCTGAAAATCTGACTTTCCAAGCAGAAGTGAGGAAAAAAAAAAAAAAAAAAAAGCAGAATCATCAGACATTTAGGGCAGAGTTTGAACTAAGCTTGTTGGTGCTGGGGCTGGGATAGGAGACCAGATTTTGGCATTCTACATAGTTAGATAAGCATTTAAGTTTGGGGATGAGTCTGTAGATAACTTTGTCGAAATAGTAGTTCTATTGAGATGCTCTGTGGTGCCTACACAGAGAAGCTCAAAATGCTGCAGGCGGTCTCTTCCATTAGTTATTTTTATATTTTCCTAGATAGTTGTAAACCAAAACAGAAGTGATTCTGAAGAGTCACTTAATATTGTTGCAATTTTTTAGCTTCCATTTCTCTCAAACATAACAAAAGCCAAACTCAATTGAGATAGACAAGGTTCTTAAATATTCTTGTTCATGGATTTTATTGTTTAGTTTTTAAAAGGATGTTTACCCAAATGGCATTTTTGGTAGTTTATGTGTGCTTTTATTGGATTGGGCTGGATAATTCATAGAGTATCTTGGGTAAAGTATTAGTAGCTTTAAAATTTTATTTTCTGTCGGCGTCTGAAATATACGGGTCTGTCAGCTACTAGCTGTTGTCACTTAGCAAATAGGCCAGAAAGCAGCAGATCCTAGTCTGATAAAACGATCAATTCCATGAATCCAAATATGAAAACATGTAATTCTTAGTATCCTTTCAGTTGTATTGAGATCTCTTACTTTTATTGGAGAACAGTTTTGATTTATTTGCAATGGAGAGACTTGATGAAACTCGGTCTGGCAGAGGGAAGTAGCAATACTTTTACAGTATCGGAACTTTTGCTCTGTGCACTCCTAAAGAGAGATCAGCTAATTGAGTATTTAAGACAGCAATCTTAACTCCCGAGTGCTGCATGAATTCCTGTCTAAGTTTTGCTGAGGCTGTAACAGAGAAGTTCCTGCTGCTTGCTGTGGGTTTTTCTTTATTGTAATTTGTATAATATTTCAAGTAGTTGTAACCAAATTTTTCAGGGTATAATGCTAGTCTGGTATGGCTGTACGTTCAAAGAATAAACCCCCTATGGAAAAAGACTATGAAAAAAGCAAAGACAAAGACAAGGAGCTCTGTTATTGCCTGCAGTATACATAGAAGATCTAGGGAAAACAGTGAATTTTAAACTGATTCATATGGGAAAAACAGCTCTGCACATCATATGCAGATTCACAGTTAATGTACAGGGACATAAATCCATTTAGATCAGTGGATTTACAGAGAGTTCAGTATTGTCAATTTATCTAGGTCATCATAAACTTGAATGTTCAGGATTGAGCAAATGGCTTCAGAAAAATTAATCTTAACATCAGTGCCCTCCTTGCCCCTGTGAGAAATATACAGTGGAGTAAAGAAACAAGAACTTTCTTCATTCCTTTCAATTACCTTCAATTACCAACTAACAGTAGCCTAAAATGTGTGCACTAAATATCTTAGCATATCTGCTTTTCATGGAGACAAGTGTTTCCATTTAAGCGTGCACTGACAGGGAAAGCAAAAATAGCCACACCAGACTGAAGGGATAATTATTATTGGCGGACAGCAAATGAAATACTTCAGCTCAAGCAGGACTCATTGCTTACATGTGTAAGACCAACTCATAGCGTATGGACCACTTTCCATAGCATAATCACATTTGTGATGGATGGCCAGGTTTCCTCATCTTTATCACCTACTAAACTTAGTAGAAAGCTAGTACATCATCCTTCTCAAGGCCTTCTGGAAAAGTCAGAACAAATGCTGTGCAGTCATCCTTGTGGTGCCATTGTAAATATATCTACCACATTTGTGATTGAGGCAAACGTTCTGAGAGGCAAAACACATCCAACTGACAGATGAGGCCATTTCATTCCTTTTGGACGGCATGTTACCTAAAATTGAAGAGGTCTTTCATATAATGTGTGTTAAAGACTGAGAAAACACATCTTAGCCATCTTTCCAGATCCGTGATGCAAAGACACCGGCTAAGCAAACATACTCTCATAGATAATTCTGACAACCACAAGTCAGGAATGATTAGTGAAACAGAGGGTAACTTTGGCTGCTGATATTAGGGGACAGGTGAAGAAGAATGCAAGGAAAGAGCGAATATTTTGTTAAGATTTGGGTCAGGAGCTGCTGCCACTCACCAGCAAAGTTATTGTAATTGCAATTTCTTGTATTGTAATTGCAATTTCTTGTATTCTGCTCAGGAATATCACGGTGCCTTACAGAACAGGGACACATTTATGTCTCTAAAAGAACGTCACCCAGTCTGACAGGACAGTATACTGACAGGGATGTCAGGCATGCCTTCCCTTCAAAATTACAAATGTATAGATGAAAACACAAGGATTTGTCATAGACAATGATGCATTGCTACAAAAGCAAAGGAGCTGCACTAGAACTGCATATGCTTCTTTCAGTCTCGTCTGCTTTTCATGCATTTCTTCTAACGATCTTCAGTGCAAGACGAGTCTTGCCACACTGAAAGCTTAATTTTGTACAAAGCCTGGCCAGTGCATTTGTGAAGTACACAGTAAGCCCTCCTGTGAGCCATTGTGCCTTCATGTAAACCAGAAAATGAAATTTTAAGAAGAACTCTTATAGGTAAAGGTGAAAAATTTCCCACTGCATGAAAATTCTGCCCAAGTACTATGAAATCAGTACTTACCTGTACATATATATAGATTACTAGAAGAAAACCCAATAGGTAAGCATCTCCAGATACTGCCTAAAGACAAACACTTTACCTAGACTGTTAATATTCTTATAAAGATTCTTCCTTTCATACTCAAGCTTATCAACCTCCCTGCCTTTTAGCAAATAGGACAAATAGCTTGACAGCCTAGATACCTTCTCTGCCTTCTGTTTTTTTGAAAAGTAGGGAAGGCTGGGAAGATACTTTGAATTTAGAGAAAAGATTATTAAGGTTCAGACTAAATATATATGTAGAGGAATGCAGGCAGTGGGTTGGTTAGCATTGATAATATGCAGCTGTGGCTTTACCTCGAAGGCAGTGGGTTGATTGACATGGATGATGTGTAGCTGTAGCTCGTTGCACTAAGTAGTTAAATAGCACTGAGGATGGTGGGAAAGGTGGTCTGGCTTTTGGAGGAAGGAGAAACAGCACAGACAGTAGAACCTGACCAATGGTAAAAGTCTTGTTGTAGCCTACTAGTTTGTGCTGTAATTTATATAGGTGTTTGTGTTCTGTATTACCACAAATGCTGATTCTGCTCAGGTTATAGCATGGTCAATAATATCTAGTAATACCTCAAATTCTACCACTTCTGTATGTTGGTATTTAAGTCAGTGAATATTCAAGAACTGACCAGAACAAAGATAGGCATACTTCAAGCACAAGTGTTATGCTGAGAGCCTCTGAAGTGTAAGCTCTGCATATCTTAAATAAGTTTTTGTAGTTCTATACAAGAAGTAATCTATATCACTTGTGATGAGTCAAGCACACTGACCTCTCAGCTTCTGTGCATGGGCACAGTGGATAATAGATGAAGATACAATTTATTTTGTAAATAGGTTTAGAATGGCAAAAAGGATGACTTACCTGCTCTGGAATAATAACTGTCTCCAGGGCTCACTCTTGTACACGAGAAGGCACAAAGGTTATAAATACTGTTTTATAACTTTTTAACTGTACAGAGAATAAATTGACTTAGCTATATAGTTTAGTGATGTGTTTCCCTCAACTGCCACGATGAATATGAATGTCACTATCAAGTATACATTGACTTACAGTTTCTGAATGACAAAGCCAAGATAAGCAGCACCTAGATACTTGATGGAAGATTGGGAAGACCTCAAAATGCCTCTTTCTGGGAATAGAACACAATGACAATGCAATTATTTTAATATTAAAAGCAGAGCTACGTTCCTCTTGATGCAAGTACTGAAGGGAATTAAGTAGTACTTCCCTATGTCTAAGCCAGCTTTAAATATTTACCATATATTTATTTTTTTAAATATTGTTAAACATTAAATATTTACCATATTATTTTAAAGCATTTTGAATCAGGATGTCTAGGGGTTTTGTTGTTGGGCTTTGTTTGGGTTTTTTTGCTTTGTTTTTTGTTTCGATACAAAGTATAAATGAAGAGATGATACAGCTGCGAGAAAGCAGTGCTTTAAGTACTGACAGTGCCAGGTGTGGGGGCGGCTGCAATGAAAGATTCAGAAATTAGAAGATAAGTATGCCAGGAAAACTAGCTCTTCCTTAACCTCAGTGCCACTTTCTCTTTATATTTCCAAGTTACATAAACTCTTGAAAATCAGATTCTGTAATGGAAGTCATCTAATTCTTAACAGCTAGCAGCATCACTGCTACAGGACTGAGCATACCCCGCCCCCCGCCCCCGTGTTTTATCTGTGTTCTTCCATAGGGATGTTTCAGGTATAAAAGACTGGCTGAGCTCCTGAAAGAGGTAACTGAATAATTTCAACTGAACTTCCACATGCACTTAGAAAAATCTCTTTAAGAGAAAAACATGATCAACAATAAAGGATTTTCTTCAGGTTTGCCTCTCCCATTAATAGCTCCCAGTATGTCACTTGCCTCTTCTATGACAGCATCTTGGTGCAGCCAGACCTGCAACCTGTTTCTGATCCACTGCTAGCTCTACATTCTTTTCTGCTATGCTAATGAATATCCAATTAGTCTTCATGTTGTGTTTATTAATTTTTTCTCCTCTTTAAATGTAGAGCTTTTCCCTTGCCCTTCTCTCTCTCCTCCTCCCCCACTCTATTTCAGTGCATCAAGTTCATTTTGAATTCTGTTCCTGTCCCACATACTGCTTGCCATCCGTCCTGGCTTGGAGCTGTCAATGAATTTCATAAGCGTACTTCTCTTCCATCATCCAGGTGGTTAATGGAAATATCAAATAGAACTGGCTCTGGACATATTCCCCTGGGACTCCACTTAAGACACCTTTTGACAGCAAATCTCTGAAAGTAGCTTTTCCAAATGACTGTGTCCCACCTGGCTGTGCTTCCATCCAGACCATGCGCCTCTGGTTTGGGGCAGGATTGTAAAGTGGGATGGTGTCCAAAGTGTTTTTGAAGTCAAATTCTGCTCCCCCACCCTTACTCCTTAGAGCAGTCCCTGTTACATAAAGGAATATATGCTTTAACATTGCTTTTTCTTGATTCCTTTTTCCATTTTATCTTTTAAAAGCTTATAAATAGATTGTGTGATATTTTATTCTACAACTAAAAGGTAGCTTTGGTGGCTAGTAGATGACCAGCTTGTCTTGATTTTTATAATTTACCCATTTATTCACTTGTCATGGACAGAACCCAGCAGATTACATAAATGTTCTCCCCATGTTCTTCACCCTGTAAGAGCTGCTAAAGTCTAGTCACAGTAACTATCAGTTTTGCATGCCAGTAAGATCTGTTTCAGTGCAGTTGACCTTTACTGTGAATCAGTACTTTTCTTTTTTACATATAAATCAATACGTGTTGACATCATTCACTAATGGAATACAGAGGAAGCATATGATTAAAATCAAAATCAGAATCAAACATTGTCAATATTTTTAGAGCTTGAATATGACTCACCTCATAAATTGGATGTCTCTGGAATTCAGTCTTTTTAATTAAGCTTTCATCAACAACAAAAAACTCAGCTGCAGGATGAAATTTATACTCAGGACAAAAATGAGAATGAGGGAAATGTCTGTTTCAGCTCAGATTTAAAAAGTAGTTTGGTTTTCAGTAGAGGATATTGCCATATTTTTTCTTCCATACAAAATTTATGGATTTTTTTCCCCACTTGGATTGAAATTAAAACTGCTGGGCCACAGATACAATACAAAACTGACCCTGACAAAGTATAAAAGCTATCATAAACTAGAAATAAGGAAAGCTATGAGAATTAAAGTATGTTCAGTACTATCTGTACTTTTTTGTTCAGCTCAAGATGAAATCATGTTGACCAGAAAAACCCCTATCAGACCCCATCTATCTGGATCAGAACTAACCAGACCAGAAAACTCTTGGGGTATTCAATCTGCAGGGAATTAATAATCCCATGGAGCTACCTGCTTCTTTTGCAGCTAAACAGTGACAGGGCACATAAGACAAAGTGCTGTCGAGCATGAGTCGTTCTTACGGAAGAACTCGCAAAGCTGTAATCACATCACTTCTGAACTTTGCACTTTGATTGACCCTCTGTTTTAATTAGTATCATGATGGGGCATTCAGTGCAGAGCTGGCTGCAAGTATTTACTGACTTTGTACTGCCCTGTGCTGTCTCACCATTCAGATGGCAAAACATCTGCAATGTGCTCCATCAGTGCCAAGTTAGGCAGCATCCCTTAAATCACTGACAAAGACACACTACAGGGGGCATTCTGTGTTTATGTTTGGAAACAATTGGGCATCAAAAAAGTTAGTAAACTGTTTGTCTACTAAAATGTAGATGCTTGAATGTTGGTGCTTGCTGTTTGGTCAGGAATTGTTGAATCTCCTACATTTCAGCTGCTGATCACCATTTTGAGAGCTTAAAAATATTTTGAAAAGACACTTCCTATTCCAGAAGCTACGTTAGCAGGACCAACTTCAAAGCTGTATACCCTTTTCAGAAGCTTCATCTTGTTGAGGGCAGAGGGGATGAATTATGTTGCTGTCCCTTAGCTTTCTCTCTGCAAGGGAGAACACTCAGCAGGCACCAATCGCCCATAAGGAGAGGACAGCCTTCTTGACCCCTGAGCACCAAACATTAGCAAGTGTCCTTTGCATATCCTGGGCCTCTCTGTCCCTTGGAGGCATTCTTGCTTTCTCTGGAGGTAATCTGCGTGGATAAAAAAGAATCCAGAATTCTTAGTAGGAACGGTTCCTTTGAAAAACTGGGAAAAATAGTATTCACAGCAGTAAGTCTCTTTTGTGATTTAGTGAGAAGGCCACAGGCTCCATTTTAATCCATTTCCAATAGAGTAGAGCTTATATAACACTTCAGTTTTTCATTCAAGTAAAGCAGTTTGCTGTCTGCTTACTGCTGAGCTCTTATGAGAAGATGCTGCTTACTGCAGACTGATAAATCTTCTTTTAGTTGGGGGTCTTAAATAAAGTAATGAAATTTTAGAACTGCTTTAAAACTGCAGTCAAAATATTGGTTGCACCTATTTTTATCTGGCAGTCTCCTTGGAGAAGTTGTCCTTTAGGATATCCAGCAACAGTAATTGGAAAATATTTTTCCAGTTAGCCCAAATGGGAACTCAACATTACTGATTTTGAGAAGAGCCTCTGTGACTTTGTGGGGCACCAAGCTGTTCTGGTCAAAGTCAGCAGCTAGCACTAGTTCCCTGAAAAGCAGAAAGGGCTCATCAATCAGACTATGCTCTGCAATGGCATTTCTTCAGTGTGCATCCAGTTTGGAGGGTGAAACCTTAATTTACCCAGACCAAGCCAGTCCCTAGTGCCTTATACCTGGTCTCTGTCAAAGCATAGCTCCCACCAAAGGAGTATGCAGCAATGTGGGGTAAAAGCATATTCCTGCAGCTGCTGGAACCTCATCATCACAGACAGGTATTCACCTGTGAAGGAAGGTAATGTGACAAGTGTGGCATCAGTGGAGAAGGACATCAAGCCTTTGCTACAGCCCTTCAAACTACTGTTCTGCAGTAAAGACCACCTTTTCTTCCCTTGCTGACATAGGCAGGCATGAGGCTATTTATTTTAACCCATTAGAGAGGAATGGAGTTAACTGATCAGACCAGATCCAATCCAGTGTCCTTTCTCTGGCAATAAGATCTGGGAATAATCTATACTAAGGCATGAGGACTCCTTCTCAACCTCCATATTAAGGATGTTACCCTGATGCACAACAACTATCAATTCTTTTATGTTTTATTAGCCTTTACTGCAGCCAGAACTGTGTGAGTATCCAGGTCATAATCCAGCCCTTTTTGAATCTTTATGATCACCTTGTCATTTCACTTCTTATCCCTATGATTAGCTGTGAAGATGTAGGAACATTTGGGCCACATACATGCAAAAGGGCTGAGAAGAACTTGTTAGCAAACATGGTGAAGGTTGCCCTGCCCAATCCAGAAACAAATGGGCGTAAAGTTCATATCAGCTATTTCCATCTTGGCACAGAGCACACAAAAATACAGTGAGCCTGTTCCAGTTCACCTCAGTTATTGGACTGACCCGGACCTTTCCCACATGCAAATACGTCTTCACGGATGCATGCTACAGGTTAAGGTCAAAGCACAGGCTGAATCCTGGGTTTAACTGGCCAGGTTCCATAGTAGAAAATGGGAAGTTTCATAGAACTGCCCTCCACGGTGAATTTCCCTTCAGGCTGACTCTGTGGCTGCAGTGACCTGTGCATTTGGAAATATCACCTTGCTGAGAAGATGACCACAGGAAAACCTGGATTTCATTGACACTAGAGAATATTTTAACTACAATTTACAGGCAAATTATGTTCTTCTATGGTGATATGGATCATAAAGCACAGAACAAAGTGAATATGCATGTGCAGTATCACTTAAAACTAGAGGACCAGGTTCACAGAGAGAATGTAAAATGTAGCATTTCATTCTATCGGAAAGATGCTAATTTTCCAAGCTGCAACAGGAAATTGAAAGGCCATAAGAACCACATGAACTATCAAAAAGTATGCAACATAGGTCGTGTGTAAAGCAAACTGAAAGATAATTATCAACAGACAGAGGAAGATTCACCATTACTTCAGAGTCTTTCAGAGCAGTGCAGCTTTTCCTTTCCACTAAGTTCATCCTTTCCAGGCTATTTTTCTTTAGGTAGTTTACATCCCCTCTTCCCGAACAAGATTTCATGTTAGACATCAAAAGGCATGAGCCTGCGTCATGGTCTTCTGAACTGTTATGCCCAGAGGCCAGTTCTCTTACAAGTGTTTCACCTTATTGTCTCTGTCAGCCTGCCTCCGTGATTCTGCCTTCAAAGATAGCCGAATCAAGGACTATATACAGAGATAAATCTTTTTCTTCTGTTTTGAATTTATGCCTCTTCAAAGACAGTTCAAGATTATTTTTTCATTTTTTGCAGCATACGATATTTACATTACTCAATCCTGTCAGGGGTAGTTTTGAGGAGCTGCCTTCCAGGTTCCTTTCTTACAGGAAAATGTGCATTTCTGCACACTTTGCTTTTCCTAGCCAGCTATGCTCTTCCCAGATTATTTTTAATATTTTTTTTGTAATTTATGATAAATCAGTCTAAGCTCCATAGATTTCCATACATATATTTGCTTTATAGCATTTCCCAGTTAGTTCATCTGTGAACTTGATTAATACATAATCCTGTACTCCATGCATTCAGTTTTTTTGCCTGACAAGAAGAGAGTGAAAGATGGGACTTTTTATCATCTCACTGTATGCAGCAGCCTTGCCTTATAACTGCAGTCCCTAGTTTAAGTGTACCAAGGAGATAAAAACAACAGTAACAACAAAAAACCTCAACAACAAAGCCTAACTAATGAGCATATTGATAAACTTAACATGCAACAGACCAATGGAAAAACTTTTAATTAAAGCTAATTACATTTCAGTTGGTGTCAGAGGTATTTTAATGTCGCATTTCAAAATGGTTGAGAACTATTATCTAATTCAGTGAGTTGGATTTTTCTTGTAGCCTCATGCATAAGCGAATTAGCATATTCTCTTCCAGAATTTAATACATCACCTAGTGTATGACTAACGATGAATTTTTCATCTTTCATAATAATGAAAAAAGTATTGTGATTTTGCCAGTTGAGTGTTACAAAATGCTATCCAGCTACTTAATTTTAGGACAGGATCCTTCCACTGTCTTACCGCTGAAGTATTATATCCTTCCAGAAAGCCAAGACCATCACCAATTAATATCTCAGCTGTAAGAAGTCTGGCATGAAAAGCCAAAACCTACACATTTGTAAGGTGGGTTAGCAGTGCTTCTCACTGAAATTACCTGCTTCTCTACATTTATCAGAATGTTTTCTCCAGCAAAAAGAGGCTCCTCGGGCCAGATCAAGTGGATGAGAAATTGCTGGTCTCACTGTGATGATCCTTCTTAATATAATTCTCTGTATTCTGTGTAGATGTGAAATTACATTAAAAAAAAAAAAAAAGAAAAAAAAGAAAGACCTAGTTTCAATCCATAGTAACTGTGTGAAACCAGGAATTTCAGAGGAGTTTGAATACCTAAAGGAGAATTTAAATGGACTTCAGGAGTCAAAAGCTAGAGCTGCAACACAGCTATAGCCCTGTTGTAACTCCCCAGCGTCACTGCTGCATACTTGCCTGTTTGCAGTGATCTCTGGCCATACCTGCACATGCCTGGGACTGCACACTTCACCTTCTCCAGCACTGTTACCAATATCTGCGTGAAGGTAGCTTTCAGTTAACAAGATTTTACTTAGTTAACTTATTTTTAAAGTTTTCATGCTTGAAATAAGTTGTTGAGGTTATTTAAATTTTGTGCAATGTTGAACATGGCACAAAGTTTACTAATAATTAATCTCAACTGCTTCAGAAATACAACTGCTAACATATGGCTTCTTAGTGTGATTATGGTCTTCACTGCATCTTACCTTCTTTTCAGCTTTTCATCCATATTTATAAAATACTGCTTATTTTGACAGATCTGTGCAGATCCAAGAATTACACAGAAACGAAAAATGAAAAAGAAGCACTAAAATATTCTGGGGATATGATATCATTCATCATTTTGGTCTAAAATTTTATTAATTCTATTTAGGCCTATGGTACCTTAGGCACAAAATGTATTACCTCTTGGACCCAGCAATTTATCCAATTTCCTTGCAATTCTAAATCCTATAAATCACAGAATTTATAATGGAAAAACATTGTATTATCAGTCCCTAGCTGGCTGAAGGTACATTCTGACAATACAGAAAACCTTAGGTGTAGTACCAATACTTTCTTGAGTTTAGCCAAAGAAATGCATTTTATTTAACAAGTGCAAGTAATACAAGATTGAAACAAAGTCAGCTGTCAAACTTCCTAGAATATGGCTACAGCATGAACAGGATTTTTATGTGTTTTAATTCTGCTTCTTGATTGCCTGTGATGAATTATATACAAAAAAAAGAATCAACAAATTCTGAACAATAATGAAATTATTAAACACAAAAATGTTATTATATTCTTTTTTCATTGCTTCAGTTTTATTTGGCTTCTGTTTGTCCTTTTCATCTATGTCTCTACTCAACATAGAAGATGACTCAGAGAAGATTAATGATAATGAACTTAAGATTGTAATTAAAAAGTTATTATCTGGGTCTGTCTTGTCACCCCTAAGATGTAGTGACCCAGCTATAGCTGTAATTGCTGAGCTGCCCAGCACTCCCTACGCTTGTTGAATACGAGAGATTGTATGCAGATTCTGCAAAGGACAGCTAACCCATCTGCTGTGTTTTGTTACTTTGCTGGTTTCAGAAGTTAAAACGGATGGAGAAGTGTCAGCCCTGGAAAGCAGCACTCCCTGGGAATATGCACAGCCTGGGGAGTTCCAGCATGGGGTCCTGTACTCTGCACTTGACTGTAGGTTGCCTGTGGTCTGGGAGGTCTGCTCACAGCTGCCAGTTTGAAACATAGTCTTTTGGTCCCCAGAATACAATTTATGAATTTGCAGCATAACACAGAGCCCGTTTCACATGCTGGGATGCCATTTGTCTATGCGTTTGTTTGGCAAAGCTGTGATGTCCCAGCCAGAAGAAAGCCAGTTAGGCTGCATTTACAGCCTAAGTCTTATAGGTAATCCTGTGCCATGGAAACACATGCTTTCCCTCACATCCCTCCCTGGCATGGCATGGGGATGTCTGACTCATTCTGGATGGGCAGCCTTCATTTATAATTTATCCTGCTGCTGGCAGTGGTCCAACAAACATTGGATACCCAGCAGTTTGAGAAGCTGGGGAAGGGTGAGACTGATTCGGACATACCCAGTGGCCCCTAGCTTCACGGGTTGAAACTCCTATCCACTTAAAAACTAACTGAAATCCCATATTAATTTCACAAAGACTAATGAACACTGGTTAGGTGTTAAGAGAAGATTTCATTTGCTCCTTGTGCAGTCTGGATTCAAACTACTGGGCTAGACAAAAGAGAGGACCAGAGCTTTTATCAGAGTAACCCCTCTACTATTCTACTGACTTTGTCATGCTATCTACTTCTTTTCCACCATCCTACCTTTTGGTTACCAAATATTTAACCATATCTTACAACGGTGTACAAAAGTCCTGACTGACATAAATTTTTTGCACTGTCCAAAGAAACAGCGTATTCATTGCAATTAGTAGCAGTTACTAAAAAAATTAAAACTCAGCCTTCTTATTTTTACTATGTGCAAACTTTTATCGTGTGGCTATATGGTATACCTCATGCAATTAATTATATTCCTTCTTGGTGGAAATGGTGTAAACAAAAGAAAAAACAGTACTGAAAGTATCAGAAAGGGTATCAGTTTTGTGAGCATTATATGCACTTTGCTAACAGAAAGCTGGAGAATAATTGTATTATTCTGATTAAAAATCTCTTCCATGAGCAGGCAGGTACACAGAACCAGATACGTGACAAACTCTATGTAAACATAGAGTAACTCCACTGAAATCAGTGAATTTATGCTGGCCTCAAAATCTCAGCAGTACAGAACAGTGCCTGCAGAGACTATGTGTGTAGTAATTTGGTAATAGTAATAGGAGCAAAGGAGGAATTCTTCCATTATTAGGAACTGAAAGTTTATAATTCTTGCCCTTTTTCCTATGGGAAAAAAAAAGCTGTGAAAAGACATAAAACTCAACGCATGTTTAAATTGATATCCATATTTAGGCTCTCATAAGAATGCTCCTCAGAAAACACAGGTTTTGTTTTCTGAAAATTTCCAGAAATCATAATTTGTTTTCAATCCATCGTATAATAACACTGAAGCCTTTAAAAATTTTTAGCAAGTGAATAAAAAAAAAAAAAGGAAGACAAGAGGATGAGTCACTCTTCCACTTAGCTAACACTGCAGTGATTAGAAAACATTCCAGGAAGGAAGAAATTCCAGTGGAAGCCCACACCTTGCAAGCTTCAGAGCTGGGAGCAGACTGCAGGATGCCTGTGTCCCAAGAAGTGTGCTCTGCTGGCCCCAGGACATCAGCAGCTCTGAGCAAAGGCTTAGCACCCACATGCTGCCAAGACATAGGCACCTTGACCCTGGGGCTGTCACATAGCTCTCTGCCGAGAAGGGGCCCCCAAAGCCACAACCGATACTAGTCAAAACCAGCACTCAGTCACTGAGGCGAGCAGCTCTGGTGCCGGCAGGACTGGCTCAAGTGCAGCACACGGGGGGCGCTTCCCAGGCTGGGGGAACCTCCAGGGGAGCCGAAAGAGCCACCAGGAGCCCCCCAGCTCGCGTGGCAGTGGCTGATGGCAGTGGGCAAGGCCAGGAGCACAGCGCCTGAGTCCCCTGCACCTACCAAAGAAGTGGCTGGCAACAGGGCATGGCATGGCGGTGTGCGCAGCAGCTGGCGCAGAAGGGCGTGCAGGAAGGGCACCGAAGCTCTGCCAGCGCAACCAGCGAGCAACAGCACCGGCCCGGCAGAGCACCGCGGCCTCTCCGAGCTCTGTGCCCGCCAGGCCTGAGGCAGCTGCCCAGGCAGAGCCCGGCGGCAGCACGCTGCCACCCCGGTGCCGGGCTGCCGGCCGTGCCCTGCTCTCACGCCAGCGCGGGGCAGCAGCCGGGAGCGCTCCCGAGGGAAGTGCCTCTGGGGGGAGGAACTGCCCCTCTCAGTGACTCGGTGACAGAGCTCCGGGAGGGCGTCAGTAGGCTGAGGGGTATCAGGAGCGCAAGGCAGATTCAGACTACTGGAATCGCACCCTCTCTTCCCAGGGACTGACCCAGCGGGCAGGCAGGGTGCACGATAGGGAGGATTCCCCATCCTCACTCCGCCTGGCTGAACACAGCGACTGAAGGGACGGGGGGCAATGGCGGCCAGCTCCTGCCCGGCACAGCTGGCTCGTCTCCTCTGTGACTGCCCACCAGCTCAGGTGCCCTGTGCATGGCAGGTATGAAGCTCTGCAAGTGGAACCCAACAGTGACAATTGTTCCTCTAGCTTGGAGGCGTCACTGAGGTTAAGTCAGCCTACGCCCTGCACCAAAACTGCTTCCTTAAAGAAAAAAAAAAAAAAAGACAGGACATTGTTGTAGGAGACTCTCTCCTGAAGGTCCCGTGTGCAGACCGGACCCACTTCTTAGGGAAGTCTGCTGCCTCCCTGGGGCCGAGGTTAAAGATAATTGCCTTACTAACTGGCCTTCATGGAGTGGTGTGGAAATTTTCATCTTTGTGATGATGTGTACATTCATTCTCAGTGTCTTGCTGGAAACTGCAGAAGTTAAAAGACTTCATCAGCAGCTTAAAATCTTTGCTTTCTCGTGATTCAGGCAGCCCCAGACCAACTGTCTGCAGGTGGGTTGACTGACTTTTTAGTGTGAAAAGCCTGACAGACATCCTAGTGGAAGTGTTTCTGTAGGGTGGAAGGTGGCTAAGCATATGCAAGCTCTGTACTAAAGCTGAGGAATACTTTCAGAAAAATAAGAAGCCAAACTGGTAATCAAATGTAGCAACAAAACCTTGTGATCGTCCATTCTTGTTTAGAGACAAAAGAGAATCATTGTAATTACTTCATGAGATATACTGGGAAAATATTAACCTGAATTTATCCACCTCTTTTCCATTGCACAGGAAGATATTCTAGAAAGTCAAACTCTGCACAGTACCACCAGATAAATCGCTAGTGCACAGCATAACAGATACACCTACAATAAAGAATTATTACCAAGAAAATAATCTTTAAAACATCAGAGTTAATAACCTAGGAAAGAATTTTAGAAAACACTAACATTAGGTGCTGCTACTGTTGAAGTTGCTGCCTACCACTGCAACAGAGTCAATAGCAGTAAAGCTGCTCTAGCACTGAGTTTTTGAGATCCTCTGCATGCAGTGAAGATAGCACTATTGACTTTATCCTGAACTGTGTCCTCAGGTTCTTGTAGCCCACAAAGTCTGTCTCAGGAAAAAGCGCTGGAGAGCAGAGAGGCTGCTCTGATCAGCCTCTCCAGTTAAGGTTAGGACACAACTACGCTTCTCTGCAGAAGGCCCTGATGGTGTCGTACTTTCTCTTGATAACAGCAGCTGCGTACGTAACAAATCCCATTGCCATCAGTGAACCTTTACCACCGTGAGGGAAATGGTATCTTCTTCGTACTAGGTGAGTTGTAGGTTAAAAGAAGTGATCCAGGAGCACAGTGAGCTCACTGAGGAACCCCTAAGCACCACAGATATTCTGACAAAAGACCTTTACCTGAACTCATCTCAGACCCTGAATTTGTGGGATCTGTCCTGCCTTCAGAGAAATTGCTTCTTTGTAAATAAATCCTCATAGCAAAGTGATGCAGTGCACTAACTAGCACAGACCGGGAATGAGTTGGCAGAGTGCTACGGATGCATCTCTTTCTCGGTCTCCTAAGAGATGAGATATTTAAAAATAGTCTGGAAATTGTATCAGTTTTGAGGTCATGGTGAATGAATTATGTACAGAATAAGTAAGATGCCATGCTCTCATAGATACATTCTTTACCGGCTTCGGGTCCAGCAGCATCAGACATGAGTGGTGTCTCTGGAGAGTGGTCTCCGGAATATCTCTGTGTAAGTATATTTCATGTTGGCACGTATGTCGTCAGCATGCTATTAAGATCCTGTTTCTGACCAAAATAATCCATACAGGCAGGAGCTGAGCTATGGTACAGCCTGATGAAATGCATCTCATAAGCCAGCGTTACTGCAGACTCCCATGTCCATTAATCTCTTCCAAATGGGACTCGGTGTAGGCTGACATTTGCAGACAAGTAAGATGTGTCACAAGCAGGGTTTGTGATCTCAGATATCTTTGCCAGCAACATATAATCTTAAAGTACACTATGCTCTTTAACGGCTCTGCAAACTGTCCTGGCAACAAAATAACTGAATGCAGAAGACGTCTGTGTTGCTGTCATTGGTATAGACTCATATTTGGCTGTAGCTACACAAAGCAACACAGTGCCGTGCAAAGACGCTCGTGGTAGTCCAGAATACATTAATGCAAGCTAGTACGGCTGAAAAGTATGGCACTCAGACTTGGCTAATCAGTGTTACTTAGAGAAAAGGGGCCAAGACACACCACCTAAGGCCATACTGCCCACCTCTACATTGTGTGCAGGGGGGCTGGGACATCCCATACAAGGCTGCGCTCACCCACCCCTGGCCCATGGCAGATGATCTCTTTGCTCCTGCATGGTGAAGGGAGGCAGCAGCAGACACGTGGTCAGGGGGCTGCTGCCCCTCACATACCCAGGGAACATGACTGGTGGTGACTGTAGCAGCAGCAGTGTTTGGTGGATGACAGCCTGCTCCCCATGCCTTCAGCCACGAGGTGGGATGGTATGAGCTGGGGACCTGTGGTGTGCAGCTGCCCCTCACCCTGCCAGGGCCTGGCGCAGACCCCTGGCAGCCCTGTGCAGGAGGAGGAGTACCGGTGGGAGCTGGAGGTGCTGCAGGCTGAGCTGGGGGATGAGTGCCTCCGCTCCCACGAGCTGTGCCACTGCACCTGGCCCAAAGACCCTCCTGTGCACCAGGGCCATCCAGCGACGCAGAACTCCTGCTCCCCCAGTGGAAATGGGCCCGGGGCCCTGGCAAAGGCCAGCTGCCAGACTGAGCCTCTTTCCGGTTGGCATCACAGGAGACACCCCCCAAAAGCCACAGTGCCTGGCAGCAGGCAATATGCTCAGCTGTGGCAGGTGCTATGCTCCAGGTGCCAGAGCCTCTAGGGGAAGACTTGGTGCTTCTTGGGAATGCCTGCAGCTGGCTCCAGCAGAGGGCTGGAGAAAGCGGAGAGCCTGCTGGAGCTTTGCTGGCACAGGACCAGCAGAATGAAGTTTTACAGAAGGCAGCTGAGAAGCTTCATGTGCAACAGGCTGCAGAGGAAGAAGGCTCATATTATCTGAGCACCCTCAAAGGTGTGAGAAGTTACAGGTGCAGCTTATGGAGGTGATGGGTGAAAACACCAGACTGGCTGAAGAAAATCCTTGCCTCTGTGGGCAGATGCGCTGGGCAGAAAAGATTCAGGATGAAAATGCTAACCTGAAGGGGCAACTAACAAGTGTGGCAGAGGAGAGAAATTCTGTCATCCAAGCCATTGGCTGTCTTCAAACCCAGCTAGAAGATGCAAAGCACAATCTGAAAGCCAGGAGAGAAATGGCAGAAAGTGCTCTGGCAGTAGTAAAAAAGGACAATAGAGAAGCCATACAACTGTTTCAAGCCCGGGTAACTGAACCGGAGAATTGGTTTCAGAGCCCCTCAGAGTCAGCTTGGGTAGAGGACAGTCCTGGGTCCTGCCTTCTTCCAGAGGAGGACCCTGCGAGTCAAGCAGAAGAACCGGCAGCAGAAAAACAGGTTGTCATCTTGCAGGCTCTGGAACAGCAACTGGGAAAGCTCTGAACATTCATAGAATGTTGGATCCTTTTGATGGTTCCAGTGAACTAGAGCTTCCTCTAACTGCTGGTCAATATGCTAATGTCTTTGAACAGGTGGATGAAGACGGTATGTGGGAGAGCTGGTGGATGGCACAAGAGGAATCATCTCCTCTAATTTTGCTGAAGAAGTTTCAGATGATGACCTGGAAAACAAGAACTGGAATGATGCCCATTATTATATTTTTGGTCTTGCACCTGTTCTGGAGGAACAGGATTTAGATGTGGGTGCTAAGGGCTAAAAAGCACCAATAAACATAGCCTATACAATCCTCCAGAATATCTACAGAAGCAAATTTGTACTTGAAAGTGATTTTATTTTTTTTTAGACTTTTAGATTTTTTTAGAATGGGGAAACCACTGGGATTCAGCAGGGGTCTCCAATGGGCCCCAGAAAAGCCCAGGTGAGGCCCCTGGGCACTCTGGAGGGTACTGAGGGCCTCAGGACTTAAAAAATCAGGACACTGTATTTAAATAGCAAAACTGGATAAACAACTTCAGATATTCCCATATAAACTCTACAGTGTAAGTCTGTTTACCAAATAAGTGTACCAGGAACGCAAGCTGACCCTCAGCTCGTGACTTCATAGCATGATGCCTCAGGCTCTGCATCCATTTAATTCTTGGAGTCTCTATGAGGTATATTATACTTTACTTTTTATCAGATACCTTTTTACTCTTCAGTTGCCTATGGAATATTGCTGTATATATCAGATTATGAAGTAAAATGATCTTGATATTTGCAGCTGTCTAGATGTGGCCCAAGCTGCGTAGGAAAGGAACAGAGAACATTGCAAATATTGAGGTTCCCTTTTACTGTTTATCCAGGACACAGTGGGCAAGATTTTAGAGTTAATTTCTGTAGGTTAAAGGCAACAGATGTGAATAATTTTATGACACGACGTCATGCAAATAGTAATGGAGTCTAAAAACATGTTATAAATAGAACTTTACCAAAGCAGTAAGAAAGATGAGCAACATTACACCCACAAGATGACAAACACTATCACTGACAGGAAACAGAGGATGGGATGTGTGCTATGGCTCTGGTGGAGTGTCAGGGACACTGAACATCCAGTCATCTGACAGCAATAGCCAACTGCACAAATGCCTTTTGAATGCAGGTAAGAATTGCCACACTTTGGCTCCACTAATGGTAGTGTGACTTGGGAGAATCATATCTTACATGGCAGTGTACTTTACATGTCATCTGGGATAATGTGGGCAGCATCCTGCCTATGCACTGATGTTGGTCAAGGGGCAGTGTCATTTCCACCCCTTGATTCTCTCGAATCATCACATGACATGAAGTTTTAGGCTAGGGTATTATTTGGCAGGTTTTTATATTTATGTTATAAGCTAGGTAAGGTTGGTGTTTTGCTTATATCCAGTGGCCACCAACTCAGTTCAAGGAGTAGCTTGACCATGACTGAGCAAATGCTTTACAGTACAATCTACAACCCCATCCACTGATACAGGCAGTTACCCACTTCCAGGTGGAAGCTAGATGGTATGTGCCTCTGTCAATGAATTCCATGCCATGTGGTGGCGTTTGGGCTTCCCTGATGGGTGAAGCTGTGTCATTGGAGAGGCCAGGTTCACCCTGCTTCCAGGGAATGTGAACCTCTGTGAGGTGGCTAGGTAGGAGGGCTTGCCTTCAGTCCAAGCATGATGGGCAATATATATTATGAACTTATGCATGTTGCTGGAGTTTGCCATGCCCTGAGGAATGGTGCTGGAGTCGGTAATGCTTCACAAAATTGGGATAGGGTCTCTAAGTTCCACTGGGTCATCCTGGGTAATGTTGGCTGCAGCTAACAGTGCTGCATGGGTAGCAGCAACCATTTTCTCCCATGCCATATAGCACTCTTGTGTCCCTTGCCACCCTTTACTCCCAAATGTACTGGGTAGGTCTACAGGGTTGCTATGTCGACACTGTCACAGACCAAAAGAGAAACTGATCAGAGATGTTAATATGGAGATCAAAAGGGAGACCAGAGTGGATGGGATCCAGAACTTGAAATTGTTCCACGGATTCAAGAAGTATTTGCAGGGCGTTCTCATGCACTTCATCCCAGTGCCAGACCAACCACTTCTTTAGGAGATTGTACAAGGGACTGGCTACTAGCACAAACACAGGGATGTGGTGATGCCAGAACCTGAGTGTTCCTAACAGGTCACTGAGATCGTTTAGCCACTTAGGGGAGGATAGAGCTTTGAGTTCAGATAATGTTTCAGTAGGTACTGACTGCTGCCAATCCAGCAAAGTCCCAGAAATGTAACTTCCTGAGCAGGCTCTTTCCACTTACCCTCAGGAATGACAATACCAAGAGACTGCAAATACATGGTCATAGTGTCCACGGCAATTTGTACAGAATTGCAGTCTGGACGACTGATAAGGATGTTGTCGATATATCGATATGTGCACACCCCTACCAGAAGGGTTACAGGAGCTAGTTCTTTAGCTAACATGGCATGTGCAATTGCAGGACTATGAATAAATCCCTGGGGAAGGTGAGTCAATGTGTATTGAATGGATTTCTAGGTGAACACAAACTGCTTACAGCCGTTGGGCTGCAGGGAAATCATAAAAGACATACCTTTAACATCAAGGGTCTCCAGCCAAGGATGGGCAACCCACTCAACGGCAAAATTCTGGTTCTGGATAGATGGGGCTGCTGCTTGAATGGATTTTTTGATGCCTTGTGGACAGAACAGTAATCCACCATCAGCTGCCAGTCACTGTTTGGTTTCTGAATGGGCCAAAAGGGTGAGTTAAAAAGAGGAGTCAGTAGTGACAACAATCCCTCTTGCCTAAAGGTCCTTGAAGAGGGCAGTTACTGCCTTGGTGGCCATGGGATCTATGTGGTACTGTTTCACATGCTGTAATGAAGTGGGTGGCACAGGTGGTGCAGTTGGAAGGAGTAACACCAGAGCATTTAGAGTGACTGGGATAAATCTGCCCCACTGGCCTCCTAGAGCAGGGGTTTGGAGAAGGTGTATACCTAAGAAATGGTCCCAGTGCCATGCCTGTATAGACATTAAGGACAGAAGGAAAAGAGTTGGACCTTAATATTGGGCTCTTGCCTGGGAGCTTGAGAGATTTCCACCACATTAACATAGGGGTTACCCTCAGGACAGACTGAAGGGGCGAGTCATAAATCCAACAACAAGATTTGTGCCCCACTGTCTCCAACAAAGGTGACTGGGTGCTGGTCATTCATGACACTTTATAATCAGGGCTAGGATACGAGGTAAGCACAGGCATCTGCTGGAAAACAGATCTAGGAGGCAAATCTCCATCTGGCAGTGGACAACTCACCCAGCAGTTCCGTGGCAGTGCTTTCGAGAGAGAGAATAAGGATGGGCAGAGGGGTTAACACCAGGATGCAAGGAGGGGCTAACGTGGCTCATGGGGGCCACCTGCCGATGGCCATTCAAAAGCTGCAACAAAACATTCTGCAATTTATGATTTTGTTGAGTGACTGAAGTCTCTTTCCAACAGGAGGTGGTCCCCTTCTGGCTAGAGGAGGTACCCAACCCTCTGTGGGGATGAGGGTTCCTCCACACCTGACCTTTGGGCACAGAAGCCATTGCCATGGATGTAGTCAGGAAGTGGGGGTCTTGTCAAAAACTGACCATAAATCTACTCTCTGAACAATTTCTGTCCCTGTGGGGATCTGCCATTAGTAGCCTGTAGGTGCCATAGAGCTACACCCAAGGGTGTGAGCTGGGGAGCTAGCTGTCTCCCATCAGATGCCCAGAGGGCCAGGGGATTCCCTCCAATGCCAGCTTGGTCAAGTAAATCACAAATGGCTAACACGCTCTATTGTAGTTTCATACTGCTCAAGTGGGGCACTGTGCTGGTTTTGGCTGGGACAGTTAATTTTCTTCACAGCAGCGTGTATGGGCTGTTTTGGATTTGTGCTGGGCTCAGTGCTGATAACACAGGGATGGTTTCGTTGCTGCTGAGCAGGGCTTACCCAGAGCCAAGGGCTTTTCTGCTCCTCACCCCACCCCACCAGCGAGTGGGCTGGGGGCACAAGGAGCTGGGATTGAGCCGGGACAGCTGACCCCAACTGACCAAAGGGATATCCCGTACCTTATCATGTCGTGCTCAGCATATAGAGCCGGGGGAATAAGAAGGAAGGGAGGATGTTTTGAGTTATGGCATTTTTCTTCTCAAGTAACTGTTACGCGTGATGGAGCCCTGCTCTCCTGGAGATGGCTGAACACCTGTCTGCCCATGGGAGGGGGTGAATTAATTCCTTGTTTTGCTTTGTTTGCGTGTGTGTTTTTTTCTTTACCTGTTAAACTGTCTTTATCTCAACTGACAAGTTTTCTCACTTTTACTCTTCCAATTCTCTTCCATATCCTGCCATTGGGAAGTGAGTGAGCGGCTGTGTGGGGCTTAATTGACAGATGGATTTAAACTATGGCAGGTGCATAATACGCGTTTGCATTCTCAGTTGTCATGGGGCAGAGCCCACACCGTGGGAAGGGTGTCATTCCACAGGATGGAAACATTACCTGTCCCTGGGACTGGTTACAACTACACCCCGGGTTCAAGGGGCAGGATGGCCACTTCTACCTTATTGAGGCTAGAGCTGGCCCAGTGTGCCAGAACCTAGGTTTTTATGAAACCAGTCACCCAGGGAGCATCACTTAAGCAAGTGTTCAAGGCAGATAGGGGAGGGGCTCCTACTTCTAGTCCATGACTGTGCCAAGGCTGAGGAGTGTGGTCAGCACCTTCCTCCTTAATCACAGGATAGGTGCAGGTTTGTCTTCTGTAGAGTTGAAAGGAGTCAGGGTCTGGTCCAGGGCCAAAAATGTCCTCATCCTAATTACCATCATTTTTATCATCTTGGTAGGTGGTGGCCCTAACTTGGGCTGTTGCAACAGGATGATTGTGCTGTGCCTCAAGGGCCTGTTGGGCGAACGGGGATAACTTATACTCCAACATTGATACTGGGGTTTAAGATGCCAGGTAGTAGGATCGCCATGCTGCTGCATCCCCCTTGGCCCCTTGCTTAGCTGTCCTGCCTGTCCAAGGGTGTCATGCTGCCCAGTGATTTCAGTCCAGGCTGCATCTAGAGCACAACTCAAAAGGCTGCAGCTTTGCCCTTACCCTGTTTGCAATGGTTGGCTTTTTGCCACCATTCAGATTAATTCCTGATAGCTTGCAGGTTTGTCCAGTTATCTGAGACCTAATCCACTGCTATTGGGGTGAGCTCCAACTTTGCTTTTTTCCTAAAGCTTCCAGCAGGTGTTGAAAAGACTCCATCCTGTCTGTGATGCCAATTAATGTGGTCCAAACAGTAATGGAGTCTGACAACATATTATAAATCAAACTTTACTAAGGCAGTAAAAAACATGAGAAAAACATACAAAGCAACTCAGCCTATCAGTGATAGCAAACATGGGATCATATGTGATGCCTGGGCTCTCATAGACTGCTAAGGACACTGGAATACCTGGGCCATCTGACAGCAACAGCCAATTGCACGAATACCTTATGAATGCAGATAGGAGTTGTGTTGCTTCTTGGCTCCACCAACAGTAGTGTGATCTGGGAGAAACATACTTCACACGGCAGTAGGATGTCATTTGTGACGATGTGGGCAGCATCCAGCCTATGCACCGATGTTGGTCAAGAGACACTACTCACCTCATCTGGATTTCGACTGACAACCAGGTAGTGTATGGCTCATAGGTCACTGGCATGTCTAATATTTCCCTTTATGTGCTGAAAGAAAAAGCAACCACTGTATACATCTTACGTGAGTATTACAGGAAAAGTTACGAGAGGCAAATATGGTTAGCAGGTGTTCCTGTCCATTTCTATATTACAGACTGTCCAGCTCTACTTTTTACACAGTGACTGACATGGGATTTGTATGCACTTCATAGCATGGTGACCCCAGCACAGCAGTTACAAATTCAGTCATGTTACTGAAGAGAGATGAGTGACCTGTTCTTTGGATTATTGCAGTTTATGTCACTGTTCGCTTTCGGTTCCCTTATGCATTTAAATAGTGAAGACAATTCTTACCAGAAGAAAGAGAGAAATGTCCCCATTCTGTTCCTTTTCATTGCAGGTGAGGTCCTCAGTCTTCTCTATATTGTGATCCTGCCAAAACTCCTCCTCCTTGATGAGTCTGGGAAGGGCAGGACGGTGACTGTTCCTTGCTTAAGGCACAAGCTCATTTCTCCCACTTTTGAGAGCTTCAGCTTTGCAGTAAATGTGGAATCTCTAGCTGTGACATTACTGCCTGCCCTGTTCCTCAGGACAGAGGCACAACTTGCTGACCTGTGCCAACTGCCAGCATGAAGTGACTCTGGGAAAGAGATTGACACAGGAACACAGGAGCTGGCAGGCTTCAGCATCTCTCCTGGGAATTAAAGCACAATCATGTCATTTCCCACATATCAGTTGCCCAGGTTAATCTCCTCCTGTTTAATACAAATATTTTCTACTGGATTAAATTTGTACTTAGGCTTCCCCCAATCCCCACCCCCCACCCCCACCCCCCGCCCCTGCATTACAGTAATAGTACAGTGACCTCAAAGCTGCACATATGGAAGACAAAAAGGGAGTGTTTTAATTTTGTTGATCTTCTTGAATGCCAGTGGGTCATTAGTTTCCATATAAATGACACAAGAGACTCTGTCTTCCCTTCTGATCCTTAACAAACAAGCAACAACAACGAAAAAGCTATATCCTCTTTTTGTAACGGTAGTATTGTTTTACTGTATATTCCAACACGGAGAGCTTTAATCTAGACGAGATTTGGTTGGAAAAGAATCCTTTGTTATAAATTGAAATTGATATTTAAAAATTGCTTTTAGGCTTCCCCTTGTAGATGTGTTAGATACTAGATGGTCGTCTATTGTACTCCAGTGTCCTCCACTAAGATATTTTTATGAAGGTTTTGTTCACTGCAATTAAAATCCATCTATACTTGTCAAAAAAATAAATTAAAAAATGTCAACTGTGCAATGTGCATACACGCAACACCTCTGACGTGCCCGGCTCAAGCGCTTCGCTGCCTTTGCCACCTCTCCAGCCTCAACCAAAGCACAGTAGCACCATCTCGTGGCCACCTGAGGCTACTGCCGTAGCAAAACCGAAGTGAAAGGTCTAGGCGGGTTTCTGACTTCGAGCGCGGCGGGCCTGGCTGCTCGGGGCAGCGCTCCCGCCGCATTGCTGGGCTGGGCAGCACTGCCTGCAGAGGTGAGGCTGTGTGAGACGTACTCCTTCACAAAGCATCCGAACCCCAACCCAGCAGTTCAGAAATCCCCAGCCTTACATTTGGCTTGACATGGGCCGTAACGATACTATTCTGGACTGTTGGGGAACATCTGAATGCCACTGTCAGGAATGGGAAAGATTCCGTGGATTAAAAATGCAAAGTGAAAATCACTGGGTTTATTGCAGGGCAGATGCAGGCCAAGTAATTAATTTTTTTTTTGTATTGTTGTTCATCAGGTGGTTTTTCTCTTTGCTATTGCCAGCTGAAAGTTTATATTTTAAGTGTAGCAGTCAGACCAAGTGACTGGTGGCAAGCCTGTGCTCAAGAGTGAGCTTTGGGCACATATCCCAAGAACTTTGGGGGAAAAAAAAATACTTGAATTCTTGCACAGGTTTACTGCATACAGTCAGCACCATGGGTATTGCTACAGCCCTGACCACCTGTGCTTGGTCTGTTATCCATAGTGCATAGTGACTGTGATCCATCGAGTTGTAGATGGAAAAATTGTGTGTGTCCTGTCCCAGACAGCCTGACCTCATTTGCACCAAGGCAGTAGGAGACAAAAAGGGTTTCTGTGCTGAAGGAGCAGTAAGAACGGGATGAAGGAGCTTGCCTGAGCTACAGGTGGGGAGGCCTGGCACGAGGGTCAGGGAGCGTGTCATGCCCTGGTCCATGGTTCTGCACGTGAGGCAAACACAACCAGTGCTTCATCTACACCGAGCCAGCTTTTGTCTTAGGCTTTGCAATAGGGCTGCATTTCAAATGCTTCACCAAAGCTTGTTTTCACCTCTAAATTCTCACTGAAAAAAAGCTACTTCTCACATTGTTTTCTTTTTTAATTTCATTAAGTGAATTTAATTACAATTAATACTGTGATGGTCATTCATCTTTTCATTTTGTTGCCGGAGACTTTGTTTGAATCGGTTTATTGTTTTAATAACTTGTTATTTATTTCAATAAGATTTGAAATACAGTGTAGAGTAAGAAAGCAAATATTTAAATATAGATATAAAGTCACACATCCTTCACCAAACACCACAGGAATCATTGAATTAAATTAATGGCAGCAGCAGAAGTACCCTAACTAAGCACCTCTGCAGTATTGCATGTGTACCTACTACATATTTTGTACTAAGAAAGGGAAGAAACAAATTTCGTGATGTTGCTATAAATCTATATATAACTTGAAAAAAACTAAAAAAAGTTAATATGCAAGTTGTCTAAAAATGGTGGTATGCTACACTCAGAGCACCCCACCACAGTAACTAACACTGCAGAAGAGGAGGGAATAAGGCCAGTTATCATGGCTGGTATTTGTCAATATAACTGTTTTTTTCCCCCTGCTGTTTGCATCGCGTTTTACAGCCACAGAGGCGGAGGTCCCAGCCCGGTGCGTTAACTGCTGCCCTCCTCTGCCTGAAGGTTCACTTTAGCTGAAGCTGTGGTTCCCAAGAGCTTGTGGTTTGTCACAGGAGCCGGCAGGGAGGTCACCCACGTACAGGTATTACATGAACTTAAAAAGAATGCATGAATTAAGCACGAAACAGTAAAACCAGCATATCCACAGTCACTTCAGATGACGTGCAGATGATGCTAGGTGCTTACCTGACCAGATGAGCTTTGGACAGTTCTTGACGTGCTTCACTTGAGAGCAGGAGGTAGTACTTCTTTAGTGTTTGTTCTTCAGAGTCGTCACCAAGAAACTATTCAAAACCAAAAGGGATAGTTCACGTTCACTGAAGGAGGTGCTCATCCAGGCAGGGGAGTGGGAATAGATGCTGCATGGTACAAGTTGTGTGGTGTTCAGAAATCTCCTACCAGCCAGCGATGCTGTCTGGGTTCTTTAGACAATGAACGACACTGATGGGGACCCTGCTGTACAAATGAGCTCTTCCCAAAGGTGTGGCAATATGGTTCCTTTCAAACTGGAGCCTGCACCAGAGATTTAAATAGAATCAGTCCTACCTTTGCTTCTAGTCCCATTGGGCATGTTTATTTTAGAATTCCTTCTTGCTTGGTATTTGGGTCTGAGCTTCCTCAGTTTTTAACAGCTGGAGCATTTAGCCCCTTTCCTCTATGAGCCAGCTCTGCACATAGCTTGGCTGACCTCCCTCAGCAATGAATGTGGACTGGCAGGATTTTGAGCCTCCATATTCAGAGCTGTCCATATTCACTGGGGGACACTCAACAAGACGGGTCTCAGCCTCTGCAAGCTGAGCCCCTCCCAACCTAGCAAGTGCTGGGGTGCCTTCCAGTAGCAAGAATCCCACAGCTCTCCTGCTCGTTTCCCCCCAAGCTGACTCATAGCAAGAGATTGCATTTCACTGGGATGTTACAAAAAAATCAGAATTTTTAAAAAAAGTTACAGGATGGAAAAGTACAAGTAAAAATTTAAAATAGTCCACCCATCTTATGAACACAATCCATTTTATTATATTAAAATAAGTACAATGTCAAAAAGGGTGCAGGAAGATAAAGAAAATGCCCCTAATTTTCAAACATGAACTTTTCATATTTTCTTTGAAAACAGTTAGTTAATATAAGTGCACCAGATTAGCAAATAAGTTTTTTCCCACTAGAAGACTCAAAAAAAAGTATTTTAAAATGCTAATGGGCATACTCTAGCTTTAATTTTTGTCATTCAAAAAATCTTATAGAAATTTTGATTTTTTCCATTAACTTTTTGTCTCAAAGAAAACATTTGTAACCGTTGAACAAAATTTCAACTGGTTCTTGTAATAGTATTCTCATATTCAGGAAATAAGAACAGACATGAAAGACAAACAGAATATATCTATTAATGGTCCACTTTTCAAATACAAATACAAGGAAATGGTCTTTACTGTAGTTTTCATCCAAAGAGCAGATAGCAGCATGTCTAACAAGAGCCTTGAGCTGCAAATGTGCCTGAGAAGTCCTGGTTGTGCACAGTGCAAGGCACAGATTCCACCTGGGAAGGTATCCCCTACTTGTTGTTTCCATTCATTATGGCACTTGAGCTCTTGATCACATAATCCTGGAGAAACGGCCTTTAGGAATTAGTAAGTGGTGCCACAGCTAGGCACAGCTGTTCGCCTACACAAACGCAGGGTAGAAATAACTGGTTTAATGGTAGTTCATGAAAAGGTTTGGCTGTACAATGGATCAAAACATAGCTCAGCAATGCCACGCTGTTGTGGAAAAGGCAGCCTGTCAGTACCTTCCATGTACAAACAGGAGCACAGACTACAAGGTGCACAGGGTCAGTCTTGGGGTCAATCTTTTTGATCTTCCCAATACCTCAGCTGGGTTATTCTGTGTAGTTTAAAGCGGGCCTTTAAAAATGATTAGAGAAAATGGGGATAATCCAATGGGAAGCAAAAGGAACTATCAGAAATTTAGAAAAGATGACTTAACATAAAACATTGAATACACTGGGTTTATTTAGTCAGAAGAAGACTGATGGGAACAGGTTAACAAATATGCAGAGATTGCTTCAGTAAGGAAGGGACTAAATTTGTACTTCGTGTCCATGGTAAATAGGATGGAAAGAAATGTGCATGAATTCTAGCAAGAAGTGCTAAATATTAAGGAAAACTTTCTAATGGTGACGATATAATAAATTAGAAAGAAAGGTGAAAGTTCACAGTGTTTTTAGCACAGATATCCTAAAAGATCTCTTAGATAAACTTCTGACTAACATGGAAAGTGGATCTGTTCTGGGATAGCAGGATGGATGAGACAGTGTCTGATGAAGCCAACTAGCCCTGTGATTCTGCACTTCGATGGCAGAGTTGCTGCTGGGGCAGGAGCCCTTTCCCATTCAAAGAGAAACCTTTGGGTGGGCCTGCACCTTCTACATATGCTGCAAACCGTTCCTCCCTAGGCAGCCCACCAGGAACTTCAGAACATGCTGAATCTGGAGGTAAAAATATTGGAACAGTTCTGTTTAAAATCAGTGCTTCAAATGAAAAATAACTTGCAGGAATTCTCCGTCATCCTTCTCCTAGAAAAGCCAAAGCCAAATTTATGAAGTCAGGCTGGAAAGCAACATCAAAGGCCGTTGGTAACTTTGACGGAACCTGCCAAAGAACAGGCTTGTGCGATTTCCATACCACATCTAGGCCTCTGAAACTGTAAGGAAGAGAATCAGGTACTTCCAGGCAACAAAAGATCTGTATTGGCACACCCTCTTTTAACCCAGAAGTGAGTACTGAAGCAGAGAATATAATCAGACAATAGGTTTTTATTTCTTCAGAAAGCTATTCACAATGTCTCACATAGAAGTTACCTGCCAAACTCCAGTAAGAGGTATTAGTTCTATGATATAGCGTTAGAATTTTGGTAGGATTTGGCAGGCATTCAGTCAACACCGAAGTTCATACTGTGCTGGAAAAACAGCCCCTGCAGGGTTCATGGCAGTGGTCATATGCTCTTCTGCCTCCACCTCCACCATGTCTAGTTTCCAGCTCCAAAGGCATTTATAACAATTGCATCAGCAGAAAACTTTCAAATTAAAGATCTGTCTTTCTTCAATATAAAAAAGTCTCAAATAAAATCCACTTCTCCCTAAAACTTCTCCACTTACCAAAAATACTTCCTCCTTTGCTATACTTAACTGGAAAAAAATCCAGCCCCCAATTTTGTAAGGCTATACTAATCCAGTCCTGGATTTGTTATTATCAAGATGATAACAAGAGAAAGGGAAATAAGAAGTGAAAAAACAATGTGGTACTCTTACAGATATTATGTAATCAATCTTCCATCTTCCTAGAACACTCTTTCTAGGAGCAAGTACTCTTTTACTCTCTTATTTGCCAAGTCACTTTGGCATGCTAAGTGATTAAAAAACAGATCCATTAAGCTAATACAAATGCTAGTCCCATAAGGACTCTTTTTTCTGCTCTGCATATCCCACTTATCCTAGACCTCTTGAGTTTCCTGGAAAACATTCACAACACGATTTCCTGGGTGTTCAACTGACATAAGTGTGAGAACAATTAGCAATTTCTTTAATCTTTCTACGCATGCATGTGAAAAGTAATTAAAATGGTCCATATCGTACCTGCATTTCTCAGAATGTCAGATGTGCATCATCCTATGTAGGAGGGCTTTACAACCTTAGCTTATTTTGAGTGAAATGCATTAGGGAGCACACACAATCAGTTCCACTAGCAGGTCTGAAGAAATGATAGCTTCAGTCCTATAGCTGATAATGAACAACCAGGGGAGCTGGGCTGGTAACTAGTTTCATCAGCTAAATCCAGGAGAAGATACCTTTTTATAGCCTGAAATATTAGATAAATTAATTAAAAAAAGGTTTTTTTAGACTTATCCAGAATTAACACTGTTTAGAGAAAACAAATACTTTTTAGAGGAAATATTAATACAAGAAAATATTAAATGACTTTGACAGGGGATCAGCCTACTTCCTGCTCCATTATACCTCTTTTGCCATAATATATAAATGGAGACAAAGTATTAGCATTCAGTTTCTTGATAGGCTTGTAATATGTGAACTGTAGCTGCCTTTGTTTCTTCTTTATGTACTTGCTTTGAATTAAATAACTTTTCAAGCAGTCAGTAAACCGCCTGATGATCACATTGCTTGCTTACTGAGCCTGTTTCTTAAACACGCACATGAAATATTCCATACAATGTAGTAATAAAACACTGTTACTATGCCCCTGAAAAGACAGGAAGGAATCTGGACAAAAAAATCTGTCATAGAAACCCTGATAAAAAGCTTGATATTAACCATAATTAAGATGATAAGGTTGATTGTTGTCAAGTCGTAGTGAACGTGCTGCCCAAGGAAACGTCTGTGCAAGTTGCCTTCATTCTAATGAAAACACTTTGCAACAGCTTTTGCTCATGGCTTGTCTGTAACAAATGAGGAACAAATGTGTTTCATGGACAGTAACAGCATGCTACTGTGCTATGGACTTAAAAAATAGATCATTCCCATTAAGTTTGATTCTGCCTCATCCTATGTCCTAGTCTAGGACAAAAATATTTCTCAGTCATAGACCCTTGCTGTGGACTATTCTTTTAATACTTCTCTCAGGCATTGTATATCCTGAAACATACATTGTACCAGCAAATGTGTATTGTGTTGATACATACCATATACACATACAGGAAAATATGTCAGTCATCTTCTTTCTTAATTTTCTGGTTTTAAACAATTAAATGAATTTACATTCAAATAATTTCAAAGGTTCAAGAGTACATGCACAGAAGACAGAATAGGCAAAGTTAAGATCCTAAAGGGACTTAGAAGAGCTGAAACTGTAGAGGTTTGGTTTACACAGTCAAACATTCCAGTGTTTGAAGTGGAGCGAAATGTGTTCTGCATTAAGTGTTTGACAAGAGTGGGGGTGAGAAATAAGAGGCAATGTGTGCCTGTGAATGCCTGTAGCAAAATTTTATTGGTAAGGTCTGCTCAATGTTTCAAAACCCTCATTGCACTACAAACTTCTACCGGACTCTGCTCTGCTTGGGTACTAATTCATGATTCCCAAGAACTTTTTTTTTGGTATTTTCTTGCTTTGCGATCTGTATTGACTCCATCCCTTTGTTTCTGTGTTCATTAAAACAATGAAAATAAGTGATCAGTTTTAGGTTTATTAGGCATTTTTGCTGTTATGTTTTTTCTTTCCCAGGCAGGGTGTGTTTCAAAACTTGCAATACCTCATATAGAAGTGAAGCAAGGTGTCTAGCTAGGTGACTGAGATGTATTAAAAGAATAGCAATCACAACGTGATTGAGAAGGAGAAGGCATTGTTTCTTATGAGGCAGCCATCCCAACATGTGCTTTTTCCGATATGTTTTCATTCCAATCACAGTGGGGGATCTGTTAAAAATCCCTTTCTCAGGGGTTTACAACTTGGACTGGAAACTGATTTTTTCCCCAAAAGTAGGTAAAACAATTTCCCAGCATCACAGCAAGTAAATTTAAAAGAAGTCTGTTGATAATGTGCTCTTAATAGGAGCAAGCAGGTGAGTATAGTGCACTTTAATCCAGGCAGTTGTGTTAATATGTCTCAGTCCTTTTGCCAAAGCCACATTACAGTAAAGCTCTGAGGCATGTGCTTAACTTAAGCAGTGATTATTGGACTCACTTAAGTACTCTCCAACCTATATTTTATTTCTCAGTGGTGGAAGATGCTTCAAGTTTGTACTGATTAGACTGAGCTGTTGTAAAAATGTGCAGCTCCCACAGTGCCGAGAGACTGGGAGTTATGTGCTGACCCTTAGTCTTTTCCACGCAGGGGAAAGCACTACTTTTCCCTGGTTACACTGCTGGGGATTTCATTGCAAGAAGAGCCTTGCAGGCTGTGTGTGTATTAGCAAACCTGAAACAGCTTCCCAACTCCCAGGACTATTCTCACAGCCTGCACACATATTGCTATATGTATTCACATACCCACTGCATCTCCCAGGAGAAAGCTAAGGCTTATCCTAAGCAGGTATCGGCCTGGACTAGCCTGGCTAGAAGACATGGACCTTCCTATTGGGCACCTGAAAAGGCAAGTTTACCTGCAACTATAAGTATTTCTTCTCCACTGGCATTTTTCCATTATTTTTTTCTCAGAAAGTGATGACTGTGTGCACTTGTGCTCTTGTGCTGTAGAGATAGCAAACCTACGTGAGCTGCATTTAAAAGAAATCTTAGAAATCTTACAAGCTAAGTATCTAGTTTCTGTAGTTCCCAAAGGAAAAATCTGTTCTTGAAGAGAGGTACTTTTGTCATCCTTACATCCTTTCTGTGTAAAGGAATAGTGCGTTCATCAGTGTAAAGGAATAAGAAACAAAAATTAATAAAAATGGCAGCAGGGGACTAGAAAGCAGCCAAGACTGGGTTCTTCAGGCTTTTTTGAGTCTTCCTGTTGGACGTACACATACTTGAATGTCCGGCAAAATACATGTTTTGCCATAGCCCGCCACTGATGCTTACACCTCCCATTCTTTCAGGCGCTGTGTCAGGCTGGCACAGCAGCCCATGGCAGTGCGAGGGCTGGTCACCCCGGTGCTCCCGGGGCCGCCTGTGGCAGCCAGGCAGGAGCCCTCCGCTCGGTCCTGAGCCCTGGTCTCCCACAGAAGCACAGGGTGTGCTGCCAGCAAGCTGCAAGGCCAGCTATAGTTAGATTTTTCATTTAAATTTTGGCACCATCTGAAGTCATTCCTGTTACTTCCAAGGGCTGTTGCCATTGTATTAAAAAGAGTAAATTTGCTGCTGAGTTACTTACTGCCCAGAAAATCCAGCTGAAACCTGCTACTGCCAAATCTGAGGATTCAATATTGGGCCAGGGACTTTAAATAGCTGCTGCTACTGAGGATTTTCTGCTGTCTACGCTGTCTAGAAAAAAAAAAAAAAAAAAAAAAAAAAGGGGTAAGGAAAAAAAGGATTGATAAAGCCTTAGTTTGAGGATTGGACATGGACTGTTACAAACTGAAAATTGCCACTTCTGGTGTGGTTACTACCTATCCAGTTTTTTTGATTGAATCATCTGATTTTTTTAAGCTTAGGTTTAGTTGCCCAGGGCCTATGATTAACAGCACCAAAACAAAAACTATAACACTGATCTCTTAAACGAAGCAGAGGAAAGCCCTGTTTATATAGGTTGGCTGCTTTTTGTAGATGCATCACCTTACTGAAGGTAAGGATGCATACCTTACATCACTTTTCATCATCACCGCCAGCAGCCCTTCCCAGTCCCACTCACCTATATATTTTGCACTTTTACAGAGGTGCAGTTACACTTCTTCCCTTCCTGCTTCGAAGTATCACCTTTAATTGCAGTCTGAAGTCCTAAACTAGAGGATCCAATTCTGGCATGCTAAATTTCCTATAGGACAGCTGAATACAGATGCACCAATCTGAAAACCTGCCACTGTCCCTCTACCTCCTATCTTTTTTCTGTGCCTGTCCCACACACCTATGTAAAGAGATAGTGCAGGAGGTCTGCTAGGCAAAAGGTAGCCTTTTATTTTTCCAATGGTGTTTGTTTTGTTTTGTTTTGTTTTGTTTTAATCTCATCCACCATGTAGATATGCGCATGGACTGCAACAGCGCATTGGAATCTGTGAGCCAGCCAGGAAACCGCTCACTGCGATCACGCTCAAACACTGCGGATGCACTGGCAGACACTCAACAGGAACACTCCTGCACGCTACAGTCTATGAATTTATTATGCACTCTACTGTGTAGATATAACCTTAGCAACAGCAACCACTGTACAATGAGCATGAGTTGGATTGCTGCTGACTGTTTAAAGAAGCCCTCCCTTATGGGCAATTTGCGTAGAAAATGATGAGAATTGTAATGATTTTGTGTGAAATTCTAGCAGAGGCTGCAGTATTTTCTCGTCAAACTCAGCGACCCTAGCAATGCAATGAACTGGCAACACAAGTGCTACCTATCTTTATAATCAGATGCTGCTTGGAAACTCTTTTTCCTTTTTTCTTTTTCTCCCAAGTGAACTTTCTTTTATTGGATCTTTCTGGATCTGTGTAATCTCTTTCACATGCCACTTTATTTTTTCAGGGATAAACTAAGAGTCTATTTCTAATTCATAGCAGTGAGCATCTGGAAGCTGTGGTTTCCCAGGTATGCACCAGAGAAGGAATGGGAGCTGGAAAATTGTGCTGCATCCCTTGGGTGCATTAGATCTCTTTCCCCTTGGTGCAGGGCTGCAGTAGAAGACATCATCTTGGGGCAGCACTTACTATCTTTCATATGTTGCAGTTTGTTTCTGGAAACAAGTAAATTAATGAACAGATTGAAACAGGTTTTCTGAGCTGCTACCAGAATGAAATCTGTCTTCTTTCATGATATTGAACACCTTTTTTATTAATTCAACACTAACATCTGTGTTAGAAAACATTTGGTTTGCAAAGAAGTTCAAGGCAAGTATTGTGCATATTCATGCAAATACCTAATTACATAAATACTCATGCTGGCAATTTCCTTGAAGACACACAGAAAACTCCATCCTGCAGTAATTCACCATTGCCATTGTAGTATCTGCAATTCAGAAAATATTCAATAGGGAAAGGGCTCAGTAGATTTTTGTTTTAAATACAATTTGTGCTAAACCAAAAAAACTTAAAATAGTGAAATCTAAAAGGAACACATATATTTGATAGGGAGGCTAACAAATGATAAATGATTAAAATAAGTAATGCAAGATAATTAGTCTTCATGATATGCTACGGCAGAAAGATATGGTTGTCAGTGTGGAAGGAAAGGAGGCTATCACGGCTCCACTGACTTTGACTAGAAGTTAAATTATGTCACGCAAATTACATTCACATAAAACACATGCACACGTGCATATTGATAATATTTGTAATAGTTCATTTTAGGTTTTGATCAGCTACTGATTTGATCAGTTTTACTTTAATAAAAAACTGCCATAAAAAGAAATAACATTGAATAAAAAAAACCAAAACCACACCCTAATCTTTCTTTTCCATAAGTTTTTTCTCACTATCTGTAATGCCCCAAAAATCCTTTTATCTGCTATTTATAGATGTTATTGGGTTGTTTCTTAAACTGTATTCACCACTAGCATCCTGCATCCCAATGGCATTGCTTAAAAACAATGCAAACTTTGCATTTTAATTACTATGTGTATCCTATTGACCTCCTATCTACTTTATGCCAGCTTCATTAATAACTCACGCCCAAGCCGCTCATCAAATTCAGCTGGTTTAGAGTTTCTGAAATGAAATTAAGGTGGGGTTTTTTTTCTAGTTTTTGGTGCAAAAGATATGATGTTTTCCTAATTTCAGAGGCAGAAGAGAAAGAAAATGTGGAAAAATGTACCTTCAGGAAGGAAAAATCTATTTGTCAGGGTGTGACTACATGTAAATTGGGCCACTGTAGTCTACATTTGCCATATGAACCTCAACTGATCAACCCATGTTGACTTTTACATTTCATATGATGTGTCACTGGAGGTGAGACTTCATAGTGGGGTCTAAGTCTTATAGCTGGCTAGTGCCAAAGCCCAGAATAAAGAACTGCTTGTTTACCTGTCAGACTGATCTCTGTTTCTCCTGTACAAAGCTGTCATTAATTTGAACTCCTTTTAAGATCCCATGTGCTGGATTTCAGATGTGTAGCTGACAGGTTGCTCCTGGAGTCACCTGAACCCAGAGCTGCTCCAGAGACTGGCCAGTCTTTGTAGGCATCCCATGGTCAGTCTCAGTCCAGGCTGCTGACACAGCTCACTTGTGCCCCTTGGCTCAAAATCCCAGTGCTCCAGGGAAACGATCCCCTTTGCTTTGTCTACCTGATTTTGCCTTTTGAAAGGGATCGTGGGATACCCAAAGGCTGTGCAGACAGCCAAGATAATCCTGCGACCAGAGGGAAAGTCTGGAGCAAAGAAGACTTTGGTGGGCAAGGATCAGGTCAGAGAACATTGAAACAAACTGTACATACGAAAGTCTATGGGATCTAACGAGATGCACCCATGGATGCTGACGGAACTGGCTGGTGTGTCATTGTGACGCCACATTTGATTATCTGTGAAAGGCCAAGGCAACTGCAGGAGGCTCCTGAGGACCAAGAGAAAGCAAATGCCACTCCCGTCTTAAGGAACAGAAAAAGGGGATCCATCTGTTATAGACCACCCGGCCAGGGTGAGGAGGCAGATGAAACATTCTACAAGCAGCTGGGAGAAGTCTCAAGATAGCTAGCCCTTGTTCTCATGGGGGACTTCCATCTACCATATGTCTGCTGGAAATACAACACAGCTGAGAAGAAACAGTCTAGGAGGTTCCTGGAGTGTGTGGAAGATAACTGCCTGGCACAGCTGGTCAGGGAGCCAGCCAGGGGAGATGCCCTGCTGGACCTGCTGCTGACAGACAGGGAAGGACTGGTGGGTGATGTGCTGGTCAGAGGATGCCTTCGACATAACGATCATGAAATGATAGTTTATTTGATTCTCAGAGAAGTAAGGAAGGGGGTCAGCAGAACCACTACCTTGCAACTCCAGAGGACAGACTTGTTTAAGAGCCTGGTTGACAGAGTCCCTTGGGAGAGAGCTCTGAAGGGCCAAGGAGTCCAGGAAGGCTGGACATTATTTAAGAAGGCAGTCTTAAAGGGGCAGGAGCAGGCTGTCCCCATGTGCTGAAAGACCAGCCGGCCGGGAAAATCAGCCTGGTTGAACAGAGAGCTTTGGCTGGAACTCAGGAAAAAAGTGGAGACTACCACCTTTGGAAGAAGGGGCAGGCAACTCTGGAGGACTACAAGGGTGTTGTGAGATTATGCAGGATGAAGATTAGAGAGGTGAAAGCCCAGCTAGAACTCAGGCTGGCCACTGCTGTAAAAGATAATAAAAAATGTTTCTGCAAATACATTAGAAACAAAAGGAGGACCAAGGATGATCTGCATCCTTTATTGCATACAGCAGGGACCTTATTGCTCTCTACAACTGTCTGAGAGGAGGCTGTAGGCAGGTGGGGGTCAGTCTCTTCTCCCAGATGACAGGACAAGAGGAAACGGCCTCAACTTGCTCCAGGGGAAGTTTAGATTGGATATTAGGAACAATTTTTTCATTGTGTGGGTGTTGAAGCATTGGAACAGGCTGCCCAGGGAGGTGGTGGAATCACCATCTCTAGAGGTGTTTAAAAAATGTGTAGATGCAGCACTTAGTGACATACTTTAGTGATGGACTTGGCAGTCTTGGGTTAACAGTTGGACTTGATGGTGTTTTCCAACTTAAGTGATTCTATGATTCTATGATTCTATGAAAAATACTGCAAAGGTGGTAGCAAAATTTATGAGCTGGTAGGTACCTGGAGTTAAGAAAATATACCCCAGCCATGTAATCAGTTCACTTTTGGCAACAGGCTGGAAGCCAGTAGTATCAAGGTGTTTGAGGACACAAAAGCATTTATTCAAACAGTCTGGGGAGGTATGCCATTACAGACCTGATTCATAAGCAACATCATCATTAAATACACAATGACCTAGAGATGTTACCATACAGGATCAGATAGAACTGAAGAAATAAAAATCTCCTCCTTCTGCCAAATCTTTTACAGTCTTGGGTATCATGCTGTCACAATAAGGCATAGTTGCTGTATTTGCCTGCAACTTAAGCAAGATTAGTGTGCTGTCAACACATAAGGATTGGAATATCAAATTCTGAATGCCTTATATTATTTTCTGATGGGAGAAAAGCTCTCAAAACAAATATGCAGCTCTTCCTCCCCATCCTCTTTCAACACATAATTTAAGCGATGTTTTAGATCTCTGTCTCAGAAGATTTCTATGACCATTTAAATTTGGATTTTAGGATCCATTAGGGTGCTGCACTCTACAGGAGGCTGAGCATTCTAGTTGCTCATTAAATGTCATTAAGACCAAATTATGCTCAGGTTTGCCTGTGAGAAAGCTAGTTAACATGGGCTAAAATTGCCAGGAAACATACTGGTAGCTAAACAGAATGGGCAGTTGATGGGACAAGACAACTCAAATGTAAACTGGTTCTGCTTAGTTTAGAAGTAAAGCTGTGGCTGTGAGGTACTTTTTTTCATATATTTTAAATGATTAATACTAGATGTGGCATTTATATTTACTATATAGATGATTTTGGTAATACAGTATGTACAGATCCACTTACAAGGTTCTACTCTACAGAAAAAAACAACCACAGAAACACATAATTTGACCTTATTAAATATATATGTATAAAAACTAATACATAAATAGTTCTTAACACCCTTTAAAATGACAGTTTTTAGCAATAAGTGAAGTAAAAATACATCTGGAACAATTGAAAATATCAGTAGTGTGTGAAAAATTTAGAACACTTTTAATCTTTTCAGTATGTAAACTCAACTATCAGGAGTTTCTGCTTTGCTGATGTGTTAATGCTTAGTTGCACCATAAACGTTAAAGCTTTTCAATTCAGCTTTGAACCCAGCCTTGACAGAATGATTTATCAGTACAGTAAATATCCATTAATATGGATAATATTAATGGACACCTATTTTTAATACTTTTAAAGCTGTTATACCAATTTAAGTCTTTATTTGCCTTTCTGTAACATTTTATTGAAACCCAGTTGCCTTTAAACGAAAGTTGGGGATGGTTAATGGGAAGAAGAGAGTTTGCATCTACCTTCTTACAAAGTTCTGCTACAAATGAGACACAGAAGTGCTATAAAGTTGATTTTCCTTAAGTCCATGTAACTCATGGAGTAATCAAAATATATAAACTACCACCGTTACGATTTTATTGTTATAATTCCAGGTAGTGCAGGTGGTTTTAATTTCTCCTTACTAAACCAAATCATTTAAATGTATCACAGTCTTTCAGTAGGAGATCTATAGGTTTTATACTTAAATGGAGAGGTGAAATGTTTAGAAACAGTTGGCAGATGTGTTTTAGATTTTATTCTGTTTTTGAGGTGTTTAGATTCCTTTGATGATAATTCCTGGGAAGATAAAACTGTTTTCCAATGGCAGCAGAAAAGTCACTATCGACTACAGAGTCTGTACTTTGCTTTCCAGATCATATCAGACATACTGTACTTACAGTAATCATGTGGAAGATATTACAGCAGTAGTAATAGGTTAGGTGTGATTCCAGTTACAATGCTTGCACAGGATAAGAATTTTTAAAGCTTCAATTTGAGACAGCAAGAGGCTGACATGAAAACTGAAGACATGAAGATGATGATCGATAGACATGATACCGTTTTAAATGACAAGAGCAGAAAAACCCGTAAGGCAACAAGAAAGGAATGGATGACCTTGTAAAAAGGCACAGATAATAATCTATAATCTATAATGCCAGCTGCAACTGGGAGTGTGGGTCTGCTATGTGTAGGCACAAGTATCATATATTTTCTGTGTAAGGGAGTAAGAAAGTAATTTGAACTGTAATTTCAAATTTCACACACAGTGAGTTATTGTAAATAATTTTAGGACTCAACTCTTGAATGAACTTGAGAAAGAGGTTAAAATAGTGTTGAAAGGTGAAGAATAAGACAGTCCTAAATGTAATCAAGGATCTTTTCACTGAGAGCTCTTATCAACACATGCTGCTACCTTGAAAAATGTAAAACGGTGTGTAAGTTACCTGACAATCCAGACATGAAAGAGTTTGATCCAGTTTACGTTTTTGATCTCTTTTCATCAGTGAGACAGAAAAGAGTACCCAGAATACTCTGGTTCAACTGCTGCTAAACTCTGACCGGAACATAACGTCAACAATCCATTAGAAGATGGTATTTGCATTTCTCCTTTGTTCTTCCTTTGTGCACTTCTGCACATGACAGTTTAGGAACTTTCTTTTTCACTTGAATGTGCATTGCCCTTTCCCCCACATTACAGAAGATGGATTTGAGTCTCTTTAACTGTCAGAAGTATTGTTCAAATAGCTGGAGCTAAAGTAATGCTGTGTATTAGTAACCAAGTTAAGTGGAGACAGTTGACATCTATTTTAGAAGCTGGCCAACCTCTGTGAACTCTTCTAAGAAGGGCTTGAATTTTTTTTATTTTTTTTTTTTTGTGACAGAACTAGTTGTGATAGACTAGGAGCCACTTGTAATAATATTATGAATACCAAGTCTTGATTGTGTTATCACATCACTCACTGTTCTCTTGAGCTAGGTCAATAGCAGCACTGTCAGGAAACATATCCCAGAGCAGAAGTATCTTCATGTGTCCCTCTGAAAACACTGGGGAGATGTACAGAGCAGTTCACAACTCTTTCTTGGCTCCTTGCTGAGCCTGGCATACCAGATTTTTCCAAGAGTACCTGAATAAGATAAAGTGCTAAGGAGGACTTTGGGTGATAAGATGGTATTAGAAAGCACCTGGAAACAGCCTGACATGTAAAATCCACAGGTTGGGCATGCTGGGATTAGGAAGCTCCTAAGGCAAAACACAGTTGCATAGTGGCTGGTCTTAAAAATTTCCAGTCGTTAGGCTGACTTCTTCAGGTTAGAGGTGTGCATTGGCCACACATCTCACTTCTCAGGCAGAAGCCTTCGCTGGCATAAGCACAGAAGTTTCCAACTGAATGTTGGCTTTTAGCCTCAGAAGGGCTGCACCCCAGGGAGAGAAAATGCAGGCTATAAATAAATATGCAAGGAGGTATCAGGGACATCATCAGGGAAGTCAAAGGCACATTTAATTCTGAATCAGGCCAGAAGTCTATTGGCTCTTAAAGAGGCTGGATTTGGGAAGGCAAAATATTTCCCCTCTGCATGCTTGAAATTCAAATTGGTATTTGAGTTGGAGAGGTTCATGAGCAGACTCAGCTAGCTAGCACAGTAAGAGGTACAGACCTGTTATAAATATATGCCATGCCTCTGTGGTTTTATATGAACAATAAATTATATATAATAATAATGACTAATTAACTATAAGGGTTCTGTACAACAGCAAAATATACATCTTTTCTTTGAACTATACGAATGTTCTACAGAATGCCCTATTTTCTCGTATGACCTTGCGACACATTAACACTCCAGCCCTTTAATTTTGTAACTCGGCTGCTGAACCATAGCAGCAAAGGTTTTCAAAGTGAACTGCTATGTTGTTTATGTTTGGCTACAAAAAACAAACGGGATCCGGAACTGCTGTCTGCCAAAGCATGGCATTGCCACCTGAATATTGGCTATGCGTGATTAACAGGCAAATGTGGACACTGGGAGTCATAAAAGGAAAGCAGCAAATACCAGGAAAGAACATTTGCTGCATAAAGCTCCATCAAAATCTGCCTTTGTAAAAGGCTGAATGCAAACTGCCATTATCCTGTCTAAATCATCTCCACAGCCCAGAAATTAAAGTACCTACAAATGTGAAGATGTTTTGCCTCTGCTTTTAGCAACTTGTCCAAAATAAGGATTTTGCTTCCATCTACTGGGGAGTGCATATTGATCGGATTGAATTACTTATGCAAAGTAAAGGCCATGTGGGACATCACAGTGCAGCCTTTTGCAAGCAAGTCCACAGCAGATTGCAATCACACAATGGGTAAATTCTCACAATGTACTGGTTGTCCAACTTGGATCTCACCCTAAAGAAATATGTCCAAATTTGCAGAAATACCGGGCACCTGTTTATTCACCCTGAGCATCCCTGCCACTGCTCGCAAAGCTCACAACCCTTGCCTTGTTTTACTGTATTGCATCAGTAAATTAGAGACAGACTTGTCCATGGACAGCAAAACATGGGCTGAACACTGCCAGACTCCTAATGAAAAGATACTCAATTCCATTTTGTCCATAAACATAAATCAGAGAAGAGGTTTTTTGGTTTGTTTGTTTTTTTGTTTTTTTTTTTTAATAAATGTGTAACTGCCAAACAACTCTTGGAAGCTACTAGATGGCCCTCGCTTTTACAGGAAACGTGTTCCCAAATATCACTTATAAATAACTGTTAAACCGTGTCACATATTAGCATTCATCCCACCGTTTCACAGGCTTTTTCTAGGGGAAAAAAGTGTGTGTTTTCAAACTATGTGAGGATTACTGGAAGAGCCTTGCAATGTCTGAGCAGTAACAACATTTTTGCAGGACTTTTTGGAGGTGCAGTGTTGCTGCATGAGCAGACTCGCTCTGCACATCTGGTTTTACCACGCTAAAGCAAATCAGAACTGATTCCTGCAGCAAGAGCCTGCAAATCCAGCAGCGCTCCTACTACAGTCAAAACCAGAGCAGCAGCTGTTTATGTAACCAATTAAACTCTTGGTTTCAGTCACAAACTGTAGCTTTTAATGGTTTTCCTCCTAAGAGACCTATTTAGTTAAGTTCTCTAAAATACTGGCAATACCATACAGAGGAGAAAAGGACTATTTTCTATATAACCCATATGAAACTAGCAGAAAAGTTACAGCTACTCTGTAGATATAAGTAGATGTGTCTAAACCTATTTTAAAACTTTACAGGTTTACATTTACATATTTGCTTAAGAATGTGAGTCCAGTCCTTGTTTTCCCATGGCAACAAAAATGAAATAATGAAATCCAGGACTAATGGCACTATAGATATTCACTCCGCTAAACCTGAAGCTGCATGATTTGTCACTCATGCATTTATCTATATAGGGTAAAGTGGGTAAACACTGCATAAAATATATTTTGTGCTTCCTCGCTCTTGGACAGATTAGCACAAATTAAATTTCACACTAATCTGCCCATGGTCAGGAGTGCTACATTAGGAGTGAGGGGGATTCAGCTAATTGTAAAGAATATTTTGCTCTTTTACAATGATCTGTGAATACACCAAATATATCCTGCACAGCTACCTTTATCAATACGCTTTATCAATACTGAATCAGTAACAGATGATGAATAATAACTGTGTTCAGGAATATTTCATGTTTCTTGATATTATTTTAATTTGTTCACCAAATTTGAAGTAAGTTTCTTCTTCTTTCTACTTCATATTTTTGCATTGAGCGTTCAATATGCATCATGTAGGTTACACTGCTTAGTTTTGTTTGACCACCCAAGTCACATGGCGCTTGAGTCACGTAAGTCAAGATTGAAGAATATACTGAACTGCCAGAAGAGGGAAGTCCAGGATCAGAAGTTTGTTCCTCAGAGCAAATCGAAACATGACATTAGGAATATGAAAACCCTACAAAGTACTACCCTTTTTTTAAGCAAAGTTTACTGAAGCGGGACCGTGCCAGGCATTTAGGACAAAGTAAAATGTATGTAATACTTGCAAGACAGCTTGCTCCAAACTCCAATGTTCATACTGATTTTTTTAGAAGTTCTGTGTAATTTCCTAAAGAAAATGTTATATCTTTTCAAAATAACCAACACAGTTCTGGTCAGGTCTGTATTTGGCTGAAAGACAAATAAAAATCTGCGTGCAGTAGCACTGGCCATGCAGGAGGTAATGTTCTTTCTTTTAATTAAGTCAAGATCCACAGGCAGCAACGCTGTACATGGCCAGGGGAATTGTAATGCCCAGTTACCCCATCCTGATACAGACACACAGACACCTCAAGGGTGGCAGCAGCTAGGCTGCCTGCCACTGGAATTAATGGAGAAAAATATCATGCCTCTCACAACAGGGTTGAAAGTTCTGACTAATTTAAAAATCAGTATTTGAAATGCCCCCAATTATTTTTTTTTTCAGTTGAGACTAAATACTTGGAAATATTTGTGCAAACCAGTAGGGGAACTGAGATAATATTATATTTTGTTTTGTAGACCTAACTTCCCTGCAACAAAACTTAACTCTGTGTTCAATTATAAGCCAGGATTTTTTATGACTTTTGAGAAAGAATTACACAGTTAAAAATCACGAATGGTGGTATGTAAAACACTGATAAATAAATGTTAACAACTCCCCATCCTCTTCAAAGAAAAAATTCTATCCAGTTTCTGAGTAAGCAAACATTACATACCCACAGAATACATTGTAAACAATATAAAACATTATGAAATGTATTTACAATACTCTGAATAGCTTTAAACAAAAGCTGTTAGACTTTAAATATCCAGGCTTTCCTCATACAGACTCCCCTGCATTTGTAGCTGTTGAATATTTAAATATAAATGCAAGGCTTCAGCATAACATTTACACTTCTACTTTAACACATTTATAGAAACACATTCTCCTCTCATCTTTGCTCAGAGATGATTCTTCCATCTTTTCAGAGCAATGGTAATACATTGGGAGGTCTCACCAGACACCGCAGAAGGTGAAGGCTGTGAGCTCTGGACCACCACACCAGCACCAAGCCCTCCCAGCACCAGGCAAGAAATGTCTGTGCATCCACCGCATGGTCTGGGGTGGCCAGGAAAGGTACTGGGGTGTGATGCCTTCCTCCCTCAGCCAAGTCTCAGCTAGACAAGGAATGCACAGGCCTCTTTTAACACCTACATTTGTAACTCTTCTGCATTGCACTCTGGCTGGTGTTACAGAGGATGACTGGAAGTGAACTGTGAGGAAACAGCACACTAGCAAACACATCTCCATATCTTCAGGATCAGCCACGTGTCAGCGCAGCCATTACCAGCCATACAGCACCAAGTTCGGTGCTTGGGTCCTTCTATGTGATTTCTTTTCCTTCATATTTTGTACAGAAATATGGGGTCCTACCACCAAAACACATGTCTTCCCACTGATTTTGATCTTTCCTTTGCATCCAATAAAGTCAGTGCAGTAACCCCACATAGGGTATATTCACACTGATGTTCCTCTTCATGCAGTGAGTTGCTCCTTCCGCCATTTCAGTCAGCATTCCAGGTCTGTTCCAGGAAATAAAACACAGGTCTAAAGTAGCAGTAACTCAGTGTAACTGATTATCAGAACATTTGCAGAAAACTGATCGCCATCCAGTTGAACAGATGATACCATAAAACTCCCTGGGGAATGTCCTCTTTCAGCTAGCAACAAATAGCTATGATATTGCTCATGTTTTGGTCAATAGAATACAGTGTGAGCTTCCAAGGCAAAATCCATTCATTGCATTTTTCTCTTTCACTCCTCGTGAACATACACCATTGCTTGCCAATGTCCAGTATTTATCCTCTAAGACTTTGTTCCTGCCCTTTTATGGACCAGTACAGCATTATGCCGATACGTTAGACTACGAGATTGCATGAGTCAGCCACATTTTTCAGCAACAAGTCCTACTGAATTCACCAGATCGTGGCGAGATGTAGCCTGGAATGCACATTAAGGTATTAATGGACTGTGTATGCTTGATATCAAGTTTTCATGCTGAGCTGCTCTGCTGTTAATCTAGTTTGATTACAAAGCCTAATGTAAATTCTTAGACAGATATTCTATTTTAGCTGAGAAACGAATGCTGACAGTTTACTGCGAGATGACAAATGAATGCTGACATTTTATTCTTACATGTTTATAAATCAGTTTAAAGGTTAAGAGTTGTTAATGCGGGCAATCTGAAGAATCTATATACATAAACAAAATATTCATTTTGGATAACTATATATGTCCAATGTCATTCACAAAAGATAAAAGTCAGATTAAAGAATGAGGGGGGAAATGCAAATTTATCAGTATTAGTTTATCTTTTAACTGAAAACTGAATAACCTGATTGATAGGCCTTCTGATCACAGTATACAATGTGGCTCTTTTTTTGTCATTTACTTTTAAAATAAAATATCTACACGATGATTTGTAAATAATAAAGATTAAACCCACCCCTCCCACATGAGCCACACTGTTGAGAAGTGTTTGCCTGTAACTGAACCAATCTTGCAGTCTGGAAAACAGCTAATCAGAATGGTCTGTGCTAGGACATATCATGGGAATAATTTACGTCCTTATTTTTATTCCAAATGTTCCTGATATTACCAGAGCTAAGAAATAGTCATGGCTTCCTCCTATATTTCCAAGAAAAGGTCTGAACAGTGCTCTGACAATACCACAAATTCCAGTGCCAGTTTTTAATGGCTGATGAGAGCTCCCTCCAGATGAGAAAGGGACTGTGGAAAGTAAAAATTATTCAAGGATTTTCCTGAAACTCTGGTGGAGACAGTCAGTCTAGATGAACATACCCTATGCACCACGTTAGAAACAACTATGAAGGATACAACCACCTTCCTCATTCTATTGTGACATGCTTAAGTAATGTAAAGGGGTAAAGGGGTTTCTCTGTAAAAGAGATTTGAGGCCAATACCAACTATTAAAAACGTGAAGTGCAATTGGCTTTGTGACATACAAGGCCAAAATTCTGGAATGGTTTATGGACAGGAAAATACAATGTACTTCAATGCACTTGCCTTAGCATAGCTTTTCCTGAGTAGGTTACACATACAGTCTATGATACCAATTGTTTTCCATATGTTTATGAGATTTTCCTGATACAAATGTGTTTCATATCTTTCGTTACCCATTAGCTAATGAATGAATCTTACAGAGCTAAACTCCATGCCCAGAACAATTTTATTTAACAATTCTTCTGTTCTGTATTTCACTTATGAATAAGGAACTGCAGCACACAATTATTTGGAAGCTATAGCTGCATTTCCTAAATTATTAAACCATGTTTTGAACACACACACAGAGCACCCATTAGATAGTAGTAGTCAAGGAAAGCTGAGAGCAGAAATTTGGGTATGCTTTGAATGATCCGTTCAGTTAACTTTGTCTTTATTTCTCAATATTCTTGAATCACCTTCCTAATTAAAATTACTCAAAATTTGTTTTATGAACACTTTCTGCTCTTTAATTGTTTTATAAATAATTGACTAGGGAAATAAATACCATTAAAACCCAGAAATTTATTTTACGTTAAGTAGGTCACAGGCTACTTGGTGTTTGCCAGCAAAGTATTTCCTGAGCTCATGAGTGTAGAAGCAGCTTCCCTTCTTCAGAGAAAAGTTAGAAAATGGAGCCTGCAGCTCAGGTCTAGAAAATGTCCAGACTGAGGATCCCTGTTACACAAAACCTCTGTGTTCCATTGCAAAACATTCAGAGGTCTGACAACAACAAAAAATCTGGAGCATTGCTAAATTGAAATTCACTTTCAAATTCAAGACAGTCCTCCCTGCTTTCTTCACAGCTCATTTATACTCCTGCTCAAGACGCCAGCTGGCATTCAGACTGTTGTTAGGAAAAGTTTAGGGGATGAGCTATTGAGAGACAGTCAATCTTTGTAAGTAATGCCTTTCATTTCACCTCTACAAGAACATACTGCTTTTGCTCAAGCAATCACATGCAAACAATTCAAATGTAATCCTTTTCCTGAACCCCAACAATACAGTATATACTGTACTCTGTGCAGAGCTGCACTTTGCCTGACCACTACAGCCGCCAAACATAATAAATACTTGCGGTGCAGGTATATCATTACGTTTGTCTGCCACGGTGGCTTGATTAAATTGTAATTCAAAAGGCTGAACAGACATCTGGAATAGCATGGTGGTATGGCACACTCATGCTTTTTGTATTGAAAATATTTCAGCCTTCTGAAAACTGTTACATAGAAGATAGAACTGTCATCTGCACATGTTTGAAGTTTGTGTGATAGTTTTTAATGATTATCTTTAAATACTCTGCAGTGAAATAAAAGAAAAATATCGTACATCAAAGATAAACAACTTTTTTGCTTCTTGTTTAAACTGGGTTATTTGGTTAGGAAGAAAACTTTCACCACCAAGTATGGAAAATAGCAATAATTTTCATTCACATAATACTTTATGCCTGAGGAATAATCTTATTTTTCAACATGTCCACCCTCAGGATCTGAACTGCTCATGGCTGAACAAGTGAGATCTCATCAGTGTGTCAGTGATTATATCCCCTGAAGCCAAGATTCTTTATTTTCTGTGTCCCATATCTACATCTGCACAGCCCATCACACAGTTCTACTGCCCTACTGAATCTGAACGTAAATTTCCTGAATGAACTTCTTTTGTGAGGAGACTCTGAATGGGTCTTAGGAATCCCATGTAACCTCTCAGAGTAGTGCAGAAAGGGACCATTTTTCTTATGAGCTCCCACAATTTACAGGGACTTCACCTAGAAGTTTTTAAATCGTGCATTACTTCTTAGGCCTTCTTCTAAACAGAGGCCAGGATAAGTGCCATAGAATCATAGAACTATGGAATGGTTTGGGTTGGAAGGCACCTTAAAGATCATCTAGTTCCAACGGCCCTGCCATGGGCAGGGACACCTTCCACTAGACCAGTCTGTTCAAAGCCCCATCCACCCCGGCCTGGAACACTGCCGGGGATAGGGCATCCACAGCTTCTCTGGACTAACTGTGCCAGTGTCTCTCTACCCTCATGGTGAATAATTTCTTGCTAATATCTAATCTAAATCTACTCTCTTCCAGTTCAAAGACATTCCTCCTTGTCCTATTGCTACATGTCCTTGCAAAAAGCCCCTCCCCAGCTTTCCTGTAGGCCCCTTTAGGTACTGGAAGGCAGCTGCAAGGTCTCCCCAGACCCTTCTCTCCTCCAGGCTGAACAACCCCAACTCTCTCAGCCTGTCTTCATAGCAGAGGGGCTCCAGCCCTCTGATCATCTTCATGGCCCTCCTCTGGGCTTGCTCCAACAGGTTCATGTCCTTTTTATGCTGGAGGCCCCAGAACTGAACGCAGTACCACAGGTGGTGTCTCACAAGAGTGAAGTAAATGGGACGAGTCACCTCCCTCAGCCTGCTGGTCATGCTTCTTTTGATGCAGCCCGGGAGGTGGTTGGCTTGGTGGACAAGGAAAAGTTCAGGGAACACTGAAACAAACTGGACGCATGTAAGTCCTTGTGACCTAATGGGATGCACTCACAGATGCTGAGGGAGCTGTCTGGTATCACTGTGAATCCACTCTTGATTAACTATGAAAGGTCATAGCAACCAGGGGAGATTCCTGAGTGCTGAGAGAAAGCAAATGTCATTACCATCTTGAAGATCCAGGGAACTACAGGTAAGAGATCCTAACTTTGATCCCTGGGAAGGTGATGATCATAAGAACCATCTGCAAAAAAATGGACAAGAAGGTGACTGGGAGTAGTCAGCATGGATTTATGAAGACAAAATCATGCCTGATCTGATAGGCTTCTGCAATGGAATGAATAGGGGGAAATCTGACCCTGCTTGAGCAGGGGTGGTGTTGAACTGGGTGATTTCCAGAGGTGCCTGCCAGCCTCAGCCATGCTGTGACATGGCTTTACCTCTCTATAATTTTGAGAAGCAAGTGGCTTCTACCCTACAGCCAGTGGTACTACATACAAAAGAAGCTGTTGGTATAGTATATAAAGGCAGCAGAACCTGTATAAGGGTCATGAAGCCATATTCTCTTTTATCTAGTCATAGACACTGCAACTAGAGTGAGCAACTCCATAATTCATTTCAATCAGAGTTTTGTTAGCATTAGATGTAGGTTCCAAATGTCTGACCTGCAATTTTATGGGTGACTTGTTAGGAGCAGTGGGTAATCCTGTAGAGAGAAGAGGTTTTGATGCTTAGGGGAGTACTAACTTTACCTCCATTTCTAAAAGAACTTTAGAAAGCAGGGTAATTCACGTCTTCAGAATGCCTCATTTTGCATCAAACTGTTTACTGTAATGAAAGAAGTAATTTATTTTCATCTGAGCCTGCATCACATCTCTCACTTCATTGCTGGTTCTGAACATCAGTAGAAGGTGCTTGAACTATGCCTCTCCACACCAGTGACACATCTACAACAGGATCTTCCACAGCCCAGAGTAATGCTTCATAAGTACCACTGGACAAAGCTGTACAACATTTAATTTTTACTTTTCAATCTCATCTGATGATAGGAAAGGTTTGGAATTCATTGCTTGGGAAAGAAAACTGATATTTTTAATATCTAAGAATGAATCCTACTTTAACCTTGCTGGTTATTGGTATTAATTTTGTTTGTCATGATCTTAAAGCAAATGCAAAACCTAACTTAACTTATCGCTTAACCATAATACGTGGTTGGCAAGTATACACAGCACTTTCATATCAGGAAGGTGTAATGGATAACTGCAAGCTGAATACTTTATGTAAGTATTACTTTTGTATTGTGAATGTTATTAGCAAATCTAATATAACAGACCTAAACTATGATATATTTTGATGTTGAAGGAAAAAGGAACACACATTGTTACTGGTGAGGAAGGTTCCGGTAGAGCAAGAGAGTTTCTTCTGTGAAGTGGCTGTCACAAAGTGACACTGGATCTTTCTAACACAGTAAAGTTCAAATAGGTGGAATCATGTCAACATCTCTTACATAACCACATTTAGTTCCACAAGTCAAATGAAAGCTTTGAATGTATTTCAGTGCTACTACAGATTTCAGTAACTTCATAGTATTTTAACATATTAATAGCTCCTGCAAACACTGTCAACTTTTTTTAACCTAATATAAAAATTACCTACCAAGAAAGGACACTTCTCATAAAAGGAAGGGGATTTCTGATATAATTTACACAAGCATACTCTATGTCAAGTTTTCCAACACTGAGAATAAGCCTCAGTTGCTGATAAACCAACATTTCCCAAAGTCTGCTTAATGTAAAAAGACAGAAACTGCCGTGATGACAGAACCCCCCGATCCCTTCCCCACATTACAGCCCTCAAAGTCCCTCCTGTCTCTTTCTCTCTTTGTAGTACAATGAGTCTCTGTGTTGCAGAGTAACACAGGTGGGAGGAGAAAAGCACTAAATGCCAACTTCTCTCCATCCCTGTAGCTGCCCTCACGTAAGGCTTGGGATTGTTCTGACAGCCCTAAGAGCTGGCTAGACCTCAACTGCTGAGGAGCATGATGAATCCAGCCCTCACTTTTTTGATGAATATACTAGGTTATTATATAAGCAGTGAGCATTAAAATTACCAGCAGTGTCATTCAAAGTGCCCATTCTTTCATGGTGTTTTCTCATGAGGAAATCTTTCTAAGCAAACTCACTGAGGCTCTGGCTATGGTGCCTAGCACTTAGAGAGGAGTGAGTTTAAAGACATGGGGAGGGATATAAAAGCCCTGACAAAGGGACTTAACTGGAGGAGACAAGGACCAACTGAGTGCACGTAAACTTCTTTTTCGAGAGGAGAATGCGTACCATGTCTCCTGTGGTGGTAGGTTGCATAGTCTGTTACCTTTTAGAGCATGGACAGATGTCCAGGCTGAGGGGCAGAGGTCTGAAAACCCAGGAGACAAGCCTTTGGTATATCCATTTCCACTCTAGTTCTTGTGTTAAATTATGCTTCTTCATTTGTAGGTACCCCTTCTCCTTCAACAAGACCCAAATGCCAAGAACCAAACTGTGCTTATGCAATAACAAAAAGAGAAATCTCTCACTCACATATTTCTATATGTATTTGAGACATAATTTGAAAAGCAACAAGGTAAAAACCTAGTATTTTGAAAACCTCCTAAAACCATAAACGCTGCTCTTACTTTTGCATCTCCCAATAGGTAGCGCTTTGCCTTTTACATGCTTAATCCTTTGAAATCAGTCTTGTGTTTCTTATAAATCAAGTGAGCAAGTTAGCCTGGGGGAGCAAGCTGTGCAATGTCAGGTGTCCAACAATAAATGTTCATATACTTGTGGATATACTTGGAAAGCTTGTGCTTCTTCCACCCAGTGCTGTTCCGACAGAGAACAACCCTGTTTCTGCTGGCAGCTAGGAGTGCCAATGAACAGCTGCCAGAACAGCTGTCCCAGGCCCAGGAAGGTCCTTGGCTCTGCGGGGAACCTTATTCACCTGGCTGAGCCATGAGAGACCTGCCAGACTAAGGATGTGGGAAATGAGGTGTGGCAAGTACATGCAGAGTATCCCTCATCACCATGTGGCTGCATCCCAGCACCCTGCACCTTGCTTCTGCTGTGTGCACTGCCTTGTTGTAAGTCGTGCTGCGAGTTTTAAGGAAGCGGAAGGGGAAGGAGTGTTATATTAATTCTCCCTAAACTGCATCCAGAGTTTCCTTCTTCTGGTCTAGAAAAAAGTTCAATGATTATCCATCTAAATGGATTTTTTACTTCTTTCTTGCTCTTTATGTTGAAAGACATCATTTGAGGGGTTTCCTTTTCTATTCTGCTTCTAAAACTTATGGCAATGAACCAACATGTTCCCTTTCCTTTGCATACTTAACTGAATATAGAAACTTCAATCATAGGCTGAGATGGCTTCTTTCTAAAAACAGTTTTCTTCCTTGATCAGTCTTTGAACCTACAGGTCTTTTATTATGTTCCATAAATGTATCTCTTGGGGGTAGTTTTATCAGAATTAGCATAAGATCAAGAATGTCAAAGCATCAAAGCAGCAGTCTGTTCTCCCTCAAGCCAAATGCCAATATAATCACCCCACTGGTATTTTCCCCGTATCCACCTAGGACTCAAATTGCAAGGGATTTAACAAGACTTGCTCAAAATAAAGGGAAAGTAAACAAATTGATGGTGAATACTCTTAAATGACTGAACAAACCAGCAATGCAAGGATACTTTTTTAGGGTTACGTAGACTTGAAGATGTATTACCATTTCACATTTCAGCTTCTCCATTTACCACCCTTGAGGCTCATGCTTCAAACAGGACTGGGAGTGGCAGGGCTGCTTTTGGCATCATGTAGGCTGAGGACTGTGGTTTCTATAATCTCTCTAGCTGCTGGTTACAAACAGGACAGAACTTCTAGTATGCAGCTATTTCTCTTCTTAAAGCAAGGTTATTATTAGTGAACATGAAAAATTGAGCAGAAAACTGTTGTGATGACAGATGGGCTTTAAAAACAGTAATAATACCAGTGGTCCCAAAAAGTTATTACATCTATATATAGACATCACTGCAAGATCACATGAACCTGGCTTCACAGTTTCAGTAAGAACACCTAGAACTGGGAAAGCTGAGATGAAAACTACTTCTGAAACTGTTTCCAGCTTTATCCAGTTTTATTCATCACACTTGTGGCTTTTCTTGTTCAGTTCCCTGTCACAGCACTCTCCAAACTAACAGCTGCAACAAGGTCTTTTACCATCACATACCAGTACACTTTTCACACCAGTCCCTCTGCTGCCTTCTCCTCATCTCATCCAGGACCTCCTCTCTCTTCTCTTCCTTCCTCCTCTCTCTGTTTGTTCAAGTGCTCTCAACCACTTAACAGAACCCACCACAGCTGCACCTGATCTACATCGGCCAACCTGACACCCCTGAAGCCAGCCCACAGCTGTATATTATAATGCTAATTAACCCAGCTTCATTCTTCTACAGTGCCCCACCTAAAAGTCTGAAAGGAACAACTGTTATTCATAGCCATATGCACCTGCAGACAAAAGAGTGGTATGTGAGCTATTGCTTTTATTATTAATTGGGCTGTGAAAAGTTCCTGACAGGCTGAGGTGTTTAAGGGAGTCCTGTGAATGCTGCAGGACCGGTGGTCTCCATGGGCTCCCTCCTGTACGGCCCCATAGCTGAGTTGGCAGCAGCTGCCTCTCACCACCACTCTGGTGGAGATTACCACCCACTCCAACATGCCAGCTCAGGTGGCTCCTTTCAGCAATTTTGCCAGGAGCACATTTAAATTTGGGAGTGAATGAATGTGTCATCACTCTCCATGCACCAAAACATGCTAGTTACCTATGCAGTGAGGACTAAAGGGGCTGGCTATTGCATCACCTCATTCAGCTCCCTGATCTACCTTCTCAATCTAGTTCAGATTCTTTTCTTCTTTTGGGCATGCTCATCATTTTATACACAATGTATATGTGTGTCTGTGTATATAGTAAGAAAAACATGGATTTAGAAGTTGAAACTGTCAGAATTATGGTTTCCTGTTCACCCCTACCAAAGCCTTGTCTCACACCTCCAGTCACAATTCATTCATCTTGTGCCTCCATATCATGAAAAAGCTTTAATTATGTGAGTGCAGATTTCCTGCCCACCTCCCTGCCCCATGCTCTGCTCCACTCCATACACAAGTGCCACCAGTATTATTTTAGTTCATTTTGCTGTGACTCTAGGGAGTCTCAAAGGGGCTCTGGATTCAAAGCACCGTCAGCAACCTACATGGAAGACTTCAGATGAGAGGACCAGGCATGCTCACAGGCTTCACAGCTGAAGCTTCAGTATCTGTCTCATGTCTAATTGACAGCAGGGCCACAGACATTGGTTCTGTGTGATGTCTGTCCTGACAGTTCCTGGCAGTGCAGTGCCCAGGCTGTGAAGGTGACCTGGAAGGTGGGAAGAGTTGTGGTTCTCTTCCTCGCTGTCAGCCTTGGGGAAAAGGAGACCAGCAGGAGCCAGAACCTTTGCACTGGCAATATTCAGCATTTGGGAATGATATTCCAAGAATTTTGTCTCATCATTATTTTAGCCTCTCTCAACAGGCCTCCTGGGATGTGCACTGTTTTTGTAGTGCTGATGCCTTGTAACTGCTGCCTTCTGCAGCCAGCAGTGTACCCATGCTACACTCCCCGGATTAACAAAGTGCTGATTCCATTTTTCCTTATGTCCTTTGCCCCTCAATGAGATTATCCCACACCGCCCTTCTTCCATTGTACCCACCACAGAATTTTCTTTAAGACTGATTTTCCAGGCTGTTCAGAGATCCACCTCAGCTCCATCCTTTCAGAGTAGAATCTGTTTAATAGCTTATGTACATTCAGAGAAATTAATTAGCCCACTTCCACCTCACCTTGATGGTGCTTCTGCCTTTGATTTCATTTTTGAATTTCTACATCAGTTTGGGGGTTTTTTGTTTGTTTGGGGTTTTTTTGGTTTGTTTGGTTGGTTTTGGTGGGTTTTTTTGGGTTTTGGTTTTTTTTTTTACTTATTATTTTCCTTCTGCATTGCTCAGTGGTGCAGCATTTATTATACAAGGGAGCGATCACCTCATACGTGCTCTCAGATTGTATTTGGGATGTGACCAATACATTCCTGTGGACAGTGTCAGACAATGAATGTAGTCAATAATTATCTGGTAGAAATGAGAGACTGGGAAAGTTAGCAGTGGGGATCCACAGCAAGTACCAATGAAGTAGTTTTATGATAATTTGTAGCAATGAGAAAATGTCACCATAACCCTAATGCTATTACAGCTCATTCAAGACAGACATCAGCTTGTAGCAATACCCTTTACTACTTGCATTAGACATGTCCACTTGATTTATGGTTACAATGAAAAAAGTCACCATCGTGTAAAAAATTCAGATGGTGAGTTGAGAGATTGCATGACAATTGTGTGAAAACTGTGATATGAATGGGGACTCACAACAGCCTTTCAAAGTCTGAATTTTAGGATATAACAAATACATGAGGCAGACAGCGATGCAGCCACAACACGAGTTCTGAGCTCTGCATGTGGATGGGATGTTTTGTAAATAAGGACATCTTCCTTAAAAAATCAAAAAGTTGAATGCAAAACCCACCAGGCATTCAGTACCCAGGGAGTCAGGCAGGAATCAGCTCTTCTAAATATTAGGTCTTCACATGGAGCAATTTATTTTTTTTTTGTATCATAAACCCTGGAAATATTTTAATGGCTTTTGTTGAGCTATTCATCTCTACTTGATAGCCCCAAAGATTTATTCACTGACTCCAGCTGACAGGGATTAGCAGATCTAAACGATTTAACTGAGGTGCTCTGCTTCCTGCTGAGTTCCAGGTGCCAAAGACTCACTAAGGATAGACTCTTTTTGCATAGGTGATTTAATAAATAGTTAATAAACATACAAAAACCTAAAAGCAGACCTAGGGAAGAGTCTATATTCAAGAGAAGTTTTTAGCAATAGGCAGTTTACCTGTTCTATTATCACTTTGAACAAATGCATAGATATAATCTCAAGAGAATACAGATAATCACTTCATCAGAAAACAGGCTTAAGTAGTGTATTCAAGGAAACAATACTTATGACTTAAACACAGATGTACTTAAAGCTCCCAGCTGGGATTAGGCTAGTATTGTGCAAACTGGTTTAAGAGACAGGAGAGAGATTTCTTGATGGCCAAAGTGTTTATGTTCTTATGTCAAATGAGTAAATTAAAAAATGGGTGCAATAAAGATAGTGAAAAAATGGAAAATAGTGTGTAAAGTTATAGGAAAACATGGTTCCTGAGCCCAGCTGTCAGCAGCTATCTTTATTAAACACTTTGTATTTTTAACAAATGTATAAGAAATCAAATATCAGTAATCTATATTTGCTACCCACCTAGCTAGTGTAAAGTTTTACTTTTGGACAGTGTGATGGTGTAACTTGGGGGTTTAGCATGTGTCAGAGTTGCTAGGTGCTCCAGTGAAGTAAGTAAAATGTGTACAATGTGTGTAAAATTGAGTAACTGTACCCATAGATGAACAGGTTGTGCTTGTTTTGAACTTGTAAAAATGGGACCAGTCAACCAAATAGGTGATTTATTAAGAGAAAGTGCTACCAGGTAAATTCTGTCATGTGAAAGCAATTGGAGTAGTCAGTGGGAAGAATATAATGCAGCACAACAGGCTTTAATTTACATCTGGAATCTATCAGGTACCCTCCCCATTTCCAGATCAAAAAAGTTTCGTGATAAGGCTTTTCCCTTTCAGAACCACTTTTCAGCTAGGTATTCTCTTTAACCATGGTATTCTTTACTTTCTCATGGTCTAAACATGCCCCTAGAGCTCAGCAATTGTAAATTACACTTCCTGTGGTTTTCTGACCGACTTCACCTAAAAGTTTTCATCTACGCATACAGATCTTTTAGAATTAGCTTATTTCAATTCAGATGTAGTCACTCAGTTCTTTAAACCAATTTTGTGTGATAGATAGTCTTCAAAATAACATTTGCCATCAAAAAGGTCAAAATGTGCCATCTAAAATATCGTGAGGTCTTAGATTTATTGGTGTGGAATTGTCTAATAAATGTTTAATTGATGGTCATGAATGTTTCTGTTTTACTCTCCCTGTGTTTGTAATGCTTTTTCTCCTTCACAAGTATTATTACCCAAAGTATTTGCTATAGGACCAATTTTGGCCCTACTGAAATTACTGTAGACACCTGTTACCTTTGTTGAGAGTGAGAATTAGCACAATTTTAAGCACCCTTGTTCTGTTTTTAAAGCCCAGCTAACCACCAGAGTTGCTAATAATAGTTTTTGAAGTATTTATTATTTTTGCTACTGGATCACATGTACCTACACTTACAAATAAAAAAAGGATGAATACAGTTCCAAAGTACACAGAGATGGGGTAGCTGATAGTCAGTGGCATTGCATACTGTTATGCTAGACTACAACTGGCTGCTTAGCTGAAGTACCATCCTTTTACGTGTTTTGTTCTGTATTGTTTCTTTGGCTGATATAGGAACTAAATTAAATACAACTCTTCATGTGACTATTCGGGTCATGGTTTTGCTTTCAAATTTGTGGCATGAAAAATGCACTAATAGGTGACTTTCATAATACAAATTTTTTTTACAAAAACAGTGTACAGGAGACTGAACAATTGCAAGTGAAGGGTATTAATTGCTAATTAGTTCAGATTTTAATATAACATAAACTATTGAATAGTATTTCTATATTGAATTAGTGGAGCAAACTGCTGTTCTATTTAAATGAACGCTACTGTTTTTCACACATAAAGAATCATGCCAGAGATGTTATGAAGCAGATTGTTCCACTGATTTTGACGTATGGAGGTACTGTCAGGGAAGCATGCCTGCCTTAGCTCCACTAAAGAGAACAGTCTTTATGGTTTCAGACCTTCGCATTTTAAGTTTTAGTTCACTAGGTTGTCTTAGACTTAATTGTACTAGTGACCTGTCAGCAAGGTCTCCCTCGAAGTGGAGGCATCCTTTGTACTTGTTTTCTCTTTGAACACTTTGCTTCCATTGAAGAAGGGGCAATGTTATCCTGTTCCTAAGAGCTTCATTACAGTTTGTGAGCTCTAAATTCTCCTTGAAAAACAAATAAAACAAATTTAAAGAAATTACTGCCAAACTTCTCCAATGATCTGGAATTTTATTCCATCCATATACATGCATAGTAACAACATTTGTTGAGAAATTATTTCTATCAGAAGTAGAACTTTATCTTTGTGATCACCAGTTGCAGTATTGCTACTCTTATATTTAAATATATCTTATATATGAATTAGATTCATAATTGCAGCATTGAGTTTAGGGTTTTGTTTTAGACTGTGCCTTTCAAAAGATAAAACTGATTGATATGACCTCATTACTTACAATACTGCTTCCAGTAATTTTGTTCATTCTTTATAAAGTATTGCATTTAACAGCAAAGGTTTAAAAATTGAGACAGAGATGCATCAGCGAAAGAAAATACAAGTACTATACAAGAAAAAAATTGCCATCTTCATTTAACGTACGTTTCAGATTAAGAAAGTGGACAGAAACATACTGCTACATACAAATGCAAAGCCTAATGACTAAGGTACTGTATCTGCTAAAATATAAAGTGCAAACTGAGCCCAATTGTTCAAAAAAATTGATATTTTAAGGCGAACTTTACAGCATAGTTGAAACTTCTTTGCAAGTTATATTTTAGCATATACATATATCTGCAACAGCATATAAGAAAAAAAATCAGGATACACAAGTGCTTTTGAAGCTATTTCTAAAATGCTTTTCTGTATTGTTTGCGACTATTTTCTTTAAAATCTACTATACAGTGCAAACCATATGTGCTACACAATAACTATACAATAACATTACAAATGACTTTAATATAAAGTTTTTAAATAAAAAATAACATAACTACAGCTATGAATACTGCTGGTAAAATAAATTAATATTTTTGAAAATGGCACCAATAATACACTTTACTAATGGACTGTAATGAAATTACACCTTTAAGTCTTCAACTCGGCAATAGTGAAATCTCCTGATTGTCCAGATGTAATTCAAACAGCTTTCTTTAGACTGTATGGAACAATATACTAAACACAGGTACCAAAGGTGACCGATTGTTTCATTTGACATGTTCTGCTGCATGTGACGAGCAATAAAACTTCTTATGAGTTATAAAGTTTGAAAGATTGTTGAATTGGATGTCACACAGTCGGCAATACTTTCCACTGGTTGGGGCCTGGGCAGAACCATTCACGCCTTTAGCTATACTAGACAACTGTTCCTCTGCTGTAGGAATTGCTGGAGAGACATTTTCATTTGCAGTTAAGGGATTCTCAGAGATCCAAGAAGGAGACTTGTGCCCATCTTCATGCGGAGGATTCTGGGAAATGTTCTCTTGCTGTGGGTTTGCAGCAGGTCTTTCCTCCTGTTTTAGTCCCCCATTAACTATCACCATGCCTCGGTTTTTTGGCAATAGTGGAAGAGACTCTTTCTTCTGCACAGCACATCCATTCGAAGGCGCCTGGCCTTTAGGAGATTCACTTTCTGTATTTGTGCTTTGATCTAAATCAGTATTATGAATGACGAGAGAACCAGAAATATAATCACTTGGCTTTATTCCATAATATGGAGAAAGCTGATCTGCTCCTTTAGCTTTCTTTATTGCTCCAGGGTAAAGGCATTGTGGAAGAAACAAATGTTTGTTTTCTTCTTTTGTAGCAATAAGCTGGGCCGCTTCACTAAAGACTTTTAGTCCTTGAAGTGTTGCTAAGTGTGTGGAAAATAAGTTTCCATTAGGAGAGGACTGTTTTGAGTTTCCATTTTTCTCACATTTAATTATGCTTCTTTCGTAACTGACATCTGGGCTGTTTCTTTCACTTTCTGGGTTTTGAAACACCTTACTGTCGAGTTGTCCCAGGTCATTACGCTGATGGGCAGTGACAGGGCAAAAATTCTGCTTGTGAGCCAGGTAGTTCTCTACCTTGTTAAAACTGATCTTGCATACTGTGCACTCATGGTAGTCCAGCAGCCTTTTGGGAGAAGTGGACGTCCTCTCTGAGGGGGGTAAGCATTTTTTACTCAGATCTATCGGCACATCCATCTCCAAGCAAGACATGGTGGAGTGGGGAGTATCACACTTTGAAACTGGAATGCACTTGTTAATAGACAGTGATGTTTCCAGATGCTTTGAGACTATTCCTGGAAAGATATCGCATCGTGGATGGTAACATTCTGCAAGGCCCTCTGTTGACTCTTGAGTAGATGTACAAGGATTGCCAAGATTAGCCACTTCTAGAAATCGCTGTTGAACTAGTGGTGGCCTCTGCTCTTGCTCTGGTAGACACATCTCATACATCTTCCTTCGCTTCCGGGTACGCATTGTTCTCTGCATGGCAGGCACTTTGTTGGAAGCGGACCTCTTCAGCGGTGGATCGTGGCGAGTGGCACAGTAATACTGCTTGTGGACCATGTACGTTTCATGTCTACTGAAAGTAATATTACAAGCTTCACATGTGGTCTTGTTAGGATCACTCTCCCCTTCTACTAAAGGAGCACTGGGATTTTTCACATCAGAGGGTTTCCCGTTTATCTTCTCATCGCCATTGCTTGCAGCGGACAACTTCTTAGATTGTGCTGTAAAGTCTTTTTCATGACTTTTATTGTTTGGCCCGATCAAATCTAGAACATTGGAAGAGTTTATGCAAGGTGTCTGCAGAAGCTGATTCTCTGGATCTGATGTGTGAGGAGCTGCATTCAGGATGTTTATAGAGCTTTGACCATTACTGGGACTTACAGCTTCTGGCATTTTTTCTGGGACACTGGAAAAATCTGGTGACTTTGCCATCTGCTGCCATCGGCTGCTGCAGTAATGCTTTTTGTGTACCAAGTAGTTGTCCAAATTATTGAATGTTATGTTGCACTCAAAACATGTAGCCCCTTTGGGCATCAAAGGACTGTAAATTACAGGAGGATAATTGCTACTTCCATGCCTCAGTCTTCGATGGACCAGTTCAGACATTTTGGCTAATATCTCTGAAGCCTGAGGAACCACAGTGATGTCTTGGGGAAAAGCAAACTGAGAAAGAAAAGGTCCCATTGGGAAAGAAGGACCAATATTAGGCTGAACTGGTGATGAAGCAAGTCTTGGACTGGATGGTTCAGATTTTATTTTAGTGTATGAAAAACTCTGCTTATTTGTTGCAGGCTGCGTTTCTGGCCTCTGGTTTGGAAGGAAAAGCGGAGCCTTTTTTTCACATTTATCAAGCTCTGTATCAGAACTTGCATCTTTAGTCTGCATGGTCTTTTGGCTCTGGGGAACATCATTTCTACTCAACAGGTCCGTTGCTGGCTGTAAACCTTCCTCGTTTCCACTTGGAGAGTGTTCAATGTCACTTTCTCTCTGAATTTTGTTGCCAGAGACATGTAACTCTTGGTGCTGCAGTAGCTCCCTCTGAGTTTGGAAGCCAAAATGGCAGTGATTGCATCTAAAGGCAGCTTGAGTAAGATGCGAGAACAGGTGCTGATGAAAGTTAATCACTGAGTCTGCAGTGTAAGTACAAACTGTGCATTTCAGACTAGCACCAGGCGGGAGAAATTCTTCCATTTTCACTCCTATAAAGACAAGTAGAATACAAAATAAAGTAACTATTTTGCCCTTCATGAAGTATACTGGAAAATCAGTTGCACAGAAGGTATAAACACAGTGAGAACCACTAATTTTCTTCTGATCGGATGTTATTAGTCACCCTGAAAATACGTGAACTGTTTCAGAATTTCTTTCCTTGAACTGCTAGAGGATATTTGCACACTTCTGCTCTGCTTTGGACAGCCTTAGCATCGGCATGCATTCAGCAGAGATGAAGGGAAAGAAATAACAAGGGAAAGAATAAAAATAGACCAGACTTACTCCAAAAGAAAAAGGCCATAGAATAGAAATTACAGTTTTAACCAAAGGAGACGTAATGTTCCCCATACGCAATCACTGTAGATTTTGAAAGTACAGAAAGTACATCAAGGTCAGGAAGCCCAAGTTTATGATGTGGCTTGAGGTACAGCCCTCAAACTCAGAGTGCCTGAAAGCCACAGACAGAGCAGAAGTGGCATCTTGAGCATTAGTGATGCTCAGCTCTCTGCTTGTCTGAGTTGGCTGTAGTGTGGGAATAGGATATAAATCTATCCTCATCAGAAAGGACTGATGATTTGCAGCCACTGTGAAGGGAGGAAGAGGAGTAAGACATGGCTTCACCAACATTTTCTCTTCTACATATAATGGCTGTAGGCAACTACTGCTGTAATACAACACCTTTTCCTCACGAAATCACTTCAGCTTTCCCTATCACACATTCAAAGATGGCACATTCAAAGCCATCTTACAACCACTGCTGAAACAAAAAAACCCACCCAGGTTTCACAGTATTTTGAAACTGAAAATGCTTTTAAAAGGTACAGGACCGAATTTCTCTACTGCAGCAACACAGATTCTGACTATCTGTTAGACAATAAAAACTGAGAAAGTATCGGCAGTGATGATATTCAGAATCTAAACCAGTTTTTTCTGCCTACACAGAACACATACCATGTTTTGATCAGGTAAACTAGGTTTATGGTAGTTGGGCAACATCAAGCTGTAAGAATATTGTGGCTCCATCTGTGGGAAGTCACTCTGTTGTTGGAGGTCCTCACTTCTGCCCTTGCATCAGTGACTCCCACAGTTGTGAGTGACATTTGAACCTGACCTACTCTTGGCCTCAGAGGCCAGAAGGGAGCCGAGGAGATACACAGCACTTTCATCAGGGCTCATTCCCCATCAGGCACTTTTTTGCCAGGAGGCCATATGAAGCTTTTGCTTCTCCACTGCCATAAGACGGTGTTTCATATGCTTCCACACCACGTGACACAGTCACAGTAGGGTGTCTCTACAGACTTTGAATTTCAGTCAGGGCTCCATGCTCCACTGGTGTGGGTCTGCTATAGACCCCATCAGGAACAGTAACAGAAGTTGAAGCAAACATTTCACTAGCTTACAGGGGTTTTGGAAAAGGAACGTTTTGTTCTCACTGCAGAGGCTGCTAGAACTTGTGATAATCTGTACAGAAAAATAAAGATGGACAGGATCTGAAAGACAGCAAGAATTATTGAACTGACTAGTTTATGACCAAAAAGAAGGGGAAGGACTGATTTTAGCCTCTGATCTAAGAAATACCTATAGATTCTTACTGGAAATTCAGTAGGATCTCAGACCTATGTCTTTCAGGGAACACAGATGCTTATCTATGGATTGCAAGAAGACATGGTCACTCACAGCTCATGGCTGAAAACCCTCTCAACATCTAAGCCAACAGTACATCACTAAATACAAAGAGCTGAAGCAACTCTTACACTGTGGCTAAGATTTCAGAATTTTCCTCTGCTTGGAGAGAAATTAATTTGTTATCTTCGAAGAGTACCTGGTTTTAATTACTAGGCTGTAAGACATGCTGGGCTGCATTCACCTGCTCTTGTTGAAGCAGCTCCTACTATTCTGCTGGTTCACTGAACAGTGAAATATTTGCTAGGCAAGAGACAGAAAATGGCAACAGCCTGATATTCAAAGTTAAGGTCTGGAAGCACAAGAAGATCAGACCTCTAAATGAATGGTTAAATGTTGTCTGTGTTGTCTACATAAGGAAGTTTCTCACTCAGCATCTTCCAGTCCTGTTCATGGAGGTACCAATCTTCTTCAAGGCAGCATGGTGCCTTCAAGATTTCTAATTGTTGCCCAAGTATCAGAGGAATATATTTCATTTCACCAACTCCACCAAGTAGACTCCCACTCTCCCAGGATTTTTTACACTGTAGCTGAATAAGGCTTTCTTCCATGACTAAAGCACACATTATTGTCCTTTAGACTCCATCCCTTTAACAGATCAGAAACTCCTGTAATGCACTTCCCCCTTTCCAGACACAGCTCTCTACACTACAGAGTCAACACACCCATAGCCTGACACTGCAGTCTTTCTTATTTGTAGGTTTTCTCTGCTACTGAAAACTCCAATGCAGACTGTTCTGCAAACTTGTAACTTGTGTTTCCAGACCTAATTCAAACCAAATTCAAACAACACACACAAAGGACCTTCAGGGATGGAGATAAATTTCCCACTGAATTCCAGATATTTAATCTCAGAATTTTGTAATCCCAATTTTTGTATATCTAGTACTATAATTTTAACAACATGGACACAGACAACACACGTGGGTGATATGATGGTTGGAGGCCATCCTGGGCATAGTGATCATGAAATGATAGAGTTTTCAGTTCTCTGAGAAGTAAGGAGGGGGGTCAGCAGAACCTTGCAATTCTGGAGGACAGACTCTGGCCTGTTTAGGAGCCTGGTTGACAGAGTCCCTTGGGAGAGAGCTCTGAAGGGCCAAGGAGTCCAGGAAGGCCGGACATTATTTAAGAAGACAGTCATAAAGGCACAGGAGCAGGCTGTCCCCATGTGCTGAAAGAAGAGCTGGCAGGGAAGAAGAGCAGCCTGGCTGAATAGAGAGCTTTGGCTGGAACTCAGGCAAAAAGCAGAGACTTTACCACCTTTGGAAGAAGGGGCAGGCAGCTCTGGAGGACTACAAGGATATTATGAGGTTATACAGGGAGAAAATTAGAGGGGCCAAAACCAAAGTAGAATTTAATCTGGATACTGCCGTAATTGGCAATAAAAAACGTTTATTTAAATGCATTAACAACAAAAGGAGGGCTGAAGAGAATCTCCAGCCTTGATTAGATGAATGGTGAAACAGTGGCAAAGGATGAGGAAAAGACTGAGGTACTTAATGCCGTCTTTGCCTCAGACTTTAATAGTAAACCCAGGTGTTCTCTGGGTACTCAGCCCCCTGAGCTGGAAGACAGGACAGGTAGCAGGGTGAAGCCCCCATAATCCAAGGGGAAATGGTCAGTGACCTGATGGGATCCACCCAAGGGTACCAAGGGAGCCGTTGGAAGTGCTTACTGAGACACTCTCCATCATTTATCAGCAGTCCTGGCTAACTGGGGAGATCCCAGAAGACTGGAAGTTAGCCAATGTCACACTCATCTACAAGAAAGGCCAGAAGGAGGATCTGGGGAACTAGAGGCCTGTCAGCCTGACCTCAGTGCTGGGGAAGGTTATGGAGCAGATAATCTTGAGTGCCATCACATGACAGGTACAGGACAACGAGGTAATGAGGCCCAGCCAGCATGGGTTTATGAAAGTCAGGTCCTGTGTGACTAACTTGATCTCCTGTGACAAGATGACGCACGTAATGGATGAGGGGAAGGCTGTGGATGTTGCCTACGTAGACTTTAGTAAAGCCTTTGACACCATTTCCCACAGCATTGTCCTGCAGAAACTGGCTCATGGCTGAGCTAGGTGTCCTCTTTGATGGGTAAAAACTGGCTGGACTGATGAGCCCAAAGAGTGGTGGTGAATGGAGTTGTATCCAGTTGGTGGCCATTCATAAGTGGTGTTCCCCAGGGCTAAGTGATGGGGCCAGTTCTGTTTAATATCTTTATTGATGATCTGGACGAGGGGATCAAATGCACCCTCAGTAAGTTTGCAGGTGACACCAAGTTGTGGGGGAGTGTTGATCTGCTTGAGGGCAGGAAGGCTTTGCAGAGGGATCTAGACAGGCTGGACTGATGAGCTGAGGTCAATTGTATGAGGTCAAAGAAGGAGAAGTGCTGGATCCTGTACAACAGCCCCTCACAGTGCTACAGACTGGAGCAAGAGTGGCTGGAAAGCTGCCTGGTGGAAAAGGACCTGGGGATGCTGGGCCCCTCACTGCAAGAAAGACACTGAGGTGCTGGAGCATGTGCAAAGAATGGCAATGAAGCTGGTGAAGGATCTAGAGCACAAGTCGTATGAGAGGCAGTTGAGAGAACGGGCATTGTTTAACTTGGAGAAAAGGAGGCTCAGGAGAGACCTTACTGCTCTCCACAGCTATCTGAAAGAACGTTGTAGTGAGGTGGGTATTGGTCTCTTCTCCCAAGTAACAAAGTGATAGGATGAGACAAAATGGCCTCAAGTTGTTCCAGGGGTTTAGATTGGATATTAGGAAAAAATTCTTCACCGAAAGGTTGTCAAGCATTGGAACAGGCTGCCCAGCAAGGTAGCTGAATCATCATCCCTGATGGTATTTAATAGACATGGAGATGTGGCGCTTAGGGACATGTTTTAGTGGTGGACTTGGCAGTGCTACGTTAATGGTTGGATTTTATGATCTTAAAGGTCATCTCCCACATAAATGATTCTATGACTCTATGATTCTATGATTCTAAAATACTCTCCCCAGTTTATATTTGTAAGAAGAAAAGAGAATATTGATATCAAACAAGGTGTTTTTACGAAACATTTGTCCTGGGAAAAGGACACAGAGTTCTGGACCCTGGTCCTTAAAGCCTCCTGTCTAAGAAGCCTGTTCTAGAACCCAAAGATCATACACAGTTCAGGACTTGCTCTTTGGTGGCATGTACTTCTCCACTGAACAGCAAAACAGTGTAGATGGAGATTGTAGTCTAGCAGACTCACGTTTGGTGGATGAAATCCTGAAGTAATTGATTGAGCGTAGAGACCAAGCAGCAGCATTCTGTGTCTGGATTCCTTAGCACACCTTCACTAGTAAAAAAATGCTGCCTGTATGCGAGCATACACACATTAAGAGAGAGACAGCATTCAAATGAGGATTGTTAGATAAGAGAAATTACACTGGTTAGCTGGAATGGTGCTTGGTGTAGAACACAGGTAAGAAACTGTTGATATTTTGGTGGTATCTACACCCAATGCCTGCATATATTTGGAGAGACATTGATCCAATGAATGTGTATATTGAATAATTCTTCAAATAGCTAAATCCAGGAAAACGTACTGTACTTACCACTGTGAGAATTTAAGTGCATTTCCAGAGCTCTTGCGTTAGAAAAACTTTTGGTGCACTGTGGAAAGGGGCAGACACTGGATATCTGCTGAGCACCATCTTCATTCTCCTCTGACAGCTGAGGCCCCTCTCTTTGCCTCCCACTGCAGTAATACATGAGATGGGCCTGCAGGTTCCTCTCACTTCGATACCAAATGCCACAGGATTTGCAAGGGAATATGTCCTCTACAAGCAAATATAACCAGGTGCAGGTTAGCCATGGTGCACTCAGTGCCAACCAATTAACACAGCTGGATTAATTCCCCTCACTTCCCCATTAAATGCATGCTTATTTAATAAAATACTGAAAACAGAGCCACAGGTATATTAAAATGTCACTTTCAGGTGAGAGACTGAATGTGGGAGACAGTTCTTTCTTTCAAAAGAAGATTTAAAAAAATATTTACTACAAAAAAGCAGCTAGAAGCTTTTGGTATGCAATTATTTAAAAATGAAATGAAATTATTTGTTGTGAATATGCAGTTCTAATTCAAGAACTAAGCTGTATTTCCAATACATCACTACTCACTAGGTGACATCTTTCAATTACACTTTTTCTTCTGTGTGCACAAGTCTTTTCAGCATTGGACCTTGGACTTTTTGAGTGGTAATTGCTGATCATTCTGAAAAATGTATATTCTCAGAATGCTTATGCATTTATTACTGTCAAGTCCTGTTGCTCTGATATCCAGGAGGCCAGACTAGATTGTTTTTCCTTAAGATCCTACAGTGCTGAATGTAATATCACTCTGAGCAACATTTCCTGGGTTCCTTTTGTTAATAATATTACAGTTCAAATTGCTAACGCGCTTTTGTTCTCTTACTTTTCGTAAATTGTTACTGTTGCACTTTTCCCTATGCAAAAGGGATATTTGTTAAGAATAATGCATTTTTTCTTTGTCCTCTATCCCAAAGTGTCAGCACCTTCCCTGAGGGGAAGACAACGCAGAGTTTGCAGAGTGCTTCCCAGCAGCAACAGGAGCAGACATTTTGATCATGTACTGAAGGTACTACATACCTTGCTCATGCGAAGAGTAATAATGAATACTGTGTATTTAGACAAAGTGAGTATTTGGTTGTTAATACTCTGTCAGAAGGACACCTACACAGTAGATGTTGCATATCTGTCTCATAAGGACAAAAGACTTGCCATCCTATTGGTAAGAACAAGGAAGAAATCCCAGCCCTTTAGGGTGCATCTACAGTAGTAAATTAAACAGTGACAGGGTCCAGACAAGAGCACCAAAACTTCTTATTTATATTGTCAAATCATAAGAATGGTCCCTTCCACACTTCTGGTTTAAGACAATTGACATCTTCCAGGTTCTTGCATACAGTTCAGGAGTTACCATGGGCCTAGGATCATTACCTGCAACTACTCTGGACACTTCTCGCCTGTTTTTGAGACTAAGAGAGGATAAAATTATAAGTGCAGCCAGACTGTGCTAGGTAACCTCAGGATCAGAGAATGGACAATTGCAGTGAACACCAAAACACATCTTGGCCAACACCAGAATTCCCACTGACTTCAGAATGTAAAAAGCTACTACTGATTGTAATTAAGTCTTGAAGAATGGCTGGCCACTCTGAAAATATGGCACGTGTAGCTGATGATGTAATTAATTATCATTCATGACAATTTATGTTTAATTTCAAATATTGACATGTATAGGATCACTGCTTTGTTCCAATTCCTTTGGGTGAACAAAGTTGAAGACTCCAACCCATTGAAATGGATGAGTCTTTTGTTTGTTAAATATCTACAAATGCAGCCAAAATTTACACTTAGTTTGTATCTCTGACTGCATTGCTAATGCTTGTCTATTTTTCTGCTCATGAATTTGCATAAAATATTTTCACCACTACTATTCCACATTTCCCTTTGCCACTGAATAATTGTGCATGAATTTAAAACACAAACATTTAATGGAGCAGTTAGTATTCCAGTATATATCAGTATTAAAACATCAGTGATACAGCTTGCATGATTTGAAATGTCGCATCTTATGTGAAAGCTGACATTTCAACATTTGTTTTTAGCTTCAGAAAAGTTTGGTTTAAAAAAGTTGAACCATTTTTCCACAGAAAGAAAGTCCAAAAGTAATAATAGGGAACTCTGATATGGGCAACATGTCTTATTTGAATTCATTTGACTGCATTCCACCACAGAATGGAACTTTCTGATTATCTTAATGAATTTGACTTCCAGCCATCTTTATTTCCTATGGGCTAGATGGCCTGGACAATCTGTAGCTCCCGTTATGCATGGTGAATATATGACTCCCATTACATGCCATGCAGAGGAAATGCATTTGAGGAGTTCTGCATGGTGAGAGGATAGAATTCCAGGGAGAACAATGTATAGGGATGGGATCCAAAACTATTGCTCCCCTAAAGCGATGCAAAATAGATAAAGGCTACTTGATGTTAATGTTTTAATTCTTTAAAAACAACAACAACAACAAAAATCAGTTTCTTTCAATGGATCAATTCAGGAAATGATACTTTCAATCTGCATGACCCAAAGGTGATATTCTAATTTTGATTTTTCAAATAGAAAATGTTAGGAAGCCTTAAAACAGAGCTCTACAACACTTAATTTTTCTAGAAACTGATTTTTTCTTTCCAGAGATCTAGCAAGGGAATGGTTACGAGATGTCCCACTACATATCTAGAGGTGCATTCAGCATATTACTGGACTTGCATCTAGCTCAAGACTTTACAGAAGAAACTGAATTTCACCAAGTTGACAATGAAATGTGGGAACAGCCCCATCTGGTCAGAGACAGAGTCAGAACTGGGGTGTAAAGTCCCAGACAGTGAGACTTGCTACTTTAGCAGCCTCTGAGTTAACAGTACAAAGGTTACTCCAAGTTGCTGCTAAGCCTGTACAGTAAAAGCTGATGCACAGTCAACTTAGACTCCTCTTAGCAGCAGAAGTTGCAATGATCAGTGTAGCTTTCCAGGGCCCTGCAAAATGCAGTGGTGGTAGCAAAGGTTTTTCCAGAAATTTGATGCTGCAGAAATCTGACTATTTTGCCAAAGCCCAGAGTTGGCCTTGTATAGATTTGCAGGAAAAATATATCCTCAGCTGAAACAAGCTGTCAAAGAGTCTTTGCCCTTTAGGTAAAGTAACTTCCTCACTGGTGCTCCCTTGCAGCTGTTGTCTAGAAACACTGCTCTGCTCTAACTGTGACAACTTGGTGGTCTGTTACAGGGACTTCTGACACCTTTTGGAGAGGTCCTGTACAGTGTTAATTGCTGGTTCTGTGAACAGGTATGTTAGTTCACAGCAGCCCTAGTGCTGGGGTAAAAACAAATGCACTTATCTAAAAGGCTGGACGTTGATGCCAGCTCACTCTCTGGAAGGGAGGACTTGGATGACTTGGATATCTTAAGGTTTATCTTTTAAAACAGGTAACAATAAATGTGCAACTATCAAGATTGTTTCCCTAGAAAACAAGCAATCAAAAGAAAGAAAGAAAGAAAGAGAGAGAGAGAGAGAGAAAGGGAAACATGGAATGAAATGCATCATCACAGATGTTTTAACTAGTCCTGTCAAAAAAGCTTGAAGATGGTGTGACTGTTCATGACACAATGTTATTTGGTGTGAGCCTGAGTGGCAGATCATATGCTGGCATGTGCATTCACACCTGCAATTGCTGTGTTCAGTAGTTTACTGTATCTAATTACAATATTTACAAATCATGGGAAGCATGGTGAAGCCTCCAACACAGTCGAAATGGACAGGCTTAAAAAGTGCTGAGAGTTAAAGATGTTCAATAGGTCTAAGTGATGACTGCTGAGGATCATGGTAACAGCTAATATATTTGAAAAGTTCTTAGAGAGGAGGATAAGGAACTAGGGCTGTTTAAAGGCAATAAGAAAAAGTTAAAGAAATTAAATTTAATTCAAGCTGAATTGTCCCAGTTCAGGAACTGACTTATCAGGTACTCCTGTCCCTCCTCTCCAAGGACAGCACTTAACTACATGCTGTATTTTGCCCATGATAGGGTCTATTGATGTCCAAATGACATAAAACATTCTTGGATAGCAACATTGAGTAGAGATACTACAATAAATCAGGGCTGCTATAAGGCATGATCTCCACTGCATTCTGAAACAGCCATTGAGGAGATGTGTTCTTTCTTTCCATTGGGTATCATGAATTATTACCAGAAGCTGCAGATGTAAGCAACAGGCTTACTTGAGCAGCAAAGGCTGGACTTTGTGAGCTAGCAGGCCCATCTTATCTACGTTTTTAACAGTTTCTGATCCTATTGCCTCAGGGAGTGTATCACAGAACCTCCACAGGAGGGCAGGTCAGATACTTTGGGTGAGGCTCTTGCAAAGCCCAGCTGCCAGACCACTCTTACTCCTCCTTTTATGTCTGTGAGTTCATTTCAGATGGTGGGGGAACAAAAGTAGGCTTTGAGCTACGGGTTTTAAGTCATGCGGTTTCTGTGGTCCTGAATTCACTGCTGCTGTATCAGCTCTTCATATGTGCCTTGAAGTACTCCTGTTTTAAAAAATCACCAGAGAATAATATTCATCACTTACTGTTCACAATAGCCGTAGGCAAAATAGATGCCATTGCAGCTTGTTGAGGGAGCAATTGTATTGAGTCCAGCAGGCGTGCAGGATACATCCCTTCTGTGAGAGTCATCTGACTAGCAGCTTGCAGCCTTGAATCAAAATCTACAACAAAGGCAATCAGCTCTTCGCCCTCTGATATGGCCTTGGTCGTGGTACACCAAAGCTGCCCCCCTACAGGAAACATAAAAGCAGAAAGATTTAATTGATGATATCAGATTCCAGAACTTAAAACATCAGTGCCATATCTTCACAGTCTTTTTAAAATTTTGATGGCTTGTTTAAGATAAAGAGGCAAATAATTTTTATTTTTACTGTCTTCCTTCTATCAATACGGGAATCTTCAATGTATATTTGGGGATTCTTTTCCTTATTATTTGCGTCATGAAAATTAATTTAATTTTTCATGTTGTCTCCTAAAAGGCCAGCATTATGAAAACCAAGATATAAGTGAAAATCTATTATATGGTACTTTTCTCATCATTATTTTTCACCAAACTTCCTGTATATTTTTTTGTAACTCCAGGTTTGTTTTATTTTGAATACCAAATCACAGCACAATAAAACCGAACAGCTGCAAAAAGAAATCAGATTTCCTCTTAAGGGCATTCTTCCCCTCCCTATGTTTGCTGCCCTCTTTTTCTAAAAAATCTTCCCTTATGTAATATTCTTTGTAACATGACTACTTTATCTCTGCTTACACTGACTGAACTTCCTGAAAAGAAGATATGCCAAAGATCTGTTTCATAAAGGCTTATTCAAATAAAGGTTTGTTTAAAAGGGGGAGGAGGTGGAAGAACTTTCATCAAACAGTAAGATACACTATAGCTCTGTGCTGCAAATGTCACGTGTAGTGCATTAAAGAGAAAATTAACTATGCGAGCACATCTACTAATGTATTTGAATGTGATAGTGAATGCTCATTTATTTAACTTGTTTAGACAGGCAAAGCACTTATATTGTGTTATCTACACTCTCAGGCCTAGATACATATCCAATACAGTTATGCCTGAAATAATGTTGCATACTTTATATGTTATAAGGCTTTTTTTTCCTCAGGTTTTGTATATATAGAAAAAGCTATATGTTGTATTCATTAGGCAAGCAAAAACTGTACTCGTTTTGATAAGTAATATTGCTGTGTTTATCTTTCGGCATAACTGCCTTTTCAACTGCACTTCATTTTTTTCCCCTCAACGAGATTATAGTTTTAAAACAACTTGTTGCAAAAATCTGGTAGAGGAGATAACAACAGTGTATGATATGCCACAGCTAAATGGAAGAATTAGGACATTGTTTTAGAGAAATCTTGGACAATTAATTAAACCAGTCTATTAGCTTTCAAAGATGAGCAAACAAAACAGCACCAGTGATGATGCTTTTCAGTGGAAAAAAAAAGCTAAGTTTCCAGACCTCAAAGTGGTGTAAAAGTTTCAAAGCAAAAAAGTGTCTTTGTATTCACCCTTCTGTAATACAGCAGTTGAAGATGGCTCCAAAGTTTACAAACAATTTACCGTAATGGGACCAAAGCATACTAAGGTTTACTACCCTCCAAGATTACAGCATTAAATGGTGCAAATCTGAGTAATTTCCTCCAGAGAATAAGAAGATGAAATACGAAGATAGTGCCATAAATGTCTACAAATGCAGAATCCTAATGCCCAAGCAGGAATTCAAACATATGAGGAGCACAGTCTGACTTACTGCCTGATATAACTCAGAAGTAAATATACAGAAGCCTTCAAAGTTAAAACTGGTATAAAACCTGTTCAAGAGAGAACGAGGCTAAATGCTGGAAGTGTACTTAATTAGATTTGTAGATAAAAAGACATGATACGCATGCTGCAATTTGAGAACCTGAAACTGGGTACTCTGAAACGGGGTACTGTCACTGCAAACACCACATGGTTTGTGTTCTGGGAGGAAGAGGGCTTCCATTGTTAACACATGCCTCTATTTTATTTATATACAGAAGGTGTAATAATCAACCAACATGTTTCAGTACATTTTAATAGAGAATAAGAGCTCATTCTAGACTGTATTATTCACTGCATTTCTTAATAAAATAAAAATGAGTCACTGCAGAAGAACCAACTGAGATTTTCTCTATCCCAGCAAACAACTTGACATGCTGTACCCTTGGGGGGGTGGAAAAAAAGTGTAGTTGATTACTGGGTCTCCAGCTGCAATCAGTCTGGATCAGCTAAAAGGCTGACTCAGTCTCCTGGTGTTAGAGCTCCTCAGGGTGTTGACTCATGTCCAGCAGCAGATTAAACTTGGACAGCTGAAGCCAGCAGTGACCTCGGCTGTCTGCTCCACCCAGCTCCTGGAGGCTGTCACACCTACGGCAGACACAGCTGAGTGGGATGTGTGACAGCTCTGGAAGCACAACAATCTTTAGCTTGGCTTGTTTAAGGAAGTCAGAACTACAGAAGTTTAATCCACTCCTGCGTTTCAATACAAACCTTCAGCCTAGCAGGATTCAGATCCAAGAATTACATTGTTATTTTGTTTTCTTTCATCCCACTCTATAGAAAATGAGGCATTTAAGTGATCATGACATATATGGCCATGTTTTCATCAGTACATGGTATCACGTTAAGTTAAATCCCCAGACGAACTCCCAAACAACGCGTTCTTTCAGCTACTGGAAATGCAGTATAGCACCTCTGCAGCAGTAGTCACCCCCAGGGGCAGGACACAGCACACTCCCCCCTTGCCCCCCTCTGTGCTTGCTTGCACAGGGTAAGGCAATAGCTGCTGTTTTGAAAGATGCAAACGACTTTATTTCCCTTAATGCAGTGAATGCAAATATACTGGCCTAAATGCCCAGCAGGAAGACAGTGAAAGAGAAGTCTTCTTGAGCTTTCTGTTGCACAGTCAGGGAAATGGTGTGCAGAGAACCTGGCAGAGGCTTCCAGATTTAATAGGAAGTTACAATCATGACTATCATATGAATTATTATGCTGCCTAGACATCCTTGTCAGAGATTGGGCTTCCTTACAGGCAGTGGTCACAAAACAGGAAAAAATTTCTTGCTTCAAGCAAACATTTCTACAAGCTAAGACACAACTGACACATACACAGTAATTTCTCAGGTGTACAACATCGTTTCATAAAGCAAAGGGCAGTGTTAACAACAGATTTTCAAAAGGATAATATGTAAGTCTTTGCCAAGTACTGGTGACAATGGAGAAGGAGATGGGAAGATGTTTGCTTGAAATATCTGCAGACATGAAGATTTCATAAGGAAACATAAAGGCCTGTTATTTATATGAGATGAAGTCCTGACTAAGCTGGCTAGAAATATTTTAACCAACTGTTCCTTTTGTCAGAAAAAAGCTTATGGGGGTGAAATGGTTCTACCAAAACTTTACCAGGCCAAGTTTCTCAGTCCTAAGACAGATGCAGTAGAAGAGAAAAGAAGAATGTCCAGATAAGCAGTAACAGGCATGAGTGACTTCACAGTGCCTCAAAAATTAAGTCGTTGCTATACTGTTTGGTGAGAAGGCAAGACAATGGTAGAACGGGGATTTTGGCCCTCTTCTCGACCATAGTGAGTACACTGGTCATCCATTTGTACTGAAAAGGGTCTTACTGTTTTTACATGGTGGGGTAAGAAAAGTCTTACTCGTGTTCCAGTGCAGAAGGAAAGTTTCTGAAATACCATAAGGCCTTGTGACATTGGAAAGCCATTTTCTCTACAAGTCTAGTTCTGATTCCGTGAATTTGAAAATAAGCTTCTTGAGCCTGCAACATATTGTTTCATATCTATGGTTAAACCAAAGAAAATTATGTGGATATGTAACATGTATACATCAAGCAGAGGAAGAGAATAAAAATACCTTTAAACACTATGTGTTTACTTGAACTCTTTTTCTAGTTCACATTGCAAGCAATTAGAAATGCTCATTTAATCATTGAAAGTTGGGAAAGTTAAATAATATCATATTGTGCAAACTAGAGCAAAAAATTACATTCCAATTGCATTAGCATGAGTTTTTTATCAAATGACATCAGGCACTGAAGCAGCTATCTGATACCTTCAGAGTTTCCACCAAATGGAAAGGTTATTTCAGGATTCTCTTCTTTGTCTGCATCTTTCAGTGCAAATAGTTCTGCTGCTTGAATAAAACCCAACACCCTTAAAACAAAACAAAACAAAAAACCCCAACAAAACAACTTCCTATGCAAAGGAAAAAGTAAGGTCCTGATGTCCCTGAAAAACTGTGGACTTACTGTTCTTTGTAATGTTTATGATCAAGATTCTTGTGCAAACAGATCTGGTTCCTAACAGGAAGCTTATAAATCATACTCATAATTGCTGTCAAAACTGCAGTGGAGCGTACTGCAAGTTTCGATAATAAAGAATAGAGTCACAGTTCAAACTTGATTACATTTTGGAAATTCATGCTGCTCTTATAAGAATCAGTGGTCTTAAATATCTTCTTCTCCTGCCAAATTTTTCACTTGCACTTTTTATTATTTATGAAATCAGTGTCTGCACAATGTCATGCAGACCTCTGCTGATAAACTCTAATTAAGATTAAGACAAGCCTTTTGGAAAGGATCCCATCATTAGCAAACATGATAAACACAAAAATACTCCCTACTTGTCAACCAGGAGCAATTCAGTAACCTAACAGTATTATCTGTTGCTAGGCTACAGAGCTGACAAAGCTTCAATTATATTGTATGGCCATACCTATAGAATACTGTATAAGCAAAATGTATCTAATATAAAAGCATTTAACTTCACCCATGCTATCTGTAATTCATGGCTTCTTTCAATGGCAAAAATCAGGTTAATAATTACATAGCATGCTGGAAAAATCTTAGCGATGTGTCATGTTTGCACAATTTTTTCTAATTTATCTCTATGATTGATAGACATTTGCTTTGTAAAAGTAATAAAACGCAAGCAATGGGATGCTGTAAACCACAAGCGCAACTACATCTGGGCTCATCAAGATATGGAACCACACTTAGTATAAAAAATATATAGTAAATTGAACCAATTAAATCATATTTAGATGCAGTAATACTCTATCTTCTGTATTCAGAATAAGGAGTACTGTGGTGATAGATATGCATGCTAATAAAAAACTTTATTTTATGTAGGACAGACATCCAAAATACAAGAGAAACTTCCTTTTTTTTTTTTTTTTAAATAGCCCTTAATTTTTTTCCTTCTACATTTGGATTTTTTTTTTTAAAAAGTGACCTCTGTTATCCTATTTGGAAGCAGGAATTTGCTCTGATCTGAAGATTTAACTAAAGCAATGGCCCTTCACCCATTTTGATTCTCAGAACCCTACAACACTTCCAGGGAAGACAAAGACCCCAGCAGAGCGAGCCTTCTGATGGTGGACTTCTTTTTTTTCCCCACTTATTTTTTGAAGACCTTAAGGAGTAAACATTTGGAATCTGTGGATCACAGTATGAAAATGAATAAGGACAGACTCCCATATTAACTCCTCCGGGAGAAAAAAACTTCAAAATGGATGGAACCATAAAGCCTCTTGATTCATACTGTTCCTTTTAGGAAAAGTGACTTAAGAAAGGAAGTAGCTAAAAACAATGTTTCCATTGACTACAGCTTTCATGGAAGGAAGTGCAGAATTTTTCACGGATGAAGAAACATAACAACAATATAAACATATATTCAAAGGCAAAAGGCAATTCCAGTTTTCCTGTCTTTAGCAGCGGTTGGTTTTCTTTGCTGAACCATTTGAGTCTTGTTTTTGACCCCACAATGGCTCACATCTTTCATACAAGTTTAGGAAATCAATGGAAAATTCTATTAAACCCAATTTTCAGTGCCAGTTAATTCAGAAGTACTGCTTTCGTGTAGTAAAATTTGTGCTTACTGGATTTGATTGTGTTGCTGCAACAACATAATAGCCTGTTTCCTGTACACACATCTTTTTGCAAGAAGGGTCAAAAGACTATCAGAATTTATTTAAACAACAGATTGTTACTCTTAGTGACTTCTGGGCACTGTAAACTGAATTAAACCTTCCTCTCCCAATGAAAGATTCCAACTTGTAAAAAATGATGCTTTTTAGTAACGGTAATGGGGATTGGAGTTAATTTATTATCTTCCATCCTTTGTTGCACAGGTTAGGCATTTAAGGAGAATTTGCACATCACAATAGGATGGGATCTTCATATTTGGGTTCCTCCTGCTTCTCACCCATGGGGTTGTGACGATTCAGCATAATGAATGCCATTTCAGTGCGGCACAAGTTACTGGGCAGATCTCTAATTTCTGACATGAACAAAGTACATATATCTATATGTAGACACATTGTTTAATAAAAAATTATAATTAATTCAAATCCAATACTGTTGAAATTTTTGACAGTAGAGTGGTACAGGGAACAGAACTTATAAATTATGTGTGCCCCTTCTTTGAAAAATGCTTTGGAGGTTTCTTTGTGCATTGGCAAATACAGTAGGAATATGAGGTATTGTGTGGATCCTCCTGCACAGCACCTGATAAAAGAATAAAGAGCTGTGACATATTCTTAAAACAATAGAGGAATTAAAGAGAAACAATGGGCCAGCTGCTTCATTAATACAATCAAAAGAGAGCCCAGCACAGAGGAGTCCAGATAATTAAGCACTACTCTTTTAGACCTTTTTTCTGTAATAAAATTGCTAAAAAATTATTAACTACTTCATAGTTGTTAGATAGATCTATGTACTTGTTTATTTAGGTTGATTAATGCCTTTTCAGTATTCTACAACATGCCAACTCATGGTTCATACAAGTTTTTGAATAAAATAATGTAAGAATAAGTGATATGGATCTGTGGTATATACAGCAATAAATCAAAAGCATTTTGTGAGCAGTCTTTCCAGTTGCTAAATAATTCTTCGCATTTTTCACATACGTACACAAAATACATACTTTGCACAGCATTTTTGTATTCATGTATTTTAATGCTGGGGTTCCAACCAGCTCTCTGTGAAGTGTCTCAAAAATCACCCCTGCAAATTCAGACTTCTCAAACTCTCACAAAAAATAGTTTTAGTGCTACATTAAGATGACTGAGATGATTTCCTAACATCTTCTATCATGTTTCCTTGTTTACTGATCAAAGGAGATTGCCAAAAGATACTTGACCTTTATTTTTAACGAAACCAGTGCATATTATAACCCTGCAGTAAAATGTAAAATAAAAAAAAAAAATATAAAATTAGACCAACACAGCTGACAAACCAGTTCTTTTGGCAGTTTTACTATTACCTTTATGTTCAGCATAAAATATGGAGCCTGCTTTATTTTTAACTCACTGAACAAGCTGCAAAATAAAGGAATTGCAACAATATTTTTCAGAACCAAACAGAAGCATAGTCAGCTTAAAGGCACTAGCCAAACTGAAGAAGGCGGCTTTAAAATTCCTGCATTTTGAGATAGAAAATGTCTGACCAGAAACAGGAAGAAAAATACTCCTTCAGAATATAGCTCCTACTCCTGCACCTGACTCAACCTAAGCTTTGGCCCTGACTTCAGCTTAGTCATATGCTGACAGCTGATAAGTGTTTTTATCTGAATTGATTATTTTATAGTTAAAACTGTCAGGCATTATATAGCTGATGAAGAGAAAAAGAAAAATACTGAAGGAACTTGCTATTCCTAGAGTAGTGGACTCCAAAACCTGGCATCACTGAGTCAGTGTAAGGGGTAGGTCTTTGCTGCAGTACAACTACTGCTAACATCATGATCTGTACTGCAGCAGCTCTTTAATACTACAAAAAGCTTCATCAGCTGAACCCCAAATGAAGTATATTGTTTCTGAAAAGCAAGGATTATAACAAATGCTTAAATTTGACCTCTTATTTTTTCCACTGTTGTCTGCCTGCTTTTTGTTAGTTTCAGGATTTCTATGTGTTCCCTCCAATTAAATGTCTGCATGTAACACTCAACAGAGTTCTATTAGGTAAAGAGGCAAAATAGATTAGTGCTCCGAAAATATTCACAGGAAAATAATGTGGTAATTTTATTTGCCATTTTCCCCCCTGATAGAGCTGTCACAGCTTATTTACCACAGGGGGAGACAGTTAAACCCATATCCTTAGAAGTTCTATGCATTTAAGAGGCTTATATATCTCTTCTGGGACCCTCGTTCAAATCCTGGGCTAATCAGAGTGAATACATATCTTTCTATTAGATGGCTCTAAAAAGTCTTAGGTGATATCAGTTCCTGGTGGACGACAGTCCACAGCGTAAAACTATTAAATGTTTGGCACAAATGGCAATATTTACGGAATGAAGCTGAAAACTGTAATATCCTCCCACATCACAAGAAGTTAAGTCTGCTGCTCAGAGTTTGAAATTAAAGCCTGCCACAAATGCTAAACCTGTTATATTTCCTTAATTCAGCATAAACTCAAACAAGGAAATCGAAAGAGTTCTTTCACAACTTTAGAAATTCCTTCATTTTTTCCCCCCTCTTTTCAAATTCCTTTGTTTTGAATTGAGTGCTACACCTTTTTTACATTTGAATCGCGTCTCACTTGAGTGTTATTTCAGGATTTACTAATCCTTCAGAAAGGAAATGATAAACAGCTTGAAAAAAACCCCCACCCAACAATAAACATTTGCTGACATTGCCCACGTTGCACTCCCACCACCACTGCAAAGGAGCTAAGACTTACTGTCACAGCAAACTCATCTCCCCTTTTACTTTTTAGAGAATCAGTAAATGGGCATTTTCTAAAGAGCTTCCCAGGATACATTCCCAGGTGATCCCCACAGCTTCCCTCAGCTTTTGTGGATACACCAGGTTTCAGAGAGAGAAAATGGACCACTGAAATCAACTACTCTGAAGCAGGGCTTTGGATACACACATTCCTACAATCCCCCCTTCCCTAACAGCACAGCTGTAAGGTGACCTTTTTGTAGCCTTACAAACACAATCATGCCTGTGGATTGTCTTTTCAGAGTTATTTTGTGAGACTGGAGTGTATGAAAAAAGGAGGTGATTAAGTGAGACAATAGATACGCTTTAATGGCACCTTTTTCTTACAGGGAAAGCAGAGTATGCTACATCTTATCAATGGATTTTCTGCTGTCTTGCACCTGCTACTGTAGGGCTCATTTCTTGCCCCTGGGCAAACGTAGAGAGAATAGCAAAGGTACCTGAGCGGGAGGAAGGATTATATAGAAGGAGCTGGAATGATAGGTTGTATTGGTAAAGGAAATGAACACATCTAATATAAGGACAAATGGGGAAGCTATATGGAAGCAAAGTCAAAGTAAGAAAATACTGGCTATGCGACCTGGTTGCTTATTCAATACAGGGGTCATGCTCCAGAAGAAGCTCAAGGCTGTGCATGAAACAAAAGCCACCTTTTATAATGAACAGAAGCCGGAGCATTTAGTTGCATGTACTGTAACCCTGAGAAAACAGTTGCTATTATTGCTAGCTGTCTTAGACCTTTCCTTATGTTAACGTTCAGTGCATAGGTTGAAGTTCAGGAACTAGTCTACTTCAGCTATAACAACCATTGAAGCAAAGTAGCAGATCTTGATTAAAAAAAAAAATATCTTGCTCCCACTTAAGCCATTAGAACATTTTACATTGGCTGCAGTGGAAACAAGACTCTGTGACAAATCAGTGGCTCTCTTACTAAACAAACAACTAAGTAAAAGGCATTAAAAGTAGATTTGCGTGTTTAATATGTTCCAAAATGTAAACGTCATAGAAGCTACAATAAGCATCTAATCCAGTCTTCTATTTTAAAAGTACCCCATTTAAAAACCACAACCACCACCCACACACACAAAACCCACAGCAAAACCTGTTTTCCTCCAAATGTGTTAGAACCAGGTATTACAGTTCTGCCTTTTCAAGTAGAAGCTAGAAGTAAAAAGGACTCAAAACTCATGACGATCAAAAGCATTTCCACCTTCCAAGCTATATTCAATGCCCCACGTAAATGAGCATTGTAAACCACTGCCAGTCTACTGTTTAGTTCATCTAAGAAGAGAGACTGTTAACAGTAGAAAACAAATCCTGTAATGGCAACAGCAAGACTGAGCTACTTCTGGTCACAATTGAAATAAAAAAAGATTATGAATGAGCAAATAGCTAAGACTCTTGCTGTACACACTAATATGGATTAGTAATTAAAGAGGATTCTGTACTTGATGATTTCTTCCAAAACAGGCTTAATAAGAAAGAGCAGTTTATTGAGCATCATACAGGTGCATAGGAGTTGCCATTCTGCCTGCCTGGTCAGCATGATTTCTAAATGGCCAAAAAAGAAGTGACTGTATACCCAAAGGCAAGCTGTCAAAATTCAGGCTGCAGCTGATAAACTGATTACAAAGCTGCTTAAGACTTTGCTTGTAAACAAAAGCATTTATCAACTAATAATTTGCAATAAACTGATGTAACTCCCAGCTGAGCCCCAAACTGTAATTGTCTTTACCATCTGCCTATTAAAATACCATTCTTCATCACCAAGCAGGAGCAGAAGGGAGAGAATCTCCAACAACTACATAACTTGCATGCTTATAAATAATCTGTGAGCATTTTACACGTTCATTATGATTGCCAGGTTCTGTATACTTCATTCTCTCTTTTTGAGAGGCAAAGAGGTGCTGTAAAGTGGCAGAAAAGAAATTAATAAATACTGCCTGGTACAAGAAAAAAATTATGTAAATTCATGATACTCTGCAGTTTCTTAATTTTTTTCTCTTTTTGCTACTCCATAGGAATATCATGATGGAAGCCCCCTCGAGCACAACTTTGCAGATTAAACTCTCAATTTCTTTTCAACTTGTCAGTTTTCATTACCTTTCTTTCTTATGCATTCACTTCTTACAGCTGCTTCAATGGGAAGCCAGTTAAAGCATGCTGGCTCCCCAGGAGGGAGCCTGCTGGGGTCTGAGGGATTCTGCACTCCATGGACCTCTACAGGGTCACCCTTAAGAACACTTTGCCTATCTTGGTGAGAGGCTTTCTGCAAATTAAGTGAATGTACATCCTTTTATTTTCTAGCTATTGACAGCCTTAGTCCTGAGAAAGGTGGTAGAGTTTAGACGAAGTTCAAAATTATTCAATTCAGAGATGTTCTAAAGCTGATACACCCCACAGGACGAATCACTTTGTTAAATGCCTATAATATTCAAGCATGAGGGGGTGAAAACAGAAGAACTGATACCTTGCAGAGAACGGCAGCTTCTCAAGATATGTCTGCATTAAAAAATGAATTTACAGAGAATTGCACTATGATCTAGCTTAATGCACTTAACCAAATATTTCTGCAACCTGCACTCTCAGCCACCCACTGTTCTAAATGCAAGGCTGTGACCAGAGACCTACAACTAGTTTACCTCTTCAGAAATATCTGTACAAAATGAACAGATTCTTTAAATGCAGTTCGAGTTCTCATTGACTTTCCAGATTCAGACTGAAATGATCTCTTTAGCAGAAGTGAGGCTTTTCATGTGTTCAGGAAAACATTTTAGGTCATTACTGGGAGGAAAATGGGGATCTAAAAGCAAAAGAGGAAGGTTCCTCCTGTTAATTGATTGTTGACCTGTTAATTGTACCAAAATGTAAGAAATTAAAGAATGATCCTGTCCGCCATGCTCACAGAAGCAGTCTCATTTCCTTTGGTAATGATCTTTCTCTACCTCATAGCGCCTTTGTCTGACCCTTTTTTACCACTAGCGTTGCCTGCAGACCACCCCATTCCCCAGAACTGGGAAAAGAAATCAAACCTCAAGACAGTTTGGGAACTATAGACTTAATTGTTTAAGACACATTCCACTAAAGACAATTATGTTTGTAAACTAAAGGAATTTTACATGCATATAATTACATATACGCTTGAATATGCTAGCTAAACTGGGTCTCCGTTACCCCAGTTTGTATCACCAGTACTGAGACAGAATCCAGATTGGGGTGAAATACAGGGAAAAACGAACAACAGTGTGCATGGATATAGAAAACCCATGTAGGGATTTTTATTTTTTTTCAATGTGGTAAAGAAAACTTTTTGTTAAACACCAAGACGTGGTGATGAAAAGCACCTTTCAAACCTCTGTAGTTACAACTCATAGTATAAATTATTCAAGAAGTACAAACTTTAAATAATTTGGTAGGGTGAGATCCATAACATGATAATGCTGAATTATGTTATAAAGTTGGAAGAGTCAGTCTTGAAGACTTGCGTAACAATTACTTTTTAAAATGGTCATTCAAAAAAAAATAAATCAGAAAACTTTGGAAGACACTAAGATGGAATTTCTAGTTTCTTGTGGTGGCCACACAAAAAGCAACATTAAAAGAATTTGCCATTGAAATATTACTTGTAATACCCAGAACCTTATTTTTTATATCTCAAGTTCCAAAAATCACAATTTGTTATTTCTGCAAATAAACCTGAACATGTGATTGATACAGGAGTTTTAGGAGAACAGGGAAGATCGAATACCACAGGAACACAGTCCAAATGTATGGATTATGCTACCCATTGCACCCCTTTGCAGGTATGACGTGAATTGAAGTGAACAGCCCAAGCCGCCAAGCAACCCGCAACCACCACACAGGATTAACTCGCTAATGAGCCAATTTTGTGCCATTTTTAGTGTTTTCTTGCATGCCCACGGAGTCAAGCTACAACCGGCGCCCAGGACAAGCCTCCCACTCCGCTTCAGCCCCGCAGCCCAAGGCAGGTCCGCTGGGGGGCAGCGGCCACCCCGGGCCCCACCGCACCCCTCAGCCACCGGCGGCTTCCAGAGCCTTCCCCGCCCGCCGCGCCGCAACGAGAGCCGCCCCGCCCCACAGCGCCCCCGGCTGGAGCTCCCCGGCAGAGCCCGCGGCGCCGCCCGCGCCGCCCCGCCGCCAGCAGGTGGCGCTGCCGCCCCGCCGCCGCCGTACCGCCGGGCGGGGGGGCGGCAGGGGGCCGCCGCCGTTATTTATTTAATTTTACACAACACTGCACACCGCACCGCCGGGGCTGATAAAGCCGGGAGGTGTCAGGAAGTTTGATTAAACCCTTTCCACGCGACTCCCCCCCGCCTGCCGCTTTCCTGACAGTTGCCTTATGCGACTGTTTTCCTGTCACGACAGGGCGCGATGCTTTCGCTCCCTTGAGGGAGAGAGAGTGAGGGGAGCACGGCACTGCCCCAGTCACACAGCGGAGATGTCCTCCCTCACAGGGGACACAGCTTTCAATAAACGGACCGACTGACGTGCTAAACAATAATTTTAAAAATCTTTGTCAGCTCATTTAAGGAGATAATTTGGGAATATTTACCTTTTCCTGACTATCGTACCTCTGTGCTCTTAGGGCATTTAGCACCCCTGGTGCGCCGCCCACCACGCTGGCCTGATGGCCCACTCCAGCCTGACAGAAAACTTCCAGAAAAATGAAACCCTGCTGTAAACAGCACACCTGTGTGAACGCGTTTGTTGCCACAGCCGCTGCTGGGCAGGCTGTGGTGGCTGCTGAGGCCCTCAGGAAAGTGAATTTTTGAGTGTGGCCAGGCTGTGAGCCGCAGGTATTGGGTAGACTGTGTCAGCGTGGCAGCCACCTCAGCACAGCCACCCTCCTCTCGCCTGTCACCCCAGCCTCACAGCCAAAGTGCTCCTTGAACCAGGCAGCAAAGGCAACGCAGGGTGGCTTTCCTCCACTCCTGCCTCTCAGATGTTCATTGCAATCGCCTTTGCTTACCTACAACAAAGCGGGCACTTATTTATGTTTAAATCATTCTCCTACGAAACCAGAGAGTGAAAGATGGAGCCGAGACTGGAAATTATCCAACACCAGCCACTTCATTTCTGTTGCTGAGCAAAACCAGCATTCCAGGGTGCGTGACTCCCACTGAAGCACGTGGGAATCATGATGTTAAAAGTTTGTGGAAACCTTTGAACACTTATCTCTGTCTCATGAGAGTAATAAAGAAATTCGATGTCAAGCATGCAGTGATCCCAGAAGAACTATCTGGCTTTTGGAGGAGCAGGGATTACACACCGAGGTGAAATTCTGCTAGCCCTGCAGTGCTGGCATGAACCCCTGTGTCCTGGCTGGCCCCTTCTTAGAACTGCACAAAATCTTAAGAGGAATGGTATGAGGCTACTCTAAGTAAAGGGGTCACAGAGATTAAAGAAAAGTTCTATTAAATGTTTGGGATGCTCCTGGGAATAGAAGATTTTTACGAAGCAGAACGGAAGAACTGGCAGCAATTACCTATCAAGCCTCCCTGTCTGCTCAGAAATCTACCCTGCTATTATGGCTGTTCTCATGATCATCCCCCACTCCCCACTGACAGACCCATCTCTGCACCTCATTGACCAGTCCTGTTGGACACTAAATATTATCAACTACCTCTCTTCCTTTTTAACCAGGACAAAGCATAATTAACAACTCAGAATCTCTCTGGGGTATGGAAATGGAATGCAATCTGGCACCATGGAAAAACACAGTTCATCATTGCCTAACCTACATATAACTCAGACCAAAATGCAGTCTCTTGAACGGTAGCCAGTTTACAAGCACTGAACCTCACAGTATCCACAACCTGCTGGAGATGCTTCACTGTCTCACATCTTTTTATTCTGCTAAAAGTTAACAGTCACATGGACAACCATCTGCATCTACAACTCAAAATTACTAAAATGCTCCATTACTCTTTCCCTTAATATGTGCCTTCTTGGTTGGGAGGACATGATCCTATACTATACTATCTCAAAAAATCTGTTCTCATACTTCTTTATTAAGACACCGGAAAAATCAATGTTCTTTATGCTCTGGAAGTGGAAATGGTGTCTGTCTTCATACTGGAAAATATTGCCCATGTGTAAAAGAGACAGTTTAGACTTATTTCCCCAGTCCTGGGAGATACTGCCTGATGCAACAGTATAAAATGCCTTTCAGTATAGCTTCTTATTGTATGTTTAAGTCTTTTTAGCTAGGGGGGTCTCATCTGGTATCTTCTTCCTGATTAATTCTTTTCTCATTTTCTTTCCTCTCGGCTTTCAGCCCTGTACTCCACATTCTCAGTTTTCATTAAATACAAACTGATAAAATATTAACTGATTATTGTTAATCTATATGCCAGTCAGGTAACACATACACTGTAGCATAGGTATACACGTGCAAGTATCTGACTTAACTGCCCATTACAAGAATTCTCTCAAGTCTTCACTGTGATCAGTCTGCTGGGATGATATTTAGCTAAACAGATAGCTATTTTTAAAGTTGAAGAGTTGGTTGCACAGGTACACTGCAGCCGGTCTGGATATATTACTACCAGAGATGTGCAGACTATGCATGAGATACTGTGCCTTGCATCTTTCAGTTATCAGTTCAGGGAAGTTCTACACAAGTCATCTCTCTGAATCTGAATTAACATTTTATCTCATTGCTCATTTACCTGTGCATGGTACTATTAGCTGAATTAACTGTGCAGACAGCTGAAGAGTGAATAATGCTTGAGAAATGGAAATAGCAAGCTGTAGTTGTAACTACAGATTTTTTTTTAAAAAAAGCTTTATTTTGCTGGTTTTGACAGGTCATTCAAGACTATTCAGCTTCTAAACCTAAAGTTCCCTATGTATAATTGCATGCCTTTTAAATGTTAGCTCAGATATCTAATCTGTATCTAAGATATATCCAGTTGTCTGGAAATGGAAGTGTGCCAAGATAATACGATATCTGATTAGGAATTTAAAGAAAAGAGTTGGCAATACCAGAAGGAAGTTCTAGCATGACCAACCTCTTGAGAAATGTGTAAGTCATTGCAGGAGAAAAAGATATAAAATGGACAAACAACCACTTTTTGGGGAAAGCAAACACAGCATTTTAAGGGGAAGACAAAAGAGACTAGAAAAGAGAAGTATGAGGGATTTAACAGGTAAGAATGAGAGGCTTAAATATACTATGCAATGATAAAAGGATCAAGTGAGGATTTAGGAGGGCATAGCTGGGCATATTTTAAGTGAGCTAAATGATCTTCTCAATAAACTTTTGCAGACGATATAAAGGTTTGAGAAGAATTTCAGGCAGCAGTCACTGGGCAAAAATGAAGCTACTCCAGATCTTGCTCTGATTTCTGATTTGCTTACCTGGGGAGAATTTCAGACGGGTCTGCTTGTCAGGCATACTTGCACCTGCAGGGCAGCTCTCTACCCTTTGGCTATAGGCAATGGCAAAGAGCCACTCAGAGCTGGCTCTCAAAGCACATTTGTAAAAGTTAATTAATATAAAGGATATGAAAGCTATTACCTGAAAAAAATACCGAGTTGCTTTCTGATTCTTTCATTATTAATTATTATTAATAATTCAATATCCTTGGTTTACGTATTCAAGACACCTCCAGACAGGTTACTGCCCCAAGGAGTTTGCCACGGAAAGGTCAGATTTCAAAAACCTTTATTTATAGTAACAAGTGCTTAATCTGCAAGTAGCCACCAACTATTTACATGAGTATCACCATTTTTTGTCAGTTTTTATGTGTAGACTTTGGCCTCCAAACTGACAGGAGATGACAAAGAAAGAACAGGAGAAAAATGACAGAAACGACCTGGGTAATGGCAATAAAAATGGATAAACAGCAATGTGTGGGGTAGATTAAACAATATGCCTGCTAGTGGGGGCAGATCCAATTAATTCCTTTGTTAGGGCATGTAGAGTCCTTTGCTACAGCACTTTTAATTTTTAATGGATTGATCTGTATATCTGAGTGAATCAAGTCCAGGAAGAGGCACGGGATAGTGGATAATTCTTGAAAGCCAGCTGAAAGGTAAGAGTTTTGATGAGGGATTTGAAGGAGGAGTTGCAAATACTCTCATCCGCATAGATTGTCTACTTTTCCCCCAATGTAAATCATTATATTTCTTGCCCCAATTTTTTATCAAAATCGCTTCCAACTTATTTCAGTCTGTCACAATAATATTTTCATATGAGAAGTGTTGTAACCTAATTCCTTCATTTGAATAATACATTCATTTTTAATTACTGCAACTTGATCTCAGATTATTCAAATAACTGTTTCATTTTTTATGCTTACCCTGACCCCAGCGTATTTATAGGCTTTTATCCTTACCTGATACCAGTGTAATGTAATTATAGATTGTATTTTAATCATCTACTATATCCTAGTGAGTTTGTTTAAATCACTCCAATCCGGAGTCTTTTATTTCTATGCCTTTTAAAATTCTACAATGGCATTCTCATTGCATAAAAGCAATATTTTTGTAGTTTACTACAATGAATGAACATTTTGCATGCATTGCTGGCCATGTTTCTAATTTAAATTTTAAAAAGTCACTATAGAGAACTCTATGTAAAATGAAATCCTGACTTGTAAACAGGCATGGGACAGCTCATCACTTTAAATCTTTGTTCATAGCTCCTATTTGCTCTCTAACATAACTTTACAAGAAACACAGCAGTGAAAGAAATCAAATTATTTTTCATCTTACCAAAAATAAGACTATACCTTGTATTGACAAAATATTTACCTTTTCCGCTCACAGGTGCCAAATGTTTGCAAGTTGTTTTACCTGTATTGGAAAGAATTCCACATTGTATCGAGAAGATAAATAGTTTGAGCAGCCCACATTATCATTAGTCATGGCCACACTTTGATTGCCAATGTTATCAATTCTCTTTACAAAGGATTTAGCTCTTGGAAGTGTTGCATATTCTGAGATGGTTCAGTTTTGCTTAATGATAATTTTAAAAGCAGTAAATGTTATGTTTTTTCCACTCTTTAGTGCTGATTCAGGAGTTTCCCTTTCCTTACCTTTTGTGTTGCTTCAGAACTCAGATACAGAACAGGATCAGAAATCAGTTAGGTGAAGCTCCTCACATTTGCACATATGCCTAATTACCAGTATTGTTCTGGTCATCACATTGATTTGTACTGAGATAATTGCCATGGCTCTAGTCAGTGCCCTCTTTCCCTGCAGACGTTTTTTTGGTGACGATGTCTAGCAGCAAACAATAACAGACCTTATATTGTCCTTACAACATGCTTTCTGGTGCAGTGTATGCATTTTTCTGCAGAATGGGATAACGTCCAAATATAATTCCAAAGTAAACCTTTAGCCCAGTAGTGTGGTGCAACCAATGACACTGTTCCCAAAGTTGAATCTGTGTCTACAATAGATAGCATATGTGGAGAAATAATCAAGAGAAAACAAAATTATTGAAGCTATTAATAAATCTGCTGTTTTGTGGCCACTTACCACTGTGTTATATTAGGGAAAGGGGACTGTATGTGTGCTGCTAAAATTCATATCACTTGCCACCTTCCCACTCCTCTTTTCTCAAATGTTTAACTAATTTTTAACTTCAAGTACCTCTATCTTCTGTTCCTTTATATTCTCCATGTGTGTCCACCCCCCTCTGTTTCCTCTCTGAAATGTCACTTTCAAAGCTGATCCCTCCCAGCTTCTAGGAAATAAGGGTCCAAAAGCCATAGAATCATGATCCAGACTGATATCTGTTGAGATGCCAGGCAAGTAATGTGCATTAGCAGCTTAAAAGTATAAATAAAGTGTCCTTTTTTACTCCTACAACCTTTACCAGATGATCTCTTCTCAGTAACACTTAAGAACAGCCCAACGTGTCACCAGGCACAGAGGAATTCTTTCTGACTAATACCTTGAATCTCATGAACAGAAATATTGTCCCATAATAGTACAAAAAAAAAAAAAAAAAAAAAAGAAAAGGTAAATAGGAACAGGGACTATGGGTTTATTGAATATAATCTCTGACTAAAATGAATTATTCTGCTTTTCCAAGATCCAGACAGAAAAGCATGTTTCCCTCTGGGATTTCTACTACCATTTGGTCTAATATTCATTTTGCCTATAATAATACAAGCTTCATTAAAGGAGTAAAACAGCAATTGTCTCCTTGAGATCAAAGGACAATCTGTAAAATAAAAGCAGCTGGATCTCTAAAATGAAGTAGTAGAAAAAGTTTGAACTGAATTTTATGGTGAATCAAAATGTAAATTGTAATTTCACAAGGAAGACGTAAGCACAAAATTAAACATGGAAAGTGGATATGTTGATCTTAAAAATATGTGCAGATACTAAACACTTATCTATCAGTGGCATTTTTAACTATAACATTTCCAATAGATGAAAAGTAATGCCTGACTAAAGAACATTGGTCTTAAAGAATTATCATTAAACAAGACACATTGCTTATCAGATAAATTATCTGATTGACCTAGCTTGTATTTAACTGATCTTGTATTTGGAAATGAATTATAGCAAAAAAATCCATCTGTCATCAACAATTATTCTGCAAATACTGTGTCAGAATAGTAACTTTTTAAAAATTTGCAACATAATACCTAGTATTGTTCCTTAAACTATACTTCACCATTTAAGAATTGTATGGGAAAATGGAATAGCATCTCTCTTGCCTAGTTTCAGCACTGGTTTCTCTGGATGTTATAACAAAATCAGTGCACCTATATTTAACCATTGAGCGTTACAGATGTTATCAATGAAGAAAATACTTAAGAGAAGCAGACATGCTAAAAATCCAAGCTTCTCTGACAAAACAAAAAAGCTCCTAAAGAAGAAGGGTCTTGGCCAAGCCAAGAGAGAATTCAGGATGCAAACTCCTCTCCAATGAAGCATTTCCATAGGTCACAAGGCAGTCCCAAAAGTAGGCAGTGCCAGCTAGCAGACCAGGCCAGCTGTGGACAGTGAATGAGTCCCTCAGGCACATTGGCATGTTCTAAAATCACCCCCAGTTTCCTTGGAGAAAAATGGTGGTAAAAGTAGCAATGGGTACCATTGCTCTTGCAGGTTTTATTTCCCTCTGCAAAAGTTACAGGCTAGAGTCGTGAAGTTCAATTTCAATCTGACACTGTCAAAGTAACCCAATCTCTTAAATTATTTCAATCCTCTTATTGAACTGTGTCCCTATTATTAATCGACAAAAAATGTAATAAAAATTATTCTGAGGAGGAAAAACACAAAAGAAATAAAATCCCCTAGAACATATCTTAATTCTAAAAACTTCTGAAAGGCTTGTGTTTATTATAATTTGAAAAAAGATTCTGGAATCATTTTTACTCAATATATTTTACATGATTTGCAAATGACACTTCTTAAATGTGTTCAACAGTCACAGATCAGGGGTCTGGACTACTAGTTTAAAAAGGACAGCCGTGGTTGGGTTACCTGGTGCCTTTATACACCTGCCAGTGAGTGAAAACTTAGGGCAACAAGCTGCAAACCTCAAACAACATACCTTAACAGATTCCACAAGTGTAATTTATATCTTAATGCATCCATGAAGCATTGTGAAGTGCATTGATGACTCTGAATATGAAATGTTAAAGCATTATTACTATTATCTCATTAACAAAACCCTGCATTTGTACCTCCACTAGACCAGCCAAATAAATGTCTGATTTTGCTATACCACTATAACCCCTGATAAACCAATGGAAATAATGGATGTACATTTGCAGGTAAGATTATATATTTTGATTTCAAATGGAAAATAAATTACAAACTCCCACTTTACAAACTGTGAAATCCACCTAGTTGGAGCCTTTGATACCCTTCCTTCTGTATTTAAAATGCAAAACACAAATACAAAATAATAGAAAAAAAAGTATGAAAAAAATCTATACTGATGCCTCAGCAGTACTTTGGTAAAAATATATGTAAAAAAAAAATATCAAAAATCTTACTGATCACCAACTAAAAAATAAACAATGCCGCTAAATATAAGTAAATATTTGACAGAAATGCTAGTTTAACAAGATTTCACATTCTAGGATTTTCTTTATGCATACATTGATTTCTTTCAGAGGGAAAACTGAATACTGGATGCCTTTTTTGACATCTGTGATTCGTATTTGTCTCTGGCAGAATTAAGAGTGGGGACCATGATAATACAATTTTTGCACAACATACTAATTTCAGTTTAAACCAGCTAAAATATTTCTGCTGTCATTAAAGTGTCTTCTAATTTAAAATGAGTTATTTCTTATGAAAAATGTGACAGTTTTGTGCTGTGGTAAAAAACAGGTACAGCACAACATACCTCGTGACAACAGGAGTCACTGCTAGGAGATGGGCAATTCAGCTTTCATAAACCTTTGCATATTGCTCCAACTTTCTACTGATTCAGCTCTCCTTTCAGCAGATTTTTGCACTGTTTGTGGTGCAGTAGGATCTATGCTGGCCAGCTACAATGTCATTTGAAAAAGAACAACTATTTACTAGGAAATACACCAGAAACACTAAATTATGCCAGTAGTCACTAGAAGTTAACGATTTTGCTTCATGACTGATTCCTTGCTAGGGTAGAGTGAGTGATCAAGAAGCAGTGGTATTTTTTTCCATTTTACCAAGACCTTAAATTACATAGTCCTCATCTCCCTATTTTGCAGTTAACACATCCCTTGTCTTTAGTAAAACAGCATTTGTTCCAACCCATACCAATAGGTTCAGACGATCGGTACAGAATGCCACTCAAACGTTCTTGGATAGGAATATCATCCCTAATAATCAAACTTGATACACATACTGGTTCTTTGGCATGTCTATCATCATGGCCATCTGTTAGGGTGGAATTGTGCCTGCTAAAAAGGAAATATGCCAGTTTTAACATCATATAGGTGCCATCAAAATGCAAGTGACGAAGGAAAGGCTCTAGAATATGGCAGTGATCAGCCTTCTGCAGAAAGATCCTCTGGGTAGCAACCTAACTGTTAGGAATATTATACTGACATCTATGATAATTAGAACTTTTGGTTGGCTTTTCTATCTCTGTCCACCCTGTCTGGGTGCCTGTCTTCACACTACAGCATTAGTGCTTGGTGTGTTGCACTTGCTGAAGGAAACATACATCTTTCTCATTTACGATCAAAGCCTAATCACATTAAATAGCCTAATTTTAAGGTCAAATGACAGATTAAAATTGTCTTCACACCTTTTAAAATCTGAAGTGATACTGGTACTTTTAAGAATAAATACTTTCAAGAATGAAACACAATCCTACTTATTACCCTTACTTACAAAGACCCCTTTAAGGGTCTCCTTTACTAATAGTTCTGGTAAAAACCACGACTCAGAAGCACTCCTACTATATTGTTGATAGGAGAATGATGTCTCTCATAGTCTTTGTGCTACTGTATTGTCTTTAGAAACATGATAAATACATTGGAACAGAGGGTGGTCTATCTAGTTCACACTCTGTCTCTGGAGTGGCAACAGACAATGTTATTCAATAAGAATAGGGGAACTTGGCCTCCTTATGCAATTAATTCGCCTAAGAGTTCCCAAGCATGCACATGGATTAGGAATGTTAGCAGGTACATCCTCTTAGCGCCATTTACAGATCTGTTGTCCACGAAATTGTCCAATCTCTCTCTGAACCTGCTGATACTGTCTGCTTTCACAGGCTCCTGTGGCATCAAGTTCAGACAGTTAACTCTCTGCTGTGATAATCTGTTTTTAAATTGTTCTTCTCCCAGTTTCCTGTAGCACTGCAGGATTTGAGGAATAACAGTTCTTTACTTTATCCACCAGCTTCAAGATTTTGTAAGCCTGTATCATATTTCCCCCTCAGCCTTCTCTTCACCAAATGGAGAAGCCTCAGATTTTTTGTCTATTGTCATGATAGCTGCTCCCTTGATCACTCCAGTTGCCCTTCTTCAGCTGTGATCAGAGCTGCACACAGTACTCAAGATCTGGGTGCACTGAGCTTTCATATGTGGCAAACTGACAGCCTCTGTCTTGTTCTAAAAACTGTATAGGCTTTTGTGATCTGTAGCAAAAGATCTTTAGACGTGCTTAAATTAGAAATCTGGTCTCATACAACTGAATGGTTGCCTTTGGGGCTCAGATAAAGCTGTATATTGTCACTGAAATAGAGCTGTTTGGTACTTTCACAGTATACAAGGGGACATAGCATGTCACACCTGGGATAATGTAGCTATGCATCAAGCCATACAATCATACTAATAGTGAAAGGCTCCACAATATGAGCATACACATAATTTACAATATTAGATGGCTATATATATACAGCTTCAGACATACTAAGAATATTTTAGTTAACCATATACCTAATGCACATTTTCTGTAATTGAGAAGCTACTTGAAAATGCTCGGTGATTTTCAAGGTAACCATAAAGGACTAGAGAATCAACATTTAATACTGTTTTGCTCACCAAAGTTTTGTACAAGAAATTCTTCACACAATTTCCACTTGCACAATCTGCTACTATACTAGCAGAATATCTGTGTCAATCAAAATAAATCTCTGAGAATGCTACTGACTGCATAAAGTGTCAGGCCTTCTATAGGCCTGAACCTGTATACAGCAGAGTCATAAGAAACCTCTGGTCCTGATTTGTTTCTTAATCTGGTGCCAGCTCCTGCTGACACATCTGCTCATTCTTTTTCAGCTCCCTAGGTTACTGGATAGATGATCTCTTTGCAACAGGTGAGCCCCTTCCAGCCAGTGTAGCAGCTGGGGCACATGCATGTGGATTAATGGCACCTGAAACATGCCACTCTCAATATCACAGATGATTGTTCTTCTCCCAGCTTGGCTTTCCAAGATGATACCACTGTGCCAGTGCTCAGAGGAGACCTGCTGTCTTTTCTGTTTTGCTTGGCTACAACTTTGGAGAAGGGAAGAATGTATTACCAATAAAATCAAACTCTCTTTTAAGCATTACGCCACCCCTGGTAAGATATTTGAGTTTTAAGGTTAATAGCTCGTTTTCTTTTCCCAGGACTCTCTTAGTCTTAACAGTTCTGTCTCCACTACAGGCTTGACCACCTGATTTGCTGAACATGATGGTAATTTAAGACCTCTCTCTATTAATCAGAATAGGTGATAAAATGCAGTAAAGTTTACTAAATGTCCTATGAATGTATTAGATAAACCCCAAACAAGTATGGTTGTGTATATTGGACCTTTTGGAGGTAAGTTGTTTGACATGGTTTTCACCTGTACTCTGGATTGGTAATAACAGCAAGTTTCTGGCATAATCCCTAAAACTTGTTTCATAGAAACAATCAATCAAAGTATAAAAATTGTATGGTACATTTTCAATACCTGTCACCTGTGGCAAATATTACAAATGCTGAACATAGCTATTTACTCTTCCTTGTCATACCTGTAAAATTCCAACTGTCCATACCATATCCAATGTAGGATAAATAGGATGAAGAAAAATATGAGCTCCTTTTCTGACTAAATGAATCTATTTGAGGCCCTGAATTTGCAAAGACAGATACTATTTATTGATGCACAAACCTGCTTTTGTAAAGAATCAAATTCCTAGAGAGAAAAAAATATATATATACTGTCTGTTCCCATGTAGGCATGGGAAAAGCAACAAATCAATGTTCCCAAAATGCACATCAAAGAATAGGAAAATGCATTGTTTTACTAATAGACGTACATATCAACAGCCTACAAAGCTGTTTTTGTTAAACTAATCTATCATTATCCAAGGAGTTATTGACAGAAACTTTAGCTATGCTCTATGTAACCATAACAAAGACTGACAGTTGCACAGCTTCAGGAAGAAAAACTACATCAAAAGGTCTTCTCTCACCTAGGTGTGAATATCATGACATCAAGTCAAAATGACTGTCCACTGGAACTAACACACCATAGAAATCAGCGTGATAGATAGTTGGGAAGATTGTCAGAGGCCTGAAGGAAAGGTATTGGTGTTCATAATGGTGATTTTATGTGTTTACTGTGTCCAAACCAAGTTCAGATTTTACCCTAAAAATCAAGTGACATCAGCATTAGGAGATATTTACCTTTATGTGTGAAAAATATATCAAGCTGAGCAGTAGTAGGTAGCAGGAGAAGAACAGCAAGAGGGATTTTTTTTTCTTCTGTTCTGATTCACTTTGGCTTGCTGAATGCCATATCACAGGCTGTTAAAGGAAGACCCTTCACTCCCAGAACTGATGAAAATGAAGTCTACAGAATAGGGCCTAACTGCTCTTTTATTATTAAAAACTATAATATAGATATATAAAATACCTAAAACATCCTTTCCTTTTATCCCATAAATAGAAAATGTTAAATTGCACAATAAAAGATTTGACCACTATGTTACATTTTCAGTCATAAATACAACTTTCACAACCTTCAGTTTTATAGGATGAGAGCCCTGTTTTTATTAGAGTTGACATCACTGTAAACTTGGAAAGTATAATGAAAAAGCACATGATTAATTTTGAATGTATTAAAATTCCATATATGTGTATTTATATGTGTGTGTGTTTGTGTATATATTTTCCATTTATATATACTCATGTACACACACATGCATACATAGTTCACATAGCAAAGCCAGGCAAGGAAATAAAAGCCATTTTAACCTTTAACATAAAGGGTATAACCCTAAGCTACCATTCATTCTACTCCAAATTATATCAGCATAAAATAGAACACAATAAGCTGCCAAGTGCATTAACTATGGATTTTAGATTGGAATTTGGAGACGGGGGGAGAATAAATCTTGTTGTGCTTGCTGCATGGTTTTAATTAATAAAAAATTAAATAGATGACAAACTCGGTCTCCAAATAACAACGGTCATTCTGTGCTTATTTACATGGCTGTGGTGGATCTCTATATTCACATAAACAGGTAATGATGCCTTCATTTTGTTGTTAGAGGTCTGCTACACAGTTTGAGTATCAGATTGACTAATTTCTAAGTTGAAAATACCATCTTGTTTCATATACTCAGCACTTACTTGAAATTTGGTGTTACTAGCTTTGTTTAAAAATCAATTGTACAAGTTTCAATGTAATGAAATACATATAGCTAGAGCATAGTCTTCTTAGCAGCTCCTATTGTTTTGCATGAAAAATGCATTGACTATAGTATTACGAGAGTAAATGTGCTGTATGCTGAAAAATTCTGTCACTTTCTATTAGCTGTAAATTATCGACTAGTATAAACCCTAATTTCATTTGTCACATTCTGTTGCATTGCTGCTCTTCCTTGTTCCCATTCTGTCAATCTGGCAGGCCCACTCTGCCCCAGGTATCACGGCATCGCCATCTGCACCCGACATCTGTCTCTCTATTGATCACACGGGTTTAGCACTTGATCAAACAGAGCACGACAGAATACATCTCTTTTTGCAGTACTGCCAATGCCAACTGCTGCATGAAATCTATTACAAAAGCATTCTTTTACCTAGTTTCTGAAACTGCAAATAGGTTTCTTTTAAAGGATTCTTAGTTTGGTTTGGTTTTTTTCTTTAACTTTCAGTCATTTATTGCAGAGAAAAGGAAAAAACAACAGGCTGCCAGAAATGAGAAATGAAGCACTTTTATCCCAGACTATGCAAACCAAGAAATTAGGCTACCCAAACTGAGATTATTTACTGAAAGAAATTATTACAGTAATTCATGGTTTGTTAGTAAACATACATTTTGCTTGGAAATGATTGTACAAAACAGACTATACCAGAAGGTGCTGAACAAGCACCTCAGAGATTCAAATGAGGTGTCTGGAGAGCCTTAGCTCTCCCCAGTTCAGATGGTTGACTCTAGGAAGTGACTTGGAGACCTAAGAAAGGTACATAACAACTCACTGCTCAATCAGTGAGAAAAAAAAATCAGTGCATCTGAAGACTGATTTGGCATGCTGACCTGGCAGATAGACAACAGGAAATTCTTGGCGCTGGAGTATGTCTGAAATCACATCTCCTTCTGTAAATGAAATACCCATAACCAGGTCTGGGCACCTGCTCCATTCTTCTGTGAGAAGGAGCAAGGAATTCTTTTCTGAGCATGAGCACTTAAATAAGCAGTAATGATGCTTTAGAACAGTAAGAAGATGTGCACTGCATTTTGCACAGGTACTCTGCTAGAGTGACAGGAGAACGTAGGATAATCCAAGCTGGTCACCTCATAGTCTTTAATACAACTATGCCACTTACACAAACTGAGCATTTGGCTTCTTCCAGGGGATGAACTGCAAAAAATCACCTGCACTAGCAGGCTCATGGTATTATTTCCCAAAACAGTCTGTGACCAATTCTGACACCAAAGGGAAATAAGATTACTTTGAATTTCATAAAATTAAGCTTTTCCATCAGTAAAATCACCAACATTGGCATAGGTGATATTACGGATAGACTGTCTTGGAGAAAACTCTCTCCAGGTATCGTGCAGTTAATAAGCTGCAATGCAACTCTGCATCCTTGCAGAATATTTAAAAATTATTTGTAAGAAAAATGGTGAACCAAAACTACCTGGTTTCCAAGGCCTTAGATATACCTATGACAAAGAAGGTGTTCTCAGTACTTAATGATTTTAACTATGTTATTCCCATTGATTTTATGAGGAGGTCTCTTTTTATAAAAGTACTTGAGAGGGTACTACCAGCCATAAGAAATGAGGCATATAAGACTAAGAAATTAAATTATGGGCTAGCAGCAGTTACAAGGGCAATATATCTGCTTCTTGGACACAGCATTACGAATTAACAGCACCTAGGTATTTTATGATAATGCCTTCATGCTTTCCACAGGTGGAGACCATAGTTCTATCAGTTGTAATGTATTTTAAATTCACTGGGTAAACAAGAGATACACACTTTCTGAAAACAAAGGTTGACTTTTTATTTACAAACTATTCAATAACCCAATAGCCACATGCTGTTTTCCTTATTTATGCTACCTTTTCAAATTATGCTGAAAAAAATTGTTATGAGCCCTCAGATGAAATTCTCCCCCCTGCCCCAAATCATGAACGTTAAAAGACTATTTTCCTTGTTTCAACTGACAGTATTAGTTACAACACAGGAATTAGACCGGGATCTAGCAATGTATTATTCATTAGATTTTTTTGTAGCCAAATACATTAGAGTATATAGTTATACTAACAAATTAATATTTTAGAGCTAATTGAAATTGTTCTTCCTATAAAGATTAAGCTTCTTCCCACCCTACACACTTCAGTCATTAAAATAACACTTTTAATGCCTTGACTAAATGATGTCTCATATTAATGCAAAGCTATATTAAAGTACTCAAATGACCAGTTCTTTTGTAATGCATTCTATATGATCAGACACTGGGTCAAATCTGGGCAGTGTGTATGAAGTGGTATCAAGTGGAAGCTAATTAAAATATATTCTCTATAGAACTTTACAGAAAAAAGAGAACAGTAATCATCAGAAGGTAGAGTCTGAAAATGGCATTTCTGAAAGGCTTGCAATGTGATTTATTCTATTTGCATGAGGATACTTTTTGGAATAAAGGCTTAAGAAGATGGCACAAATACTTCAATTATAAAGTACCTTACTTCATTCCTGACAATCTCAGTGATAACCTGTTTCTGGTTTGTGCACAACATAATTATACAGCATTTAGGTTTGTTTACAGTACCTAGATACCTTTTCCACAATCAACTTAAAAAAAAACCCCAAAACAATCAACAAAATATTAATGAAATAAGTCTAGCCAAATCTTTTAAACTTTTCAGTCTTATAATTTTAACTCAAAAAAATATGTATATAACAATAATTATTAACTGAATCTGAACACAGACAACTTGCATTTCCTTTATCAAAGTTCACCTCCCACATTAACCAGATTTGTCTCTTTCCTTACCCAAACCCATGAAATACAGTGTATTTAAATTTTTTGTTAATTTTTTTGATCCAAGTTTTACAACATAAAAGTTAAATCTTAAGTTAACTGGTGTTTTCCCTAACTGTACTTTTACTGATTCAGGGAAAGGGAAATAAATACGGCAAAGGATGTGATTCTTTTGATATCTCCACATTACCTCAAAGACTTTCATGAGATGCTGCCATTTGTGCTTAAATGTAGGTAGATGCATGGGAGAGGGGGAAGGTGGCTATAGTCAAGCTTTCAGAGTTAGCAACAGGCAATTAGACTGCATTTGTTCAAGCTTTGGTCATTTTGTCAGATAAGACATCAACCCCTCTTATCCACTGACTTATCTCTTTTAAAAAAAATAAATATGAATTTCAGGGATGTGGGTGTTGAGAAGATGGATGAAGCATTTTCCAAGGATAAGATGTGGAGGGTTAGAAACATCTTTTGTCTGATCTACTGCAATAATTCTTATAGAACAATAATAAAAAAAGCCCCCAAACAGAATGAACCTTTGAGTCCCATCCAGCGTGCTGAATTTACTATGTCTATATAAATACAGTGATGTAAGCATAAACATTGATTTTATTTTTTTTCCCCCTCAAAATAACTTAATTACACTAACTGCTAATCTACAGAATTACCTTCTCTTTCTCATAGATCTGGTTGTGATAGACCTCTCCATTCAAAGTTCATACCATGGTAGAGAAGTGCACATTTTTTAGAAGGCCTGTGGGACCCTTTTCGTTTCCCTTAGCTCTCCTCTTCATTTGTTCTTATTCATGGGGTTATTTTGATGTGGACCAAATTACAGGTCTTCCAAAAATGGGACTTTTCCTTTGTGCTCACACTCCTGTGCTACAACTGTGGTATTTCATGCAGAAGATGCATTTGCATTGCAGTAAAACACTTCATCCGAACATAAGCAAACATACCCATTTTCATTTTAATTTTAATAGTGAAAGTTTAACTACAACAAAGGAGAAAGTGGCACTTGTGTTACAGTGGGAGTCCTGGCAGGCTGAGGAGCTGATACCAGCTTCCAATCCACTGCAGCCATGCTGGAACAGAGCAGTGTTTCATGCTTCTGTCCCTCCATCTACGTCAGCTTCAATGACTGTATATTTATGTCAAGAAGGAAAAGGTAAAATTTAGTTTTCCCGGATTTCCTTTTAGTTGGAAAAAAATTTCCTGAAACAATGCCATTTGGCTACATTAATAATATATAATTATTAGATAAATGTAGTTGTAGTTTGCAGTGCCCTTAACCACAACTTCTGTCCTTTGCCTCACGGCTCTCAGGGAAGGTTTCCTCCTCAGCAGCGCCAACCAGACCCTTACACGCTGGCGTAACATGCTTTGGTAGCCACCTGGCTGCATAATCCCATGCCTAGGAAAGGTTTGTACGCTCCTGAGCCTGCCTACCCCACCACTGAGGTCATAAATCATATCCTGGCCTTTGTTGGCTTAAAGAAGGGTCTTATTAGCTTAGACCAGAATCTGACCTTAACATCTATGTGCGGAAAAAAAAGCGAATCAAAATGAAACAGAGACCAAACCACAATGTAGAGATTCATCAGTCCTCTTTAACAGAAATACAGCTCAAAGGATGTCTGCAACACAGTATCTTTGATAACCTGGCAAACTACTCCCTTCTCTTAGGAATCTGAGGTGCCATTAACGTATAAGGTTCAAATGCTGGGAATCAGGTGAGGATGCAAGGAGTTTTACACTGTCTCTGCTTACAGTGCAATCATGCTTTATCATCTCCCATGAGAATCCTAATCTTGTTGCAATATGCCAATAAGTGATTCCTTTTCACCTGAGATCTAAAGGCATCGTAAGTATACTGAAAATATGGGGGCAAGTTAACAGAAGTGAGAAAAAAGTAACAAAAAAATGGAAGAGCATTTCCATTGATTTTGACACCTGAAGGAAGTGTTTTGGTTATCAGGTCGGGCATTCTGCCTGCTGCATATCTTAGAATTTGCCTGGTAATTCTGGGAAATGCTTATGCTTCACAAGCTGTCAAATTTTTCTTTTCAAAAAGTATGCAGTCTCCATTAAAAGAAATAAAGCAACAAAGTATCACAATCAAACTCTTCCAAGGACTAATTCATTTCAGTGTTTAAAAAGTGCATTTATTTCTGGTTTGAGTTCTTTCTGCTGTCTAGCCTTTGGATACTGTGGAATCTTTACTGCTCAGTTAGAGAGCCATTAGGAGGAGATAGCAGTAGATATAGGGATAAAAACAAATGCTATTTGGAAAATAATAATATAAACTGGTGATTTTTGAAATTCAGATAAAACACTAGATTTTTAGATGTTCTCCAGTAAAAATATTTTAACAATATTATTGTTTTCACTTAAAAATGATCCAGTACAGCCCTCAGGAGGATCCTGTTTACACTGAAAGAACACATTTAATCCCATAACAAACTTCAGATTAGTAGAAGCATCAGAGACTCACTTAGACTTTCTCCCTCTGGCCCAGTGATAGAAAATTTCACATGTAGCCAGGACTGCAAAGCTACATTTATTTGTTGTGGTTCTGTAAACCGTGTTTGGGAATTACACGTTGTTAGCTTTCATTTTCCCTGAACTTCCAAGTGAAAATACCATTCTACAATAAATTATCTAAATTAATCAGTAACACCTGTTAAGTTAGTCAGATGCTCAATATGCTACAGGTCCAAAATGTAGATGACCTGATGAGATTCTGAACTTATAGGAAAAAATATAAAGGACCACAAATGTTAACCATGTTTACAGTAAGCTTTTGTGAAAATACATGTTTATATAAATATATATATATGTATAAACTCAGCAAGAAACACAATTTCTATGCACATACCTTTGCTGTCATTCAGATACTGTTGTAGTCCTTACAAATATCAAAATTGACAAGAAGTGAAAGGAAAGGAGACTGTCAATAACAACATACAATTTAAAATTGAAAACTATGCTACAGAAAATGCCTGGATTTGAGCTACTAATCTTCAGATTAACCCCTATGGCTCACTCGGGAGATGCCTGTATGAAATACAAACAGCTATTACATCAGCTTTTACAAGTGCAGATGAAGCTCATGGTGGTCAAACTAAAAGCAACACACTTCAGAAACATGTAGGGTTTTTTTCCCGAGGATGCAGGACAGCAGATAAAATATCAACGTTCTGTGCACAGCTTTAAAGATTAACAAATCTTGTATTTTTTTACATGTAGCTTCAGATCATGACACACCAGACAAGCTCTTTATTTTCTGAGAACATCCTTCAACACTAAAAGCAGTACCTATCTCTTTGGATTGTGATTATACTTAACAAATTAAAATTAGCAAATTAAATATATGAGTAATATGTATTACTTACACAAATTTGTTATGATCACTGTAGGTCCTGGAGGCCATAATTTATTAATATTTATTAAAATATTAGCTGACAATTGGTTAACAAGTTCTATAAGAAACACAGGCTAGTTAGTCTCAAGATCTATAATTATATAAAAAGGAATTAGAAACTGTAATTTTTCTTCTTTTAAAATTTGCTGCCTTTTAATTCCAAAATTCCAAAGTAGACTAGGTAATAAACAAAATACCTAATTATCAATGAATTGCAAGTATTCTATCAATGTTAAAGTATACATTTTACAGTCATTGGGTTTTATTATGGAATTAATATTAATATGAACATTTCATAAATACAATTAGTTGTTGCTTCATTTGTGGATTAGGTCATCACTGGAGAGATCAAATTACAGACCAAATTCTATTTTCAAGTGCTCTGGAATAAATCTGGAGTAACTGAATAGCTTAAGTACATCTGAGTATAGAAAATCGAAGCAGTGTATCGGTTTGCATATGTGTAAAATGAAGGCTATAATTATGCTGGTGCCATAAGTAGTACTTTGTAGCAATAGTGACAAATGCAGGTACTCTTCATCACTAATGAATCTGTTTCCCACCCCTTACAGTGTGCATGTATTGGCACACTCACTCCAAAATGGTGTTTTTCAGGACTGTGATCATTCTCCATCAGCATGGCTATGAAGCAAACACCAAAAAATGGTGCAGAAATTGGAATATGCAAAGATTGCTTCCATAAAGCATAATTAAAAAAATGAGTGGAATATGTAGGAGTAAAATTCATAACCAAGAAGATAAAACATGATCTATCCTGTGTTATTCAGAACAGAAGGTGAGAATGGAAAGTATCTTAAATGAAGTAAGGGTATACAGCTGGGGAACCTTGTATTTTTGACAAGATAAAAATTTACTTTTCTGTATTGATTAAATCTGGTTCTAGTCTGGATAACTTTAGTAACTTAATTAGTAATTTGTTAAAAAACCCTGTATTTTAGCAACTGTTCTTTTTTATAGATACTTTACATACAACTATGCAATTATAATTTATCATTAAGAACAGAAATTCCTCAAAGGATTAATTCAGAATTATTGATAAAAATATGGAGGTGGAGTGTGAAAATGAATTCTTGGGAACAATTTTTTTATATATAGATTTAGATTAAAAAAAAAAAGTAATTTCTTGAAGAAAACTCTTATTTAGCAATTTGGGTGGAAGTGTAGGAGATCAGATGATTAACACCCTACTTTTAGAAGTCAGATCTCCTTGGCCTTCATCCCATTACCACAAACTTAATCCCATGACCTCTGACACAAATGATTTAAACATCTGTATTTTCTTGAGTGGCACAGAGCCCATGGCCTCAGTCAACAGCCTCAGTCACTGAGGTGAGCAGCTCTGGTGCCGGCAGGACTGGCTCCAGCACAGCGCACAGGGGTATTCCCAGGCTGGGGGAACCTCCAGGGGAGCCGAAAGAGCCACCAGGAGCCCCCCAGCTCGTGTGGCAGTGGCTGATGGCAGTGGGCAAGGCCGGGAGCACAGCGCCTGAGTCCCCTGCACCTACCAAAGAAGAGGCTGGCAACAGGGCATGGCATGGCGGTGTGCGCAGCAGCTGGCGCAGAAGGGCGTGCAGGAAGGGCACCGAAGCTCTGCCAGCGCAACCAGCGAGCAACAGTACCGGCCCGGCAGAGCACCGCGGCCTCTCCGAGCTCTGTGCCCGCCAGGCCTGAGGCAGCTGCCCAGGCAGAGCCCGGCGGCAACACGCTGCCACCCCGGTGCCGGGCTGCCGGCCGTGCCCTGCTCTCACGCCAGCGCGGGGCAGCAGCCGGGAGCGCTCCCGAGGGAAGTGCCTCTGGGGGGAGGAACTGCCCCTCTCAGTGACTCGGTGACAGAGCTCCGGGAGGGCGTCAGTAGGCTGAGGGGTATCAGGAGCGCAAGGCAGATTCAGACTACTGGAATCGCACCCTCTCTTCCCAGGGACTGACCCAGCGGGCAGGCAGGGTGCACGATAGGGAGGATTCCCCATCCTCACTCCGCCTGGCTGAACACAGTGACTGAAGGGACGGGGGGCAATGGCGGCCAGCTCCTGCCCGGCACAGCTGGCTCGTCTCCTCTGTGACTGCCCACCAGCTCAGGTGCCCTGTGCATGGCAGGTATGAAGCTCTGCAAGTGGAACCCAACAGTGACAATGGTTCCTCTAGCTTGGAGGCGTCACTGAGGTTAAGTCAGCCTACGCCCTGCACCAAAACTGCTTCCTTAAAGAAAAAAAAAAAAAAGATAGGACATTGTTGTAGGAGACTCTCTCCTGAAGGTCCCGTGTGCAGACCGGACCCACTTCTTAGGGAAGTCTGCTGCCTCCCTGGGGCCCACGTTAAAGGTGTAAGAGAAAGCTGCCCACCCTGATGCAGCCCACAGGTTATCATCCATGATTTGTTTTTTGGGTAGGCAGCGATGAAGTTGCAAGAAGTCATCTGAGGGCAAGCAAGAAAAATGACAGGGCCTTGGGATGACCGGTTAATGGCTCAGGAGCACAGGCAGTGTTCTCCTCTGCCCTTCCAGTTGCAGGGAGCGCTGACAGAAGAAACATGAAGAGCCATCAGATCCATACCTGGCTCCCAGCCTGGTGTCACCTGCAGAATTTTTGGGTTTTTGATCATGGGTCAGTTTACATGACATCATGCCTGCTAGCAGCAGATGGAGTACACCTGTCTCAAATGCAGAAAAGGATCTTTGCGCTTGAATTAGCAAGTCTCATTGAAAGAGCTTTACACTACATTTAAAGGGGGAAAGGGATAAAACCAGGCTCACTGAAGATAAGCCTGGGGGCTGCACACCAGTGTTTGAGGGACAGTGTACTAACAAGGTCTTTCAGTGTGCTGTCTCAGTGGAGGTAAGGCATGGAGATCCATACAGCAGAAAAGATGTAAAGGTTATTGATGTGATAGAAACCATGGAAATGCTTGGGAATGGTCATGTAGGAATTAGGGCTTTTCCCCCAGAAAAGGTGGCAGGATCAATAGCCCAACTGAAGCGCATCTAGGCTAATGCACACAGCATGTGCAACAAACAGAAGGAGCTGGAAGCCACTGCACAGCAGGAAAAGTATGATATGGTTGCCATCACGGAAACAGAGCGGGATGACTCACGTGACTGGAGAGCTGCCATGGATGACTCTAAACTCTTCAGAAGCGATAGGCAACAAAATAGAATTGGTGGGTTAGTGACACAGCACTCTCCAAACTAGCCAGCTGCAAGAAGGTCTTTTACCATCACATACCAACATACTCTTCATGTCAGTCCCTCTGCTGCCTTCTCCTCATCCAGAGCATGCACTCTCACTCTCTGTTTCTTCCTCCTCTCTCTTCCTTGACTGCTCTCTCTTCATTGGCTGCCCAACCACTTAACAGAACCAGCCACAGCTGCACCTTATCTACATCAGCCAACCCACTGCCCCTGAAGCTAGCCCACAGCTGTATGTTATCAATGTTAATTAACCCAGCTTCATTCCTCTACAGGGTAGCCCTGTATGTTAGGGAGTGTTTTGTCTAGAGCTTAATGATGGTGATGATAGGATTGAGTGTTTATTGGTAAGAATCAAGGGGAGGGCCAGCAAGGCAGATACTATGGTGAGAGCCTGTTCTAGACCACCCAACTGTGATGAAGAGACAGATGAAGTATTCTGTAAGCAGCTAGGAGAAGTCTCACAATTGCTACTTTTGTTCTTGTGATGGACTTACCAGCCATCTGCTGGAATACAATGTAGCGTAGAGGAAACAGCCTAGGAGGCTCCTGAGTGTGTGGAAAACAACTTCCCGAAACAGATGGTGAGTGAGCCAACCAGGGAAAGCTGAACCTGCTGTTTGTGAACAGAGAAGGACTTGTGAGTGATGTCATGGCTGGAAGCTGTCTTGGGCATAGCGATCATGATAGTTTTCAGTTTTCAGAGAGGTAAGGAGGATGAGTAGTAGAACCACTACCTTGGACTTCTGGAGGATGGACTTTGGCCTGGTTAGAAGAGTTGACAGAGTCCCTTGGGAGGCAGTCCTGAAGGGCCAAGGAGTCCAGGAAAGCTGGACATTCTTCAAGAATGTAGTCATAAAGACACAGGAGCAGACTGTCCTCCTGTGCTGAAAAATGAGCTGACAAGGGAGACCAGCCTGGCTGAACAGAGAGCTTTGGCTGGAGCTCACAGAAAAAATGGAGAGTTTATGAGCTTTGGAAGAAGGGGCAGTCGACTATGGAGGACAACAAGGATGTTGTGAGGTTATGCACAGAGAAAATTAGAAGGGCCAAAGCCAGTAGAATTTAATCTGGTTACTGCTCTAACAAAAAAAAAAAAAAAAAAAAAGTTTGTTTAAATGCATTAACAACAAAAGGAGGGCTACAGAGAATCTCCAGCTTTGATTGGATGAAGGGTGAAACAGTGACAAAGGATGAGGAAAAGGCTGAGGTACTTAATACCATCTTTGCCTCAGACTTTAATAGCAAGACCAGTTGTTCTCTGGGTACTGAGTCCCCAGAGCTGGAAGACAGGGACAAGGGGCAGAATGAAGCCCCCATAATCCAAGGGGAAATGGTCAGTGACCTGTTACACCACTTGGACACACACAAGTCAATGGGGCTGGATGGGATCCACCCAAGGGTACTGAGGGACCTGGCAGAAGTCCTCACTGAGCCACTCCCCATCGTTTATCAGCAGTCCTGGCTAACCGGGGAGATCCCAGTTGACTGGAAGCAAATGTGATGCCCATCTACAAGAAGGGCCAGAAGGAGAATGCGGAGAACTAGAGGCCTGTCAGCCTGACCTCGATGCTGGGGAAGATTATGGAGCAGATAATCTTGAGTGCCATTATGTAGCACATACAGGACAACAAGGCAATCAGGCCCAGCCAGCATGGGTTTGTGAAAGGCAGGTCCTGCATGACTAACCTGATCTCTTCGTATTACAAAGTGACCTGCTCAGTGGATGAGGGAAAGACTGGGGATGTTGTGTACCTAGACTCCAGTAAACCTTTGACGCCATTTGTCACAGCATTCTCTTGCAGAAATTGGCTGCTTGTGGCTTGGATAGGTGTCCTCTTTGCTGGCTAAAAAACTTGCTGGATGACTGACCCCAAAGAATGGAAGGGAGTATTGATCTGCTTGAGTCTTTGCCGAGGGATCTGGACAGGCTGGACTGATGGGCCGAGGCCAGTTGTATGAGGTTGAAGAAGGAGAAGTGCCGGGTCCTGCACTTGGGTCACAGCAGCCCCAGGCAGCGCTGCAGGCATGGGGAAGAGCGGCTGGGAAGCTGCCTGGGGGAAAAGGACCTGGGGCCATTGGTTCAACAGCCAGCTGAATATGAGCCAGCAGTGTGCCCAAGCGGCCTAGAAGGGCAATAGCTTCCTGGCTTGTATCTGAAACAGTGAGGCCAGCAGGACCAGGGCAATGATTGTTACTCTGTACTCGGCACTGGTGAGGCTGCACCTGAAATACTGTGTTCAGTTTTGGGCCCCTCACTACAAGAGGGACATTCATTTGCTGGAGCGTGTCCAGAGAAGGGCAACAATGCTGGTGAAGGGTCTGGAGCACAAGTCTTGTGAGGAGCAGCTGAGGGAACTGTGGCTGTTTAGAGTGAAGATGAGGAGGCTCAGGGGAGGCCTTATTGCTCTCTACAGTTGCCTAAAAGAACGCTGTAGTGAAGTGGGTGTCAGTCTCCTCCCAGCAAATAAGTGATAGGACAGGAGTAAATGGCCTGAAGTTGACACAGGGGAGGTTTAGGTTGGATATTAGGAATAATTTCTTCACTGAAGGAGCTGTCAAGCATTGGAACAGGCTGCCCAGGGAAGTGGTTGAGTCACCATCTCTGGAGATATTTAAAAGATGTGTGGATATGGATTTGGCAGTGATAGATTAATGGTTGGACTTGATAGTCTTAAGGTCTTTTCCAACCTAAACGATTCTACGGTTCTAATGTAAGACTAAATAAACTGTTAAAATGGAAATTAAGGCTTAGTCTATGCAGTCTTGCACAGTGGTCTTTGTTTACTTTTCTAATGAATACCTATTAGATCAGAACATGCCCTGTCTGGCTGACACTGCCCTGTTGGGTTACACAGGTGTGTAAAAGATAGCCACTAGCACACCCAGGATTAGGGATGCTTACTGCAACTCCTGATTACTTGCTTGACTCACATGGAAAAGCAGTATTTTTGTATTTTTTCTGATTAAAGCATCAGGAGATTCCACTTCAGTGGTGTGTAAAAATTTTATAAACTCTGTTCTGAAACAACATTATCATTATGGTAGTCAGACTGTAAAAGATTGGCTTAAATGTGCTCATGTGTATTTCTCATCTTTTTTCTTCCCTTCTAAATATCTTAATGTAATTGTCTGTCTTATTCTATATTTCTATCTAGCTTTATACATTACAAAGATGCCTTTGTATGCACATCCAAACACCGTCCAGCCCCCACAGAGTCCTTTCTATGCACATGAAATACAGATTATTAATTAATATACCCATTAGAATTATGGCAAAATAAGTATCACTGCATTTAAAGTTGTTCCTTTAAATCACACTATTAAGGTTAACATTACATCATTAAATGAAGGAGCAAAGTTATTATGTTTTTCAGAGCAAGTTTTAAAAGTATTGCATATACTGCATGTTTACAAGGAAACAGAAAAAGGCAGCCCAGCTTTGGAATATGAATGTAATCTCTACATAGGCCCAACTGTTTCTTGTTTATGACAAAGGCGTAAATAATCCATTGTTCTGGCAGCAGGGCACCTGCCTTACTAACCGACTCTGTATCAGTGGTCCCTGAACCCTCATTATTTTTCCTCAATTAAAGTTCGTAGTCTCTTAAAGTCTGTGCTGAGCAGATGTACAACTGTTCTTGACTGCTGAACACAGAAGAATCACAAATTTAGAAAACTACTGCCATTTCATAAACCCTAGAAGTGCATCATTTGTTGTGGTGAAGAAACATTATAAACAATACGTCTCTTTTATAGGCTGCTAAGCCAGCACACTACAGAAAAGAATATTAAAGTTCAAAAACTGTCACATAAGCAGTGCATTATGAATACTGTAATGTGGTTTTTTATGATTCAAATAATGGTTACTGAAATGAAAAAATAAAGCCCTCTGAGGGGTATAATGTAAAAAATGTGACTTATATTTACCTCGAATTAGACAAAATTGATGTATGAACAAAATCAAACTGGAATCAATGATCTAAAGACAAATTCAAAATATAACAACTGATAAATCACTGAAAGCAGAATTAAAGTTATGTTTGTCATATTATCATTTTGGTTCTTTGTAATTGTTTCTTTTGCAGAAATAGGGAAGTCAGGAGAAATAATCAGAAGGGCAATGGTACTTGCAGTGATAATGCAGCAAGATTCTAGCTGCAAAAATAAACCGAGGGATACACATTTCACAAGAAGCAGCCTTTTAACTGTGGGTGTATGCTTAAAGATTGCAACATATGAAAAGAGGCCACAGTACGTACATATTCCCTACAGCGTGTTGTGTTGTACACTAGAAAGAAAACCATCTCTTGATAAGGCATAGGGAGATGCTCATTTCCAGCACCAATCAGCTTACGAAGCAAACGAAACCCACATTTGGGGAGACAAAGTTAAAGTTCATACACAACATTTGTCAGTCTGTCTCCAGCATGATTCCAGCACAGCTCTGTTGCCACAGTATGTGCTGGATCGAGTGCAGCAGATTGTGAGTCTTTAGGTCAGAGTATGTGCTTGAAGCATCGATAGCTACACCTGTCGTTTTAGTTTTTTCTGGGAAGAATATGTTATTGTTAACGTTGCAACATGCATTAGCCACAATCTGACTTTGAGGCCGAGTACTGAATTTGGAAATACAGTCAGTTAAAATATTACCATTGATGATGAGGTGAGGGTGTTTCCTGTAACGCCTCATGGAGGTATTGCCATTAAGGTGATGTATAAGCCTGTTTGTACTTGGAGCTGTGCTTACTGGCTTAGGTCCTCCTAAGGGTGAGACTGTAACCCAGTGTTTGTAAAACAAAAAATGCAGAAAAAGGAATTGAGAAGGGAAGGAATTATTAAGGAACGCATTGTCCAGCCAAAATAACAGGAGAGATTACTGGCTGCAATCTTACATAATTAGTAAGGGTCATTCTCACCTTTCAGCTTTCACAACTGTTTACTCCTCCTGGCTTATTTTCACAAACATTTTGCAGAAAGATACTTAATCTAATGAAATCTCTACCCTGTAGCTCACTTAAAACTACTCATGCTCAACTGATGATTCAATCATTATAGTGTTTGATGAGGATGTAAGCACCTCTGGACAAAAGGTAATGTTGGTATTTTAAGGGAGGCAGAAAACAACAAAGGTAACTGCTTTGATATACTGGGGTATCAATTCTGTGTGACAAGGGCTTTTCTTGAATTTAACACTAATTGGACATCACACATTTTTAGGCAAAGCTTCTCACATTTTGTTTCACAGAATAAATGGCAAAATTGCCTGGCAGTTCCAGTCTTGCATGAGAAAGAATACAAATATCTGTAGAACATGAATTTTTTGTTTATACAGTACAGGATGTGCCTCTGCATACTAGAATATGGGATATTTAGTGGTTGATAATGTAACTTGCAAACATGTATGTGCTAATAAATTACTTGTGAAGCATAAAAGACCATGCTAAAACATAAGTACTTTCTTGCCACAAATAGATTTGTGTACACACATGACATGCACATGAACTACACAGAAAGAAAGAAAAAAAAAAAAAAAAAGGGACGTAGATCATAGACCATTTAACTCCAGAAGTGTAGATGCACAGGTACAGGGTTTAGTAGACAACTAGCCTTTATTAGATACCAGAAGCTGAAAGCTTTGTTGATGCATTAGTATCAGGTATGATTCTACAGGGAAATGGGATCAAACGTCACCAAAATTGTTAAGCTCTGACACTGGTGCAGTGTTACAGTATCTGCAATATAAGTCTAATGACTCACTCTGCCTGTCTCTCCACGTGCTGCTTGGTCACACTGCATTTCTCCATCCTCACCTATCCCCCGGAGGAGGGGTGATGACACCTACACAGTCTCTTGCCTCAAAGGGGGCCACAATTCCCTCCCCTCTGCAAAACTGCTGGCAGCAGCTCTGCAGTGGTGCTGGTGCAAACAGGGCTGCTGGTTACTGGGAGGCAACAGGGGACCACCAAATGGCTGTGCTGGAGCTGGACCTGGTATTGCTGACTGGTGTGAGTGGAGAAGGTCTCTCTGGTATCACTGACTCATGCCAGAGAACTGGGGGTCTCAGCACTGCAAGCTCTACTACGCAGTGGAGCCTTACCAGATGGTGAAATCCACAGGGACAGGTTTCAGCTTTCCACCAAAATTGGATAAGCTCAAAAGCAATGAGCTTGTCATAGGAAAAATAAAATCCAGTGCACTTCTTTCAAAAAAACCCCAACCCTTTTTGCTGACTTCCTGCCTGGAAACATTACTGATACCATACGCTGTGGTGCCTAGACAATTTTGGAGGCACAGGGCTGATGGAGGATCAAAAGTTGGACACATCTGCATGGCTCTAAGTCTCCACAGGAACAGGCACTGCCACACCCATGGTTTTGCTGAATTATTCATCTGTCTGTGCTAGCAAAAAGGCAAAAGCCAACACCTCCTGAACTTAGGGAGTAGACACAATGAATGAAAAATTAATTTTATAGCTTTTGTGCAGCTTTTTCTACCTTTCTCCAGGAAGTGTATAAAAGAATCAATTGTTCTGCATATCAGTTCTTACACCTGTAGATGTGGAAAGAGGTCATCACTCTTGCAGAGCTGCACTTAGCTGTTCCTGGAACACAGCGAGCCCTAACAATGTGCTCCAAAACACTCTCAGACACTTAAGTACTACTACAGGCTTTCTCTCCTCTGTCTCACTGCTACAAATACAAACTATTTTGATGCACCAGTCCTTAGTGGAACTGGCCTAAGATCTGCATGCTAACAAAGTCCTCCTTTAAACATTCTGAATTATTGACACACAAAAAACTACACTCATTTCTTTCAGAGCAATGCCTCTAGAAACAGCTTTCACTGTTTCAGGTTTTCTCATCACCTGCACTATCCCTTACTTTGAAATGCATTGCAGTATCCATGGGCTGGAAATATGTTGCATTTTAAACCATCCCAAAACATCACTGTAGTAACCAGAAATACCCTCTCTTGAAGCTTTATTGTTTCACAAACCTTTGGGCTGATTTTTCTCTGCATGTGTAACAAGGCAGCAGTGGATGTTATAAAAGAATTATATTTTATTTCCAAGCCTATTTAAACACACTTCTCATTTTTATGACTCTATTTCTTTTACTACATCCAAAAATTTAGTATAGTGGTGCCTCAGCTTAAATGTATCAGACAGCTTCGACACTGAAAGGACTGTTTTGCAATGCGCTGGCTTTTCAGACTCAAATTTAACTTCACCTGACACAAACTATTATTAGGGTCAATAATTAAAAAAAGAATATTTAGATGCAAGTTCTCAAGGATCTCACCTCATTTTGGTGTCAAGTGGAAGAAATTAACGGAGGCTAGGTTCTACCCTCAAAATTATGGAAATGGTGGGGAATGCTAACTCATAGGTGCCACGTACTTCCTATGCTTTCTGGTCTGACACTGCGAAACCTGCTTTCAAATACTATTCTAAATTTGAGTGATGGCAGTTCAGGTATGGTTCTTGATGAGGTGCAGAGTTTGCTCTGATTAGCCCAGTAATTACTTTCTAATATTATTAAAATTTTTACATGAAGTAATTTCTCTTCTGATTGATCCAAAAAGCTCAGGTCAAAGGCCATCTAATTATAAAAAATTGGAGATCCATCTTCTTCATTTGAAAATACCTCTTGGTCAAGAGCTGAAGCACAGTTCATAAACAAATTTGCAACTCTCAAACCATTCTAAATCACTTAAAAATAAATATAGCTAAATAACTTATTTGCTGATAAAATAGCAAAAAGAAATCCTTCTTCCCTCACTGTAAAACTAAAGGATGTTCCAGTTTTTATAGGCCTTGGTTATAAATATAAGATAGTGTGAGCATATAAATGATTTCAGTTATGCTTTAATAGTGCTTAATAAATCAAGATTGCATATTAAAGAATACATTGACATTCTAAACCTTAGCATAATATTTAATTAAGCAAACTACTACTTTGATCTCCGTACTTCTGAGCTGGGTCCAATGTCTGTTCCACCATCAGTGAAACTGTCACAGACCTGAACTGTTTAGTCTTTTTCTCGGAAATGCATAGTGCTTGTAGTGAACAAAATATATTGGCAATAAATAATAGTGCACAAATTCAGGTTAAATGATTTATGGATCACGTGTTTTGTGGTTTTTTTTAATCTTGCAATGCTTGTTGCAGATGTGTTAGAGGATACTGGTCAGGCAGAGCCAGCCAGGCCGCCACTGGGACAGTTTGGAACTCAAGTATTTAGTTTATATGAACTGTTTTCCTTTAAAATATAAATGCTTTATTCTTGTTGTACATTAAAAAAACATCTTTTAAATCAATTATTAATACTGCTGCACCAAAATGCAGCTATGTGTAGCTGTTGGGCCCAATTGACAACTGCGTTAGTGTAAGTGGATGGACTTTAGTTGACCCTATAGCATAAGGGAGTGTCTCAGCTATAAGAAAAAAGGAGTAACTTCTTCATAACAATCTGTTAATCACTGTTAAATACAGATCAGCCAATGAAGAAAGGGATATTCTCTACCTGCCCTATAACTGGGGGTATCCCCTGGGGACAGACCCCTGGGGATGCCTCAGCCTAGCCCCAGGACTTTGCAGAACACAGCTGCACAACTTGGCTTCTGGACCATGTTTTCCCCCTCTGTGGGACAATGAAATCATGTAATATGCAAAAACTCATATATCTGTGATTAAAAGTGTTTTGGTATCCAGGTCCATTTAGCCTCCACAGTCGTTTGGTCTTGAACTGTGACACTACGCAGGTAAGTCAGACCTCTCACAGTCACCTGTTTACCTTATGTGTATTTAATCAAGCATTAAAAATATAATCTTTGTTTTCAGTAATCTATTTCAATAACTGAAAATAATATGAAAATAGACAGGTAAGACATATGAAAACAAAATTAATACATTTTAAGATAAATATAATTTAAGAGAAAGCCTCACCAGTTTTTTCTGAAACCAGTTAGTGACTGGGAAATGATAATGTATGATGTGAGGTACAAGGATTTGTAAGAAATCACTTTCTTTTCACTAACATTACCACACTAATATATTTAACATAGACATTTACATGCTTTGCATTTTAAGTGCCTCTGAAATTCAAGCACCAAGCCTGCACATTTCAGCAGCACCATCAGATGTAATGAGTTATGGTACTATCGGCATGTTGATAAGCTATAGCCCAAAGAAGAACAAGAAGGAAGTATAAAAAATATGGCCAGAGGATGGGATAAAATTATCAGCGAGTGTGTTTTCCTGTTTGGTTTTAATCTACATTTAATTAAATTCTTATCTTCTGTGTACTTATGGTCGCATTTGAATGGCGAGACTGCATTCATTATGAATGGTAAAACTTAACTCGGAGAACATTTCATGTGGCTTCTTTAAAAAAAAGGAAAAGGAAAAACACTGTCTTTATTCTTTACACTTAGGTCTTTTAAAAGAGGGGTTAAGTTACTTTGGGCTGAAATGGTGTTCTGCACTTAACCTTTAGGTTAACTGATTTCTAAAGTTGTTCTTTAATCAATATTTTTTAAATATATATATATAATTTGGGACGTTACTATCAAAATTTTGGCTCAATGAAGTCAGCAATGGGGCACTAATGAAGCCCACTGAAGTGTTTTCGTTGTTCTTAAAAAATGACAATGATAGCAGAATGTTTCTACTACTAGCGAAAAAACGTGTGTTAGGCTACATCCAGAATTGCAACCATCAATTTATGTGAAATTAGTAAGATACAAAAAAAATCTTAACAATAATTTTTGAGAGTCTTAGTTTGTATTATTTTTTTTTCTATTTTCCAGATCACTGGGCTGACCATGCAGTCCTCCTTGGGCAAAACTCAGCTTTAATCTTGTGTAAATAAGAAAGCAGGAATTGGGTATTTTGTTTTAGTTGTTAGTTTCAGAGGTATTTTGGGGGGCAGAGGACAAGTGAGATCAGAAATGACACTACCAGAACAAAAATAATATCTAGGCTAAATTATTAAAAGATGTAACAAAGTGAAACAAAATAAAAAGCCTTCTGCATGTCCTTATCAGTCAGTACAGCAACTACTACACCATATATATTTTTAAAACATTCCATTTAGCTATCGTTTTCCAAGAGATGCTATCTTACAATGCAAAATCATATGACACTGTGTCAGAAATATCCCTGTGACTTTTATATTGCATACATTTATTTTCTTTCTTTGAAGGGCCTATCCCCAAGACACTTTAAGGACATCTGAGAGGTACAATGCATTCATGCAAACCCAAGCCCTACCAAAATTAAACCTCCTCAAATTAAACATATTCCTGCGGTACTGAATACTCATTTTCCTGAGCTAACCTCCACAAAAGCCCTTGAAGACCGATCAGCTTTGAAGTTTGGGTTGATAATTAACAAATATGGGGAGCTATTGCAGGTAGAACATTTCAGGGTCAAAAGTTCTACAAGGAAAATGAAAACACTGGCACCAGAAAGTAATTGTTTCCTTGCTCATTTGGCTATTGATTTTCAACTCCCTCTTCCTCCAGAAATTTGGATTTTATATATCTTACCTTCATTCTTCCCCATTCTTCAAGTATTATACTACTGATAATAGGTAAAAGCAAAGGGAAAAGGCAAGAACGAAAGGAAAAACATGGGGAAAATAAAACATTCAAAGGTGCAGCTTACAACCATTTTTCTAGCTAAAAAAAACCACACCAGAAAATAATATTTTTAAGTAGTATTTCTACTTCTGAAATGCAAACATTCTTTTCTTCCACTGCAAAATTAAGCAGGATTTGCCATTTTTTAAAAGTATAACCTGTATAAATTATGTTCAGTGTCTTTTTAGAGTCCATTGGATCTAAGCTGTGCTATTAATGGTGTGTTTTGCTTGATAAAAGGACAGAAAAGCTCTGAATCAGCTGACAGCTCCGTAGTCTTATGCTGCAGCTCTATGTACAACATACTGCCATGGTGTAATTTTTCAGGTTTAGAAAAAGAAGTACCTCTAGCAAAGTCCTCATCCAAAAGAAAATGTTGCAATCATTTCACTAGGCAAACATAATAAAACAACATAAAAAGCTCCTTCACTCCAGCATCTACCATTAAGCTTTAACAAAGATTCTGAGACTGATAACTGAGTGACGTATCTTCTGTCATCATTGCTGGGAGAAAAGGAGTTTTCAGCTCTTCCACTTGTATCCAACCATGTATCAGAGTTACCAGAATTTTTCTATTTTAAGTATTTGTCAGCTAATTCACAACTAAACCACCATTTAAGCTGAAGTAAATCACTTCAGTGCATCTGTCAGATCAGTTTTGAGAGACAACACAGTCCTGGCTTAATCCTTTAAACACAGATATGTAACTATGGCACTGAAACAAGGGAAGGTGGCTGTCCTAGGTTTCCTTTTCTGAGGAATCTGGATCTGAGGTAAACTTAATCATGCTCTCGAACGCCTGTCTCAGCACCAGGATTATCAACACAGTTGGGCTGACACTGATCCCAATTCAGGTGTCTCCAACACATGTCTAAAGTTAGAGGGAATGTGGGCCGCAGAGCATTGCCATTCAGGAAAGATCATACAACACTTTTCCCCACTGTCTCTTCAGATGGTATTGCACCCTTCTGCAAAGGAGAGGTGGAGAGGTCTGAGAGACACAGCAAAAAGAGGACAGGGAAAATACCCTTCCTTAAAAGAAATCTTCAATTATTCCTCTTGGATTTAGGAATCACACTAGTGTGGTCACTTTCCTATGTGGCGGTCACTTTCCTATGCATTTCATATAACTTCCAAGGAGCAATTTGTGGGATGGTGTGAGGTCTCTGGGAAGATGGGCTGCTAGAACCTACTAAAATCTTCATTTGCAGCACTTTGTAAATATGTTTTATTGCTATTAGCTGTGTTAGAATAAAAATACCAACTCAGCTTGAAAAAAAGGGTATATATAGGCAGTTAATCAATTGCATAACTTTTCTAAAAATGTCTTCAGCATGATGACATTAGGCAACTGTGAACCTGTTAGCTTCCAGCTCTGCTGTCAGTGCTATGATATAACAAATGCCAGCATGGTGTTCCAGTCAGCTACTGCCACCTGCTCCACTTTGGAAAAAGAAGTATCTTTTTTTGGCAGCCATCAGATGTCATACCCAGTGCCCACTGGCAAGAACAATGACTTTTCTCCATGGTCTCCTTTGCTTAAGAAAGTCTTTAAAAAAAGGCTTAATGGAGAGGGGTGACAAAAGAGCTGTGGTGTGGGAGTACGAGCCCCCAAGTGGGATGAGCACCACAGCAGCATCTGGGCATGAGGGTGTCCAGGGTGAAGGTCGATTCAGAGAAAGCTCCGTCTATCTTACTGCTCACAGATGACTGAGATCCTGGCTCTGAGTGGTCTCTGGTAAAATGCAGACTGGCTCCAGACAGAAAAGAAACTCCCATTTTGCCCCAGTTCAGTGTCTGGATGGGGGTTCCTCCCTCTTCAGCTGTCTCTATGTATTTCTGTATCTGTGTATCATAGCACTGTGTCTCTTCACTCACCCAGGTGAAACCACCACAGCAAACTGGGGCAGGCAGGAGGCTGTCTACATCTCTGACACTGCCCTGTACCACAGGGATTTCACAAGGGCAGAGACATGGCCCAGAGGGCAGGAAAACAAGCATAACCTTATTTCTGTGTTGCCTGTTTGCTGACTAGACTTCCCTGACTAGTAGGATTCATACTTTGTCTTCTTAGCCCTAAGATGTGAGAGAAACTGAATTTACTCAACAGAGAGGGTTATCTATTGATTAATGAAAGTCCAGTGTGATGGAATATCATCCTAATCACATTGCACACTGACCAAATACAGCTATAAATGAAGGGGAAAGAGCATTTACTTTTTTAATGGCTACAGCAACTGGGCTTTAGATTGGCAATTTTAGCAGTATTATGCTAAACTAACATACACACATCTACCATAAGCCTAATGCACTGATTTTAATAGGTAATGCTGGCACTAAACGCTGCTTTATATCGGGACAAGCCTGCTCTTTGTATTTATATTTTTCTAATGTGCACAAGCATTTACATGAACTGCATTTTTACTTCTCAGTGATTTTTACTGGAGTAAGAGGCACAGATTTACACCATGCACATTTTGAGTGCATCTATAAAGAAAAAAACAAAAGAGAGAAATTATACTATTCTTATTGCTTGCAAGCAAAAGCATGACTGTAACTCATGAAAAATGCAGCAGTGAGTTATGACAAACCTGCCCTCACAAGACAACAGTGATGATAAATAAAGTATACAAACCAAGACACATACCACATTCCATAATTCCTTGCAAACTCTTAAGCCTACAGTTTGTTGACACGAGACTTGCCTTCTATGGCAAAAAAATGCAACTTTCTGTTGTATTAAAGTAAAATAGATGTAACTATTGTTCCATTTATTTTTAAGTTTATCTAGTGTTCAAATGATCGCAAAACTATGGCAGAAGTTCATGTATGAAGAACAATACACCCTTTAGTAGTGACTGACATTAAGGCTGGGGGTTTTATTTCAAATTTATGTATTTCCTAGGCAATTGAGGGAGGGGGGAAATGTTCTACAAATTATAAGGTTGAGGTTTTTTTCTCTGTTTCTGACTCATAACACAAATGTTTAAAAATAGTCAAGCAAAACCCACTGCCGCATATCTACTGAGACTCAGTGAAGTCAACCACTAACAACATCCCACGATGGTCCTGTTCCTACAGCTTCTCACGTTTGCTGACTTATTCAGCACTGTCATCATTTTAGCACATCTGATTATGATTCTTTCTAATAGGAATCATCAACCTGAATTCAAGCTGACAAGGTTTTGTGAGACTTTCTTTTTCATTGGTAAGAATTCATCTTGTTCACAGATCTGTATGTTTTTAATTTAAAAAGCATTAACTAACACATTTGAATACTTTATGTATATGCACTAAAGCATGTGAATTATTTTTGACAATTGTTAACCTCCCACTTAGTATCTAGAATGTAAATAAAAGTCGCTTTGTGTAACTTTGAACTACTTTATCTGTAAAGGACAGATCCTGCTTTTCTCTTCAGTCACAAGTCTCACCGAGTTTAAATTTCTGTGTCTCAGCAAGGCTTGCTCAGGCATCAGAAAAGCCAAACTGCAATGAATCACAGTGATGGCTGAACTCTTCCATAGATGCACGTCGATGTGCTGCATACAGGCAAGTCGTTCACATCACAAATTTTACTATGAAAAATGCTTTTCTTAAAGAAAGAAGGGAAGAAAAAGAAAGAAAAAGCTATGTCAATAGTTCGTGTGAAAGGTCTATATATTTATTTGCTCACTGCACTTGCTAACACTGAGCTTTTAGCATCTCTGGTTGATCAGGACAGCCTGTCCTACACCTGGATAACAGCTTCCCTTGGTGGTTGAGGCCATGTAATCTCCTTTCAGGCCTCCAGAAATATGCAGTCCCTGGGCCCAGAGCCACCAGCCTGTCGGCATCCCATGTGGATCTCATCAGCAATACGACCTGCTGCAATTAGGACAAATTCAACTTCTATATCGTATATGGGCTTCTCACACACTGCTGGTTGAAATTAAATATCTCACTCCTTTTATTCAAGGATCTCAAAAGCCTGAGCACAGGACATCTGAAAATCACCTAGGTTTCACACTGAAGACTACAGCCAACAGCTCCAGTTCCCAGGCACATGTGACTTCCAGTAAGGGGGTTAAGCCTTTCCTGGAGGCCAACTCTGAGAACACACAATGAACTCCCAGAGGTGAAAAAGATGTCTACCACCCTTCCCACATCCTTCCACAAGGACAGGCTGAGCTGCAGTCTTCAGGATAAGAGGCACCATTTACATTTTGAACACTCTCCCGAGACAAAACCATATCAAAACTACACATAGCACTGCAGAAATAATAGGAAGAAAATAGCAAAAATTAAGTATGTAAGCAGATACTAGTCATATTAGCGAGTACGTTACTAGAAAGCCCTCGAGAGGCACCTGTGAAGGGTCCAACATTAAACTGCGGGTCCTGCATCAAACTGTACAAGGCAGTTGTTCCTTCCCTCCATTTTCCGCCAAGGCCTCTGATCTGCAAGAGTCACAGCTGTCTGTTTGTGTACTACAGCTTCTTCTGTTTCACCATGAGGAGTCTCACAAATGCATCTATTTAGGACACCATAAAGTGCTTGATGTTTAGTTTGTCCCAAAGCACATGGGTCATTGCAGGGGCTCATGACATAGAATGCACAAGGAAAATCTATTTTCTGCTACAGCAGAGGTGTTGGGAAAAGCAAGTAAATCATTGGATCTTTGTATTTTCAGTCAACTGCTACTGGTTTGCTCTGTCTGGTCTCTACAAATGTCTGGGGAAGAGCTTTCTTATGTACATCAGATTCAGAAGTAGCAGAAATATGGAAAGCACTGCGCTCTGCTTCTGCTATGCGAACCTGTATGAAAACCTCTTGGATCATATATGCCCATGGAAAAGGGTTGGCAGGATCTGCCCTACAGACAGAATTAAGACTTCAAGTGAGAAATAAGTAGGTAAAACAAATTAACCCGAAAGGGCAAAAAATATCTTGCCTTGATACACGTTTTCCAAAAGTCACAGTAAAGGACTGAGGGAGGTAGAGAACTGTGATTGCCTCTGCTGTTCCCAAGACAGAAATGTAGGTCCTTAAATTTTGGGGCAGAAAAAGTAATTTTGAGAAGATGCATTATTATTTGGGTGCATTTTTGTCTGTAAGAATGGTAGTTTCGCAACAGTAGAGCGGCAAATTAACTGTTTTCATTTGCAGTTTAAAATAGAAGGTCACACAAGGTGTAGGATGCACTGATTTATTGTTCTATATAAAGTATCAAATTATGTTATAATTTAATGTAGTCTTTGAATTATGATGTCACCATACCAATAAGTTACTTAATACAGCAGATAAAGAGTTTACTATTTCTGACATAAATACTATCATAATTTTTGAATTTTATTGAAAAGCACATGGAATATATATTTTCTTT